>NC_091284.1:237563412-238883809 GCF_032444005.1 Ranitomeya imitator
TTTGCGTGGTTTTGCTTTAGGGTTTTTTGTAGACTGCAAAGTTCGCTTTACTGTCCTCGCTCTGTCCTAGAATATCGGGCCCCACTTTGCTGAATCTATTTCATCCCTACGTTTTATCTTTTCATCTTACTCACAGTCATTATATGTGGGGGGCTGCCTTTTCCTTTGGGGAATTTCTCTGGGGCAAGTCAGGCCTATTTTTCTATCTTCAGGCTAGCTAGTTTCTTAGGCTGTGCCGAGTTGCCTAGGTAGTTGTTAGGCGCAATCCACAGCCGCTTTTAGTTGTGTTTAGGATAGGATCAGGTGTGCAGTCTACAGAGTTTCCACGTCTCAGAGCTCGTTCTTGTATTTTTGGGTATTTGTCAGATCACTGTGTGCGCTCTGATCGCTAAGCACACTGTGTTTCTGGATTGCCTTCATAACACCTGTCATTAGCAAACATAACACCTGTGCCCCATATAGTGCTCTGCACCGTTCATATTGTCCCATACCTGTGCCCTATATAGTGCTCTGCACCGTTCATATTTCCCCTAGAGCTCCACATATATCTGTGCCATTGCTGCTGCTGCTGCAATAAAAAAAAAAACAACACATACTCACCTTTCTTGCTTGCAGCTCCCAGCGTCCGGTCCCGGCGTCTCTCCGCTCTGACTGATCAGGCAGAGGGCGCCACGCACACTATATGCGTCATCGCGCCCTCTGACCTGCACAGTCAGAGCAAGAGGGCGCGAAGACAGAGCGGCGCCGGGAAGATGGAGCGGCGCCCGGCGGCTGGAACGCGGACAGGTGAATATTACATACTTACCTGGTCCCGGCGTCCGGCTCCTTCTCCCGGACAGCTGTCTTCGGTGCCGCAGCCTCTTCCTCTATCAGCGGTCACCGGCACCGCTGATTAGAGAAATGAATAGGCGGCTCCACCCCTATGGAGGTGGAGCCGCTTATTCATTTCTCTAATGAGCGGTCCCACGTGACCGCTGAAGAGGGGAAGAGCTGCAGCACCGAAGACCGTGGGACAGGCGGGGAGCGCCAGGATCGCTGGGACTAGGTAAGTATGCCTCAGCGCCCTCACCCCCTCACCCGCCGACCCTGCCACCCACCTTGACTCGAGTTTAAGCCGAGAGGGGCACTTTCAGACCAAAAATTTGGGCTGAAAATCTCGGCTTATACTCGAGTATATACGGTATCTCTATTTTCAACAGCTACAGTATGTTTGCATATGTATACATTTTTTAAAATCATTTATGGTAATTCATTACCATTTTATACACTCAGTTTCAGGAGATTATTACCCATACTTCATTGTTAAATATGTATTGAATAGTCAATACAATTGAATTCAGCTGATATAATACTATGTTCATGCAATATGGATCACTAAATTCATAATATAGGGTCCAAGTGATATCAAGTGTAGGAGAACATCGTAATACAGTTCCTATGGAAGACAATTTCAGTCGTAATCAAGAGAGAATATCTTTGCTCTCCCTGGTTTTCAGATATATCTCTTTCCCATCAATTATTAGGAAATTGGGAACAAGACAGGTTAGAGGGATGTAGTGCATTGGTTGACACTGGAATGAGAAGCCTCATACCTTATGATGTCAGCAAGTATCATATTTGAAAAGAGAAATAAAGGTGGTACAGAGATAGGAATCGATAGAGGTCCCTAGTACTGTGGTTGCCCAAAGGTCACCAACATATAATAGCAGTTCAGGCACACTTTTCATGGTATCAGACTTTCTTGAGTCTGTGAATTTAAACTCTGTATGTATGAATTAAAGCGATAAAAATATTTTGTTATTTTCGCATCACTGTGCAACTTGAAGCATAGTCTAGGTAACATAAATCAAAGACTCTATTTCTTAAGAGCTGATTCACAAAAGCAAGATGGGCCATGAAAACCAGAGCCCTTTATCCTTGTGTCGATTGTACAGGATAATGCTTACCATTCCTCATTCATTATCAGTCTAATTGATCCATAAGATAAGCTTTAAAGAAGCACTCCTCCAATTAAAATTTTTATCCTCTTACTATATTGCAGTCATCATACTATACAGCACTATGTACTTACAAGTGCTCATTTTGCCATTCTACCCAGTTAATTATTCTCTTTTCTCTGCTCTATGTAGAAACAGGAAGTCTCTTGTCTCTGCATGACTCATTCCTCCCCTCTTCAACATCCGACCCAGCTGCTGCAGTCATCCCTCCTGCAATAGTCTTTTGCAGTGACTTATGACTTGCGCAGAGAAAATTGACTTCCTGATTCTACATAGAGCTGTTTTTTAATTTTTATTTAGAAAATATTAATTGGATAAAAGGGTTGAGGAGTTTTTATTTCAAATTAAGGACTGTACTCTGTCTGTGTTTTTTAACTTACACTTACGGGGTTATTAATGGGGGCATCTAATAGACGCTTCTCCATTACTTCTGGGCTTGATGTCAGCTGACATTACAAAGCTGACATCAACTCCAATACTATTACTCCACTTGTCCTCACACCAGTGCAAGTGGTAAGGGCCGGGCAAAGCACCAGAATTTGCACATCTAATAGATGTGCCTCGTCTGAGGTGGATGTGGGCTGCTATTTTTAGGCTGGGGGGGCAATATCCATGGACCCTTACCAGTCTGAGAATACTAGCTCCCAGCTCTTGGCTTTTGCTTGGCTGGTTATCAAAAAATCGAGGGGACCCCATGCTGTTGGTTTAAATTATTAATTTAAATAATTTAAAAACAGCATAGGGACTCCTCTATTTTTGATAACCAGCCAAGATAAAGGCTGACAGCTGTCGGCTTTGCCGGTGCTGGTTATCAAAAATAGAGGCGACCACACATCATTTTTTTTACACATTGTGCCGGCCAATCACATCTATGCCAATGCTTGACATGGCTGTGATAGAGCCGGAAGTGCCCATAGCTTTTCAGCAAGTTTTAGTTAGGCTGCTGAACCAGAGCAGTAACTGACTTCCTGGAGAAGTCTGTGTTCAGGGTCCATGCACAGACAATAGGTGTTTGGTATGGACCCCGAACTTTACTGTTTGGGATGACCCATCCCTAGTCATAATACATGATCTGTGACTGAAGGCAAACATGATAACAACCATATTTGAACACCAGTCATTGTTGCAGACATCCAGGAGAGGATTAGGAGAAGCTCCAGGAAATTCACACAAATATTATAGCTGTGTATTGAAATTGCTTCACCAGAACAAGTATCAAGTATCAGATATGCAAGAGTTAAATGAGGAATGTACGGTTGTGCTCAAAGGTTTACATACTCTGGCATAATTTTTGCTTTCTTGACCTTTTTTCAGAGAATATGAATGATAACAACAAAACTTTTTCTCCTTTTATGGCTAGTGTTTGCGTGAAGCCATTTATTGTCAAACTACTGTGATTTTTCTTTTTAAATCATAATGACAACCAAAAACATCCAAATGACCCTCATCAAAAGTTCACATATCCTGGGGATTTTGGCCTGATAACATGCACAGAAATTGACACAAATGGGTTTGAATGGCTACTAAAGGTAACATCCTCACCTGTGACCTGTTTGCTTGTAATCAGTGTTTGTGCATAAAAGCTGAGTGAGTTTCTGGGATCCAGACAGACTATTGCAGCCACTGACTGTTGAGGCAGCGACAGAGGATGTTTTCGGGAAAACCCGGGTACACTCACCTGGCACAACACAAGGTTGAGACCCAGGATCAGACCCCATTGCGACAACCCCCCTTCCGCGTCCCTGAGTCTGTACGAGAAGGGATGCGACAAGAGATGTTGCGTTTAGGGGTCATTGAAGAGTCAGATAGTCCCTGGGCATCCCCCGTAGTATTAGTTCTCAAGAAGGATGGGACTACACGGTTTTGTGTAGACTATCATAAGCTCAATGAGAAAACAGTGATGGATGCGTATCCCATGCCGCGTGTGGATGACTTGTTAGACCGGCTGGCAGGGGCAAAGTATTTGACCACCATCGATCTATGCAAAGGCTACTGGCAGATTCCCCTTAGTCCTGATGCTATTCCCAAGTCGGCATTTGTCACCCCGTTTGGCTTATTCCAGTTTCGAGTTATGCCATTCGGGATGAAGACTGCCCCGGCGACCTTCCAGAGGCTGGCTGACCGGCTTCTGGATGGTCTCCAGGACTATGCGTGTGCCTACCTGGATGACATCGCCATCTACAGCGCGACATGGGAAGAGCATCTAAATCACCTAGAGACAGTATTAGACAGGATCCACAAGGCCGGAATCACCCTGAACACAAACGAGTGTCACGTGGGCAAAGCAGAGGTTCAGTATTTAGGGCATTGGGTGGGAAGTGGGAAACAGAGACCAAAACCAGCCAAGATTGAGGCCATAGCCAAATGGCCCACCCCACGCACTAAAACCCAGGTCATGGCATTTCTAGGGACAGCGGGGTATTACAGGAAATTTGTTCCCAATTACAGCAGCGTAGCCAAGCCCCTCACTGATCTGACCCGTAAGAACCAACCCCGCCAGGTAACCTGGACCCCAGAGTGTGAGGAAGCCTTCCGCCAGCTAAAGGACGCCCTCACCAATACCCCTGTATTGGCCGCACCCAATCCAACTAAACTTTTCCTTGTCCACACAGACGCTTCTATGTTTGGATTGGGGGCAGTACTGAGCCAAGTCGGGCTGGACGGCCAAGAACACCCGGTAGCTTACCTGAGTCGGAAACTACTGCCCCGTGATTTGAGCTATGCGGCCATCGAGAAGGAGTGCCTGGCAATAGTATGGGCACTCAAAAAGTTACAACCATATTTGTATGGACGACAGTTTTCCCTCCTAATGGACCATAATCCCCTAGTCTGGCTTAATTGGGTCTCCGGAGACAACGCCAGATTACTGCGGTGGAGTTTAGCCCTAGAACCTCTGGACTTCACCATCCACTACATACCCGGCAAACAAAACGGTAACGCCGATGGACTAAGTCGACAAACGGAACTCGTACCAACCCCATAAACTTCGGTCATCCCCACCAAACCGATCCGTTAAGGATCAGACTGTGTATGCCGATCGCGTCGCTGAAAAGGGGAGCTGTGTTACAGAACCCCCCAGCACCAAGAATGTTATGCAGTATATGTATGTATAATAGTTTCCATGTGAAATGCATCAGTCCACAGGCTGCACCCCTGGACAAGATATTCTCTTTCTGACCTCCCTCCACCTTTGTAATTCCCACAGTAAATATTGGCAGGCTCCGGCCCCCTGCGGCTATTGTAATGTATGTCTGGCCAGTTGTTTTCCTATTGGCCTGCCCTGTGTATCTGTGTTATATATTCTGTGTGCTGTAAATAAAGGTTGTTCTTAGACTGGAAATACGTGGGGTAGCAGTCAGCTTTTATATGCTCTCATGTAATCAAGAAATGTCTGCCAGCGTCCTTCATTCAGAATCTAGCAAAAGCAGATTGGACCTCCTGAAACATGGGGTGGTACTGAAAGAGGTACCCCAGCTTGGTAGACCCCGTTACACTGACGTTTCTGGATTGTGAGTAGTTGAACTGGATAAAACAGGAAAGACATACAATTTGATATCCAAGGAATTGATAATGCCAGTCAGCAGCGTTCAACCTGTGATTAACAAATGGAAATTCAGGGGTTCTGTAAAAACAAAAGCACAGTCAGGTATAGCAACAAAAATGTCATCCACAACTGCCAGGAAAATTGTTCGGGGTGCAAAGAAAAACTCACAAATAACATCAGCTGAAATACAGGACTCTCTGAAAACTAGCGGTGTGGCTGTTTTAAGATGCACAATAAGGAGGCACTTGAAGAAAAATGGGCTGCATGGTTGAGTTGCCAGAAGAAAGCCATTACTGTGCAAATGCCACAAAGTATCTCACCTACAATCCGCAAAACAGCACGGAGACAAGCCTCAAAACTTCTGGAACAAGGTAATTTGGATTGATGGGACCAAAATTGAACTTTTTGGCTACAACATAAACATTACATTTGGAGAGAGGTCAACAAGACCTATGATGAAAGGAACACCTTTCCTACTGTAAAGCATGGAGGTGTATTGCTGATGTTTTGGGGATGTATGACCTACAAAGCCACAGGAAACTTGGTCAAAGTTGAAGGAAAGATGAATGAAGCACGTTATCAGCAAATACTGGAGGCAAATTTGCACTCATCAGCCCAGAAGCTGCACATGGAATGTACTTGGACGTTCCAACATGACAACGATCCAAAACACAAGGCCAAGTTGACCTGTAATTGGCTACAACAGAACAAAGTGAAGGTTCTGGAGTGGCCATCTCAGTCTCCTGACCTCAATATCATTGAACCACTCTGAGGAGATCTCAGGCACACAGTTCATGTTAGACAGCCCAGGAATTTACAGGAACTGGAGGCTTTTTGCCAAGAAGAGTGGGCAACTTTACCATCTGAGAAAATAAAGAACCTCATCCACAACTACCACAAAATACTTCAAGCTGTCATTGATGTTAGAGGGGGTAATATACAGTATTAAGAAATGGAGTATGTGAACTTTTGATCAGGGTCATTTGGATGTTTTTTGGGTTGTCATTATGATTGTAAAAGAGAAAACACAATAGACTGATTATAAATGGCTTCACCCAATCACTAACCATGAGTGGAGAAAAAGTTTTGGTGTTATTCATATTCTCTGAAAAAAGGCCAGGAAAGAAAAAATTCTTCCAGGGTATGTAAACTTTTGAGCACAACTGTAACCATAAGTCTGCAGTTGTCTACTGTACATGATCCAGTGTGGCGATTTGGAGCCATTGCAATACATTGTCAATACAAATGGAACAAACAGACAAGGGTTCTGGTACCATGGCCCCCCTTACTACAACATGCAAAAAGCACAAAAGTAGAGATAAGAAGAAAAATCAATCTCCTTGTCTAGGGAGGGCTCCAATTCTCCTCACTATGTATAATATAATAGCAAAAAAGTGAGTTTTATTAAAATAGTAGTTGATTTAAAATTGATTGCAGCTGCAGTCTCCTAATAATACTTAAATCCTAAAAATATATAAGAATTTAGAAAAATAGGAACAGTCTCACCCATCTTGAGGTTCAGCGCAGTCATAGCATATCAGTTCGTCACATTGACTCTTGTTCCTCATTCTTGGTACTCAGGTTCTAACCATGAAAAGGCCCTATGAACTGTCATGGCCCTCGTAGCCCCAAAATATTTTAGCCCTAACAAGCGCAGTCCACAGCTATCTCCATTGAAAATGAAGTCCTAGACCAGTGGTGGTCGAACTCATGGCACGCGTGCCAGAGCTGGGACGCAGAGCCATCCCTGTGGGCACGCGACGCCAGCTTCAAGTTCAGCTGGATCTGTGTCCTTGGACACACATATAGCTAAAGAGTAAAATACATGGATTGGGAGAGCATATAACTCCAGGATGGGTGGGCATATAAAACAAGGTTGGGGGGGCATATACAAGGAAGGGGGATATATACCACAATGGAGGTGCAAATACCAGGATGGGGGACATATACCAGGAGGGGGTTCATATGCAAGGATGGGGGATCTATACCAGGATGTGGGACATATACCAGGATGGTGTGCATATACCAGGATATGGGGAAATATACAAGAATGGGTGGCATATACAAAGGTGGGGGGCATATAGCAGGATGGGGGGATCATATGCCTGGATAGGGAGCATATGCCTTTAGATCTGTAGTCTGTTACCCCTGCTCCCGTTTGTAGCTGCTCTCTGCTACCTCGTCTGCTCTTTGCTGCTCCCATCTGCTCTCTGTACATGTTGTTTTTTCTAAGCTAAGACCTCAGTATTCAGGTTAAATTGCCGTTTTGGCACTTTGCAAAAATACGTAGGTTTTGGGTTGCAGTTTGGGCACTCGGTCTCTAAAAGGTCCGCCATCACTACCCTAGTCTGTCCTTCCGTGCTTTCCAGACACGGTTTGGGTTAATTAGCACGTATCCATCTTTCCAAAATGTAGGGCTGAGGTGCTCACATCCCTGTCTGGAATATGCACCTATCAAAAATGGCCTTATTATTTATATATTCTGCATGTGCAATTATAGCAAACAAGATTAATAAGTAAGTAGACATGAATACATTCTCTATAGGGGGAAGGTTAAACCCTTAGAATCATTTCATCTGATTTTAGTGTCATTTTTCCCTTTCTCATTGTGTATATAACACCCATATATCTGGAATATCTGCTACTTCAGCTTTAAAAAGAAGTTCTGCTTCATCCTCTACCTCATGGTGATCTCACAGATGGATGCAAAAAGACTTGAAGAATATAATTGAAAATGTATTTTCTATTGGAATAAGTATTATCAGGGGATAAAGCAAACAGATCTACTGTCTGGTGGTATTTTATCACAAGGAGAGAGATGTTTTCCATCTGATCCTTGTAATTTTCTTGGCAGCTTTTCCTCGAGAAGAGCTATGATTTATCCAGCAAGCATCACATCAGTAAGATCCATCTCGTTGCCGCATTATGAGAGCACAGACAGGTGAGCCTGCCTCTCGTGCTTTTCCTTCTGATGAAGAAAATTAAAAACCTGAATTAATTAAATTAAACAAGAGAAAGGGACAAATCTCTCCTATTTATCCAAGAAGAACATGATTCTGTGCGTTCATCAGTGAGATGCTGAGCTGTTAAGGTCAAATTTTAATTGCTATAATGCGTGATGATTTTAGCTCTCAGTGCTTGAGGGTTTAATGAAGCAGAAGTATTTAATCAATCCCGCATACACAGTAATTTTGCAGTAGAAAGATTTTTCCTTTTATATGATAAAATGACTTTTCCTATCTTATTTGTGTATGAATTAAACACTTTGTTAAAAAAAATTAGACATAACAGGATACAAGTGGTTAGATTAAACGGAAATAATGCAAGAGCTATGCACTAATTATCCAATCTGAAAAATCAATTGCCTATTTTCTACTCAGACTGTAAACATACTAAAAGTTTGGTAAGCTGTAATTTTTGCAGCATGATTATCACTGAGTCCAGATTATATTATAGGCTAGAAGATATCTTTTGTGCCCCCAAACTAATCACTAGTATTGTAGTGACTTTTCCCCTATTGTTCTTCACCTGCATGTCCTCCATGAAGAGGAATTTGTATAGAGTTGAAGTTGAGCAGGCCCCGTAGCACTTCTGGCAACTCTTTCAAGCAGTGGTCCCCAACCTCATTAAAACAGTCATATTTTTCAAAACTGTACAACCCCTTTCAGTCTTCATACTCCAAAACATGAGATTTAGCGCTTTCTGGAATTATTGAAGACAGACAATATGATACTCATGTCAACATATTTAGAATTACATGTTTTGGTAGAAAGTAACATTTATGCTTTTACTGAAATATGATAAGCTACCTAAACACCGCACCTTATAATTATGGTCATTGTACAGTAAAGGGAACCCGTCACCATTAAAATGTAGTTCAATCAGGAGGCAGCATGTTTTAGAGCAGGGAGAACTGTCACACTGTGATGATCTTCAGTAAGGAAGAGGGGCCGCAAACTGTGCTTGTATCTGGGACCCTATCTCCAGTAAGGATGAGGTGCCTCAAACTGTCCTTGTATCTGGGACCCTAACTATCCTTGTCCTGGGGATACTCTTTAAGGTGGAGACGCCTGAGTCTCTGACCTTAGTGTGCTCATGTAAAACCCCTAATCTGTCCCCTTCCCCACTCCATGAGGCATGAGACAGAAATGAAAGGTAGACCAGACACAAAGACATAACAGGGCTAAGAGAAAACTTCTGTCACACTAAAGCATGAACCATCAATAGGGAGGAGGATAGGGACTGTGAGGAATAAACTAAATTGGAAAAGGGAACAGGAGATAAACACACACGAACAACAGGAAACTACAGAAAACGACAAATCCAACGTTAAACTTCAACTACTTAGATTTAGCACACAGCACAGGAAGAGGAATCTCCAATATCAACAAATACCTCCTATTCAGCACATCGTCTCTTAAGAGCAAGGAAGCAGAGCTTTCACTGGCAGGACATAGAGGGTCTAGCCAGGTCTATTGGAAGCGTTAACGACCAGATCTGTTGTGAATTCCGCTCTTGGGCTCCCTCCGGTGGTTGTAAATGGCACTTTTGTGAGTTCTGCTCTTGGGCTCCCTCCTGTGGTTTCAAGTGGTATGGCTGCTCCTTGGAGTTAGCTGTCAGCAGCTGCTTTCACTGATCATCTTTTCAGCTCGGCTATTTATGCCTGGCTCTTTCTTCAGCCAGTGCCACTTGTAAATGGTTCCTGTTTGGATTCACATCTCTTTGGATTTCCCTGTTATCCTGACCAGTTCAGCAAAGCTAAGTTTTTGCTTGCTCTTTTCTGTTCACAGATTGTGGACTTATCCGTTCTGTGCTTTCTATGTTTGTCCAGCATTATCAGTATGAATTTATTCTGTCTTGCTGGAAGCTCTGGGAAGCAGATTTACCCTCCACACCTTTAGTCAGGTGTGGAGATTTTTAGTAAACTCTGTTTGGATTTTTGTAGTGTTTTATACTGACCGCACAGTATTCCATCCTGTCCTATCTATCAAGCTAGACTGGCCTCCTGTGCTCATCCTGGTTTCATTCTGTGTATGTCTTTTCCCTCTCCACTCACAGTCATTATTTGTGGGGGGCTAATCTATCTTTTGGGGATTTTCTCTGAGGCAAGATAGTTTCCTGCTTCTATCTTTAGGGGTAGTTAGCTCTTGGGCTGTGTTCGAGGTGCCTAGGGAGAGTTAGGAGCATCCCACGGCTACTTCTAGTGTTGTGTTGAGCTTAGGGACTGCGGTCAGTACAGTTACCACTTCCTTCAGAGCTCGCTCCATGTTGCTCCTAAACCACCGTATCATAACACAGATCAAAAGCAGCTAAAATGGAGTTGCATGTTTCTAACCAGCATAGAAAGGGTCATTAACCTCTTCAGCACCAAAGGAAATCAAATTAATTTAATATGGGATTCAAATACACAGACTAAATGGAAGATCTGCGATTCACAATACGCAGTGATCTTGTACCCCCAAATCTCTCAGGTTGGCGTGGCACACTTGTGACAGAAGTTGAGTGGATTGATATATATAGTTTTGTAAATAAAGAGTCAGTATCAGCTTTGTTTTAGTCATTTAAATCTCTGCTCTTTCAGTCCAGTGGGTGATCCGTTCAGTGACTAGTCTCTGTATGCATACTTACAAATTAAGCTGTCAGTCGCTGATAGGACCACCCACTGGACTGAAACTCCCAGAAAGAATAGAGGTTGAAATGATTAAAACACAGGTTATACTGAAACTTTTTTCACAAATTTATATATATATATATATATATATATATATATATATATATATATATACATACAGTGGGGCAAAAAAGTATTTAGTCAGTCAGCAATAGTGCAAGTTCCACCACTTAAAAAGATGAGAGGCGTCTGTAATTTACATCATAGGTAGACCTCAACTATGGGAGACAAACTGAGAAAAAAAAATCCAGAAAATCACATTGTCTGTTTTTTTAACATTTTATTTGCATATTATGGTGGAAAATAAGTATTTGGTCAGAAACAAACAATCAAGATTTCTGGCTCTCACAGACCTGTAACTTCTTCTTTAAGAGTCTCCTCTTTCCTCCACTCATTACCTGTAGTAATGGCACCTGTTTAAACTTGTTATCAGTATAAAAAGACACCTGTGCACACCTTCAAACAGTCTGACTCCAAACTCCACTATGGTGAAGACCAAAGAGCTGTCAAAGGACACCAGAAACAAAATTGTAGCCCTGCACCAGGCTGGGAAGACTGAATCTGCAATAGCCAACCAGTTTGGAGTGAAAAAATCAACAGTGGGAGCAATAATTAGAAAATGGAAGGCATACAAGACCACTGATAATCTCCCTCGATCTGGGGCTCCACGCAAAATCCCACCCCGTGGGGTCAGAATGATCACAAGAACGGTGAGCAAAAATCCCAGAACCATGCGGGGGGACCTAGTGAATGAACTGCAGAGAGCTGGGACCAATGTAACAAGGCCTACCATAAGTAACACACTACGCCACCATGGACTCAGATCCTGCAGTGCCAGACGTGTCCCACTGCTTAAGCCAGTACATGTCCGGGCCCGTCTGAAGTTTGCTAGAGAGCATTTGGATGATCCAGAGGAGTTTTGGGAGAATGTCCTATGGTCTGATGAAACCAAACTGGAGCTGTTTGGTAGAAACACAACTTGTCGTGTTTGGAGGAAAAAGAATACTGAGTTGCATCCATCAAACACCATACCTACTGTAAAGTATGGTGGTGGAAACATCATGCTTTGGGGCTGTTTCTCTGCAAAGGGGCCAGGACGACTGATCCAGGTACATGAAAGAATGAATGGGGCCATGTATCGTGAGATTTTGAGTGCAAACCTCCTTCCATCAGCAAGGGCATTGAAGATGAAACGTGGCTGGGTCTTTCAACATGACAATGATCCAAAGCACACCGCCAGGGCAACGAAGGAGTGGCTTCATAAGAAACATTTCAAGGTCCTGGAGTGGCCTAGCCAGTCTCCAGATCTCAACCCTATAGAAAACCTTTGGAGGGAGTTAAAAGTCCGTGTTGCCAAGCGAAAAGCCAAAAACATCACTGCTCTAGAGGAGATCTGCATGGAGGAATGGGCCAACATACCAACAACAGTGTGTGGCAACCTTGTGAAGACTTACAGAAAACGTTTGACCTCTGTCATTGCCAACAAAGGATATATTACAAAGTATTGAGATTAAATTTTGTTTCTGACCAAATACTTATTTTCCACCATAATATGCAAATAAAATGTAAAAAAAAACAGACAATGTGATTTTCTGGATTTTTTTTTCTCAGTTTGTCTCCCATAGTTGAGGTCTACCTATGATGTAAATTACAGACGCCTCTCATCTTTTTAAGTGGCGGAACTTGCACTATTGCTGACTGACTAAATACTTTTTTGCCCCACTGTATATATATATATATATATATATATATATATATCTGCTCAGTTCCCTCAGCTCTATAACATGATATCTGCATGTTTGACTCCATTTTCATAGTAACAGGTTCTCTTTCATCTTTGAGACATTTAATATAGTATGAAAAGTAATGTTTATGCACCATGGTTCATACTGTATATATGACTTATACAGTGGGGAAAAAAAGTATTTAGACAGCCACCAATTGTGCAAGCTCTCAAATTGTAATGAGAGAGGCCTGTAATTGACATCATAGGTAGACCACAACTATGAGAGTCAAAATGAGAAAAAAAATCCAGAAAATCACCTAGTCTGATTTGGCAAGATTTATTTAGCAAATTATGGAGGAAAATAAGTATTTGGCCATTGGTCTTTGCCTTGGTGGTGTTCTTGGGACCATTATCATGCTGGAAGACTCATCCACGTTTCATTTTCAATGCCCTTTCTGATGAAAGGAGGTTTGCACTCAAAATCTCACGATACATGGCCCCATTTATTTTTTCATGTACACGGATCAGTCATGGTGGTCACTTGGCAGAGAAACAGCCCCAAAGCATGATGTTGCCACCCCCATGCTTCACAGTAGGTATGGTGTTCTTTGGATATAACTCACCATTCTGTCTCCTCCAAACACGACGAGTTTTGTTTCTACCAAACAGTTCTACTTTGGTTTCATCAGACAATATGACATTCTCCAAATACTCTTCTGGATAATCCAAATGCTCTCTAGCAAACTTCAGACGGGCCTTGACATGTACAGGCTTAAGCAGGGGGACACATCTGGCACTGCAGGATCTGAGTTCCTGGCTGTGTAGTTTGTTACTGATGGTAGCCTTTGTTACGGTGATCCCAGCTCTATGTAGGTCATTCACTAGGTCCCCCCCGTGTAGTCCTGGGATTTTTGCTCACTGTTCTTGTGATCATTTTGACCTCACGGGTGAGATCTTGCGTAGAGCCCCAGATAGAGGGAGATTATCAGTGGTCTTGTAGGTCTTCCATTTTCTTATTATTGCTCCCACAGTTGATTTCATCACACCAAGATGCTTGTCTATTGCAGATTCAGTCTTCCCAGCCTGGTGCAGGGCTACAATTTTGTTTCTTGGGTTCTTCCACAGCTTTTTGGTCTTCACCATAGTGGAGTTTGGAGTGTGACTGAGGTTGTGGACAGGTGTCTTTTATACTGATAACAAGTTCAAACAGGTGCAATTACTACAGGCAATGAGTGGAGGACAGAGGAGCCTCTTAAAGAAGAAGTTACAGGTCTGTGAGAGCCAGAAATCTTGCATGTTTTTAGGTGACCAAATACTTATTTTCCTCCATAATTTGCAAAACAAATCTTGCCAAATCAGACAAGGTGATTTTCTGGATTTGTTTTCTCATTTTGACTCTCATAGTTGTAGTGTACCTATTACAGTGGGGCAAAAATGTATTTAGTCAGTCAGCAATAGTGCAAGTTCCGCCACTTAAAAAGATGAGAGGCGTCTGTAATTTACATCATAGGTAGACCTCAACTATGGGAGACAAACTGAGAAAAAAAAAATCCAGAAAATCACATTGTCTGTTTTTTTAACATTTTATTTGCATATTATGGTGGAAAATAAGTATTTGGTCAGAAACAAACAATCAAGATTTCTGGCTCTCACAGACCTGTAACTTCTTCTTTAGGTGTCATAATTGATGCCTCTCCATTATTAATTTGGCTTATTGTCACCTTACAATAGCAAGATGGCATTAACCCTTCATTACCCCATATCCCACCGCTACACGGGAATGGGAAGAGAGTGGCCATGTGCCAGAATAGGCGCATCTTCCAGATGTGCCTTTTCTGGGGTGGCTGGGGCAGGTGTTTTTAGCCAGGGGGGGCCAATAACCATGGACCCTCTCCAGGCTATTAATATCTGCCCTCAGTCACTGGCTTTACTGCTCTGGCGCCAATTTTTTCCGCCATTTAACCCTTTAATTTAATAGCTAGAACGGCCAAATTTTGCACATACACACTACTAACATTAGTAGTGTGGAATATGCAAAAAAAAGGTGATATGAGATGGTTTACTGTATGTAAACCATGTCTCATATCATGTCGGGTTTAGGAAGGAGATAGCAAAAGCCGGCAATTGAATTACCGGCTTTAAAGCTATCTCGCGCTGTATGAAATATTAATATATATACATATATGTGTCTCACTGACATATACAGTGGGGCAAAAAAGTATTTAGTCAGTCAGCAATAGTGCAAGTTCCACCACTTAAAAAGATGAGAGGCGTCTGCAATTTACATCATAGGTAGACCTCAACTATGGGAGACAAACTGAGAAAAAAAAATCCAGAAAATCACATTGTCTGTTTTTTTAACATTTTTTTTGCATATTATGGTGGAAAATAAGTATTTGGTCAGAAACAAAATTTCATCTCAATACTTTGTAATATATCCTTTGTTGGCAATGACAGAGGTCAAACGTTTTCTGTAAGTCCTCAAAAGGTTGCCATACACTGTTGTTGGTATGTTGGCCCATTCCTCCATGCAGATCTCCTCTAGAGCAGTGATGTTTTTGGCTTTTCGCTTGGCAACACGGACTTTCAACTCCCTCCAAAGGTTTTCTATAGGGTTGAGATCTGGAGACTGGCTAGGCCACTCCAGGACCTTGAAATGCTTCTTACGAAGCCAGTCCTTCATTGCCCTGGCGGTGTGCTTTGGATCATTGTCATGTTGAAAGACCCAGCCACGTTTCATCTTCAATGCCCTTGCTGATGGAAGGAGGTTTGCACTCCAAATCTCACGATACATGGCCCCATTCATTCTTTCATGTACCCGGATCAGTCGTCCTGGCCCCTTTGCAGAGAAACAGCCCCAAAGCATGATGTTTCCACCACCATGCTTTACAGTAGGTATGGTGTTTGATGGATGCAACTCAGTATTCTTTTTCCTCCAAACACGACAAGTTGTGTTTCTACCAAACAGTTCCAGTTTGGTTTCATCAGACCATAGGACATTCTCCCAAAACTCCTCTGGATCATCCAAATGCTCTCTAGCAAACTTCAGATGGGCCTCGGACATGTACTGGCTTAAGCAGTGGGACACGTCTGGCACTGCAGGATCTGAGTCCATGGTGGCGTAGTGTGTTACTTATGGTAGGCCTTGTTACATTGGTCCCAGCTCTCTGCAGTTCATTCACTAGGTCCCCCCGCGTGGTTCTGGGATTTTTGCTCACCGTTCTTGTGATCATTCTGACCCCACGGGGTGGGATTTTGCGTGGAGCCCCAGATCGAGGGAGATTATCAGTGGTCTTGTAGGTCTTCCATTTTCTAATTATTGCTCCCACTGTTGATTTCTTCACTCCAAGCTGGTTGGCTATTGCAGATTCAGTCTTCCCAGCCTGGTGCAGGGCTACAATTTTGTTTCTGGTGTCCTTTGACAGCTCTTTGGTCTTCACCATAGTGGAGTTTGGAGTCAGACTGTTTGAGGGTGTGCACAGGTGTCTTTTTATACTGATAACAAGTTTAAACAGGTGCCATTACTACAGGCAATGAGTGGAGGAAAGAGGAGACTCTTAAAGAAGAAGTTACAGGTCTGTGAGAGCCAGAAATCTTGATTGTTTGTTTCTGACCAAATACTTATTTTCCACCATAATATGCAAAAAAAATGTTAAAAAAAACAGACAATGTGATTTTCTGGATTTTTTTTTCTCAGTTTGTCTCCCATAGTTGAGGTCTACCTATGATGTAAATTACAGACACCTCTCATCTTTTTAAGTGGTGGAACTTGCACTATTGCTGACTGACTAAATACTTTTTTGCCCCACTGTATATATATATATATATATATACCTATTCTATGTGTACACATTTATTCTACCTATTCTACTGTAAGCTGTCAGTGTGATTTTACTGTACACCGCACTGAATTGCCGGCTTTTCTCTCTAACACCGCTGCGTATTTCTCGCAAGTCACACTGCTGGTCCATGTGTAATCCGTATTTTTCTGGCTTCCATAGACTTTCATTGGCTTTTTTTGCGCAATACGGTGACAAACGCAGCATGCTGCGATTTTCTACGGCCATAGAAAGCCGTATAATACTGATCAGTAAAATACGGCAGATAGGAGCAGGGGCATAGAGAATAATTGTGACGTTTGTTAGGCGTGTTTTACGGACGTATTTTATGCACTCTTACGTCCGTAAAACTCGCTAGTGTGACGCCAGCCATAGAATGTAAGCTCTTACAGTAAGCAGGGTTCACTCTCTCTCCTGTAGAGTATAAACTTTCATCATTTGGGGTCTTCTCTCTCTCTTCTATCAGTTGTAAGGTCAGCAGGGTTTTCTCTCCAATATGTGTATTTTCCGAGCAATTGCAATCTTTCCAGTGTTGAGATTTGTGCGAATTTATTAGCTGCAGATCAAATTATGAAAAATTTGGCAAAACTAGGGAAATCAAATTTCAAAAGATCTACTCATCTCTAATTCTTACACTTCACAAACCATAATAACATCAAGAGCTATAACACCTTATAAAAAATATGTTTTCCTTTACTTATTATTATCTCTTCTTGAAAACTGAAACTTTCGGTAGACGGTTCTTTTATTCTTGTAGCTTTCCGTGCAAAAGACAGCATCGATGGCATGACAAAATGCCAGAGAACAAGTTCATTAACGAGATGGAAAGAAACAAATGGCAAGAGGAGGAAGACTCTGCCAACACGACAGATAACAGATGGACCAATATATTCTTGGAAGCCAGTGAACATTAAGGGCTGGAAGTGTAGAACAATGACTTGCGTTCCAACTCAGCCTGTACTTAGCTTTCTCAAAGTAAAATATGATATCTTTTTATTGCACCAACATTAAATATGATAAATTAATGTTGTTGGAAATGAGATCACCTAGGTCTTCTATCTAGAGAATAAGAGAATATTCTTCTGTGGACCAATTCAGTGATGATACATCACTACACATTGAACTGTGCAGACCTCAACCACTAACATCATTAAATTCCTCAAGTGGTCAAGTATTAGATGCAAGATCATTTTTATAAATTATTTAAATGAACATGACCTAGATCACTATATAATATAACACATAATGTACTCTTTTATTTGGTCCCCCTGACATATCCTCTTAAAAATACCATATTATAATGTATCATGTTTCCTGGTGTGTAAATAGAAAAATGTATAACTGCACCGAGAATTAAAATGTAATAAACCCTATTATCTCAGACATTATTAGATCGGACACTTGCTTTTTAGTGATGAGCGAGCGTGCTCCTCACTACTCGTCGCTTGCACGAGCATCATGGTGCTTGGGATGCTAGTTACTCAGCTATTTTTTTACTGTTCGAGTGGGAGCTCAAGTTCCTGCCCCGCGTGTTTGGTGCTTTTTAGACAGCCAATGAACATGTGGGGATTGCCTGGCCATCACTGTAATGCTGTAGCCATCTTGGTTGTGGCATTACTGTGATTGGCTGGCCGTATAGCGTCATCAGGTCTATATAAGACCTGTGACGCTATGTTCGTCACACTGTACCCCAGGAACAAGTAGGGAGAGGTGCTGGTGAAAGAGGGACAGAATTGTACCTGCCTATTAGCCAGGGATTCAACCACATTTATATTTCTTTTTAGTACAACAGCCCTTCTTAGGGCTAATTCTAATACATATTAATACTGCTGTTAGAAGCACTTAAGGAGAGATTGTGCTGAAGGGACAGCGTATGACAAAATAAGGTCCTTTATGCTGCAGCATGCAACTCATACCAAACCCCCTTCTCAGGGCTAATAATATTCTTTTTGCTCTTAATCCTGCAAATTGTTCTGATTAGGAAATATTATACACCATTTTTACTGCTGCAGTTATGTGTCAACGGCATACAGCCAGACTTGGTTGGATCTCAATAGCATTGTTATATTGATACTGCAGTCTTATATGTCCATCTGAGGTGTAAAAATTTTTACTGCAATTTTTTCAGCAGTGAAATTTTATACAGCCTTTATCAAAAAATTCTTGGTTACAAATAGCATTGCTGTATTGATACTGCAGTCTCATATATCCTGCTGAAGTGGGAACATTTGGCTGACATTGTCATACTGCAATTTGTTTAAGCAGTAAAATTTTATACAGCATTTATCGTGCTACAGTTGTGCCTGCAAAACAAAGAAAACATTTTTTGGTAACAAATAGCATTGCTATATTTATACTGCAGTCTAAGACATCCATCTGAAGAAGACAAATTTTCCTGCCATTGTAATAATTCAACGCTTTTTTCTCAACAGGGATATATCATATGTAATTTAAAATGGGCAAGGCGCATGGTAAGGGATGGGGAAGTGGATGTGATGGTGAGCACAGAGGCCGAGGCAGTGGGCAAGGTGAAACTGTACCTGCCGTGAGAGCACAACAAACACACCCATCATGTCCATCTAGCTTCCTGTAAAAGAAACTGTATCACAACAGTCAGCTGAGGCATCACGTGACCTTTTAAAGGATGGGGGAGTGGTTACCACCTGCATCAGCTGACCCAGCAGCACTGCAGTTACATCAGATTGCCAGCGGAGAAAGAAACTTACATTAACCCCTGATGGTCCAAAAGGAAAAAAGTTTTAAACTGAGTAGAACCAGAGCTGCCACAAATCCAAAAGTGGATTGTGACAGTGACATGCAGAACAAGGACAGCAGCGCACTGGTTGAATCAAGGTTGCCCCTACCTTTTACAGCAATTCCTGCACCTCCTTCTCTTCCTCACCTTCCATCTCACAAATGTCAACATTACTTGCAAGCTGGAAGCAGTGCAGCACTGCAACGGCCAAGTGGCAACAAGCTCTACTGAGCTAATCTACTTAAATAACAAACCACATAGCGCGGTCTAAGAGACCAGACTAGTCTGTAGCTCTCATCCCTGAACCTGCAACCAGACATGGTTGTGCATGACAATGGCCGTAATCTGGTGGCAGCGCTGAAGCTTGGTAACTTCGCACACTTACCATGCCTGGCCCACATGCTCAACTTAGTGGTTTATCAGTTTCTCAAAACCTACCCAGATTTGTCTGAGAAACTTTTAAAACCTTGCAGTTCTGCAGCAGCATTTGAAAATACCAGCTCACCAACTGGTGGGCATGGATGTCGAACATCTGGGCTGTTCTCCAAAACTTTAAGGACTCGACCAAGATGGTGAGCTGCAATGACGCCATAATCAGCATCGTGGATAGCCTGAAGATGAGGAAGAGAGGGAGGAACAGGAGAACAAAATGGTCAGTCATCAGACAGGAAAGTCTTGGCTGTTGGTAGTCTGTCACACATGGTTGAGTTTATGTTCTGCTGCCTTTCACCATCACCCTCGTGTTATACACATTTTGGATAACAATAATTACTGGATGGTCTCCCTTCTAGACCCATACTACAAGAGGAACTTTACATATCTCCCTCCCATGGCAAAGAGGTCTAATAAAATGTTGCAG
This sequence comes from Ranitomeya imitator, assembly GCF_032444005.1. Lineage (NCBI taxonomy): Eukaryota > Metazoa > Chordata > Amphibia > Anura > Dendrobatidae > Ranitomeya > Ranitomeya imitator. The sequence continues at coordinate 237,583,804 of NC_091284.1, forward strand.
TACCAGAAGGCCCTAGTTGAAGAATTACTAAAACAATTCCCATCTCTCAAGGGAGAGACACACCAGATGCAGCAGAGGCAAAGGAACACTCTCAAAGGTCTGGGACAGCTTTCTTGGACTCTCCCATCGCCCAGGCCCTCATGTGAGGTACTCTGACAAGGAGGGAAAATTTTGGAAGATGCTAAAGGAGTATCTTGCTGACTGTATCAGCATTCTCCGTGATTCCTATGTGCCTTACAACTATTGGGTATCCAAGCAAGATATGTGGCATGAATGGTCTCTCTATACCTTGGAGGTCCTGGCCTGCCCTGTCACTAATGCTTTGTCAGAACAAGTTTTTAGTGCCACCGGGGGTGTTATAACTGATAGGATCATCTGCCTATCAACTGAAAATGCTGACAGGCTGACTCTTATCAAAATGAACAAGGGCTGTATTGGGCCAGACTTCCACCAGCAGCGGATCATAAGCTAAAATGAATACAAGGATGGGAATAAGGAGCCATGCATACAAGGATGGGCATGAGGAACCATGCATACCAGAATAGGGATTAGGGGACAATGCATACCCAGCTTATACTCAAGTCAATAAGTTTTCCCAGTATTTTGAGGTAAAATTAGGTGCCTCGTCTTATACTCAGGTTGGCTTATACATGAGTGTATATGGTATACAACCTACACAGTTTTCAGCAAGCCAATAGGCCAGTGTAAAGACCAATAAGAAAAAATGGTAGACATAGACAGCATATAAACACAAAACCTACAGATATGACCACGCATGCATAAAATAATAACTTTTATTGTATCAAATGTACAAAGTAGACTAAAAGAGGTGTTATCATCACAGGAAATTTACAAAACGGTATTCATTTATTTTACTCACTTACATAACATCATTAATTCCACGGCACTATGCATATAATACTGGCACGGTCCCCATTAGGGTTCACAATCTAGATTCCCTATCAGTATGTCTTTGGAGCATGGCCGGAAACCCACACAAACACGGGGCGAACATGCACACTGCTTGCAGATGTTGTCATTGGTGAGATATGAATGAACCCAGGACCCCAGTGCAGCAAAGCCACCGTGCATCCCGTATAACCAAGCACCTTTTGTACAAATGAGAATCAAGAAAAGGTACAATAAGTACATACAGTTGCACTCAAAAGTTCACATACCCTGGGAGTATTTTTGCTTTCCTGGCCTTTTTTCAGACAATATGAATGATAACACCAAAGCTTTTTCTCCACTCATGGTTAGTGGTTGAGTGAAGCCATTTATTCTCAAACTACTGTGTTTTCTCTTTTTAAATCATAATGACAACCCAAAACATCCAAATAACCCTGATCAAAAGTTCACATACCCCATTTTTTAATAGCGTGTATTGCCCCCACTAACATCAATGAGAGCTTGAAGTCTTTTGCTGTAGTTGTGGATGAGGTTCTCCATGTTCTCAGATGGTAAAGCTGCCCACTCTTCATAGCAAAATGCCTCCAGTTCCTGTAAATTCCTGGGCTGTCTATCATGAACTGCGTGCTTGATATCTCCCCAGAGTGGCTCAATGATATTGAGGTCAGGAGACTGAGATGGCCACTCTGGAACCTTTACTTTGTTCTGCTGTAGCCAGTGACAGGTCGACTTGGCCTTGTGTTTTGGATAATTGTCATGTTGGAACATCCAAGTACATCCCATGCCCAGCTTCCGGGTTGATGAGTGCAAATTTGCCTCCAGTATTATTATTATTATTTATTATTATTATTTATTTATATAGCACCATTAATTCCATGGTGCTGTACATGAGAAAGGGGTTACATACAGGGTTATAGATATCGTTTACCGTAAACAGGTTTACAGTGACAGACTGGTACAGAGGGGAGAGGACCCTGTCCTTGCGGGCTTACATTCTATGTAAGTATGTATTCTATCAGTATTTGCTGATAACATGCTTCCTTCATCTTTCCTTCAACTTTGACCAAGTTTCCTGTGCCTTTGTAGGTCACACATCCCCAAAACATCAGCGATCCACCTCCTTGCTTTACAGTAGGAATGGTGTTCCTTTCATCATAGGCTTTGTTGACCTCTCTCCAAATGTAACATTTATGGTTGTGGCCAAAAAGTTCAATTTTGGTCTCATCAATACAAATGACATTGTTCCAGAAGTTTTGAGGCTTGTCTCTGTGCTGTTTTGCTTATTGTAGGTGAGTAATGGCTTTCTTCTTATGACTCGACCATGCAGCCCATTTTTCTTCAAGTGCCTCCTTATTGTACATCTTGAAACAGCCACACCGCTAGTTTTCAGAGAGTCCTGTATTTCAGCTGATGTTATTTGTGGGTTTTTCTATGCGCATCCTGAACATTTTTCCTGGCAATTATGGATGACATTTTTGTTGGTCTACCTGACCATGGGTTTGATTTTACAGAGTCCCTGATTTTCCATTTGTTAATCACAATTTAAATGCTGATGACTGGCATTATCAATTCCTTGGATATATTTTTGTACACAGTTCAACTACCTTTTCCTGTAAATCGGTCGACAATTCTTTTGATTTCCCCATGACTCAAAATACCGAAATGTCAGTGGCTGAACGAACGACACAAGAGTGTTTCTGGATCCCAAAAACTCACTCACCTTTTATGCACACACAATGATTACAAGCAAATAGATCACATTCAAACCCATTTGTGTCAACTTCTGTGCATGTTATCAGGCCAAAATCCCTAGGATATGTGAACTTTTGATCAGGGTCATTTGGCTGTTTTGGGTTGTAATTATGATTTAAAAAGAGAAAACACAGTAGTTTGACAATAAATGGCTTCACCCAACCACTAACCATGAGTGAAAAAAAAGTTTTAGTGTTATAATTCATATTCTCTGAAAAAAGGCCAAGAGAGCAAAAATTCTGCCAGGGTATGTAAACTTTTGAACAAATCTGTAACTATAACTGGTAATATTTACATTGCAAGGTCAAATGGTGCCCCTACTCAATGGCTGCTTACCCTAAATGTCCTTAGCAGCTCCTAGTATTGCTAGAATAGCAGTTACCTAAGAAATAAAGGAATCACACACAAAACAACTGCAACCAACACAAACTACAGTGAATGAATCCAACAAGGTTTATCACCAGCAGGAAACACCAGTAGGGGAAGGTATTTAAAGCTGCACCTGAAAAATGATAGGACAGACAAACAGAGTAAATGAAGAACACCTGTGTTAAGCTAGACTTACTGCAGTCAGAATAGAAGAACCAGAACACCCAGCAAAACGGTGTGTCTCTTGTGGATCGAAGGAAAGAAAAGCTGCCCACAAAGCACAAACTCAAGGGATCGAATCCCGGAGCATGACAATCTGCCATACTTTTACCAACTGAAATATGTCAACAACACTAATTGTTCTTTTATTGGGTCTTGCATGCCACCACTATATAGTACCATTTTCACATGTTGAAGAAAATGACTTTTAAATTCAATAAATCTCATTAGTTCTTCCTTATATTCAATAGGATCCTTCCATTGGACTTTCAGTAGTTAAACCCCAGGGCTAGGTTAATGATAGGTTCAGTGATTTCCTCTTGGCTCCTAATTGAATCACTAAAAGAAACTAAGGTTACAGCTTAAAATCACAACAGCCCGGTGCCCCTGTGGTCTTTCCACTGTTCCGCTACATAATCACTTAATCTTGCAAGGAAGCAGTTGTTTCACTTGCAAGATGGCACAGCCGATCAAAATGGCCACAGGTTTTGCAGGTGACACAGCTGTTTTCTTGTAAAATGTAATGTGTATGCCTGTATTCATATACATGCAGGAAACCATATTCAATTATAAGTCTGAGGCGTAGCTAGGAGTTTGGTTCAGGGGGTCGAAACTTGTGAGTGCACCCCTAACCACTAAACCCTGATTACAAATATGGTGGTGTTCCCTAATAGTGGATGTAGGAGAACCTCAGCAGATAACCCTGCTATTACTAAAAAAATCTCTATACAACAGTGCCATACGGTGACCATATAATGATAGGTACCAGTGCTGCAGAGCATATATATAGTGACTTAGAACTGATATTCTTTCTGATGGAGTAGTTCACTTTTCCCATCTTTTCCATCTGTCCCAGACCAACATAACAACTTCTCCTGCCAGTACTCCGCTGCAGAGATTACAACAAGATACGTGTGACTTGTCACATTTCAGGCCTCATCCCCCGCTATCGCCAACCTGCACCAACTTGTTATCCTGCTGATTCCCCAATGCTAATAGCTGCTGCCATATATGTCCGTATTATTCTACCTACTGTTTGGTACTGTATGCCCTATAATTTTTTCTCTTACTGGAGTCCTAGATCCCCCTTTTATTCCACTCATAAAGTATGATATCAACAAATATGCCCCACAAACACTGGAAGTTACCTCCACAGTAAATTCCTCCAAGGTATCCACCACATACTCAATATGATGACCTTACTGTACCCCATCCCTGAACTCCCCCGGAAAAGTATGGTGACCCCAACACAGTATGATCACCCACCTCTAACCCCCACATAGCCCTCCATGCAGTATAATGGGCCTATATACACTATATTGGCCCAACACCTTTCCACACTGTATAAATACAATATAATGGACATCATAGTCCATACAGCATAATGCACCCCATAGTCCATACTGTATAATACACTCCCCATAGTCCTACATATAATATTCTAGGCACTACAATGTACTAAAAATGACCCCCAAACAATAGTCCTCATCGTTCCCCAGCGGCTCCGATCTCTTCAGCTGCACTCTGAATCTTAGCGTAGCAGGCGCCATGTAATGATGTCATCGCTCCTGCTGTGCTGAGGCACCAGGCACCAATGAAGAATGATGGGGAAGGAAGCATCAGCTGACACTCCCACTTTCATCATGGCTTTCAACTGTAGCAGCATCTAGGATGCCATTACAGTTGAAGTTGCGCTGATGAGTGGGGTGCTGAGTGTCTGCTCTGGCTTATGGGTCACATAGCGGGAGTGCAGGGAGATCTTGTCTCCCTGCTACGCTACAGAGTTTAACTGTATTGGTGCACTGCACACGCCGATACAGTTGAAAATAACGTACCTCTGGATGGGTCCCTCAGGGTGTGGGGCCCAGGGTGAGACTCCCACCTTTTTTCCCCCTGGTTGCTATGCTACTGTACACCATTAATGTAGCATATCAGCACAGTGGCTACATGCATACATAGTTTTGTACAGTATTGCAGTGCTATATTTATGCACATATTTATGGCACTATGTACATCAAGTTTGCACATATAGAGGTTATATTGATTTTTTCTTTATGGTATACAGGTACTATTCATAAATATAATAAACATCACTACAATATTCCTGTGTAGATATGTTTGTTGGAAAATTCTACAGTAACTCCAGCAAAAGTGTCAGGGAAATCCGCAACAAATCTGCACCACCAAATTATGACCAGTTTACAGGGATCAGGGGTGCCAAGGGATTTTTTTTTAAAAGCAGTATCCACAGTAAAATGCTACAGATACTAAAATTCACACCTCATCTATTAGAGAAGGGCTATAGAAAACTGCTCTTCCTCTGGAGGACACTGACAGCCTAATGATTCAAATAGGAGCTGTGTAATGCTTCATTTACTCTGCCTTCGTGCTGCTACCTACCTTGCACAACTGCTGCCAGAACAGATTACATCTAATACGTTCCAATTTTTTCTAGAAACACTGGGCAAAACTGACATGGAAAATAAAGAAGAAATTTTAGTTGACTATAAATATAAATGTAGCAACTAGACATACAGCTGCAACGGGTTCATGGCAGTGCATGATATAATTTAATATTTATATTTTTTTCTTTTGTGACAAATACTCACTTTTGGTAGTTACTTCACAAGTTTTCCTTCTCTCTATTTAAGGCCGGTTTCACACGTCCTTTTATTTCGAGTACCGGAAAAACGGTACTGGAGATATCCGTGTCTGTGTGTCCGTGTGTGTAATATTTGCGGCACACCCATGCACCGCATCAGTACCACAAGGGCGGCCGCCGAGGAAGAAGTGCTACAGTAAGTGCTATTCCCTGGCGGCAGTTGCTGAAGACGGCTCTCATCATTCTCCCCTGCTCTGCCGGCGATCAGCGCGAGCAGAAGAGAATGATGAGAGTCATATTAAAGTCAGAAAGATGACAGCAGATGGGGGCTTTTGGGACTCTTATTCCCATCATCCGACACTTGCTGCCGCTAATAAATGTGACGCAGGAGCGGATGATCCGGGTATTCCTCAGCTGCCGTCTGCGATATAATGAAAGAAATGAATGAAAAACCCAGCATGGATTAAAAGTATGAGCCTGCAGCTGCCCAGAAAAGGCGCATCTATTAGATGTGCCAATTCTGGCGCTTTGCCCGGCTCTTCCCACTTGCCCTGTAGCGGTGGCAAGTGGGGTTTATATTTGTGGGGTTGATGTCACCTTTGAATTGTCAGGTGACATCAATCCCACGGCTTAGTAATGGAGAGGTGTCTATAAGATACCTCTCCATTACTAATCCTATAGTTATATGTAAATAAAGACACAGTCATTTTAGTATTTTAACTATAATTCTTGTTACAGATCAGTGTCTCAAATAAAGAGACATTACTACTGAATGAGGCTCAAAAGATGCAGGATTTCCAGTTTTCTAATAAATGAGAAAGCTTATCACTGTCACAAATAAATAAGTGTATAATTGCTGTGTGAGCATGGCTAGTCTGCCAAATAGCTGATCATGATTTAAAATGGCCTCACATTGAAGCCAAGGGCAAACTTGGAGAATTGTATTTTAGATGCAGCTATTTTCTTTGTTCTTTGTTCTTTTCCATGCTATGGCTTAATAGTTTTTTGTATTAATAACTCTATATAAAATAGTAGTAGTGAAGAGACAACTAGACTGATACATGGATTAATTAATTAATACGCTTAGTGCGGACAAGTATGGAGAGTGGAGACACTATACTGTACATGCTCTTATTTTTCTGTCTATTACTGGCACCAATAGCTTATAATTGTTCTGAAATACAATCCAACTGTCTGCTATATACTTACATATTCTGCGATGACCAAAGGACTCATTTCCTTTACCAGCTTACACAGATACCATTGTCTGGAGTGGAGCTACTTCTTTCAATGGAAGCCTATGGAGCCTCAGAATGTGACTAACCCTTTTTTTGCCACCAGCTTTTACTTGGGTCGCTCTTAAGCTTAACAATTATTTATTACCTGCTATTATAAATGTATTGTTTTAGTGTCTCTTTATATATTGTGAATGATGGTGATCACTTTATTTTTATCCTTGCATTTGTTCTTCCTATAACCTACAATATAATTTTATATCACTTCTATAGATTATCCACCGCATTTTTGTAAATGATAATCTGAATCTCTGGGAAATTGTGGCGCTCTATGCCTCTGATTTTTATTGGTGCGTCTAGTTCAAATAATAATGATCTGAGCGATTTAATAGTATGTGTCTTTTTCCCCAGGTCATTACATCTTACAATGTCAATGACTTATCATCAGGCTGCACTGCAAAGGGAATAGGAAAGGTTGTAATTAGGAGCCCCTGTAGCATTAACCGGTGAGCCCTACAGACGCTAGAAACTGCTGTGGATCCATCCACCTGCGAAGAACATGCCTTGGAGGGAATGGAGTCATTGTAAAGTATGACACATCTTTAATTAAAATGAAGGAAATATATAGATATATGAATATGTGCAACCCTTGCACAGCCTGGGGTCCTTGATCTTTCATCTGCTGTGCCTTCTGCTTTGTAACAGTCTACATGTGGGAAATATCCTCAGCTTGCCTGCACTTGGCTTTATTTTGTGATTCTCCAGCCAGATACGATGTTTTCAGGGTCACCGCAGCTTCATATTTTCAGTGCTATACCAAAGCTAACTGCATATTTCACTCACCTTTAAGAAGACATATTCATATTGGCATTTGGCAATCTATACTTCCATATAATTATAAGCAAATTACATAAAATTTCAACTAATTTCATCCATCATGGCACAAAGAGTATGCTCAGGTCCTGATTCCTGAAATCCTGACAAATCATGCAGTAAATCAAGACCGTTGGAAGCTTGCACAGTAAAGAACAAATGGTATTGACTATCTATTTGTAACAACCGAATAATCTGATTGGATTTGAAGTCACATATTATAGTCTCAAAGCAATAATGTATGTTAGCAATAATTTTTTTCAATACCTTACAGTGTTTCTTCTGAACCAGTGGTTTCAGCACGCGTCGTTCTAATGTCTTCTGTGTTGGTCTGATGGCATGCTAGTTTTTTTGTGCTAACTGCTAAGGACTAGAGATGAGGGAGTATTAAAATGCTCAGGTGCTTGTTACTCAAACCAAGCAATTCCTAATACTCGCAACGAGTAACGAGTATAATGGGTGTCAATGGGAAAGCTGAGCTTTTGAAAATGTTCAAATGGATGGGAAAAGTGCTGAATGGAAGGAGAACAGCATGGAGAAGACCCCTGGAAGCATCTCTGACTCCCAGATCACTGGTGAGAACAATGGTGTCACGCTTTTATTCCACTTTAAGAAGTGACAATAAAATATTCCAAACTGACAAGAAATTGCATTTTACAGGAAAAAAAATGTTAAGAAACATTTTTTACTGCATAAAAACTAGAGCGGGGGCACCACATAGGGAAAGGGGATCCAACCAGGTCTATGCTATACTGAACCATACAAAACAACACAAGAAATAGACCACTGATATTTCATTAGTGCTGTTCATGCAGACATCTCATACTGTACTTAATATTAATAGCCATTATAGTGTGTTTTTTGGGGGGGATCGTAGTAAGGAGGAGGGCTCTATTATGGGCCATCTGTTCATGTTTCTAGGTCCTATGTGTGACCAATTTTAAATGTTTTTAATCGTGTGCTCCATGTGGTTGTTTTCAATGTCCATGAGTGTTATTTCATTAAAAATTGTTATTTTCATACTTAAATCCATTGCCTTGGGTGATCCCCTTTTATGGTCTATTTATTGTGTTGTTTTGTATTTTTTACTGCATAATGACTTGTATATAAGGCAAAATTTTAAAAGGATTTAAAAAAATATATAATTTAAGAAAACCTAAATTGATTTTTTAAAATTAAAAAATAGGAAATTTCAGTTTATTTTATGATGGAAGCAAGAACTGCCAAATATAATGGACTCAGATACACTCTGTATTAGACATAAAGGAGGGCCTCATACACATTCTGTTCAAATTGTCATGTATTGGTACTCCTAGACTCATAAAGGCTATGCACTTTTGAGGGTTATATACCAAGGAAATGTACTCCAGACTCCACAGAATAGTCTATAGGTTAGCAATATGATACTGATAAGGGGATTTGGGCATGTTGAGTAAAATTTCTGCATAATTTCTGCATCTCTTGGCAGGAAAAATGCAGCTGGAAAACAGCGTTTTTGCCTGTGCTTTTGCCCTGCATTTTTGAATGATTTGAGTGAAGTCAATGGTGAAAAACACAGGGCAAAAACGCACAGACAATTGACATGCACCAGGTTAATTTCTACACAAAATCTGCAAGTCAAAAATACTTAATGTGTGCATTAAACTTTAGGTTTCTCGTTCACTTTGCTGGCATAAGGTTTTGCTTCAGGTTTTGTCAAAAACCCACGCAGAAAAAACGTAACAAAAATGCACCAAATCTACAATGTGTGTACACAGCGAAAGGTTTTGAAAACTTTTTTTTACCTTATATAGCAACAAACTGTACCCAAGAAGATGTAATACCCTATGGATGAGCAATATAAGTCTGACACATTTTTAATAAGTTTTTTGAGGGTTATATGCTTACAAAATGTACATCAGAGCATGGAATAGTCTATGGATGAGCATGAGGCTTATATGGATTTTGGATGGAATATTCTATGGATTTTTTGAGGCTTACAAAGCAACAAAATCTATCCAAGAATATGTAAAAGTCTAGCAATACAATACTGATACATTTGTTAAAGGGACACTGCCACCCCCTCCAACAGTTATAAACTAAAAGAGCCACCTTGTGCAGCAGTAAAGCTGCATTCTAACAAGGTGGCTCTTTTAGTTTTTGCTTCTGTAATTCCCTCAATAAAGCGTTTTATAATTTTCCCCAAATACCTATCTTTGTACCTGGAGGCAGGTCTGAAGCCTCCTCTTTGAAGCGCCCAACTGCCGTCACTCATCTCTTCTGGGGCAATTGTCGCCGCCATCTCAGCGCTGTTATCGTCCGAAATCCGGCGCCTGCGCTGTGCTCTTCTGCGTGGAGCAGGCGCATAGAGCATTGGCCATCCTAGCTCTGATGCCGGGTTCCGGTCTGCGCCTGTGCGGGCAGTGCGGCCACCCTGTTACTGAATCATCGCCCTGCACTGTGTTATGCATTATGCACAGTGCGGGGCTGGGATTCCTGGGCATGCGCACTGCGCTTGTCAGACGCCCCCGGACCCCCGCCTTCCAGAGTAGTCGAAGTGATTTCATCCAACCTCAGTATGTCAGGGGGTTTAGAATGTGTCCACAGAAATGGTATACCTTTGATGTCTAGTAAAGCTAGGTAAATGGTGCTTTGTGTGTTGTTTTCGTAATCTAGTGCTACTCTCAACCATCTACTCAAGTGAATAGCCTTATAATATTTGTAAGGATTGGGTAAGCCCAAGTCTCTGTGAGATTTAGGTTATGCGAGCAGACTAAAAGGCAGCCTAGCCATTTTACCCTTCCATAGAAATCGCAAAATTAGAGATTTTAAATTTCTAAAGAAAGTGAGGGGCAGGTGAATAGGCACCATATTCATGCAATATAGTATTATTGGCATCAGGTACGCTTTAAATATGTTAAGCCGTCCTACTCAAGATATAGTAGGTAGATCATAAGTTTTCATCATTGTTTCTATTTTCTTTAATAAGGGAGAGAAATTTATATTGAATAAGTCAATAGGGTCTCTAGTTATCCAAATTCCCAGATATTTTATGCAAGTTGTGGACCAGTGAAATAGGGGTTATTTTCTGAAGTTTAGTTAAGTGGTAATTAGAAAGTGTTATATTCAGAGCTTCCGATTTAGAGTAGTTAATTTTAAAATTCGATAGTTGGCCGAAGTGGTTGAGGATGTTTAAGATAATGGGAAATGCTTTGAATGGGTTGGAAATAACAAACAGCAGGTCATCTGCGAAGGCTAGCGTTTTCAATTCTAATTTACCTATTTGAAGTCCCTCTATTTATTAATTTTGTCTGATGTTTTGAATCAGTGTCTCAATAATTAGTATGAATAGGGATGGGGACAACGGGCAACCCTGCCTAGTACTGTTATTAATCTTTAAGCTATCTGATAGAATACCATTTACCCTGACCCTTGCTGTGGGAGCAGAGTATAGAGAGAAAATTGCTGATATAAATTGTGAAGGGAATCCAAATTTGATTAGTACTCGTTCCATGTACCTCCAGCTCACCCTATCGAATGCCTTTTCAGCATCTGTAGATAGAAGAGTCAGGGGGATGCCACGTTTTTTAGGGTACATTATAGATTGGAGAATTTAGGTAGAATTATCTTTGCCCTCTCGCCTTTGGACAAACCCCGCTTGATCTGGATGAATTAATTTAGGAAGAATGCTTCTCAGTCTGTTCGCTAAAATTTTCGCCCATAGTTTTGTGTCTGTGTTAAGTATGGATATCAGTCTGTAGCTTGTGCAAAGTCTTGGACCTTTTCCTTCTTTTGGTAAAATTGTAATAAAATCTTCTAGAGCTTGTCGAGGTGGGGGGTTCCCTGCGAGGAAATAATTAAATAAAGCTACTAGATGGGGTGACAGTGGTTTAATTATTTTTTTGTAATAAATTATTGGGAGGCCATCTGGACCCGGGACTTTACCATTAGGGATGGTTGAGAGAACTTCTAGTACTTCTTCCGAGGTGACTGGTGTCTGCAGTGATAAAAAATCTTCCTCCGATATCAAGGGGAATTTTAAAGGAGAAAGAAAACTTTCAATGGTATCTAATGCACCTGTAGGTTCTCTCATTTCATCAGGTATTTCTAAATGATAGGGTTGTTTGTAAAAAATTTTGAATTCTTTAGCAATGTCAGCCGACTTAGATACAACAGAACCCTTAGTAGATTTCAGGTTTGAGATAAAGGTGTGGCCTTTACGTTTTTTCAGAAGAGAAGTCATAAGTTTGCTACCTCTATTGCCATGTAGATAAAACCTCTGTTGGCTTCTCATGTATATTTTTGCTGATTGGACATTTAAAAGATCCTTTAAAGTGGATCTGAGTGCTGTGAGCTCCGCTTCCCAGACCACAGGCGTGGAAGGACCAGAGAGGGAGTTTTCTTTAAAAAAAAAGATCAAGGGAATTTGTAAACCTAGTCAAATGGGAACTGGACTCTAAAAGTGTTTAATTTAATGTCCAGGTGTATGAGGGTTTAGGTAGAGACCTGATATATAATTTTAAAAAGATTGGCGCATGGTCAGACAGAGAAATGACATCTATATCTGCTGACCTTACTAATTGTAAGTGTGAGGTTTGAATTAGTAAGTAATCTAGTCTGTAGTAGCTATTGTCGGGGGGCGAGAAGAAGGTAAAGTCTCTTGATGTAGGGAATAATGTTCTCCATGGGTCGATTAGGTTTAGGGATTGTAGTCCTAAATGAAGCTTTTTCAAGGCTTTTTGTGAGATTGAAGATTTACCTGAAGAGGTGTCTAACAAAGGGTTAAATGAGACATTGAGGTCTCCTCCTACTATCAAAAGACCCTCCTTTAACAGTTTAATAGTGTCTCGCTTCTTGCATATCCAATTGATTTTATTATTATTAGGGGCATAAAGATTACATAGGGTAACTTTTGTGTTAGCTAAAAGCCCTTTAACCATAACGTATCTCCCGTCTGAGTCTCGCAAGGTGTCTTGTAGGTGGAACGGAACATTTTTTTTTATTGCAATACTCACTCCCTTTGACGCTGCAGATCCTGTACTATGGAACCAGGTTGGGAAAAGTGATCTTGACATGTCTGGGATTCTACCATGTTTAAAATGGGTTTCCTGGAAAAATATAATACTGCAACTTTTAGAATGTGACAAGCAAATAAACGCACACAATGGGAGGAATACCTCATATTCAATCTGCGTAACTACCAGTGTAGTAAGCTAGAGGCATACACACCCAGATTATAGGACAATAAGGACCCACCAGAAACTACTACAAACAACCACAGAAATAAAGGTGGAAAACGTCCACAATTACTAAAAGTAGAAACAACTTTATTGATAAAAGATACATACATAGGTATCAGACAGGGACGGGACTGAAACAGGCAGCAAAAACACATCACCACATCACTAGCGAAAGCCCACACTAAGGGGTAAAGATTGGTCACAGGCGCAAGTGCGCAGCACAATAATAAGGAGACATTAGTGTGACCTACCAAGTGGTATATAGACCCGGCACGTGTGGGCTCCCGCCCTCCCCGACGCGCGTTTCGGAAGTACAGGACTTCCTTCCTCAGGGGGCGTGAGGGGGCGTCCCTGTCTGATACCTATGTATGTATCTTTTATCAATAAAGTTGTTTCTACTTTTAGTAATTGTGGACGTTTTCCACCTTTATTTCTGTGGTTGTTTGTAGAACTTTTAGAATGTAGGGATCTCAGAATTTGGCCTCGTTTGTTTGGGGAGCGTAGACCTTTAATGTTGTATGAAGCTAATACTATAGCAGCTGGCTTAGAATCATTACCTACCATGACTTGATAATATCATGACAGAAAGAAAAGCAGCACGTGTCCACCAAACATGTAAAATTAACTTAATAACAATTATAACAATAACAATTGCGATTTCAGTTTCAATTGGGGGGGTAGTGACTAATGTATTAACAAAGCAAATCCCATCCACAGTGGAGGCTGGGGCATATAGCATCCTCCTAAGTAGATAGGACAGTCCTTTGCAGGCGCATCGGTGTTGGAGAGAGAGAGAGAAAGAGAGGAAGAGAAAAAGAGAAAAAAAAAAAAAACACCCGGCGAGCATCTTCAGCATTTCGAGGGAGAAAGGGGGTAAGAGAAAGAAACAAATTTTTTGTTAAGCAGATAGTGACAAATATTCAAGTGTCAACAGTAATATGTGACCTGTAGAACTCGCAAAAGGCGGGCAGACAAGTTGGAGCCGTGAAGACTCAAGGCGGTGGTTTCTTTTTGGCTCCAATTTTCCCTTGTTTTGGAGACGAGAGTCTCTTGACAGGGGACCATTCACTCTGGTCTTTCAAAGAACAAAGCTTGGGAGGGATGTTCAAAGACGTGTCCAGAGGCAGCCAGGAGGGACCTTCACTGCCTCTATTTGGAAGATATCCCAAACTTTGATAAGATCATCTGGATGGCGTACAGTGGCTTGTTTACCTCTGCCGTGGATTGACAGACCAAATGGGAACAGCCACTTGTATAGAATTTTATTTGCTCGAAGAACCTCTAGCAAGGGTTTCAAGATTCTCCTTTTTGCGCGATTTTTGGGGGCCAGATCTTGGAAGAGCTGTATAGGTGATCCCTCGTAAGATAAGTTCTTAACATCTGTAGCAGTGTTCAAGACTGCCAAAGAATCCAGGTAGCTCAGAAGGCCACATATCACATCTCTTGGAGGGTCTGAGTTCTTGGGTTTGGGCCGGAGTGAGCGATGTACTCTTTCAATTGTCATCTGGTCACATCTTTCTTCTGGAAGCAACAGTGCAAATATTTCTTTGGACGTTTTCTCAAGAGCTTCATTAGAGACACTTTCCGGGATGCCTTTGATTGTAATATTTTTCCTGCGGCTCCGGTTTTCTTGGTCTTCTGGAAGCAGGGATGCATAATTCAGTTGTGATCTATGAAATTCTAGATGATCTTTAATAATATTTGAGTGGTTTATTATGGAGGATTGAGTAGCTTCAAGAGACTCCACCCTGTTGCCATTTTGTTGTATGTCTGCCCTTAGGCCAGAGACTTCAGCAATTATTGGTTTTATCGCCAGAGCTAGTGTTTTTTGAGGAAGGATTTTGAAATTCCAAATGAGGGGCATCACTCTCTGATGCTACGTCACTAGAGTCAGAATCGTCAATGTGGTCATCCGTTGCTATATTAAAGTGAGAATTTTTGTGTGCTGCTCGAGCTGATAAAGGTTTGCGTTTCAGAAATTTCTCCATTTCGCTCTGTTTGTCTTGCTGGGGGTAGAAGTAGAGGATTTGCAGCGCTCTTTATTAGATTTGACCATTATATCTGTATATAGCGCTTGCTGTAAAGAATATCACCTGTGCGCCAGATTGGAGCTTAGCTCAGCATATTATTGGCTGGAGAGCTCATCCCAGCTTCTTAGTATGAAATTGCAGAGCAGAGAGTCTGTGTGCCGTCTGCGGCAGCGGCTTATATTTAATATATGTTAGAAGTTGTTAGGTCCGGTCAGGCAGGGTCAGAACCTTATTTTCCAGTGGGATACAAAACCCAAGGGTATGTCCAAGTGGGATCAGTTCGGTGGGGAAGAGGGCTTTGAACGTCAGGGCAATAGCTGTAACTTTACAGAAGACGATCTTGCTATAACGTGCAGCCGCCACCGAGGGGGGGAGAAGGGGTATGTGGGCAGAGTTATCAGTCCTGTCTGGTCTGAATATGGCGACAGGTATACTTTCCCAGACCCAGTGGCTTCACCCCCATGCAGAAGCATACAGTGTGTACCCCCTCTGCTGAACTCCTCACCAGATTGCACACACGGCGCTTCAGCCCAACAGCTCCCACCTGAACAGCCGGCCCTCGTGAACTGAATATGGTGTCTCAAAATGAGCACAGCTGGAAGATCCACAGCGGGGAAGCGTCTGCTATCCCTTCCCATGTGTGTAGCAGCGGTCATGGCGTCTCTGTTCCCCCTGCTCTCTCCTCACTTGTGTACAGCGGGACGTGCTGGGCGCGTGGAAAGATGGCGCCCGCTCCTGCAGGCCAAGATCTCCTCCGCTGTCTCTCCCCTCTTCCGCCGATCCAAAATCACCTGAAAGTGTCCCGATATTCTCCCTGAGTGTTCCGGTGCCTGTTATGATTACGGAACTTTGCGCAGGTAGGCACAAACTGGGAATTATGTGGCCTGATAACAGGAGCCGCTCTTTTCTACGTCCTCCCTGTCCAGATTTCAGGCCATGCCCCCCCTAGCGCTCACTTTGCAGAGCTCTGTGAGATTTAACAGGCAGCAGCATTTATATTCCGTGGTAGTGCGGTTCTGTGAAACAAGAGTCCGCCTCTGTACTCACCGGGTGACGTTAACCCACGTGTGTTCATCTATTATACCGCCATATAGCATCTGCCATTACCGGGCAGCAGGTAACATCTCTGCACAGTGGACTCAGGCTGCGAACGCACCTTATTACTACCATTATATTATTTGGTGCATTCCACCAGCCCTAACACTGTGTGAATGAGCAATATAATACAGATGTTTGACAAAGTTTTTGTACCAACAAAATGTACCCAAGAACATGTAAGACTCTATGGATGAGCAATATAATACTGAAAAAATTTTGAACAAGTACGGTAAGTTTTTTGAAGGTTACATACCACTGACATGTACTCCAAACCAAGTCATACCATATGGATGAGCAATGTAATAACAATAAATTTTTTTACCCAGTATTTGGAGCGTGTTATACCAACTAAATGTACCCAAAAACATGTAATACTCTATAGATGAGCAATATAATACTGAAAAATTTTTGAACATTCTTTTGGAAGGTTGGATACCATTAATATGCACCCAAGAAGACGTAAAACCTTATGGTTGAGCAATATAATGCCAATAACTTTTCTTTAATTTTTTTAGGGTTATATACCAAGAAAATGTACTCCAGACCACTGCATAGTCTATGGATGAGCAATATAATAGCAATAACATTTTTAACAAGTTTTTGGAGGCTTATACAGCAACGAAATGTACCCAAGAAGATGTACCCTATGGATGAGCAATATAGAACCAATACATTTTGAACAAGTTTCTTGAGGTTTATATAGCAATAAAATGTACCCAAGAATATGTAAAAGTCTATGAATGAGCAATACAATACAGATACATTTTTAAACAGGTTTTTTGAGG
Source organism: Ranitomeya imitator (assembly GCF_032444005.1). NCBI lineage: Eukaryota > Metazoa > Chordata > Amphibia > Anura > Dendrobatidae > Ranitomeya > Ranitomeya imitator. The sequence goes on from NC_091284.1 coordinate 237,600,895, forward strand.
GTTATATAACACCGAAATGTATACCAGAAGACAGAATAGTGTATGGGTGAGAAATTTAACACAACAAATATTTTATCACTTTCTTGGAGTGTTATATATCATACAAATGGACCCCAGAACACAGAATAATGTTTTTGTGGTAAAAAAGAACCCAGCTAAAAAATTTTCATATAGCTCCCCCCAATTTGGACAGTATTCATATTAAATGTGTGCAGTCCCATAGTGTTTATAAATGTTAATGTATTTATTTAATGTTGCTGTAATGTGTATGTGCTGTGCATGTGTTATGCATAGGGTTAAGAAAAGGTATAGAGGTTGGAATAAAGGGGTAGACAATCTTAGGAATAGAATACTGGGGCACATTAGAGATAGGGAATGAGAGTGTGATAATAGACTTAGTTAGTATAAGGGGTTTTCCAGGCTGGGAGGAACTACAGGTGGGTGTAGTACAGGACAGTGGAATATAGTGATGGGACTTCTTGGTTAGTGAGCAGAACCCGGGCAGCCATGCCCTGTGCAAGGTGAAGTGAAAGAAGGCAACCAAGTAGCCATGGGGGAGAAATTGCTGAGGCAAGAAGGGATCCCAGGCTGAGTGGCATGTAGGCGGTCACCATCTTAAACGGAGCCAATTCCAAAGAGGTATCATGGTTAGGATATGGTTAATGTCCTGTTCTTTCAGGGTTAATTTTGTTGGCCTCCCTTTGGATCTGAGAGGAGTATTTAAACTCACTCCAGACTAGGATTCCCTGTCAGCTATAGTTTCGTTCTAGTCTGTGTGCCTGACCCCCGGAGTGTTTTCCTTGCTCTCCGTGCTTTACTCTGCTTGTTCGTTGTTTTGGATTTCTGACCTTTGGCTTCTCGTCTGACAACCCCCTGTCTCACCCCTTTGGTACCGCGTGATTTCCTGGCTCCGATCTTAGCTTGTTTGACTACTCTCCTGTGTTTATCTCTCATCTACACCCTGGCAACGGGTTGCACCCCTGATCACCTCCTACTCTGTCACATGGTTCAGGTCCTGGTTGTTACCTGGTTAGTTCCTGGCGCATTGCTCAGCACCCTTGCTGCTGTGTGCAGCTTTCCCCGCAGCAGTATTACCTGGGAGCCATGACAAGAGGATCCGGGGCCTACGGCCAGGATTGGGCGAAGCTGATACGGCAATCCTTTTACCTTTTCCTTTTGAAACTGGACAAAGGGAATGCATGAAAGCTGGTGTACCTAGAGGCACGGACGTCAAGCAAAGAGCAGAGATTGCCAGGATGGGACAGAGATTGTCCAGTGAGGCAGCGATTGCCTGGACGGGACAGGGATTGTCCAGTGAGGCATCGATTGCCAGGAAGAGCAGAGATTGTCAGGACGGGACAGGGATTGTCCAGCAGGGCAGCAATTGCCAGGAAGACAGGGAAAGCTCCTGGAATGTCACTGTGTATACACTGTGCCATATCTGTAATGAAAGCCCTGTTGATAAGTAAAGTTGAACTGTTAAGAATGGACATTGAATCTGGAGTTGTTTGTGAAACCCGTGGATCTGGATCCGGAATGACAGAAGAAGAGGGGACAAATGTGAGTGTTCTGCTGCGCACGTTGCACATGCAGCAGAAGAGACATTATATTTCATTTGTGAAGCGCCAGGGTGTGGGATCACTATAGCTCGTTGCCACGACTATCACCCTGGCTGCCTTACAACTTAACAACAACAGGACTGGGCGACAACTGTGTCTCATCATCATCTTCCTCCTTAGCTAAAATTTCCCATTCTGCGCTGTTATGTTTTTGTGGCCGACGCTGCTAAATGTTGTGCATCACTAAACAGCATGTCCTCCTATCCCTCTAACAGTGTGCAGGTTAAGAGGCCACAATCAAGAAATGTTGTTGGAAAGAACTCCTCAGAGTGTTCTAGTATGGGATCACTATTCTCCTGGGAGTCAACATGGTGGAATGAAGGAGGATCAGGGTGAGGATTAAAATTCAGACAGTAGACTGGTGAGACATGATGGTGTGGAAGACTGTGTGATGCTGCCAAGCCTGATAGAAGCATTATCTGCTATCCAACCGACCACCTGTTCGCACTCTTGTGACTTCAGAAGTGGTGTACAGTGTATTCCTGAAAAGTGGCACATGAACCTACACTTGTGCTCAAAAGTTTACAAACCCCGGCAGAATTTTTGCTTTCTTGGCCTTTTTCAGAGAATATGAATGATAACACCAAAACTTATTCTGTACTTATGGTTAGTGGTTAGGTTAAGCCATGTATTGTCAAACTACTGTGTTTTCTCTTTTTAAATCATAACGACAACCCAAAACATCCAAATGACTCTGATCAAAAGTTTACATACCCCATTTCTTAATACTGTTTATTGCCCCCTCTAACATCATTGACAACTAGAAGTCTTGTGGTAGTTGTGGATGAGATTCTTTATTTTCTCAGATGGTAAAACTGCACACTCTTCTTGACAAAAGGCCTCCAGTTCCTGTAAATTCCTAGGCTGTCTAGCACAGGGGTGTCAAACTGCATTCCTCGAGGGCTGCAAACAGGTCATGTTTTCAGGATTTCCTTGTACTGCACAGGTGATAATTTAATCAACTACACAAATAATGAGTTGGTGATTAAATTATCACCTGTGCAGTACAAGGAAATCCTGAAAACATGACCTGTTTGCAGCCCTCGAGGAATGCAGTCTGACCCCCCTGGTCTAGCATGAACTGCGCACATGAGATCTCCCCAGCGTGGTTCAATGATATTGATGTCAGGACACTGAGATTGCCACAACAGAACCTTCACTTTGTTCAGCTGTAGCCAATGACAGGTCGATTTGGCCTTGTGTTTTGGATCATTGTCATGTTGGAACATCCACGTACGTCCCATGCGCAGCTTCTGGGCTGATGAGTGCAAACTTGCCTCCAGTATTTGCTGATAATGTGCTGCATTCATCTTTCCTTCAACTTTGACCAAGTTTCCTGTGCCTTTGTAGCTCACACATTGCCAAAACATCAGCGATCCACCTTCGTGCTTTACAGTAGATATGGTGTTCCTTTCATCATAGGTCTTGTTGACCTCTCTCCAAATGTAACATTTATGGCTGTGGCCAAAAAGTTAAAGTTTGGTCTCATCACTCCAAATTACCTTATTCCAGAAGTTTTGATGCTTATCTCTGTGCTGTTTTGCGTATTGTAGGCAAGATACTTTTGTGGCATTTGTGCAGTAATGGCTTTCTTCTGGCTACTCAACCATGCAGCTCATTTTTCTTCAAGTGCCTCTTTATTGTGCATCTTGAAACAGCCACACCACTAGTTTTCAGAGAGTCATGTATTTCAGCTGATGTTATTTGTGGGTTTTTCTTTGCATCCCGAACAATCTTCCTGGCTGTTGTGGACGACATATTTTTTGGTCTACCTGGTTTTATTTTTACAGAGCCCCTGATTTTCCATTTGTTAATCACAGATTGAACGCTGCTGACTGGCATTATCAATTCTTGGATATCTTTTTGTATCCCTTCCCTGTTTTATACAGTTCAACTACCTTTTCCCATAGATCCGTTGACAATTCTTTTGCTCTCCCCATGACTTACAATCCAGAAAAATCAGTGGCAGGATGAAAGAAGCAAGAGCCTGTCTGGATCCCAGAAACTCACTCAGCTTTTATGCACACACACTGATTATAAGCAAACAGGTCACAGGTGAGGATGTTACCTTTAGTAGCCATTCAAACCCATTTGTGTCAACTTCTGTGCATGTTATCAGGCCAAAATCACCAGGGTATGTGAACTTTTGATCAGAGTCATTTGGCTGTTGTCATTATGATTTAAAAAGAGAAAACAGTAGTTTGACATTGAATGGCTTCACACAACCACTAACCATGAGTGGAGAAAAATTTTTGGTGTTATCATTCATATTCTCTGGAAAAAAGGCCAAGACAGCAAAAATTCTGCTGGGGTATGTAAACTTTTGAGCACATCTGTATGTGCTGTGGATGGGTATGTTGTTTGTTCTCCAGCACCTGCCCCAGGTCCTCGGCATCTGTGTGCACCATCATCAGCACTTCCACTTCCCAGTCACTTCCACTTCCCCCGTCACTTCCCCGTCACACCTTACATATTTTGTCATTGCTAGCTCTTTTGAAACCAAGTTTATTTTTAATAAATAAAAAAATTGGTCACCTGCAGCAGTCAGAGCGGTTTTTGGGAGTTAATACCACCATAATATAACAGAAAGAATGCAAAAGTCTATGGATGACAATCAAATTCAATCCAGAAAAATGTACGTAATACTTTTTTTGGTGTGTTACATATCACAGAAATGTACCACAGAACATGTGAAACTGTATGACTGGAAAGATTGACTGCAAGATTTTTAAACACTTTTTTTGTTTTATAGATCGCAGGAACTGTCCCCCAGACCACGTAATACTGTATGGATGACAAATTTAAACCTGCAAAATTTTAAAACACTTTGTTGTAGTGTTATATAAAAAAAATCCAGAATGCAGAATCGTTTATGGGTAAGAAATGTAATACAGGGACATTTTGTAATGATTTTGTTGAGTGTTATATAACACAAAAAAGTAACATAAATCACGCAATACTTGATGGATCAAAATATATTACATTTTTTCACCCCCACAAAAAAACTGTGGCCATATATTTGCCAATGGACTGTTCAGCCTTAATCCTTGTATACAGACTGGATTCTGTCATTCTCACTGCTGCTGCAAATCTCTCTTCCTCCCTAGGCTAAATGCAGAATTTATGTGATACAAACAGCGATGCACACCATTATCCCTTAAAAGGGCTGTTTGGCTGATTGCTCAGCTTCAGAACCAGTATCAACACTACAGGCCTCTGATTTGTAATGCGGTGCACACAGGCCTAGACAAGCACCCTCTTCCTCCAATATGAAGTGTCACAGAGCTGTCCAATGTGCCGAGTCGGGTGGCGCCTGTTCTTTTATAGCCCTTGATAATGTCACATGGCCAGCCAATCACAGTAATGCCACAACCAAGATGGCTACATCATTAAAGTGATGCACACACCATCCCCATATCCTTTTTGACTGGTTAACAGGCGCCAAACATGCAGGGCACTGATTCAACTTTTGCACAGAGCACCGCCCATAACTCGCCAAGTAAAGAGTACATCCGATCACTGTGATATTTGAGTGATAACCGAGTATCACAGAGCACATTCGCTCATCCCTACTAAGAACATAATAATGGTACTGAAACACTGAGTCATCAAAGGAATGTCAGGAGAATTATTTTGTATTTGGGCAAACATTTTGACACTTTTGGGCCTTTTGATTCCAATTTGTTCCTGCTCAGTGGGCATTATACCATAGCTTGTCTATTTCATGCGACCTTCCATACACCAGAAATCTTACTCCAGTCAGGGAGTAAAATTTCTGGCTTGGCATATGGAGGATCACTCCAATCCACTCTTCAAACACTTCTGATTTATTAAGAGGCCTTTTCATGAACCTAGAGCGTTTGACTGGATCACACTTCTCATCATCAAAACTGGGAAGAAAATTGCTGGTCTTGATGAATCAGTGCCTTTATAAATGGATTTTGTACTAGGACAACATAATTTCCACTCATCAGATATCACATTAAAATGTTGTTTTCCTTTGTATTCCTTATTCCTAGTAACACAGTACAGAGAAGTTTGAAGTGCTTCATACACATTAGATTGCTGTTGGTCGAATGATACTTCAGCTGATGTTTTGACCAACATCCATCTCTTCCATCTCTCCCTTACATAGTATTCATTCATCTTTTTTCTCTATGAGAGAACCATCACCAGACATGTCTGGCATCAGTATATCTCCTGAAGAACAAAGCAATTGGCAGTCGGATATTTGACACGCACAATCATCATCTCCCCTGATGATCAGTTGTCTGAAGCCCCAATACACATTACACTGTCAGATGAACCAGTTGATACAAGCAGGTCAACGTGACATTAGCCTAATGTGATGTGTATAGAGGTCTTTAGCGCCTCTTTCATATATTGTAAGTCACAATCCAACATGGACTGGAGACCTGTATTTTTGTGTCTTACTTGAGATTGTGAGTGGAAATTGTCTTTGCAAATAGGTTATCTACAATGCCTAGAAGGAATTTACCCCTTTTTCATATTTTATTGTTTAGCAACATTGGACTGCAGTGCATTTAAATTTTTGCAAAATAATGATATACAGTACAGTACTTTTCCTTGAGTGTTCATGATTTTATTATTATTATTATTATTATTATTGATTTATATAGCACCGTTAATGCCATGGTGCTGTACATTAGACGGGGTTACATCAAAATACAAATATCACTTACAGTAAACAAAACTAACAATGGCAGACTGGCACAGAGGGAAGAGGACCCTGCCCTTGCGGGCTTACACTCTATAGGATTGTGGGGAAGGAGACAGTAGGTCGGTGGTTGGTAGTAACTCCGATGGTGTTGAGGTGGCCCTGTGGTCATTATAGGTTGTAAGCTTTTTTGAAAAGATGGGTTTTCAGGTTCCGTTTGAAGGATCCAAATGTGGTGGATAACCGGACGTGTTGTGGCACAGAATTAGAGATGATGGGGGATATTCAGGAGAAGTCTTGGATGATTTGCCTTCCCAATCAAGAAAGTCTGTGATTGACAAATGTACTTCCACTATAACAGTTCCCAGGCATATAGCTACATGGATGTCACAATCAATATTAATCAATACAGGTTAAAGAGATACTATAGTCAATATCTGTTTGTGAAATCCTTTTTCAGCCAACGGCCATTTTGCATGATCTTTTTTTCCATAGACAGAGATTACATGCTTGGAGAGGGGTGTGAGATGTTGCTAATGTTTCATTGAGGCAATTTACCTGAGCCTTCTGTCTTTACTTCATCTTATTAATGGAGATGGAGTGGTCAGAAGAGTAGTGAGACCCTCATGCACATAATGCTGTCACATCTCTTGTTTTGATACTATATCTGAGCATAGCCTCATAATAAATAAAGAACATAAGGGCCAATTCATGGAGCAGTTTACTGCTCAAAATGTCACAATTGTTTTGCACAAATCAAAGTTGCGCAAAAAAAATATGCAACTTTTGGTATTTTTACTCCAGTCCTGGCCTGCTCCAGCAACCTTTTAAAAAGTGAGCATAGTTAGGGTGGGATAGAGCATGGCCAAGCAGGCCCAACAAATTAATCATGATTTATGTCACAAAAGTGGCAGAATAACATCAGGGTCACACCACAGTTCATTGTCAGTGGTACACAACAGTTGAAAGATACAAATTCATTAAAAGGCACATGCAACTTTAATAGCTCTCCAGTTTTGATAATTTCCACAAACATTAACCCCTGAGTGAGCCATCCCAGGTGGGATGGACGTGTTTGGCTGTGACTTCCTGCACACCATAGGACCCATTGAAGCACAGGAGGTGCGAAACGGCTGTCATCCAGAGTGTATCTCGTGAGTACCTTCGTGTTGGCATGTTTTAATTAAGTGCATCAATAAAGGAAGTTTTTATTTAACTCCGGTGAGTGCAACCATTTATCTTTTTTGGACAATATTTGCATAGCTTTTCTCATGGTCTGCACCTGGTCATCCAGAGGCATGGGGGAAATTACTGTCAGCTAAACCAGCCAGCCACAGGTGTCACAGTGGAGCCAGTTTGTCTTTTTTTTTACTGCAATAGAGCCAGTTTTAACCTTAATAACCAGGCCAATTTTTTTTAATCTGAACAGTGTCACTTTATATGATAATAACTCTGGAAAGCTTTAACATATCCTAGTGATTCTAAGACTGTTTATTCATGACATATTGTACTTTATATTAGTGGTAAATTTAGGTCGACATATTTTGCATTTATTTGTAAAAATATCAGAATTTTCGCAAAAAAATTGCAATTTTTGAACTTTTAATCTTTATAAATAACATTTCCCATATATCTACTTTACATCTGCATCAGTTTTCAAATGTAATTTTATTTTGTTAGGATGTTAGAAAAGTTTAGCAGCAATTTTTCATTTTTTCAACAAATTTACAAAACCTGTTTCCTTAGGGACCTATAGAGATTTAAATGGACTTTGTGGGGCCTATATATTGGAAAAGTTATACAATTTTAAAATTTGCACCCGTCAAATACTTCAAAACTGCTGTCCATAAAATTTTTAACCTTTCAGGTGCTACATAGGAATTAATGCAAAGTCGAATAAAAAAAAAAAATATAATTTTTACTCTTAAAGGTTGCTTTAGCCCCCAATTTTTCACTTTTACAAGGAATTGCACAAGAAAATGGACCACACAGCTTCTTACCTAGTTTCTTTTGAGCGTGCTGACACCCTACATGTGTCCAGAAACCTCTGTTTAGACATTTGCTAAGGCTATTGGCAGGGAAGGAGCACCATTTGAAATTGGAGCAGAAATTTGACTGAAATAAATTTCTGGCACCCAAACAGCAAAAAATCTCAACATATCATGCCATTTTCGAAACTTCACCCCTCAATAATTTTATCCAGCCAGCATTTTTAACTTACATGTAGTAAACAGAATTTGATAACATTAGGTCGTCATATTGAAAATTTTCATGAAAATGTTGCTGTAGTCAAACATTTTTCACTTTTACAAGAAGTAACATGAAAAAGTGGACTGCAAAGTTTGTTACCCAGTCAGAAAGTTCTGTTTGAACACGCAACAGGGCTCGGAAGGGAAGGAGCAATATTTGGTATTTGTAATGGAAATTTGGTTGGAATTAGTGATGAGCGAGTATACTCATTGTTCGGGTTTTCCCTGAGCACGCTCGGGTGGTCTCCGAGTATTTGTGAGTGCTTGGAGATTTAGTTTTTGTTGACGCAGCTGCATGACTTATGGCTTCTAGCCAGCCTGTAGCCACATATATTCAAGCTGTCTAGCAGCCGCAAATCATGCAGCTGCTTAAACAAAAACTAAATCTACGAGCACTCATAAATACTCAGAGACCACCCGAGCGTGCTTGGGAAAACCCCCCCCCCGAGTAAACTCGCTCATCACTAGTTGGAATAGATTACAGATATCATGTCTTATTTGCAGAGCCCTTGAAGTACCAAAACAGCAGAATCCTTCACAAGTGACTCCATTTTGGAAACTAGACCCATCAAGGAATTCATTTAGAGGGGCGTTAAGCTTGTAGAACCAGTAGGTGGTTCACAAAACATTTTAAATCAACTTTTTAAAATCTGGATGCGAACACAAAAATTACGTTTTTTCTGCTAGGATGTTGTTTTAGCTACAAACATGAAATTTTCAGTGGCAAATAGGAATTAACGGATTCTATAATTAATTGTGCAATTTCTTTCACCCCATATGTGATTAAAAACTGCTGGCACATGGCAGTGCTGGAAAAGGAAAGGCAATGTGCCTGGAAAAGATTGTGAATGCTGGGTCGCATTTGCAGAGACCCTGGCTTGCCAAAATAACCCACAAGTGACCCCATGTAGAAGCTAGATGTAATTCAGACTCCACCTGGGGGTGTTGGTGAGAGAAAAGAGGTCACACCTGCCGCATAGCAGCACAGTGCAGGCTGCACTGCACCACCAGGTGGTGATAGAGAGGGTTCCAAACTAGCCAAGTCAGTAACAGTCAGTAAGTGTAATGCTTAAAGGTACAAACAGAACTCGTGGTCAAATATAAGCCGAGGGTCAGAACCAGACTATAGCAGAGGTACCAGAGACGTGAGACAGAGAACGAAATCAGAGTAAGGCCAGCGCCGGTCGAGCATGTGGTAACAAAGACGGGAGACAGGAGACGAAGTCAGAGTTCAAGCCGAGCCATACACGGAGGGAAATACACACCAGAGTAACACTAAGACAGGTAGAGGGGACAGGTCAGAGACAGGTACGGGAAGTCAGTGGCAAAAGGAACATTAGGGTATAACGGATCAGCAGCTCAAGTAAAAGCCCAAAACTATCACTGACATGAGCTGCCAGCAAGAGCACCAAGAGATAGCCACCCCAAACCAAAGAGAGGAAGAAATAATTAACCCAGCCATGACCACGCCAGAGGAGGAGAAGCAGAAAGCAATTCCGACCTGGATCATGACACTAGACTCCTCAAGGAATTCATCTAGGGGTGTACTGAGTATTTTTTTTACCTATAGTTGATTCACAAAAGTTTAGAATATTTAGATGTGAAAACAAAAAATTACATTTTTTTCAATAAAATACTGCTTTAGCACCAAATGTATAATTTACACAAGGGGTAATAGGAGAAGATGGACCCCATAGTTTGATATGCAATTTTTACTGAACAGGGCAGTACTGAATGTGTGGTTTGAAACACAAGGTAGGGATCCGATGGGAAAGAGCACTACTAGGCTTTTAGAACTTAGATTCCATTTGAACAGTTTGTGTGCTCCATTAGCTCAGCCCCTGAAGTGCTAGATCAGCAGGAACCTCCCCAGGTGACCACATATTGCAAACTTCACTGCTTAAGGATTAGAGATGAGCAAATATCTTCAGCACCCTCCTTTTTTGGCAAGATATAGTGCTTAATAATAATAATAATAATCTTAATTTATATAGCGCCAACATATTCCACAGTGCTTTACAGTTTATTAGTTTCAAACACAACAGTCATAAGTAACAATGTTAACAATACAATAATAATTAAAGCAACATAAGACAACCCTGCTCGTGAGAGCTTACAATCTACAATGAGGTCGGGGAGATACAAAGTACAGGTGTGTATTTACAATGATGCATCTACAATGATGGTCCAGCCATATTCAGGGAGTGGGGATAGATGGAAGTAGTGAATGAGCTACAAACCTAAAATTACTTTGATTAGGGAACGTGATAGGCCGCTCTGGACAAATGTGTATTGAAGGAGCGCCTAAAACTATGCAAATTGTGAATGGTCCCAATATCTTGGGGTAGAACATTCCAGAGGATTGGCGCAGCACGGGAGAAGTCTTGGAGTCGGGAGTGGGAGGTACGGATTAGTGCAGAGGTTAGTCAAAAGTCATTTACAGAGCGCAGAGGTCGGTTAGGCCGATAGACAGAAATGAGGGAGGAGATGTAAGGGGGTGCTGCACTGTGAAGAGCTTTGTGGGTAAGAACAAGTGCTTTGAATTGGATTCTATAATGAATTGGCAGCCAGTGTAACGACTGGCGAAGAGCGGACGCGTCCGAGTAACGATTAGCTAGATAGACAACCATGGCTGCTGCATTGAGGATAGACTGGAGAGGGGAAAGTCGAGTAAAGGGGAAGCCAATTAATAGAGCATTGCAGTAGTCCAGGCGGGAGTGAATCAGGGCGACAGTGAGGGTTTTTGTTTCCATTGTGAGAAAAGGGCAGACTCTAGAGATGCTCTTTAGGTGTAAGTGGCACGAGCGGGCAAGAGATTGTATATGGGATGTGAAGGAGAGATCGGAGTCAAATGCAACAACCAGACAGCGCGCCTGCTGCTGGGGTGTTATTATGGTGCCACCTACGGAGAGGGATGCAGGTAGAAAAGCCGCAGAGACACCATCACGTGTTTCTCAACGCAAGCAATAAATAGCCAGGTCTTTCACCGGGAAGGAACAACCATGGGAAGGGCAGCATCCAAAAGGAAAACCACCTATGCCAAAATATGGTATCCATCCACAGACAGCTGTTTCGGGGTATTTGCCCCTCATCAGTGTGGAGTAGGAAACTGGCTATTAGGAGCAGTGCCTAGTAAAAGGACTATAAACATAAGGATGAATGACCTTGGGGAGATCAAAACATCCAACACCGCGGAGACACCATCGCATGTTTCTCAACGCAGTGATCCAGAACACTGCCCCCATCCCTTATGGGAAATATGCAAATGCATGTAGAAAAGCCACATAGACACCATCAAGTGTTTCTCAACGCAAGCAATAAATAGCCAGGTCTTTCACCCGGAAGGAACAACCACGGGAAGGGCAGCATCCAAAAGGAAAACCACCTATGCCAAAATATGGTATCCATCCACAGACAGCTGTTTCGGGGTATTTGCCCCTCATCAGTGTGGAGTAGAAAACTGGCTATTAGGAGCAGTGCCTAGTAAAAGGACTATAAACATAAGGATGAATGACCTCGGGGAGATCAAAACATCCAACACCGTGGAGACACCATCACGTGTTTCTCAACGCAGTGATCCAGAACACTGCCCCATCCCTTATGGGAAATATGCAAATGCATGTAGAAAAGCCGAGGAGACATCATCAAGTGTTTCTCAATGCAAGCAATAAATAGCCAGGTCTTTCACCGGGAAGCTGTCTGTGGATGGACACCATGTTTTGGCATAGATGGTTTTCCTTTTGAATGCTGCCCTTCCCGTGGTTGTTCCTTCCCGGTGAAAGACCTGGCTATTTATTGCTTGCATTGAGAAACACGTGATGGTGTCTCCGTGGCTTTTCTACATGCATTTCCCATAAGGGATGGGGCAGTGTTCTTGATCACTGCGTTGAGAAACACATGATGGCGTCTCCACCATGTTGGATGTTTTGATCTCCCCGAGGTCATTCATCCTTATTTTTATAGTCCTTTTACTAGGCACTGCTCCTAATAGCGAGTTTCCTACTCCACACTGATGAGGGGCAAATACCCCAAAACAGCTGTCTGTGGATGGATACCATAGGTGGTTTTCCTTTTGGATGCTGCCCTTCCCGTGGTTGTTCCTTCCCGGTGAAAGACCTGGCTATTTATTGCTTGCGTTGAGAAACATGTGATGGTGTCTCCGCGGCTTTTCTACATGCATTTGCATATTTCCCATAAGAGATGGGGACAGTGTTCTGGATCACTGCGTTGAGAAACACGTGATGGTGTCTCCGCGGTGTTGGATGTTGTGATCTCCCCGAGGTCATTCATCCTTATGTTTATAACCCACGGAGAGGGAAATGTCTGGTTTAGGGAGGTTAGTAGATGGTGGGAGCAGAAGAAGTTCAGTTTTGGAGAGTTTGAGTTTCAGATAGAGAGCGGACATGATGTCAGAGACTGCGGAGAGACAATCAGTGATGTTCTGTAGTACAGCAGGAGTAAGGTCAGGGGATGACGTGTATAGTTGTGTGTCACCGGCATAAGGATGGTACTGAAAGCCAAATCTGCTGATGATCTATCCAATTGGGGCCATGTAGAGAGAGAAGAGAAGGGGGCCAAGGACGGAGCCCTGAGATACCCCGATAGTGAGAGGAAGAGAAGAGAAAGTGGAGCCAGAGAACAGAACACTGAAGGAGTGGTCAGAAAGATAGGAGGAGAACCAGGAGAGAGCAGTGTCCTTAATGGCTAGTGACTGGAGCCTAGAAAGTAGGATAGGGTGGTCAACAGTGTCGAAAGCTGCAGAAAGATTGAGAAGAATGAGCAGAGAGTGGTCACCATTACAATTTGCTGTCAGAAGGTCGTTAGTCACTTTGATGAGTGCAGTTTCTGTCGAGTGTAGGGGGCGGAAGCTGGACTGTGAAGGGTCTAGGAGGGAGTGAGTGGAGAGGTAACAGGTAAGGCGGGAATACACTAGGCGCTCCAGGAGTTTAGAGATGAAGGGGAGGTTGGAGACCGGTCTGTAGTTGTTTGTGCAGGATGGGTCGAGGGTGGGTTTCTTTGGTAATGGAGTAATGATAGAGTGTTTGAAGGAGGACGGAAAAATGCATGAGGAGAGTGAGAGATTAAAGATTGTAGTTAGGTGAGTAGTGACGACTGGAGAGAGACTGGAGGAGATGAGAGGGAATGGGGTCGGTTGTGCATGTAGTCAGTAGTGTTGAGCATTCCGATACTGCAAATATCGGGTATCGGCCAATATTTGCTGTATCGGAATTCCGATCTTCGGCGTGTGCGGTGCGTATGGTTCCCAGGGTCTGAAGGAAAGGAAACTCTCCTTCAGGCCCTGGGATCCATATTCATGTAAAAAATAAAGAATAAAAAATATGTATATATTCACCCCTCCGACGAACCCTGGCTCTCAGCGGTGCAACCGGCAGCCTCCGTTCCTAAGAATGCAGTGAGTGAAGGACCTTCGATGACGTCATGGTCATGTGAGCGGTCAGGTGACCGGTCACCTGACCGCGACGTCATCGAAGGTCCTTTACTCACTGCATTCTTAGGAACGGAGGCAGACGCTTGCAGCGCTGAGAGCCAGGGTCCGCCAGAGGGGTGAGTATATCCATATTTTTTATTTTTATTCTTTATTTTTTACATGAATATGGATCCCAGGGCCTGAAGGAGAGTTTCCTCTCCTTCAGACCCTGGGAACCATCCAGGATAGCTTCCGATACTTGTGTCCCATTGACTTGCATTGGTATCGGGTATCGGTATCGGCGATATCCGATATTTTTTGGATATCGGCCGATCCCATCTGATACCGATACCTTTGAGTATTGGAAGGTATCGCTCAACACTAGTAGTCAGGCGAAGAGAGGAGCCTGGAAACTTCTTCTTCTGTGATGGGATGGAATATGGAGAGTGAGCCAGGGGAAATGCAAGGAGGGATGGGAGTCACTGAACTTGGTGATTGGGAGCAGATTTCCTGACGGATATTGTCTATTTTCTCTATAAAGTGGGAGGCCAGGTCATCAACACAAATGTCTGTGATGGGGGCTATTGCTTTTGACCTGAGGAGGGAGTGAAAGGTGTCAAAAAGTTTCTTGGGGTTGTTGGATAGTGAGGAGATCAGGGTGGTGAAGTAGGTCTGTTTGGCGAGGTGAAGGGCAGAGTTATAGGTTTTTAACATAAATTTGAAGTGTATAAAGTCTTCTGGTGTGTGAGTTTTCCTCCATAAGTGTTCAGCACTCCTAGAGCATCGTTGGAGAAATCGGGTTTGCAATGTGAGCCAGGGCTGTTTTACTCTGTGTTTTCAGGTTACGATGGTGAGGGGAGCTACTTGGTCCAGGGTGCTTCTAAGAGTGTCATTGTAGTGATGTACCGCCAGATCAGGACAGGAAAAAGAGGAGATTGGGGACAGTGATGAGTGTAAGGAGTCTGAAAGTGTATGAGGGTTAATGGCTTGTAGATTTCTGACTGAATGGTAGGAAGGAGGATGCTGGGGTGAGCGAGGATTTGTGAGCATGAAGGAGAGAATGTTGATGTCAGAGAGGGGAAGCGGTGAGTTATTTAGGTAGGAGATTGAACACAGCGGGACAAAGACCAGGTCAAGGGTGTTACCGTCCTTGTGTGTCTCAGAGGTTGAGAGCTGTGAGAGGCCGAGCGAAGTGGTTACTGAGCTTACTGAACAAGCTGCCTCGAAAACCCGGATACTTGGAGTGCTCCTGCTGATCAGCTGTTCGGCTCCACAGCTGCATGTGTCGTGGCTGTGTGACAGTCACAACACATGCATGGAGAGCCCAACAAACAGGCTCTCCATGCATGTGTTGTGACTGTCACACAGCCACGACACATGCAGCTGCAGCACTGAACAGCTGATCAGCAGGAGCGATCCAGGTATCCAGGTTCCCACGGCAGCCTCTTAGGTAAGCGATATAGCTTGCTTAACCCCTTCATGACCCAGCCTATTTTGACCTTAAAGACCTTGCCGTTTTTTGCAATTCTGACCAGTGTCCCTTTTTGAGGTAATAACTCAGGAACGCTTCAATGGATCCTAGCAGTTCTGAGATTGTTTTTTCGTGACATATTGGGCTTCATGTTAGTGGTAAATTTAGGTCAATAAATTCTGTGTTTATTTGTGATAAAAACGGAAATTTGGCGAAAATTTGGAAAATTTCGCAATTTTCACATTTTTAATTTTTATTCTGTTAAACCACAGAGTTATGTGACACAAAATAGTTAATAAATAACATTTCCCACATGTATACTTTACATCAGCACAATTTTGGAAACAAAATTTTTTTTGCAACGAAGTTATAAGGGTTAAAATTTGACCAGCGATTTCTCATTTTTACAACGAAATTTACAAAACCATTTTTTTAGGGACCACCTCACATTTGAAGTCAGATTGAGGGGGTCTATATGGCTGAAAATACCCAAAAGTGACACCATTCTAAAAACTGCACCCCTCAAGGTGCACAAAACCACATTCAAGAAGTTTATTAACCCTTCAGGTGCTTCACAGCAGCAGAAGCAACATGGAAGGAAAAAATGAACATTTAACTTTTTAGTCACAAAAATGATCTTTCAGCGACAATTTTTTTTTCCCAATGGTAAAAGGAGAATCTGAACCACGAAAGTTGTTGTCCAATTTGTCCTGAGTACGCTGATACCTCATATGTGGGGGTAAACCACTTTTTGGGCGCACGGAAGGGCTTGGAAGGGAAGAAGCGCCATTTGACTTTTTGAATGAAAAATTGGCTGCACTCTTTAGCGGACACCATGTCACATTTGGAGAGCCCCCGTGTGCCTAAAAATTGGAGCTCCCCCACAAGTGACCCCATTTTGGAAACTAGACTCCCCAAGGAACTTATCTAGATGCATAGTGAGCACTTTAAACCCCCAGGTGCTTCACAAATTGATCCGTAAAAATGAAAAAGTACTTTTTTTTCACAAAAAAATTATTTTAGCCTCAATTTTTTCATTTTTACATGGGCAACATGATAAAATGGATCATAAAATTTGTTGGGCAATTTCTCCTAAGTACACCGATACCTCACATGTGGGGGTAAACCACTGTTTGGGCACATGGTAAGGCTCGGAAGGGAAGGAGCGCCATTTGACTTTTTGAATTAAAAATTATCTCCATCGTTAGCGGACACCATGTCGCGTTTGGAGAGACCCTGTGTGCCTAAACATTGGAGCTCCCCCACAAGTGACCCCATTTTGGAAACTGGACCCCCCAGGGAACTTATCTAGATGCATACTGAGCACTTTAAACCCCCAGGTGCTTCACAGAAGTTTATAACGCAGAGCCATGAAAATAAAAAATAATTTTTCTTTCCTCAAAAATGATTTTTAGCCTGGAATTTCCTATTTTGCCAACGGTAATAGGAGAAATTGGACCATAAATGTTGTTGTCCAGTTTGTCTGTCTTGAGTACGCAGATACCCCATATGTGGGGGTAAACCACTGTTTGGGCGCATGGCAGGGCTCGGAAGGGAAGGCACGCCATTTGGCTTTTTAAATGGAAAATTAGCTCCAATCATTAGCGGACACCATGTCGCGTTTGGAGAGCCCCTGTGTGCCTAAACGTTGGAGATCCCCCACAAATGACCCCATTTTGGAAATTAGACCCCCAAGGGAACTAATCTAGATGTGTGGTGAGGACTTTGAACCCCCAAGTGCTTCACAGAAGTTTATAACGCAAAGCCATGAAAATAAAAAAAAAAATTTCTTTTCTCAAAAATGATATTTTAGCCCGCAATTTTTTATTTTCCCAAGGGTATCAGGAGAAATTTGACCCCAAAATTTGTTGTCCAGTTTCTCCTGAGTACGGTGATACCCCATATGTGGGGTAAACTACTGTTTGGGCACATGCCGGGGCTCGGAAGTGAAGTAGTGAAGTTTTGAAATGCAGACTTTGATGGAATGCTCTACGGGCGTCACGTTGCTTTTGCAGAGCCCCTGATGTGGCTAAACAGTAGAAACCCCCCACAAGTGACCCCATTTTGGAAACTAGACCCCGACAGGAACTAATCTAGATATGTGGTGAGCACTTTCAACCCCCAAGTGCTTCACAGAAGTTTATAACGCAGAGCCGTGAAATTAATAAATACGTTTTCTTTCCTCAAAAATAATTTTTTAGCCCAGAATTTTTTATTTTCCCAAGGGTTACAGGAGAAATTGGACCCCAAAAGTTGTTGTCCAGTTTCTCCTGAGTACGCTGATACCCCATGTGTGGGGGTAAACCACTGTTTGGTCATACGTCGGGGCTCAGAAGGGAAGTAGTGACTTTTGAAATGCAGACTTTGATGGAATGGTCTGTGGGCGTCACGTTGCATTTGCAGAGCCCCTGGTGTGCCTAAACAGTAGAAACCCCCCACAAGTGACCCCATTTTGGAAACTAGACCCCCCAAGGAACTTATCTAGATATGTGGTGAGCACTTTGAACCCCCAAGTGCTTCACAGACGTTTACAACGCAGAGCCGTGAAAATAAAAAATCATTTTTCTTTCCTCAAAAATGATGTTTTAGCAAGCAATTTTTTATTTTCACAAGGGTAACAGGAGAAATTGGACCCCAGTAATTGTTGCGCAGTTTGTCCTGACTATGCTGGTGCCCCATATGTGGGGGTAAACCACTGTTTGGGCATACATCGGGGCTCAGAAGGGAGGGAGCACCATTTGACTTTTTGAATAAAAGATTGGCTGGAATCAATGGTGGCGCCATGTTGCGTTTGGAGACCCCCTGATGTGCCGTAACAGTGGAAACCCCTCAATTCTAACTCCAACACACCCCTAACCCTTATCCCAACTGTAGCTGTAACCCTAATCACAACCCTAACCCCAACACACCCCTAGCCACAACCCTAACCCCAACACACCCCTAACCCTAACCACAACCCTAATTCCAACCCAACCCTAACCCTAAGGCTATGTGCCCACGTTGCAGATTCGTGTGAGATTTTTCCGCACCATTTTTGAAAAATCCGCGGGTAAAAGGCACTACGTTTCACCTGCGGATTTACCGCAGATTTCCAGTGTTTTTTGTGCGGATTTCACCTGCGGATTCCTATTGAGGATCAGGTGTAAAACGCTGCGGAATCCGCACAAAGAATTGACATGCTGCGGTAAATACAACGCAGCGTTTCCGCGCGGTATTTTCCGCACCATGGGCACAGCGGATTTGGTTTTCCATATGTTTACATGGTACTGTAAACCTGATGGAAAACTGGTGCGAATCCGCAGCGGCCAATCCGCTGCGGATCCGCAGCCAAATCCGCACCGTGTGCTCATAGCCTAATTCTAAAGGTATGTGCACACGCTGCGGAAAACGCTGCAGATCCGCAGCAGTTTCCCATGAGTTTACATTTCAATGTAAACCTATGGGAAACAAAAATCGCTGTACACATGCTGCAGAAAAACTGCACGGAAACGCAGCGGTTTACATTCAGCAGCATGTCACTTCTTTCTGCGGATTCCGCAGCGGTTTTACAACTGCTCCAATAAAAAATCGCAGTTGTAAAACCTCAGTGAAATGCGCAGAAAAACCGCGGTAAATCCGCGATAAATCCACAGCGGTTTAGCACTGCGGATTTATCAAATCCGCTGCGGAAAAATCCGCAGAGGACCAGAATACGTGTGCACATACCGAAACCCTAACCCTAACCCTACCCCTACCCCTGACCCTAACCCTACCCCTAACCCTACCCTAACCCTAACCCTACCCTAACCCTAACCCTACCCCTAACCCTAACCCTAGTTCTAACTCCAACCTTAGTGGGGAAAAAAAAAAATTCTTTATTTTATTATTGTCCCTACCTATGAGGGACAAAGGGGGAGGGGTCATTTACTGTTTTTTTTATTTTGATCACTGTGATAGGTTTTATCACAGTGATCAAAATTCACATTGGAACGAATCTGCCGGCCGGCAGATTCGGCGGGCGCACTGCGCATGCGCCCGCCATTTTGGAACATGGCGGCGCCCAGGAAAGAAGACGGACGGACCCCGGGAGGCTCGGTAAGTATAAGGGGGGGTGAGATCAGGGCACGGGTGGGTGGATCGGTGTGCGGGTGGGTGGATCGGTGTGCGGGCGGGTGGATCGGTGTGCGGGGGGGTGGATCGGTGTGCGGGCGGGTGGATCGGTGTGCGGGGGGGTGGATCGGTGTGCAGGGGGGTGGATTGGAGCACGGGGGGTGGGATTGGAGCACGGGGGAGCGGACAGGAGGACGGGGGAGCGGAGCAAAGGACGGAGGGGAGCGGACTACAGATCGGGGGACTGGGGGGGCGATCGGTGGGGTGAGGTGGGGGCACAAAAGTGTTTCCAGCCATGGCCGATGATATTGCAGCATCGGCCATGGCTGGATTGTAATATTTCACCAGTTTTTTAGGTGAAATATTACAAATCGCTCTGATTGGCAGTTTCACTTTCAACAGCCAATCAGAGCGATCGTAGCCACGGGGGGGGGGGGTGAAGCCACCCCCCCTGGGCTAAAGTACCACTCCCCCTGTCCCTGCAGGCCGAAATTGGAGTTAACCCTTTCACCCGGCCTGCAGGAGCCCAATCCGGCCATGACGCATATGCTGCGTCACAGGTCGGATTGGCACGGGTTTTCATGACGCATACGCTGCGTCAAAGGTCGGGAAGGGGTTAATATGGAGGGAGCTGAAGATATTCGCTCATCTCTATTAACGATCATATCTGTGGGTGTAGTGTGTATTTTGAACATTCAGGTGCATCACAGACATTTTTAACATTAGTACGTGGAAATACTGTGTAACATTTTAGTGGTAAAAGTTTAATTTTTGTATTTGCTGCAAAATTTTCAGTTACACAAGGGCTAATAGGTTAAACTGGACTCCTCAATTTAATGCATAATTTTTCTCGAACGCGGTGATGCACCAAATATCGTGGGAAAATACGGTTAAGCCAAATGTCAGGCTGAGAAGGAAAGGACGCTGTTTGGCTTTGGAGCACTAATTTGGTAGAATAGTTTGTGGGTGACATTTGCGGAGCCCCTAAGGTACCAAAACAGCAGACAACCCCCCAAAGTGACCCCATTTTAAAAATTGCACCTCTCGTTGAATTCATCTATGCCTGCAGTGACTATTTTGTAACATCCACCTCAGGCTTCTTTTCTGGAGAATTGCAGATATGCCAGTTTAGTGCCCATACATTGTGCCCTCATACAGTGTAGCGCACCCATATATTGTGCCCAGCTTGTGCATCTGGTGATATGCACCCAGTATATTGGTAATTGAGCTCTCCCTGCCACAGTAATGCCAAACATGTGGCTGCTTACTGTGATTTAGGCACAGTGGGCTCAGAAGCAGGGGGCATTGAGATTTGGCAGCACACATTTCACTGGATTTTATTTGAGGGGTGGGAGCTGTGTTCCTTTCCAAGAGTCTTTGTTCTACCAATAATGTGGGAACCCCCTATATTTCCAGTGACTGATAACGGACTTGAGTGGGGGCTGGTTTTGTGAGGGATAAATTAGGTTTTTTATTGGTAACATTTTGGGGTACATGATATTTTTTGATCGCTTTCAATATAAGGCTGAGATTACATTCTTGTGTTCTACATGGAGTACTTACGTTGGAGTTTCCATGTAAATCCCACAAAAATGCAATTTAAACAAAACCCCCAAGGATACCACCCACGTTAATGAGGCAGTAGGAGACACTTTGGAGTTTGTTTGGCATCTGTTCCGGTGGTATTCATCTTTTTAGGCATGCACAGATCTGTGGTCACCCAAATTTGTGCGCTAAAAAGCCATCTAAATTGATGGGACACTGCCGGAACACAGACCAGTCCGCAGAGACTCCATCTGCCTCATAAGTGAGTGGTTCTGTCCAGGGATTTGTCTAAATTGCGCTTTTGAGTATTCGCACGGAAACCCCGATGTAAGCGCCCAGCGCAGGAAAAATGTCAGCTGAACCTATTTCTGATGATTTTGGGGGTGGAAGGTACATCTGTAGACAGCAGAACAAAAATACTTTAATTTTTGCGCAATTCACCACTTTATTAGTGGTTAGCCGGTTTTATTCTTCGGGTTGGTGTGATTCCAGAGATACCAGATTTATATTGGGCTTTTAATGTTTTGCTGCTATTACACAGTAAAATGCATTTTTATAAAAAAAAACAAATAGTTATTTTGTCGCCATATTCTGAGAGATGTAACTTTTTTATTGTTTGTCGAACAGAGCTGTATGAGGGCACCTTTTAGGGGCCATAATATTTTTAGATAGCGTTTTATTCAGATTTTTCAGACGCAGAATGAACAAAAAACAGCAATTCAGTAATTCCTTCTATCTTGTTTCTTTTTGCGCCATTCATCGTGTGGTAAAATGCTAAGACCGATTTATTAGTCAGGCCTGTACGACAACAGTGTTACCAGATTTATATAGTTTTTCTTTATACTTTGCTGCTTTTACAGACTAAAAACAATATTTTACAAAAATGAATTTGTATTTCCATCACCGTATTCTGAGAGCTGTAACTTTTTTATTTTTATCACGAATGAGCCATATTAGGGCTTCTTTTTGTGGGACAATTTGGCATTTTTATTTATACTAATATTTTACATATGTTATTTTATTGCCGTTTATTCATTTTTTGTGTCATTATGATGAAGTGACATTTTTGGTGTGTTTTTTTTATTATTTTTCTTTTACAATATTTGCCACACGGAATAAATAACATGCCAGTTTTATAGATCAGGTCATTCAGAATGCGGCAATAGCTATTATGTGTCCTTTGTTTTTGTTTATGTTTGTTTTATTACACTGTGTTTTCAGTGGCGAAATGGGTTTTTGTGTGCTTTTTTCTGCCTTTTTACACATTTTACATTTTTTCCACATGCAGGGCATTGCAGTAGCTTAGGTATCCATGGTTACCACCATTAACAGCTAACTCTCACAATACGAGAGGCCATAACCTTGGATACCTAAGGTCCTGCAATGCCTACACTTGAAGTAAGTGACCTAGTGTATCAGAAGAACTATACTACATTTCTAATTAGAGGTATTTGCTAATAATATTATTATTACACCAACTACATATTGTAGATCTTCGATATGGGAATTCCACTTTAAGGATATTTGCACATATACGTTTTTGAGTAGTTTTTGGAGCTGAAACTGAACAGAAACTCTCATTTAATCCAACTCAAAACTCTTTCAATCTTGGCATTTCCACTGAGTGACTATCTGCAGACAATGTAATTTAAACTCAGGTGACGAGTTTTTCAAGCAGAAAACTCTTGAAGAAACTCCAATGGTTTTTTTTTTCCTGAAGCTTATGGTCGTCCTTGGGATTCCAGTTTATTTGTATTGCAAAGGAGAGAGCTAGAAGAATGGTCACATCATTTCTTTATACCATTGGCATTTTTAGAAACATTACGCTGTTAAAAGACGTACAGAATCCTGAACATATGCACAGCAAGTGGTTTTTACATAGAATGCATATGTTCATTCTTTTGAATGTTTTTTGACAGTTTTATTCATCGGTTTCTGCTGCAGAATCCACTCGAAATGTCATTGCATATACATAACAAATCTCCGCTTCAAAAACTCAGAAGAAAAACCCAGTGCTCATATACCTTAAAGGGAACCTGTCACCAGACTTTCCCTGTAAAAAAAAAGTCCCCAATCTAGTCTGAAGATCCCAAAAAATACTTTTTATTATATTCACAGATGGCATGGTCCAGTCTAATGGGCATCTCTGGTCTTGATCCAATGCTTCCTCTCTTACGATCATCGTCCTACTTCCCTGCTTCATGTGGATGATGTCCTATGTACACCACACAGAGTCCCCATCGCATTACTGTGCAACCGCACTTTTCTTTGTCCTGCTAATGAAAGAACAATGTATTGTAGTGCACATGCTCTGGGAGAGGTCAAAGAGGAAGGATGATCCAGAAGAAAAGCTGGCATAGGCGCACTACGGTGCTTTGCTCTGTTCTCAGTAAGACAGAGAGAACATACAGGATCGCGATGTAGGATGCTGTGTGGATGATATACTGTAAGACACGTCATCTCCATGAAGCAGTGAAGTAGGATGGTGATCATAAGAAGAGGGGAGTCACTGGACCCAGGCCAAAGACGCCTATCCGATCAGACCACACCGTCTGTAAGTATAATAAAAGTTTTTTTTTTGATCTGCAGTCTGGATTGGGGACTTTTTTTTTACAGGACTCCAGTATGCTATAAAAGAGACCCTAATGGTGATCGCTGTACGTTATATTGGGAAAACCTGGTGACAGTTTCCCTTTAAAGAGGTTTTCTGAGATTTTTCAAAACTTCAATGACATACAAAATAACCATAACTCGCTTTTCAAACCCTCCACCACTCCAGCACCACCACTCTCCTCGTCTCCGCTGGTCTTTACTTGTCTTTCAGTGATGTGCAATCCATATATGTGACCACTATAGCCAATTATTGGCCTCTGTGGTCTCAAGTCTTACATGCAGACATCAGCTTCACCAGTCACATGCACATGAGATCAAGTTTTTTGCATTTATGGCAATTATTGATGTTTTTAATATATCAAACAACCTCTTTAAAAATGACTAAAACATTTGTGAGATGGATATGTGTGGTATAAATGG
Organism: Ranitomeya imitator; assembly: GCF_032444005.1. Classification (NCBI taxonomy): domain Eukaryota; kingdom Metazoa; phylum Chordata; class Amphibia; order Anura; family Dendrobatidae; genus Ranitomeya; species Ranitomeya imitator. Next base: position 237,625,007 of record NC_091284.1, read on the forward strand.
CACATTGGAATTAGGCATTTAATTTGCAATTATTGTTAGATTTTTTTCTTCTGCATGACAGGTACAATTTAGGCTCGTTTGAACATCATGTTTTTTTTAGAGAAATGCAGCAGTCAAAGTAAAAATAATATTACATTCAATCATTACATCATTGTAATTGCTATATCTACCACCTGCTAAAATAGTGTGAAGTTAATAAATCAACGTAATAAAATTACTTTTAACGTTTATTCTATTGTATTTCTTTGGTCTTCCAACTTATTTACCATTCTTGATGCATATCATTGTATACAATAAGGTGCAGAATTACTATATTAGAGACAGTTAATTGTTTAAATTTCATACACTGAAGTGTTCTTTTTGTGATATTTTAGGTATTTTGCTTTATTGCAGCTGTCAGATATGCATTACTGCTCTTTCTTTCATAATTCGGACATTCAATGTTTTTTTTTCATGGAAGTAAAGAACTTATAGTGTATATAAACAGAGCCTCTGCAGAAAAATTAGTGCCCATATTAATCTCTGCCTTCAAGCATTTTACCTTATTTTTTATTGTTCATTTGCTTTCTAAATACAAAATATTGCATTTCCTACCATACTGCTGAAGTATGTACAATCCCTTCACATAGCTAGCTGTTCTGATGCTACTCAAATTGATCTGTGAGCGTACAGCCACCAGCTATGTTGACTTTCTCTACTCTCATCTTCCTTATCCCAGGATAGAGGGTGGCAGCAGAGAAGGGAAAAAGAACAGATAAGAGTGTGGATAGGGAAATCATCATATGTATTGTTTATTATATTTCTTCATCTGTCAAAATCATGAGTGTATTGTATCATAGTGTGGATAGGGATGAAAGCACACTAGGCAGTCTGCAGATGGATATGTAATTCACAGGCTCTAAGAGAAAGGAAAGAACCTATGGTGGCCTCTGCAAGTAGCAAGTAGAGGGAAATCACACACTCATCATCATGTCACGCTGTGACGGTCTTTGGTAAGGAAGAGGGGCCTCAAACTGTCCCTGGAACTGGGACATTAACTATCAATGTCATGGGGGTACTCTTAAAGATAGAGAGGCCTGAGTCTCCAACCTTACTATGCTCCTATTAATGTCCTAAGCTGTCCCCCTCCCCTTCCCACAGGAGGCCTGGGACAGATATTTTAGTGGACAAACATGTAAGACAAACAGGGAAAACAAAAAGCAACTTACATACAAAAACTCTTACCAAGGGTAGGGGGATATATAGGAAAAGGCAGGTACTAACCAAGTACTAACCAAATGTGATAAGAATAAAGAGGAAGAAAACGGCATGCGACAATCTCCAGTAGCAACATGATATTCAATGTGGCACAGCGTCTCCAAGGAAAAAGGATGCAAAGCTTTTACTGGAATGATGAAGGTTTTATAGGAAGAGTTAATAACCAGATCACACATAGCTTAACCGGAGATGTTTCTGACCAGCATAGAAAGGGTTGTTAACTAATGATGAGCAAGGATGCTCGTTACTCAGGTTTCTCCGAGCATGCTCTGGTGGTCTCCGAGTGTTTCGGCGTGCTCGGAAATTTAGTTTATGTTGACGCAGCTGTATGATTTCCGGCTGCTAGACTGCTTAAATACATGTGGAGATTGCCTGTTTGTTAAGCAACCCTGTTAAATATTACCGTAATTGAATCATTCATATTCTCAATCCTGTACTGAGCACATTGCTTATTGCTGACACTATCAAAAGCTATTTCTGTGTATGTAGCTCAGAGTATAAGTTAACACCATATACAGAGGACACATGGTCTGTGTTGGACATATATAAACGTCTCTTAGGAGGGTGTGGGGGCCCTTTTGTTACGTGGGACGGTCACCTCCTGCCTGCACATCATTCTCCATGGACAACAGATGAAGAAGCAACAGCTGATAGCGGAAGCCATGATGACCTTCAGACTTCAGACAGACAGTCGGTTTTATCATTCAGGACCTTGGGAAAGATGAGTAACAAGACAAGCGCTGATATTTGCACATGGACAATCTGTTCGTAACTATTTCATCTACTTTTATGTTTTTGCTGCAATGGTGGATAATTCAATAAACCACTATACTTTTCATCAGAATACCATGACATTTTTCTTTTAAGAATAACGCACCTGGTTAAGTCTTGATTAGATATTTTTGCGCAATAACAATTTTTTAACAAACCCTCACATGTATTCATGCTGTCTAGCAGCTGCAAATCATGCAGCTGCACTGACATAAACTAAATCTCTGCGCACACCGAAATACTCGGAGACCACCTCAGCATGCTCGGAGAAACCCGAATAACGAGCATACTCGCTCATCACTCTTGTTAACCTATTCAGTACCAAAGGAAACCAAATTCATTTAATATAGGATCCAAACACACAGGATAAACGAAAGATCTGCAATTCATAATACGCAGTGATCATGTGCCCCCAGATCTCCCAGGTTGACGTGACACACTCATGACATATCATCAGCATATGACAAGTAAAAACAAAATCCACCCATGGATATAGAATGAAAATATACAGTCAGTAGTGATGAGTGAATGTGCTCAGATGTTGTGTTATCCAAGCATGATTGAGTGCTATCCAAGTATCTCAGGCATGCTCGAATAATATGTGCGAAACCCTGCAACTGCATGTTTAGGATTGCCAAATAAATAGGCAATCACAAGATGTGTTGTGGCTGTCTAACAGCCCTGAATCATGCAGCCGCGCGGGCTTGTGCATATTTCTTGACCATGCCCGAGATGCTAGGATAACACCTGAGCGTGGTCGGATGGCAAAATATCCAATCACGTTCGCTCATCATTAATAGTCATTAATGGATTCAAGTTGTGTTAGCACATGAGATCTAGTGAAGGCAGCAACATCTTGGAGTATGCAAGTCTAGAGTGACTTAATGGAGGAAAGGAAAACAAGAGAATAACATACGGAATTATAATGTAAACAGCAAGGAAACCTACGGAAAACACTGAAATAATCAAAACGGCGGCAACCCTGTGAATCACTGATAATATTTCATCCCAAAGTGCTACTAGTGCATGTTAAGGTAAAGATACCACTCAGACCGGGAGACTAGAAGTCAATCTACATCAATCCCACAGTGGGGTACCGCTCAGCCAATCGGCATATCCCATACTAAACCCGGTTCAACAGCTCTTACCCATTCAACAGGTACACAGGGGTCACCGCCGCAGCCCCAACGCGCGTTTCACGTCGGCTTCGTCAGGGGGCAGTCATTTTTGTCCATTGTGGGATGTCTTTAATGGAGGAAAGGGTTGCAAGACTATATGAGAAAGGTCTGGAAACTGTATATCGGTGGCTCTAAAATCATTAAAGAAATGGAGATTACAACCTAATACTTAGTGCAACTTCTACAGTACAGATCAAAAGTTTGGACACACCTTCTCATTTAAAGATTTTTCTGTATTTTCATGACTATGAAAATTGTAAATTCACACGGCAGGCATCAAAACTATGAATTAACACATGTGGAATTATATACTTAACAAAAAAGTGTGAAACAACTGAAAATATGTCTTATTTTCTAGGTTCTTCAAAGTAGCCACCTTTTGCTTTGATGACTGTTTTGCACACTCTTGGCATTCTCTTGATGAGCTTCAAGAGGTAGTCACCGGAAATGGTCTTCCAACAATCTTGAAGGAGTTCCCAGAGATGCTTAACACTTGTTGGCCCTTTTGCCTTCACTCTGCGGTCCAGCTCACCCCAAACCATCTCGATTGGGTTCTGATCTGGTGACTGTGGAGGCCATGTCATCTGGCGTAGCACCCCATCACTCTCCTTCTTGGTCACATAGCTCTTACACAGCCTGGAGGTGTGTTTGGGGTCATTGTCCTGTTGAAAAATAAATGATGGTCCAACTAAATGCAAACCGGATGGAATAGCATGCCGCTGCAAGATGCTGTGATAGCCATGCTGGTTCAGTATGCCTTCAATTTTGAATAAATACCCAACAGTGTCACCAGCAAAGCACCCCCACACCATCACACTTCCTCCTCCATGCTTCACGGTGGGAATCAGGCATGTAGAGTCCATCTGTTCCCCTTTTCTGCATCGCACAAGGACGGCAGAGATCGTAGCTCCTGGACAGCAGTCCTTACACGACTGACCCCAGCTGACTACTTCTCTGGACCGCCAGTCAATGACCGGGTTATGTTTACTCAACCAAGGGAGTCCTAAAACGATGGGTGTAGGTATTCCCACCAAGACGTAGCATGACAGGAACTCCTCATGATGAGTCCCTATACGCAGGTGTATATCATCCATGACTTGGGTCACCCACTGCTGGCTGAGTGGTATGGAGTCAATGGCATAAACACTTAGAGGTTTAGTTAGTGTTCTACACCTCAGGCCATGGGTCTGGACAAAATGAGCATCCACCAGATTGACTCCTGCTCCACTGTCCACGAGCACCGGAACATTCTCAGTTACCTCACCAACAACCAACTCAGCAGGTAAGGTACACTGAGATGAGAAAATGGAAGAAATATATACTCCCTGGTCGCTTCCTTCCACACAACCAGGGGGACGCGGCTTTTTAGATGGAACAGGCATCTTGGCGCAAGCTGGGCAGACATTGATAAAATGATCAGTCTGCCCACAGTAAAAACATGCCCCCACACCACGGCGAACCACAGACAAGCCTGTTTGGGAAGCAACTCCTCCCAGCTGCATGGGTTCGTCCACCTGATCAGGTGTGTCCTCCTCCCTAGCAAGGACTACCAGGGGCACATTTGGTGTATGCCTCTCCCTCAAACGTCTATCCACCCGGATGGCAAGGGACATGGCAGCCTCCAATGACTTGGGAGCGGCGTACTGTACTAGAGTGTCTTGCAACCTAGGGGACAGACCCTGCACAAAATGGCTCCTAAGGGCAGGGTCATTCCACTGTGTGTCAGTGGCCCACCTCCTGAACTCTGAACAGTACTCCTCCGCCGACCGAGCCCCCTGCTTGATCTTGCGGAGTCGGGATTCCGCCAAGGAGACGCCATCCGGGTCACCATATACCAGCGCCAGAGCCGTAAAAAACTCGTCCACTGACTGTAGAGATGGAGAACCGGTCGGCAGGGAGAAGGCCCAGGATTGGGGATCACCCTTAAGAAGGGAAACTTTGATTCCCACCCGTTGTTCCTCACTCCCTGATGAACGAGGGCGGAGCCTGAAGTATAACTTACAGGCCTCCTTAAAAACAAAAAATTTATCTCTCCCACCAGAGAACCTGTCAGGAAGAGATAACTTGGGCTCACTTTGAGCATGAACCTGGGCCGAAACCCAAAAGCCCACCAACTGCTGCAGCTTCTGCACCACCTCACCACGCAGCCCCTTAAACTCATCGGTGAGGGTCTGAAGCATTTGGGCAAAAGCCTGCATTTGAGCCATGGCTCACCAGAAATAATGTAAGGTCGGTGTTAATGTCACGCCTTTACGGCGATAAAGGGGCAGGACGGCATATTGGAACCCGCACCTGTCCCTGCCACTAAAAGGGACCCTGACTTTCCCTTATCTCAGGGGTACCTATGAAGGTTAGGATCCGCCAGCGTAACCCTGTCTCCTGTGCAGGCCCTATAAATGACCCCCTCTCCCCTCCAAGAGAGGTAAACTGCACCAGAGTAAATAATATCACCAAAACAGAAAAGGAAAATAAAAAAACAGACTTAGCTTAATGCTGCAAGGCGCAGCAAGAAGAAACACCAGAAGAAACGGACACTGCAGTAGAACAACAGCTCTCATCTAGCTCCTACTCCTGGCTTGGTCAGTTGCAGAAGGAACTAACACCGACAGTAAGCTGATGAGCCAGGTGACCTTTTAAAGGATGGAGGGAGTGGTCACCATAAACTTCAGCTGAGCCAGAAGCAATGCAATAACACAAGCGGCCACCAGAGGGGGAAAAACTGCATTAACCCCTGATGACCAAAAAGGAAAAAATGTACAAAACTTAAGCAAACCAGATCTGCCACAAATCCAAAATTGGATCGTGACACCTATGAAGTGAAAACCATTTCTGGTGACAAATCTTGAAGCTCATCAAGAGAATGCCAAGAGTGTGCAAAGCAGTCATCAAAGCAAAAGGTGGCTACTTTGAAGGACCTAGAATATAAGATATATTTTCAGTTGTTTCACACTTTTTTGGTAAGTACAGTATATAATTCCACATAATTCATAGTTTTGATGCCTTCCGTGTGAATTTACAATTTTCATAGTCATGAAAATACAGAAAAATCTTTAAATGAGAAGGTGTGTCCAAACTTTTGGTCTGTACTGTATTTAATTAAAACTAAGCTAAAATATAATTTCTTGCATGCCAAAGGTGACCACAGCATTTAATATGGCCATTTCATATAGATTTTATTAGCTGACTGCTGAAAGGGCACCCATTTCAAGTAAGGGTATGTGCCGACGATTAGTAATTGCTGCGGGTTTGATGCTGTGTATTTATGTAGCATCAAACCCACAGCGGCCAGTTGTGACAGCATAGCGGATGTGGATCACTAGCTGAGACTGAGATGCGACACGTCTCTCCAGACCGGAGCATATCAATTTCTCCAATAGAATGTATTGGATCTGGTAAATCCGCATAGTTCAGTGAACAAATGCGGATTTACCTGCATTCAATAGAAGGCAGCTCTTTGGACGCAGTGAACATACATCCAAAGCTCTGCTAGTTCCGGATCGTGGGCACCCAGCCTTAGTCTTAGCCTCCTTTCAATTAAAATGGTTGCCTGGTGTTTTGCTAAAAGCATGCAATCACTCTATGTGACTGCAGATATCTGAATCCTTGCAGCGATTTGCCACATACTGACTAGACGTGTGTGGGCTTGCTCTATTCACTTATATTAGCAAGACTACGCATGTTTAATAGGAATGGGGCATAACACATACTTGCAGTCACACGACTGCCCTCATTTGCCACTGATGATTAGCCCGCCAGGGCCGTGGGGTACTCGGTACCGGGTCCGGTAGCAATTAAAGGGGTGGTAACGGTGGCAGCGACCCGGTCCGTGGGCCTGGGCGCCCAAGTAAAAGCGACAGTCTTTAAAGGGGTCGGGGAAACAATGAAAGTTTATGATGCCACCTGCGGTTCTTGGTCAGAGGTGACAGGCGCTGCTCAATGGGGTCCAACGGGGGAGATGGTGCCGCAGCAAAGATGGTGTCGCTTCCCACAGGTGAATCGGGGTCCTCAGGGCTCCCAGTGTGTTTGGCAGGGATGGTGAATGCCAGCAAATAAATGGAGGACACAGAGTTGCAGTCTTTACCTGGTTTACTGGTATTAAGCAGCCTCAGTCCAGGGTACTTGCAACAAGTATAGATGGAGTCCAGGCAGCCTGAAGATAAGTGGAAATCCCTGCAACAGGTCAGTTTGGGAGCTGCCCACTAAGCGCTGGTCTGTAGTCCCTTGCTGCCTGTAATTGTCTAACAAGGTCCTCTTTTTCCCCTGCCCAGGGACAGTACCTGCATGGCAGGCAACTTGAGCCCTCTCTTTGGGGTCTCTGTCCACGGTGACTCCAGGCTCTGATTGCTGCTGTACCTGAGGTATTATGTGGGCAAGTCCCTTTTAGTTTCCTGCCCTCTGGTTCTGTTGTGGAACCTGTAGTTCCTCGCGACCTCGGGCTCCCGGTGCCTGGTTTCTGCATTCAGCTTAGAGGGGCCCAGTCACAGCCCTCCTCTAGCTTTTAAGTTCCTCTGTGCTCCTTCACTGTCTGCTACCAACTGTCAACTGTCTAACTGCCTAGTAACTGCCTAGCAACTGACTCCTCCCAACCAGAGAGAGCAGCTCCCCTGACGTCGGGTGTAGAGCTCCCCCTTCTGGCCTGGAGTCAGAACAGTGTTGTATGTGCTGAATACCTGTCAAAGGGATCCCTCCTGTCTCCAGGCATGGCATTACCCTCCTCGAGAGGAAGGCAGCACCACTGTTGTACCCGAACTCCTGGGTTGCCACACCGACACCATGGATTACTGACACAACCTGCAGTGCGCACAGTGTGAGGCTGCCATATTAGTAAACATATTATTAAAATGGAATGTAGGCAGGGAGATATTCTGATATGGATATTCAGAAAAGGAAGATAGGAAATAAGGATTTCATCTTTTTTTAATTCCATCTTCTATGTGTGCTACTGAAAATCAAAATGTACGTAAAGATGTACAGTATATATGGTATTTCACATATGTCTTTGTATGGAAACAATTATAGGAATATTTTCTATATCTGTTTGTTTAAGAACAGTGGGGGATTATTTCATTGCTATTGTACAAAATAAAGGTGTATAAAAAAAACAATTATGTGTTTAATAAAAAAACAAAAAAGCAACCATACTCTTTTCAAGAGTAGAAACTAGAGTTGAGCGACCTTGACCTTTTTAGAGTCGAGCCGGGTTTCGCGAAACCCGACTATCTCAAAAGTCGGGTCGAGTGAAATCGGCCGATTATGGCGTAAAGTCGGGATCGACCGAAACACGAAACCCAATGCAAGTCAATGGGGCAGCATAGTCGGCAGTGAGTGGGGGCCAGGAAAACACCTAGAGTGCCCATTTTAATGTCAAAACCATCCATTCTTCTTAATGAAGCTTGTCAAGCGTAATTTACCTTATAATAATTGGAAGGCATTTGAAATTGGGGGTCATTTGGCTAAAGTTGTGGTGGGTAGGGCTGGTTCAAGTAATTAGTGGGCCCAGGAAATCTGGACCACGTCACGGCAGTGGAGCAGGGAGAGGTAAGTATTTCAACTTTGCAAGTGCTGTGAACCTGAGCAAGCAGGGGGGGCCCACTCGTTGGCATTGGCACTGGCACAGGGCCCCTCAAAGTACAGCGGTGTGTTTGCACGGCGGGGGCGCCTCCCACCGGCAGCAACACTTTTGCGTACTATGAGAGGCCCTGTGCCAGTGACGTCGCCAACTAGTATTCCTCCCCCCACCTGATGAAGGAACCTGCACTTTCATCTGCACCTTCCTCTTTGTCCCCGTGTAAGGTGGTATGGTATGCGGGAAGAGCAACCTGACTTTCAGCAGGGTCACAATGTTGTTGTGTAGCGTGCACGGGGAATGTTGCGTTATGGGTCAATGTACCAGCAGACTCATCTATCACTGGCTGGGCAATGGGCAGGATGAGGAGGAAACACAGATATAGGCCCAAAGAATAAAGTTGGCTAAATGCAGTTCAAAATTGTTAACACAGGAATAACCAGGGGGCATTGCAGTGGAGGACAACTGGAATGAGAGGCTGACACAGAGAGTAGGCCCAAATCAGTAAGTAGTCGAAATGCAGTTCAAAATTGGCAACCGTAGTAAACAGGCGGCACAGCTTTGTTCAGTGGAGGAGAACAGCAAGGAGTGGCAGACACCGATAGTAGGCCCCAACCCAACTAGTAGGCCAAATGCAGTCTAACATTAACAACTACTTAACGAGCGCCTGAAAACGGAATTTCAGGACAGGAAACCAGGAGAACAGCAAGGAGTGGCAGACACCGATAGCAGGCCCCAAACCAACTAGTACGCCAAAAGCAGTTATTCCGTTTAACCACAATTTAATGAGAGCCTGAAGATAGAAGTTCAGGAAAGGCAACCTGGAGAACACCTTGGAGTGGAACACACCATCTCTCTACACCCCATACCCAATTTGTAGGCCTAATGCAGTGTAGTTTCCAAGAACTACTAAACGAGAGCCGGAAGATCGAAGCTCAGGAAAGGCAACCTGGAGAACACCTTGGAGTGGAACACACCATCTCTCTACACCCCATACCCAATTTGTAGGCCTAATGCAGTGTAGTTTCCAAGAACTACTAAACGAGAGCCGGAAGATCGAAGCTCAGGAAAGGCAACCTGGAGAACACCTTGGAGTGGAACACACCATCTCTCTACACCCCATACCCAATTTGTAGGCCTAATGCAGCGTAGTTTCCAACAACTACTAAACGAGAGCATGAAGATCGAAGCATTGGCGAGGAAACCTGGGGAACACCTTGGAGTGGAACACACCATCTCTCTACACCCCATACCCAATTTGTAGGCCTAATGCAGCGTAGTTTCCAACAACTACTAAACGAGAGCCGGAAGATCGAAGCTCAGGAAAGGCAACCTGGAGAACACCTTGGAGTGGAACACACCATCTCTCTACACCCCAAACCCAATTTGTAGGCCTAATGCAGTGTAGTTTCCAAGAACTACTAAACGAGAGCTGGAAGATCGAAGCTCAGGAAAGGCAACCTGGAGAACACCTTGGAGTGGAACACACCATCTCTCTACACCCCATACCCAATTTGTAGGCCTAATGCAGTGTAGTTTCCAACAACTACTAAACGAGAGCCGGAAGATCGAAGCTCAGGAAAGGCAACCTGGAGAACACCTTGGAGTGGAACACACCATCTCTCTACACCCCATACCCAATTTGTAGGCCTAATGCAGCGTAGTTTCCAACAACTACTAAACGAGAGCATGAAGATCGAAGCATTGGCGAGGAAACCTGGGGAACACCTTGGAGTGGAACACACCATCTCTCTACACCCCATACCCAATTTGTAGGCCTAATGCAGTGTAGTTTCCAAGAACTACTAAACGAGAGCTGGAAGATCGAAGCTCAGGAAAGGCAACCTGGAGAACACCTTGGAGTGGAACACACCATCTCTCTACACCCCATACCCAATTTGTAGGCCTAATGCAGTGTAGTTTCCAACAACTACTAAACGAGAGCCGGAAGATCGAAGCTCAGGAAAGGCAACCTGGAGAACACCTTGGAGTGGAACACACCATCTCTCTACACCCCATACCCAATTTGTAGGCCTAATGCAGCGTAGTTTCCAACAACTACTAAACGAGAGCATGAAGATCGAAGCATTGGCGAGGAAACCTGGGGAACACCTTGGAGTGGAACACACCATCTCTCTACACCCCATACCCAATTTGTAGGCCTAATGCAGCGTAGTTTCCAACAACTACTAAACGAGAGCCGGAAGATCGAAGCTCAGGAAAGGCAACCTGGAGAACACCTTGGAGTGGAACACACCATCTCTCTACACCCCATACCCAATTTGTAGGCCTAATGCAGTGTAGTTTCCAAGAACTACTAAACGAGAGCCGGAAGATCGAAGCTCAGGAAAGGCAACCTGGAGAACACCTTGGAGTGGAACACACCATCTCTCTACACCCCATACCCAATTTGTAGGCCTAATGCAGCCTACTTTCCGACAACTACTAAACGAGAGCATGAAGATCGAACCTCAGGAAAGGCAACCTGGGGAACACCTTGGAGTATAACAAACCCTCTCTCTACACCATGGAAGGGCTGATTCTTAGGAAGGAAGGCTGTCGGAAAGAAGCAGGGCGCGTCCGAGGGTGATTATATTCTTATTAGGTATATACTCACCCTCGGACGCGCCCTGCTTCTTTATTTGTAATGAATGTTTATTTGCAATGTGGTTTTGACTTACTCTATTTTTTTGGTAAATGATGATTTTATTATTTTCATTGTTTTGCATCTTCTTGGCAATAATATAAAGAAGACGCGACAGGACAACACTCGGTGGATGCCATATCTGTGTTTTAAATTGAAAAAAACTTTCAGTTAACTACTTGCAGGAGAAAGTTATTGTAGCTGGTGGCCATTTTTAGTACTGTACCAGATTTTTGTTGTATGTGATTGTTTTTAATGTTAAAATGTCTGCATTTGATATCTCTCCAGTATTTTCATTTTTATAAGCAAAATACTTATTTTTATATTTTCTGATGTTGGTTCCAGGGGTACACGGGCAGCAGTGGTGTGGTCAGTGGAGGCCTAGTGGAAGGAGTGACCGCAGACAGGCATCGAAGGCCTAAAATAATAACACATGGCTGTAGGCAATTTTAAATTGGTTCCAGGGGTACACGGGCAGCAGTGGTGTGGTCAGTGGAGGCCTAGTGGAAGGAGTGACCGCAGACAGGCATCGAAGGCCTAAAGTAAAAAAATTGGGCTGGCTGTAGGCAATTTTAAATTGGTTCCAGGGGTACACGGGCAGCAGTGGTGTGGTCAGTGGAGGCCTAGTGGAAGGAGTGACCGCAGACAGGCATCGAAGGCCTAAAATAACAACACATGGCTGTAGGCAATTGTAAATTGGTTCCAGGGGTACACGGGCAGCAGTGGCCTGGTCATTGTAGTAGTAGTAGAAAGAACGGACCGCAGACAGGCATCGAAGGCCTAAAATAAAAAAATTGGGCTGGCTGTAGGCAATTTTAAATTGGTTCCAGGGGTACACGGGCAGCAGTGGTGTGGTCAGTGGAGGCATATTGTAAGGAGTGACCGCAGACAGGCATCGAAGGCCTAAAATAATAACACATGGCTGTAGGCAATTTTAAATTGGTTCCAGGGGTACACGGGCAGCAGTGGCCTGGTCAGTGTAGTAGTAGTGGAAAGAATGGACCGCAGACAGGCATCGAAGGCCTAGAATAAAAAAATTGGGCTGGCTGTAGGCAATTTTAAATTGGTTCCAGGGGTACACGGGCAGCAGTGGTGTGGTCAGTGGAGGCATATTGTAAGGAGTGACCGCAGACAGGCATCGAAGGCCTAAAATAATAACACATGGCTGTAGGCAATTTTAAATTGGTTCCAGGGGTACACGGGCAGCAGTGGTGTGGTCAGTGGAGGCATATTGTAAGGAGTGACCGCAGACAGGCATCGAAGGCCTAAAATAATAACACATGGCTGTAGGCAATTTTAAATTGGTTCCAGGGGTACACGGGCAGCAGTGGCCTGGTCAGTGTAGTAGTAGTAGAAAGAATGGACCGCAGACAGGCATCGAAGGCCTAAAATAAACAAATTGGGCTGGCTGTAGGCAATTTTAAATTGGTTCCAGGGGTACACGGGCAGCAGTGGTGTGGTCAGTGGAGGCGTAGTGGAAGGAGTGACCGCAGACAGGCATCGAAGGCCCAAAATAATAACACATGGCTGTAGGCAATTTTAAATTTGTTCCAGGGGTACACGGGCAGCAGTGGTGTGGTCAGTGGAGGCATATTGTAAGGAGTGACCGCAGACAGGCATCGAAGGCCTAAAATAATAACACATGGCTGTAGGCAATTTTAAATTGGTTCCAGGGGTACACGGGCAGCAGTGGCCTGGTCAGTGTAGTAGTAGTAGAAAGAACGGACCGCAGACAGGCATCGAAGGCCTAAAATAAAAAAATTGGGCTGGCTGTAGGCAATTTTAAATTGGTTCCAGGGGTACACGGGCAGCAGTGGTGTGGTCAGTGGAGGCATAGTGGAAGGAGTGACCGCAGACAGGCTTCGAAGGCCTAACATAACAAAAATGTCAATACAATGGTATTGTCAGTGGCAGGCATTGAAGGATGTCAGCGCATAGACTAAACATTGGTGGAGCTGTGAGATAATTTTGCAAGTGGTAGAGCACTGTTTGAGCTGGGGGGGGAACTGTCTTGTGGCCGGCGGTACAGGCCCAGGGCCCCTCATATTACAACAGTGTGTCTGACGTTGGGTGCGCACCACCACCGCCAGAGACACTTTATTGTACTAGGAGGGACCCAGTGGCAGTGCCGTCGACCAAAAGCGGGCACACCCACCTCTTCAGACAAACAGCACTCTCACGGGTGCTGTCGCCAAGTGTCGATACCACGGCCCCGTGTGGGGAGTTTGGCCATTTAGTGAGGTGTAAACATGTCGTATGCTGGACAATCAGGTGCAGAAAATTACGAGATTGGAAAAGGCATTCAGAATAGTCCACAGGCAAGACCTTTTCATAGGAAAGCTAGGTGTCGGCCGGGCAAGGTGGGGTAAAAGATTTCGAAATCCAGTTGTGGTTCATTTTAATGAAGGTTAGATCATCTACATTTTGGGTAGCCAGACGAGTCCTTTTTTCTGTTAGTATTGAACCTGCAGCACTGAATACTCTTTCTGATAGGACACTAGCTGCCGGGCAAGCAAGCTCCTGCAATGCATATTCTGCCAATTCTGGCCAGGTGTCTAATTTTGATGCCCAGTAATCAAATGGGAATGACGGTTGAGGGAGAACATCGATAAGGGATGAAAAATAGTTTGTAACCATACTGGACAAATGTTGTCTCCTGTCACTTTGAATTGATGCTGCAGTACCTGTCCTGTCTGCGGTCATAGCAAAATCACTCCACAACCTGGTCAGAAAACCCCTCTGGCCAACGCCACTTCTGATTTCTGCCCCTCTAACTCCTCTGGTCTGCTGGCCACTGCAGCTCGTGTGAGAACGATCACGGGCGCTGTGTGCAGGGAATGCCAGAAGCAAACGGTCAACAAGAGTTGATTGTTTGGTTGCTAATATTAGTTCCAAGTTCTCATGTGGCATTATATTTTGCAATTTGCCTTTATAGCGAGGATCAAGGAGGCAGGCCAACCAGTAATCGTCATCGTTCATCATTTTAGTTATGCGTGTGTCCCTTTTGAGGATACGTAAGGCATAATCCGCCATGTGGGCCAAAGTTCCAGTTCTCAAATCTGCGGTTGTGCTTGGTTGAGGGGCAGTTTCAGGCAAATCCACGTCACTTGTGTCCCTCCAAAAACCAGAACCCGGCCTTGCCGCGCCACCAATTTCCAGTGGCCCCGGAAAAGCTTCCTCATTAAAAATATAATCATCCCCATCATCCTCCTCGTCCTCCTCCTCCTCTTCGCCCGCTAACTCGTCCTGTACACTGCCCTGGCCAGACAATGGCTGACTGTCATCAAGGCTTTCCTTTTCCTCAGCTGCAGACGCCTGATCCTTTATGTGCGTCAAACTTTGCATCAGCAGACGCATTAGGGGGATGCTCATGCTTATTATGGCATTGTCTGCACTAACCAGCCGTGTGCATTCCTCAAAACACTGAAGGACTTGACACATGTCTTGAATCTTCGACCACTGCACACCTGACAACTCCATGTCTGCCATCCTACTGCCTGCCCGTGTATGTGTATCCTCCCACAAAAACATAACAGCCCGCCTCTGTTCGCGCAGTCTCTGAAGCATGTGCAGTGTTGAGTTCCACCTTGTTGCAACGTCTATGATTAGGCAATGCTGGGGAAGGTTCAAAGAACGCTGATAGGTCTGCATACGGGTGGAGTGTACGGGCGAACGGCGGATATGTGAGCAAAGTCCACGCACTTTGAGGAGCAGGTCGGATAACCCCGGATAACTTTTCAGGAAGCACTGCACCACCAGGTTTAAGGTGTGAGCCAGGCAAGGAATGTGTTTCAGTTGGGAAAGGGAGATGGCAGCCATGAAATTCCTTCCGTTATCACTCACTACCTTGCCTGCCTCAAGATCTACAGTGCCCAGCCACGACTGCGTTTCTTTCTGCAAGAACTCGGACAGAACTTCCGCGGTGTGTCTGTTGTCGCCCAAACACTTCATAGCCAATACAGCCTGCTGACGTTTGCCAGTAGCTGCCCCATAATGGGAGACCTGGTGTGCAACAGTGGCAGCTGCGGATGGAGTGGTTGTGCGACTGCGGTCTGTGGACGAGCTCTCGCTTCTGCAGGAGGACGAAGAGGAGGAGGAGGGGGTGCGAACGGCTACAGCCAACTGTTTCCTAGACCGTGGGCTAGGCAGAACTGTCCCAAACTTGCTGTCCCCTGTGGACCCTGCATCCACCACATTTACCCAGTGTGCCGTGATGGACACGTAACGTCCCTGGCCATGCCTACTGGTCCATGCATCTGTTGTCAGGTGCACCTTTGTGCTCACAGATTGCCTGAGTGCATGGACGATGCGCTCTTTAACATGCTGGTGGAGGGCTGGGATGGCTTTTCTGGAAAAAAAGTGTTGACTGGGTAGCTCGTAGCGTGGTACAGCGTAGTCCATCAGGGCTTTGAAAGCTTCGCTTTCAACTAACCGGTAGGGCATCATCTCTAACGAGATTAGTCTAGCTATTTGGGCGTTCAAACCCTGTGTATGCGGATGCGAGGCTAAGTACTTCCTTTTTCTAACCATAGTCTCATGTAGGGTGAGCTGGACTGGAGAGCTGGAGATCGTGGAACTAGCGGGGGTGCCGGTGGACATGGCAGACTGAGAGACGGTGGGAGATGGTATTGTTGCCGCCGGTGCCCTAGATGCAGTGTTTCCTACTACAAAACTGGTGATTCCCTGACCCTGACTGCTTTGGCCTGGCAAAGAAACCTGCACAGATACTGCAGGTGGTGCGGAAAATGGTGGCCCTACACTGCCGGAAGGGATGTTGCGTTGCTGACTAGCTTCATTGGCCGAGGGTGCTACAACCTTAAGGGACGTTTGGTAGTTAGTCCAGGCTTGCAAATGCATGGTGGTTAAATGTCTATGCATGCAACTTGTATTGAGACTTTTCAGATTCTGTCCTCTGCTTAAGGTAGTTGAACATTTTTGACAGATGACTTTGCGCTGATCAATTGGATGTTGTTTAAAAAAATGCCAGACTGCACTCTTTCTAGCATCGGATACCTTTTCAGGCATTGCAGACTGAGCTTTAACCGGATGGCCACGCTGTCCTCCAACAGGTTTTGGCTTTGCCACGCGTTTTGGGCAAGATACGGGCCCGGCAGATGGAACCTGTTGCGATGTTGATGCCTGCTGCGGCCCCTCCTCCTCCGCTTCAGAACTGCTGCCGCCTGCACCCTGTTCCCCCAATGGCTGCCAATCGGGGTCAAAAACTGGGTCATCTATTACCTCTTCTTGTAGCTCGTGTGCAACTTCGTCTGTGTCACCGTGTCGGTCGGTGGTATAGCGTTCGTGATGGGGCAACATAGTCTCATCAGGGTCTGATTCTTGATCATTACCCTGCGAGGGCAATGTTGTGGTCTGAGTCAAAGGACCAGCATAGTAGTCTGGCTGTGGCTGTGCATCAGTGCACTCCATATCAGATTCAACTTGTAATGGGCATGGACTGTTAACTGCTTCACTTTCTAAGCCAGGGACGGTATGTGTAAAGAGCTCCATGGAGTAACCCGTTGTGTCGCCTGCTGCATTCTTCTCTGTTGTTGTTTTTGCTGAAGAGGACAAGGAAGCGACTTGTCCCTGACCGTGAACATCCACTAACGACGCGCTGCTTTGACATTTACCAGTTTCACGAGAGGAGGCAAAAGAGCTAGAGGCTGAGTCAGCAAGATAAGCCAAAACTTGCTCTTGCTGCTCCGGCTTTAAAAGCGGTTTTCCTACTCCCAGAAAAGGGAGCGTTCGAGGCCTTGTGTAGCCAGACGACGAACCTGGCTCCACAGCTCCAGACTTAGGTGCAATATTTTTTTTCCCACGACCAGCTGATGCTCCACCACTACCACTACCCTCATTACCAGCTGACAATGAACGCCCCCGGCCACGACCTCTTCCATCAGACTTCCTCATTGTTTTAAAAACGTAAACAAACTAACGGTATTTGTTGCTGTCACACAAATTACACGGTGAGCTATAACTTCAGTATGATTTAGCTACCCCTTTACAGGTGAGTGAGACCACAACGAAAATCAGGCACAATGTTACACACTCTGTTGTTGGTGGCAACAAATGAGAGAGATGCCACACACGCAGGACTGTCACTGAAGCACAAATGTAAATATTAATCTCCCACTGTTTTTTTTTTTTTTTTTTTCAGGGAGACTTTAGGAAAAAAAAATAATAGAATAAAATGATTTTTTCAGGAAGAATTTAGAAACCAAATAAAATAAAATGATTTTTTCAGGGAGAATTTAGAAAACAAATAAAACAAAAAAAGGCTTTCTATGGCCCACTGAGTGAGAGATGACGCACACAGGAGTCAGGAGTGGCACACAAGCCCAGAGGCCAATATTTATCTCCCACTGATTGATGTAGTGATTTTTTCAGGTAGATTTTGGAACCCAAATCAAGCTAAAAAAAATAATAGGCTTTCTATGGCCCACAATTGGAGAGAGAGAGAGAGATGGCACACCCAGGAGTCAAGACTGGCACACAAGCAGAAAGGGCAATATTAATCTCCCACTGATTTTGTTTTTTTTTTTCAGGGAGACTTTAGGAAAAAAAATAATAGAATAAAATGATTTTTTCAGGAAGAATTTAGAAACCAAATAAAATAAAATGATTTTTTCAGGGAGAATTTAGAAAACAAATAAAACAAAAAAAGGCTTTCTATGGCCCACTGAGTGAGAGATGACGCACACAGGAGTCAGGAGTGGCACACAAGCCCAGAGGCCAATATTTATCTCCCACTGATTGATGTAGTGATTTTTTCAGGTAGATTTTGGAACCCAAATCAAGCTAAAAAAATAATAGGCTTTCTATGGCCCACAATTGGAGAGAGAGAGAGAGATGGCACACCCAGGAGTCAAGACTGGCACACAAGCAGAAAGGGCAATATTAATCTCCCACTGATTGATTTATTGATTTTTTCAGGTAGAATTTAGAACCCAAATAAAGCAAAAAAAAAAAAAAAATGAGCTTTCTATGGCCCACTGAGTGAGTGATGATGCACACAGGAGTCAGGAGTGGCACACAAGCCCTGAGGCCAATATTTTTCTCCCACTGATTGATGTAGTGATTTTTTCAGGTAGATTTTAGAACCAAAATCAAGCAAAAAAATAAATAGGCTTTCTATGGCCCACTGACTGAGAGATGGCACACACAGGAGTCAAGAGTGGCACACAAGCCCTGAGGCTAATATTTTTCTCCCACTGATTGATGTAGTGATTTTTTCAGGTAGATTTTATAACCCAAATCAAGCAAAAAAATAAATAGGCTTTCTATGGCCCACTATTTGTGAGAGAGATGGCACGCTCAGGACTGGCACACAAGCCCAGAGGCCAATATTAATCTCCCACTTTTTTTTTTTTTGTTCCAGGGAAAATTTATAAACCCAATAAAAAAAATAATAAATAGGCTTTCTATGGCCCACTATCTGAGAGAGAGAGATGGCACGCTTAGGACTGGCACACAAGCCCAAAGGCCAATATTAATCTCCCACTGATTGATTTATTGATTTTTTCAGGTAGAATTTAGAACCCAAATAAAGCAAAAAAAAAAAAAAAAATGGGCTTTCTATGGCCCACTGAGTGAGTGATGATGCACACAGGAGTCAGGAGTGGCACACAAGCCCTGAGGCCAATATTTTTCTCCCACTGATTGATGTAGTGATTTTTTCAGGTACATTTTATAACCCAAATCAAGCAAAAAAATTAATAGGCTTTCTATGGCCCACTGACTGAGAGATGGCACACACAGGGATGGCACTCTAGCAGAAATGTCAATCTTAATCTCCCACAAAAAAAAAAAAAAAAAAAACAAGGAGTGTCCTTCAATTACTATCTCCCTGCAGTAATCTCAGCCAGGTATGGCAGGCAGCAATAAGGAGTGGACTGATGCACAAATTAAATAAAAAGTGTGTACAAACAAAAAAGATAGCTGTGCAGAAAGGAAGGAACAAGAGGATTTGTTCTTTGAAAAAAGCAGTTGGTTTGCACAGCGGCGTACACACAGCAATGCAGCTATCAGGGAGCCTTCTAGGGCAGCCCAATGAGCTACAGCGCCGAGGGGAAAAAAAAAAAAATATGTAGCTTCCACTGTCCCTGCACACCGAAGGTGGTGTTGGGCAGTGGAAATCGCTACAGCACAAGCGGTTTGGTGGTTAATGGACCCTGCCTAACGCTATCCCTGCTTCTGACGATGCGGCAGCAACCTCTCCCTAAGCTCAGATCAGCAGCAGTAAGATGGCGGTCGGCGGGAACGCCCCTTTATAGCCCCTGTGACGCCGCAGACAGCAAGCCAATCACTGCAATGCCCTTCTCTAAGATGGTGGGGACCAGGACCTATGTCATCACGCTGCCCACACTCTGCGTTTACCTTCATTGGCTGAGAAATGGCGCTTTTCGCGTCATTGAAACGCGACTTTGGCGCGAAAGTCGCGTACCGCATGGCCGATCCCGCACAGGGGTCGGATCGGGTTTCATGAAACCCGACTTTGCCAAAAGTCGGCGACTTTTGAAAATGAACGACCCGTTTCGCTCAACCCTAGTAGAAACCATTTCTTGTGAGTAGATAATACAAAAGAGTAATTCTTGTCTTTATCATTGCAAACAGCACATAATAATTCAGAAGTCTAAAGTACTACTATTTTCTGAATGATACAAATGTTTAATGACTGTTAATGAGGCAGAACATAATTAACTCCTTCACTTCTTGAACGACTTAGAAGTTAGATTCGGTGCAATCTACTCCTACGTCTCTGCTGGAGCTCAAGAGTTTCAGTAATAATTACTAGAAGTCATTGTTTTGTACTTTAGCCATTATATAACAGCATAAAATCATTTAATAGAACATGTTTGTCTAAAGCATAAAGTGGCATTATAAATAATGCTATTGAAAGTTCTGGTACAGGTGAGTTTGTGCTACTATGGTAGCCAATGTACAGTTGCTAGCAAAACTGTGCAGTAGACTAGAAATACAATATATACTTTCCTACCACCAAAATGGTGCTGAATACTAAAGGGAACAGCGGTAGGCAGGTATAGAAATACACTGACACTACCTTGCATGCATATATACACACATTTAATTAATAAAAAACGTAATGGGAGTGCTTCTTTAATAGTGTATTTTGTCAAATAAAATGCTAAGAGAATGAGCAAAAGATAAATTTAATTCAAATCAATATTTGATGTAATCAAGTTAAAGAATCTAGTGGTGCTGGTGTATAAATAAGGTTTAAAAGACTGCTACGAATCCAGACGCTGACCACCAAGTTGTCAGAATAGAGATATAATAGTAATTGTGAATTCGCACTGTACAAAACCACTGGATGGACAGAGAAAAGGATAAATGCAACGGAAAATGTAATATTATTAGTGTACAACAATTACAAGTGAGAAACACAATAATGGGTGTATCCAATATTGCAGATAGCCCAGGAGCATAAAAGAATTTATATCGTTTTCTAAGTATTGCAACTGGCCCTATAGGGAAAAAGTGTTTTTGGTTAGTGGAGACGATCGATCCAGTGGCAAGCAGTGGTGCTATAGTAGTTTCTGTAGGGAAGTATGCTGTGAAAGCCAAAGGGTTAAAACACTGAAGGAAAAATGTTTGAGCAACACAGGGCAAAAAGCAAGTCCCAATAATACTGTAAGAATGTCCTGATTCCTAGACGTTAGAGACACTTGTAGCCATTGTCCGGCTCGAGGAAATGTCTGTTACTATAAGGAGAGCTGCCCCGGCTGGTGGCAGCTACTCCATGTAATTTCTTCTGCAGTACGTGGGAGAACCCATTGCACAGTGGTGTGTTGTGTGCTGGAGAAGGGGCCTAGGCTCCCGCAACTTGTCAACTCTGCAAAGTTAGTGATCACCAATGGTGATGAACGCATAGATTCAGCACTATTCGATACACGGCGAGTGGTCGCACTGACTTGTGGTGGATACCGCGTCCTCCACTGACCAGGACGCACAGGCTCTATACCACAGAAGGCAATACCGCTGGACTTATCCCCCTGAGACACTGGCTGTGTCCACCTATATCTATGACCTTAATGAAAACCCATAATCTTTCAGGTCCACTAACTTCTGTTCACGATCAAATATTGTGACTGATGAAGGTCCGGCTATAGGACCGAAACGTTTCTTTTGTTATTTACCGTGGACACCGTTAAATCACTTTATCTGATTAAGTTAAGTCTGAGTGCCAAGTTTTTTGCTATTATTCATGGTATTGGAACCTACTCTGGCACCTCTCTAACGGCTGGGCACGCGTTTATTCTTAAATGTGCTACACCTGAGGCCTGAGAGAGAGGCCGTCCTAGTAAGCCCGTGCCAGATGACCCTGGACTGCATGAACTCATGATAACCCCTACCATCATATGACATCTGTCCAAGATCGGTGTCTGATGTTCTCCTGTTGAGCCTGTGCTACACCTGAGGCCTGAGAGAGAGGCCGTCCTAGTATGCCCGTGCCAGATAATCCAGGACTGCATCAACCCGTGATGTCCTTCTGCCTTCGTCTGTTATCCTGAGACGTGGAAATTAGAAATTAGATGGGGCTCAGAAACAAGAAAGCTTTCTTTCAAAAAGATGTGTGGAATCTGGATCCTGACATCATTATGTTTTGTTTATGTACTGTGTTTTCATTTAAGTAAACTTTGTTTCTTCATACCTGAAGTTGTGCGGTGTAATCTAGTTCTGCACATTGCCATCTGTTCAGCTGCCACAGACCCTGCTCGCTGCCCTTCCCTAGTCTGGGTAGGTCCAGGATAAAAAAAACAACCAACGAAAAATAAGATCCCTAAAATATAACCTTTATTACTTAAAGTTAAAAAATTCCAAATTCGGAGACAAAAAACACCAGCAGGATTATCATCGAGAAAAATAAGTCAATAGTGTATACTAATACACCCTGCAAGTCCAGTAATCTGGTACCTGCCTGGCAGTCGAGGTTGGCACCCTAGGTTTCAGCGGTAGGCTCCCCCACTCCACGGCGGCTTGCCCTAATATCCCTAGAAATCCCTAGAATCAATGTGTCCCAAAGCACCCTATGCCCATGTGAAAAAAACACAATTAAAAATGAAAACAAAAAATAGAAAAAATTAAAAAAAACAAAATAATAACAATGTAGCAGGGATTATCTTTGATATTCGGGGCTATGATGAGTATCAAGCCACCATAACAATATCCGTATTTGTGGACAAATGTCCTTGTACAAATCAACATGAAATAAGGGCAAAAAAGGATGCAATGATGATGCATTTTATCTCACTGTCCTACTGTATGATGGCAGAGAAATTAGATTGGGCTCAGAAACAAGAAAGCTTTCTTTCAAAAACTATATAGCAATCACCCATAATAGGGCTATCAATAACAGCAATGCATGCACTCAGTATTTTGTGCTGGTGTCAAATCCACATAGAATATAGTATATTAGAAATATACTCATCTGAGCCGTAGCTTGTCATACTCTCAGCAGAGACACCCGTCCAAAACAGAATCATAGGTCACTGGTCAGATTCTTTGCCAAAACCGACATCCCTGAGCAATGCTGGATGCGTTTCCCCCCATGGGAATAACAGGGGTTCATCAGGGGATAATCGCCATCAAAATAAAGATAAAGAGAGGTCCAGAATACTCTATGTGGTCCAGTGGGTCCACATTGCGTTCCCACTTGGGACGCTCGCCCACGTCGTCATGGTTTGGCGACGTGGAGGCATCAGCTCGACCGCGTCTGTGGTCGCAGCCATAACGCAAATTCAATATATCTAGCAATGTGTGGCATTTTTTTTTAAAGATATCAGCTTTATTACACATGGCAACATCAGACTCATGAAAATTAGAGATAAATAGTCACATTTGCACATCTCTGCAGACTTTGCGCCAGTCGCACAACTGCAAGATAAATATATGCTATTTATTAAACCAATAGACAATTATGAATTTTTTTATATATCTCTTGTAAAAACTGCAATAGTGTATTGTGATGTCCCCATCACCGGGTCTTTCAGCGTGTATGATACAGATCCCTTGGGTTAATTTTTGGAAACCTTTGTAAAATGTGCAAATGTCAAATTTCTACTCTCAATCTCTAAATATTCTATTTTTATAATTTGTTTTTTTTGTATTACCCTTCTCACGGTCTCTTTAATCGTGTATCTGGTAGCCTAATATTGATTTTTGGTTGTGCACTTGGACATTTTAGTACATGAATGCATATAAAAAAAAATCGAAGTACGGACCCCTCTATTCTTGATAACCAGCCTTGCTGAAGCTGACCGCTGAGGGTTGCAGCCCCCAGCTGTGAGTTTTGCCTGGCTGGTTATCAAAAATACAGGTGAACTGGTTCAGGTCCAGGTATTGTTCTGATGCCTGAACCTGAACATTTTGAAACTGTTTGGCCGATCCCATCAGACCAGAGCATCTAGGTGTTCGCCCATCTCTAGTCTTAACAAAACATGCATTGGGGTGGCGAGGATACTCTAAAGAGCTATAGTTACACGTGTAGGTACTTTTTCTGCACTTTGGCCACTTTTGTCCAGACTGTTAGGGTAGTTAACCCACCGTACTACTGTGTTACATAAAGACAGACCTTCTTAGTGCAGACATATTATACAGTAATCATGTTGCACTTTGCATTTTACATTTGATAAGTGTTCTTCCCTGTATTCATGCTCAGCAGCCTCTGTGTTTTAATTATTGTTTGCAGTTTTAAATATATTTCAATACAAAATATTTTAAAGGAGTTTACACTATGGGTGTTAGGACCCCTTTTTTTGTGTCATACCTTCTATAAAATGTACAGTATATGTTTATATTTTACATTCACCGATTCTTCCCTTTTTCTTTTTTTTATTATATACTGTTCATTCCCTTGTGTTCTACTCTACATTTCCATGAAAAGACTATGATTTATACTAATTACTTTATACACTTGCTGACTTAATATGCCTTGGGAGCCAGTTACATTGAATAAGTTGTGCCAGAAAACGTTAAACAACAATAATTGAATTTTTGAAATACGGCAAAAAGTGATTGATATATATATGAAAATAAGTAACATTTTATTGTGTGGCAATAAACTGTATTCATAGACTTTTATGTTTCAGAAAGTCTATCCATAAATACTAACGTTCTAATGTATAGTATATTCAGTTTTAATATATGTGTTTTACCGGGTATATAAGTTTTTAAATTCTATTACTGAGGAAATGTAGCCTGCACCTGATGATGGCCATTAGCTTGCTATTGTTTCTAAGCTATTTCCTAAACAACTTCATGAAGAAAATGCATGGCATCTATCTTGATATAGACTAAGTAGTAATCAGATTTAAGAGGTAATCAATGGAATTTCCTGGTTAGCATTTCTACAGCTAAAATGATTAGACATTCTATAAAAACTTCCTTTTCATTCTGCCTTTATTGAATTATCCGGAATATACAATACTCTGGTTGCAAAAGTGTCTTGTAGATACACATTGTACATGGTAAAATATACAGCTTATAGGTGAGTTAAAAGATTCAAGTTTAATTGAATTTTATTTGAATATTATAAACATTTGCCAAAAATACTTTTTGCAATGAACTTCAACAAAATGGCAGTGAACTAATTGGTTGTCATTTGGTTGAATTGTAAAAAAGACCATCATATCAGATGTCTTGTTGAAAAATCCGTTTTGATCACTTTATGTAAATTATGCAAATTCGAAGACTGTTTTTAAATTTGCACTGGATTCTCTCTGCCCTTTAAATTTGTAGGCTTTTTGCTCAGTAGATGCACAAAATAATACGAAATAATCTTTATTTTTATACAGCGCTAGCATATTACGCAGAGCTTTACAGTTTGCCCACATTATCATTGCTGTCCCCGTTGGGGCTCACAATCTAAATTCTCTATCAGTATGTCTTTGGAATGTGGGAGGAAACTGGAGTGTCTTGAGGAAACCCAAGCAAACATGAGGAGAACATAAAAACTCCTTGCAGATGTTGTCCTTGGTGGGGTTTGAACCCAGGACTCCAGCACTGCCATGCTAACCACTGCGCCACTGTGCTGCCTGCACATCTTATAGAAATGCTTAGGGTCCCATCCGGACAAGCTGGTGGGGATACATAACTTGGATAATTCATGTGCTAAGTACCTTCATTTTAAGAGACTATTCTATATAGAAGTAAAGCTGTTTTAACTTCACATATTGAATGTTTACATACATCTTAGCACATACTGCATGCTGCCTCACTTTGATATATATATATATACACAGTGAGTGCGGAAAGTATTCAGACCCCTTAAAATTTTTCACTCTATGTTTCATTGCAGCCATTTGGTTAATTCAAAAAAGTTATGAACTTCCGAAGACTCATATAGACTGCTGGAGTACAGATTATGCTCTTTCCCCACTGTTTCCCAGCAGAAAGAGGGAAAGGAGAGACGTGTTTATATGCTGTATATACATGTTTGAAATGTTTGCTCATGTGTGTAAAGTGTATATGAGAACAGTGACTCAAAAAGGGGCCCCTGACAACAGTGTCACAAAGGTCTAACAGACCCTATTGGAAGTCAACTTTCTAACCTACTACTTACTGTTAGAGTCTTTTTCTTTGTCTATAGCTGTAGCTAATGTTTAGGTGACTCATTGTTTAGCCTCACATGCCCTACTAGATATTATAATAATCCCTTGAAGGGGTGATGCAGTACTATATACATTTTTACTAAATAACAGCTTATAAGACGTATCTGCATGGTACACAATATCCCATTATTCAAATCAGGTACTCGTATGTATAAAGCACTAAATGACCTATCATCACTGTAGCCTATAACACCCGCGCAAATAAAAGATGATACTTTGGTCCAAATTAATTAAAGCGTAAACAAACTTTATTATTAAAATTTGCAGACACTGGTGAAAGGAAATGAATTGCAGAACCATGAACTATATATGTGCTGTGCAAAAGAAGTGTGTCACCCTAGGCATCTAGTAATGGGCATACAATGATCCATAGCCTCTATAGAGTGTCACAGTATAAACATATCACTACATAATATAGAGAGACAGGAATACATATAAAAATCTACTGTTACTTTATAAATGGTAAAATCCACCATAGTTTCTCCTCAGGGTTCATTGTACCCTGAGATATATAGAGAGAAATGAGGGCATAGAGCCGATGGTAATCACCTGTAAATGGATGCAGGCTAGATGTCCAGGGGTGCGCCTCTACCTCAATGCGCGTTTTGGAGAAGCACCTTCGTCAGGGAGCACCCCCTGGACATCTAGACTGCATCCATCTACAGGTGATTACCATCGGCTCTATTCCCTCATTTCTCTATATGTATCTCAGGGTACAATGAACCCTGAGGAGAAACTATGGTGGATTTTACTATTTATAAAGTAGCAGTAGTTTCTTATATGTATTTCTGCCTCTCTATATTATGTATTGATATGTTTATACTGTAACACTCTATAGAAGCGATGGATCATTGTACATTTTTTACTGTGGGCCTAGGAACTAACAGGTACTGTGGGTAGTTGTCTGCCAGCGATTCCACGCCTTCTGCTGACGTCAGGCCGACAGAGTGATGGCTTCTCTTCTGCTCTGCTCTGCTCTGTTGGTGGGTTGTGGCTGTCGATATCATGCTAATGTAGAGCCAGTTCCCCTGCATTATTGCGAGAAGCCGGCTGTCAATCAATATGACATCGGTAGTGACGAACTTTAAAAAAAGCAGCCCGAAAGAAGATTAGCTGCTCTGTTGACATGGAGCAGCTGAATCGCTGGCAGGAGCAGTCAGTGACCACTCTGTATGGGTGTCAGTTAAAAGAGACAGGTAGTTGCTAACTACTAGCAACTACCTTCATGTTCGTTTTTTGGCTCATAGTAAAAAATAATTTAATCTTGAAAAATTACTTTAAATAATATGCATAGTGTTTTCACTCACGTATATTCGCGAACTAAAGCCTCAGTATTTGATCACAGTACTTTTCAAGGTGTAACATATTTGTTCTTTTTGATTCTAAAGTAGAAGTCCTAACTAGTGATGAGCGAGTATACACGTTACTCGAGATTTCCCGAGCACGCTCCAAGTATTTTTTAGTGCTCGGAGATTTAGTTTTCATCGCTGCAGCTGAATGATTTACATCTGTTAGACAGCTTGATTACATGTGGGGATTTCCTAGCAACCAGGCAACCCCCACATGTACTTATGCTAGCTAGCAGCTATAAATCATGCAGCTGTGTCAAAAAAAACTAAATCTCTGAGCACTTAAAAATACTCGGAGGTCACCCGAGCGTGCTTGGGAAATCTCGAGCAACGAGTATATTCGCTCATCACTAGTCCTAACCACTACGTCCTCCCCATGCACCCCTTTCACATTATTGACTTTAGACTTCTGTTCCCAGATAAATCCATCATTGCTATTTAATCTTACCTTAGGCTTCATATATTGATCCTAGCAAACAATAATTACAGCTGTTTTCATCAAGGAACAGATGCATTTTTGATTGCGTAAGTCTATTAATATATTGAATGATGGTTCCATCATTTTAAAAGCATCTTCATTGGCAGAAGAATCTTTTTCAACTCAATCCTGAATGAAATATCGACAAATAAATAATTTTTTCTACATCTCATGATGCGTATTGGGAAATGATGCTCTATATATTCATTAAAAGGCTGGAAACTAACTCCAGTTCTCTGTGTGTACAGTTCTCATTATGGGAAAGGGGTATAGAATGGATCATTGTTTTATGCATAGAAATGTAAGAAATATTACATTAATGGTATAGCTGTATGCCAATAGTATTAATAACTAGTTTTGCAAAGACAATAGATTTTGGTTGCTAAATGTGCAGAACGATGCAAAAATTGACATCAATCCCCAACAAGATACCAGATCAATCTACAGTTTCATCTATCAGTCTGCAATATTTGCGAGGACATCTCAATTGTCCCTTGAGTATAAGGTAGCATGTCTACTACACTACACAGTAATTAGAAGTCTGCAAGTTTATTATCATCTGGTAAAACTCTATGGGACTGTCACTAGTTTATTGATCAGTACTGTTTCCATTGGGTTATTTTACCAAGTTTATATCTCATTACGTGACATGCATTTCCAGACAAAGTCTATTGATAAAAGTGGCGCTGTTTTAGTAGAAAATAAACCCTTTATTTTTTTATTTCATGTCACCCTTTCTAAAATAACCTGAAGATTAGTTTGAAGCCAATATAGCCCATATAACTTCTTTACCTTTTCAACAATAAATGTTTCCATGAGAGATCTTACCTACTCTACAATATCATTGGTTAGATTGTACTGGCTAGAACATCACTTAGCATATTAAAGTTATGTGCATATGACATCCTTTTTATGTGGTTTCTGCCTGGAACTTTTCTGAAAAAGCTCTAAAAACAATAATAATAAAAAAAAGAACATACGCACGCAATTTCAAAATGGCTTGCCGTGAAACTGTTCCATCTTTTTCAAACTTTTAACTAGAGATGAGTGAATATTTCAATGTTCAGTTTGGATTACGATCACCGAATTTGCAAGTTTTGCCAAGTTATTCGTTGAATATTCGCCGAGCATAGCCAAACGCCATTCAAGTCAATGGGAGGCAAAAACAAACAAATGCACACTTCCTAATGGCTTCAAAAGCTGTCAAAACACATCAAATGAGAGACAGACATGAGGAAAGTGGCCTAACTTCACCCACAGTGCAAATAGTAGCATGGCACTGCAGTAATCAGCCATGCACGGTATCGTGGTCTGGGCCAGCATTTTGCGGATTTCAATTGAACGTCAAAGTAAGATGAAGTGGGTGAGGGATCTGTGTAGGCCTGGTGTCCTGGGAGCGCTGAACCACATACAACAGCTCAACCTGATTTTATGCTGAGCCACACTCAGGTGACACAAATATCAGTTTAGTACACTACCATTTGTCAAAAAAATCAAAGGTTAGCAGTAACACGGGTAGTTGACTCCAGTGAAGTGGAGGCCTGACGGTCTCAGAGGCCTACTACTACAGGCAACACACATGAAGGAGATCCAGCAGTTTTGAACCGCTGACATGTGCCTCTAACAGCCACAGGTGGATTTGTGATCCACCCACTGCTCTTAGCCTGGTAAATGCCACTGTCACTCTCTGACAAGCACTCCAGAAAGCCCACCCATTGGTGACCCCGTCACATGATCGTGGGTCACCGATAGGTTGGCATGACAACCAGAGGTCTCCAGGTGACCTTTATGGTTGTAACTCCCGGATTGCTAAGAGTGCCGCCCGGTGATTGGTGTTCATAGCAAGTGAGCAATTCTGCTACATGGCTTTTGCACCCCAGTTGCAGACTGGGCAGACCAGGCAATGGTGTAGTTTTAGTGTCATGCAGTGATCTTGCATTATTGCAGTCTGTGCCACCTTTGTTGTGGCTTCTGTGCGTGCTGTTGCTACTGCTGCCGATGTTACAAAAAGTTTTTTGAAATGTGGAGACTCAAAGTTTGGTCTCTATCTGGTGGGTTGCTTGTAGTTGAATCAGCTTCAGAGACCTATTAGACTGTTTTTTCTCTGTGGAATTTGATGCCACTTTAGTGGTGTGTGACTACTTTTTGAAATGTGGAGAATCCAAATTGAGTCTCCTTTGTGTGTGTTGCCAGTAGAAGTAGGGCTCACAGACAGGCAGGTTTGCACTTACTTTCACTTACCTACCTGTGTTACTTTCCTTACATTTTCTATTATTAGTACTGTATGAAACTTATGTTTGTGCCATCTGAGAGTGGCTGGAAAAAAAACAAAAACAAAAACCTGTTGAATGAGTTATCAAGGTTCCCAGCAATGAAGGCCCTCATTGAAACTTAAATTCCTAGCTGTAAATGCTGGACCAGACCCTGATACCTCATACAAAGCCTATGGCTGACTGCTTCTATGCCATTATAAAAGGTTGTACTATGGGTCAATTAATCAGTCAACAACCTGTGTTACTTTCCTTTCAGTTTTCTACCTATATTACTATATGAAACTGATATTTGTGCCATCTGAGTTTGGCTGAGAAACAATTTGTTTTTGAGTTATCATGACCACAGGTAAGAAGGCATACACACCTCACTTAACCACCATGTCCTCATTGAAATTTCAATTCCAATTTGTAAATGCTGGGCCAGACCCTGATACCTCATGCATGGTCCACAGCTGACTGCTTCTGTGCCATCATAAAAGGTTCTAATGTGGATCAATTGATCAGTCAACAAGCTGTATTACTTTCCTTACATTTTTCTACCTGTATTACTGTCTAAAACTGGTGTTTGTGCTATCTGAGTGTGGCAGGAAAAAAAAAAATAGAGGCGTTGCATGAAGTATCAGGGCTCCCAGCTAAGAAGGTTTACACTGCTCTCTTAACCACCAGGTCCTCACTGAAACTGATACCGCATGCATGGCCCTTGGCTGACTGCTGCTGTGCCATTTGCAAATTACTACTGTGGGTGAATTGATGCCACTTTTCAAGGTGTCTGTCCCTAATTTTAGCTGTTTGGGAACCTTTTTCTCACCTCTTAAATTGTGTATACTTTTGGGTTGGCCTTCTTTTGAATCTAATGGGGTTCGGACATGTTTGTCGAACCATTCGTTGAACATTTTCGTTGAATCGAAACGAACCTTGAAAGGTTCCCTCATATCTAATTTCCATTCATGAAATGAACCAAATCAAAATATTTCCTGAATTCTTAAACAGTTTCCCAACTCTGATTAATATCACTTTTCACATGCTGTTTCTCTATATCTTATTTCTGTGATCTGCATTTAAAGCAAGTATTGATGCCCAGGGTGAGTATGGTAGATCGCAATTAATGAAATGTCAGGATCTGAATAAATTCAGCTTTGACATTTTATTTAAAAAGTAAGCTAATAGCTGTAAGATTACAGACAGTTATAGCAACATATTATGTTTTTTACCATTGTCCATTTTGGGACTCGTTAGCATGAGTCTTAAGTGGTTATCTAAAAGACGTCATATCATAGTGCGAAGTAACATTTACCCTATGTCTACTTTATACTGCCCTAATTTTTAACCCCTGAATGACATCTGGAGTATGAGGTACATCCCTGCAAGCCGCTGTATGGCCCCGCTATTTCTGGTCACCATTCTGCATTGTGTGGTGACTGAGTTAAGAAGGCTGCTGTACCGCCCCCCAGCTTCAGTGATCGTTGTGATTGGACAGTCAGTTTTGACCAGCCACTCAAATCGATTTGACAATAAGGTTATATAAAAAATTAATGTGACATGCTGTGATTGGTGCTGACAGATTCAGCTCCAATGACAGCAGTCAAAATGAATGGGGGGATGGGGAAATCACATCTGCTGATTAACCCTTTTGGCACCGATTGGTCAGTAACTATTGTTCAGCCAATCGGTGCCAAAAGAATGGATTTAAAATAGTGATCACCACTCTGCACTCCATCTTTTCTTCAGATCTGGCATGCAGAGCGGTTGTGTAGATCCTCTTATAACTTCTTAGCTAGTGCATTAGGGGAGCATACATCACAGTGTTAGTGAAGCCCATTTTTCATTTGCACAAAAAAATTGTTAGCGCCAAGTAACTTAATAATAAATAGTACCCTTTACACACACCCCACAAAATATATGGTGTAGGGTTTTACTCACTTGGGTGCGACGGGAGGAAAACAAGAGGCTTGTTCCTTTAAAATGTCATGTGGGTTTATTGCTTCATAAACCCAGAAGCCGAACAGAAAACAAACAGCCTTTAGATCAGGCAAGCAAAATGCACATGTCCATAGTAGGGCTTTGCCCTGCCAGACCTGTGGGCACACAGGCTATGGTAACATCCAGTATTCAGGCTCGGTCTGGAACCAAACACACACAGGAGGCCATCTCCTTCCCAACATGCAGACCATGTGCCAAACAACAGTTTCCATTATATAGATTGTTACCCACACCCAGAGGTGAGGTATATGAGGTAGCTAAACCCACCTATCTCTTACAACTATCCGTAACCCGGTCCCAGGTGCAACAAACGAACCTCTTAGTGCTCTCATGCACTAGAGAAAATACTCCGGGTTACATCGCAGACACCAGCACCACGTACACACACATCCCCAGTGTTTTGAAGAATAAAATAAAAATGGCTCATTTGTCAAGAAGATACTATTCACCAGAGGATGAATTTGCTTTCCTTGCCTCTGACACAGATTCGGGCAGTGATCCCACATTCTTCTATATTTTTCCTTCTCCTCATCTAGTGAGGAGGGACCCCCAGCAAGGCTCCCTAGGACTGAGGCAACCTCTTCAGCAATCAAACCCATATGAACTCTACCCTCCGAAAATTATCAGCCTGTTATTCCAGATTTTATGTCCGCTCAGTAATCCAATTTAACGCTATAGACCTCACTGAAATTTACTTTTTGATTTTTTTTTTCATTGATGATATATTAATAAATCTTATGGAGCCACAGACAAATTTATAAGCCCAAGTTTCACAAAAAATTCCACGTCATCATAAGCCAGTTGGACACCTGTAAATGCAGCAGAAATTGCGACTTTTCGGGCCATTGTCCTGCAATATGGGCATAGTGAAAAAAGCAAAGATTCGGCAATACTGGAGCACTGATACTCTACAGCACACAGGTATTCCGCATGGCCATGGAAAGGACACATTTTTAATTGATCCAAAAATGTTTGCATTTTTGTGATAGTGTGCAGTGCAGTGTCCTCCCCATGACATTCCCAACTTTGATCATCTATGTAAAATTCAGCCAGTAATTGATTACTTCAGCAGAAAATTTGCTGAGGCATACAACCCCTAAAGTGACATCTCTATCTCTGCTTCATTTCAAAGAGAGGCTAAAGTTCTGACAATACCTTCCCAATAAGACGGCAAGGTATGGAATAAGAGTGTACAAGCTGTGCTAGAGTACCGCAGGGTACACCCACAGATTTAGGGTCTACAAGGGGAGGGACACACAAAGTGACCCTCCTGAGTGCCCCATTGTCCTGTGGGGTGTGTGGGAAAATTGTGTGGTAATTGCTACACCCACTGCTGTATAAGGATTATCACTTTTACATAGATAACTTTTACATCAGCAACCAACGCTTCAAGACCATCTCTGCCTGATGTATAATTACATGTGGCACCATGGAAAGAAATCAGAGAGGCCTCCCTAAACTGCTAATTGGGCAACTGCTGAGAAAGGGTGACAGCAGAGACCAATGCAGCAACAGCATGCTGGTGGTAAAGTATAAGGACAAGAGGGGTGTCTTTATCTTGACCACCATATACCATGACAACCAATCCCTTGTCACTGTCCAAGGTACACAATAGAAAGCCCAAATCCAGATTGCATTCTGGATTATAATAACTTCATCTGGGGGTGTAGATGTCTCTGATCAGGTCGTCAAACCATACAGTGCAATGCGAAAAGTACAGTACAAAAAGTTGGCTGTACCCAGTGTACTGATGACACTGTACAATGCTTTTGTGCTAATTCGATGTGCAGACAATATGGGGACCTCCCATCAGTTTCAGGAGGTAGTCATCAAGGCCCTAAAGATTGGTAGTCAGGAAGGTGAGATTCCCTGTATTTCTTAAACTGATTGTGCCTGTATTTTTATTGTACTAGGCCAACATTTTCCCAGTGAGGTTCCCCAAATTGCAAAGAAAGGAAGAACACAAAAGAGACATGCTCCAAGAGGAGAATCCAAAAGGACACAATTTACTATTGTAAAATTTCACCCTGAGAAACCTGTATTCTGCATTAATTATTGCATCAAAGCATACCAAATGTCCAAGAAAATAATAAAATTTGGATTTACACTGTTAACACAACACACTTTTTTAACCTGATGTACTCCACACAACCTAAAAATGCCACCATGTCATAAATTCATAAACCAAAAAACATTTCTATCATTACTATAACTATGCCTCTATATAATTCAAAGAGGGGGGGAAGTAGTAAAAATGTGGTTTCCACTGTTTAGACACATCAGGGGTTCTCCAAAAGCAACATAGCACCTGCAGACAATTCCATCAATATCTGCACTCCAAAAAGTCACTAATTTCTTTTTGAGCTCGGCTATGTGATCAAAGAGTAGTTTCCCACTACATATGAGATATGGGCATACTCAGCAGAAATTGCACAACGAGTATTGGGGTCCATTTTCTCTTGCCATCCTTGTGAAAAAGAAACAATTTGGATCTAAAACAACATTGTTGTGGGAAAAATCAAATTATTTCTTTGTCTATGTGTACTGTGACAAATAGCCTCTGGGAATACTGTGCCAAAATGCTTCTGTGTACAATGCAGCCATTTCTGTGGGAATACTGTGCCAGAAAAACCTGTGTGTGCACTCTGCACAAGTACACTATGGGGTACTCTGAATAAGCCTCTGTGGGGTTACTCTACAGTCAGCCCGTATAGGTGTACTATGCAAAGTACCCTCTGTTTTAATTTTAATATGGCCTCAAACATGTTGTTGAAACTGTCATGCTCATGACCTTGATCCCTCGAGCTTGTGCTGTGTGGTCGGCTTTTCTCTGGGTGTTTGAGTTCTGTTTCCTGGCTGCAGTCTGTCTAGCTTAACACAGGTGTTTTCAATTGCCCACCTATACCTTTTTTAGTGTCTAACCTACTAATCCAGAGTGATCCAGAGTCTAATCCAGAACCTAGAATATAAGACATAATTTCAGTTGTTTCACACTTTTTTGTTAAGTATATAATTCCACATGTGTTAATTCATAGTTTTGATGCCTTCAGTGTGAATGTACAATTTTCATAGTCATGAAAATACAGAAAAATCTTTAAATGAGAAGGTGTGTCCAAACTTTTGGTCTGCACTGCCTGTAAACAGACATGCACACACAGATAAACATACACAGATGTTTACACATACAGCCATATGCATATATGAAGACATATAAACTAAATTCATAAAAATAAACATATAAATATATACAACTATTGATATTTATTAGGGGTGTTTTTACGTAGTTATCACCTTTCCCCGGTTTGTCTCCCATCCAGCCTGCATGCTTCATCGAAGCTCATCTCCGGCTGGAAGTGGCAATGCAGGATGCGCTGCATGATGTCACTCCAGCAGACATGGCAGCGGCTGTGCCTGCTAACTGTGCCATTGCCGGACGGGCACACACATAGCTAAAGGTGCAGTGCCAACATGGCAAAGACAGGCAGCACTACAGAGCTGCTGGAGGAGTGGTCCAGGGGGCATATGCAGCTCTGTTCCCCCGCCTCAGCCCGCCCCAGTATCCAATGATGGAATTTATTATTACAAGATCAATTAAATAAAATGTACTTTATTTATGGGAACACACCTTTAATAACCTCATTGATAGCATGGCAAGGAGTGTAAGAACATGTTTTTTTGTATATGGCGATCATGCTCAATATAGAATAAATTGATATGTGGCCCAAAAACATAATTTTTGTAATAGTGGGCATGTGGATATATGATCAAATTGAATTTTGTTATTCTATGTTATGCTATTCCTCAATCCATATGGATATATTAACCCCTTCATGACCCAGCCTATTTTGATCTTTATGACCTGGCCATTTTTTGCAATTCTAACCAGTGTCCCTTTATGAGGTAATAACTCAGGAACGCTTCAACGAATCTTAGCGGTTCTGTGACTGTTTTTTCGTGACATATTGGGATTCATGGTAGTGGTAAATTTAGGTTGATAATTTTTGTGTTTATTTGTGAAAAAAATGGAAATTTGGCAAAAATTTTGAAAATTTTGCAATTTTCAAATTTTGAATTTTATTCTGTTAAACGAGAGAGTTATGTGACACAAAATAGTTAATAAATAACATTACGCACATGTCTACTTTACATCAGCGCAATTTTGGAAACAAAATTTTTTTGGCTAGGAAGTTGTAATGGTTAAAAGTTGACCAGCGATTTCTCATTTTTACAGCAAAATTTACAAAACCATTTTTTTTAGGGACCACCTTACATTTGAAGTCAGTTTGAGGGGTCTATATGGCTGAAAATACCCAAAAGTGACACCATTCTAAAAACTGCACCCCTCACGGTGCTCAAAACCACATTCAAGAAGTTTATTAACCCTTCAGGTGCTTCACAGCAGCAGAAGCAACATGGAAGGAAAAAATGAACATTTAACTTTTTAGTCACAAAAATGATCTTTTAGCAACAATTTTTTTTATTTTCCCAAGAGTAAAAAGAGAAACTGGACACCAAAAGTTATTGTACAATTTGTCCTGAGTACGCCGATACCCCATATGTGGGGGGGAACTACTGTTTGGGCGCACGACAGGGCTCGGAAGGGAAGGAGCGCCATTTGACTTTTTCAATGAAAAATTGTCTCCAATCTTTAGCGGACACCATGTCGCGTTTGGAGAGCCCCTGTGTGCCTAAACATTGGAGCTCCCCCACATGGGACCCCATTTTAGAAACTAGACCCCCCAAGGAACTTATCTAGATGCATATTGAGCACATTGAACCCCCAGGTGCTTCACAAATTGATCCATAACAATGAAAAAGTACTTTTTTTTCACAAAAAATTTATTTTGGCCTCAATTTGTTCATTTCCACATGGGCAACAGGATAAAATGGATCCTAAAATTTATTGGGCAATTTCTCCTGAGTACAGTGATACCTCACATGTGGGGGTAAACTACTGTTTGGGCACACGGCCGGGCTTGGAAGGGAAGGAGCGCCATTTGACTTTTTGAATGAAAAATTAACTCCAATCGTTAGCTGACACCATGTCGCGTTTGGAGAGCCCCTGTGTGCCTAAACATTTGAGCTCCCCCACATGTGACCCCATTTTGGAAACTAGACCTCCCTTGGAACTAACCTAGATGTGCGGTGACCACTTTAAACCCCCAAGTGCTTCACAGAAGTTTATAACGCAGAGCCGTGAAAATAAAAAATCATTTTTCTTTCCTCAAAAATTATTGTTTAGCCCACAATTTTTTATTTTCACAAGAGTAACAGGAGAAATTGGACCCCAAAAGTTGTTGTCCAGTTTGTCCTGAGTACGCTGATACCCCATATGTGGGGGGGAACCACTGTTTGGGCACACGTCGGGGTTCAGAAGGGAAGTAGTGACGTTTTGGAATGCACACTTTGATGGAATGGTCTGCGGGCATCATGTTACGTTTGCAGAGCCACTGATGTGCCTAAACAGTAGAAACCCCCCACAAGTGACCCCATTTTGAAAACTAGACCCCCCAAGGAACTTATCTAGATAAGTGGTGAGCACTTTGAACCCCCAAGTGCTTCACAGAAGTTTACAATGCAGAGCTGTGAAAATAAAAAAATAATTTTTCTTTCCTCAAAAATGATGTTTTAGCAAGCAATTTTTTATTTTCACAAGGGTAACAGGAGAAATTTTACCCCAATAGTTGTTGCCCAGTTTGCACTGAGTATGTTGTTACCCTATATGTAGGGGGTAAACCACTGTTTGGGCGCACGTCGGGGCTCGGTAGGGAAGTAGTGACGCTTTGAAATGCAGATTTTGATGGAATGGTCTGCGGGCATCATGTTGCATTTGCAGAACCCCTGATGTGCCTAAACAGTAGAAACCCCCCACAAGTGACCCCATTTTGAAAACTAGACCCCCCAAGGAACTTATCTAGATATGTGGTGAGCACTTTGAACCCCCCAGTGCTTCACAGAAGTTTACAACGCAGAGCCGTGAAAATAAAAAAATCATTTTTCTTTCCTCAAAAATGATGTTTTAGCAAGCAGTTTTTTATTTTCACAAGGGTAGCAGGAGAAATTGGACCCCAATAGTTGTTGCCCAGTTTGTCCCGAGTATGCTGGTACCTCATATGTGGGGGTAAACCACTGTTTTGGCGCACGTCGGGGCTCGGAAGGGAGGGAGCACCATTTGACTTTTTGAACGCAAGATTGGCTGGAATTAATGGTGGCACCATGTTGCGTTTGGAGACCCCTGATGTGCCTAATCAGTGGAAACCCCTCAATTCTAACTCCAACACTAACCCCAACACACCCCTAACCCTAATCTCAACTCTAGCCATAACCCTAATCACAACCCTAACCCCAACACACCCCTAACCACAGCCCTAACCCCAACACACCCCTAATCCTAATCCCAACCCTAACCATAATCCTAACCCTAATCCAAACCCTAACCCCAACACACCCCTAACCACAACCCTAACCCCAACACACCCCTAACCATAACCCTAACCACAAGCCTAATCTTAACCCTATTTCCAACCCTAGCCCTAATTCCAACCCTAACCCTAAGGCTATGTGCCCACGTTGCGGATTCGTGTGAGATTTTTCCGCACCATTTTTGAAAAATCCGCGGGTAAAAGGCACTGCGTTTTACCTGCGGATTTCCAGCGGATTTCCAGTGCTTTTTGTGCAGATTTCACCTACGGATTCCTATTGAGGAATAGGTGTAAAACGCTGCGGAATCCGCACAAAGAATTGACATGCTGCGGAAAATACAACACAGCATTCCCGCACGGTATTTTCCACACAATGGGCACAGCGGATTTGGTTTTCCATAGGTTTACATGGAACTGTAAAGCTGATGGAAAACTGCTATGAATCCGCAGCGGCCAATCCGCTGCGGATCCGCAGCCAAATCCGCTGCGGATCCGCAGCCAAATCCACACCGTGTGCACATAGCCTAATTCTAAGGGTATGTGCACACGATGTGGAAAACGCTGCGGATCCACAGCGTTTCCGCTGCTGCGGGTCCGCAGCAGTTTCCCATGAGTTTACAAAAAACGCTGCGCACATGCTGCGGAAAAAACTGCGCGGAAACGCAGCGGTTTACATTCCGCACATTTCACTTCTTTCTGCGGCTTCCGCAGCGGTTTTACAACTTCTCCAACAGAAAACCGCAGTGAAATCCGTAGAAAAACCGCAATAAATCCGCAGCGGTTTTGCACTGCGGATTTATAAAAACCGCTGCGGAAAAATCCGCAGAGGACCAGAATACGTGTGCACATCCCTAACCCTAACCCTAGTTCTAACTGTAGTGGAAAAACATTTTTTTTCTTTATTATTGTCCCTACCTATGGGGGTGATAAAGGGGAGGTCATTTACTTTTTTTTTTTTTTGATCACTGTAATAGGTTTTATCACAGTGATCAAAATGTACATGGAACGAATCTGCCGGCCGGCAGATTCGGCGGGCGCACTGCGCATGCGCCCGCCATTTTGGAAGATGGCGGCACCCAAGGAGAAGACGGACGGACATCGGGAGGCCCGGTAAGTATAAGGCGGGGGGGGGGGGGGGGGATCAGGGCGCGGGGTGGGCGTCAGAGCACGGGGGGTGGCATCGGAGCACGGGGGGAGCAGACAGGAGGATGGTGGAGTGGAGCACAGGACGGAGGGGAGCGGAACATA
This sequence comes from Ranitomeya imitator, assembly GCF_032444005.1. Taxonomy (NCBI): domain Eukaryota; kingdom Metazoa; phylum Chordata; class Amphibia; order Anura; family Dendrobatidae; genus Ranitomeya; species Ranitomeya imitator. The sequence continues at coordinate 237,664,803 of NC_091284.1, forward strand.
GATCGGAGGGTTGGGGGGGCGATCGGTGGGGGGGTACACCAGTGTTTCCAGCCATGGCCGATGATATTGCAGCATCGGCCATGGCTGGATTGTAATATTTCACCAGTTTTTTAGGTGACATATAACAAATCGCTCTGATTGGCAGTTTCACTTTCAACAGCCAATCAGAGCGATCGTAGCCACGGGGGGGTGAAGCCACCCCCCCCCGGGCTAAACTATCACTCCCCCTGTCCCTGCAGATCGGGTGAAATTGGAGTTAACCCTTTCACCCGATCTGCAGGGACGCGATCTTTCCATGACGCCACATAGGCGTCATGGGTCGGATTGGCACCGACTTTCATGACGCCTACGTGGCGTCAAAGGTCGGGAAGGGGTTAAATCTCATTTGATAACAAACATTTCAGTTTCCTCGTGTGGTGTCCTTGATATAGCAGAATTATACTTCTTTCTTCTCTTAAACAATAGAATAAAGTTTAACTGTAAAACAAACAAACATATTATTGTTATGACTTCCAAGTTAATCAGTACAGTATATCAAAATGTAATACCATTAAAAATATTACTACTAGTAATAGTCTTGAGTCATGATGATTAAAATATTATTTGTGTATTTCATTATGGTATTTAATTTCAAATGACGGTAGGCTTTTACGGTACTCTACGTCTACCAAGATTTCCTGGCTTGTAGTCTAATGTCATTAGCCTCCATAGGTCAGTAAGCTTCATGTTGCAGAGCTTTAAAAAGCCCATTGATAGAAGTATAGGCACAACATTTTCTTAAGATACATTTAATCCAGGATCGAATTGGGAATAGGGTTAATGGGAAGCAATTCACATAATTATCCCTCCACTCAGCAATTATTGGATAACCAGTCTGCACTAATTTCACCTTGCGGGGCTGACTAACTAATGGCTCACCTAGCTGCATCACTGATCAGGTAGCCTGGGGTTTGAAAGCCAAACTCTTTCTTCTGCTGAGAATTGATTTTATAAAGTCCAGACATTGCAGAATTCATTGAGCAGGCTGTTCCTTCTTGTAAATAATGTAGTAAGGATGCAACATGCAACATTTCGGTCAGGTTTGTTAAAAGTGGTGTGCCCAATCAATGTAATTGAATTTTATTTCACCTGAATATCTATGTTGTGTTTTTTTTAACAGTCTCATATATTATTCCCAACTGCAAACTGACATAACTCAAATGTCAAGAGCGATTTCCAGCTACATTGCATAGCTGAACAGTCAGCATTTAGGGGATTGGTCGCTATGGCAACAAAGACTTGCTCCACCATTGTTGCTGATGGCCTAATTAGATGCTCCCAAAGGTTTTAATGAAAAATTGCTGGGGATAAACAAAAGGGAGCAATCATATATGTGTCATGGAGTAAGTATGTGCCATATTACATCACCAATGTACTATGAGTAAGAGAAATTGAAGAGTTGGTGTCTTATGATATGGTAACTTGTAGGCCTAATGCAGTGTAGTTTCCAACAACTACTAAACGAGAGCATTAAGATCGAAGCAATGGCGAGGAAACCTGGGGAACACCTTGGAGTGGAACACACGGTCTCTACACCCCATACCCAATTTGTAGGCCTAATGCAGTGTAGTTTCCAACAACTACTAACCGAGAGCATTAAGATTGAAGCAATGGAGAGGAAACCTGGGGAACACCTTGGAGTGGAACACACCGTCTCTACACCCCATACCCAATTTGTAGGCCTAATGCAGTGTAGTTTTCTACAACTACTAAACGAGAGTCGGAAGACCGAAGCAATGTAGACGAAACCTGGGGAACACCTTGGAGTGCAACACACCATCTCTCTACACCCCATACCCAATTTGTAGGCCTAATGCAGTGTAGTTTCCAACAACTACTAATCGAGAGCCAGAAGATCGAAGCAATGGAGAGGAAACCTGGGGAACACCTTGGAGTGGAAGACACCGTCTCTACACCCCATACCCAATTTGTAGGCCTAATGCAGTGTAGTTTCCAACAACCACTAAACGAGAGCATTAAGATCGAAGCAATGGCGAGGAAACCTGGGAAACACCTTGGAGTGGAACACACCGTCTCTACACCCCATACCCAATTTGTAGGCCTAATGCAGTGTAGTTTCCAACAACTACTAAACGAGAGCATTAAGATCGAAGCAATGGCGAGGAAACCTGGGGAACACCTTGGAGTGGAACACACCGTCTCTACACCCCATACCCAATTTGTAGGCCTAATGCAGTGTAGTTTCCAACAACTACTAAACGAGAGCATTAAGATTGAAGCAATGGAGAGGAAACCTGGGGAACACCTTGGAGTGGAACACACTGTCTCTACACCCCATACCCAATTTGTAGGCCTAATGCAGTGTAGTTTCCAACAACTACTAAACGAGAGCATTAAGATCGAAGCAATGGCGAGGAAACCTGGGGAACACCTTGGAGTGGAACACACCGTCTCTACACCCCATACCCAATTTGTAGGCCTAATGCAGTGTAGTTTTCACCAACTACTAAACGAGAGTAGGAAAATCGAAGCAATGTGGACGAAACCTGGGGCACACCTTGGGGCGGCAGACACCGTTAGTAGGCCCTACCAAAGTTGTACCCCCAATGCAGTTTTAAAATTCCTAGAGGCTGAAAACAAGACTATTGATGCTCAGCTTTTTTAAAAGGAACACAGCTGAATTGAGTGGCGCAGACAGACACAGGTAGTAGGCCTTAAACCAAAAATGTGGCTCACTGCAGCTTAAAAAAGGTTACAGGGGTACACAGGCAGCATTGCTCTGGGCAGTGGAGGACAATTTCAATAGTGGACCGCAGACAGACTTTGTACGCCTACTATTAAAAAAAGGATGCTCTATGCAATAAAAAATAGGTTCCAGGGGTACACGGGCAGCAGTGGTCTGGTCAGTGTAGGAGTAGTAGAAAGAACGGGCCGCAGACAGGCTTCGAAGGCCTAACATAAAAAAATATTGGACTGTAGGCACTTTAACATTGGTTCCAGGGGTACACGGGCAGCAGTAGACTGGTCAGTGTAGTAGTAGTAGAAAGAACGGGCCGCAGACAGGCTTCGAAGGCCTAACATAAAAAAATATTGGACTGTAGGCACTTTAACATTGGTTCCAGGGGTACACGGGCAGCAGTAGACTGGTCAGTGTAGTAGTAGTAGAAAGAACGGGCCGCAGACAGGCTTCGAAGGCCTAACATAAAAAAATATTGGCCTGTAGGCACTTTAACATTGGTTCCAGGGGTACACGGGCAGCAGTAGACTGGTCAGTGTAGGAGTAGTAGAAAGAACGGGCCGCAGACAGGCTTCGAAGGCCTAACATAATAAAATGGGCTGGCTGTAGGCAATTTAAAATTGGTTCCAGGGGTACACGGGCAGCAGTAGACTGGTCAGTGTAGTAGTAGTAGAAAGAACTGGCCGCAGACAGGCTTCGAAGGCCTAACATAATAAAATGGGCTGGCTGTAGGCAATTTAAAATTGGTTCCAGGGGTACACGGGCAGCAGTGGTCTGGTCAGTGGAGGCCTAGTGGAAGGAGGGACCGCAGACAGGCGTCGAAGGCCTAACATAATAAAATGGGCTGGCTGTAGGCAATTTAAAATTGGTTCCAGGGGTACACGGGCAGCAGTAGACAGGTCAGTGGAGGCCTAGTGGAAGGAGGGACCGCAGACAGGCTTCGAAGGCCTAACATAATAAAATGGGCTGGCTGTAGGCAATTTAAAATTGGTTCTAGGGGTACACGGGCAGCAGTTGACAGGTCAGTGGAGGCCTAGTGGAAGGAGGGACCGCAGACAGGCTTCGAAGGCCTAACATAATAAAATGGGCTGGCTGTAGGCAATTTAAAATTGGTTCCAGGGGTACACGGGCAGCAGTAGACAGGTCAGTGGAGGCCTAGTGGAAGGAGGGACCGCAGACAGGCTTTGAAGGCCTAACATAATAAAATTGGACAGGCTGTAGGCACTTTATAATTGGTTCCAGGGGTACACGGGCAGCAGTAGACAGGTCAGTGGAGGCCTAGTGGAAGGAGGGACCACAGACAGGCTTTGAAGGCCTAACATAATAAAATTGGACAGACTGTAGGCACTTTATAATTGGTTCCAGGGGTACAAGGGCAGCAGTAGACAGGTCAGTGGAGGCCTAGTGGAAGGAGGGACCGCAGACAGGCTTCGAAGGCCTAACATAATAAAATGGGCTGGCTGTAGGCAATTTAAAATTGGTTCCAGGGGTACACGGGCAGCAGTGGTCTGGTCAGTGGAGGCCTAGTGGAAGGAGGAACAGCAGACAGGCTTCGAAGGCCTAACATAATAAAATGGGCTGGCTGTAGGCAATTTAAAATTGGTTCCAGGGGTACACGGGCAGCAGTGGTCTGGTCAGCGGAGGCCGATTGTAATGAGTGTCTGCCAGTTAGTAGTCCAAAACAATAAATAAATGTGAATGTCTCGCATTTAAACAAAACGAAAACACTAAAGGGTGCAATCATTAGGTTCAGGGGTGGGATCCTCTGCGTAGTTTCAGACCTACTCATTTAGCGCAAAGTATTTACTGTGGTAAATAGAGGACACTGCCCCTGACTATGTTAAGTACCATCATACATGTCAACACAATGGTATTGTCAGTGGCAGGAATGGAAGGATGTCAGCGCATAGACTAAACATTGGTGGAAGTGTGAGAGATAACTGTGGAAGTGGTAGAGCAATGTTTGACCTGGGGGTGGGTGAACTCTCTTGTGGCCGGCGGTACAGGCCCAGGGCCCCTCATGTTACAACAGTGTGTCTGACGTTGGGTGCGCACCACCACCGCCAGAGACACTTTATTGTACTATGAGGGACCCAGTGGCAGTGCCGTCGACCAAAAGCGGGCACACCCACCTTTTCAGACAAACAGCACTCTCACGGGTGCTTGCGCCAAGTCGCGATACCACGGCCCCGTGTGGGGAGTTTGGCCATTTAGGGAGGTGTAAACATGTCGTATGCTGGACAATCAGCTGCAGCAAATTAGACATTAGAAAAGTAATTCACAGTAGTCCACAGGCAAGAGCTTTTCATAGGAAAGCTAGGTGTCTGCCGGGCAAGGTGGGGCAAAAGAATTCGAAATCCAGTTGTGGTTCATTTTAATGAATGTTAGATCATCAACATTTTGGGTAGCCAGACGAGTCCTTTTTTCGGTTAATATTGAACCTGCAGCACTGAATACTCTTTCTGATAGGACACTAGCTGCCGGGCAAGCAAGCTCCTGCAATGCATATTCTGCCAATTCTGGCCAGGTGTCTAATTTTGATGCCCAGTAATCAAATGGGAATGACGGTTGAGGGAGAACATCGATAAGGGATGGAAAATAGTTAGTAACCATACTGGACAAATGTTGTCTCCTGTCACTTTCATATGATGCAGCAGTACCTGTCCTGTCTGCGGTCATAGCAAAATCACTCCACAACCTGGTCAGAAAACCCCTCTGTCCAACGCCACTTCTGATGTGTGCACCCCTAACACTCCTGGTCTGCTGCCCCCTGGAGCTCGTGTGAGAACGATCACGTGCGCTGTGTGCTGGGAATGCCTGAAGCAAACGGTCAACAAGAGTTGATTGTTTGGTTGCTAATATTAGTTCCAAGTTCTCATGTGGCATAATATTTTGCAATTTGCCTTTATAGCGTGGATCAAGGAGGCAGGCCAACCAGTAATCGTCATCGTTCATCATTTTAGTAATGCGTGTGTCCCTTTTGAGGATACGTAAGGCATAATCTGCCATGTGGGCCAAAGTTCCAGTTGTCAAATCTGCGGTTGTGATTGGTTGAGGGGCAGTTTCAGGCAAATCTACGTCACTTGTGTCCCTCAAAAAACCAGGACCCGGCCTTGCCACGCAACCAATTTCCAGTGCCCCCGGGAAAGCTTCCTCATTAAAAATATACTCATCCCCATCATCCTCCTCATACTCCACCTCCTCTTCGCCTGCTACCTCGTCCTGTACACTGCCCTGACCAGACAATGGCTGACTGTCATCAAGGCTTTCCTCTTCCTCTGGTGCAGACGCCTGATCCTTTATGTGCGTCAAACTTTGCATCAGCAGACACATTAGGGGGATGCTCATGCTTATTATGGCGTTGTCTGCACTAACCAGCCGTGTGCATTCCTCAAAACACTGAAGGACTTGACACATGTCTTGTATCTTCGACCACTGCACACCTGACAACTCCATGTCTGCCATCCTACTGCCTGCCCGTGTATGTGTATCCTCCCACAAAAACATAACAGCCCGCCTCTGTTGGCACAGTCTCTGAAGCATGTGCAGTGTTGAGTTCCACCTTGTTGCAACGTCTATGATTAGGCGATGCTGGGGAAGGTTCAAAGACCGCTGATAGGTCTGCATACGGCTGGAGTGTACAGGCGAACGTCGGATATGTGAGCAAAGTCCACGCACTTTGAGGAGCAGGTCGGAGAACCCAGGATAAGTTTTCAATAAGCACTGCACCACCAGGTTTAAGGTGTGAGCCAGGCAAGGAATGTGTTTCAGTTGGGAAAGGGAGATGGCAACCATGAAATTCCTTCCGTTATCACTCATTACCTTGCCTGCCTCAAGATCTACTGTGCCCAGCCACGACTGCGTTTCTTGTTGCAAGAACTCGGACAGAACTTCCGCGGTGTGTCTGTTGTCGCCCAAACACTTCATAGCCAATACAGCCTGCTGACATTTGCCAGTAGCTGGCCCATAATGGGACAACTGGTGTGCAACAGTGTCAGCTGCCGATGGAGTGGTTGGCCGACTGCGGTCTGTGGAAGAGCTGTCGCTTCTGCAGGAGGACGAGGAGGAGGAGGAGGGGGTGCGAACGCCTACTACCAACTGTTTCCTAGACCGTGGGCTAGGCACAACTGTGCCGAAATTGATGTCCCCTGTGGACCCTGCATCCACCACATTCACCCAGTGTGCCGTGATGGACACGTAACGTCCCTGGCCATGCCTACTGGTCCATGCATCTGTAGTCAGGTGCACCTTTTTTACTCACAGATTGCCTGAGTGCATGGACGATGCGCTGTTTAACATGCTGGTGCAGGGCTGGGATGGCTTTTCTGGAAAAAAAAGTGTCGACTGGGTAGCTCGTAGCGTGGTTCAGCGTACTCCATCAGGGCTTTGAAAGCTTCGCTTTCAACTAACCGGTAGGTTAACGAGATTAGTCTAGCTATGTGGGTGTTAAAACCCTGTGTACGCGGATACGAGGATAAGTACTTCCTTTTTCTAACCAGAGTCTCATGTAGGGTGAGCTGGACTGGAGAGCTGGAGATCGTGGAACTTGCGGGTGTGCCGGTGGACATGGCAGACTGAGAGACGGTTGGAGACGGTATTGTTTCCGCCGGTGCCCTAGATGCAATATTTCCTCCTACAAAACTGGTGATTCCCTGACCCTGACTGCTTTTGGCTGGCAAAAAAACCTGCACAGATACTGCCGATGGTGCGGAAAATGGTGGCCTTACAGTGACGGAAGGGATGTTGCGTTGCTGACTAGCTTCATTGGCCGAGGGTGCTACAACCTTAAGGGACGTTTGGTAGTTAGTCCAGGCTTGAAAATGCATGGTGGTTAAATGTCTATGCATGCAACTTGTATTGAGACTTTTCAGATTCTGACCTCTGCTTAAGCTAGTTGAACATTTTTGACAGATGACTTTGCGCTGATCAATTGGATGTTATTTAAAAAAATGCCAGACTGCACTCTTCCTAGCATCGGATCCCTTTTCAGGGATTGCAGACTGAGCTTTAACCGGATGGCCACGCTGTCCTCCAACAGGTTTTGGCTTTGCCACGCGTTTTGGGCCAGATACGGGCCCGGCAGATGGAACCTTTTGCGATGTTGATGCCTGCTGCGGCCCCTCCTCCACCTCTGCTTCTGAACTACTGCCGCCTGCACCCTGTTCCCCCAATGGCTGCCAATCGGGGTCAACAACTGGGTCATCTATTACCTCCTCTTCTAGCTCGTGTGCAACTTCGTCTGTGTCACCGTGTTGGTCGGTGGTATAGCGTTCGTGATGGGGCAACATAGTCTCATCAGGGTCTGATTGTGGATCAGTACCCTGAGAGGGCAATGTTGTGGTCTGAGTCAAAGGACCAGCATAGTAGTCTGGCTGTGGCTGTGCATCTCCATGTCATGAATCTACTTGTAATGGGCATGGCCTGTTAAGTGTTTCACTTTCTAAGCCAGGGACGGTATGTGTAAAGAGCTCCATGGAGTAACCCGTTGTGTCGCCTGCTGCATCCTTCTCTCTTGTTGTTGTTTTTGCTGAAGAGGACAAGGAAGCGACTTGTCCCTGACCGTGAACATCCACAAGCGACGCGCTGCTTTTACATTTACCAGTTTCAGAAGAGGAGGCAAAAGAGCTAGAGGCTGAGTCTGCAAGGTAAGCCAAAACTTGCTGTTGCTGCTCCGGCTTTAAAAGCGGTTTTCCTACTCCCAGAAAAGAGAGCGTTCGAGGCCTTGTGTAGCCAGACGACGAACCTGGCTCCACAGCTCCAGACTTAGGTGGAATATTTTTTTCCCCACGACCACCTGATGCTCCACTACCACTACCATCATTACCAGCTGACAATGAACGCCCACGGCCACGACCTCTTGCACCAGACTTCCTCATTGTTTTAAAAACTTAACCAAAGTAACTTTATTTGTTGCGGTCAAACAACTTACACGGTGAGCTATAACTTCAGTATGATTTCAATATCCCTTTACAGGTTGGTGAGACCACAAGGAAAATCAGGCACAATGTTACACACTCTGTATTCTGTGGCACCAAATCACAGAGATGCCACACACGCAGGACTGTCACTCAAGCACAAATGTCAATATTAATCTCCCACCTATTTTTTTTTTTTTTTCAGGGAGACTTTAGAAACAAAATAAAATAAAATGATTTTTTTCAGGAAAAATTTAGAAACCAAATTAAATAAAATGATTTTTTCAGGGACAATTTAGAAACCAAATAAAAAAAAAAAAAGGCTTTCTATGGCCCACTGAGTGAGAGATGGCACACACAGGAGTCAGGAGTGGCACACAAGCCCAGAGGCCAATATTTTTCTCCCACTGATTGATGTAGTGATTTTTTCAGGTAGATTTTGGAACCCAAATCAAGCAAAAAAATAAATAGGCTTTCTATGGCCCACAATTTGAGAGAGAGAGAGAGAGAGAGATGGCACACCCAGGAGTCAAGACTGGCACACAAGCAGAAAGGGCAATATTAATCTCCCACTGTTTTATTTATTTATTTTTTTCAGGGTGACTTTAGAAACAAAATAAAATAAAATGATTTTTTCAGGAAGAATTTAGAAACCAAATAAAATAAAATGATTTTTTCAGGGACAATTTAGAAACCAAATAAAAAAAAAAAAAAGGCTTTCTATGGCCCACTGAGTGAGAGATGGCACACACAGGAGTCAGGAGTGGCACACAAGCCCAGAGGCCAATATTTTTCTCCCACTGATTGATTTATTGATTTTTTCAGGTAGGATTTAGAACCCAAATCAAGCAAAAAAATAAATAGGCTTTCTATGGCCCACTGAGTGAGAGATGGCACACACAGGAGTCAGGAGTGGCACACAAGCCCAGTGTCCAATATTTTTCTCCCACTGATTGATGTAGTGATTTTTTCAGGTAGATTTTAGAACCCAAATCAAGCAAAAAAATAAATAGGCTTTCTATGGCCCACTGAGTGAGAGATGGCACACACAGGAGTCAGGAGTGGCACACAAGCCCAGAGGCCAATATTTTTCTCCCACTGATTGATTTATTGATTTTTTCAGGTAGGATTTAGAACCCAAATCAAGCAAAAAAATAAATAGGCTTTCTATGGCCCACTGAGTGAGAGATGGCACACACAGGAGTCAGGAGTGGCACACAAGCCCAGTGTCCAATATTTTTCTCCCACTGATTGATGTAGTGATTTTTTCAGGTAGATTTTAGAACCCAAATCAAGCAAAAAAATAAATAGGCTTTCTATGGCCCACTGAGTGAGAGATGGCACACACAGGAGTCAGGAGTGGCACACAAGCCCAGAGGCCAATATTTTTCTCCCACTGATTGATTTATTGATTTTTTCAGGTAGGATTTAGAACCCAAATCAAGCAAAAAAATTAATAGGCTTTCTATGGCCCACTGAGTGAGAGATGGCACACACAGGGATGGCACTCTAGCAGAAATGCCAATCTTAATCTCCCACAAAAAAAAACAAAAACAGGGACTGTCCTACAATTACTATCTCCCTGCAGTAATCTCAGCCAGGTATGGCAGGCAGCAATAAGGAGTGGACTGATGCACAAATTAAATAAAAAGTGTGGACAAACAAAAAAGATAGCTGTGCAGAACGGAAGGAACAACAGGATTTGTGCTTTGAAAAAAGCAGTTGGTTTGCACAGCGGCGTACACACAGCAATGCAGCTATCAGGGAGCCTTCTAGGGCAGCCCAATGAGCTACAGCGCTGAGAAAAAAAAAATGTAGCTTCCACTGTCCCTGCACACCGAAGGTGGTGTTGGACAGTGGAAATCGCTACAGCACAAGCGGTTTGGTGGTTAATGGACCCTGCCTAACGCTATCCCTGCTTCTGACGAAGCGGCAGCAACCTCTCCCTAAGCTCAGATCAGCAGCAGTAAGATGGCGGTCGGCGGGAACGCCCCTTTATAGCCCCTGTGACGCCGCAGACAGCAAGCCAATCACTGCAATGTCCTTCTCTAAGATGGTGGGGACCAGGACCTATGTCATCACGCTGCCCACACTCTGCGTTCACCTTCATTGGCTGAGAAATGGCGCTTTTCGCGTCATTGAAACGCGACTTTGGTGCGAAAGTCACGTACCGCATGGCCGACCCCGCATAGGGGTCGGATCGGGTTTCATGAAACCCGACTTTGCCAAAAGTCGGCGACTTTTGAAAATGAACGACCCGTTTCGCTCAACCCTAACCACCAGTAGTGCCCATTTACTCATGACTAGTGTTGAGCATTCCGATACCGCAAGTATCGGGTATCGGCCGATACTTGCGGTATCGGAATTCCGATACCGAGATCCGATATTTTTGTGATATCGGGTATCGGTATCGGAAGTGTAAAATAAAGAATTAAAATAAAAAATATTGTTATATTCACCTCTCCGGCGGCCCCTGGACATCAGCGGGAGGATCCGGCGTCCGGCACGGCTTCTTTCTTCAAAATGCGCGCCTTTAGGACCTGTGGTATGACGTCCCGGCTTCTGATTGGTCGCGTGCCGCCCATGTGACCGCCACGCGACCAATCAGAAGCCGCGACGTCATTCCTCAGCTAAAGTCCTAGAATGAGCGCCTTTTAGGACCTGAGGAATGACGTCGCGGCTTCTGATTGGTCGCGTGGCGGTCACATGGGCGGCACGCGACCAATCAGAAGCCGGGACGTCATTCCACAGGTCCTAAAGGCGCGCATTTTGAAGAAAGAAGCCGTGCCGGACGCCGGATCCTCCCGCTGATGTCCAGGGGCCGCCGGAGAGGTGAATATAACAATATTTTTTATTTTAATTCTTTATTTTACACTTTAATATGGATCCCAGGGCCTGAAGGAGAGTTTCCTCTCCTTCAGACCCTGGGATCCATGAGGATACATTCCGATACTTGATGTCCCATTGACTTGTATTGGTATCGGATATCGGTATCGGCGATATCCGATATTTTTCGGGTATCGGCCGATACTATCCGATACCGATACTTTCAAGTATCGGACGGTATCGCTGAACACTACTCATGACAAACATAGTGCTTATAAAAATGAGACCAGTAGAGTCCATATGATAGTATTGTAATTCCCAACTTTTGTAGAACAGAGAGACGAGCACACATAGCATGCCACGGCAAATTTTGGCCACGTCCAGGACCACACCCCAATCCATGCCCATTTACCATTTATTTCTACCCTGTCAAAAGGAGATGTCAGAGGGGCACTGTCAGTGAGAAAAATTCAGCAGATGCCTGAGGCCGGCTTCACACTTGCGAGTTTTACGGACGTAAGAGCGCAGAAACTACGTCCGTAAAACTCGCAAAACAAACGGCACAATTATTCTCTATGCCCCTGCTCCTATCTGCCGTATTAAACTGATCAGTATTATACGGCTTTCTACGGCCGTAGAAAATCGTAGCATGCTGCGTTTGTCACCGTATTGCGCAAATAAAACATCAATGAAAGTCTATGGAAGCCCCAAAAATACGGATCACACACGGACCAGCAGTGTGACTTGCGAGAAATACGCAGCGGTGTTAGCGAGATAAGCCGGTAATTCATTGCGGTGTACAGTAAAATCACACTGACAGCTTCCAGTAGAATAGGTAGAATAAATGTGTACACATAGAATAGGTATATATATATATATATATATATATATATGTATATGTCAGTGAGACACATATATATATATATTAATATTTCTTCCAGCGCTAGACAGCTTTAAAGCCGGTAATTCAATTACCGGCTTTTGCTTTCTCCTTCCTAAAACCCGACATGATATGAGACCTGGTTTACATACAGTAAGCCATCTCATATCCCCATTTTTGTTGCATATTCCACACTACTAATGTTAGTAGTGTGTCTATGCAAAATTTGGCCGTTCTAGCTAGTAAATTAAGGGGTTAAATGGAGGAAAAAATTGGTGTGGGCTCCCTGTTGTGAATTCTGTTGTCGGGCTCCCTCCTGTGGTCATGAATGGTACTTCGGCTGGTTCTGTCCATGGACTTCCTCTGGTGGGTGTTTCTGAGTTTCCTTCCACAGGTGACGAGATTAATTCGTTAACTGCTGCTCTATTTAACTCCACTTAGATCTTTGCTCCACGCCACCTGTCAATGTTCCAGTATTGGTTTAGTTCACTCCTGGATCGTTCTTGTGTCCTGTCTTCCCAGCAGAAGCTAAGTTCCAGCTTGTATTTCTTTGGTTTGCTATTTTTCTGTCCAGCTTGCTATTTTGATTGTTGTCTTGCTTGCTGGAAGCTCTGGAATGCAGAGGGAGCGCCTCCGCACCGTGAGTCGGTGCAGAGGGTCTTTTTGCGCCCTCTGCGTGGTCCTTTTGTAGGTTTTTGTGCTGACCGCAAAGCTATCTTTCCTATCCTCAGTCTGTTCAGTAACTCGGGCCTCACTTTGCTAAATCTATTTCATCTCTGTGTTTGTATTTTCATCTTTACTCACAGTCATTATATGTGGGGGGCTGCCTTTTCCTTTGGGGAATTTCTCTGAGACAAGGTAGGCTTTATTTTTCTATCTTCAGGGCTAGCTAGTTCCTTAGGCTGTGCCGAGTTGCATAGGGAGCGTTAGGAGCAATCCACGGCTATTTCTAGTGTGTGTGATAGGATTAGGGATTGCGGTCAGCAGAGTTCCCACGTCCCAGAGCTCATCCTTTATTATCAGTAACTATCAGGTCATTCCGTGTGCTCTTAACCACCAGGTCCATTATTGTCCTGACCTCCAGGTCATAACAGTACAGGTGGCCCAAAGTACTAATGCATCTCAATAGAGGGATAAGAGAAGTTCTGAGACCATTTTTTTTTCTTTGCAGTGTGTTTTGTCTCTTTTTTCCCCTTTACCTCTGGGTGGTTCAGGACACTGGTGTAAACATGGACATTCAGGGTCTGTCCTCTTGGATGGATAATCTCACTACAAGGGTACAAAACATTCAAGATTTTGTGGTTCAGAATCCGATGTCTGAGCCTAGGATTCCAATTCCTGATTTGTTTTTTGGTGATAGATCTAAGTTCTTGAATTTCAAAAATAATTGTAAATTATTTCTTGCCTTAAAACCTCGCTCCTCAGGTGACCCTGTTCAACAAGTAAAGATCATTATTTCTTTGTTACGTGGTGACCCTCAAGACTGGGCATTTTCCCTTGCGCCAGGAGATCCGGCATTGCGTGATGTTGATGCGTTTTTCCTGGCGCTTGGATTGCTTTATGACGAACCTAATTCAGTGGATCAGGCAGAGAAAATCTTGCTGGCTCTGTGTCAGGGTCAGGATGAAGCGGAGATATATTGTCAGAAGTTTAGAAAGTGGTCTGTGCTCACTCAGTGGAATGAATGTGCCCTGGCAGCAATCTTCAGAAAGGGTCTCTCGGGGGGGCGTGGCCTATCTGCTGATGGAGTAGGTCGCACAGAGTGGGAGCTCCTCAGCCAGGAACCTCAAAGCGGCACACTTCTACCTCTCAGGTGTCCTCTTCTGCCTTCACGACATCGGTGCTGGCTCCCGGAGCGTCGGTGAGTGCATGGGGAAATCCAGAGCGTCCAACCGCAATCCCCCTAGGAGAATTCCCGACTTCTTTGCAGCCACCCCGCAGCCACCGCCGGAATCCAAGATGGCGCCGTCCTCCCCCAGGGCTTCCCGCTCTTCACAACGCAACGCTCAGGCGTCGCGGTCCGGCGCTGCGGCGTCGCATCCAGATGGAACAGCGCTACATTCGGACGCAGCAGCGTCGCATTTTGGCGGAGCAGCGTTAAATTCAGGCGGCTCGGCGTCTGACGCAGCTGATGGCCCGGTGACCGCATCTCTCCTTAGAGGACTGCTTGGGGACCTTAGATCCTCCATCCAAGAGGACTTGCGTTCTATGCTGGCTGAGCTAAGAGGAGAGGTGGCAGAGCTGGGCAACCGCACGGACCGCCTGGAGCGCAAGATGGCGGAACTGGTCTCCTCTCATAATGAGCTCTGGGACGCACATGAATCCCTGCAAACCCTAGCGGCTAAAACCCACGCTAAAGCCCTGGACCTGGAAGATAGGTCCAGGAGAAATAACGTTAAACTGAGAGGCATCGAGGAATCTGTCCTGGCAGGGGATTTGAAGTCATTCCTGCAGGACTTTATGGCGGCAGCCTTACCGCAGTTCGCGCCAAAGGACTTCATAATAGACCGCGTGCATAGGATCCCTAAACCCTCTGGCCTGGGGCCCTCCATCCCCAGAGCTTTGCTGGCGCGCATACATTTTTTTGAGATAAAGGAGGACTTCCTACAGGCCCTAAGGAGAACCCCAGCGCTTCCTGAACGATTTGCAAACATCTCAGTCTTTCCGGATCTCTCTCCGGGCACTTTGGCTCTGCGGAGGACCTTCGCCCCCTACACTGCCATCCTCAGAGAGAAAGGCATTCTGTATCGCTGGGGATTTCCGACGAAGCTGCTTATTCACAAAGATGGATCAATCACTACCTGCCTAACTCCGTCCCACGCGGCTTCGGCTCTCGCTAAATGGGGACTCCCGACTCCGGACTCCTCGAGTGCCGTGAACATTCCTAAGCATGGGTCTGACGGAGGTCCCAGGGCCCGTATCACACCGGACTGGGAGGAGGCCTGAGTCTACTGTATCTTTGGTTCCTGGCTATTTTCCCGCACGGATTTACTTGGTTTTTCTTTTTTTTTCCTTTCTTAAGCTGCGTTGGTTTCTCGCTTGAGAGCTCCAGCAGCATTTGTTTGCCCCATAGGTGAACTGTTTTTTTGATTCTCACCTTCTGGACTCAGGATATTCCTGAATGGACCTTGGTCCGCCGGTTTTTTTGTTGTATGTCCTGTTTGTTTCCCTATGTTCTTTCTTTCCTGTTTCTGTTTTGCCCTTTCTTATGTCCTGCTTTATTGACCACATGTTTTCTTTGCCTTTGCTCAGGTTATCAGTGTTTGAGGACTGTAAAACTGTTCTTATGCCTTTTCAATGAGTATCTCACTGCATTCAGTTAACGTTAATGGCCTCAACTCGCCGGGTAAGAGGTCTGTGGTTTGGCGTCAGTTGAGCAAATCCCGTCATGATATTTTATGTCTCCAGGAAACGCACTTGCTGGAATGTGATAACTCCAGAATGCAATCAGGTCTGTACCCGCATCAGTTTTTTGCCAATGGCCCATCAAAAAAGGCGGGTGTAGCCATTTTCTTCAGCAGGTCCAACTCCTTCCAACTGGTTCGCTCTATAGCGGATCCATTGGGTAGATTCATTGTGGTGTTGTGTCTCATTAATAATGCCCCATATACTATTGCCTCGATATATGCCCCTAATGTAGGCCAACTTAAGTTTTTGGAGGGTGTATTCAAAACTCTTAATGATATTCAACATGGGCACAAGCTGATAGCTGGTGACTTCAATGCCCCAATGTCCAAGGTCCTTGACTGCTCTGCCTCCTCACTGTCTAGATGTGAAGTCGGGCCTCTAGCTGACTCTTTCCACTTGCATGATGTCTGGCGGTACCTGCACTGCGGTGAGAGAGACTACACTTTTTTGTCTCCCAGACACGGTTCTTATAGCAGGATCGATTTTGTGCTGGTGAATGACGTGGCTCTCCCTCACTGCATCGCAGCACATATTGGCAGTATCACCTGGTCGGATCATGCCCCGGTGTCCCTTACCCTGAAGGACCCCTTGGCCATCAGACCCCCTGCGCGTTGGCGCCTTAATGCCCACCTCCTGGCTGACCAATCCAATTCCCAATGTATAGAGGAGGCCTTGGGAGAATTTTTTGCCTCCAACGACACTCCTGACATTGGTGACGATACCCTCTGGTTCGCCCACAAGGCGGTGATTAGGGGTCACTTCATCAAGCTAGCGGCAAAGGCTAAGAGGAAATACAATGCGGCACTTCAGGTAGCCTTAGACGAATTATCTCGCCTGGAATCTGCTCATAAACTTTCTCCTACTCCAGCGCTTCTCTCTGACCTTTCTAAAGCCCGCATACATGTTCGCAATCTCCTCCTCCATAAGGCTGAGAAGGCCCTGAGGAAAACCAGAGCCAAATTCTACACAATGGGGGATCGAGCGGGTGCTGTTCTGGCTAGACGTGTTAGGAAGAGAGAGGCCCAATCCAAGATCCCATTCTTGCTCCGGTCTGACGGCTCCCAGGTTCGCAACCCGATTCAGATTGCGGAGGAGTTTGCTTCTTATTATTCCTCGCTCTATGACCTCGGGTCTGACCTGGGGATTCCTCAACCTACGCGGGAGTCAATTTTGGCGTTCTTGGAGAGGGCTAATCTCCCCTCGGTCACTCAGGAGCAGCTCTCCTTCCTAAATTCCCCCATTGTCGAGTCTGAACTCTCGCAGATTTTCAGAGAGGCCAATAAGGGTTCTTCCCCGGGGCCTGATGGCTTTCCCTTCTCCTACTATGCTCAGTTTCTTCCTGTCCTTGCCCCCTTTCTGTTGCGTCTTTTTAATAATTGGCTGGCGGTTGGTAGTATTAGGGCTGAGGGGTTGGAGGCAGCCATTGCGACTCTCCCCAAACAAGGGAAACCCACAACATCTCCGGGGAACTTCCGCCCGATAGCACTCTTAAACTGCGACGTTAAGATTTACGCAAAAATCTGGGCCAATAGATTGTTCTCAGTCCTTCCTGATCTCATTCACCCCGACCAAGTTGGGTTTGTTCCTGGCAGACAGACGAGGGATGGTACCAGACGATTGATAGATCTCTTGGATGTGGTGGAGAGGGGGAGTCTCCCCAGTGTATTCCTGTCGCTCGATGCCGAGAAGGCGTTCGACAGAGTGCACTGGGGCTATATCGAGCTCACATTGGAGAAATTTGGGCTTACCGGGCAGATTAGCAAAGCGGTTATGGCATTGTATTCCAACCCATGCGCGTCGGTTCGATCGGCGGGATTCGGGTCTCGAACGTTTCCTATTAAGAACGGTACTCGTCAAGGCTGCCCCCTCTCCCCTATCATCTTTGCTCTGATCATGGAGCCCTTGGCCGCCATGGTCAGGCAGTGCGCGGACATAAGGGGAATTGCGGTGGGGGGAACTGAACATAAAATTGGTCTTTATGCAGACGACGTGGTCCTGACCTGCACCTCTCCCTTAACTTCATTGACTGCAATCACCACCATCCTATCTGAGTTTTTGGCGGTTTCATATTATAAACTTAATCTCACCAAATCCACAATTTTCCCCCTCTTCCTCCCCCCCCCCTTCAGATTCAAATTCAATCTCAATATGCTTTTATTTGGGCTCCCTTGGGCTTTACATATCTGGGCATCAAGATTACTAGGCTAGATAACATAGTCCGAGTAAATTGCGAAGAAACTCTTTCGGAGGTCAGGAGGGGCATGGAGCAAATATCAAGCGCGTCTCTCTCGTGGATGGCCCGCATACAAACGGCGAAAATGCTATTCCTCCCCAAAATAATGTACCTCTTTCGGTGCCTTCCCCTTTTTATCTCCTCGAAGTTTATTTCGGCTTTTCAATCTTTGATAGACCGATTTATCTGGAATAAGAAGCCCCATAGGGTCAGGCGTCGGATTATGTCCCTTCCGTACTCTGCGGGGGGGTTGGGAGCTCCTGCGGTCCAGGCGTATTACAGGGCGGCGATCCTTGAGCCCCTTAAAATATGGTGGGAGGGGAACTCACGTTTGCCCTGGTTTCTGATTGAATCCCATTTTGCTCCCCAAAACTCGCTTAGATTGCTTTTGGAGCTCCAACTACTTCAAGTTCCTCCTGTGGGCCCCTGTCTCCGTTCTATTAGGAACGCATCTAAACTATGGGCGCTCCTTAGCACTTCTCTCCTAACATTCATGTTTGACTATGTCTCTTTGCAGGCTGTGGAGTGTGCCATTGTCCACATTTCTCTTGCCTCCTGGACGAGGCGTGGGGTGCACCGGGTGGCGGACCTTTTCGGCTCGGACGGTCTCTTGTCGTTTGAGGACCTTGCAGGGAGATTTTCCCTCACTGGGTCTGACTTCTTTCAATACCTGCAGATTCGCAGCTTCCTCAGACCGTGGCGGTCATTCGGTGCACCCCCGCCTCTGACAGAGGACCCGGCCCATAGATTTTTCAGACCATCCACCATTGTGCCACATGGCATCTCCATAATTTATAAAGCCCTCATTTCATTTGGTTCTACTGACAAACTGCCTTTTATGTCTTCCTGGGAGTCAGCGTTGGGCTTTGAGGCTTCCCTGGAGGATTGGCAATTTGCTATGGTACACCCTTCTAGGTTCTCGTCTTGTTTGGGCCACTTGGAGCAGGTGAAAAAAATTCAGCTCCACTGGTACCTCACCCCCGCCCGATTGGCGAGGGTTTTCCCGGCTACCTCTCCGCGCTGCTGGAAGGGATGTGGCCCCCTTGGGTCCTCCTCTCATGTCTGGTGGTCGTGTCCGCAGGTCCGGGTCTTCTGGCGTGAGGTAGAGACTTTGATTGAGGATCTGATCCGTATGCCCCTTGTTCTGAGTGGCCAACTCGCTGTCCTGGGCATCTCCCTCATCGATCTCCCTGCCCCCCTGCGCCCCATAGTTTCTAATATCCTAGTCGCCGCTAGGCAATGTATCGCGAAGCATTGGAAGACCTCCGTTTCCCCCTCCAGAGCAGAGCTGATCTCCAGGATTGATTTACATTTTTGTTATGAGGTCATAATGGCAGGAGGTCTTTCGAAAAGAGCTAGGGTCCTATCGTGGTGGGACCCTTGGACGTCCTCGCCATTTGTATCTCAGTCTGCCCTTTCCCTTATTTAAACTGTTTGCTCCTACAATTCTGCTCTTGTTTTTTGGTTTTCTGTTTATTTCTTCTATCCTCTATGTGACACTGTATTTATGTATTTTGTATTGATTACATTGTGGTCCTTAATACGGTATACATTGGATTTTTCCCCTGATCCCCCCTTCCCTCCCCCCACCTTCCCTTTTCATTCTGATATGTTGTTTATTGTGAAAAATGTTCAATAAATACTGATTGGTTAAAAAAAAAAAAAGAAAGGGTCTCTCTGAAGCCCTTAAGGATGTCATGGTGGGGTTTCCCATGCCTGCTGGTCTGAATGAGTCTATGTCCTTGGCCATTCAGATCGATCGACGCTTGCGTGAGCGTAAAGCTGTGCACCATTTGGCGGTACTATCTGAGCATGGGCTTGAGCCTATGCAATGTGATAGGACTTTGACCAGAGCTGAACGGCAAGAACACAGACGTCGGAATGGGCTATGTTTTTACTGTGGTGATTCCACTCATGCTATCTCCGTTTGTCCTAAGCGCACTAAGCGGTTCGCTAGGTCTGCCACCATTGGTACTGTATAGTCTAAATTTCTATTGTCTGTTACTCTGATTTGCTCTTTGTCATCCTATTCTGTTATGGCATTTGTAGATTCAGGCGCTGCCCTGAATTTGATGGACTTGGAGTATGCTAGGCGCTGTGGTTTTTTCTTGGAGCCCTTGCAGTATCCTATTCCATTGAGAGGAATTGATGCTACGCCTTTGGCCAAGAATAAGCCTCAGTACTGGACCCAATTGACCATGTGCATGGCTCCTGCACATCAGGAGGATATCCGCTTTCTGGTGTTGCATAATCTGCATGATGTGGTCGTTTTGGGGTTGCCATGGCTACAGGTTCATAATCCAGTATTGGACTGGAAATCTATGTCTGTGTCCAGCTGGGGTTGCCAGGGGGTACATGGTGATGTTCCATTTTTGTCTATTTCGTCATCCACCCCTTCTGAAGTTCCAGAGTTTTTGTCGGATTATCGGAATGTATTTGATGAGCCCAAAGCCAGTGCCCTACCTCCTCATAGGCATTGCGATTGTGCAATTAATTTGATTCCTGGTAGTAAGTTTCCTAAGGGCCGATTGTTCAATTTATCTGTGCCAGAACACGCCGCTATGCGGAGTTATATAAAGGAATCTTTGGAGAAAGGCCATATTCGCCCGTTGTCATCACCGTTAGGAGCAGGGTTCTTTTTTGTGGCCAAGAAGGATGGTTCTTTGAGACCTTGTATTGATTACCGCCTTCTTAATAAAATTACAGTCAAATTTCAGTATCCTTTGCCATTGCTATCTGATTTGTTTGCTCGTATTAAAGGGGCTAGTTGGTTCACCAACATAGATCTTCGAGGGGCGTATAATCTTGTGCGTATTAAACAAGGCGATGAATGGAAAACAGCATTTAATACGCCCGAGGGCCATTTTGAGTACCTGGTTATGCCATTCGGGCTTTCCAATGCTCCATCAGTATTTCAGTCCTTTATGCATGACATCTTCCGAGAGTACCTGGATAAATTCCTGATTGTGTATTTGGATGATATTTTGGTCTTTTCAGATGATTGGGAGTCTCATGTGAAGCAGGTCAGAATGGTGTTCCAGGTCCTTCGTGCTAATTCCTTGTTTGTGAAGGGGTCAAAGTGTCTCTTTGGAGTTCAGAAGGTTTCATTTTTGGGGTTCATTTTTTCCCCTTCTACTATCGAGATGGACCCTGTTAAAGTCCAGGCCATTTACGATTGGACTCAGCCGACATCTGTGAAGAGCCTGCAGAAGTTCCTGGGCTTTGCTAATTTTTATCGGCGCTTCATCGCTAATTTTTCTACTGTTGCTAAACCGTTGACTGATTTGACCAAGAAGGGTGCTGATGTGGTCAATTGGTCTTCTGCAGCTGTAGAGGCTTTTCAGGAATTGAAGCGCCGTTTTTCTTCTGCCCCTGTGTTGTGCCAGCCAGATGTTTCGCTCCCGTTTCAGGTTGAGGTTGATGCTTCTGAGATTGGAGCAGGGGCTGTTTTGTCGCAAAGAAGTTCTGATGGCTCGGTGATGAAGCCATGTGCTTTCTTTTCTAGAAAGTTTTCGCCTGCTGAGCGTAACTATGATGTTGGTAATCGTGAGTTGTTGGCCATGAAGTGGGCATTCGAGGAGTGGCGTCATTGGCTGGAAGGAGCCAAGCATCGCGTGGTGGTCTTGACAGATCACAAGAATTTGACTTATCTTGAATCTGCCAAATGGTTGAATCCGAGACAGGCTCGATGGTCGTTATTTTTCTCCCGTTTTGATTTTGTGGTTTCGTACCTTTCGGGCTCTAAGAATGTGAACGCTGATGCCCTGTCAAGGAGTTTTGTGCCTGACTCTCCGGGTGTTCCTGAGCCGGCGGGTATTCTCAAAGAGGGGGTAATTTTGTCTGCCATCTCCCCTGATTTGCGGCGGGTGCTGCAAAAATTTCAGGCTGATAGACCTGACCGTTGCCCAGCGGAGAAACTGTTTGTCCCTGATAGATGGACTAGTAGAGTTGTCTCTGAGATTCATTGTTCGGTGTTGGCTGGGCATCCTGGAATCTTTGGTACCAGAGATTTGGTGGCTAGATCCTTCTGGTGGCCGTCTTTGTCACGGGATGTGTGTTCTTTTGTGCAGTCCTGTGGGACTTGTGCTCGGGCTAAGCCCTGCTGTTCTCGTGCCAGTGGGTTGCTTTTGCCCTTGCCGGTCCCGAAGAGGCCCTGGACGCATATTTCTATGGATTTTATTTCGGATCTCCCCGTCTCTCAAAAGATGTCGGTCATTTGGGTGGTTTGTGATCGCTTTTCTAAGATGGTCCATTTGGTACCTTTGTCTAAATTGCCTTCCTCCTCTGATTTGGTGCCATTATTTTTCCAGCATGTGGTTCATTTACATGGTATCCCAGAGAACATCGTTTCTGACAGAGGTTCCCAGTTTGTTTCGAGGTTTTGGCGATCCTTTTGTGCTAGGATGGGCATTGATTTGTCTTTTTCCTCGGCTTTCCATCCTCAGACAAATGGCCAAACCGAACGAACTAATCAAACTTTGGAAACATATCTGAGATGCTTTGTTTCTGCTGATCAGGATGATTGGGTGTCCTTTTTGCCTTTAGCTGAGTTCGCCCTTAATAATCGGGCCAGCTCGGCTACTTTGGTTTTGCCGTTTTTCTGCAATTCTGGTTTCCATCCTTGTTTCTCTTCAGGGCAGGTTGAGTCTTCGGACTGTCCTGGTGTAGATACTGTGGTGGATAGGTTGCAGCAGATTTGGACTCATGTGGTGGAGAATTTGACATTGTCCCAGGAGAAGGCTCAATGTTTCGCTAACCGCCGGCGCTGTGTGGGTCCCCGACTTCGTGTTGGGGATTTGGTTTGGTTGTCGTCTCATTATGTTCCTATGAAGGTTTCCTCTCCTAAGTTTAAGCCTCGTTTCATTGGTCCGTATAAGATTTCTGAGGTTCTCAATCCTGTGTCGTTTTGTTTGACCCTTCCAGCTTCTTTTGCCATCCATAATGTATTCCATAGGTCATTATTGCGGAGATATGTGGCGCCTGTGGTTCCATCCCTTGATCATCCTGCCCCGGTGTTGGTTGAGGGGGAGTTGGAGTATGTGGTGGAGAAGATTTTGGATTCTCGTATTTCGAGACGGAAACTCCAGTACCTGGTCAAGTGGAAGGGTTATGGTCAGGAAGATAATTCCTGAGTATTTGCCTCTGATGTTCATGCTGCCGATCTGGTTCGTGCCTTTCATTTGGCTCATCCTGGTCGGCCTGGGGGCTCTGGTGAGGGTTCGGTGACCCCTCCTCAAGGGGGGGGGGGTACTGTTGTGAATTCTGTTGTCGGGCTCCCTCCTGTGGTCATGAATGGTACTTCGGCTGGTTCTGTCCATGGACTTCCTCTGGTGGGTGTTTCTGAGTTTCCTTCCACAGGTGACGAGATTAATTCGTTAGCTGCTGCTCTATTTAACTCCACTTAGATCTTTGCTCCACGCCACCTGTCAATGTTCCAGTATTGGTTTAGTTCACTCCTGGATCGTTCTTGTGTCCTGTCTTCCCAGCAGAAGCTAAGTTCCAGCTTGTATTTCTTTGGTTTGCTATTTTTCTGTCCAGCTTGCTATTTTGATTGTTGTCTTGCTTGCTGGAAGCTCTGGGACGCAGAGGGAGCGCCTCCGCACCGTGAGTCGGTGCAGAGGGTCTTTTGCGCCCTCTGCGTGGTCTTTTTGTAGGTTTTTGTGCTGACCGCAAAGCTATCTTTCCTATCCTCAGTCTGTTCAGTAAGTCGGGCCTCACTTTGCTAAATCTATTTCATCTCTGTGTTTGTATTTTCATCTTTACTCACAGTCATTATATGTGGGGGGCTGCCTTTTCCTTTGGGGAATTTCTCTGAGGCAAGGTAGGCTTTATTTTTCTATCTTCAGGGCTAGCTAGTTCCTTAGGCTGTGCCGAGTTGCATAGGGAGCGTTAGGAGCAATCCACGGCTATTTCTAGTGTGTGTGATAGGATTAGGGATTGCGGTCAGCAGAGTTCCCACGTCCCAGAGCTCGTCCTTTATTATCAGTAACTATCAGGTCATTCCGTGTGCTCTTAACCACCAGGTCCATTATTGTCCTGACCACCAGGTCATAACAGCTCCCGCACAATTTTCTACGCCAGAGTAGTAAAGCCAGTGACTGAGGGCAGATATTAATAGCCTGGAGAGGGTCCACGGTTATTGCCCCCCCCCCCCTGGCTAAAAACACCTGCCCCAGCCACCCCAGAAAAGGCACATCTGGAAGATGCGCCTATTCTGGCACTTGGCCACTCTCTTCCCATTCCCGTGTAGCGGTGGGATATGGGGTAATGAAGGGTTAATGCCACCTTGCTATTGTAAGGTGACATTAAGCCAAATTAATAATGGAGAGGCGTCAATAATGACACCTATCCATTATTAATCCAATACTAGTAAAGGGTTAAAAAAATACACAAACACATTATTAAAAATTATTTTAATGAAATAAAAACAAAGGTTGTTGTAATATTTTATTGAACGCCCAATCCAATGACTGAAGACCCTCGTTCTGTAACAAAAAAAACATAATAAACCAACAATATCCTTACCTTCCGCAGATCTGTAAAGGCCAACGATGTAAATCCATCTGAAGGGGTTAAAATATTTTGCAGACACGAGCTTTGCTAATGCAACGTTGCTCATGTCTGCAAAACCCCGGAGAATGAAGGTAAAGTAGGTCAATGACCTATATTTACCTGCATTTGCGGTGAGGCACCCTCTGCTGGTTGTTCCTAGATCGTGGGAACTTTCCTAGAAAGCTCCCTGGCTCGAGATCATAAGAGGCGCCCTCTGCTGGTTGTCCTCGTGTCTTCTGTGCAACCTGCTTATTTCTAGTTGGGACCTGTGGATTTATGTTTTGCTCATTCATTTACAGTTGTAGCAGCCTTCTCTTTCTCATCTTTATGTAGCTTTACTATATGGCATCCATTTTTTTTTGTGTCTGTAAGGCCGTGTTCACACGTTGCAGAAATACTGTTTTTTTGTTTTCTGCAGGTGTCCACACCACATAATTCAGCAGCGTCTTTTGAAGCACAGAGGGTGCAGTTTTAATAAAATCACATCCACTTTGCATAGACAGTTAAACACAGCAGAATATCAGTGCAAAAAGGTAGCAGAAAATAAGCAGCATGTATGCTACATGTGAACATTGTCTAAATGTGAAAGTGGATGTGATTTCACGAAATCTCTGCACTCTGCGCGTCTAAAGACACTGATGAGCTTTATAGTTGTGGTGCATTTTTTCTCTATAGGCTTCTATGTGGTGCATGAACAAAACACAAGGAGAAAATAACGCCATTGCATTTTAAAGTGCAGAATCAAAGTTTTTCTATGCTATTAAAAAAACTTTAAAAAGTCTGGTTCATATCTGCACCCAAATCACATCAAATAAGAGGGAAAACGCATAAATAAATGCAGAAAACACTCAGTGATTAGAGTTTATTGTTATTGCGATATGTGGTGAGGGGATACAGTATGCATAAAAAACCCAGTAGAATGAATGCAGAGTTTATGTTACATCTAAACACAGCCGGGGGCGTTGCATTTTTATTAAAAAAAATTATGGGATTAATAGACAGAAAATATCATTCTCGCCATTTTTTTACATCCCATACCGATTCCTGGGAATTATGTGTTGAGGGGGTCATTATGATTACAGGAATACCAAATATGTCTGTTATTTGCTGATTTGTGATGTTTATTATTTTATACAAAAAAGCATTAAAAATTACTTTTTTTTTTAATGAATGAAAACATCTCTTTTATTCTCCCTCTAGAATACAAATACATAGAAATACACTGCTGTATCAGTACAATCTGCCTGTGGAGTCAGAGCCTGCAATATAAATCAAGTACACAAAATTCTACTCATTACACTACCAGAGTCTGCTGTTTACCAACTTTTCCTACTGTATGTAATGTTGAAGGTTGTGGGATAAAATACTGGGGATACTCACAGAAAGTAAAAATGACTTTTTTTGTATTTGCTTTTTATTATTTTCAGCAGTTATATAGGAACAAAAAATTCTTTTTCTTCAAATATACGGGGATCATATGTATAATAGTATAATCTGCTTCTGAGTTTACCGCCTGCAATACATGTCAACATTACTAAATTCTCCATTCTACATCATGGTAGGCTGTGGCTCTCAGAGAGAACTAAAGCCTGCAACCTTGGGGATGTGAGTTTGAGTCCTGAGGAGAAGAGTGAATAATTATTGTTCTGAGCAGGGAGATGCGGCCCCGTACTCCATGGAAGAGGAGGAGCAACAGAGCGATGAAGATGTCAGAGAGGGTGAGTATCAGAAGCTGAGACAGAAGCCCTGATGTGGCGGGACACTTCCACTGAATTCGGGACAGTTGGAATCTATGGATAATATGCATTTTGTCCAGGGACTCCAGGTAATATAAGGGAATCGAGCCCACATCACTTGGAGAGAAATGTGTTCTTATATAATTCATTGCACTGTTATAAATATGATTTTATTTGTTAGTAATTTGTATGCACTTAGTTGGGGAATAGCTACAGTTAACAGTTGGGACTAGCCCAGAATGGGAGGGGCTATATGGGAAGACAGGACATAACTTTCTGATAGTGTGTCAGTTAGAGCCTATTGCTCAGCAGAGACAAACCTAAGGTTTGATAGTGGGCAGACTGACATGTTATAGTGTGTTGTGTCTAGGTAAGATCTCAGGACATCAGTTAATGCATCAGATTGTAACCCAGGCCAGAGAGGCCACCTAATAAACGGTACGGAACTTAACCCAGGGGAGGCAGAAAGCCCACTTAAAGTACATTGTATCAGCAGGACGTTAGTGAACAGGTTTTCAAAGTGAAAGGGAACTCAATTGTGTATATTGAAAGGAAGCAATGGTCATCATATTGGGACTTAAACTCTCCTAAGGAGATCAGAGGACTTTTATGGTTTTAGTGAGGAGTCACACTGATGCTCCTCAAGCAAAGAGGTCCTCATTAGTCAGTTGGAAACTAAGAATAGCTGGGAGCGGCTTTAGCGTTATACCTCAACTAGTATGGCCCTCTCAGGGGAAGACAAAGTCTCCTATTATCAATTGCAGGATTGTCATGAGATGCAAGTGTGTGAAAAGCTAGAGAAATTAAGCGTTATTAAAGGAGTTGTCTGGTCTAAAATTAAAAGTTTGCAGTCACTCTGTGCGACTCCAGACTTAGGAATCTCCTCAGC
This sequence comes from Ranitomeya imitator, assembly GCF_032444005.1. NCBI lineage: Eukaryota > Metazoa > Chordata > Amphibia > Anura > Dendrobatidae > Ranitomeya > Ranitomeya imitator. The sequence goes on from NC_091284.1 coordinate 237,691,979, forward strand.
ACATGCACTGTGCGTTGCAAGACTTCATCGGTTTCTGAGTTGGGAACAGCAGTGGTGTATGGGATATGCATGCTCCCAGGCAGAAGCCATCTAGTGGGCAAGGCCTCTCTCAGTACAAAGCTTCTGCCTGGGAGTATGCAAATCACATGCATCACTGCCTTTCCTGGGTCAGAAACTGTCATATCCTCAAAGCGCATAGTGCATGCACTGTGGAGGTTCATAAGTTTACAGTTACACAGAGTGCAGACTTATCAGTTTAGACTGGACAAACCCTTTAAATGTAACCCAGAAGTTTCCATGCCTGCTTAAAGCAAGAGAAACCTTCGTAAAATGCCTGTTATTGGATAAACACAATTCTAATCAAGTTCATGTTAAGTAAAAATAAGTTTAATGTTGGACTTTGGTCTCCCTCAATTAGTTCCCTAACACTAGGTCCTGGCCTCCCCTATCTAGGAACAACATGGAGTCTGCAGAGGTGTATCACCCAGGTAACAAGAGCACACACACAGCCTGGATCCCCATGTTCATTTTGCATGCCGGGACGTGCAACAGAAGCACCTCACCAATGGCTACTGCCCCTTGCCACATTACATTAATATGTAACATAGTAACATAGTAACATAGTTAGTAAGGCCGAAAAAAGACATTTGTCCATCCAGTTCAGCCTATATTCCATCATAATAAATCCCCAGATCTACGTCCTTCTACAGAACCTAATTGTATGATACAATATTGTTCTGCTCCAGGAAGACATCCAGGCCTCTCTTGAACCCCTCGACTGAGTTCGCCATCACCACCTCCTCAGGCAAGCAATTCCAGATTCTCACTGCCCTAACAGTAAAGAATCCTCTTCTATGTTGGTAGAAAAACCTTCTCTCCTCCAGACGCAAAGAATGCCCCCTTGTGCCCGTCACCTTCCTTGGTATAAACAGATCCTCAGCGAGATATTTGTATTGTCCCCTTATATACTTATACATGGTTATTAGATCGCCCCTCAGTCGTCTTTTTTCTAGACTAAATAATCCTAATTTCGCTAATCTATCTGGGTATTGTAGTTCTCCCATCCCCTTTATTAATTTTGTTGCCCTCCTTTGTACTCTCTTTAGTTCCATTATATCCTTCCTGAGCACCGGTGCCCAAAACTGGACACAGTACTCCATGTGCGGTCTAACTAGGGATTTGTACAGAGGCAGTATAATGCTCTCATCATGTGTATCCAGACCTCTTTTAATGCACCCCGTGATCCTGTTTGCCTTGGCAGCTGCTGCCTGGCACTGGCTGCTCCAGGTAAGTTTATCATTAACTAGGATCCCCAAGTCCTTCTCCCTGTCAGATTTACCCAGTGGTTTCCCATTCAGTGTGTAATGGTGATATTGATTCCTTCTTCCCATGTGTATAACCTTACATTTATCATTGTTAAACCTCATCTGCCACCTTTCAGCCCAAGTTTCCAACTTATCCAGATCCATCTGTAGCAGAATACTATCTTCTCTTGTATTAACTGCTTTACATAGTTTTGTATCATCTGCAAATATCAATATTTTACTGTGTAAACCTTCTACCAGATCATTAATGAATATGTTGAAGAGAACAGGTCCCAATACTGACCCCTGCGGTACCCCACTGGTCACAGCGACCCAGTTAGAGACTGTGTACTATACCGCTCAAAAGTTTGGACACAATTGGTCATGCAATGGTTTCCCTTGTTCTTATACAAATGTGCACAGATTTGAAAACTCTGAGACAGAGGATGTATGCAAAACACATAGAATCATAGAATGGTAGAGTTTGGAAGGAACTTTCAGGGTCAACTGGTCTAACCCCGTGCTCAATGCAGGATTCACTAAATTATCCCAGGCAGATGTCTGTCCAGTTTCTGTTTGAAAACTTCCATTGAAGGAGAACTCGCCACCTCTCGTGGCAGCCTGTTCCACTCATTGATCAACCTCACTGTCAAAAAGCTTTTTCTAATACCTTATCTGTGTCTCCTCCTATTCATTTTTATCCCATTGCTTGTAGTCTTTCCTTGTGCACATGACAATAATACTGACCCTCTACAGTGTGACAGCCCTTGAGATATTTGTAGACAGCTATTAAATCTCCTCTCAGTCTTCTCTTTTGCAAGCTAAACATTCCCAAATCCTCTAACCATTCCTCATAGGACATTGTTTGCAGACCGGTCACAATTCTGGTCTCTCTTCTCTGGACTTGCTCCATTTTGTTTACGTCTTTTTAAAAATGTGTCCAGTTTTTGGCACCACATTAAAAAAAACCATAAACAAAATGTCCAAACTTTTGTGTGGAATACATTTGAGGTCTGACCAAAGAGTAGTAATGTAATTACGTCACATGATCTAGACTGTATGCTTTTGTTAATGCAACCCAGAATTCTGTTTGCCTTTTTTGTTGCTGCATCACACTGTGTTGACTCATGTCTAGTCTGTGATCTATTAGTATACCCAAGTCCTTTTCACACATGCTGATGCCGAGCCCTATTCCTACTATTTTGTATATTTGTATTTTTTATTGCCCACATGTAGGACTTTGTATTTCTCCCTGTTAAAAACCATTCTGTTAGATACTGTTCACAGATCCAGTTTGATTAGATCTGTTTGAATCCTCTCTCTCGTCCAGCATTGGCTATCTCTCCTAGCTTTGTGTCATCAACAAATGTTATCAGTTTACTCTCAATTCCTTCATCTATATCATTGATAAAGATGATGAACAATACAGTACTCAGGTCAGAACCCTGTGGTAGCCCACTTGAGACATTCTTCCAACTGGATGTGCAGTCATTTATGACCACTCTTTGGGTCCAATCACTAAACCAATTATAAATCCACCTAACAGTTCCCTTGTCCATTTCATACTTGGACATTTTTTATTTAAAATAAAAGGATCATATAAGATAGTTTTTCAAATGCATTCTTCCCTTTTTGAAGAAAGGGAAAACATTAGCTTTTCTCCAGTCTTTGGGAGTTTTCCTGTCCTAAAATTTTCAAAGATTATGGAGATTGGTTCAATAATTTCCTCTTCTATCTCCTTCAATACCCTAGGATGTAATTCATCTGGAACTAGAGATTGGAATTTATGTTAGCTAATTATTCCCTCTAGGGTTGAGCGAAACGGATCGGACAAATTAAAAAATCGCCGACTTTCGGCAAAGTCGGGTTTCATAAACCCGACCTGATCCTAGAGTGGGATCGGCCATGAGGTCGGCGATCTGCGCGCAAAAGTCACGTTTCATATGATGCTTTCAGCGCCATTTTTCAGCCAATGAAGGAGGACACAGAGTATAGGCAGCGTGATGACATAGGTCTCGGTCCCCACCATCTTAGAGAAGGGCATGACAGTGATTGGCTTGCTTTCTGTGGCGTAACAGGGGCTATAAAGGGGGTGCACGCCGGCCGCCATCTTACTTCTGCCAATCTTAGCATAGGGAGAGGTTGCTGCAGCTTCATCAGAAGAAGGGATATAGTTAGGGAGGGAAGATTAACCCCCGAAACTGCTTGTGCTGTAGCGATTTCCACTGTCCAACATCGCCATTTGCAGGGACAGTGGAGGCTATATTTTTGTGCATCAGCTCTGTAGCTTATTAGGCTGCCTTATAAGGCTCCCTGATAGCTGCATTGCTGTTTGCACGCTGCTTTGCAAACCAACTGCTTTTTTAAAAGCAAAAATCCTGTTGCTCCTTTCTGCACAGTTATCTTGTTTATTTGTCCACACTTTTGTGTGCAGCAGTCCTTTTTATTGCTGCCATACTTTTCCTGAGATCATTGTAGGTAGATTGAAATTGTACTACAGCCCTTGTATTTTTTCATATATCTTCCAGCCACTTTCTGCCACTTACATTGTGTTGTTTTATACACTGGGGCTGAGTTTTGGTTCAGTCTCCCCCCAAAAAAGTGAGATTCAAATTCTCACAAAGTGGATATACTGCAGTCCTGTTAGTTTGTTGTATGTCAGCCAGACACTTTCTGCCACTTAGATTGCTTTGTTATATACACTGGGCCTGAGTTTTGGTTCAGTCTCACCCCAAAAAATTGAGATTCAAATTCTCATAAAGTGGATATATTGCAGTCCTGTTAGTTTGTCGTATGTCAGCCAGCCACTTTCTGCCACTTACATTGCGTTGTTATATACACTGGACCTGAGTTTTGGTTCAGTCTCCTCCCCAAAAAAGGGAGATTCTAATTCTCACAAAGAGGATATACTTCAGTCCTGTTAGTTTGTCGTATGTCAGCCAGCCACTTTCTGCCACTTAGATTGCGTTGTTATATACACTGGGCCTGAGTTTTGGTTCAGTCTCCTCCCAAAAAAAGGGAGATTCTAATTCTCACAAAGTGGATATACTGCAGTCCTGTTAGTTTGTCGTATATTAGCCAGCCACTTTCTGCCACTTACATTGTGTTGTTTTATGCACAGGGCCTGAGTTTTGATTGAGTCTCCCCCCCCAAAAAAAAAAGAAGGGAGATTTAAATTCTCAACAAGTTTATATACACCCTCTACCTTGTTTTACAGTACCATATAACGGTTGTTATTTTGGTTAGATTTTCCAAAAAATGAGGAAGTCTGGTGGAAGAGCCCATGGGCGGTGGTTGCCAGCTGGTGGTAGTGGCAAAAGCACAATAGTACCTAAGGCTGGAGGTGTTGAGCCAGCGTCATCGTCTGGCTACACAAGGCCTCAAAGGCTCCCTTATCTGGGAGTAAGAAAACAGCTTTTAAAGCTGGATGAACTAACCATCATTATAATGAACCAATCATGGATTTCAAATTATTTTGCCCCACCTTCCCCTGCTGACACTTAGCTTGCCTGAAAAATGTCTTGCTTTTGGCCTCCTCTTACTGACTTCTCCAATTCCTCCATTTGCAGCTGCTGAAGGTCCACCATAGGCCATTTTTATAAATGGGCTGACTCCCCCCACAGGGCCATGGTCACCACCTGGCGCAAGCACCTGTGTGAGTGCCATTTGCCTGGACAGGTGGGTGTGCCCACTCTTGGGCGACGGCACTGGCACAGGGTCCCTCATAGTACGATGAAGTGTCTCTGACGGTGGTGGTGCACAACCAATGTCAGACACACCGTCGTAATATGAGGGGCCCTGTGCCAGTACCGCCGCCCACGAGAGAGTGTTCCCCCCAGCTCGAACAGTGCTCTACCACTTGCAATACTTACCTCTCCCTGCTCCACCACTGTGTAGTCTGTGCTGTTAAATCCTTGAATGGCACTGCCGATACATATTTGTTGAAATGATAGATCATAGTTAACCCCTTCATGACCCAGCCTATTTTGACCTTAAAGACCTTGCCGTTTTTTGCAATTCTGACCAGTGTCCCTTTATGAGGTAATAACTCAGGAACGCTTCAACGGATCCTAGCGGTTCTGAGATTGTTTTTTCGTGACATATTGGGCTTCATGTTAGTGGTAAATTTAGGTCAATAAATTCTGCGTTTATTTGTGATAAAAACGGAAATTTGGCGAAAATTTTGAAAATTTCGCAATTTTCACATTTTGAATTTTTATTCTGTTAAACCAGAGAGATATGTGACACAAAATAGTTAATAAATAACATTTCCCACATGTTTACTTTACATCAGCACAATTTTGGAAACAAAATTTTTTTTTGTTAGGAAGTTATAAGGGTTAAAATTTGACCAGCGATTTGTCATTTTTACAACGAAATTTACAAAACCATTTTTTTTAGGGACCACCTCACATTTGAAGTCAGTTTGAGGGGTCTATATGGCTGAAAATACCCAAAAGTGACACCATTCTAAAAACTGCACCCCTCAAGTTACTCAAAACCACATTCAAGAAGTTTATTAACCCTTCAGGTGCTTCACAGCAGCAGAAGCAACATGGAAGGAAAAAATGAACATTTAACTTTTTAGTCACAAAAATTATCTTTTAGCAACAATTTTTTTATTTTCCCAATGGTAAAAGGAGAAACTGAACCACGAAAGTTGTTGTCCAATTTGTCCTGAGTATGCTGATACCTCATATGTGGGGGTAAACCACTGTTTGGGCGCACGGCAGGGCTTGGAAGGGAAGGAGCGCCATTTGACTTTTTGAATCAAAAATTGGCTCCACTCTTTAGCGGACACCATGTCACGTTTGGAGAGCACCCGTGTGCCTAAAAATTGGAGCTCCCCCACAAGTGACCCCATTTTGGAAACTAGACGCCCCAAGGAACTTATCTAGATGCATAGTGAGCACTTTGAACCCCCAGGTGCTTCACAAATTGATCCGTAAAAATGAAAAAGTGCTTTTTTTCACAAAAAAATTCTTTTAGCCTCAATTTTTTCATTTTCACATGGGCAACAGGATAAAATGGATCCTAAAATGTGTTGGGCAATTTCTCCTGAGTACACCAATACCTCACATGTGGGGGTAAACCACTGTTTGGGCACATGGTATGGCTCGGAAGGGAAGGAGCGCCATTTGACTTTTTGAATGAAAAATTATTTCCATCGTTAGCGGACACCATGTCGCGTTTGGATAGCTCCTGTGTGCCTAAACATTGGTGCTTCCCCACAAGTGACCCCATTTTGGAAACTAGACCCCCCAAGGAACTTATTTAGATGCCTAGTGAGCACTTTAAACCCTCAGGTGCTTCACAAATTGATCTGTAAAAATGAAAAAGTACTTTTTTTCACAAAAAAATTCTTTTCGCCTCAATTTTTTCATTTTCACATGGGCAGAAGGATAAAATGGATCATAAAATTTGTTGGGCAATTTCTCCCGAGTACGCCGATACCTCATATGTGGGGGTAAACCACTGTTTGGGCACTCGGCAGGGCTCGGAAGGGAAGGCGCGCCATTTGACTTTTTGAATGGAAAATTAGCTCCAATTGTTAGCGGACACCATGTCACGTTTGGAGAGCCCCTGTGTGCCTAAACATTAGAGCTCCCCCACAAGTGACCCCATTTTGGAAACTAGACCCCCCAAGGAACTTATCTAGATGCATATTGAGCACTTTAAACCCCCAGGTGCTTCACAGAAGTTTATAACGCAGAGCCATGAAAATAAAAAATAATTTTTCTTTCCTCAAAAATGATTTTTTAGCCTGGAATTTCCTATTTTGCCAAGGATAATAGGAGAAATTGGACCCCAAATATTGTTGTCCAGTTTGTCCTGAGTACGCTGATACCCCATATGTGGGGGTAAACGACTGTTTGGGCGCACGGCAGGGCTCGGAAGGGATGGCACGCCATTTGGCTTTTTAAATGGAAAATTAGCTCCAATCATTAGCGGACACCATGTCACGTTTGGAGAGCCCCTGTGTGCCTAAACATTGGAGATCCCCCAGAAATGACCCCATTTTGGAAACTAGACCCCCAAAGGAACTAATCTAGATGTGTGGTGAGGACTTTGAACCCCCAAGTGCTTCACAGAAGTTTATAACGCAGAGCCATGAAAATAAAATAAAAAAATTATTTTCTCAAAAATGATCTTTTAGCCTGCAATTTTTTATTTTCCCAAGGGTAACAGGAGAAATTTGACCCCAAAAGATGTTGTCCAGTTTCTCCTGAGTACGGTGATACCCCATATGTGGGGGTAAATCACTGTTTGGGCACATGCCGGGGCTCGGAAGTGAAGTAGTGACGTTTTGAAATGCAGACTTTGATGGAATGCTCTGTGGGCGTCACGTTGCGTTTGCAGAGCCCCTGATGTGGCTTAACAGTAGAAACCCCCCACAAGTGACCCCATTTTGGAAACTAGACCCCCAAAGGAACTTATCTAGATGTGTGGTGAGCACTTTGAACCCCCAAGTGCTTCATAGAAGTTTATAATGCAGAGCCGTGAAAATTATAAATACGTTTTCTTTCCTCAAAAATAATTATTTAGCCCAGAATTTTTTAATTTTCCCAAGGGTAACAGGAGAAATTTGACCCCAATATTTGTTGTCCAGTTTCTCCGGAGTACGGTGATACCCCATATGTGGGGGTAAACCACTGTTTGGGCACACGTTGGGGCTCGGAAGTGAAGTAGTGACGTTTTGAAATGCAGACTTTGATGGAATGCTCTGCGGGCGTCACGTTGCGTTTGCAGAGCCCCTGATGTGGCTTATCAGTAGAAACCCCCCACAAGTGACCCCATTTTGGAAACTAGACCCCGAAAGGAACTTATCTAGATGTGTGGTGAGCACTTTGAACCCCCAAGTGCTTCATAGAAGTTTATAATGCAGAGCCGTGAAAATTATAAATACGTTTTCTTTCCTCAAAAATAATTATTTAGCCCAGAATTTTTTAATTTTCCCAAGGGTAACAGGAGAAATTTGACCCCAATATTTGTTGTCCAGTTTCTCCGGAGTACGGTGATACCCCATATGTGGGGGTAAACCACTGTTTGGGCACACGTTGGGGCTCGGAAGTGAAGTAGTGACGTTTTGAAATGCAGACTTTGATGGAATGCTCTGCGGGCGTCACGTTGCGTTTGCAGAGCCCCTGATGTGCCTAAACAGTAGAAACCCCCCACAAGTGACCCTGTTTTGGAAACTAGACCCCGAAAGGAACTTATCTAGATGTGTGGTGAGCACTTTGAACCCCCAAGTGCTTCATAGAAGTTTATAATGCAGAGCCGTGAAAATAATAAATACGTTTTCTTTCCTCAAAAATAATTATTTAGCCCAGAATTTTTTATTTTCCCAAGGGTAACAGGAGAAATTGGACCCAAATAGTTGTTGTCCAGTTTCTCCTGAGTACGCTGATACCCCATGTGTGGGGGTAAACCACTGTTTGGGCACACGTCGGGGCTCAGAAGGGAAGTAGTGACTTTTGAAATGCAGACTTTGATGGAATGGTCTGCGGGCGTCACATTGCGTTTGCAGAGCCCCTGGTGTGCCTAAACAGTAGAAACCCCCCACAAGTGACTACTTTTTAGAAACTAGACCCCCCAAGGAACTTATCTAGATATGTGGTGAGCACTTTGAACCCCCAAGTGCTTCACAGACGTTTACAACGCAGAGCCGTGAAAATAAAAAATCATTTTTCTTTCCTCAAAAATGATGTTTTAGCAAGCATTTTTTTAGGTTCACAAGGGTAACAGGAGAAATTGGACCCCAGTAATTGTTGCGCAGTTTATCCTGAGTACACTGATACCCCATATGTGGGGGTAAACCACTGTTTGGGCACACGTCAGGGCTCGGAAGTGAGGGAGCACCATTTGACTTTTTGAATTTGAGATTGGCTGGAATCAATGGTGGCGCCATGTTGCGTTTGGAGACCCCTGATGTGCCTAAACAGTGGTAACCCCTCAATTCTACCTCCAACACTAACCCCAACACACCCCTAACCCTAATCCCAACTGTAGCCATAACCCTAATCACAACCCTAACCACAACCCTAATTCCAACCCTAACCCTAAGGCTATGTGCCCACGTTGCGGATTCGTGTGAGATATTTCCGCACCATTTTTGAAAAATCCGCGGGTAAAAGGCACTGCTTTTTACCTGTGGATTTTCCGCGGATTTCCAGTGTTTTTTGTGCGGATTTCACCTGCGGATTCCTATTGAGGAACAGGTGTAAAACGCCGCGGAATCCGCACAAAGAATTGACATGCTGTGGAAAATACAACGCAGCGTTTCCGCGCAGTATTTTCTGCACCATGGGCACAGCGGATTTGGTTTTTCATATGTTTACATGGTACTGTAAACCTGATGGAATACTGTTGCGAATCCGCAGCGGCCAATCCGCAGCCAAATCCGCACCGTGTGCACATAGCCTAATTCTAAAGGTATGTGCACACTGCGGAAAACGCTGCAGATCCGCAGCAGTTTCCCATGAGTTTACAGTTCAATGTAGACCTATGGGAAACAAAAATCGCTGTACACATGCTGCGGAAAAACTGCACGGAAACGCAGCGGTTTACATTCCGCAGCATGTCACTTCTTTGTGCGGATTCCGCAGCGGTTTTACAACTGCTCAAATAGAAAATCGCAATTGTAAAACCGCAGTGAAATGCGCAGAAAAAAACGCGGTAAATCCGCCATAAATCCGCAGCGGTTTAGCACTGCGGATTTATCAAATCCGCAGCGGAAAAATCCGCAGAGGACCAGAATACGTGTGCACATACCGAAACCCTAACCCTAGCCCTAACCCTACCCCTAACCTTACCCCTAACCCTACCCCTAGCCCTAACCCTAGCCCTAACCCTACCCCTAACCCTAACCCTACCCCTAACCCTAACCCTAGCCCTAACCCTAGCCCTACCCCTAACCCTACCCCTAACCCTAACCCTACCCCTACCCCTAACCCTAACCCTACCCCTAACCCTAACCCTACCCCTAACCCTAACCCTATTCTAACATTAGTGGAAAAAAAAAATGTCTTTATTTTTTTATTGTCCCTACCTATGGGGGTGACAAAGGGGGGGGGGTCATTTATTATTTTTTTAATTTTGATCACTGAGATATAATCTATCTCAGCGATCAAAATGCACTTTGGAATGAATCTGCCGGCCGGCAGATTTGGCGGGCGCACTGCGCATGCGCCCGCCATTTTGGAAGATGGCGGCGCCCAGGGAGAAGACGGACGGGACCCCGGCAGGATCGGTAAGTATGATGGGGTGGGGGGGACCACGGGGGGGGGGGATCGGAGCACGGGGGGTGGAATCGGAGCGCGGCAAGCGTGGAACGGAGCACGGGGGCGTGGAACGGAGCACGGGGGGGCTGGAACGGAGCACGGGGGGTGGAACGGAGCACGGGGGGGTGGATCGGAATGCAGGGGGGGTGATTGGAGCACGGGGGGGTGATTGGAGCACGGGGGAGCGGACAAGAGCACGGGGGGGAGCGGAGCACTGGATGGAGGGGAGCCGGAGCAGTGTACCGGCCAGATCGGGGGGCTGGGGGGGCGATTGGTGGGGTGGGGGCACATTAGTATTTCCAGCCATGGCCGATGATATTGCAGCATCGGCCATGGCTGGATTGTAATATTTCACCCGTTATAATAGGTGAAATATTACAAATCGCACTGATTGGCAGTTTCACTTTCAACAGCCAATCAGAGCGATCGTAGCCACGAGGGGGTGAAGCCACCCCCCCTGGGCTAAACTACCACTCCCCCTGTCCCTGCAGATCGGGTGAAATGGGAGTTAACCCTTTCACCGGATCTGCAGGGACGCGATCTTTCCATGACGCCACATAGGCGTCATGGGTCGGATTGGCACCGACTTTCATGATGCCTACGTGGCGTCATGCGTCGGGAAGGGGTTAAAATATACAGGGGCCCTGGCCTCCATTTAGACCAGTTAATACTTTGCGCCTGCTACCACTGTCTGCTACTCAGCAGAGGAGCCCACCCCTGTACCTAGCTATGCTACCTGTTTAGTCCTGTTACCAATTTTGAACTGCATTTAGCCTACTTTATTATTTGGGCCTACTAACTGTGTCTGCCACTCATTACAGTTGTCCTCCACTGAACAAAGCAATGCCGCCTGTTTAGTCCTGTTACCAATTTTGAACTGCATTTAGCCTACATTATTATTTGGGCCTACTAACTGTGTCTGTGTTAGGGCTAGCAGAACGCACCGAGTAAATAGAGATGTTTATTGATATTGGTGCGTTCGCTGCCCGGGGTCCACCGTGCAGGAGTACCTGCTGCTAGCAAACGGCGGAGCTATATGGCGGTATAGACTAACTCAGTTAATTCACTGAGTAGCCGTGAAAGGAAAGAACTGTGCCCTGTTAGACTCCACAGAGGCACAGGCTAACTGCCCAAACAGAGCAGTCAGTGGTCACACAAACACACAAAACTCCTCGCCGGAGGAGCCAGCATTCTAGGGGCTTATTTCAGCCGGGTCCCTGAATACACTTAGACTCAATCTCCTCGCCGGAGGAGCCAGCATTCTAGGGGCTTATTTCAGCCGGGTCCCTGAACACACATACATGTGACCACACTGGCGCAAAGCACATAACATAAGACAATACTAGCGCATGGCCGATTGGCCGTGCGGTCATGCGCAGTTTATATAGTTGCGGCACAGGAAGCTGCTACTGAAGTTTTTGCCCTTTCAGGACCTTCCAGAAGGACCAATGGAAAGTGCTGCAGTACCTGAGCATGTTTTGCACTTTCAGGACCTTCCAGAAGGACCAATGGAATGTACTGCAGCACCTGAGCATGTGACCGAACATGTGGCCCTCGACCTCCAATGGGAGACCCTGCCCTGGGCATGCTCAGTGTGAGTAAACAAGGACTTAGTCCCAGAGAGGCTCGCTCGCCGCAGATCAGTGCAGGGTACCATAGGAAAGCCAGAAAAGGCAGTAGTGACCCTATGCACCGAATCAGCCCCAGCGAGACGCTGGGAGCGACGTCTCCGCTGAGCAGAGCCCACTGCGGCCGATACCGAATGGGAGACCGCAGCAGACACGGATCGAGATTCCCAGTGTGCAGCAGAGGAAACTCGACTCCTAACAGTCTGCCACTCATTACAGTTGTCCTCCACTGAACAAAGCAATGCTGCCCGTTTAGTCCTGTTACCAATTTTGAACTGCATTTAGCCTACTTTATTATTTGGGCCTACTAACTGTGTCTGCCACTCATTACAGTTGTCCTCCACTGAACAAAGCAATGCCGCCTGTTTAGTCATGTTACCAATTTTGAACTGCATTTAGCCTACTTTATTATTTGGGCCTACTAACTGTGTCTGCCACTCATTACAGTTGTCCCCCACTGAACAAAGCAATGCCGCCCATTTAGTTCTGTTACCAATTTTGAACTGCATTTAGCCTACTTTATTATTTGGGCCTACTAACTGTGTCTGCCACTCATTACAGTTGTCCTCCACTGAGCAAAGCAATGCCACCTGTTTAGTCCTGTTACCAATTTTGAACTGCATTTAGCCTACTTTATTATTTGGGTTTACTAACTGTGTCTGCCACTCATTACAGTTGTCCTCCACTGAACAAAGCAATGCCGCCCGTTTAGTCCTGTTACCAATTTTGAACTGCATTTAGCCTACTTTATAATTTGGGCCTACTAACTGTGTCTGCCTCTCATTACAGTTGTACTCCACTGAACAAAGCAATACCGCCTGATTATTCCTGTTAGCAATTTTGAACTGCATTTAGCTTACTTTATTATTTGGGCCTATATCTGTGTTTCCTCCTCATCCTGCCCATTGCCCAGCCACTGCTAGATGAGTCTGATGCTACATTGTCCCAGACCACTACATTCCCCTTGCACTCTACTCAGCCAGAATCTGACCCTGCTGAAAGTCAGGTTCCCCTTCCGGCATACTATACCACCTTACATGGGGGCAAAGAGGAATGTGCAGATGAAAGTGCAGGTTCCTTCATCAGGTGGGGGGCATACTCGTTGGCGACGTCACTGGCACAGGGCCCCTCGTAGTACACAAAAGTGTCTGCCAGTGGGAAGCGCCACCCACCGTCAAACACACTGCTGTACTATGAGGGGCCCTGTGCCAGTACCAACAAGCGGGCCCCCCTGCTTGCTCTGGATCATAACACTTGCAAAGTTGAAATACTTACCTCTCCCTGCTCCACCGCCGTGACGTATTCTGTATTTCCTGGGCCCATGAAAATCTTGAGCCAGCTCTACCCACCCACAACTTTAGCCAAATGACCCCCAGTTTTCAATGCTTAACTATTATTATAAAGTAAATTAAGATTGACAAGCTTAAGTAATAAGAATTTATGTTTTTGGCATTAAAATGGGCACTGTAGGTGTTTTCCTGTCCTCCACTCACTGACGACTTTGAATCCCTATTAACTTGCATTGGGTTTCGTGTTTCAGTCGGCCCCCGACTTTTCGCAATAATCGGCCGATTTCACCCGATCCGACTTTTGACAAAGTTGGGTTTCGTGAAACCCGACTCGATCCGAAAAAAGTAAAACTCGCTCAACTCTAATTCCCTCACTACCTTTCTGTTTATATATAGCGTGGATTCTTCTAATCAATAGAATAATTCAATAGAACAGTGAAGATCAGTTGATGTTGTTCTGTTTGTTGAATCCTGTCATAAATCACACTGTGTGAGTATCTCCAGGCTCTTTATTCACATCATGTCTCAACCTCCATTACATGAATTCAGAGTGCAACAACATCCAACAAGTTCCAAACAAAGAATATAGAACACACATAAAAGTAGTGAGACCCCTAGAGGCCACATGAACATATAACATATTGCTACATCCTTTCTCTTTTAACTAGAGGAACAATAAAAGATACTAAACTAATGTATACTATGACAAAGTTAGAAATTAACCTAGTACGTCCAGTTAGATATAATCTTTGAGGTGCGCCGGCTTTTTGCTAATTCTGCCAGCTCTGGTAATATAAGATGTGTCACTTTCTACATCTGGTACATCTGGTAGTTCTTCTGATATTGTCTGTCTCTGGCCAGAGTCCTCACCCTGATGGTCAGCTGTCACTGTTGGTGCCTGACTTGTACTTGCTGCCTCGTTGTCTTGGGTGTCTGGATACTGTTCAAAAGGCCATGAATCATCTCTTTCTTGCGTTTTCTTCAAATATCTTCGATTCCTCCTTAGTCTTCTTCCGTCATCTGTTAGAATTTCGTAAGACCGAGGTCCCAGTTTCTGGACAACCTTTGCCTTTTGCCAGTGTTTGTCAAATGTGGTGCTTGGCTGCAGCCGAATGTTGTCATTTCTCTGGAGCTCAGGCAGATCCTTTGCAGATTTATTGTAATAGAAAGCTTGCCTAGCTTGATTCTTCTGTAATTTAGCTTCGATGTTTCCCAGCAGCTTTGGCTCTAACAGATGACACGCAGTTGGTACTAGTGTCTTTGTACGCCTACTCATGAGCCTCTGTGCCGGACTGCTGTCTAGGCCTTGGATGGGTGTGTTTCTATGATCCAGTATAGACAGATATACATCAGCACCCGCCTGGTTTGCTTTCCGCATGAGTCTTTTGGCCGTTTTTACTGCTGACTCTGCTTTCCCATTACTCTGAGGATATCTTGGAGAAGACGTCTGGTGTTCAAATTCCCATTTCTTACTGAAAGTTTTGAATTCTTCCGACGTAAACTGTGCCGCATTGTCAGAGAAAACGATATCTGGAATGCCATACCTGGCAAAATGGGCCTTGAGTTTTTTAATCACTGTTCTCGCCCTTGTGTCCTGCACCAAATCAACCTCCCAGAAGTTAGAGAAATAGTCCACTGTAATCAGGTATTCTTTGTCATTCCATGTGAACAAGTCTGTTCCTATTTTTGACCAAGGCCTATGTGGAATTTCATGAGGTTGCAATTTCTCCTTTGGTTGCTTATCATTGCAGGATGCACATATTTCACATTGTGCTATGTAATTTTTTATGTGGGCATTCATTCCTGGCCAATAAACTGATTCTCGTGCACGAAGTAGGCATCCTTCCATGCCTAAGTGAGAAGAGTGCAATGTCTTCAATATGCCTCTTCTGAACTTCAGGTATAACAGCCCTGTCTCTTTTAAAGATGATTCCTTGCTGCACTGACAATTCATCTCTTATGTGGAAGAATGGTGAGACTTCTCTCGGAGCATGCTGCTTGTATTTTGGCCAGCCCTGCAAGATGACAGTCTTTAAACTCTGGAGACTTTTATCCTTCTCTGTAAAAGTCTGGATTTGCTTGACCTTTTCTTTTGACACTGCAAGATAGTTACACATATTGATGGTTTCAATGTCTTCCTCCTCATCATTTGTGATAGGAAGGTAAGCTCTGCTTAGCGTATCTGCAATCAGTAAGTCTCGTCCTGGACAGTACCCAATGGCAACATCATATTTCTGAAGTCGCAACAGCATGCGCTGTAGTCTCTTTGGGGCATTTAGTAATGGTTTCCTTGTAATGCTCTCCAATGGTTTGTGATCCGACTGCACTGTTACCCGTCGACCATAGGTGTACTGGTGAAACTTCTCCATCCCAAATACCACAGCCAGTAGTTCCTTCTCAATCTGCGCATATCCCTGCTCTGTTGTTGTAAGGGCTCTGCTTGCAAATGTAATTGGCTGTTTGTTCTGCATTAATGTGGCTCCAAGGCCTTTTTCCGAAGCATCACATTGTACCACCACTTCTCGATCTGGATCGAAATACTTTAGGGTTGCTGTATCTGCAATGGCATTCTTTACTGCTCGGAAAGCAGTCTCCTGGCTTTCTGTCCATTCCCAGCGCACATCTTTGTGGGTTAGCTGTCTCAGTGGCTCACACATGTCTGACAGATGTCTGCAAAATTTTGAGAGATAATTCACCATGCCCAAAAATCGTTGTACTCCAGAAACATCAGTAGGGGTAGGCAAATCTTGTATTGCTCTCACCTTTTCAGGATCCACTTTAACCCCAGTTGAAGTCAGTCGATGACCAATATAGGCCACTTCTGTCATTTTCAATTTGAATTTGTCCAAATTCAGCTTTATGTTTTTTTCTCTGCATCTGTCCAAAAATTGTATCATCTTCTGATCGTGATCCTTGATTGCAGATTCCATATTTTCACCTTCTCCCACTACTAGAATATCATCCGCTATTGTCTTCACTCCAGTAAGTCCTTCCAAAGCCTGCATCAATTTCTGCTGGAATATCTCTGGAGCAGGTTTTAGTCCCATGGGCATTTTCAGCCATTTAAAGCGTCCAAATGGTGAAGAAAATGTTGTCAATAAACTTGAATCTTCAGTCAGGGCCACATGCCAGAATCCATTTTCTACATCACATACAGAAAATATTTTAGCCTTTGATAAATCTGGTAGAACATCATCTAATGTTGGCATTGGGTAATGATTTTGTTTCAGCGCCTTGTTGAGTGGTTTAGGATCAATACATATTCTTAACTTGCCCGATGGTTTCTGCACTATGACCAAACTGCTGATCCAATCTGTGCTCTTATGGACTGGTGCTATCATGCCTCTTCTCTGTAGATCTTGCAGTTCTACTTTCAGCGGTTGCATTAAAGCTACAGGCACTCTTCTTGTAGGTAATCTGGTGGGCTGCACTGTGTTGTGAATTTCTAGCCTATATTTACCTTCAAAGCATCCATCACCTTCAAATACATCAGCATACTCTGCTTTTATTTTCTGCATGTCCAAGTTGTGTTCTGCATTTAGTTTTGGATTTTTTATATCCTGGGCAACTTCAACAGACATAATGTTCTGAGACTGTACTTTTATTAAGTCCATTGCCTGAACTGCTTTTACTCCCAGTAATGGTACATGGTTACCACCCCGTAACACGGTAAATTCAACTCTATAACTCTTTCTGTTACATGGGTTTCGTATTTTTAGCTTACATGTCCCCATTGGTTTCAGAACACTTTTGTTGTACATCACCAGTACCTTGTCAGTTGGCTCAATAGAAACCTGTTTGTTTAGCAGATCAAATGAAATTACATTGCAGCTTGCTCCACAATCCAGCTGAAATCTAATGGGCTTCTCATCCAATAAGAATGTTGCATAAAGCTGCTTGGCATCCTTCACTACTGACTGCCCGACTACATTGACTTTCTCTGTTGTAGACTGCATTTGTAGCCATGTAATGTCCTCTGCACTGTCAGTGTCTGGTGTCACAGTGTGGAGCTGTCTGTACTGTTTGCCTCTTCCTTGCCTGCAGACAGCAGAGGAATGATTCTTCTTGCCACATGACCTGCAGGTTTCCCCATATGCTGGACACTTGGTTTTGTCTCTCTCATGCCTTTTCCCACAATACTTGCAGTGGACAGTGTTTATAGGGTAGTCTGGTCCTGTCTTTCCTTTCATAGATACTGCATATACCTTGTCATCATCATTCTCACTGGTGCCTGCCATCATCTTCAGGCTGTGCTTTGTGAGCTCAGCAGCCCTGCAGATTTGCATACATTTCTCTAAAGTCATGCCTTCCTCTCTCAGTAATCTTTCTTTGAGATGACTGTCCTTTATGCCACACACCATTCTGTCCTTGATTAGACTGTCCCTGATCTCTCCAAAGCCACATGTTTCCGCAAGTCTCCTCAGCTCTGTCAGATATCTGTCCACATTTTCACCATCCTCCTGATGTCTTGTGAAAAACTTATATCTTTCCACTGTCTCATTCTTCTTTGGGTCACAGTGTTTATCAAATGCCTGCACAATGTCTGCTAGGAGGAGGTTGTCTGTGTCTGGGAGCAAGGTGTGGGCTAATTCTCTGCCATTTTCCTCAATTAGGTAATAAAACAGCTTTACTTTCCGTTTGTCATCAGTGGGGCCCACAGTCAGATCCACATACAGTGTAAACTCTTCCTTCCAATGTCTCCAAGTCTGGGACAGATTACATGAAGTGACATCCAGTCTCTGAGGGGGCTTCAGACCAGTCTCCATTTTTCTGTACTGTCAGGGAATCTGTACTTACAGTTGCAGTGATCTGTGCAGTTCCAGCCTCATATAAGCTCTAAGAATTTGCAGGTTCTGTGCCCGGCTGCCACCATGTTCTGTTTGTTGAATCCTGTCATAAATCACACTCTGTGAGTATCTCCAGGCTCTTTATTCACATCATGTCTCAACCTCCATTACATGAATTCAGAGTGCAACAACATCCAACAAGTTCCAAACAAAGAATATAGAACACACATAAAAGTAGTGAGACCCCTAGAGGCCACATGAACATATAACATATTGCTACAGATGTTACATTTACTTTCTGAAAGAAAACAGATGTAAATTAGGAATTTAAAAGTTGGGATAGTGGCTGGCATTTTTTTTTTACACTCGTCCACACATCATGAGTATGGACTGTGTTTATACTGTTCATAAAGGTCATTTGACCAATTATGAGGATCCACAGGCGTTTTGTTTAGTGCTGACTATATATTCGACATTGTAATATATGAATTTTGATAGGAGTAATATGATGTACTAGCACTTTGGCTCTTATACTGTATGATATTAATTTATATTTAGGAAATTATTGTATTTATTATTGTTGGCAGGGGATTAATCTCTGTACTGTCCAGCCGTTCAACAGTGAATATATATTTATTCAGGAACAAAGATAACTCAGCTTACAACTGGTATTTCTTATAGCTTATGATTTTAGCAACTTGTCTGTCATCTTGCAAAGTGAAATTAATCCTGCCTTTCAGTTACACACACACAAACTGAGTGAACAGGAACTTCCCGGTTCCTTTTTTTAACCCCTTTGCGCCACGCGCCGTACTAGTACTGCGCTGCCGGCACTGCATTTGTGCCAGCAGCAGTACTAGTACGGCGCACCGATCACCGCGGTCTCGCGCTGAGCGCCGCGGTGATCGGGTGCGGGTGTCAGCTGTATATGACAACTGACACCCCGCAGCAATGCCCACGATCGGCGGTAGCGCCGATCGCAGGTATTTAACCCCTCTGATGCCGCTGTCAGTAGTGACAGCGGCATAGAGGGGGATCGCGCAGGGACGGGGCTCCCTGCGCTCTCCCACCGGAGCAACGCAATGAGATCGCGTTGCTCCGGTGACCCGGAAGGAGTCCCCGGATCCAAGATGGCCGCCGGACTCCTTCCGGGTCATGAAATGACCTGGCTAGCCGGCGCCTGCTGAGAGCAGGCGCTGGAAAGCCAGCTAAACTGCCAGTGTGCTATGCACAGTGTCAGATCAATGATTTGATCTAATACAGAGATGTCCCACCCTGGGACAATGTTAGAAAGTAAAAAAAAAAAAAAAAATAGAATGTGTAAAAAAAAAAAAAAAAAAAATCCCCAAATAAAAAAAAACAAAAAACATTTCCCAATAAATCCATTTATTTATGTAAATTAAAAAAAAACAATAAAAGTTCACATATTTGGTATCGCCGCGTCCGTAACGACCCGCTCTATAAAACTATCCCACTTGTTAACCCCTTCAGTGAACAGCGCAAAAAAAATAAATAAAAAACTAGGCAAAAAACATTGCTTTATTATCATACAGGCGAACAAAAAGTGGAATAACACACGATCAAAATGACGGATATAAATAACCATGGTACCGCTGAAAACGTCATCTTGTCCCGCAAAAAAAAAGCTGCCATAGAGCATCATCAGCAGAAAAATAAAAAAGTTATAGCTCTCAGAATAATGCGATGCAAAAACAATTATTTTTTTATATAAAATAGTTTTTATTGTGTAAAAGCGCCAAAACATAAAAAAATGACATAAATGAGGTATCGCTGTAATCGTACTGACCTGAAGAATAAAACTGCTTTATCAATTTTACCAAACGCAGAACGGTATAAACGCCCCCCCCCCCTAAAAGAAATTCAGGAATTGCTGGTTTTTGTTCATTCCGCCTCCCAAAAATCGGAATAAAAAGCGATCAAAAAATGTCATCTGCCCGAAAATGTTACCAATAAAAACGTCAACTCGTCCCGCAAAAAACAAGATCTCACATGACTCTGTGGGCCAAAATATGGATAAATTATAGCTCTCAAAATGTGGTGATGCAAAAACTATTTTTTGCAATAAAAAGCGTCTTTTAGTGTGTGACAGCTGCCAATCATAAAAATCCGCCAAAAAAACGCTATAAAAGTAAATCAAACCCCCCTTCATCACCCCCTTACTTAGGGAAAAATAATAAAATGTAAAAAAATGTATTTATTTCCATTTTCCCATTAGGGCTAGGGTTAGGGCTGGGGTTAGGGTTAGGGCTAGGGTTAGGGCTAGGGCTAGGGTTAGGGCTAGGGTTAGGGCTAGGGTTAGGGTTAGGGCTAGGGCTAGGGTTAGGGCTAGGGTTAGGGCTAGGGTTAGGGTTAGGGCTAGGGTTAGGGTTGGGGTTAGGGTTTCAGTTATAATTGGGGGTTTCCACTGTTTAGGCACATCAGGGGCTCTCCAAACGCGACATGGCGTCCGATCTCAATTCCAGCCAATTCTGCTTTGAAAAAGTAAAACAGTGCTACTTCCCTTCCGAGTTCTCCTGTGTGCCCAAACAGTGGTTCCCCCCAACATATGGGTCATCAGCGTTCTCAGGACAAGTTGGACAACAACTTTTGGGGTCCAATTTGTCCTGTTACCCTTGGGAAAATAAAAACATAGGGGATAAAATATCATTTTCGTGGAAAAAAAAATATTTTTTATTTTCACGGCTCTGCGTTATAAACTGTAGCGAAACACTTGTTGGTTCAAAGCTCTCACAACACATCTAGATAAGTTTCTTGGGGGGTCTAGTTTCCAATATGGGGTCACTTGTGGGGGGTTTCTACTGTTTAGGTACATCAGGGGCTCTGCAAATGCAACATGATGCCTGCAGACCAATCCATCTAAGTCTTCATTTCAAATGGCGCTCCTTCCCTTCCGAGCTCTGCCGTGCACCCAAACAGTGGTTCCCCCCAACATATGGGGTATCAGGGTTCTCAGGACAAGTTGGACAACAGCTTTTGGGGTCTAATTTGTCCTGTTACCCTTGGGAAAATAAAAACGTGGGGGCTAAAATATCATTTTCGTGGAAAAAAAATATTTTTTATTTTCACGGCTCTGCATTATAAACTGTAGTGAAACATTTGTTGGTTCAAAGCTCTCACAACACATCTAGATAAGTTCCTTGGGAGGTCTAGTTTCCAATATGGGGTCACTTGTGGTGGGTTTCTACTGTTTAGGTACATCAGGGGCTCTGCAAATGCAACATGACACCTGCAGTCCATTCCATCTAAGTCTGCATTTCCTTCCCTTCCGAGCTCTGCCATGCACTCAAACGGTGGTTCCCCCCCACATGTGGGGTATCAGCGTACTCAGGACAAATTGGACAATAACATGTGTTGTCCAATTTCTACTGTTACCCTTGGGAAAAAAAATTGCGGGCTAAAACATCATTTTGTGGAAAGAAAAAATGATTTTTTAATTTTCACAATGCTACATTCTAAACTTTAGTGAAACAATTGGGGGTTAAAAGTGCTCACCACACATCTAGATAAATTCCTTAGGGGGTCTTCTTTCCAAAATGGGGTCACTTGTGGGGGGTTTCCACTGTTAAGGCACGTCAGGGGCTCTCCAAATGCGACATGGCATCCGATCTCAATTCCAGCCAATTTTGCATTGAAAAGTCAAATGGAACTCCTTCCCTTCCGAGCTCTGCCATGCGCTCAAACAGTGGTTTATCCCATATATGAAGTATCGCCGTACTCAGGACAAATTGCACAACAACTTTTGGGGTCCAATTTATCCTGTTACCCTTGGGAAAATAAAAAATTTGGGGCAAAAGATCATTTTTTGTGAAAATTAATATAAATTTTTTTTTACGGCTCTACATTATAAACTTCTGTGAAGCACTTGGAGGTTCAAAGTGCTCACCACACATCTAGATTAGTTCCTTAGGGGGTCTACTTTCCAAAATGGTGTCACTTGTGGGGGTTTCAACTGTTTAGGCAGATCAGGGGCTCTCCAATCGTGACATGGGCTCCGATCTCAATTCCAGCAAATCTTGCATTGAAAAGTCAAATGGCGCTCCTTCCCTTCCAAGCTCTGCCATGTGCCCAAACATTGGTTTACCCCCACATATGGGGTATCGGCGTACTCAGGACAAATTGTACAACGACTTTTGTGGTCCAATTTCTCCTGTTACCCTTGGTAAAATGAAACAAATTGGACCTGAAGTAAAAATTTTGTGAAAAAAAAGTTAAATGTTCAATTTTTTTAAACATTCAAAAAATTCCTGTGAAGCACCTGAAGGGTTAATAAACTTTTTGAATGTGGTTTTGAGTACCTTGAGGGGTGCAGTTTTTAGAATGGTGTCACTTTTGGGCATTTTCTGTCATATAGACCCCTCAAAGACACTTCAAGTGTGAGGTGGTCCGTAAAAAAATGGTTTTGCAAATTTTGTTGCAAAAATGAGAAATCGCTGGTCAACTTTTAACCCTTATAACGTCCTAACAAAAAAAATTATGTTTCCAAAATTGTGCTGATATAAAGCAGACATGTGGGAAATGTTGTTTATTAACTATATTATGTGATATAACTCTCTAATTTAAGGGCATAAAAACTAAGAGTTTGAAAATTGCTAAATTTTCATAATTTCCGCCAAATTTTTGTTTTTTTCACAAATAAATACAAGTCATATCGAAGAAGTTTTACCACTATCATGAAGTACAATATGTCACGAGAAAAGAGTTTCAGAATCACCAGGATCCGTTGAAGCGTTTGAGAGTTATGACCTCATAAGGTGACAGTGGTCAGAATTGTAAAAATTGGCCCTGTCACTTAGGTGAAAACAGGCTTTGGGGTGAAGGGGTTAACAATGCATTATTGGTAATATAACACTATTGCTGGAGACATAAACCTATGTATTATTTAGCAGAAGTAAATAGTAGGTGTTTCAACACATACAATTATAAGCATTATTCAAACACTACCACTTGACAACTACTTATCATGTAAAGGTACCTTCACACTAAACGATATCGCTAGCGATCCGTGACGTTGCAGCGTCCTGGCTAGCGATATCGTTCAGTGTGACACGCAGCAGCGATCAGAATCCTGCTGTGATGTCGTTGGTCGGGGCTAGAGGTCCAGAACTTTATTTGGCGTGTGTGACACCGATTCAGTGATGTCTTCGCTGGTAACCAGGGTAAACATCGGGTTACTAAGCGCAGGGCCGCGCTTAGTAACCCGATGTTTACCCTGGATACCATCCTAAAAGTAAAAAAAACAAACGCTTCATACTTACCTTCGGCTGTCTGTCCCCGGCGCTCTGCTTTCCTGCACTCACTGTGAGCACAGCGGCCGGAAAGCAGAGCGGTGACGTCACCGCTCTGATTTCCGGCCGCTGTGCTCACAGCCAGTACAGAGAAGCACAGCGCCGAGGATATACAGCCGAAGGTAAGTATGAAGCATTTGTTTTTTTTACTTTTAGGATGGTATCCAGGGTAAACATCGGGTTACTAAGCGCGGCCCTGCGCTTAGTAACCCGATGTTTACCCTGGTTACCGGCATCGTTGGTCGCTGGAGAGCTGTCTGTGTGACAGCTCTCCAGCGACCAAACAGCGACGCTGCAGCGATCCGGATCGTTGTCTGGATCGCTGCAGCATCGTTTAGTGTGAAGGTACCTTTAGTCTTATGCTTGGTTGTCTTCATAATCCATTGTCAGTTGAGTTGATCGCTTACCAAGATCGCCTAACAATTAGTTTAACCAAATGACCTCTTGATTTGTGTGGGCTGCAGACACATACTCTGCTTCTTAATAATCACACACTAATGTCCAATAATATTTACACCCATATCATATTGGGTAAAGTACCCCTTAAAATACTAAATTTCCATTACAACTATGTTACCAAAAACAAATTCACTACTAGTAACACAAGGTACTTCATAAAAACAATGATTTTTATCGATATAACAATATAAAAAAGGTATATATGAAAGGTGCTGAGTCATAAAAGAGAGGACACAATACCATGGGGTGCCATGAAGCACAAGCTTATTCAAAGAATATAGCAGCCCTATGTAAACTCATGACTAATAATTAAAGTACAGAGCAAAGTTAAAAAATACCAGATACAAATGCATATTTCTTATGACTAAGCAGAAAAAGAACAGGGAAAGTGGTTTGAGCCTATATAGTGAATGACTGTAATAACAACATACCATATGAAGGTAACCGGAGAATACACTGTTAAAATGCTGCAATGTGTTTGACTGCTGCTAGACTGGCAAGTGGAATGAGTAAAGTGCAAAGATATTAGGGCATAGAATACCTGTAAAGTAGTGTGCACGTGGACATCCCGGGCATCCCTCTGCCCCGCTCCTTATAATTTTTTCCTGGCTTTGCACTTTGTGCAAAGCATTTATGAGTGTAGGAGTACATCAACTACTCTTTCAAAATATTTGAATTAGGACCGCAAGTTTTTGCTTGTTACTCGAAATGAGCATATGGGCATTAGAAATTGCTTGGTTCGAGTAATAAACATCCGAGTATTTTAGTGCTTGCTCCACCCTATTCAGGCCCAGGCAATTTGTGGAAAAATTTGGCAAGAATAATTTGAAAAACCACAATGAACAATAAAGATTATCAGCAGTATACATATATAGTTGCAATACATAAATAGGTGCAATTGTTACCATCCACCTCTCGTGTCTCCCCTTTTCCTCATAGTTTGTAAGCTTGCGAGGAGGGCCCTCATTCCTCCTGGTATCTGTTTTGAACTGTATTTCTGTTATGCTGTAATGTCTATTGTCTGTGCAAGTCCCCTCTATAATTTGTAAAGCGCTGCGGAATATGTTGGCGCTATATAAATAAAAATTATTATTATTATTATTATTATTATTGTTGGCTAATAATACAATATTGCAGCAATAACACATACATATTTTTTTCTGGACACTGAAAAAGTCCATTATTTTCATGAAATGTGTAGGAATTTATTAAATATTGTAAATTGTTCTATTGTAGAATCTTTTTGATGCTAGTCTGCTTTTTCACATTTCTGAATTGTATTGAATGTTTTTCCATGGGTTTCATGTGCTCATCATTTGCATTACCATATTTCTAGTATTTAGTTGTTCATATGTACTTTCCTGAGATAATTAAGCTGTATTTACACTAGCTCATTATCAGGAACAAGCATTCCTAGGAGCGTTCATTTCCTGATTATCAGGCAGTGTAAACAGGCTGCCGATCAAATGCTGAATGAGCAATACACTTGTTCATCATGTGATAATTATCTGTTTGAACAGAACAAGTACTGCTTCTTTGTAGGCAATCAGCAGTCGTTTACTGCTGCGGGTCAGCTAGTCAAAATCTATAGTTATAATGTATAGTTAAGTCAAAATATTTTTCTTCATATTATCCATGTAATTATAAATTAAAAAAAAAATACTGAACAAGTTATGCTCAAACTATAAAATGCAGTCTCTAAGATGTAACTTTGACTATTAAGATCACACATAAAGAGGATGAGACTGCAATATTCCAATCACTAAACATTGCTTGGTAAACAAAGAAGGGAACATGGCATTTGGTACTGTATTTTGCTCTAGTGGATGGATACTCCCATCAGCTGAGCCTACTCTTGGTATTACTAGGAGAGGGGCATAAGGCTGGGCATGAGGGGGATCCACCTTTGGGAAGCCACACTATGGTGGTCATGCGTCATTTTGCGGACTTCCCTTGTGTGAAAAAGTGACTTCTGGTTTCTGCGCTTGGAACGCAGGCGTGGAACACACTGCATACCAGCATGCACAGGGCCGAAAGTCACAGGATCGCCCCAAACAGCGCATGCGTCGTCTGAACACCAAGGCACTATGGCAAAATGCAAGTGGAGTTGGCATGCTTAACACAGTAATGCGCATGCGTCATTCTGCAGACTTCCCTTATATACAGTTAGGTCCATATATATTTGGACAGAGACAACATTTTTCTAATTTTGGTTATAAACATCACCACAATGAATTTTAAACAAAACAATTCAGATGCAGTTGAAGTTCAGACTTTTAGCTTTCATTTGAGGGTATCCAAATTAAAATTGAATGAAGGGTTTAAGAGTTTCAGCTCCTTAACATGTGCCACCCTGTTTTAAAAGGGACCAAAAGTAATTGGACAGATTCAATAATTTTAAATAAAATGTTCATTTCTAGTACTTGGTTGAAAACCCTTTGTTGGCAATGACTGCCTGAAGTCTTGAACTCATAGACATCACCAGGTGCTGTGTTTCCTCCTTTTTGATGCTCGGCCAGGCCTTCACTGTGGTGGTTTTCAGTGGCTGTTTGTTTGTGGGCCTTTCTGTCTGAAGTTTAGTCTGTAACAAGTGAAATGCATGCTCAATTGGGTTGAGATCAGGTGACTGAGTTGGCCATTCAAGAATATTCCACTTCTTTGCTTTAATAAACTCCTGGGTTGCTTTGGCTTTATGCTTTGGGTCATTGTCCATCTGTAGTGTGAAACGACGACCAATCAGTTTGGCTGCATTTGGCTGGATCTGAGCACACAGTATGGCTCTGAATACCTCAGAATTAATTTGGCTGCCTCTTTCCTGTGTCACATCATCAATAAACACTAGTGACCAAGTGCCTCTGGCAGCCATGCATGCCCAAGCCATCACACTGCCTCCACCGTGTTTTACAGATGATGTGGTATGCTTTGGATCATGAGCTGTACCACGCCTTCGCCATACTTTCTCTTTCTATCATTCTGGTAGAGGTTGATCTTGGTTTCATCTGTCCAAAGAATGTTCTTCCAGAACTGTGCTGGCTTTTTTAGATGTTTTTTAGCAAAGTCCAGTCTAGCCTTTTTATTCTTGATGCTTATGAGTGGCTTGCACCGTGCAGTGAACCCTCTGTATTTACTTTCATGCAGTCTTCTCTTTATGGTAGATTTGGATATTGATACGCCGACCTCCTGGAGAATGTTGTTCACTTGATTGGCTGTTGTGAAGGGGTTTCTCTTCACCATGGAGATTATTCTGCCATCATCCACCACTGTTGTCTCCCGTGGGCGCCCAGGTCTTTTTGCATTGATGAGTTCACCAGCTCTTTCTTTCTTTCTCAGGATGTACCAAACTGTAGATTTTGCCACTCCTAATATTGTAGCAATTTCTCGGATGGGTTTTTTCTGTTTTCGCAGCTTAAGGATGGCTTGATTTACTTGCATGGAGAGCTCCTTTGACCTCATGTTTACTTCACAGCAAAACCTTTCCAATGCAAGCACCACACCTCCAATCAACTCCAGGCCTTTTATCTGCTTAATTGAGATTGAAATAATGAAGGGATTGCCAACACGTGTCCATGAAATAGTCTTGGAATCAATTGTCCAATTACTTCTGGTCCCTTTAAAAACAGTATGGCACATGTTAAGGAGCTGAAACTCCTAAACCCTTCATCCAATTTTAATGTGGATACCCTCAAATGAAAGCTGAAAGTCTGAACTTCAACTGCATCTGAATTGTTTTGTTTAAAATTCATTGTGGTAATGTCTAGAACCAAAATTAGAAAAATGTTGTCTCTGTCCAAATATATATGGACCTAACTGTATAATGAGTGATTTCCGAGACCCAACAACTCAAATATAGGCATGAAATGTACTATACTAAATTTCATAAAATACTGGGTAAGGAATCACATGGTTGCCCCAAACTGCGCATGAGCAGCCTACACATTATAGCCACAGCTTGTATGTGAAAAAATATGGGCATAAAATATACAAATGAATGTAATAAAATTTACTAATGGCAACGAAGATGTAATCAAAACTAAAGGCGAATAATACTAGTAATGGTGATATATAGAATTAACAAACCTCAGTGTAAATAAACATACATGAACATATCATACTGTCCATTTGTAATCTGCAATACATATTTCCACACCAAGGTGGTTCCAGTCCCCCAAAACCATGCACATTACTGTGTTAAGCATAAGCATGCCGACTAGTGTTGAGCGATACCGTCCGATATTTGAAAGTATCGGTATCGGATGGTATCGGCCGATATCCGAAAAATATCGGATATCGCCGATACCGATATCCGATACCAATACATGTCAATGGGACACAAATATCGGAAGGTATCCTCTATGGTTCCCAGGGTCTGAAGGAGAGGAAACTCTCCTTCAGGCCCTGGGATCCATATTCATGTGTAAAATAAAGAATAAAAATAAAAATATTGATATACTTACCCTCGGACGCGCCCTGGTTGTCACCGCTGCAACCGCCATGCTTCCCTTTCTAAGAATGAGCGCGTTAAGGACCTTCGATGACGTCGCGGCTTGTGATTGGTCGCGTGAGCGGTCACATGACCGCTCAGCGACCAATCACATGCTGCGACGTCATCGAAAGTCCTTAATGCGCTCATTCTTAGGAACGGAAGCATGGCGGTTGCAGCGGTGACAACCAGGGCGCATCCGAGGGTAAGTATATCAATATTTTTTATTTTTATTCTTTATTTTACACCTGAATCTTAATCCCGGTACCGATTCCTGATATCACAAAAATATCGGAACTCGGTATCGGAATTCCGATACCGCAAATATCGGCCGGTACCCGATACTTGCGGTATCAGAATGCTCAACACTAATGCCGACTGATTTATTTGTTGCACTATGCACCTTAGACTTTGATTCTGATGCAAACCTTGTGACCAGTTATATTCACATATGGTATTGTTTCTATATATAATGCACAATGCACTTTATTTTTATAGTGTAGGCAGTACACTTAGCTTCATATAACTTTACATGGTCCGTCTAATATAGGGTTTTCTAAAAAATATAAAATAAAAAAATTTGCTACTTTATTTCTGTCACTGGCTGGACTAACTGTAATCACAGTAACAGGAAAATTTGTCTTCATAGAAGACAGATTTTGCATATTTCACCCATGAATTAAGAGGGAAAGATCAATCCTGGAACAGAAAGAGTCACATTTATCTGAAAACATATATTTCAAAGTTGCTTAGTTTCATGTGTACATTTCATTCAGAAATTAGAAATTAAAATGTCGGTTACTTTTTAAGTACATTTTCCAGTGTTTTCCCAGCATTGTATCAACAAAAATGTTTGTGGCTTTGTTGTCATTAGTAAATTGAATAGGGAATCTAATTATATTTGAAACAATTTATTGCAAGTTTTCAGCGAACTGTAAACTGAAGATAATAGAGTTTTTGGTAATTTTACACGAAGTCTTAGGCCAATGGTTATTGTTCTGTTATTTTAATTTGTGGAATAAGTTTTCAATAGAATTACTCCCCATAAATTGGAATCAGCAAACCATTTGCATAGAGGATAAGTAACTAAATCAGCCTTAGCTCCCTGACAAACACAGAACTCTTTCGGTGAAACTTTTGTAATTAAAGTCAGGGTTTGGTAGACACTCACTTTGGAAACAAGCTGTACACTACGTCAGATAAAAGCAGTCCCACAGAAGGAGAGTTAAAAGAGGTGGAAAAAGCAAGGCAATTCCATACTTGTTTATGTTCATGCCTTCTATCTAGTTAGAGTAACTTAAGAACTTAATTCCATGAATTTTCCTTCTTGGGGTTGCAATTTAAATGTTGAGGAGTATAGTTACAAGTTTAAAGAGCACCTTTCACGTGTCTACTTTAAACTTTCAACCACACTCCTCAACAATGAAGACCTCGGGTTGGGACGACGCTGCCACTGTTCAGTGTCGTGGGGTCTCCTCCCTTTTTTTAAAGCCCAGAGCCCCAGCTCTTCAATGGTATACATTGCGGTGGACTCTGAGAAAATGTCCGCCGGAGGCGCAGCATGTGAAAATGGAGATCTCGTCCACTGAAATCTCATCCCCGAGATCTCCATCTGTGCATGTGATGCCCTTGGCGCCATTTTCCCAGAGTCCACTGCAATGTAAACCATGGAATTGAGGGGGCTCTGGCTTTAACAAAATGTCAGTAGAGTCCCCGCACTACTGAACACCTGCAGCGTCACACCTCAGAATACTCCCTCCTCCTACACTGAGGCCTGCAGCATTGCCCCACTTCTGCCTGCACCAGCAGCGACCTTGGGACCCTGCTCAAATGCAGTGGGTAAGGTTATATCGAATTATAAGGTGCACCCCCATTTTCCCCCCAGATTTGGGGGAAAAATGCATCTTATAATCTGAAAAATGAGGTATATATATATATATATATATATATATATATATATATATGTATATAAATATATACATAAATTTATATACATACACATACGCAGAAAAAAATGAAAATATGGATAATATATAAATTACAATAATCATGTAAATTTATGAAACAAAAGGAAGATACATAATAGCACAGTAATAAATTGTGTATCTAACAAAATAATACATTTACTCCTAATTTTATCAGAGTATACAGGAGATGAGAGAAAAAAGAATGGAGAGGGGAGAAGAAAAAGGTAAAAAGGGGAAAGAAGGAAGGAAAAAAGGGATAAATTAAAGGGGAAAGGTAGGAATAGATGGGTAAAAAGAAATTAGAATTAGGTAAATAAATAATCTAGAAAAGGTAATGAAAACTAAGTAATGGGTAAGATAAAAGGCAAAATACTTAAAACAGTAAGACTCATTATGTGGATACCAGGATTACAAACCACTTTAGTGACAAGAGAGACCACAAGTGCAAGTGCCAGAATGTTAATCAGATAAAAGTGCAATAGGGAGAAAGAGCAACTGGTGCACCAGATTGCTCAAGGAAAAACCGCCTAACAAGAGCAGCGCTAGGTGGCATCTGCAGCCTCCACCACAGTGTGAAGGGAGGAGGTACTGAGTGATAATAGATGATGTGTTGTCTAAATAGTTCTGGCTACCAGAAACAGAATGGGTGTAACCAATTAGGTGGCTCACCTGTGAGAGTAAGAACCCTTACAGCATAAGGAGGGAGGCGTGAGAACAGTGTCAGACATGTATCGAGAAGCATATCTATGACTCAGGTTGTGGACTTAAAATGCACTGATACTTCTATATGCAAATACAGAGATAACAGTATAGACTTCAGAACAAACCAGAGATAACTGTCTGTGTTCCAGCAGAACTTGTGCTAAGCTTTATAGTTTTACCAATACTACAGCTCAGCTACTCACAAGAACTGTCACTCAAGGAAGAGTGCCCACCCTGCCAGAACCCAGGAAGTAAGGTAACTGAAGAATAGTGAGCTGTTCTAGAAACAACTTGACAATAACCCTTTAACGAAATGACAAGATCAGTAGACATGTTAATGATATTCAGATGATGTCAAAATGGAACCAGCATTTTCTAAATATCTCGATTTATTCAGTATTAAGTATGAGTGCCATTCTCAAATATACTAGCCTTAAACACCTTAGTGTGAGGTTATAGAGGTTATTAATGATTGTCTGAGGAATGTTTAGCCACTATGAATGCACTTGGGTACATAAATCGTCAAGGGATCTGCTGGCAGAAAATCTTGATGACTTGATTGCCCGGATGGCGGACATACCACCGAAAACCATTAATAACACCATAGCATGACAGCGCTTTTAAGTTCATGTATTTCTGTTGCTCATACTTGGTATTGAATAAATCACAGAATCATAGAATGGTTGAGTTGGAAGGGACCTCCTGGGTCATCTCGTCCATCTGCTCCAACCCCCTGCTCAAAGCAGGATTCACTAAATCATCCCAGATAGATGTCTGTCCAGCCTCTGTTTGAAGACTACCATTGAAGGAGAACTCATCACCTCTCATGGCAGCCTGTTCCACTCGTTGATCACCCTCAAATCGAGATGTTTTGAAAATGTTTTTTTTCACAGGACTAACGCATAGCAAATGAGGTACCAATATACAAAAAAGGCTCTAAAAGTGAACCTGGAAATTATATGCCAATAAGTATAACCTCTATTGTTGGTAAAATATTTGAAGGGTTTCTGAGGGATGTTATTCTGGATTATCTCAATGAGAATAACTGCTTAACTCCATCAGCATTGGTTTATGAGGAATTGCTCCTGTCAATCCAATCTAATCAGCTTTTATGAAAAGGTAAACTATAGACTGGACCAAGATGTGTCATTGGTGCCACACAAGAGGTTGGTACACAAAAAATGAGAATTTTGGGTCTGGGGGAAATGTTTGTAAATGGGTAAGTAACTGGCTTAGTGATAGAAAGCAGAGGGTGGTTTTAAATAGTACTAGATGGTGGACCGATTCTAACGCATCGGGTATTCTAGAATATGTATGTAATTTATTTATGAAGATTTCAGAATAATGCAATGAATACACAGGATTCGGCCAGCCAGGCGTGATCAATTAGCGAAGCATGGTTCAAATCCCGTGCCAATTCACGGCCGGACTGCATCTGTCGCTGATTGTTCGTGGCCGGCTGGGTGCGACCAATCAGTGAAGCTAGGGCCAGCTCCAGGTTTTTGAGGGCCCCAGGCAAAAGAGTCTCACAGCCCACATAGCATATAACACAGCCCACATAGTGTATAGCACATCCACGTAGTATATAGCACAGCCATGTAGTATATAGTACAGCTACATAGTATATAACACAGCTACATAGTATATAACACAGCCATGTGGTATATAGCACAGCCACATAGTATATTGCACAGCCACATAGTATATTGCACAGCCATGTAGTATATAGCACAGCGACATAGTATATAACACAGCCCACGCAGTATATAACACAGCCCACGTAGTATATAGCAATGTGGGCACCATATCCCTGTTATAAAAAGAATTAAAATAAAAAATAGTTATATACTCACCTTCCGGTGGCCCCCGAATCCAGCCCAGGCCTTTAGCAATGCTCCTCGCGACGCTCCGTTCCCAGTAATGCCTTGTGGCAATAACCAGTGATGATGTAGCGGTCTCGCGAGACCGCTACATCATCTGGGGTCATTGCCGCAATGCATTCTTAGGACCGGAGCATCGCGAGGAGCGGGAAGGCTGCCGCAGATGCCGGAAGGTGAGAATATAATGATTTTTTTAATTATATTTTTTAACATTATATGTTTTTACTATTGATGCTGCATAGGCAGCATCAATAGTAAAAAGTTGGTCACGGTTATAGGGTTAATAGCAGCGTTAACGGACTGCGTTACACTGCGCTATGCTGTGGTGTAACGTAGTCCATTTAATAGACTGCTAAAATGCTATGTGGGCACTGACTGGAGGGGAGTATGGAGGGGGCACTGACTGGAGGGGAGTAGGGAGGGGCCAATTTGCGGCCGAACTGTGCCTATCGCTGATTGGTCGTGCCTAGCCGGCCGCGACCAATCAGCGACGTGGGATTTCCGTTACAGACAAACAGACAGACAGATGGAAGTGGACCTTAGACAATTATATATATAGATATTCTCTAACTGGCTCGTAGTGACCAGTGTGGTACCGCAGGGGTCGGTGTTGAGACCTATTCTCTTCAACATATTCATTAATGATCTGGTAGAAGGTTTACACAGTAAAAAATCGATATTTGCAGATGATACAAAAGTATGTAAAGCAGTCAATACAAGAGAAGATAGTATTCTGCTACAGATGGATCTGGAAAAGTTGTAAACTTGGGCCGAGAGGTGGCAGATGCGGTTTAACAATGATAAATGTCAGGTTATACACATGGGAGGAAGGAATCAATATCACAATTACACACTGAACGAGAAACTACTGCGTATATCTGACATGGAGAAGGACTTGGGGATCCTGGTTAATGATAAACTTACTTGGAACAGCCAGTGCCAGGCAGCGGCTGCCAAGGCAAACAGGATCATGGGGTGCATTAAAAAAGGTCTGGATACACATGATGAGAGCATTATACTGCCCCTATACAAATCCCTGGTCAGACCGCACATGGAGTACTGTGTCCAGTTTTGGGCACCGGTGCTCAGGAAGGATATAATAGAACTAGAGAAAGTGCAAAGGAGGGCAACAAAATTAATAAAGGGGTTGGGAGAACTACAATACTCAGAGAGATGAGCAAAATTAGGATTATTTAGTCTAGAAAAAAGACGACTAAGGGGCAATCTAATAACCATGTCTAAGTATATAAGGGGACAATACAAATATCTCTCCGAGGATCTGTTTATACCAAGGAAGGTGACAGCCACTAGGGGAGATTCTCTGTATCTGGAGGAGAGAAGGCTTTTTCACCAACATAGAAGAGGATTCTTTACTGTTAGGGCAGTGAGAATCTGGAATTGCTTGCCTGAGGAGTTGGTGATGGCGAACTCAGTTGAGGAGTTCAAGAGAGGCCTGGATGTCTTCCTGGAGCGTAACAATATTGTATCTTACAGTTATTAGGTTCTTGAGTAGGATCTAGATTTGATGATTTATTCTGATGGAATATAGACTGAACTGGATGGACAAATGTCTTTTTTCGGCCTTGCTGAGTTTGTACCTATTTCATCATTTGCATATAATTAACATGTCTATCCATCTTGTGATATCTATAATCCCAATAATTTTCCTTAATGGAGTTGTAATTTCAATTTTTAATTTTTCAACAAAATTCAACTCTCTTGCCAAAAAAAACATTTTATGAAATACTAGGAAGGTAAACTTCCAAAACGCCATCATCTGCAACAGGGCATTGTATTGGTGTGTCATATATAGTTGTAAAATTTGACTTGTAACACAGATATGTAAAAACACACAGTTGTAGTCTGGATTTTAGGAAATTTGCTTTTGTATTTTAAAAAAAAAATATTATACCCCTTCAGAAAAATGATTGCACAAGAAATGCAAATACTACAGTCAATTGTGACAAGCAAGCACCGCGCCTGACACGGATTTCA
The DNA here is from genome assembly GCF_032444005.1 of Ranitomeya imitator. NCBI lineage: Eukaryota > Metazoa > Chordata > Amphibia > Anura > Dendrobatidae > Ranitomeya > Ranitomeya imitator. The sequence continues at coordinate 237,727,057 of NC_091284.1, forward strand.
ATTTTTTTCTGGATTTTGCTATATTGTTTTTACCTTATTGTACATTAAGAGATAAAGAATAAAAAGAGTAATTGTAATTCAAATGCAAGACAGACGCCAGCTACACCATGCCCCGATCAATCACACTGAATCTGGAACTGCTGTTGACATTTATCCTTTTGACAATGCTACCGTAAATCGTATGTTGTGATAGCTGCAAGGTATTATGAGAAAACCCAAGCAAGTGGTCATGCCTGAGGTCATGTCAGCCTTCTGTGACTCGATCTGATGCAATCTTCTGCAATATGTAAAAAGTTGGCTGCCATTTTCTAGGCAATTTGAGCAAAATCGAAAAGCAAGTTGTTCGATTCTATCGAGACCTGGGAATTTTCGAAAATATGACTGAAATTCAATTCAAATTGAACCAATTAAATTGTCTATAATGGAGATATTAACTTTAATATTTTTTTGAAAAAATTGTTTTTCATTTTTTAATATTTTCTATTGATCTCCCTATGAGACTGGAATCTGCAATTGCTTAATGTAGTATATGATACTATAATATTGCAGTGAATTGTAAAATTACCTCCTGCTTTGAAGCTCAACCACAGGCTGGGCTTCATATGTGTGCAAACATAGCAAACATGTGATATATCAATCGGACAATTCTCTTAACAACTTGATTACTCTGCTTCAATGTTTATCCATCTTCTTACCAGTCAAAATAAACTTTCAAACTATCTTCTCAATAAATGTCTATTCCAACGCGTAGAATATTCTAATGACATATCTAAAATAATGTAATAATATTAACTTCTTCAACGATGAATGATGGGAATCCAAGATTAAAGGAGACCTTTCACCAAATTTTACATGTTGAGTGGGACATAATATAACAAGCGCTGTAGCGCAGAATAACAAGCTTAATTTATTTGTTTTAATTTTGCCTTTCCATTGTGGAGATACTAACAAAATATTCGCACCAAATAAATAAATTTTCGCTAAGGGGGTGTTATTATTTATTTTTTAGCTAGAGATGTTTACTTTTCCCTTGTATGAAGTTGACCTATCGTAAGCAGGTATCAATATACAGAAAAAAAGTACATGCTCCCACAATGATATAAAACTAACTGACTGCTAGGAGATGAAAGATGAAATTTGTTCATAATCTCATTAATTTCTGCTGTACACATAGACACTTGAAATTACTCTGCAGTGTGATCAGCACTGTCTGTCATTATTACAAGTCTCACTGAGAAAACCAGTGGGAGTTTTAAATTTCAACTGTATTTTATGAGGTCGTAACTCTGGAACACGTCATTTGGTCCCACTGATTCTGAGACTGTTTTCTAAAAAAAGAAATTTGGAGAAAATTTTGAAAATTTTCCTATTTTCAAACATTTAATTTTTATGCCCCTAAATCACAGTCATATCACACAATATAGTAAATAAATAACATTTTCTACATATTTACTTTACATCAGCACTATCTTTGAATCATAATTTTTTTGTCTTAGGAAAGTTATAAGGGTTAAAAGTTGACCAGCGATTTCTCATTTTTATATCAAAATTTGCAAAACCTTTTTTCTAGGGACCACCTCACATTTGAAGTGACTTTGGGGGGCCTATATGAAAGAAAATACCTAAAAGTGACACCATTCTAAAAACTGTATCCCTCAAGGTGCTCAAAACCACATTAAAGACGTTTATTAACCTTTCAAGTGCTTCACAGGAATGTGGAAGTTAAAAAAATAAACATTTACTTTTCTTTCACAAAAAGTTTAATTTAGACCTAGTTTGTATTACTTTTTCAAGGGTAAAAGGATAAAATGGACCATACAGTTTATTGTGCAATTTCTCCTGTGCATGCCAATATCCCATATGTGGGAGAAATCTACTGTGTGGGCACACAGCAGGGCTCGGAAGTGCAGGAGCGCCATTTCACTTTTTGAATGTAAAATTTGCTGGCATAATTAGCGGATGTCATGTCATGTTTGGAGAGCCCCTGATGTGCTTAAACAGTGGAAACCCCCCCCACAAGTGACACCATTTTGGAAACTAGACCACATATGGAACTTATCTAGATATGTATTGAGCACCTTGAACCCACAGGTGCTTCACAGAAGTTTATAATGTAGAGTCGTGGAAATAAAAAAAATCACATTTTTCCCAAATTAATCTACCTTCAAATCTTGCATTTTTAAAAGTATAGCAGGAGGATTTGCTCCATACAATTTGTTGTGCAATTTCTCCTGAGTACTCAGATACTTCATATATGGGGGAATACTACTGTTTGGGTGCGAGGCAAAGCTTGGAAGGGAAGGAGCGCATTTGACTTTTTGAATGCAAAATTTGCTGGAATAATTAGAGGGTGCCGTGTCGCATTTGGAGAGCTCCTGATGTGTCTAAACAGTAGAAATTCCCCCACAAATGACACCATTTTGGAAAATAGATAGTACACTATGGCACAACTGTGGAGGTGCACACGTAGGTTCTCAAACCAATATGTGAATAGAATAGAACATGGCACTCAACTTAGGTAATACGTGAAGAACTTTAATGCAGTCCAATATAAATTGCAAATATTTCAGTCGTTAGAAGACATTCATCAATGTGCCGAATCCTTTTTTTTTCAAACAAATGGGTTATGTGGTTCAAGCGATGTTAAATGACATCTGTGAGGTCAAGATGCTTTCTAATAAGAAAGCTAAAAAGGGATATGTGATCCACTCCAACGAGTAGCAGATACCGTACTGGAGCCGGACGAATACCCACTGAATACCACTGGTATAATGCACAACGGATACCTGGCCGACACTGGATCTGCACCTAACTACTGTTTCTGAGTATACCAGGGAAATAGGGCTATGAACAACAACTACAGTGGAATGCATATCCATTTTTAGCTTTCTCATTAGAAAGCATCTTGACCGCACAGGTGTCATTTAACACCATGTGACCCACATAACCCATTTGTTTGAAAAAAGAAGTCGGCACATTGATGAAGGTCTACACATCTAGATGTGTACTGAGCACCTTGAACCCCCAGGTGCTTCACAGAAGTTTATAACGGTGAGCCGTGAAAATAAAATATCACATTTTTTGCAACAAAAATCTTTTCTAGCTACAAATTTTGTATTTTCACAAGGGCAAAAGGAGAAAATGGACCCTAAAGTTTGTTGTGCAATTTCTGCTGAGTTCACCAATACCCCACATGTGGTCAAAAGCTACTTTTGAGTCACAGTGCTCAGAAGGGAAGTAGCGCCATAATACAGTGCGGATTTTGCTGCACTTGTTTGAGGGTGCCATGTTACTTTGGCAGAGCCCCTGAGATGCCAGAAGAGCAGAACCCCCATTAGTGACCCCATTTTAGCACTTAAACCTCTCCATGAAATTATCTAGTGGTGCAGTGATTATATTGACACCACAGATGTGTCACAGACTTTTATACCATTGGGCAGTGAAGAAAAAATTATTTACTTTTTTACCACCAGGGTTGTGTGTTAGCCCCGAATTTTACATTTTCTTATCAGGAAATAGGTAAAAATGGCACCAAAATTTGTTCCACAATTTCTGCTGAATGTAGAAATACCCCATATGTGGCTGTACAGTACTATTTTACCATATGGAGTGACATGGAAGGGATGGAGCGCTATTTCCTTCCTGGAGCACAGATTTTCCTAAACTAGTTTACGGATTCCATATAAAGGACTCCTTAAGTGCTAGAAAAGCAGAATCAACCCTCAAGTGACCCAATTCAGAGGTAGTGGCGATTTTGACTCCATTGGTGTTTTCCAGAAACAAACAGCAGTGGATGTTGTTGAGTGATAATTGCAAATTGCTGTTGTAGTGACCAGTATGTTGCAGTCACCAGTACGTTATGCCCAGCTCATGCTTCTGCTTCACCCAAACATGTGGGTGCTAAATGTGGTATAGGCACACTGGGGCTCGGAAGGGAAGGGGGGCATTTGGATTTGGGAGTGGAGAATTTGCTGAATTACTTTTGGTGAGGGAGGAATCATTTAGCTTTCCAGAGCCTTTGTGCTACCAGTAACGTGGAAGCTCCCTATATTTCCGTTAACAGATGGCAGACCTGGGTGGGGACTTGCCTTTTTGTGGATTGAGTTGAAGCTTTTAATGGGAACATTTTACATAACATTTATGATCACACTTATCCGGCCCACTACGCTGAGCACTTACTTTGGGGTTTCCATCTAAATCTCTGAGTAATGTGACAGATGAAACCTCAAAGGGATCCACTCATTATAATGAGGCAGCAGAGTTACTCTGGACCCCAACTGACATCTGTTCAGTGATGTTCTTTTCAGAAGTGCACAAAACTGTGGCTGACGGCACTTTTATTCAATCCTAAAAAGACAGCCAACGCCGGATCACAGGTCCTATGGTGTCCACAGTGCCTCTGTAAGGAGGAGAGCCAGCCTCAGCTTGCCTTATCCGGGACGAGTCCGGAACCTTCGGTGCTGTCACCCAAGTTGCAGGGGAAAGAATCAAGTGCCCCGGACAGACCTTTGAACTTGAGATCAGGGGGTGTGAGGGGTATAAGAGGGAAACAGTGCACAGAAACAGGAACCCAGTTGGCGGGAAGCTGTAGTGTGCGGAGGCAGAGTGAGAGCCCTCCCGCGCTGAACAGTCAGGACACAGTAGGCTTCAGTCAGAGAGGCCTATGGAGACTTACCAAAAACTGTAGGAAGAGATGTCTCCTAAGAAGCCTGACATCCACTCCCACAGTGCCACTGAATGTGAGTGAGCCCTCCCTACAACCAGACCACAGGGGGTGCAGGTCGAGACTCGGCTGAGTGCGGCTGTCATACGTAGATTCTCCCGCCCATATTAGCATGGTGCCGATGCTTATAAATAAAGGACTGTTCTTTCTCCAATGTGACCCATCGTGGAACCAGGACCCACGAAAAGACATTCCAGGACCTTGGCTGACACCAGAACCCATCTCCGACCAGGACGATGCCGGAATCTTCAAGCGTTCAGGCCGGAATGCCGCCGCTATCTTCACAAAGACAGATCCTCAATACCACCGGATTGATAAGTTTGATACCTTTGAACTTTCCTCAACCCTCTATTGCCCCTGCCCCGGTGTAAGCACTCAGCGTTTATCCAATGATATACACTGCTCAAAAAATAAAGGGAACACTTAAACAACAGAATATCACTTCAAGTAAATCAAACTTCTGTGAAATCAAACTGTCCACTTAGGAAGCAGCACTGTTTGACAATCAGTTTCACATGCGGTTGTGCAAATGGAATAGACAACAGATGGAAATTATTGGCAATTTTCAAGACACAATAAAGGAGTAGTTCTGCAGCTGGGGACCACAGACCACATCTCAGTACCAATACTTTCTGGCTGATGTTTTGGTCATTTTTGAATGTTGGTTGTGCTTTCACACTTGTGGTAGCATGAGACGGACTGTACAACCCACACAAGTGGCTCAGGTAGTGCAGCTCATCCAGAATGGCACATCAATGCGAGCTTTGGCAAGAAGGTTTGCTGTGTCTGTCAGCGTAGTGTCCAGAGGCTGGAGGCGCTAAAAGGAGACAGACAGGACTGCTACCTTAGCCTGTGAGCAAGGACGAACAGGAGGAGCACTGCCAGAGCCTTGCAAAATGACCTCCAGCAGGTCACAAATTCGTGCATTTGTCTGCACAAATGGTTAGAAACCGACTCCATGAGGATGGTCTGAGTGCCACAGATGGGGGTTGTGCTCACAGCCCAACACCGTGCAGGATGCTTGGCTAGGGTTGAGCGAAACGGGTCGAACATTTTCAAAAGTCGCCGACTTTTGGCTAAGTCGGGGTTTCATGAAACCCGATCCGACCCCTGTGCGGGGTCGGCCATGCGGTACGCGACTTTCGCGCCAAAGTCGCGTTTCAATGACGCGAAAAGCGCCATTTCTCAGCCAATGAAGGTAAACGCAGAGTGTGGGCAGCGTGATGACATAGGTCCTGGTCCCCACCATCTTAGAGAAGGGCATTGCAGTGATTGGCTTGCTGTCTGCGACGTCACAGGGGCTATAAAGAGGCGTTCCCGCCGACCGCCATCTTACTGCTGCTGATCTGAGCTTAGGGAGAGGTTGCTGCCGCTTTGTCAGAAGCAGGGATAGCGTTAGGCAGGGTCCATTAACCACAAAACCGCTTGTGCTGCAGCGATTTGCACTGTCCAACACCACCCTCGGTGTGCAGGGACAGTGGAATTTTTTTTTTTTTTTTTTTTCCCCTCAGCGCTGTAGCTCATTGGGCTGCCCTAGAAGGCTCCCTGATAGCTGCATTGCTGTGTGTACGCCGCTGTGCAAACCAACTGCTTTTTTCAAAGCACAAATCCTCTTGTTCCTTCCTTTCTGCACAGCTATCTTTTTTGTTTGTCCACACTTTTTATTTCATTTGTGCATCAGTCCACTCCTTATTGCTGCCTGCCATACCTGGCTGAGATTACTGCAGGCAGGGAGATAGTAGCTGCCTGCCATACCTGGCTGAGATTACTGCAGGCAGGGAGATAGTAATTGTAGGACATTCCCTGTTTTTTTTTTTTTTTTTTTTTTGGTGGGAGATTAAGATTGGCAATTTGGCATTTCTGCTAGAGTGCCATCCCTGTGTGTGCCATCTCTCTCACATAGTGGGCCATAGAAAGCCTTTTCATTTTTCTGTATTTTTTTTTGTGGGGTGTATAAATTCTCCCTGATAAAAATACAGTGGGAGATTAATATTGGCCTTTGGGCTTGTGTGCCAGTCCTGAGTGTGCCATCTCTCTCACAAATAGTGGGCCATAGAAAGCCTATTTATTTTTTTTTTTGGTTTTATAAATTCTCCCTGAAAAAAAGGGAGATTAATATTGGCCTCTGGGCTTGTGTGCCAGTCCTGAGCGTGCCATCTGTGCCAGCCCTGAGCGTGCCATCTCTCTCACAAATAGTGGGCCATAGAAAGCCTATTTAATTTTTTTTTTTGTTTTATAAATTTTCCCTGAAAAAAGGGAGATTAATATTGGCCTCTGGGCTTGTGTGCCAGTTGTGAGCGTGCCATCTGTGCCAGTCCTGAGCGTGCCATCTCTCTCACAAATAGTGGGCCATAGAAAGCCTATTTAAATATTTTTTTGGTTTTATAAATTCTCCCAGAAAAAAAGGGAGATTAATATTGGCCTCTGGGCTTGTGTGCCAGTCCTGAGCGTGCCATCTGTGCCAGCCAGCCCTGAGCGTGCCATCTCTCTCACAAATAGTGGGCCATAGAAAGCCTATTTAATTTTTTTTTTTGTTTTATAAATTTTCCCTGAAAAAAGGGAGATTAATATTGGCCTCTGGGCTTGTGTGCCAGTTGTGAGCGTGCCATCTGTGCCAGTCCTGAGCGTGCCATCTCTCTCACAAATAGTGGGCCATAGAAAGCCTATTTAAATATTTTTTTGGTTTTATAAATTCTCCCAGAAAAAAAGGGAGATTAATATTGGCCTCTGGGCTTCTGTGCCAGTCCTGAGCGTGCCATCTGTGCCAGTCCTGAGCGTCCCATCTCTCTCACAAATAGTGGGCCATAGAAAGCCTATTTTATTTTTTTTTTGGGTTTTAGAAATTCTCCCTGAAAAAAGGGAGATTAATATTGGCCTCTGGGCTTGTGTGCCAGTTGTGAGCGTGCCATCTGTGCCAGTCCTGAGCGTGCCATCTCTCTCACAAATAGTGGGCCATAGAAAGCCTATTTAAATATTTTTTTGGTTTTATAAATTCTCCCAGAAAAAAAGGGAGATTAATATTGGCCTCTGGGCTTCTGTGCCAGTCCTGAGCGTGCCATCTGTGCCAGTCCTGAGCGTCCCATCTCTCTCACAAATAGTGGGCCATAGAAAGCCTATTTTATTTTTTTTTTGGGTTTCAGAAATTCTCCCTGGAAAAAAAAAGGGAGATTAATATTGCCCTTTGGGCTTGTGTGCCAGTACTAAGCGTTCCATCTCTCTCTCTCTCTCAGTCAGTGGGCCATAGAACGCATATTTTTGGTTTTATTTGTTTTCTAAATTCTCCCTGAAAAAATCATTTTATTTTATTTGGTTTCTAAATTCTTCCTGATAAAATCATATTTTTTTTATTATTTTTATTTCTAAAGTCTCCCTGAAAAAAAAAAAAAAAAAACAACCAAAAAAACAGTGGGAGATTAATATTGGCCTTTCTGCTTGTGTGCCAGTCTTGACTCCTGGGTGTGCCATCTCTCTCTCTCTCTCTCTCTCTCTCTCTCTCTCTCTCCAATTGTGGTCCATAGAAAGCCTATATTTTTTTTCCTTGATTTGGGTTCTAAAATCTACCAGAGAAAATAACTACATCAATCATTGGTAGAAAAATATTGGCCTCTGGGTTTGTGTGCCACTCCTGACTCCTGTGTGCGTCATCTCTCAGTCAGTGGGCCATAGAACGCCTATTTTTGGTTTTATTTGTTTTCTAAATTCTCCCTGAAAAAATTATTTTATTTTATTTGGTTTCTAAATTCTTCCTGATAAAATCATATTTTTTTTATTATTTTTTTTTCTAAAGTCTCCCTGAAAAAAAAAAAAAAAAACAGTGGGAGATTAATATTGGCCTTTCTGCTTGTGTGCCAGTCTTGACTCCTGGGTGCGTCATCTCTCAGTCAGTGGGCCATAGAACGCCTATTTTTGGTTTTATTTGTTTTATAAATTCTCCCTGAAAAAATCATTTTATTTTATTTGGTTTCTAAATTCTTCCTGATAAAATCATATTTTTTTTATTATTTTTTTTTCTAAAGTCTCCCTGAAAAAAAAAAAAAAAAAAACAACCAAAAAAAACAGTGGGAGATTAATATTGGCCTTTCTGCTTGTGTGCCAGTCTTGACTCCTGGGTGTGCCATCTCTCTCTCTCTCTCTCTCCAATTGTGGTCCATAGAAAGCCTACATTTTTTTTCCTTGATTTGGGTTCCAAAATCTACCAGAGAAAATAACTCCATCAATCATTGGTAGAAAAATATTGGCCTCTGGGCTTGTGTGCCACTCCTGATTCCTGTGTGCGGTCATCTCTCACTCAGTGGCCCATAGAAAGCATATAGTTTGTTACATTTGTTTTCTAAATTCTCCCTGCAAAAATCTATTTTTTTTTTTTTGGGGGGTTTCTAAAGTGTTCCTGAAAAAAATAAAAATAAAAAAAAAATAATAGTGTGACATTAATATTAACATTTGTGCTTCAGTGACAGTCCTGCGTGTGGGGCATCTCTCTAATTTGCAGCCACCAAAAAAAGAGTGTGTAACATTGGGCCTGATTTTCGCTGTGGTCTCACCAACCTGTAAAGGGGTAGCTAAATCATACTGAAGTTATAGCTCACCGTGTAAGTTGTGTGACTGCAACAAATAACGTTAGTTTGGTTACGTTTTTAAAACAATGAGGAAGTCTAGTGGAAGAGGTCGTGGCCGGGGGCGTTCATTGTCAGCTGGTAATGAGGGTAGTGGTAGTGGTGGAGCATCAGGTGGTCGTGGGGGAAAAAATATTGCACCTAAGTCTGGAGCTGTGGAGCCAGGTTCGTCGTCCGGCTACACAAGGCCTCGAACGCTCCCTTTTCTGGGATTAGGAAAACCGCTTTTAAAGCCGGAGCAGCAAGAGCAAGTTTTGGCTTATCTTGCTGACTCAGCCTCTAGCTCTTTTGCCTCATCTCGTGAAACTGGTAAAAGTAAAAGCAGCGCGTCGTTAGTGGATGTTCACGGTCAGGGACAAGTCACTTCCTTGTCCTCTTCAGCAAAAACAACAACAGAGAAGAATGCAGCAGGCGACACAACGGGTTACTCCATGGAGCTCTTTACACATACCGTCCCTGGCTTAGAAAGTGAAGCAGTTAACAGTCCATGCCCATTACAAATTGAATCTGACATGGAGTGCACTGACGCACAGCCACAGCCAGACTACTATGCTGGTCCTTTGACTCAGACCACAACATTGCCCTCGCAGGGTGCTGATCAAGAATCAGACCCTGATGAGACTATGTTGCCCCATCACGAACGCTATACCACCGAACGACACGGTGACACAGACGAAGTTGCGCAGGAGGTACAAGAAGAGTTATTAGATGACCCAGTTCTTGACCCCGATTGGCAGCCATTGGGGGAACAGGGTGCAGGCGGCAGCAGTTCTGAAGCAGAGGAGGAGGAGGGGCCGCAGCAGGCATCAACATCGCCACAGGTTCCATCTGCCGGGCCCGTATCTTGCCCAAAACGCGTGGCAAAGCCAAAACCTGGTGGAGGACAGCGTGGCCATCCGGTTAAAGCTCAGTCTGCAATGCCTGAAAAGGTATCCGATGCTAGAAAGAGTGCAGTCTGGCATTTTTTTAAACAACATCCAATTGATCAGCGCAAAGTCATCTGTCAAAAATGTTCTACTTCCTTAAGCAGAGGTCAGAATCTGAAAAGTCTCAATACTAGTTGCATGCATAGACATTTAACCACCATGCATTTGAAAGCTTGGACTAACTACCAAACGTCCCTTAAGGTTGTTGCACCCTCGGCCAATGAAGCTAGTCATCAACGCAACATCCCTTCCGGCAGTGTAGGACCACCATTTAGCGCACCACCTGCTGTATCTGTGCAGGTATCTTTGCCAGGCCAAAGCAGTCAGGGTCAGGGAATCACCAGTTTCGTAGTAGGAAACACTGCATCTAGGGCACCGGCGGCAACAATACCATCTCCCACCGTCTCTCAGTCTGCCATGTCCACCGGCACCCCCGCTAGTTCCACGATCTCCAGCTCTCCAGTCCAGCTCACCCTACATGAGACTATGGTTAGAAAAAGGAAATACTTAGCCTCGCATCCGCGTACACAGGGTTTGAACGCCCACATAGCTAGACTAATCTCGTTAGAGATGATGCCCTACCGGTTAGTTGAAAGCGAAGCTTTCAAAGACCTGATGGACTACGCTGTACCACGCTACGAGCTACCCAGTCGACACTTTTTTTCCAGAAAAGCCATCCCAGCCCTCCACCAGCATGTTAAAGAGCGCATCGTCCATGCACTCAGGCAATCTGTGAGCACAAAGGTGCACCTGACAACAGATGCATGGACCAGTAGGCATGGCCAGGGACGTTACGTGTCCATCACGGCACACTGGGTAAATGTGGTGGATTCAGGGTCCACAGGGGACAGCAAGTTTGGGACAGTTCTGCCTAGCCCACGGTCTAGTAAACAGTTGTCTGTAGCCGTTCGCACCCCCTCCTCCTCCTCCTCCTCGTCCTCCTGCAGAAGCAAGAGCTCGTCCACAGACCGCAGTCGCACAAACACTCCATCCGCACCTGCCACTGTTGCACACCAGGTCTCCCATTATGGGGCAGCTACTGGCATACGTCAGCAGGCTGTATTGGCTATGAAGTGTTTGGGCGACAATAGACACACCGCGGAAGTTCTGTCCGAGTTCTTGCAGCAAGAAACGCAGTCGTGGCTGGGCACTGTAGATCTTGAGGCAGGCAAGGTAGTGAGTGATAACGGAAGGAATTTCATGGCTGCCATCTCCCTTTCCCAACTGAAACACATTCCTTGCCTGGCTCACACCTTAAACCTGGTGGTGCAGTGCTTCCTGAAAAGTTATCCGGGGTTATCCGACCTGCTCCTCAAAGTGCGTGGACTTTGCGCACATATCCGCCGTTCGCCTGTACACTCCAGCCGTATGCAGACCTATCAGCGTTCTTTGAACCTTCCCCAGCATCGCCTAATCATAGACGTTGCAACAAGGTGGAACTCAACACTGCACATGCTTCAGAGACTGTGCGAACAGAGGCGGGCTGTTATGTTTTTGTGGGAGGATACACATACACGGGCAGGCAGTAGGATGGCAGACATGGAGTTGTCAGGTGTGCAGTGGTCGAAGATTCAAGACATGTGTCAAGTCCTTCAGTGTTTTGAGGAATGCACACGGCTGGTTAGTGCAGACAACGCCATAATAAGCATGAGCATCCCCCTAATGCGTCTGCTGATGCAAAGTTTGACGCACATAAAGGATCAGGCGTCTGCACCAGAGGAAGAGGAAAGCCTTGATGACAGTCAGCGATTGTCTGGTCAGGGCAGTGTACATGACGAGGTACCGGGCGAAGAGGAGGTGGAGGATGAGGAGGATGATGGGGATGAGTATATTTTTAATGAGGAAGCTTTCCCGGGGGCACGGGAAATTGGTGGCGTGGCAAGGCCGGGTTCTGGTTTTTTGAGGGACACAAGTGACGTAGATTTGCCTGCAACTGCCCCTCAACCAAGCACAACCGCAGATTTGACAACGGGAACTTTGGCCCACATGGCGGATTATGCCTTGCGTATCCTCAAAAGGGACACACGCATTACAAAAATGATGAACGATGACGATTACTGGTTGGCCTGCCTCCTTGATCCTCGCTATAAAGGCAAATTGCAAAATATTATGCCACATGAGAACTTGGAACTAATATTAGCAACAAAACAATCAACTCTTGTTGACCGTTTGCTTCTGGCATTCCCTGCACACAGCGCCCGTGATCGTTCTCACACGAGCTCCAGGGGCCAGCAGACCAGAGGTGTTAGAGGGGCAGAAATCAGAAGTGGCGTTGGACAGAGGGGTTTTCTGACCAGGTTGTGGAGTGATTTTTCTATGACCGCAGACAGGACAGGTACTGCAGCATCAATTCAAAGTGACAGGAGACAACATTTGTCCAGTATGGTTACAAACTATTTTTCATCCCTTATCGACGTTCTCCCTCAACCGTCATTCCCATTTGATTACTGGGCATCCAAATTAGACACCTGGCCAGAATTGGCAGAATATGCATTGCAGGAGCTTGCTTGCCCGGCAGCTAGTGTCCTATCAGAAAGAGTATTCAGTGCTGCAGGTTCAATACTAACAGAAAAAAGGACTCGTCTGGCTACCCAAAATGTAGATGATCTAACCTTCATTAAAATGAACCACAACTGGATTTCAAAATCTTTTGCCCCACCCTGCCCGGCTGACACCTAGCTTTCCTATGAAAAGGTCTTGCCTGTGGACTATTCTGAATGACTTTTCCAATCTCGTAATTTTCTTCACCTGATTGTCCAGCATACGACATGTTTCCACCTCACGAAATGGCCAAACTCCCCACACGGGGCCGTGCTATCGCCACTTTGCGCTTGGACCCTTGAGAGTGCTGTTTGTCTGAAGAGGTGGGTGTGGCCGCTTTTGGTCGACGGCACTGCCACTGGGTCCCTCATAGTACAATAAAGTGTCTCTGGCGGTGGTGGTGCGCACCCAACGTCAGACACACCGTTGTAATATGAGGGGCCCTGTGCCTGTACCGCCGGCCACAAGACAGTTCCCCCCCCCAGCTCAAACAGTGCTCTACCACTAGCAAAATTATCTCTCACAGCTTCACCAATGTGTAGTCTAGCCGCTGACATCCTTCAATGCCTGGCACTGACAATACCATTGTTTTGACATTTTTGTTATGTTAGGCCTTCGAAGCCTGTCTGCGGTCCCTTCTTTCTACAACTACTACACTGACCAGGCCACTGCTGGCCGTGTTACCCTGGAACCAATTTAAAAGTGCCTACAGTCAGCCCAATTTTGTTATGTTAGGCCTTCGAAGACTGTCTGCCGTCACTCCTTCCACTAGACTTCCACTGACCATACACTGCTGCCCATGTACCCCTGGAACCAATTTAAAGTGCCTACAGCCAGCCCAATTTTGTTATGTTAGGCCTTGGAAGCCTGTCTGCGGTCACTCCTTCCACTAGACTTCCACTGACCAGACCACTGCTGCCCGTGTACCCCTGGAACCAATTTAAAAGTGCCTACAGCCAGCCCAAGTTTGTTATGTTAGGCCTTGGAAGCCTGTCTGCGGTCACTCCTTCCACTAGACTTCCACTGACCAGACCACTGCTGCCCGTGTACCCCTGGAACCAATTTAAAAGTGCCTACAGCCAGCCCAAGTTTGTTATGTTAGGCCTTGGAAGCCTGTCTGCGGTCACTCCTTCCACTAGACTTCCACTGACCAGACCACTGCTGCCCGTGTACCCCTGGAACCAATTTAAAAGTGCCTACAGCCAGCCCAAGTTTGTTATGTTAGGCCTTGGAAGCCTGTCTGCGGTCACTCCTTCCACTAGACTTCCACTGACCAGACCACTGCTGCCCGTGTACCCCTGGAACCAATTTAAAAGTGCCTACAGCCAGCCCAAGTTTGTTATGTTAGGCCTTCTAAGCCTGTCTGCGGTCCATTCTTTCAACTACTACTACACTGACCAGGTCACTGCTGCCCGTGTACCCCTGGAACCAATTTAAAATTGCCTACAGCCAGCCCAATTTTTTTATTTTAGGCCTTCGATGCCTGTCTGCGGTCCATTCTTTCAACTACTACTACACTGACCAGGTCACTGCTGCCCGTGTACCCCTGGAACCAATTTAAAATTGCCTACAGCCAGCCCAATTTTTTTATTTTAGGCCTTCGATGCCTGTCTGCGGTCCATTCTTTCAACTACTACTACACTGACCAGGTCACTGCTGTCCGTGTACCCCTGGAACCAATTTAAAATTGCCTACAGCCATGTGTTATTATTTTAGGCCTTCGATGCCTGTCTGCGGTCACTCCTTCCACTAGACTTCCACTGACCAGACCACTGCTGCCCGTGTACCCCTGGAACCAATTTAAAAGTGCCTACAGCCAGCCCAAGTTTGTTATGTTAGGCCTTCTAAGCCTGTCTGCGGTCCATTCTTTCAACTACTACTACACTGACCAGGTCACTGCTGCCCGTGTACCCCTGGAACCAATTTAAAATTGCCTACAGCCAGCCCAATTTTTTTATTTTAGGCCTTCGATGCCTGTCTGCGGTCCATTCTTTCAACTACTACTACACTGACCAGGTCACTGCTGCCCGTGTACCCCTGGAACCAATTTAAAATTGCCTACAGCCAGCCCAATTTTTTTATTTTAGGCCTTCGATGCCTGTCTGCGGTCCATTCTTTCAACTACTACTACACTGACCAGGTCACTGCTGTCCGTGTACCCCTGGAACCAATTTAAAATTGCCTACAGCCATGTGTTATTATTTTAGGCCTTCGATGCCTGTCTGCGGTCACTCCTTCCACTAGACTTCCACTGACCAGACCACTGCTGCCCGTGTACCCCTGGAACCAATTTAAAAGTGCCTACAGCCAGCCCAAGTTTGTTATGTTAGGCCTTCGATGCCTGTCTGCGGTCACTCCTTCCACTAGGCCTCCACTGACCACACCACTGCTGCCCGTGTACCCCTGGAACCAATTTAAAATTGCCTACAGCCAGCCCAATTTTTTTATTTTAGGCCTTCGATGCCTGTCTGCGGTCCATTCTTTCAACTACTACTACACTGACCAGGGCACTGCTGGCCGTGTACCCCTGGAACCAACATCAGAAAATATAAAAATAAGTATTTTGCTTATAAAAAAGAAAATACTGGTGAGATATCAAATGCAGACATTTTAACATTAAAAACAAACACACAACTCTAATCTGGTACAGTACTAAAAATGGCCACCAGCTACAATTACTTTCTCCTGCAAGTAGTTAACTGAAAGTTTTTTTAAATTGAAAACACACATATGGCATCCACCGAGTGTTGTCCTGTCGCGTCTTCTTTATATTATTGCCGAGAAGATGCAAAATAATGAAAATAATAAAATCATTAATTACCAAAATAATAGAGAAAGTCAACACCACATTGCAAATAAACATTCATTCCAAATAAAGAAGCAGGGCGCGTCCGAGGGTGAGTATATACCTAATAAGAATATAATCACCCTCGGACGCGCAATGCTTATTTCCAACAGCCTTCCTTCCTAAGAATCAGCCCTTCCGTCGTGTAGAGAGACGTTGTGTTACACTCCAAGGTGTTCCCCAGGTTGCCTTTCCTGAGCTTCGATCTTCCGGCTCTCGTTTAGTAGTTCTTGGAAACTACTCTGCATTAGGCCTTCAAATTGGGTATGGGGTGTAGAGAGATGGTGTGTTCCACTCCAAGGTGTTCCCCAGGTTGCCTTTCCTGAGCTTCGATCTTCCGGCTCTCGTTTAGTAGTTGTTGGAAACTACGCTGCATTAGGCCTTCAAATTGGGTATGGGGTGTAGCGAGAGGGTGTGTTACACTCCAAGGTGTTCCCCAGGTTGCCTTTCCTGAGCTTCGATCTTCCGGCTCTCGTTTAGTAGTTCTTGGAAACTACACTGCATTAGGCCTTCAAATTGGGTATGGGGTGTAGAGAGAGGGTGTGTTACACTCCAAGGTGTTCCCCAGGTTGCCTTTCCTGAGCTTCGATATTCCGGCTCTCGTTTAGTAGTTGTCGGAAACTACGCTGCATTAGGCCTACAAATTGGGTATGGGGCGTAGAGAGAGGGTGTGTTACACTCCAAGGTGTTCCCCAGGTTGCCTTTCCTGAGCTTCGATATTCCGGCTCTCGTTTAGTAGTTGTCGGAAACTACGCTGCATTAGGCCTACAAATTGGGTATGGGGCGTAGAGAGAGGGTGTGTTACACTCCAAGGTGTTCCCCAGGTTGCCTTTCCTGAGCTTCGATATTCCGGCTCTCGTTTAGTAGTTGTCGGAAACTACGCTGCATTAGGCCTACAAATTGGGTATGGGGTGTAGAGAGAGGGTGTGTTACACTCCAAGGTGTTCCCCAGGTTGCCTTTCCTGAGCTTCGATCTTCATGCTCTCGTTTAGTAGTTGTCGGAAACTACGCTGCATTAGGCCTACAAATTGGGTATGGGGTGTAGAGAGAGGGTTTGTTACACTCCAAGGTGTTCCCCAGGTTGCCTTTCCTGAGCTTCGATCTTCCGGCTCTCGTTTAGTAGTTGTTGGAAACTACGCTGCATTAGGCCTTCAAATTGGGTATGGGGTGTAGCGAGAGGGTGTGTTACACTCCAAGGTGTTCCCCAGGTTGCCTTTCCTGAGCTTCGATCTTCCGGCTCTCGTTTAGTAGTTGTTGGAAACTACGCTGCATTAGGCCTTCAAATTGGGTATGGGGTGTAGCGAGAGGGTGTGTTACACTCCAAGGTGTTCCCCAGGTTGCCTTTCCTGAGCTTCGATCTTCCGGCTCTCGTTTAGTAGTTCTTGGAAACTACACTGCATTAGGCCTTCAAATTGGGTATGGGGTGTAGAGAGAGGGTGTGTTACACTCTAAGGTGTTCCCCAGGTTTCCTTGCCATTGCTTCGGTCTTCCGACTCTCGTTTAGTAGTTGTAGAAAAGTACACTGCATTAGGCCATACAAAATGGGTATGGGGTGGAGAGAGATGGTGTGTTACACTCCAAGGTGTTCCCCAGGTTGCCTTTCCTGAGCTTCTATCTTCAGGCTCTCATTAAATTGTGGTTAAATGGAACAACTGCATTTGGCGTACTAGTTGGTTTGGGGCCTACTATCGGTGTCTGCCACTCCTTGCTGTTCTCCTCCACTGAACAAAGCTGTGCCGCCTGTTTACTACGGTTGCCAATTTTGAACTGCATTTCGACTACTTACTGATTTGGCCCTACTCTCTGTGTCAGCCTCTCATTCCAGTTGTCCTCCACTGCAATGCCCCCTGGTTATTCCTGTGTTACCAATTTTGAACTGCATTTAGCCCACTTTCTTCTTTGGGCCTATATCTGTGTTTCCACTTCATCGTGCCCATTGCCCAGCCAGTGATAGATGAGTCTGCTGGTACATTGACCCATAACGCAACATTCCCCGTGCACGCTACACAACAACATTGTGACCCTGCTGAAAGTCAGGTTGCTCTTCCCGCATACCATACCACCTTACACGGGGACAAAGAGGAAGGTGCAGATGAAAGTGCAGGTTCCTTCATCAGGTGGGGGGAGGAATACTAGTTGGCGACGTCACTGGCACAGGGCCTCTCATAGTACGCAAAAGTGTTGCTGCCGGTGGGAGGCGCCCCCGCCGTGCAAACACACCGCTGTACTTTGAGGGGCCCTGTGCCAGTGCCAATGCCAACGAGTGGGCCCCCCCTGCTTGCTCAGGTTCACAGCACTTGCAAAGTTGAAATACTTACCTCTCCCTGCTCCACTGCCGTGACGTGGTCCAGATTTCCTGGGCCCACTAATTACTTGAACCAGCCCTACCCCCCACAACTTTAGCCAAATGACCCCCAATTTCAAATGCCTTCCAATTATTATAAGGTAAATTACGCTTGACAAGCTTCATTAAGAAGAATGGATGGTTTTGACATTAAAATGGCCACTCTAGGTGTTTTCCTGGCCCCCACTCACTGCCGACTATGCTGCCCCATTGACTTGCATTGGGTTTCGTGTTTCGGTCGATCCCGACTTTACGTCATAATCGGCCGATTTCACTCGACCCGACTTTGGACATAGTCGGGTTTCGCAAAACCCGGCTCGACTCTAAAAAGGTCAAGGTCGCTCAACTCTATGCTTGGCATTTGCCACAGAACACCAGGGTTGACAAATTCGCCACTGGCACCCTTTGCTCTTCAGAGATGAAAGCAGGTTCACACTGAGCACATGTGACAGACGTGACAGAGTCTGGAGACAACGTGGAGAGCGATCTGCTGCCTGCAACATCCTTCAGCATGACCGGTTTGGCAGTGGGTTAGTAATGGTGTGGGGTATCATTTCTTTGGAGGGCCGCACAGCCCTCCTTGTGCTCGCCTGAGGTAGCCTGACTGCCATTACGTACCGAGATGAGATCCTAAGACCCCTTGTGAGACCATATGCAGGTGCGGTTGGCCTTGAGTTCCTCCTAATACAGGACAATGCCAGATCTCATATGGCTGGAGTGTGTCAGAAGTTCCTGCAAGATGAAGGCATTGAAGCTATGGACTGGCCCCCCAGTTCCCAGACCTGAATCTGATTGAACACATCTGGGACATCATGTCTCGCACCATCCACCAATGTCACATTGCACCACAGACTGTCCAGGAGTTGGCGGTTGCTTTAGTCCAGGTCTGGTAGAGGATCCCTCAGGAGACCCTCCGCCACCTCATCAGGAGCATGTACAGGCATTGTAGGGAGGTCATACAGGCACTTGGTGGCCACACCCACTACTTAGCATAATTTTCTTGTCTTGAGGCATTTCCTCTGATGTTGGAACAGCCTGTAATTTGATTTTCCACTTTGATTTTGAGTATCATTCCAAATTCAGATCTCCATGGGATATTATTTTGATTTACATTGATCATTTTTATGTTTTATTCTTCTCAACATATTCCACTATGTAATGAATAAAGATTTGCAACTGGAATGTTTAATTTAGTGATATCTAGGATGTGGGATTTTAGTATTCCCTTTATTTTTTTGAGCAGTGTATGTGCGCCAAGCCTTACTGCGATCTTTGGGAGGCAGAACCAAAAAATCAGCAGAATGTGAATAATTGGTTGTATTTATTTTTTTACGCCATTCCTCGTCCGGTATAAATGATGAGGTGACTTTATTCTTCTAGTCGGTGCGATTACAGCGATAACAGATTTATATAGGGTTTTTATGTCTGGCTGCTGTCACACACTAATAGATGCTTTTTATTGCAAAAACTAGTTTTTGCATCACCATATTTTGAGAGCTATAATTTTTCCATATTTCTGCTTACAGAGTCATGTGAGGGCTTGTTTTTTGCGGGACAAGCTGACGTTTTGATTGGTACCATTTTTGGGCACATGACCTTTATGTGAACGCTTTCTATTCTGATTTTTGGGAGACAAAATGAATAAAACCAGCAAATCAGGAATTGGTTTTTTTTTTGTACTCTTCCGCTTGTGGTAAAATTGGTAAGGCAGCTATATTCTTTGGGTCAGTATGATTACAGCGATACATCATTTGCATCTTTTTTATGTTTTGGCGCTTTTACACAATAAAACCTATTTTATAGAGAAAATATTTATTTTTGCATCGGAACATTTTCAGAGGTACTATTTTTATTTACATGGGTCTTATTGATCGTGTTTTATTGGCCTTTTTGTTCGGCAGTAAGATGATAAAGCATTGGTTTTTGCCTCGTTTTTTTCATGGTGTTCACTGAAGGGGTTAACTATTAGGACAGTTTTATAGAACAGGTCGTTACAGATGCTGCAATACCAAATATGTGTTCTTTTATTGTTTATTTTTTTATTTGCATAAATAAAAAATATTTTTCCAATAAATACAGTCTTTCTTTCGGGATTTAAAAAAATATATTTTTACACTTTTAATATTTTTCTTTTACTTTTTTACATTGTCCCATCCTGGTACATCACTGTCACTGCACTGCAGAGTATCACATCAGGATCTGCCAGGCAGGGAAGGAGACATGTCAGCACCTGCTCTCAGCCATCTCTTACAAGTCACCTTTCCTGCAGGACCCTGTGGCCATCTTGGGGCCTGGAGTCTCCATGGAGACCATCAGGACAACGCAAAGGAATTGAGGTGTCTTGATGGAAGCGTACAGGGAACTCATTCCCTGCATGAGGATTCTTTATGCTACTGTCACTACGGTGTCAGAGGCATCAGTGGGGTCAAATGTTTGCGAACGGTTTTAGCACTGATCGTGGGAGCTGCTGCGTGGTGTCAGCTCTCACACAGAGCTGACACCCACACGCAATTGCCAAGGCACTCAGTGTAAGGCCGCGCGATCACAGCAAGGTACATATCCTGCTGTTTCCGGGAACGTAGCTCATGCAGAGCAGTATATGTATGGGGCATGTCGGGAAGGAGATAGTAAAAATGTATTGAACAATAAAATACCAATTATAACTATAACTTCATATAACTTCTATAATAGGAAATATAATTGGGGAATATTACATACTATGCAGAGACAAAATACCCAAAAAGATAGAGCATGGCCTATCTACATGACACTTCCAAAAAAACCATTAGATCCAACAAAATGCAAACACGGAAGCAATAGTCATAAATCTAACACAGAAATTCTTTATTTATAGAAAATAATTCTCTTAAATACATTTGGTAGAAACATTAATTAAAAAATGGAGATACACATGCAAAACCACAGCATGTGCAGGTACGATACCACATCTAGTTGTAACTCTTAAATACATAGATAGATTATATATATTGGGCTATTATACTGATAATTCAGAGGGACAGCTGTACCAGATTAATGGCTACTAGCTGTCCCTCTGAATTATCAGTATAATAGCCCAATATATATAATCTATCTATGTATGCACATTTAAGAGTTACAACTAGATGTGGTAACTCTGTATTAGATTTATGACTATTGCTTCCGTGTTTGCATTTTGTTGGATCTTATGCAGAGACAAAGAATATTTGTGGGTAAAAATAATAGGAATTGAATTATTGTGCTCAGGCTGTATAATGCCATTAAAGGGTGTGAGGATGCTAGAGGAACTCCAAAGGTGAACCCGCTGGACGGCGACAGCGAACCTACCTAGAGCGAGTAGACCCAGAGACCCACCCCCTATACAGGGAGCGTTTGGGGCAGACACAAGGCAGAATACTGCCGCGGCAGCTAGTACCTAAAGAAGATGTCCCATAAAGGGGTAACGAGGCTGGAGTACAGGAAAACGGACTGAGCAGAGGTGAAGGTGAAAACGGCAGGAACAAAAGGAGTACAGGACACAAGGACGGGAAAGGAAAGCTGACGGATGATTGGAGAGACAAAGGCAAGGCAGCAAGGATGACCAGAAGACACAGGGAGAGTGGAACTGTAAATGAAACAAAGGAGAGAGGTCAGGTTAGGAAAACCAGACAATGAGGAACACTAAGGGTAGTGTTATGTTTGCTAATGACAGGTGTTATGAAGGCAATCCAGAAACACAGTGTGCTTAGCGATCAGAGCGCACACAGTGATCTGACAAATACCCAAAAATACAAGAACGAGCTCTGAGACGTGGAAACTCTGTAGACTGCACACCTGATCCTATCCTAAACACAACTAAAAGCGGCTGTGGATTGCGCCTAACAACTACCTAGGCAACTCGGCACAGCCTAAGAAACTAGCTAGCCTGAAGATAGAAAAATAGGCCTGACTTGCCCCAGAGAAATTCCCCAAAGGAAAAGGCAGCCCCCCACATATAATGACTGTGAGTAAGATGAAAAGACAAAACGTAGGGATGAAATAGATTCAGCAAAGTGGGGCCCGATATTCTAGGACAGAGCGAGGACAGTAAAGCGAACTTTGCAGGCTACAAAAAACCCTAAAGCAAAACCACGCAAAGGGGGCAAAAAAAACCCACCGTGCCGAACTAACGGCACGGCGGTACACCCTTTGCGTCTCAGAGCTTCCAGCAAAACAAAAGACAAGCTGGACAGAAAAAAAGCAACAAAAAAGCAAAAAGCACTTAGCTATACAGAGCAGCAGGTCACAGGAACAATCAGGAGAAGCTCAGATCCAACACTGAAACATTGACAAGGAGCAAGGATAGCAGCATCAGGTGGAGTTAAGTAATGAAGCAGTTAACGAGCTCACCAGAACACCTGAGGGAGGAAGCTCAGAAGCTGCAGTACCACTTGTGACCACAGGAGTGAATTCAGCCACAGAATTCACAACAGTACCCCCCCCTTGAGGAGGGGTCACCGAACCCTCACCAGAGCCCCCAGGCCGACCAGGATGAGCCGCATGAAAGGCACGAACAAGATCGGAAGCATGAACATCAGAGGCAAAAACCCAGGAATTATCTTCCTGAGCATAACCCTTCCATTTAACCAGATACTGGAGTTTCCGTCTAGAAACACGAGAATCCAAAATCTTCTCCACAATATACTCCAATTCCCCCTCCACCAAAACCGGGGCAGGAGGCTCAACAGATGGAACCATAGGTGCCACGTATCTCCGCAACAACGACCTATGGAATACATTATGTATGGAAAAGGAGTCTGGGAGGGTCAAACGAAAAGACACAGGATTGAGAACCTCAGAAATCCTATACGGACCAATAAAACGAGGTTTAAATTTAGGAGAGGAAACCTTCATAGGAATATGACGAGAAGATAACCAAACCAGATCCCCAACACGAAGTCGGGGACCCACACGGCGTCTGCGATTAGCGAAAAGTTGAGCTTTCTCCTGGGACAAGATCAAATTGTCCACTACCTGAGTCCAGATCTGCTGCAACCTATCCACCACAGAATCCACACCAGGACAGTCCGAAGACTCAACCTGTCCTGAAGAGAAACGAGGATGGAACCCAGAATTGCAAAAAAATGGAGAAACCAAGGTAGCCGAGCTGGCCCGATTATTAAGGGCGAACTCAGCCAACGGCAAAAAGGACACCCAATCATCCTGGTCTGCAGAAACAAAACATCTCAGATATGTTTCCAAGGTCTGATTGGTTCGTTCGGTCTGGCCATTAGTCTGAGGATGGAAAGCCGAGGAAAAGGATAGGTCAATGCCCATCCTACCACAAAAGGCTCGCCAAAACCTTGAAACAAACTGGGAACCTCTGTCAGAAACAATATTCTCAGGAATGCCATGCAACCGAACCACATGCTGAAAGAACAAAGGTACCAAATCAGAGGAGGAAGGCAATTTAGCCAAGGGCACCAGATGGACCATTTTAGAAAAGCGATCACAGACCACCCAAATGACTGACATCTTTTGAGAAACGGGAAGGTCAGAAATGAAATCCATCGAAATATGTGTCCAAGGCCTCTTTGGGACCGGCAAGGGCAAAAGCAACCCACTGGCACGAGAACAGCAGGGCTTAGCCCTAGCACAAATCCCACAGGACTGCACAAAAGTACGTACATCCCGTGACAGAGATGGCCACCAGAAGGATCTAGCCACTAACTCTCTGGTACCAAAGATTCCAGGATGACCAGCCAACACCGAACAATGAAGTTCAGAGATAAGTTTATTAGTCCACCTATCAGGGACGAACAGTTTCTCTGCTGGACAACGATCAGGTTTATTCGCCTGAAATTTTTGCAGCACCCGCCGCAAATCAGGGGAGATGGCAGACACAATGACTCCTTCCTTGAGGATACCCGCTGGCTCAGATAAACCCGGAGAGTCGGGCACAAAACTCCTAGACAGAGCATCCGCCTTCACATTTTTAGAGCCCGGAAGGTACGAAATCACAAAGTCGAAGCGGGCAAAAAATAACGACCAACGGGCCTGTCTAGGATTCAAGCGCTTGGCAGACTCGAGATAAGTCAAGTTCTTATGATCAGTCAAACATCACCATGTACCCCCTGACAACCCCAGCTGGATACCGACATGGAATTCCAATCCAATACTGGATTATGGGTTTGTAGCCATGGCAACCCCAACACGACCACATCATGCAGATTATGCAACACCAGAAAGCGAATAACTTCCTGATGTGCAGGAGCCATGCACATGGTCAGCTGGGCCCAGTATTGAGGTTTATTCTTGGCCAAAGGTGTAGCATCAATTCCTCTCAATGGAATAGGACACCGCAAAGGCTCCAAGAAAAACCCACAACGTTTAGCATAATCCAAATCCATCAGATTCAGGGCAGCGCACGAATCCACAAACGCCATGACAGAAAACGACGACAAAGAGCATATCAAGGTAATGGACAGAAGGAATTTGGACTGTACAGTACCAATGACGGCAGACCTAGCGGACCGCTTAGTGCGCTTAGGACAATCAGAAATAGCATGAGTGGAATCACCACAGTAGAAACACAGACCATTCAGACGTCTGTATTCCTGCCGTTCAACTCTAGTCATAGTCCTATCGCACTGCATAGGCTCAGGTTTAACCTCAGGCAGTACCGCCAAATGGTGCACAGATTTACGCTCGCGCAAGCGTCGACCGATCTGAATGGCCAAAGACAAAGACTCATTCAAACCAGCAGGCATAGGAAATCCCACCATGACATCCTTAAGAGCCTCAGAGAGACCCTTTCTGAACAAAGCTGCCAGCGCAGATTCATTCCACTGAGTGAGTACTGACCATTTCCTAAATTTCTGACAATATACTTCTATATCATCCTGACCCTGGCACAAAGCCAGCAAATTTTTCTCAGCCTGATCCACTGAATTAGGCTCATCGTACAGCAATCCGAGCGCCAGGAAAAACGCATCGACACTACTCAATGCAGGGTCTCCTGGCGCAAGAGAAAATGCCCAGTCTTGAGGGTCGCCGCGCAAAAAAGAAATAATAATCAAAACCTGTTGAATCGGATTACCAGAAGAATGAGGTTTCAAGGCCAGAAATAGCTTACAATTATTTTTGAAACTTAGAAACTTAGTTCTATCTCCAAAAAACAAATCAGGAATAGGAATTCTTGGTTCTAACATAGATTTCTGATCAATAGTATCTTGAATTTTTTGTACATTTATAACGAGATTATCCATTGAAGAGCACAGACCCTGAATATCCATGTCCACACCTGTGTCCAGAATCACCCAAATGTCTAGGGGAAAAATAAAAGTGAACACAGAGCAGAAAAAAAAAAAATGATGTCAGAACTTTTTTTTCCCTCTATTGAGAATCATTAGTTTGGGCTCCTTGTACTGTTATGTTTGCTAATGACAGGTGTTATGAAGGCAATCCAGAAACACAGTGTGCTTAGCGATCAGAGCGCACACAGTGATCTGACAAATACCCAAAAATACAAGAACGAGCTCTGAGACGTGGAAACTCTGTAGACTGCACACCTGATCCTATCCTAAACACAACTAAAAGCGGCTGTGGATTGCGCCTAACAACTACCTAGGCAACTCGGCACAGCCTAAGAAACTAGCTAGCCTGAAGATAGAAAAATAGGCCTGACTTGCCCCAGAGAAATTCCCCAAAGGAAAAGGCAGCCCCCCACATATAATGACTGTGAGTAAGATGAAAAGACAAAACGTAGGGATGAAATAGATTCAGCAAAGTGGGGCCCGATATTCTAGGACAGAGCGAGGACAGTAAAGCGAACTTTGCAGGCTACAAAAAACCCTAAAGCAAAACCACGCAAAGGGGGCAAAAAAAAACCACCGTGCCGAACTAACGGCACGGCGGTACACCCTTTGCGTCTCAGAGCTTCCAGCAAAACAAAAGACAAGCTGGACAGAAAAAAAGCAACAAAAAAGCAAAAAGCACTTAGCTATACAGAGCAGCAGGTCACAGGAACAATCAGGAGAAGCTCAGATCCAACACTGAAACATTGACAAGGAGCAAGGATAGCAGCATCAGGTGGAGTTAAGTAATGAAGCAGTTAACGAGCTCACCAGAACACCTGAGGGAGGAAGCTCAGAAGCTGCAGTACCACTTGTGACCACAGGAGTGAATTCAGCCACAGAATTCACAACAGGGTAGCAAGCTACAGGAGCAGGCAGGAGGACGGGATGTCCAAAGGACGTGGGGCCAGAGTCACGTGCAGAATACAAATGATCAACAGGCACTGCTGGAAGGAGGAGGCAGGCAGATAAGGAAGGCGGTGGCATACCTTCCGGTTCAGAGTCCTCCAGGAGCACAGAGTGGGGAAGCAAGAGCGGTAAAAGTACTTATTTCTCAGCGCCGCTTTTCAATGGCGCATAGAAATATGGCTATAGCTAAACTCAGTGTCAGAAATCTTTGGGTTTTTGGCTACTGAGGGTAGCTGAGACCCTGGAGAACTTGATCAGGGCTGGTTTTTACAGTTACTTGTCACGCGTCGATGAATAATGGCGATCACAAAAAAAAAGTCTGATTTCAAATTTGTTTATCTTTTTTCTGATAAGATATAGCATGTCAGAGATGAGAGAAATGGGGTCTGCTGAACAACCCGATACCTCTGCCTTCTCAGGACCCTCTTGCTCCATCCCACGGCCATCGAACTCATCTTCCTGGAAAAAATGGTGCCCGGCAACAATAGGGAATTTTTCCTATTGGTTCCTTTTGATCACTGTGATAGACCCTATGACAGTGTTCAAAATAAAAAAAAAATAGTAAATGAAATCATCCCTTTGTCACCCTTTTAGTTAGAGAAAAATTCTAAAATAATTTCTTTAAAATGTTTTCCTTTCTTTGTAGTTAGGGTTGGGATTAGGGTTAGGGTTGAGTTTACGGTTATTGCTGTGTTAGGTCCTAGGATTATGCTTAGGTTTGGATTTAAAGTTAGGGTTGGGGTTAGGGATGTGTTAGGGTTGGAGTTAGAATTTTTTTTAGAAGTAAAAAAAAAGATGACGATATGACTGCTATTGTTCAGCACAAGCTCAAATTTTCATTAGATGCTTGGATATGCAAGGAGTATCATGGATCCCCGTATATTTTTTTGGGTATATAACAGCCTCAAAACATGCAGGACAGGGACTTGAGCATGTCACTCGAGTACCCGCGATATTTGCTGCATACCCAAGCACCCAATGAAATCTAGAATAGCAAGCAATTACGATCAATACTAAGGATGACATATTCAATATGACAATCTAATGTTATTAAATTCTGTATCATACATGTGGGTTCAAAATGCTCACTATACCCCTGGAAAAAATCCTTGAGAGGTGTGGTTTCCAAAATGGGGTCACTTGTGGGGGGGGGGGGGAGTTTCCACTGCTTAGGCACATGAGGGTCTCTCTAAACATGAAACGGCATCCACTCTCGATTCTAGCCAATTTTGCATTCAAAAAGTCAAACGGTGCTCTTTCGAGCCCTGCCGTGCACCTAAACAATGGATTTTGCCTCATATGGAGTATCGGCAAACTCAGGAGAAATTGCACAACAAAATTTTTGGTCCATTTTGCCTTGTTACCCTTGTAGAAATAAGAAAGATTGGGTCTAATGTAAATTCTTTGTTAAAAAAGTTAAATGCTAATTTTTTTACTTAGACATTGCTTTCAGTTCTCGTGAAGCAATTGAAGAATTAATAAACTTCTTGAATGTGGTTTTGAGCACCTTGATGGGTACAGTTTTTAGAATAGTGTCACTTTTGGGTATTTTCTGTCATATAGGCCCCTCAAAGTCACTTCACTTGTGAGGTGATCCTGAAAAAAGGTTTTATAAATTTTGTTGGAAAAAGTAGAAATCACTGATCAACTTTTAACTCTTCTAACTTCCGAAAAAAAATTATGATGTTTCCAAAATTGTGTTGATGAGAGTTAGACATGTGGGATATGTTATTTGTGAACTATTTTTTTTACAACATAATCTTTGATTTAAGGGCACAAAAAGTAAAAGTTGCAAAATTTTCTAAATTTTTGCCAAATTTCTTTGTTTTTCATAAATAAACGCAAGTCATATCAAATTTTTTTTACCACTATCATGAACTACAATATATCACTAAAATATATTTTTAGAATCAGTGGGATATGTTGAAGCTTTCCAGAGTTATTATCTCATGAAATGACACTGGTCAGAATTGTAAAATCTGGCTTGGTCATTGAGGTCAAACTTGGATTGTCACAAAGGGGTTAAGCATCTCCTTATATTTTGTGTATATTACCAGATTTGGAACTATGACTAAAATAATTGTAAATTATAAGGTAAGCTAATGCAAAACAGATAGTTTAATGAAAAATCTATTTACTCTGGATAATGTTCTAAAACTCAGTTCTTTAAAATTCCTTTTCTTCATGCCAAAAAGGTCCAAAGTAAATGCAGATCTCATGTTCAATGAGAGAATGCCAAACAGAATGTATATTATTTACTGGAACAAATTAGGATGCAGCTTCCCTTAATTTCTCGGCTAAGTGCTCCTTAAATGTTCAACATTAACTGAATTATGAAATGAAAGTGCTTTTAAATGGAATTTACTGAAAATCAGTGTCATTTTTTGGTTCCAACTTCTGACGTGTCCCTGGGGACTTTCACACACAATTGACCATATTAAATGCCATAGGGTGTACACACCAAGATGGATTGGATTGTCTAGCAACACAATATGTTTAGTTTTTTTTTTTTTCCCACTAATAGCTTTTATTGGACACTGTTAATCTGTACTCCCTAACATCACAATAGGGCAGCAAAAATTTACAATAAGGACCTATGATAGAAGCAAGTGCACAACTAACAATGGTGCTATATGTTTAAATACAAGTGGATATCAAAGTGGAGTCATAAACAGTGTGTACTAAATGGAAGCTATCATCAGAAAATGACCTATTGTTTAAATCAGATTTTTGTATTGCATGTACTGTATTTAAAAAAAATGTTGACTTTTTATAACATAGTTATTGTTATTCTTATTTATTATTATAGCACCATTTATTCCATACATGTGGGAAGGGGTATACATAATAAAGAACAAGTACAATAATCTTAATCAATACAAGTCACGACTGGTACATGAGGAGAAAGGACCCTGCCCGCGATGGCTCACAATCTACAAGGGATGGGTGAGAATACAGTAGGTGAAGGTAGAGCTGGTTGTGCAGTGATTTGGTCTATCCGTGGTTACTGCAGGTTGTAGGATTGTCGGAAGAGGTGGGTCTACAGGTTCTTTTTGAAGGTTTCCACGGTAGGCGAGAGTCTGATATGTTGGGGTAGAGAGTCCCAGAGTATGGGCGATGCGTGGGAGAAATCTTGTATGCGATTGTGGGAAGAGGAGATAAGAGTTGAATATAGAAGAAGATTTTGTGAGGATCAGAGGTTGCGTGCACATAAGTAGCGGGAGACGAGGTTACAGATGTATGGTGGAGACAGGTTGTGGAAGGCTTTGCATGGTTATGAACTGAAGTTTTTGGGTAATGGAGAGCCAGCACAGGGATTGACAGAGGGGAGAGACTGGTGAATAGTGAGGGGACAGGTGGATTAGTCAGGTAGCAGAGTTTAGAATAGATTGGTGGGGTGCAAGAGTATTAGAGGGGAGACCACAGAGCAAGAGGTTGCAGTAGTCAAGGCGGGAGTTGATGGGCATGGACTAAGGTTTTTGCAGATTCTTGGTTGAGGAATGTACGGATCGGGGAAATATTTTTGAGTTGAAGTCGGCAGGAAGTGGAAAGGGCTTGGATATGTGGTTTGAAGGAGAGATCAGTGTCAAGTATTACACCGAGGCAAGCTTGTGGGACAGCAAGCTTGTGGGACTGGGGAGAGTGGGCAGCCATTTACTTTAATGGATAGGTTTATTGGGGGAGTCAAGTGAGATGGGGGAAAGATGATGAATTCTTTTTTGTCCATATTAAGTTTTAGAAATCTAGTTGAAAAGAAGGATGAAATAGCAGAAAGACATTGTGGGATTCTGGTTAGTAGGGTGGTGATATCCGGTCCAGATATGTAGATCTGTGTGTCATCGGCATAGAGATGATACTGAAAGTCGTGAGATTCTATGAGCTGTCCCAGGCCCAAGGTATAAATGGAGAAGAGCAGGAGCCATAGGACTGAACCTTGCGGGACTCCAACAGATAGGGGACGAGTTGAGGAGGTGGTGTGTGAGTGGGAGACGCTGAATGTCCGGTGTGTTAGGTACGACAAAATCCAGGATAGGGTCAAGTCTGTAATGCCAAGGGATGAGAGGGTCTGTAATAATAGGGAATGGTCCACTGTGTCAAAGGCAGAGGACAGGTCCAGGAGGAGGAGGACAAAGTAGTGTGGCTTGGCCTTGGAGTTTAATAGGTCATTGGTGACCTTAGTTAGAGCAGTTTCAGTGGAGTGGTATGACCGGAAGCCAGATTGTAAGCGGTCGAAGAGGGAGGAAGAAGAGAGGTGGGAGGACAGTTCAAGATGGATGTGTTGTTCCAGTAGTTTTGAGGCATAGGGGAGAAGTTATATAGGGCGATAGCTAGATACAGAGGATGGATCAAGAGAGGGCTTTTTGAGGATAGGTGTGATTGAGGCACGTTTATAGCTTGAGGGGAAGACACCAGTTGTGATAGGTTGAAGAGATGGGTTAGGGTTGGGATAAAGACTGTGGTGAGGTTTGGGATGAATTGGGATGGGATTGAGTCAAGTGCACAGGTGGTGAGATGCGATCTTGAGAGTAGAGTGGAGTAGAGAGTCAATCTTCTGTAATGGTGGAGAAGTTGGTTTTGGAGGAGGAGGGCTGGGCAGTTAGGAGAAAGAGCTCTGTGGGTTGTTGACCAAAACTGTCTCTAATGTTATCAATCTTCTGCTTGAAAAATGAGGCAAAGTCTTCAGCTGAGATGAGTGGAGAGGGAGGGGGTGCTGAGGGACGGAGGAGGGAATTGAAAATGCTGAATTGAATTGAACTGTTTAGGGTTGTGAGACTGGGAGGATATGAGAGATGAGAATTAGGTTTGTTTTGCTGCAGCGAGTGAGGACTTGAAAGTAGTGAGGGACTGTTTGAATGTGATGAAGTGCTCATTGGAGTGGGAACTTTTCCATCTCCACTCAGCAGCCCTGGAAGCTCACCTCAGTTTTTTGGTCAGGCTGGTGTGCCAGGGCTGTCTGTTGATTTTGCGAGCTTTGGTATGTGTGAGAGGGGCAACCGATTCCAGAGCTACAGCTATTGTTGTGTTATACAAAGCGGCAGTGGCATCCGCATTGTGTAGCGAACTTATGCCTGTAAGAGGAAGAAGGGATTCAGACAGTGAGTGTAGATTGAGGTGTTTAAGATTTCTGCGAGGGTGTGCAAGTTTGTTGGGGTGGGGATTGTGGACAAAGAGTGGAGAGGGAAGTGTCAATGGGAAAGTCGAAGTCGCCCATGATGATAGTGGGGATGTCCGTGGAAAGAAAATGAAGTAGGCAGGAGGTAAAGTGTTCAAAAAAGGTTGTGGCTGGCCCTGGGGGGCAGTAAATGACAGCCAGTTGGAGGTTGGAGGAGGAATAGATGCGCACAGAGTGCACCTCAAAGGAAGGGGGGAGAACAGAGGGTGGCAGTGGGATTGGGGTGAAGGAGCAGCTATCTTGCAGGAGAAAATCAACTCCTCCACCATGCTTGCTACTGGGGCGGAGGGTATGGTAAAGGTGGAATCCACCATACAAGAGTGCAGCAGGAGAGGCTGTGTCAGAGATGGTGAGTCAGGTTTTGGTGATGACGAGGAAGGAAAGGTTGTGAGTAATGAAAAGATCATGGATGTAGTAAAGTTTGTTGCAGACAGAGCGAGCATTCCATAGTGCTCCTGTTAGTGGGACTGGTGAAGCGGGGGCTGGGCAAATGGGTATAAGGTTAGAGAGGTTACGGAAAGTTGTGATAGAGCATGGATGGGAGGTAGAAATGACTGTGGGAATGTGGTGAGGAGGACCAGGATTTGGAGCAATATCACCAGCAGTGAGGAGGAGCAGGAAAAGGGTTAGCAGGTGGGAGCAGGGGATGGCATGAGGGGACTGTCTGTGTTTGGAGATAGAGGATTGTATGTTGAGGAACAGTTCAAAGGAGGAGGTGAGATAGATGGGGAGGATTGAAGAAGAGATGACCAGTTCGTTACTAGGTATAGAGATTAAGGGGGTTAGTAGAAAGTGAAGGATTATGGGGGTGAGAGTGAAAACAAACAGAAACATTGTTTACAGTGACTGTATCCAGTTACCTTCAGTTCCTTTCTGGTTCAATTCTGGAAATAATTCTGAGCATTACACTATGATACACTTATGTGATACATGGGGAAGACTGACGTCTTGGCAGACTTATGCTATACAATATAGGTATATATATTTGGACAGAGACAACAGTTTTCTAATTTTGGTTATAGACATTATCGCAATGAATTTTAAACAAAACAATTCAGATGCAGTTGAAGGTCAGATTTTCAGCTTTCATTTGAGGGTATCCACATTAAAATTGGATGAAGGGTTTAGGAGTTTCAGCTCCTTAACATGTGCCACCCTGTTTTTAAAGGGACCAAAAGTAAATGGACAGATTCAATAATTTTAAATAAAATGTTCATTTTTAGTACTTGGTTGAAAACCCTTTGTTGGCAATGACTGCCTGAAGTCTTGAACTCATGGACATCACCACGTGCTGTGTTTCCTCCTTTTTGATGCTCTGCCAGGCCTTCACTGTGGTGGCTTTCAGTTGCTGTTTGTTTGTGGGCCTTTCTGTCTGAAGTTTAGTCTTTAACAAGTGAAATGCATGCTCAATTGGGTTGAGATCAGGTGACTGACTTGGCCATTCAAGAATATTCCACTTCTTTGCTTTAATAAACTCCTGGGTTGCTTTGGCTTTATGGTTTGGGTCACTGTCCATCTGTGGCATGAAACAACGACCAATCAGTTTGGCTGCATTTCGCTGGATCTGAGCACACAGTATGGCTCTGAAGACCTCAGAATTCATTCGGCTGCTTCTGTCCTTTGTCACATCATCAATAAACACTAGTGACCCAGTGCCACTGGCAGCCATGCATGCCCAAGCCATCACACTGCCTCCGCCGGGTTTTACAGATGATGTGGTATGCTTTGGATCATGAGCTGTACCATGCCTTCACCATACTTTTCTCTTTCCATCATTCTGGTAGAGGTTGATCTTGGTTTCATCTGTCCAAAGAATGTTCTTCCAGAACTGTGCTGGCTTTTTTACATGTTTTTTAGCAAAGTCCAGTCTAGCCTTTTT
This sequence comes from Ranitomeya imitator, assembly GCF_032444005.1. Classification (NCBI taxonomy): domain Eukaryota; kingdom Metazoa; phylum Chordata; class Amphibia; order Anura; family Dendrobatidae; genus Ranitomeya; species Ranitomeya imitator. The sequence goes on from NC_091284.1 coordinate 237,760,320, forward strand.
CTTCTTGATGCTTATGAGTGGTTTGCACCGTGCAGTGAACCCTCTGTATTTACTTTCATGCAGTCTTCTCTTTATGGTAGATTTGGATATTGATACGCCGACCTCCTGGAGAGTGTTGTTCACTTGGTTGGCTGTTGTGAAGGGGTTTCTCTTCACCATGGAGATTATTCTGCGATCATCCAACACTGTTTTCTTCCGTGGGCGCCTAAGTCATTTTGCATTGATGAGTTCACCAGTGCTTTCTTTTTTTCTCAGGATGTACCAAACTGCAGATTTTGCGACTCCTAATATTGTAGCAATTTCTCGGATGGGTTTTTTCTGTTTTCGCAACTTAAGGATGGCTTGTTTCATCTGCATTGAGAGATCCTTTGACCGCATGTTTACTTCACAGCAAAACCTTCCAAATGCAAGCACCACACCTCAAATCAACTCCAGACCTTTTATCTACTTAATTGAGAATGATATAACGAAGGGATTGCCCACACCTCTCCATGAAATAGCCTTGGAGTCAATTGTCCAATTACTTTTGGTCCCTTTAAAAACAGGGTGGCACATGTTAAGGAGCTGAAACTCCTAAACCCTTCATCCAATTTTAATATGGATACCCTCAAATGAAAGCTGAAAGTCTGAACTTCAACTGCATCTGAATTGTTTTGCTTAAAATTCATTGTGGTAATGTCTATAACCAAAATTAGAAAACTGTTGTCTCTGTCCAAATATATATGGACCTAACTGTATGTGCAACAAAGTGCATTCAGGTGTGAAGCAGAGGGGAGTGGTATGTGCTCATCTTGTTCAGATAATTAAGAGAGCCAGATGTATATGATCAAGGCAGAGTTAACAAGGCCATACATAACATTGGGGATATTGCAGGGTTCAGCTGAAAAACATACCAAGTTTTGTTACAGGCTGAGATAGGAAAGCCCAGTTTGGAAAGCTGGATGACATACCAAGTTATGTTACAGGCTGAGATACGAAAGTTCAGTTTGGAAAAGCTGGATGACATACCTGCAGGGAGAGTAGATAAATATAAATGCTGATTAGAGTGCGATGATGTCAGATGGCAGGGTACAAACTCTATACATCATTCTGGAATTAATTCTGAGCATTACACTTCTAAACTTGTTATTTTCCCATTAGCCTATGGGGATTTTTTAGACTCTTACTTCTTGTACTTTCAAGAAGAATTTAAAACAAGCTCCCACAAAGGTAGGATTACACTGATGGGTAACCTATATATACAGCTGTTCACACAGGATCCACCAATTAGAATAAACAATGTTACAGCTGACGCTACTCCCCCTCCCTTCACAATGATCCTTGCATAGGCTCATTAGACACTATCTAAATATAGGGATCAGACCATTATGGTTATGTACATGTGTTGTTTCCTGAAACAACAGTAAATTAACATCTAAAACAGCACCAATGGACACTGAAAAAATTGCAATATTTTTATTTTTTAATTTTAACACAGATTGTGATATGCAAAACACCCCCAAGAAAACATCGCCAACTTGAAATATTAATAAATCCAATTAACAAAAAAACACATATTTAAACAATACATCATTTTCTGATGATGGCTTCCCTTTAATAGTGGGCAACTGTTGAAATGAGATAATAAATTTATGGGGAAGACTGACGATGATCTTTTATCATTTGATCAGTAATACTTATAGAAGAACAACATGTTCAGTGTACATTTTTTATTTAAATATTATCCTCAAAAATGGTAAAGCGACCAAGATATTTCAAGATAGTTTAAAAGGGTTATAGGGTGTTTCGCCCCCCAGCAGTTTGCCCCTGGGTACATTTAGCCCCCGCACATTTTGTCCCCAGCATTTGGCCCCAGGATGTTTCGCACCCGCACATTTCACCCCCGCACATTTCGCCCCCTGAAGTTCGCCCCCAGCAGTTCGCCCCTGGGTACATTTTACTCCCGCACATTTTGTCCCCAGCATTTGGCCCCCAGGATGTTTTGCCCCCACACATTTCACCCCCGCACATTTCGCACCCAGCAGTTCACCCCCAGCAGTTCACCCCTGGGTACATTTCGCCCCCACACATTTTGTCCCCAGCATTTGGCCTCCCAGGATGTTTTGCCCCTGCACATTTCGCCTCCAGCAGTTCGCCCATTTCGTCCCTGGCAGTTCGCCCCCGGATGTTTCGCCCCCGGATGTTTGTATCCTTGTGGTTCATGAATTCCCCTCCGTCATCAATGTTTCCCCTCCAGCAGTTCGCCCCTGGATATTTGTACCCTTGTGGTTCATGAATTCTCGTCCGTCATCAATGTTTCGCCCCCGGCAGTTTGCCTCCTGATATTTGTACCCTTGTGGTTCATGAATTCCTGTCCGTAAATAATGTTTCACCCCCGGCAGCTCGTCCCCGGATATTTGTACCCTTGTGGTTCATGAATCCCCCTCCGTCATCAATGTTTCGCCTCCAGCTGTTCACCCCTGGATATTTGTACCCTTGTAGTTCATGAATTCCCGTCCGTCATCAATGTTTTGCCCCCGGCAGTTCGCCCCACAATGTTTGTACCCTTGTGGTTCATGAATTCCCGTCTGTCATCAATGTTTCGCCCCCAGCAGTTCGTCCCCAGGATGTTTGTACCCTGTTTTGCCCCCAGAAATTTGTGTTTGGATGTTTTGCCAGTTTGTCATTGTGGTTCATGAATTCCCGTCCGTCATCAATCAACATGCCACAAAAGTACTGTACAGAGTGCTGCAACTGTTTCCATCTGTAAACCTCACAACTGATTGCATTATAGTGTCATAGCATTTTGCCCACAATATTAACAAGACATTTTCCAAAACTTTTCTAAGCCTGTGTGCACACATTCAGGATTTTTTTGCGTTTTTTCATGTTTTTTGCTATAAAAACGCTTTAAAAATGCATACATATCCATTCCATCATTTATAATGCATTTTGCAATTTTTGTACATATGTCGTGTTTTTTCCATGAAAAAAATGCATCGTGGTAAAAAAACGCAGCATGTTCATTAATTTTGCAACTTTTTTGCGAATTTCCCACTACATTATTGCATTGGGAACCTCCGGAAAAAAAACGCAAAAATTCCGTGCAAAAACACGATAAAAACGCTTTAAAAATGCAAACATATGCATCCCATCATTTATAATGCATTCTGCAATTTTTGTGCATATGTTACGTTTTTTCCGCGAAAAAAATGTATTGGGGTAAAAAAACACAGCATGTTCATTAATTTTGCGTTTTTTCACATTTTTACTGCTATATAATGCATTGGGAAGGCTCTGGAAAAAAAAGTGGTAAAAACGCGAGAAAAACGTGAAAAAACGCTTGCGGATTTCTTGCAGAAAATGTCCGGTTTTCTTCAGGAAATTTCTGCAAGAAATCCTGACTTGTGCACATAGCCTTATAATGCATTCTGCAATTTTTGTGCATATGTTGCATTTTTTTCCGCAAAAAAAACCGCAATGCGGTAAAAAATGCAGCATGTTCTTTAATTTTGCGGATCTTTGCAGATTTCCCACTATATTATTGCATTGGTAACCTCCGGAAAAAAGCGTGAAAAATCCACGAAAAAAAAAACACGAGAAAAACGCGAAAAAAGCGCATGCGGATTTCCTGCAGAAAATGTCCGGTTTTATTCAGGAAATTTCTGCAAGGAATCCTGACGTGTACACATAGCCTAAAACGTTTTTGTGTTACAAAAACATAACACGAAAAAAATAAACGGATTGAAAAAATGTAGTGCGAATAGGCCTGATTTAGGTGGGGAATGTAAACCACTCTAAAATCTAAACATTTTGTGAACTTTTACCTGACCCCGCACTGACCTGCTTGTTTGCAAGTTTTGTTGCAGATGTAACAATTTTCTTGTCAGTTGTCCTGCAAGTTCCATTAGACTAGCCCTTATTCCATCTTTACATCAGAATATAGCAGTGTCTAAAATCTCTACAAAGAGAGAGGTGTACTGCCACAAAAAATCAGTCAGCTTCCACAGCAATTTACTTTCTACAAGTATGAATTCAGTTCTATCCAAACGTGGGAAGAAGAAGTTGGTCTACAAGAATCACATTTACTTATTTTCCAAACGAACGGCTAACGATGTCCATTCCATCTGGGTGTGTGAAAAACGGTCGACTTGGAAGGGACGTGTTTGGACCAATGAAGCATCTGGCGAAGTGGTGAAAGTAACCAATCCCCACAACCACGCAGCACAAGCAGCAAGACCTGAAGCAATCTGACTTGTCAATGAGGCCGTCACCAGGGCAAGGACAACACAGGAGACACCACAACAGATTCTCACAGAAGTCATTTCAGGAGCCCATTCTAATGTTGTAGCACTTCTCCCAAAGAAGGCATCACTGAAGAGAACAATATGATTATCAAGGCAACTTGGCAATATTCCAAGGTGGCCCCAAACCCTTGATCAACTTGTTATTCCCCAGGAGTTCAATATTGATGGCATCCAGCAGCAGTTCCTTCTGCATGACTCTGGTAAGTATTGAACATTTCCATTATGCAGAATTATAGCAATATTTGTTACACAAATGTGAAAAATTATATATTACAATTTGTTGATATAGAATACTATGTGATTTTTTTGCCTTTAAGGGAAACTTTGAGGATAGTATAATGTAGGATGAAGCTTGATTCCAACTATGCCTCACTTGTTTAGTTGCAGTCTAATTCTCTGCTCAGCTTCAGGCCGGTGTCACACTCAGCGTATAAAAATACGGTCCGTAATTTACGGCCGTAATACGCAGAAAAGTCCCCAAAATAGTGGTCCGTATCTCCTCCGTAGGCAGGGTGTGTCAGCGTATTTTGCGCATGGCATCCTGCGTATGTAATCCGTATGGCATCCGTACTGCGAGATTTTCTCGCAGGCTTGCAAAACCGACATACGGATATACAAGGGATCCATGTGCTCAAAAAATAATAAAAACATATGTACTGTCTATATATATATATATATATATATATATATATATATGTTAGTGAGACACATATATATATATTAATATTTCATCCAGCGCGATATAGCTTAAAAGCCGGTAATTCAATTGCCGGCTTTTGCTATCTCCTTCCAAAACCCGACATGATATGAGACATGGTTTACATACAGTAAACCATGTCATATCCCCCTTTTTTTTGCATATTCCACACTACTAATGTTAGTAGTGTGTATGTGCAAAATTTGGGCGCTCTAGCTATTAAATTTAAGGGTTAAATGGCGGAAAAAATTGGCGTGGGCTCCCGCACAAATTTCTCCGCCAGAGTAGTAAAGCCAGTGACTGAGGGCAGATATTAATAGCCTAGAGAGGGTCCACGGTTATTGGCCCCCCTGGCTAAAAACATCTGCCCCCAGCCACCCCAGAAAAGGCACATCTGGAAGATGCGCCTATTCTGGCACTTGGCCACTCTCTTCCCATTCCCGTGTAGCGGTGGGATATGGGGTAATGAAGAGTTAATGTCACCTTGCTATTGTATTATAATGGAGAGGCATCAATTATGACACCTATCCATTATTAATCAAATAGTCTGAAATGGTTAAAAAAAACACAAACACATTATTAAAAAGTCTTTTAATGAAATAAAAACACAGGTTGTTTGAATATTTTATTATTCTGGTAATCCACCTGAAGACCCTCGCTCTGTGACAAAGAAAAAATAATAAACCAACAATATACATACCTTCCGAGGATCTGTCACGTCCCACGATGTAAATCCATCTGAAGGGGTTAATTTTTGTTACAGCCAGGAGCTCTGCTATATTGCAGCTGTGCTCCTGACTGTAAAACCCCAGCGAATGAATGGAAACTAGGTCAATGACCTGTAGTTACCTTCATTCGCGGTGAGGCGCCCTCTGCTGGTTGTCCTCATATGAACTCGAGCCTGGGAACTTTTCTGATTTTTTCCCACGCTCGAAGGACATCCAGCAGAGGGTGCATCACCGCGAATGAAGGTAACTACAGGTCATTGACCTAGTGTGGAATATGCAAAAAAATGGGAAAATGACATGGTTTACTGTATGTCAACCATGTCTCATACCATGTCGGGTTTTGGAAGGAGATAGCAAAAACCGGCAATTGAATTACCGGCTTTTAAGCTATCTAGCGCTGTATGAAATATTAATATGTATACATATATGTGTCTCACTAACATATATATATATATATATATATATATATACCTATTATATGTGTACACATTTATTCTACCTATTCTATTGTAAGCTGTCAGTGTGATTTTACTGTACATCGCACTGAATTGCCGGCTTTTCTCTCTAACACCGCTGCGTATTTCTCGCAAGAAGAAACTTATAAAGACAACACGAATTTATGAACAAATAGCAAATAGCAAACTTTATTAAATTGTATAAAAACAGACAATAAAAATAGCCAACAGTGCTACAAGTGAGCCAAGAGAAAAACAAACAGGCATCACCACTAGATGGGTAAATAAATTGCTTAGGTAACAAGCTACAGGTCAGTTTCTCAGTACATGGATCATGGGTACGGGGTATAGTATAACACTATGCATAGAAAATAATAGTATATTAACCCCTTACTGACATCGGACGGTATAGTACGTCCGATGTCAGCTCCCCTGCTTTGATGCAGGGCTCCGCGGTGAGCCCGCATCAAAGCCGGGACATGTCAGCTGTTTTGAACAGCTGACACGTGCCTGCAATAGCGGCGGGTGAAATCGCGATTCACCCGCCACTATTAACTAGTTAAATGCCGCTGTCAAACGCAGACAGCGGCATTTAACTACCGCATCCGGCCGGGCGGCCGGAAATGACGTCATCCCCGACCCCCGCCCCATGATCGGGGGTCGGCGATGCTTCTCCATTGTAACCATAGAGGTCCTTGAGACCTCTATGGTTACTGATTGCCAGTAGCTGTGAGCGCCACCCTGTGGTCGGCGCTCACAGCACACCTGATTTTCTACTACATAACAGCGAACAGCAGATCGCTGCTGTGCAGCAGAGGCGATCGTGCTGTGCCTGCTTCTAGCCTCCCATGGAGGCTATTGAAGCATGGCAAAAGTTTAAAAAAAAGTAAAAAAAATGTGAGAAAAATAAAAAAAATATAAAAGTTTAAATCACCCCCCTTTCGCCCCAATCAAAATAAATCAATAAAAAAAAATCAAATCTACACATATTTGGTATCGCCACGTTCAGAATCGCCCAATCTATCAATAAAAAAAAGCATTAACCTGATCGCTAATCGGCGTAACGAGAAAAAAAATCGAAACGCCAGAATTACGTTTTTTTGGTCGCCGTGACATTGCATTAAAATGCAATAACGGGCGATCAAAAGCACGTATCTGCACCGAATTGGAATAACTAAAAACTCCAGCTCGGCACACAAAAAATAAGCCCTCAACCGACCCCAGATCATGAAAAATAGAGACGCTACGAGTATCGGAAAATGGCTTTTTTTTTTTTTTTCTTTAGCAAAGTTTGGAATTTTTTTTCACCACTTAGGTAAAAAATAACCTAGTCATGTTAGGTGTCTATGAACTCGTAATGACCTGGAGAATCATAATGGTCAGTTTTAGCATTTAGTGAACCTAGCAAAAAAGCCAAGCAAAAAACAAGTGTGGGATTGCACTTTTTTGGCAATTTCACCGCACTTGGAATTTTTTTCCCCTTTTCTAGTACACGACATGGTAAAACCAATGATGTTGTTCAAAAGTACAACTCGTCCTGCAAGAAATAAGCCCTCACATGGCCAAATTGATGGAAAAATAAAAAAAGTTATGGCTCTGGGAAAGAGGGGAGTGAAAAACGAACACGGAAAAACAAAAAATCCCACGGTCATGAAGTGGTTAATACCAAAACCTAAACCTCAGATCCCTTGGTTCCCAGTACACAGGTATATCTATGGGTTAAAAACACAGAGTTACAGTGAATAGCAGGCTTACATACATGCACCAGTGCCATCAATAGGGCCGCAAGAGGCCCATAGTGCTGAAGTCCCTAAATCATTGGTAACATAGTAACATAGTAACATAGTTAGTAAGGCCGAAAAAAGACATTTGTCCATCCAGTTCAGCCTATATTCCATCATAATAAATCCCCAGATCTACATCCTTCTACAGAACCTAATTGTATGATACAATATTGTTCTGCTCCAGGAAGACATCCAGGCCTCTCTTGAACCCCTCGACTTTTTGGTGTATACCCAAAAAGATATGGCAGAAAATAGCAGAGTTACAAAGTTACATCAAGTAGCGCTTACCAACATCCAGATGGTGATACCACAGCCCCAATGCGCATTTCGGCAACGTGCCTTCGTCAGGGGGAGTGGCATCACATCGGACACATGCCCTTTTTGTATGAACAATGGCCAATGGGAATGGAGAGAGTCACGGATCACAAGACCGGAAAGTGGACCAGGGAGGATCATGGTACTTGTAGTGAGGCGCCGGACTCACGTGATCACAAACGGCGCATGACGCCCGGCATCCCTGGGCAGAGTGATGCCAGCGAGAGCGTCATGACTGGAGGCGGGACGCCGGAGAGAAGCCCCCGGCCACACGCAAAGGAGCGCGAGCAGGGAGCCGCCCCAGACATCCGCCCGCAGCCAATGCGAGACGCCGTCGCCGGCAACACCTACCGGGACACCCTGCGCACGCGCACGGACCACCGAGAATCAAATACCGGCACTGTCCTAAATATATGAACAGACATATCTCCGCCTAACTAATGGTAAATATAACCATAAATACGATGGCCCTAATCCAAGTGAGTAGACAATAAAGTGAAGTAAACCCCACGATTTAGTAATACTACTGTGCGACATATTAAAATACTTCTAAAAAAGCGAGCATATACAAAGTGATGAATAATAATATGCACTAAATATGAATGACGTTCAGAAAACTGAATGCCAAATATATATACATATGCAAAACAAGCACTCCGTAGATCACTAAGGGAAAGAACCAGATACCATATATACATATAATCAGTGAAAATTAAAATGCCAAAAGAGAGTATGACTGTGAGTAAAAATGAAACTAATGTTCGTATACATAAGTGATTGTTAAGTAACAACCACAGGTATACCAATCACTGAATACCAATAAATGATAGTATCAATATAAAATAGAATATATATACTAGTGTCAGTGGCTAGTGTCCTGTGGAGAAAGAAGTGTGAGAGACACCAACGTACCAGAGGAGAACAACCACAACCGATATATGGAACAATCCAAGAAAAAGCCACCAGGCAGGGATATAAATATAAGGATGTCTTTATTATATATAGTTTGGCAAATATTTAACAATAATAAAAAATCAAAACATGTGCGCACAAGAGGACAATATTATTAATTATTAAAACAAAATAAAAGAATGGTATAGGCTGACCCACAAAAAGTATATAAATATAGAGTAACAGGTTCATACACCCCTAAAAATAATGTCAATAGCTAAAATCATATGGCCCAGAAATTGCATATACCTATCACGGACGTGTTGTAATATGTGCAAAATATAACAAAGAATACTTAATCACATTTACCAGATGTACCTGCAAGGCTACAATATAAAGTGCAAAGATATAATTGTGCAAAAAAATAATAAATAAAAGTTTTGTATATCTAAAATTTATATTGATCTAGCATATTAAAATATAATATAATTAACCATATGGCCCAATATTTTACATATGCCTATCAATATGTGCAAAGAATTTTTACTTGATCACAATTACGTGCAATACTGCAATATAAGGTGCAAAAAAAGGGGGAAGGAATTAATGTGAAAAAATATATATATTAATATGGCATATTGTAATATGCCATAAGGTGTATAGTGCAAAAAAAGTGCAATGTGCAATATTATACAAGGACCATCTGAATTATAACTGCCTCAAAAAAGTGCATAAATCTACCACACACAGAATTAGTGGCAATGTACAACTAAGCTAAAATATGCAGGAAGTGCCAAGAGTGGTCATATGTGATTAACTGGGCGTTTGTGCAGTTGTATTGCATAAGATGTTAATGCTGTCAGAAGACAGGAGGAGGCTGCCACAGTCCGGCTTCAATTCAGCCCAAATGCCACAGCAAGAGCCAAATGCCAATATGGCCAATATGGCACAATGAGAAGGGAGTGTACGTAATATTTAGTATACCTGTAAATAATGGGTCAGCCAGGTCCCGGAAAGGCGCACCCCGACGCGCGTTTCGGATCTCAGTCCTTCGTCAGGGGGTGGCCACTGTGTCAAATGTGGGGCCTTTTATATGACTCCTTATCCCGAGCGCTGCGGCCCGGATGTAGCCGGCGCATGCGCAGTTGCATAGTTCAGGAGCTTCCGCCGCCCGCGTCATGCCGCCGGACGTACGGGGTCAGAGTACCCGACGTCTCCCAGCAACAAGGACGCTTAAGCCGCGGAGCTCCATTGTAGCAGCCAGGCACGCGCACCATCAGGAACCGAGTCTCAGGTAAGTATGCAGCGCTCTATCAGTGCTACAATCACTATCACTATCTCTGATATATATGTGTGTAGTCTGGGGGACCTCTATTATGATACCTAGCAAGCGCCAGTATTCCTAACAAGAATAGGGATGGAATGGAAATAAGGAATGTATGCATTTGGCTGAAGTGAATGCATATATATATGTGAAGAATGTATACCATGCGAAGAGGGAATCCGCCATATATGTGGGATGTGCAATAAATAAAAGGGGACAAATAATATTATGCCAGATAAAATTGACAATATATGGAACACCCCCAATATATGCACAAATCAGCATGACATATATACTCGAAAACATATATGCATATATATGAAAAATAAAAAATAAAGAATAATAATCTAGACATATATAATCTTTCATGCAGGACAGTCAAGTTCGGTCACGGATGATCCCCGGCCGTCAATCCCGGCAGCCAGATCCCAACATCCATCACTGGAACGCCAATATGAAGATCAGAAGAGGCAAATATAAAGGTAAGTAGACACTAAAAATATATAAGGATAGATATTAATATATAAAAAAGGCATAAAATACAGTGGATAATTAATAACAGTTCTAACATACATATATTTCACTATATATGCGTATACTTATATATATACTGGTGGTGCCCATGAGTAAATTAATTTTATACATAGAAAATATTTAATATATTAAAAAAATAAATATTATTAATATAAAAATGGTTCTGGTATTGAGGTATTTAGAGTGGAGCAGTTTTCAAAAAAAATAAAAAATAAAAACTTTTAAAAAATGATTAAAAAGGAGGAAACGGTGGTTATTATAAAAAGGGGGCAAAGCTCAAATTTTCATTTAGGCCCTTAGGTGCCACTGTATCAAGGGTCCAGATCCACTTGGTCTCTAATCTAGCAAGTGGTATTCCAATCTCACCACCGCGTTCATTCAAAGTGATAGTATCAATTCCTATAAATTTAAGGCCAGACGGATCACAGTTGTGGTGGCTTCTGAAATGTTTCGGTAGTGTTTTAAGTTCTGATATATCCGCCACATCTTGTGCAGCCTGTATCCCGCGCACATGTTCTCTAACCCTTACCTTAAATTGCCTAGTTGTCATACCCACATAAATTAGTGGGCATGGGCATACTGCGTAATAGATTACGGCCTTTGATGCACATGTTATAGCCTGTTTGATTTTGTATGTGCAAGTCCCACTTGAATTCGTGAACGTTGTTGCTCTCATTACATTTGGACAGGCCACACACTTACCACATTCTTTGCACCCAAATGGACGTCTGCCACCATCCAAGAAGGAAGGGACTGTAGGCTCAAATTTATAGTGGCTCTTGATCAAGTAGTCACTCAGATTTTTAGATCTCCGATATGTTATGCTGGGTCCATCACCCACATATTGGGACAGAATTGGGTCAGATTTGAGAATACCCCAAGATTTAAGTAATTGAGCCCTCATCATTTCCGTCTGACCGTTGAATTGTGTGATAAACCTTACCCTCTGGTTCGTTTTTTGGGATTTATTACCATAAAGTGCCTGGTGCCGAGTAGTGTTTTTGGCTCTATTATAACCCCTTTTAATTGATCGGCGGCTATAGCCTCTTTCCAAAAACCTCTCTTTCAATATTGCCGATTGTTCCTCAAAATCCATATCACTGGAGCATATCCTCCGCAGCCGTAAAAACTGTCCTATCGGAATTGCGTTAATCATCATATGAGGATGGGAAGATGTTGCGTGTAGCAGGGAATTAACGGCTGTCGTTTTTCGAAAAATATCACTGGACAGGCAGTCGTCATTGTTCCTGTAGATGCGTACGTCTAGGAATTCCATTTCATTAGTACTGAATTTATATGTTAAATGTAAATTCCGAGAGTTGTTATTTAATTCTTCCATAAAGCCACGTAAAGCATCAACCGAGCCCTGCCAAATAAAAAATATGTCATCGATGAACCGCACCCACAGTGGGATGCGGTCCACCGATGGCATAAGTCCAGACATAAAGAGGTCCCTCTCCCACAGCCCCAGGAATAAATTTGCATACGCTGGTGCAAAGGAAGCACCCATAACGGTGCCCTGGAGCTGTAGGTAGAGGGACCCCTTAAAAAGAAAAAAATTTTTGGATAAAGAAAATTCAAGTAGCTGGACAACAAATTCCCTCATAGATTCCGGCAAAAAAGAGGACCCCAAGAAGTATCTAGCCGCAGAAATGCCATCATGATGGCGGATGTTGGTGTAGAGACTCTCCACGTCACATGACACTAGGAGAGTGTCCACACCAACATGCAACCCATCAATCTTCCTCAGAAAGTCATTAGTATCCGTTATATAGGAGGGGAGCTCGGCAACCATTGGCTGAAGTCTGGAGTCTATGAATTTATTAATTTTTTCCAGATAATTGCCACAACCTGAGATAATAGGTCTCCCAGGTGGGTTAGTCAGATTTTTATGAACTTTCGGTAGCAAATATAGGGTAGGTATCACAGGTTCAGGCACATGTAGAGCTGTAAATAATTCTTTAGTAATTACTTCACACTCAAGGGCCATTTTCAAAATTTTTTCAAGTTCTCCTTGAAATTTGTTCAACGGGTTAAAAGTCATTTTCTTGTAACACACTTTATCCCCTAACTGGCGAAATACTTCACATTCATATAGTCGCTTAGGCCATAGCACCACAATTCCCCCCTTGTCGGCTGGTTTGAATACCACATCCTGTAAATTTTGTAAATTCCTTAGGGCTTTTTTCTCACTCCTATTTAGATTTTCAGCGGAGGGAAACTGTGGAATTTTGTCAAGATCCTTACTCACAGTCCTAACAAATACATCAATTGTTGGACACGCCGACAAGGGGGGAAATTTACTCGACTTGGGCCGAATGGAGGGCGGAATCTTACCTCCAATTTGTTCCGTATGTTCTTGGGCCAATTCATTAAGCACACTCAGTGCCTCCTGCTCCGCCTCTGTAGGAAACAATCGTAATTCATCCTCATTATGAAAATGTTTTTTGAACATCAACTTCCTAGTGAAGAGATGTAAGTCCTTAATAGCAGTAAATTTATTAAACTGAGCAGTAGGACAGAACATAAGGCCCCTCTGAAGGACATCAATCTCTATATCAGATAACACATGATCACTCAAGTTAATCACCTTAAGATTGGAGTTCCCTGGGGAATATCCGAAATTACGTTTAGCAGGTGCATATCGTGGTTCACGTTTTCTTTTTGGTGTAGAAACCACCGATGTAACCACAGAGGCGGAACAGGAGGCACCAGAAATGTCACTCATAGCCTGATTAGATGAAACAGAGAAACTTCGATCTCGGCCCTCGCCATTCAGGTTTGGTCGGCGCCATCTATAGACCCTGCCATTTGCGAAGTCCTTTTGGTCCCTGGCCAACTTGTTGGTCTGATTTAATCGAATTTCTTTAATCCACTGATCCATAAGTTTCTCCAACTGGCCATCTAGTGTATTCATCTGCTCAGTGGATAGACAGGACTTGGCTTTAATAAATGTCTCATCCAGCAGTTTATCAGTTTCCATCAAATTTTTAGAGTTATATTTGACCAAGAGCTCCATTAATTGTTTTGAGGCTGCGTTGCATATTTCCTCCCAATTCTTAATAAATTCTTCGTCATTTACAGGGAAGGATGGCGTAATATGTATACGCAGGCCTCTAGGGATAAGGTTATGTTGGATGTAATTTTCCAAGAACGCTCTGCTCCACCATGAGCGGGTTCTTTTATATGTTAAATTTTTAATATCTTTAAATGTTTCATCAAATTTCAAACCACCAGTATTCGAGGTTGCCAAATCATTATTAGAGAATACAGCATTAATCTGCCCCTGCCAAGATGCCTCTCTGGATTTAAAATCCATATCCAGTCGTGGAAGAAAGGGCCTGTGCAAAACACAGCAATACAAGATTAAGTAACAACCACAGGTATACCAATCACTGAATACCAATAAATGATAGTATCAATATCCAGTGATATGGATTTTGAGGAACAATCGGCAATATTGAAAGAGAGGTTTTTGGAAAGAGGCTATAGCCACCGATCAATTAAAAGGGGTTATAATAGAGCCAAAAACACTACTCGGCACCAGGCACTTTATGGTAATAAATCCCAAAAAACTAACCAGAGGGTAAGGTTTATCACACAATTCAACGGTCAGACGGAAATGATGAGGGCTCAATTACTTAAATCTTGGGGTATTCTCAAATCTGACCCAATTCTGTCCCAATATGTGGGTGATGGACCCAGCATAACATATCGGAGATCTAAAAATCTGAGTGACTACTTGATCAAGAGCCACTATAAATTTGAGCCTACAGTCCCTTCCTTCTTGGATGGTGGCAGACGTCCATTTGGGTGCAAAGAATGTGGTAAGTGTGTGGCCTGTCCAAACGTAATGAGAGCAACAACGTTCACGAATTCAAGTGGGACTTGCACATACAAAATCAAACAGGCTATAACATGTGCATCAAAGGCCGTAATCTATTACGCAGTATGCCCATGCCCACTAATTTATGTGGGTATGACAACTAGGCAATTTAAGGTAAGGGTTAGAGAACATGTGCGCGGGATACAGGCTGCACAAGATGTGGCGGATATATCAGAACTTAAAACACTACCGAAACATTTCAGAAGCCACCACAACTGTGATCCGTCTGGCCTTAAATTTATAGGAATTGATACTATCACTTTGAATGAACGCGGTGGTGAGATTGGAATACCACTTGCTAGATTAGAGACCAAGTGGATCTGGACCCTTGATACAGTGGCACCTAAGGTACCAAAAAATATAGCCAACTAACATGGTAACACAAATTAGAATCAGAAATCTGTACCACTAGTAACAGCCAGACCTATACGGCCTATCATCAAAAACATACCAACAACAAAAAGAACAAAGATGACTAACGGCCCAAAAAGTATCATGAAAAAATATAAACTTTATTTGTCTAAAAATACAACAAGTGCATGGAAAGTGACATGAAACATGGCGCCACAGAACGGGACGCTGCAGAGAAAACATCAGGAAGCTCATGCCCAGGAGAAACAGTCCACAGAGTATAATGGTCACATATTGCCAAGCATCATACAGAAAAAAATAATCAAAATGGTAAAATTAACCTAAAAAATAAGTATAACAAAATAAATATGGCCACATGTGATCAAAACCCATTGGATTGGGAAATCAAGCTGTCTGCGGCGATTAAGGGAAAAACACCACAGGCTATAGTCCCAGGGATGTAAGTAAATTGTCAGTGCAGAGTAAAAAAAACAAAAAAAAAAACACCTAGGGCTGCCACACTACACAATAAGTAGTAGATACAATAGTACAGCTATACAAAAATCACCACCGAATGGTACCCACCGCAATGTGGACTGGAGCTCCTGGGAACGCGCCTCCGCCCCAACGCGCGTTTCGGTGCACACACCTTCGTCAGGGGGCAGACAAGGAACGTGAACAACGGGTTTAAGAAGGAGGGACCCCGGAAGTACAAGTAAGCGTGAACCGGAAGTAACCGCGCGGTGTCCTGGCAACCACAACGCCGGCACACACCGAGAACCGCCGAAGGACGCCGAAGAACACAGGGGCCCCATGTGATCCAGAGCGTCCAACGGCCGACCCGGACATGCGCAGGCGCAATGATGACGAACAGACTGCTCGGAATTAGCGGCATGAAAATATAATGCACGGGAACATATATATACTAAGCCGTTCTGGGCGCAGTATTTAACAAGGCACACATTAATAATTGATATGCCCAAATAAGAATATAATAAATTGGACGCATATACACAAGGTATATCGGAGATAGATATACATCATTATGATGACATAACATAAAGCTTACGATATACCTACAACATATGTCAGACAACAGAACAGCAAAATAATAAATAAAAAGATACATATAATGCCACATATATAAAGCCTGCATAAGACTACCGACACAACGCAGGAGTCTGTAGAAAAAAACACCATAAATCAGTAGACCACATATATACTATTAATCACGCTAGCCCAGACCACACCCACCCCCACACATCCATGGACAACCACCAGTATGTAATACACCAAACAATATGGTACAATAAAAAGCAGGAGTCCATGTAGGTCCTCATATTGGAGACGTCCTAATCACATGCATGACTTCATTTGCTGATAACCGAGACTTGATCCAGGGGATAGGGCTGATCCAGGCGGATATATAGCCACACGGGGTGAACCAGTACTGAAAAATAACAACGCAGTTAAAAACAGAATATAAAAACAATAATAAAAAGCAGCGACCACACCATGGCGCCACCCCAGCAGAACCAATGACTATAGGAAGGGGGCATAACTGATGTTATCATTAAGACCCGCCGGCTGGACCGTGTTGAGCATCCAAGATGTTTCATGGCTGTGATGCCGGTCTTCTCAGGGCTAGGGGGATTGATATGTTGGAGGTGGGTATCCGTGGAGGGGGCACTTTTCAGCGGCTGGCCCGTGTTGAGTCCCGGTGGATTTGGATGCTCAACACGGTCCAGCCGGCGGGTCTTAATGATAGCATCAGTTATGCCCCCTTCCTATAGTCATTGGTTCTGCTGGGGTGGCGCCATGGTGTGGTCGCTGCTTTTTATTATTGTTTTTATATTCTGTTTTTAACTGCGTTGTTATTTTTCAGTACTGGTTCACCCCGTGTGGCTATATATCCGCCTGGATCAGCCCTATCCCCTGGATCAAGTCTCGGTTATCAGCAAATGAAGTCATGCATGTGATTAGGACGTCTCCAATATGAGGACCTACATGGACTCCTGCTTTATATTGTACCATATTGTTTGGTGTATTACATACTGGTGGTTGTCCATGGATGTGTGGGGGTGGGTGTGGTCTGGGCTAGCGTGATTAATAGTATATATGTGGTCTACTGATTTATGGTGTTTTTTTCTACAGACTCCTGCGTTGTGTTGGTAGTCTTATGCAGGCTTTATATATGTGGCATTATATGTATCTTTTTATTTATTATTTTGCTGTTCTGTTGTCTGACATATGTTGTAGGTATATCGTAAGCTTTATGTTATGTCATCATAATGATGTATATCTATCTCCGATATACCTTGTGTATATGCGTCCAATTTATTATATTCTTATTTGGGCATATCAATTATTAATGTGTGCCTTGTTAAATACTGCGCCCAGAATGGCTTAGTATATATATGTTCCCGTGCATTATATTTTCATGCCGCTAATTCCGAACAGTCTGTTCGTCATCATTGCGCCTGCGCATGTCCGGGTCGGCTGTTGGACGGTCTGGATCACATGGGGCCCCTGTGTTCTTCGGCGTCCTTCGGCGGTTCTCGGTGTGTGCCGGCGTTGTGGTTGCCAGGACACCGCGCGGTTACTTCCGGTTCACGCTTACTTGTACTTCCGGGGTCCCTCCTTCTTAAACCCGTTGTTCACGTTTCTTGTCTGCCCCCTGATGAAGGTGTGTGCACCGAAACGCGCGTTGGGGCGGAGGCGCGTTCCCAGGAGCTCCAGTCCACATTGCGGTGGGTACCATTCGGTGGTGATTTTTGTATAGCTGTACTATTGTATCTACTACTTATTGTGTAGTGTGGCAGCCCTAGGTGTTTTTTTTTTTACTCTGCACTGACAATTTACTTACATCCCTGGGACTGTAGCCTGTGGTGTTTTTCCCTTAATCGCCGCAGACAGCTTGATTTCCCAATCCAATGGGTTTTGATCACATGTGGCCATATTTATTTTGTTATACTTATTTTTTAGGTTAATTTTACCATTTTGATTATTTTTTTCTGTATGATGCTTGGCAATATGTGACCATTATATTCTATGGACTGTTTCTCCTGGGCATGAGCTTCCTGTTGTTTTCTCTGCAGCGTCCCGTTCAGTGGCACCTAAGGGCCTAAATGAAAATTTGAGCTTTGCCCCCTTTTTATAATAACCACCGTTTCCTTTTTTTTTTTAAATTTTTTGAAAACTGCTCCACTCTAAATACCTCAATCCCAGAATCATTTTTATATTAATAATATTTATTTTTTTAATATATTAAATATTTTCTATGTATAAAATTAATTTACTCATGGGCACCACCAGTATATATATAAGTATACGCATATATAGTGAAATATATGTATGTTAGAACTGTTATTAATTATCCACTGTATTTTATGCCTTTTTTATATATTAATATCTTTCCTTATATATTTTTAGTGTCTACTTACCTTTATATTTGCCTCTTCTGATCTTCATATTGGCGTTCCAGTGATGGATGTTGGGATCTGGCTGCCGGGATTGACGGCCGGGGATCATCCGTGACCGAACTTGACTGTCCTGCATGAAAGATTATATATGTCTAGATTATTATTCTTTATTTTTTATTTTTCATATATATGCATATATGTTTTTGAGTATATATGTCATGCTGATTTGTGCATATATTGGGGGTGTTCCATATATTGTCAATTTTATCTGGCATAATATTATTTGTCCCCTTTTATTTATTGCACATCCCACATATATGGCGGATTCCCTCTTCGCATGGTATACATTCTTCACATATATATGCATTCACTTCAGCCAATATGCATACATTCCTTATTTCCATTCCATCCCTATTCTTGTTAGGAATACTGGCGCTTGCTAGGTATCATAATAGAGGTCCCCCAGACTACACACATATATATCAGAGATAGTGATAGTGATTGTAGCACTGATAGAGCGCTGCATACTTATACCTGAGACTCGGTTCCTGTTGGTGCGCGTGCCTGGCTGCTACGATGGAGCTCCGCTGCTTAAGCGTCCTTGTTGCTGGGAGACATCGGGTACTCTGACCCCGTACGTCCGGCGGCATGACGCGGGCGGCGGAAGCTCCTGAACTATGCAACTGCGCATGCGCCGGCTACATCCGGGCCGCAGCGCTCGGGATAAGGAGTCATATAAAAGACCCCACATTTGACACAGTGGCCACCCCCTGACGAAGGACTGAGATCCGAAACGCGCGTCGGGGTGCGCCTTTCCGGGACCTGGCTGACCCATTATTTACAGGTATACTACATATTACGTACACTCCCTTCTCATTGTGCCATATTGGCCATATTGGCATTTGGCTCTTGCTGTGGCATTTGGGCTGAATTGAAGCCGGACTGTGGCAGCCTCCTCCTGTCTTCTGACAGCATTAACATCTTATGCAATACAACTGCACAAACGCCCAGTTAATCACATATGACCACTCTTGGCACTTCCTGCATATCTTAGCTTAGTTGTACATTGCCACTAATTCTGTGTGTGGTAGATTTATGCACTTTTTTGAGGCAGTTATAATTCAGATGGTCCTTGTATAATATTGCACATTGCACTTTTTTTGCACTATACACCTTATGGCATATTACAATATGCCATATTAATATATATATTTTTTCACATTAATTCCTTCCCCCTTTTTTTTGCACCTTATATTGCAGTATTGCACGTAATTGTGATCAAGTAAAAATTCTTTGCACATATTGATAGGCATATGTAAAATATTGGGCCATATGGTTAATTATATTATATTTTAATATGCTAGATCAATATAAATTTTAGATATACAAAACTTTTATTTATTATTTTTTTGCACAATTATATCTTTGCACTTTATATTGTAGCCTTGCAGGTACATCTGGTAAATGTGATTAAGTATTCTTTGTTATATTTTGCACATATTACAACACGTCCGTGATAGGTATATGCAATTTCTGGGCCATATGATTTTAGCTATTGACATTATTTTTAGGGGTGTATGATCCTGTTACTCTATATTTATATACTTTTTGTGGGTCAGCCTATACCATTCTTTTATTTTGTTTTAATAATTAATAATATTGTCCTCTTGTGCGCACATGTTTTGATTTTTTATTATTGTTAAATATTTGCCAAACTATATATAATAAAGACATCCTTATATTTATATCCGTGCCTGGTGGCTTTTTCTTGGATTGTTCCATATATCGGTTGTGGTTGTTTTCCTCACATAAGTGATTGTGCATAACAAAGAAAGAAAAAGACACTACTCATATTAAAGTGAAAAAGTGTACAAATAATTTAATGTATTTCTCGCAAGTCACACTGCTGGTCCGTGTGTAATCCGTATTTTTCTGGCTTTCATAGACTTTCATTGGCGTTTTTTTTGTGCAATACGGTGACAAACGCAGCATGCTGCGATTTTCTAAGGCCGTAGAGAGCCTTATAATACGGATCAGTAAAATACAGCAGATAGGAGCTGGGGCATAGAGAATAATTGGGCCGTGTGTAATGCGTGTTTTACGGACGTATTTTATGTGCTCATACGTCCGTAAAACTAGCTAGTGTGATGCCAACCTCAAAAGTAGAAGTCCTGTCTTTAACCCCTTAAGCCCCAAAGGTGGTTTGCACGTTAATGACCGGGCCAATTTTTACAATTCTGACCACTGTCACTTTATGAGGTTATAACTCTGGAATGCTTCAACGGATCTTGGCAATTCTGAGAATGTTTTCACGTGACATATTGTACTTCATGATAGTGGTAAAATTTCTTTGATATAACTTGCGTTTATTTGTGTAAAAAATGGAAATTTGGTGAAAATTTGGAAATTTTTGGAACTTTAAATTTTTGTGCCCTTAAAACAGAGAAATATGTCACACAATATAGTTAATAAATGACATTTCCCACAAGTCTACTTTACATCAGAACAATTTTGGAAACATTTTTTTTTGTTAGGGAGTTATAAGGGTTAAAAGTTGACCAGCAATTTCTCATTTTTACAACAAAATTTACAAAACCATTTTTTAGGGACCACCTCACATTTGAAGGCACATTTAGGGGTCTATATGGCAGAAAATACCCAAAAGTGACACCATTCTAAAAACTACACCCCTCAAGCTGATCAAAACCACATTCAAGAAGTTTATTAACCCTTCAGATGCTTCACAGGAGCAATGTGGAAGGAATAAATGAAAAATTAACTTTTTAGTCACGAAAACATTTTTTTAGCAACAATTATTTTATTTTCCCAAGGGTAAAAGGAGAAACTGGACCGCGAAAGTTGTTGTCCAATTTGTCCTGAGTACGCTGGTACCCCATATGTGGGAAAAAACTGGGCACACGTTGATGCTCGAAAGGGAAGTAGACGTTTTGGGATGCAGACTTTAATGGAATCATCTGCGTGCATCATGTTCCGTTTGCAGAGCCCCTGATGTGCCTAAACAGGAAAAAAACCCACAAGTGACATCATTTTGGAAAGTAGACTCCCAAAGAACTTACCTAGATGTGCCTCCTTTGGAAATAATCTATTTCCTGTAAAGTAAATTAGTATTGCATGGAGGTGTAGTACAATTTAAAGCAATCCTTCTTACACAGGCTAGGTTTGTCGGGGCAGGTATCGCATTGATAGATGGTGTCCTTGTGTATTCCTTTTTTGTAGCACACTTGGCACCTTTTTTGCGGCTTACCTTTTCTTCCAGTTGGCGGGACCACCCCAGGAAAATGCTGACCTGGTACGATATGAGCACCTTCAGTTCCAGAAGTGCTGGGGCCTGCTCCTTCCCTTGTGCCAAACATCAGGGCCTTAACCACTACCTCCTGGAACTGAAGGTACAACGTATCAGTGTTGCGTGCACATCGTGACAGCAGGAAAGCATTGAGCATTCCCATTTGTACAATGTTTCATGGACAGCTTTTTGTACCACACCCTAGCCTTTCTCAAAGCACTGTACGGTTGGAGGAATTAATTGGAGAGATCAACACCCCCCATGTTTTTGTTGTACCCCAGTACACAGTCCGGTTTGCAGACCTTTGTAGAGGTACCCCGTACAGTGCTGAGGGCGCTGCCATCACCATGTATGGTGGTCAATAGAAGGAGATCACTCTTGTCCTTGTACTTGACCACCAGCAGGTGGTCGCTACATTGGGCTTTGATTTCACCTTTTCTGAGAATCTGCCCAAGTAGCGTCTTCGGGAGGCCTCTCTGATTTTTGCAGAAAGTACCGCAGACTGTGGTACCTCATGCAGAGAGAGATTTGTAGAGTGGGATGCTGGTGTAAAAGTTATCAGTATAGAGGTGATAACCGCTGCATGACCAGCTCTATCCTCACCTACTGTATTCTCACCCATCCCTTGTGGATTGTGAGCCTTCGCGGGCAGGGTCCTCACTCCTCCCGTACCAGTTATGACTTGTATTGTTTAAGATTATTGCACTTGTTTTTATTATGTATACCCCTCCTTACATGTAAAGCGCCATGGAATAAATGGCGCTCTAACAATAAATAATAATAATAATAACCTTCATCCAGCAAATCCCACACAATTTTCCCATTTACTCCCAGGATAGAAGGACACTCAAGCGGTTCAATCCTCGTGTCCTTCCCTTCATACACTCTAAAGCTGTAGGTGTACCCTGAGGTACTCTCGCACAGCTTGTAGAGTTTGATTCTGGCCCTCTTGCTGGGCAGGTACTGATGGAATCCGAGCTGTCCCTTAAAATGAATTAAGGACTCATTCACGCAGATGTCCCTTTGAGGCACGTACACTTCAGCAAACTTTTTGTTGAAGTGATCGATGACCGGCCGAACTTTGAACAGACGGTCAAAGTTGGGGTCATCTCGTGCGGGACACTGTGCATTCTCGTTATAATGCAGGAACTTATGGATGGCCTCAAAAGTCAAAACGCGCCCGGGTCATGACCATCCGGAACACTGGAGTGTTATATAAAATATCAACACTCCAATATTGCCGAAGTTCAGGCTTACTTATGTTCAGGCTTATGCTGATATGTTAGAGGAAGGCCGTGGACTGGCCAATCGAATCGCAGAAAGACTGCAATTTGATTGGCCAGTCTGCTGGCTTCCTCTATAATATCAGCATTCCTACCTCTTTTCTCCTACACTGATGCAAATATTTTTCATTGGGGTTTGTTTACCATACCTATTCCTTGCTATCACTAGCATACTGATGAAGGTCCTTGGAGACTGAAACGTTAGTGACTACTGTATGTATTACATTAAATACCCCTTTTGCATCACATTTCTTGGAGTGTGCTAAGTTTTACATCTTTTCAAACAGAGGCTGGAAAGACATCTGTCGGGGCTGATTTAGTGACTCCTGCACTGAGCAGGGTGTTGGACCAGATGACCCAGGAGGTCCCTTCCAACTCTACCATTCTATGATTCATTAACATGTCTCCTAACCTCTGTGGATTGTCCACAACTGTAGATCTACAGCTATTCTGGTGTAGATAATTCTGCACCAAAATCTCTATTTAGCTCTATTGATTTAGGTGCAAGTTTTAGTGCAGGATTTTAGCCCCTTGTCTGAAGGGCTGGAATCTTCTTTTATAATGGCAGCATACATTCACATGCAGGGACAAAAGTAGCTTGGCACTGGCCCCATAGCAAAGTTTTGAAGGGGCCTTGGCCCCCCCTTCCTCCGCGATGCCCTGCCCCTTTAGCCACGCACCCTGCCAACAGCCTGAAATGAAGTTCCAATGCTGAATTAGTGCTGGGAAGAGGGTACACCATGCTCTGGTAGGTGCCTGTCACCTACCGGAGCATGGCAGGGGGTTAAGTAATATTCACCACCTGCTGCCAAACGCTGTGTTCCTCTGCTTTAATACGGGACTTGGAATGATGTATGCAATCATGTGATCTCTCATGCCTCAGGATCTGCATGAAAGCAGAGTGAGGAAAGAAGCGCAGCAGCAGGCGGTGAGTATTAATTTATCCTTGCCATATTCCAGTGGCTGATAGGCATCTACTATACCAGACCTTGGTAGATCCAGGGGGTCCGCTGTTCATGGGTGCATTGCACCCCTTGGCGGAAAGCCCCCTGATGGCCTGGGGGCAGTGGTGTCCCCTGCCTACATGGTAGGTACGCCACTGCTGCACTGCATGTCATTTTTTAACTGTGCATTTTTCCATCAGCATGTGGATGGGATTTAGACATTTATGCTGCATATGACCCAAACCTGATGAACCATTCAGTTACTATGCTTTTTTTCACAAATACTTCTTACATGTTTGCTCGTTTTTCCTGATTTAAACCTTTTATTTTCATGGAATTCTGCATTTTGCTAGTTTCTGCTGCCGTTAATCCTTTCACGACTTTGAAAATGTGACATTTTTGAAGCTTGGAAGCATTTTTAAACAAGAATATATCATTTTTCACTGGGACAATACATGTCATGGAAACAAATATTGTTCAGCCCCTTCACACCAGATTTTGCTTCAGTTTTACGTTTCTGTTATAAAGTCAGAAAATCTGAAGTAAAATGTGAGTTTTTAATGTGAGATATGAACAAAGGATGCTTCTGATTTGGAAAATTTATTCTGAATTCATCCCGAAATTCTCTGTCTGCTACTTGTTACTTTTTATTTTCTCTCATTATTTCCTGTACTAATACTTTCACTTTTAATTAGGAAGTGGACACAGGCGTATCTTGATATTTGGAACAAGAGACAATCTCCATCTACTGGCCCAAACTAAACAGTGGTTTGCTGATGGTATGTTTTCCACTACACCATCCCTGTTCAAGCAACTTTATACAAACCATGTAGTCCACAGCGGCCTTGTTGTTCCTGTAGTGTACACCTTGCTGACGGACTAGAGCCGTTCAACATACCAGAGATTGCTACAAGAGCTGAAGAACTTGCAGCCTGGACTGCAGCCAGACAACCTGATGTTGGATTTTGAACTAGCTGCAATCAAGGCATTTGAGAATGAATTCCCCAACCTCAAGAAGACCGGTTGCTTCTTCCACCTATTACAGTCAGTTTGTCGTAAAGTTCAACATTATGGATTCAAGGTGCAATATCAAGGTGACCATGATTTTGCTTTTTGGATACGCATGATACCTGCCCTTGCCTTTCTACCAACACCAACACAGAATGTTGGCATCGCCTACATCTTTGAATTTTAGTTGATGGTCACATATTTAGCTGTAAAATAATTCAAACATTAACACCTGCAATTTTTATTTTCTTTCCTCTTTTTCTCTAACCCTCCCCCCTCTATACCCTTTATGTTTCTTGTTTAACAGTTTTAATTTATACAGTTAAAGAGCAACTCTAAAAAAAACACATTTTGCTATGTTATAGTACCACCTGTGGCACTGATCTTCTTTTCCAATGGAGACCCCCTTCCAGCAACTTCACTTCTATGTGAAAAGTCCCATCCAAGTTCCAGCAGCAGGCTCCATGTGATGCAGGATTTCAGTGGCTAATAAGGAGGTTGTTTCGCCTTAGTAACAGAACTTGTGGATGGACTCTAGGGGGCGTGGCTATACGTGACATGTAACTGTCAGGCCTCTTTCAGACTAGTGGTTTTGCTGGCGATTATCGCAACAGTTTAAAACCGCGGAGGTAGTCACCAGCAAAACCACTACATAGCACTCGATTTGCCCAATGCAAGTCAATGGGCTCAAATCGCGGGAAAACTGTGCAGCAGAAAGCTGCACGGTTTTCCATATTAAAACAAGTTCTATCTTTCTGGTGATTACCACCACGGGTTTTAAACTGCCGTGGTAGGAATACAGCAAGTCTGAAAGAGGCATCAACGTGCTCCCTATCATGTATACAGGGCTGCTGGTTCACAGCCCCCTGCAAAGCTCCCCAACTCCCCATGTGCTCAGTTCTTTTCTGGCTTTACACAGGGGGGAAGCCCTACTCTTGTCCAGGATGAAGCACGTGAGGGGAGGGGAAGGGGAACTTTCCAGAGGGCTGTGATCGAACAGCCCTGAATGTATAACAGGAAGCCTTAATCAGTCCACAATTTCTGCTACCAAGGGGGCCCGACTTCCTTTGTAACCACTGAAATCCTGCAGCACATAGAGCCTGCTGCTGTAACTTGGATGGGACTTTTCACACAAAACTAAATAAAATTTAGAAAATATTATATTTAAAAAAAAATAAACCTGCTGGAAGGGATTCTTTTTTATAGCGTTACGCTTTAAATATATTGTTCTGCAATGTTGGTTGGTTTGACCAATTGTTAATATATTTTGCTGTCTGTTTGTAAAGTTACTTATCTAGAAAACTAAAGTTTTGGAATTAAAAAAAAAACTGTAACTTGATCACATTTATACATCTTAGACCCAAAATATGATTAGTGAGAAGTGAACCTGCCAAAGTTCAGTTCGGGCAGTTCCATCCCAAACACTCAAGAAAATCCGGGTTCGGGCTCAGCACCCCCAAACTGTCACCTCCATTGAACTCAATGGGTATGGAGACTCAGAGGAGTGGAGGATCTGTCCACCACATCCTCATCACTGACCAGATAGTAAAAAGAAATTATATATATATTGCTACTTACCCCTTTGCTGAGGTACCAGCAGATGCGGAGGGTCCTCTTCAGTCCTCTTCCATGCACTTCCACATTGTGTGAATATGTCATCGTACTGGAGGGAATCCCTTTCGGGATTCCCTTTCAGGATTCCTAGCTAGGGTTTCCCTTGGTAAAGAAGACTCTCCACACAGGTCGGGACCTCAGCAAAGGTGAGAGAAGTGATTTTTATTTTCTGATGAGCAAACTCCGAACATTGCCTGTTTGGGATTGGTGTGGTTGAACCCGAGCAGGCAATGTTCGATGCGAACCCTGAACTTTCCAGATTGGGATTGCTCATCACTAGATATAGTATGATATGTAATGGATGACAAAAAGAAGCCATTAAGTGTAACACCATTGGTACATGACAGTAAAATGATGGTCACTTGTCTTAGACCAGGAGTGTCAAACTCATATTCACCAAGGGCCACACCAATTTAATGGTTGTCACCAAAGGGCCATTTGTGACTGAAAGAACGGATGCACACAACCGAGTCCCGTCCAGAACATACATTTCTCTGCACAGAGCAGTACATGCCCCTGTATAAGGCATGTCACGATGGATCAGCTCTTTACCAGGCGCTGTCACATCTTCCCTGGATCTCACTGATATCATGTAGAGCTATGGCTGCAGCTTCCAGTCACTTGTCATTGTCTTGGTGCTGAAAGTTGCTGATAAACAGCTGGTTCAATGCAGAATACAACTAGACCCTATTCTTGGCCTAATCTGAGGATGGGCATCAATAGAATAAGGGATCCAGAAGTGAGAATGCCACTTTTATCTGCTGCTCCATTCTTTGGTATACTGGCAGAGTGTTCTGTGAGGGCTGATCCCAAAACCCCCCTTCTGAAGACCTGATAAAGAGGTTCTGTAGAAGCTGGTTAACCACCACTTTAGTTCAGCAAAGCCAATATCTCTGTTCTGCAGAGATGGTTGGTGGGATTAACCCTGTAGTCAGGCAACAATCCTCCTGCTTCCATACATAGCCTGCATTAAAGGGGTATTCTCATGCCAAACAGCAAAATAAGGCATAATGCTTTCAGCAATCATGTTGCGGTAAGCATGCTGCCGATCTTCCCCTCCTGGTACTTATCTAGAGGTCTTCTGCTCATCTTTGCCTGATCTTCTCCTGGCTGTGTGGGCTGGCGATCGCCATGCTGGATCCGGAGGCCACCACGAGTCCTCTCCTTCTTCCCAGCTTCCTCTTCTTCTGCCTGATCTCATCGTGGCACTGCGCATGTGCAGCAGTGTCTTGGTGACAGGAGAGGCATCCTGCCCCCTGGATTGACTGATGAATGGGGCATGAGTGACATCATGTCGGTGAGCGACCAGGAGATTGGAATTCATCATGCTTCATGGATCAGTGATCCAGGCAAGAAAAAAAGACAGCCAGAAGGAGGAGAAGACATCACAGGGAACCTCTAGACTGCACTCCGTGACCCAAGGAGCTGCAGCTGCGACAGGTAAGTATGTCAGGTTTTTTTTTGTTCAAGGGTGATAATACTCCTTTAAAGCCAGCCAGAAGAGACAATGGGTGATCTGCTGAAAAGGCAGCCACAGGAATCCCCAGCAATTGGGGTCCTGTACATTTTACCCCAGGTATGTTGAGCCCTAGATGTTTTGTTCCCTGCATGTTGACCCCAAAAGTTAAGGGTGAAACATCTGGGGTCAAAATGTTAGGGGAAAAACATCAGATGGCGACACATCCAGGGACAAAACGCTGTAGGAGAAACATTCGGGGACAAAACATCCGGGGGCGAACTGCTGGGGGTGAACTGCCGGATGAAACATCTGGGGGCAAACTGCCGGGGGCGAAGTGGATGAACTGCTGGGGGTGAACTGCAGGGGGCAAAATGTGCAGATGTGAAATGTGCAGGTGCGAAACATCCTGGGGGCCAAATGCTGGGATGAAATGTTCAGGGGCAAAATGTACAAACATCCAGGGGCGAACTGCTGGGGGTGAACTGCCAGGGGCTAACATCCTGGGGGCCAAATGCTGCGGACAAAATGTGCGGGGGCAAAATGTATCCAAGGGCGAACTGCTGGGGTCGAACTGCTGGGGGCAAAATGTGCGGGGGTGAAATGTGCAGGGGCGAAACATCCTGGGGACCAAATGCTGGGGATGAAATGTTCAGGGGCAAAATGTACGAACATCCGGGGGCGAAACATCCTGGGGGCCAAATGCTGGGGATGAAATGTTCAGGGGCAAAATGTACAAACAACCGGGGGCGAACTGTTAGAGGTGAACTGCCGGGGGCGAAACATCCTGGGGGCCAAATGCTGGGGATGAAATGTTCAGGGGCAAAATTTACAAACATCTGGGGGCGAACTGCTAGGGGTGAACTGCCGGGGGCAAAACATCCTGGGGGCCAAATGCTGGGGATGAAATGTTCGGGGGCGAAATGTACCCAGGGGCGAACTGCTGGGGGTGAAATGTGTGGGGGTGAAATGTACCCAGGGCGAACTGCTGGTGGTGAACTGCTGGGGGCGAAATATCCAAATCCCGTTTAAAAGACATTTGTCATTATTAATTACGTTGCGTAATACAACTATTATATGGCAGAGAACATACCGTGTAACAAAAATGTCATTAAATTTGAGGAAGGGAAATGCCATGTGGACAGGGAATTATAACTGGGGTTAATAAGTTAGTGACCTATTGTAATAGAGAAGCGTACACATGATGACAAGACAGAAATGAACTCTGAAAGAGTGGATTTACAGATATAAAATGGGCCATTTTGTTAGCTTTGTTGCATGCAACCTCATTAGACAAATCGATATAGCTACAGCTGGCAATTAGACTTTTATAACAGCGCAGATCATGTGACAAGGTGACACTGGTGCATCAGCATGGACATGCCAATAAAGAGAGAGATGGTTTATCGCTATTACAGTACTTGATGTATGACAAGCAATTACTGATTATTGTAATGAATGATCCAGAGTATGTACAATATCAGAAAGACTACTGTCTAAGTATATAATTTAACTCCACTTTCTCAAAGATTTGCAATATGACACCTCAAAGTCTTACAGTTACTCCATAACAGGTGCCAACAATCTACTACTATGATGTTAAAGGGTATATTGAGTCAAAATTATAATCTGATATGTCATAGATAGAGGCCTTAGATATTGGAAACTATTAATGATCCAGGTCACTGATTGTCTCATTCTTTTCTGTAAGTATATATTTGATGCAATTTCCTCTTAAAAGGAATCTGTCACCTAAGTTTTTCCCATATAAAGTACAGGCACCACCATTATCGCCTTTTTTCCAACATATTGGTATGCTAGAAAAAAAAGTCCTCCAAATAGTCTATGGATCTCAAAAAATAGCTTTTATTATACTCACATGCCCTGGTCTGATGGGCATGTCTGGTCTTGATCCAGGGATTCCTTACTTCTAGGGATCGCAGTCTTCCTTCTCCATTTCCTGTGGATGACGCATATCATGTCATTCACACAGTATCCTTATTGTGTTCCTGTGTAATAGAGTGCAGGGTAGAGTATGTCACCATGGAACAGACAGACCAACTGTTGAAGGGGATTTATTAACAGGAGTAAGATTCTCCTCGCAGGGAGAAAAACAGGGGATTAGTAAAGATAAAGCAAGCAGTATAACAGTACACAACCAGTTAACTGAAGCTATGAAACAGTTAAGCAGAATAGAAATGGAAAAAAATGAGTGTTCTTGTAACTTATCAGTCCACGAACATACTGACTGGAGGGTCCTTATTCCAATGTGGGTACAGTCTCTAGCAGCACTTGAAGATTCTGAAGTCTTTCCTGTCTTCTGAGAACTGAAGACACTGGGGTAAAACCTTTGCAGACTTTTCTCCTCAAAGTGAAACTGAAATCAGGAAGTAGCACAGTCTCGGTCACTGCTGCAGGAGTCTCTGTATGTTAGCCTGGCAGTTTCTCTGTAGTAACGATGTACACACACACTGGGCAGTTACTTATCACACTCAGGGATCTTTGCTTGTCACTGCGGTCAGGGGAAGGGTCTTCTCTGATTCAGGAGGCTTCCGAGTCTACACCCTCGCATACAGCCTTCACTATGGTGGGTATCTCAGCCTCAGTGCCCTTGGGGAGACCTACCTTTTGGGGAGCACGGCGCTGCAGCCTGCCCTCTCTTTGACGCGCTGCCCTCTCTCTGCTCTCCCACTCTTTTCTGACTACACCCCTCTCTCCTCCCAGCAGTCACCTGGTCCCCTCTGTCCAGGGCAGAAAGTCTTCCCCCCAACAACCCAGCTGTCTGACTAAGTGGTTCCAGGCAAGGAGCAGGGAAAGCAACCTCCTTACACCTGCACAGGTATAATTCTCTCTGCTGTTCTGAAGGCACAGCAAAGAAAGGCCAAAGAGCTGGGAAAGGCCAAAGAGCACCAATGACCCATAGATAAAGCCAGCGCTTGCGCACTACAGAACTTTACTCTGCACTTTGCAGGGCAGAGGGAAACATGCCTGCCCAAGAGCATGATGGGAATACTTTGTGAATGATGTAGGATCCATCATGCACAAGAAGCAGTGAAGGATGACAGTGATCGCAAGAAGAGAGGAGGCACTGTATCAAGAATAGAGATGCCTATCAGACAGATTTGCCCCATTCATGAGTACAACAAAAGGTCTTTTTTGGGACCTGCAAACTGGATTGGAGCCTTTTTTTACAGCATTCCTGTACACTGTAAAAGTGGACCTAATGGTGGTGACTGTACTTTATTTGAGGAAATACTGGTGACAAGTTCCCTTTAGAGAGGCTTTCTAAGATTTTTCAAAGCTTCCTGAATAGTAGCCAGTATAATGAAATAAAAAATAACCATAACTCATTTTTCAAACCCTCCACCACTCCAGCAGCAGCACTCTCCTTGTCTCCGCTCGTCTTTATCTACTTGTCTTTAAATGATGATGGGCCATCGATACATGTGACCACTATAGCCAATAATTGGCCTCAGTGGTCTCAAGTCTTACGTGCAGACATCATGCTGAAGTCAGTGCTAGCTTCAGCAGTCACATGCACATGAATTTAAGTTTTTGCGTTTGCAGCTCTTATTGATGTTTCTAAAATCTCAGACAACCCCTTTAAAAACTACTACAAAATATGTGAGATGGATATGTGTGGTATAACCGGCACTTTGCAATTAGACATTTACTTTTCATCTCGGGATTTTACTATTACTATTTCATACAGAAAATGTATGTTTTGCTTACTATTTTCCTTCTTCCCTTAATTTGCCAAAATATTGTAAAAATGTATAATGTTCTCATAGAAAACATGTCCCTGTTATTTAATGTATCATTATCTTCTGTATTTCTCTGCATGAGACTCGACGTGGAGGGAGAGGTACTGCACTACAGCATGTATCTTATGTAGAAGAGAGAAGTGGTAAGTTATCACTTTTCTCTTCTACCACTGGTTACTTTTTAGGTTGCCCACTACTTTATCATTGATGACCTATCCTATGAATAGGTCACCAATGCCTGATCGATTATGGTTTGACACCAGGCACCCCTGCCTATCAGCTACTCTCGGTGTTGGCAGCAACGAACGCCATCTGGAAACGCTCAATTGCAGAGCTACTTTGTTTTCTGATAGTGGCCGCGGCAGAGTACTTCACATCCACCTCCTCTTCAAATCAATAGGAGACGGATGTGCAGTACCCGGCTGCCGCCACTATCAGAAGACAGGGCAGCTCTGCAATTGAGGATTTCCAGCTGGTGGACGCAGCTGCCACCGAGAACAACTGATTGGCAGGGGTCACAAGTGTCGGGCCCCAACTAATCAGACAATGATAACCATTCCTATAAGCGATCAATGATAGAGTAGTGGGCAACCTCTTTAAGGAGGTACTGTTATTAGTTTTTTCCCTCAATCAATAAAAAACATTTTTTACTTACAGCCGTTTGCTTTTGGCTATGAGTTGAGAATCAGTTACTATAGTTGTTTCATGTCTTTAGCATTAAATATAATAAATTTCATGTGCAATACGTATATTAAACAGACCCACTCAACTGATTGTCTTTTAGGCACCCTCCTTTTCCTAGCAAATCCAAATTAATCTCAGTTTTTCCTATAGTAGCTAAGTGTTTAATACTATTTATCAACAAACTCTCCTACAACATTAAGGCTAAGTTCACACTAGGTGTTTTTGCAGTGTTTTTTTATGCAAATTTTCAGCTGTGTTTTCCAGTACCAGCAAAGCCTATGACATTTCAGAAATCTCATGCACACACATATGTGAGGGGCGCTCTGTGTCCCACAGGATGCGCTCAGAAGCATATTAGATCCGCTGGAGTGCCTTGTGGTCACAGCAGTGTGCCTGGAAGTCACAAGGACGAATAAAAGTAAGTCTAAATCTGGTCAAGTTATTTTTGACAAAGGAGCTTGTTCAGGAAAACCGGTATGGGCTTTTATTTTTGAAACTGACAGCAGGAAGGTAGTGGGGTCTGGTCCGTTTCCTCCAGCCCATATCTTATAAGTGGCCCTTGGCCACAGAGTTGAGTGAAGAGAGAAGAAAACAAAAACCTGTAGGAAGAGTTGGGGTGTGTCAGTTTTGGTCTTGCAAGCAGACAGAGCAGTTGGTCTGCAGAGCACTGCCTGTGTGAGACAACACAGGGTCAAGAGGAGCCAAAGGGTCTGGTACCCCTGCGTACATGGCAGTGTGGATGCTTACAGCAACTGGTCCCGGACTGTTTTTTATTTTCCCGGCTGTGAACTGGAGGATACAGCGTGCTGTGCACTGTGTGAGTTTTTGGACATTAAACACATTTTGTTTTAAACTGGCTTGGGTCACTGCCTCATCACTGCATAGCGTGGACACTGCTGCTCTACATATGGTGGAGAATGCGGAAGTGTGAAGTGAGGCATACCACAAAGTGTGCTACATGTCAGGGCTCAGGCCTTCAACACTGCACCTTAAGCCTGTGGACAAGATGGAGGAAATACTAAGACAGTTTGCCGTGTCTCAAACGCAACAGCAGGAGGCGCTGCAGTTGCAGCAGCAACAGCTGGAGCAGCAGCAACGGCAGCAGGAGCTACATAATCAGCAACAGCAGCAGACAACTAAATTGTTGATGCAGCAGATTGCAGCTATGCGAGAGGCGAGTCCACCAGCGACAGCATTCCAGTCAGAGGCTCGGTAAAGGGCCCGGTCAGCACTGAGGAAGATGATGTCTGAAGACGACATGGAGGCCTTCCTCACCATCTTCAAATGCACTGCAGAGTGAGAGAGCTTACCGGTGACTCAGTGGGCTGAAGTGGTGTTCAACTTCTTGACGGGAGATGCACAGAAGGCCTACCTGGACCTCAGTCAGGACAATGCCCTGGACTATGGGAAGCTGAAAGGTGAGATCCTTGCCAGACTGGGGGTTAATACATATGTGCGGGCCCAATGGGTATTTCAGTAGTCCTTTTCCAAGACTCTCACTGCCCGATCTCAGGCCTATGACTTGCTCCAACTGGTTAAAAAATGACTCGAGCCTAAGACATCCCCATTCCAGATGGTAGAGAGGGTGGTGGTCGACAGGCTGGTGAGGACTCTGCCAGCAGCCATACAGTGTTGGGTGGGGCAAGGGGACCCGGGCACTCTGGGTCAGGTAGTAGGACTGATAAAGCAGTAAAGAGCAACTCAGGACTTTATATGGGACACTGCTCCACTGTCATGTAAGGCCCCACCGTCCCAGGAGCTGGGGAAAAGTTCATGACCATCTAAGGGGGCCATGTAGATCGTGCCCGCACTGTTATGATCCGGTGACCTTGGAGCTGCATGAGAACTTTCACTGGAGAAAGTGGCCACTATACTGACCGCAAACCTGAACTTATCACCGCAACTAGAAGTAGCCGTGGAGTGTACCTAACACACCTAGACACCTCATCACAGCCGGAGGACTAAATACTAGGGTTGAGCGAAACGGGTCGAACATTTTCAAAAGTCGCCGACTTTTGGCTAAGTCGGGGTTTCATGAAACCCGATCCGACCCCTGTGCGGGGTCGGCCATGCGGTACGCGACTTTCGCGCCAAAGTCGCGTTTCAATGACGCGAAAAGCGCCATTTCTCAGCCAATGAAGGTAAACGCAGAGTGTGGGCAGCGTGATGACATAGGTCCTGGTCCCCACCATCTTAGAGAAGGGCATTGCAGTGATTGGCTTGCTGTCTGCGACGTCACAGGGGCTATAAAGAGGCGTTCCCGCCGACCGCCATCTTACTGCTGCTGATCTGAGCTTAGGGAGAGGTTGCTGCCGCTTTGTCAGAAGCAGGGATAGCGTTAGGCAGGGTCCATTAACCACAAAACCGCTTGTGCTGCAGCGATTTGCACTGTCCAACACCACCCTCGGTGTGCAGGGACAGTGGAAGTTTTTTTTTTTTTTTTTTTCCCCTCAGCGCTGTAGCTCATTGGGCTGCCCTAGAAGGCTCCCTGATAGCTGCATTGCTGTGTGTACGCCGCTGTGCAAACCAACTGCTTTTTTCAAAGCACAAATCCTCTTGTTCCTTCCTTTCTGCACAGCTATCTTTTTTGTTTGTCCACACTTTTTATTTCATTTGTGCATCAGTCCACTCCTTATTGCTGCCTGCCATACCTGGCTGAGATTACTGCAGGCAGGGAGATAGTAGCTGCCTGCCATACCTGGCTGAGATTACTGCAGGCAGGGAGATAGTAATTGTAGGACATTCCCTGTTTTTTTTTTTTTTGGTGGGAGATTAAGATTGGCAATTTGGCATTTCTGCTAGAGTGCCATCCCTGTGTGTGCCATCTCTCTCACATAGTGGGCCATAGAAAGCCTTTTCATTTTTCTGTATTTTTTTTTGTGGGGTGTATAAATTCTCCCTGATAAAAATACAGTGGGAGATTAATATTGGCCTTTGGGCTTGTGTGCCAGTCCTGAGTGTGCCATCTCTCTCACAAATAGTGGGCCATAGAAAGCCTATTTTATTTTTTTTTGGGTTTTATAAATTCTCCCTGAAAAAAAGGGAGATTAATATTGGCCTCTGGGCTTGTGTGCCAGTCCTGAGCGTGCCATCTGTGCCAGCCCTGAGCGTGCCATCTCTCTCACAAATAGTGGGCCATAGAAAGCCTATTTATTTTTTTTTTGGTTTTATAAATTCTCCCTGAAAAAAAGGGAGATTAATATTGGCCTCTGGGCTTGTGTGCCAATCCTGAGCGTGCCATCTGTGCCAGCCCTGAGCGTGCCATCTCTCTCACAAATAGTGGGCCATAGAAAGCCTATTTAATTTTTTTTTTTGTTTTATAAATTTTCCCTGAAAAAAGGGAGATTAATATTGGCCTCTGGGCTTGTGTGCCAGTTGTGAGCGTGCCATCTGTGCCAGTCCTGAGCGTGCCATCTCTCTCACAAATAGTGGGCCATAGAAAGCCTATTTAATTTTTTTTTTGGTTTTATAAATTTTCCCTGAAAAAAGGGAGATTAATATTGGCCTCTGGGCTTGTGTGCCAGTTGTGAGCGTGCCATCTGTGCCAGTCCTGAGCGTGCCATCTCTCTCACAAATAGTGGGCCATAGAAAGCCTATTTAAATATTTTTTTGGTTTTATAAATTCTCCCAGAAAAAAAGGGAGATTAATATTGGCCTCTGGGCTTCTGTGCCAGTCCTGAGCGTGCCATCTGTGCCAGTCCTGAGCGTCCCATCTCTCTCACAAATAGTGGGCCATAGAAAGCCTATTTTTTTTTTTTTTTGGGTTTTAGAAATTCTCCCTGGAAAAAAAAAGGGAGATTAATATTGCCCTTTGGGCTTGTGTGCCAGTACTAAGCGTTCCATCTCTCTCTCTCTCTCAGTCAGTGGGCCATAGAACGCCTATTTTTGGTTTTATTTGTTTTCTAAATTCTCCCTGAAAAAATCATTTTATTTTATTTGGTTTCTAAATTCTTCCTGATAAAATCATATTTTTTTTATTATTTTTTTTTCTAAAGTCTCCCTGAAAAAAAAAAAAAAAAACAGTGGGAGATTAATATTGGCCTTTCTGCTTGTGTGCCAGTCTTGACTCCTGGGTGCGTCATCTCTCAGTCAGTGGGCCATAGAACGCCTATTTTTGGTTTTATTTGTTTTCTAAATTCTCCCTGAAAAAATCATTTTATTTTATTTGGTTTCTAAATTCTTCCTGATAAAATCATATTTTTTTTATTATTTTTTTTTCTAAAGTCTCCCTGAAAAAAAAAAAAAAAAAACAACCAAAAAAAACAGTGGGAGATTAATATTGGCCTTTCTGCTTGTGTGCCAGTCTTGACTCCTGGGTGTGCCATCTCTCTCTCTCTCTCTCTCTCTCTCTCTCTCTCTCTCTCTCCAATTGTGGTCCATAGAAAGCCTATATTTTTTTTCCTTGATTTGGGTTCTAAAATCTACCAGAGAAAATAACTACATCAATCATTGGTAGAAAAATATTGGCCTCTGGGTTTGTGTGCCACTCCTGACTCCTGTGTGCGTCATCTCTCAGTCAGTGGGCCATAGAACGCCTATTTTTGTTTTTATTTGTTTTATAAATTCTCCCTGAAAAAATCATTTTATTTTATTTGGTTTCTAAATTCTTCCTGATAAAATCATATTTTTTTTATTATTTTTTTTTCTAAAGTCTCCCTGAAAAAAAAAAAAAAAAAACAACCAAAAAAAACAGTGGGAGATTAATATTGGCCTTTCTGCTTGTGTGCCAGTCTTGACTCCTGGGTGTGCCATCTCTCTCTCTCTCTCTCTCTCTCTCTCTCTCTCTCCAATTGTGGTCCATAGAAAGCCTATATTTTTTTTCCTTGATTTGGGTTCTAAAATCTACCAGAGAAAATAACTACATCAATCATTGGTAGAAAAATATTGGCCTCTGGGTTTGTGTGCCACTCCTGACTCCTGTGTGCGTCATCTCTCACTCAGTGGGCCATAGAACGCCTATTTTTGTTTTTATTTGTTTTATAAATTCTCCCTGAAAAAATCATTTTATTTTATTTGGTTTCTAAATTCTTCCTGATAAAATCATATTTTTTTTATTATTTTTTTTTCTAAAGTCTCCCTGAAAAAAAAAAAAAAAAAACAACCAAAAAAAACAGTGGGAGATTAATATTGGCCTTTCTGCTTGTGTGCCAGTCTTGACTCCTGGGTGTGCCATCTCTCTCTCTCTCTCTCTCTCTCTCCAATTGTGGTCCATAGAAAGCCTATATTTTTTTTCCTTGATTTGGGTTCTAAAATCTACCAGAGAAAATAACTACATCAATCATTGGTAGAAAAATATTGGCCTCTGGGTTTGTGTGCCACTCCTGACTCCTGTGTGCGTCATCTCTCAGTCAGTGGGCCATAGAACGCCTATTTTTGTTTTTATTTGTTTTATAAATTCTCCCTGAAAAAATCATTTTATTTTATTTGGTTTCTAAATTCTTCCTGATAAAATCATATTTTTTTTATTATTTTTTTTTTCTAAAGTCTCCCTGAAAAAAAAAAAAAAAAACAAACAAAAAAAACAGTGGGAGATTAATATTGGCCTTTCTGCTTGTGTGCCAGTCTTGACTCCTGGGTGTGCCATCTCTCTCTCTCTCTCTCTCTCTCTCTCCAATTGTGGTCCATAGAAAGCCTATATTTTTTTTCCTTGATTTGGGTTCCAAAATCTACCAGAGAAAATAACTACATCAATCATTGGTAGAAAAATATTGGCCTCTGGGCTTGTGTGCCACTCCTGACTCCTGTGTGCGTCATCTCTCAGTCAGTGGGCCATAGAACGCCTATTTTTGTTTTTATTTGTTTTATAAATTCTCCCTGAAAAAATCATTTTATTTTATTTGGTTTCTAAATTCTTCCTGATAAAATCATATTTTTTTTATTATTTTTTTTTTCTAAAGTCTCCCTGAAAAAAAAAAAAAAAAAACAAACAAAAAAAACAGTGGGAGATTAATATTGGCCTTTCTGCTTGTGTGCCAGTCTTGACTCCTGGGTGTGCCATCTCTCTCTCTCTCTCTCTCTCTCTCCAATTGTGGTCCATAGAAAGCCTATATTTTTTTTCCTTGATTTGGGTTCCAAAATCTACCATAGAAAATAACTACATCAATCATTGGTAGAAAAATATTGGCCTCTGGGCTTGTGTGCCACTCCTGACTCCTGTGTGCGTCATCTCTCAGTCAGTGGGCCATAGAACGCCTATTTTTGTTTTTATTTGTTTTATAAATTCTCCCTGAAAAAATCATTTTATTTTATTTGGTTTCTAAATTCTTCCTGATAAAATCATATTTTTTTTATTATTTTTTTTTCTAAAGTCTCCCTGAAAAAAAAAAAAAACAAAAAAAAAAAAACAAAACCCCCCAAAAAATGGGAGATTAATATTGGCCTTTCTGCTTGTGTGCCAGTCTTGACTCCTGGGTGTGCCATCTCTCTCTCTCTCTCTCTCTCTCTCTCCAATTGTGGTCCATAGAAAGCCTACATTTTTTTTCCTTGATTTGGGTTCCAAAATCTACCAGAGAAAATAACTCCATCAATCATTGGTAGAAAAATATTGGCCTCTGGGCTTGTGTGCCACTCCTGATTCCTGTGTGCGTCATCTCTCACTCAGTGGCCCATAGAAAGCATATAGTTTGTTACATTTGTTTTCTAAATTCTCCCTGCAAAAATCTATTTTTTTTTTTTGGGGGGGTTTCTAAAGTGTTCCTGAAAAAAATAAAAATAAAAAAAAAATAATAGTGTGACATTAATATTAACATTTGTGCTTCAGTGACAGTCCTGCGTGTGGGGCATCTCTCTAATTTGCAGCCACCAAAAAAAGAGTGTGTAACATTGGGCCTGATTTTCGCTGTGGTCTCACCAACCTGTAAAGGGGTAGCTAAATCATACTGAAGTTATAGCTCACCGTGTAAGTTGTGTGACTGCAACAAATAACGTTAGTTTGGTTACGTTTTTAAAACAATGAGGAAGTCTAGTGGAAGAGGTCGTGGCCGGGGGCGTTCATTGTCAGCTGGTAATGAGGGTAGTGGTAGTGGTGGAGCATCAGGTGGTCGTGGGGAAAAAAATATTGCACCTAAGTCTGGAGCTGTGGAGCCAGGTTCGTCGTCCGGCTACACAAGGCCTCGAACGCTCCCTTTTCTGGGATTAGGAAAACCGCTTTTAAAGCCGGAGCAGCAAGAGCAAGTTTTGGCTTATCTTGCTGACTCAGCCTCTAGCTCTTTTGCCTCATCTCGTGAAACTGGTAAAAGTAAAAGCAGCGCGTCGTTAGTGGATGTTCACGGTCAGGGACAAGTCACTTCCTTGTCCTCTTCAGCAAAAACAACAACAGAGAAGAATGCAGCAGGCGACACAACGGGTTACTCCATGGAGCTCTTTACACATACCGTCCCTGGCTTAGAAAGTGAAGCAGTTAACAGTCCATGCCCATTACAAATTGAATCTGACATGGAGTGCACTGACGCACAGCCACAGCCAGACTACTATGCTGGTCCTTTGACTCAGACCACAACATTGCCCTCGCAGGGTGCTGATCAAGAATCAGACCCTGATGAGACTATGTTGCCCCATCACGAACGCTATACCACCGAACGACACGGTGACACAGACGAAGTTGCGCAGGAGGTACAAGAAGAGTTATTAGATGACCCAGTTCTTGACCCCGATTGGCAGCCATTGGGGGAACAGGGTGCAGGCGGCAGCAGTTCTGAAGCAGAGGAGGAGGAGGGGCCGCAGCAGGCATCAACATCGCCACAGGTTCCATCTGCCGGGCCCGTATCTTGCCCAAAACGCGTGGCAAAGCCAAAACCTGGTGGAGGACAGCGTGGCCATCCGGTTAAAGCTCAGTCTGCAATGCCTGAAAAGGTATCCGATGCTAGAAAGAGTGCAGTCTGGCATTTTTTTAAACAACATCCAATTGATCAGCGCAAAGTCATCTGTCAAAAATGTTCTACTTCCTTAAGCAGAGGTCAGAATCTGAAAAGTCTCAATACTAGTTGCATGCATAGACATTTAACCACCATGCATTTGAAAGCTTGGACTAACTACCAAACGTCCCTTAAGGTTGTTGCACCCTCGGCCAATGAAGCTAGTCATCAACGCAACATCCCTTCCGGCAGTGTAGGACCACCATTTAGCGCACCACCTGCTGTATCTGTGCAGGTATCTTTGCCAGGCCAAAGCAGTCAGGGTCAGGGAATCACCAGTTTCGTAGTAGGAAACACTGCATCTAGGGCACCGGCGGCAACAATACCATCTCCCACCGTCTCTCAGTCTGCCATGTCCACCGGCACCCCCGCTAGTTCCACGATCTCCAGCTCTCCAGTCCAGCTCACCCTACATGAGACTATGGTTAGAAAAAGGAAATACTTAGCCTCGCATCCGCGTACACAGGGTTTGAACGCCCACATAGCTAGACTAATCTCGTTAGAGATGATGCCCTACCGGTTAGTTGAAAGCGAAGCTTTCAAAGACCTGATGGACTACGCTGTACCACGCTACGAGCTACCCAGTCGACACTTTTTTTCCAGAAAAGCCATCCCAGCCCTCCACCAGCATGTTAAAGAGCGCATCGTCCATGCACTCAGGCAATCTGTGAGCACAAAGGTGCACCTGACAACAGATGCATGGACCAGTAGGCATGGCCAGGGACGTTACGTGTCCATCACGGCACACTGGGTAAATGTGGTGGATTCAGGGTCCACAGGGGACAGCAAGTTTGGGACAGTTCTGCCTAGCCCACGGTCTAGTAAACAGTTGTCTGTAGCCGTTCGCACCCCCTCCTCCTCCTCCTCCTCCTCCTCGTCCTCCTGCAGAAGCAAGAGCTCGTCCACAGACCGCAGTCGCACAAACACTCCATCCGCACCTGCCACTGTTGCACACCAGGTCTCCCATTATGGGGCAGCTACTGGCATACGTCAGCAGGCTGTATTGGCTATGAAGTGTTTGGGCGACAATAGACACACCGCGGAAGTTCTGTCCGAGTTCTTGCAGCAAGAAACGCAGTCGTGGCTGGGCACTGTAGATCTTGAGGCAGGCAAGGTAGTGAGTGATAACGGAAGGAATTTCATGGCTGCCATCTCCCTTTCCCAACTGAAACACATTCCTTGCCTGGCTCACACCTTAAACCTGGTGGTGCAGTGCTTCCTGAAAAGTTATCCGGGGTTATCCGACCTGCTCCTCAAAGTGCGTGGACTTTGCGCACATATCCGCCGTTCGCCTGTACACTCCAGCCGTATGCAGACCTATCAGCGTTCTTTGAACCTTCCCCAGCATCGCCTAATCATAGACGTTGCAACAAGGTGGAACTCAACACTGCACATGCTTCAGAGACTGTGCGAACAGAGGCGGGCTGTTATGTTTTTGTGGGAGGATACACATACACGGGCAGGCAGTAGGATGGCAGACATGGAGTTGTCAGGTGTGCAGTGGTCGAAGATTCAAGACATGTGTCAAATCCTTCAGTGTTTTGAGGAATGCACACGGCTGGTTAGTGCAGACAACGCCATAATAAGCATGAGCATCCCCCTAATGCGTCTGCTGATGCAAAGTTTGACGCACATAAAGGATCAGGCGTCTGCACCAGAGGAAGAGGAAAGCCTTGATGACAGTCAGCGATTGTCTGGTCAGGGCAGTGTACATGACGAGGTACCGGGCGAAGAGGAGGTGGAGGATGAGGAGGATGATGGGGATGAGTATATTTTTAATGAGGAAGCTTTCCCGGGGGCACGGGAAATTGGTGGCGTGGCAAGGCCGGGTTCTGGTTTTTTGAGGGACACAAGTGACGTAGATTTGCCTGCAACTGCCCCTCAACCAAGCACAACCGCAGATTTGACAACGGGAACTTTGGCCCACATGGCGGATTATGCCTTGCGTATCCTCAAAAGGGACACACGCATTACAAAAATGATGAACGATGACGATTACTGGTTGGCCTGCCTCCTTGATCCTCGCTATAAAGGCAAATTGCAAAATATTATGCCACATGAGAACTTGGAACTAATATTAGCAACCAAACAATCAACTCTTGTTGACCGTTTGCTTCTGGCATTCCCTGCACACAGCGCCCGTGATCGTTCTCACACGAGCTCCAGGGGCCAGCAGACCAGAGGTGTTAGAGGGGCAGAAATCAGAAGTGGCGTTGGCCAGAGGGGTTTTCTGACCAGGTTGTGGAGTGATTTTTCTATGACCGCAGACAGGACAGGTACTGCAGCATCAATTCAAAGTGACAGGAGACAACATTTGTCCAGTATGGTTACAAACTATTTTTCATCCCTTATCGACGTTCTCCCTCAACCGTCATTCCCATTTGATTACTGGGCATCCAAATTAGACACCTGGCCAGAATTGGCAGAATATGCATTGCAGGAGCTTGCTTGCCCGGCAGCTAGTGTCCTATCAGAAAGAGTATTCAGTGCTGCAGGTTCAATACTAACAGAAAAAAGGACTCGTCTGGCTACCCAAAATGTAGATGATCTAACCTTCATTAAAATGAACCACAACTGGATTTCAAAATCTTTTGCCCCACCCTGCCCGGCTGACACCTAGCTTTCCTATGAAAAGGTCTTGCCTGTGGACTATTCTGAATGACTTTTCCAATCTCGTAATTTTCTTCACCTGATTGTCCAGCATACGACATGTTTCCACCTCACGAAATGGCCAAACTCCCCACACGGGGCCGTGCTATCGCCACTTTGCGCTTGGACCCTTGAGAGTGCTGTTTGTCTGAAGAGGTGGGTGTGGCCGCTTTTGGTCGACGGCACTGCCACTGGGTCCCTCATAGTACAATAAAGTGTCTCTGGCGGTGGTGGTGCGCACCCAACGTCAGACACACCGTTGTAATATGAGGGGCCCTGTGCCTGTACCGCCGGCCACAAGACAGTTCCCCCCCCCAGCTCAAACAGTGCTCTACCACTAGCAAAATTATCTCTCACAGCTTCACCAATGTGTAGTCTAGGCGCTGACATCCTTCAATGCCTGGCACTGACAATACCATTGTTTTGACATTTTTGTTATGTTAGGCCTTCGAAGCCTGTCTGCGGTCCCTTCTTTCTACAACTACTACACTGACCAGGCCACTGCTGGCCGTGTTACCCTGGAACCAATTTAAAAGTGCCTACAGTCAGCACAATTTTGTTATGTTAGGCCTTCGAAGCCTGTCTGCGGTCACTCCTTCCACTAGACTTCCACTGACCAGACCACTGCTGCCCGTGTACCCCTGCAACCAATTTAAAAGTGCCTACAGCCAGCCCAAGTTTGTTATGTTAGGCCTTGGAAGCCTGTCTGCGGTCACTCCTTCCACTAGACTTCCACTGACCAGACCACTGCTGCCCGTGTACCCCTGGAACCAATTTAAAAGTGCCTACAGCCAGCCCAAGTTTGTTATGTTAGGCCTTGGAAGCCTGTCTGCGGTCACTCCTTCCACTAGACTTCCACTGACCAGACCACTGCTGCCCGTGTACCCCTGGAACCAATTTAAAAGTGCCTACAGCCAGCCCAAGTTTGTTATGTTAGGCCTTCGAAGCCTGTCTGCGGTCACTCCTTCCACTAGACTTCCACAGACCAGACCACTGCTGCCCGTGTACCCCTGGAACCAATTTAAAAGTGCCTACAGCCAGCCCAAGTTTGTTATGTTAGGCCTTGGAAGCCTGTCTGCGGTCACTCCTTCCACTAGACTTCCACTGACCAGACCACTGCTGCCCGTGTACCCCTGGAACCAATTTAAAAGTGCCTACAGCCAGCCCAAGTTTGTTATGTTAGGCCTTCGAAGCCTGTCTGCGGTCACTCCTTCCACTAGACTTCCACTGACCAGACCACTGCTGCCCGTGTACCCCTGCAACCAATTTAAAAGTGCCTACAGCCAGCCCAAGTTTGTTATGTTAGGCCTTGGAAGCCTGTCTGCGGTCACTCCTTCCACTAGACTTCCACTGACCAGACCACTGCTGCCCGTGTACCCCTGGAACCAATTTAAAAGTGCCTACAGCCAGCCCAAGTTTGTTATGTTAGGCCTTGGAAGCCTGTCTGCGGTCACTCCTTCCACTAGACTTCCACTGACCAGACCACTGCAGCCCGTGTACCCCTGGAACCAATTTAAAAGTGCCTACAGCCAGCCCAAGTTTGTTATGTTAGGCCTTCGAAGCCTGTCTGCGGTCACTCCTTCCACTAGACTTCCACAGACCAGACCACTGCTGCCCGTGTACCCCTGGAAGCAATTTAAAAGTGCCTACAGCCAGCCCAAGTTTGTTATGTTAG
Source organism: Ranitomeya imitator (assembly GCF_032444005.1). Classification (NCBI taxonomy): domain Eukaryota; kingdom Metazoa; phylum Chordata; class Amphibia; order Anura; family Dendrobatidae; genus Ranitomeya; species Ranitomeya imitator. Next base: position 237,805,287 of record NC_091284.1, read on the forward strand.
GCCTTGGAAGCCTGTCTGCGGTCACTCCTTCCACTAGACTTCCACTGACCAGACCACTGCTGCCCGTGTACCCCTGGAACCAATTTAAAAGTGCCTACAGCCAGCCCAAGTTTGTTATGTTAGGCCTTGGAAGCCTGTCTGCGGTCACTCCTTCCACTAGACTTCCACTGACCATACACTGCTGCCCATGTACCCCTGGAACAAATTTAAAAGTGCCTACAGCCAGCCCAAGTTTGTTATGTTAGGCCTTCGAAGCCTGTCTGCGTCCCGTTCTTTCAACTACAACTACACTGACCAGGCCACTGATGGCCGTGTTCCCCTGGAACCAATTTTAACTTGCCTACAGCCAGCCCAATCTTAGGCCTTTGATGCCTGTCTGCCGTCACTCCTTCCACTAGGCCTCCACTGACCTGTCTATTGCTGCCCGTGTACCCCTTGAACCAACATCATTAAATATAAAAAAAATTAATTTGATTATAAAAAATAAGATCGTGTTGAGATCTCAAATGCAGACATTTTAACAATCAAAACAAACACACAACAAATATCTGGAACTGTACTACAAAGGTCCAACAGCTACAATTTCTTTCTCCTGCAAGAAGTTAACTGAAAGTTTTTTGGAGTTGTTAACACAGATATGGCATCCACCGAGTGTTGTCCTGTCGCGTCTCCTTTAAATTATTTCCAATAAGATGTTAAACTATTAATTTAATAAAATCAATAATTAAAAAAATAATTGAGTAAGTCAAAAGCACATTGCAAATAAACATTAATTACAAATCAAGAAGCATGGCGCGTCCGAGGGTGAGTAGATACCGAATAAGAATATAATCACCCTCGGACGCGCAATGCTTATTTACAACAGCCTTCCTTCCTAAGAATCAGCCCTTCCGTGGTGTAGAGAGAGGTTGTGTTACACTCCAAGGTGTTCCCCAGGTTGCCTTTCCTGAGCTTCGATCTTCCGGCTCTCGTTTAGTAGCTGTTGGAAACTACGCTGCATTAGGCCTACTAATTGTGTATGGGTGAAACAGTGGCGCATCTGCGGTCCCTCCTTCCACTAGGCCTCCACTGACCTGTCTACTGCGGCCCGTGTACCCCTTGAACCAACCTAATAAAATATTTAAAAAATTAATTTGATTATAAAAAATAAGATCGTGTTGAGATCTCAAATGCAGACATTTTAACAATCAAAACAAACACACAACAAATATCTGGAACTGTACTACAAAGGTCCAACAGCTACAATTTCTTTCTCCTGCAAGAAGTTAACTGAAAGTTTTTTGGAGTTGTTAACACAGATATGGCATCCACCGAGTGTTGTCCTGTCGCGTCTCCTTTAAATTATTTCCAATAAGATGTTAAACTATTAATTTAATAAAATCAATAATTAAAAAAATAATTGAGTAAGTCAAAAGCACATTGCAAATAAACATTAATTACAAATCAAGAAGCATGGCGCGTCCGAGGGTGAGTAGATACCGAATAAGAATATAATCACCCTCGGACGCGCAATGCTTATTTACAACAGCCTTCCTTCCTAAGAATCAGCCCTTTCGTGGTGTAGAGAGAGGTTGTGTTACACTCCAAGGTGTTCCCCGGGTTGCCTTTCATGAGCTTCGATCTTCCGGCTCTCGTTTAGTAGTTGGTGGAAAAGTACACAGCATTAGGCCTACAAAATGGGTATGGGGTGGAGAGAGATGGTGTGTTACACTCCAAGGTGTTCCCCAGGTTGCCTTTCCTGAGCTTCGATCTTCATGCTCTCGTTTAGTAGGTGTCGGAAAGTAGGCTGCATTAGGCCTACAAATTGGGTATGGGGTGGAGAGAGATGGTGTGTTACACTCCAAGGTGTTCCCCAGGTTTCCTTGCCATTGCTTCGGTCTTCCGACTCTCGTTTAGTAGTTGTAGAAAAGTACACAGCATTAGGCCTACAAAATGGGTATGGGGTGGAGAGAGATGGTGTGTTACACTCCAAGGTGTTCCCCAGGTTGCCTTTCCTGAGCTTCGATCTTCATGCTCTCGTTTAGTAGGTGTCGGAAAGTAGGCTGCATTAGGCCTAAAAAATGGGGAATGGGGTGGAGAGAGATGGTGTGTTACACTCCAAGGTGTTCCCCAGGTTTCCTTGCCATTGCTTCGGTCTTCCGACTCTCGTTTAGTAGTTGTAGAAAAGTACACAGCATTAGGCCTACAAAATGGGTATGGGGTGGAGAGAGATGGTGTGTTACACTCCAAGGTGTTCCCCAGGTTGCCTTTCCTGAGCTTCTATCTTCAGGCTCTCATTAAATTGTGGTTAAATGGAACAACTGCATTTGGCGTACTAGTTGGTTTGGGGCCTACTATCGGTGTCTGCCACTCCTTGCTGTTCTCCTGGTTTCCTGTCCTGAAATACCATTTTCAGCCTCTCGTTAAGTAGTTGTTAATGTTAGACTGCATTTGGCCTACTAGTTGGGTTGGGGCCTACTATCGGTGTCTGCCACTCCTTGCTGTTCTCCTCCACTGAACAAAGCTGTGCCGCCTGTTTACTACGGTTGCCAATTTTGAACTGCATTTCGACTACTTACTGATTTGGCCCTACTCTCTGTGTCAGCCTCTCATTCCAGTTGTCCTCCACTGCAATGCCCCCTGGTTATTCCTGTGTTACCAATTTTGAACTGCATTTAGCCCACTTTCTTCTTTGGGCCTATATCTGTGTTTCCACTTCATCGTGCCCATTGCCCAGCCAGTGATAGATGAGTCTGCTGGTACATTGACCCATAACGCAACATTCCCCGTGCACGCTACACAACAACATTGTGACCCTGCTGAAAGTCAGGTTGCTCTTCCCGCATACCATACCACCTTACACGGGGACAAAGAGGAAGGTGCAGATGAAAGTGCAGGTTCCTTCATCAGGTGGGGGGAGGAATACTAGTTGGCGACGTCACTGGCACAGGGCCTCTCATAGTACGCAAAAGTGTTGCTGCCGGTGGGAGGCGCCCCCGCCGTGCAAACACACCGCTGTACTTTGAGGGGCCCTGTGCCAGTGCCAATGCCAACGAGTGGGCCCCCCCTGCTTGCTCAGGTTCACAGCACTTGCAAAGTTGAAATACTTACCCCTCCCTGCTCCACTGCCGTGACGTGGTCCAGATTTCCTGGGCCCACTAATTACTTGAACCAGCCCTACCCCCCACAACTTTAGCCAAATGACCCCCAATTTCAAATGCCTTCCAATTATTATAAGGTAAATTACGCTTGACAAGCTTCATTAAGAAGAATGGATGGTTTTGACATTAAAATGGGCACTCTAGGTGTTTTCCTGGCCCCCACTCACTGCCGACTATGCTGCCCCATTGACTTGCATTGGGTTTCGTGTTTCGGTCGATCCCGACTTTACGTCATAATCGGCCGATTTCACTCGACCCGACTTTGGACATAGTCGGGTTTCGCAAAACCCGGCTCGACTCTAAAAAGGTCAAGGTCGCTCAACTCTACTAAATACCCCTAAAGATGGAAATCGGAATACTATCTTGCCTCAGAGAAAATCCCCAAAGGATAGACAGCCCCCCACAAAAATTGGCGGGGAGTCGGAGAGGAAAAAACATACACAGGCAGAAAAAACAGGATTTAGCACAGGAGGCCACTCTAGCTAGATAGGACAGGATAGGACAGAGTTCTGTGCGGTCAGTATTAAAACCCTTCAAAAAATCCACAGCAGAATATACAAAAAACTTCCTACATCTAACTAAAGATGTAGGAGCGTATATCTGCAACTCCAGTGAATCCTACAAACAGAGCAGGAATAAACTGAAACAAGCACACAGCAGTGTGCGACAGATACAAAAACAAAACACTTATCTTTGCTGAATTTGGCAGCAAGCAGGAGAAGCCAGAAAGAGATCCAACACTTCTCAAGGAACATTGACAACTGGCAAGGGCTAAAGGATCCTGCACACCTAAATATCCCAGTCAGAATTGTAATTATCCGATACACCTGGCCAGGACTGCGAGTCAGAGACAACTGCATTCCCACCAACAACCACTGGAGGGAACCCAAGAGCAGAATTCACAACACCGCACTCTTGGAAGGAGAGTGACAACAGACCTGTGTCTCCTTAATTGGCCCCAAGGTTCCCTTGTGCCACAGTTGTTAAGTGTTGGCAATGTCAAGAGCCTGGACATGTGTTACCAACTGCCCCCTAACAACAGAACCCATGGACTGCGGGTATACTCGCCATGTATCTATGTATGCCCAGTCAGTCTGCACTGTCACTACAGGCCCTGGTGGCACCGAACCTCAGCTGTGCCAGGTACTCATTAATGGGTATCAGATGGACGCTCTCTTGGACTCGGGGAGCTTGGTGACCCTGGTACATGGGTCCCTGGTTGCTAGGGACAGTCCTGATGGACGGAAAGTGGGGGTAGTGTGCATACATGCGGACCTCCGAGAGTACATGACTTCGGAGGTCATGTTCTCCACCCCGTGTGCGAAGATAAAACATGTGGTGGGAGTGGTAAAGATTCTTCCATATGGGACTGTATTGGGAAGAGAATTCCCCTGTTCTGGTCCCTCTGGGAGACCAGAATTAACCCTCTCAGGGTAAATAGTATTCCGGGCTCAGAACCCGAAGATCCCTAGTCAGGGATACCTGCCATAGGGGTCACCACCATAGGTACAGAGTGTAACCCCGATAGGTTCCCCTAGTAGTATTGGCAGGAGAAGTTGAGGAGAACCCACTGATTCCTGAGCTGGAGGTGTCACCTGGTAAGTTCAGGACTGCCTAGCTCCAGGATCCCACTCTGACCCGGGCAAGGGAAAGAATAATCGAGGTAAATGGGGTGGCTCAACAACCAGGTTAAGAGAATGAGTTTCCCCGAATGATGATCGAACAGGAGTTACTGTACAGGGTTGATAAAATCAGGGATGAGGTGGTAGAACAACTGGTAGTGCCCCAATCCTATCGACATGGCTCACACTCACATGTTGGGAGGGCATTTGGGGACCCAAAAAGACGCTAGAGTGCATATTGCAGCATTTATTTTGGCCTGGTGGTCAAAAGGTACTGCGACACATGTCTGGAGTGCCAACTAACCTCACCCACCACAAACTACCGGAGTGCACTAGTGCCTCTGCCCATTATAGAGGTATCTTTTGAGTGGATTGTGATGGATCTCGTAGTGCCAATAGTAAAATATGCCTGGGGCCACCAGCACATATTAGTAGTCGTAGACTACGCCATCCGGTACCCAAAGGTGATACCACTCCGCCACACTTTGGCTAAACTAATAGTCCGTGAACTATTCGCCATGTTCTGTCACCTTGGGCTACTCAAGGAGATCCATACGGATCAGGGAACTCCTTTTATGTCTAAGGTGACCAGGGAGCTATGTAAGCTGCTCCAGATTAAACAGCTACGTACATTGGTGTACCATCCACAAACCGACGGTTGGTGGAGAAGTTTAATAAGACCCTGAAAGCCATGCTAAAAAGGGTGGTTGCCAAGGATGGGAGGGATTGGGATATGTTACTGCCCTGTCTAAGGCTGGTTTCACACTTGCATTTTAAAACGCATGCATTTTAAAAATAAACGCATGGTGAAAAAACGCATGTAAATGCGTGCAAATGCTGCGTTTTTTTGACACATGCGTTTTTGCATGTGGTGAAAAGAACGCGGCGTTTTGACGCGTTTACATGCGTTTTTTCATGCGTTTGCGTTTTTTAAACGCATGCTGAGAAATGTGTGACAGCTGCCAATCATCAAAATAAAGTAAAAAACCCACTATAAACAGAAATAGTTAGGGTTAGGGTTAGGGTTAGGGATCATAACCCTAACCCTAAAGGGATCCTAACCCTAACCCTAACCCTACCCCTAACCCTAAAGGGATCCTAACCCTAACCCTAAAGGGATTAGGGTTAGGGTTAGGGGTAGGGTTAGGGTTAGGATCCCTTTAGGGTTAGGGTTAGGGGTAGGGTTAGGGTTGGGGTAGGGTTAGGGTTAGGGTTAGGATCCCTTTAGGGTTAGGGTTAGGGGTAGGGTTAGGGATAGGGTTAGGGATAGGGTTAGGATCCCTTTAGGGTTAGGGTTAGGATCCCTTTAGGGTTAGGGTTAGGGTTAGGATCCCTTTATCACCTTTATGGTGGGGGCTGGCATATCAGTGTGTTTTCTGTTTTTTTAAATAATGCATGCGTTTTTAACGCAAACAAACGCATGTGCTTAAAAACGCATGCGTTTACATAGACATCAATAGGTTTTTTTGCGGCAAAAAAACGCTGCACAAAATAACTACATGTTGCATTTCTGCAACACAACGCATGCAGAGAAAAATGCATGCGTTGCAAAAACACGTCAAAACGCATGCAAAAAAACGCATGCGTTTTTAATGTTAAACATAGGGAAAAAAACGCATGCTTTTTTTGCGTTTTTTACCGCAAAAACGCAAAAAAAAACGCAAATGTGAAACCAGCCTAATGTTTGCCATCCGCGAGGTACCACAGGCGTCCACGGGGTTCTCCCCATTTGAGCTAGTATATGGCAGGCACTTGAGGAGACTGTTGGATGTAGCCAAAGAGATGTGGGAACAGGAGCCCACTCCACATAAGAGTGTCATCGAGTATGTGGCAAGTATGCAGGATCAGATTGTGGTCGTGCGGCCCATAGTAAAGGAGCATCTGTTGGATGCCCAGGCTGTTCAGAGCCGCACGTATAATAAAAGGGTTATGGTCAAGACCCTTAAAGAAGGAGACCAGGTGTTGGTACTAGTACCCACCCCAGAGAGTAAACTCATGGCCAAGTGACACGGGTCTTATGAGATATGGGGGAAAGTGGGGGAAGTGAATTATAAAGTGTACCAACTCAGGAAAAGGAAACCCAAGCAACTGTACCATATAAACCACCCCAACCACTCCATATATCAGACCTCTGCCCTTCCCTAATAACCTCCCTCTCCAACATCACTGAAGGAGAACTTACTCGCATCTTTTCCAAATCACACCTCACCACCTGTGCACTTGACCCCATCCCTTCCCACCTGCCTCACTAACACGCTCATTCCAGCTCTAACCCATCTCTTCAACCTCTCTTCCGGTACCTTCCCCTCTGCTTTCAAACATGCCACCATCACACCCATCCTCAAAAAAACTAACCTTGACCCAACTGCTATGCTCAGCTATCGTCCCATATCACTGCTCCCGTTTGCTTCAAAACTCCTTGAGCAGCATGTCCATGCAAAACTTTCCTCCCACCTCTCATCAAACTCTCTTCTTGACAACCTCCAATCTGGTTTCTCTCTCCTGCACCTGAAATCCGCTGCCTCGGGGTAACTCTCGACTCTGCCCTGTCCTTCAAACCTCACGTCCAAGCTCTTGCCACCTCCTGTCCCCTCCAACTCAAAAATATTGCTAGAATCCATTCCTTCCTCAGCCCACAATCTACCAAAACTCTTGTGCATGCTCTCATCATCTCCTGCCTCGATTACTGCAACACCCTCCTCTGTGGCCTCCCAGCTAACTCTCTTGCACCACTCCAGTCTGTCCTCAACTATGCTGCCCGGCTAATCCACCTCTCTCCTCGCTACTCCTCTGCTTCTCCCCTTTGCAAATCCCTCCACTGGCTCCCAATTCCCCAACGAATCCAGTTCAAACTACTAACACTGATCTACAAAGCCATTCACAACCTGTCCCCTCCCTATATCTCTGAACTAATCTCCCAATATCTTTCCTCACATAATCTTCGATTCTCCCAAGACCTCCTACTCTCCTCCACACTTATTCGTTCCTCACACAACCGCCTCCAAGATTTCTCCCGATTATCCCCCATCCTCTGGAATTCCATGCCTCAACACGTCCGATTATCCACCACCCTCGGATCCTTCAGACAGAACCTGAAAACCCATCTCTTCAGGAAAGCCTACAGCCTACAATAACCAAGCCACCACCGCCAGAGCCGCCGCCTCACCACCACAAGGGCCGCCGCCAGAGCCGCCGCCAGAGCTGCCGCCTCACCGCCGCCAGAGCCACCGCCGCCAGAGCCGCTGCCTCACCCCTACCTTCTGTCTCTTCCCCACTATCCCATAGAATGTAAGTCTGCAAGGACAGGGTCCTCTCCCCTCTGTACCAGTCTGTCACTGTAAACCTATTTAATGTAAACGATATCTATAACCCTGTATGTAACCCGTTTCTCATGTACAGCACCATAGAATTAATTGTGCTATATAAATAAATAAATAATAATAATAAACCTGCTAAAGGCCTGGAAGGACCGAGAATGTTTGGTCACAGAGGTGACTGTGGTCTTACAAATGGGGGTCCCTCTGGCACTGGCCAAGGACACAGCCGTGTGTGAGTTAAAAGTATTTAGATTGTGAGCACCATTGGGGGACAGCAATGATAATGTTAAACTCTGCGTAATATGTTAGCGCTATGTAAAGCGCTGCGGAATATGTTAGCGCAATATAAAAATAAAGATTATTATTAAAGATTATAAATGATGCTCTCACAAAACAGCAGTGATGGGAGGCTCAAGCTTTGGTGCAGCAGAATAAGGATGAATTCTCAGAGCTGCCGGGGCGAACCTTGGTGATTCAGCATGACATTGTCACCGAGCGAGCCCCAGGTAAGGGTGCGGATGAAACCATACCGAGTGCCAGAAGCCCGAAGAAAACAATAGCGGCGGAAGTGAAGCAAATGCTTCAATTGGAAGTCAATGAAGTGTCCCGGAGTGAATAGGCTAGCCTCATTGTGTTAATACCTAAACCGGATGGGTCATTACGCTTCTGTAATGACTCCAGGAAGTTAAATGAGTCTCAAGGCAGAATAAAAGTAAGTTTGAATCTGGTCAAGTTATTTTTGACCAAGGAGCTTGTTCAGGAAACCGGTATGGGCTTTTATTTTTTAAACGGACTGCAAGAAGGTAGTAGGGTCTGGTCCATTGCCTCGGGTGGATGAGCTAATTGAAAGACTGCGGAAGGCCCAGTACTTCACCATGCTCGATCTCACCAAAGGATACTGGCAGGTCCCCCTGACAGAATCGGCTAAAGAGAAGACGGCATTTATCATGCCAGATGGTCTCTTTCACTATGCTCTCTTGCCCTTTGGGTTACGTGGGGCTCCGGCCACATTCCAGAGGCTGATTGACATAGTGTTAGAACTGCATCAGAAATGCGCATCGGCCTATTTAGATGACATCGTCATCTTTAGTACCAACTGGGAGATCCACCTGTCCCAGGTTCAAGCCGTGCTAGAGTCACTCAGAGTCACGGGTTTAACAGCAAACCCAAAGAAATGCACAATAGGGCTCACGGAAGCTTGGTACTTAGGTTACGTGATTGGGCATGGGGTGATCAAACCCCAAGTAAACAAGATCGAGGCCATCCAAAACATGCCCAAGCCCTTCAGTACCAAACAGGTGAGGGGATTCCTTGGCATCATTGGTTACTTCTGACAGTTTATACCTAATTTTGCTGGGAAATCAGCACCCCTAACGGACCTGTTAAAAGGTAAGAAGACAGTGATGGTGTCCGTTGGAATCCTTAGGCCGAGGAAGCATTCCAGTCTCTCAAGTTTGCGTTGTGTGGGCAGCTGGTCCTCATCAGCCCCGACTTCAAGAAGACCTTTATTGTACAAACCGATGCCTCAGAGGTAGGACTAGGAGCAGTGCTATCGCAAGAGGTGAACGGGGATGAGCATCCAGTCTCCTACTTGAGCAGGAAACTGACCCCGGCAGAGAAAAATTATAGCGTAGTGGAGGAGTGCTTGGCTATTAAGTGGTCCTTGGAGTCCCTATGCTACTATTTGCTCATGCATAAGTTTTGTTTGGTAATGGACCATTCACCCCTTGATTGGATGAGAAACGCAAAAGAGAGGAATGCCCAAGTCACCAGATGGCTCCTGTCCCTACAAAACATTAGTTTTTCATTGAAACATCGGGCGGGGAAATCACAGGGAAAAGCGGATGCCCTATGGTGACAAATGTTCAACCCCACAAGTTTGAACAGAGGGGGGTATGTCAGGCAGTGACCGTAGTCATATGTGAGGGTCGCTATGTGTCCCCCTGGATGCGCTCAGAAGCATATTAGATCCGCTGGAGTGCCTTGTGGTCACAGCAGTGTGCCTGTGAGTCTCAAGGCAGAATAAAAGTAAGTTTGAATCTGGTCAAGTTATTTTTGACCAAGGAGCTTGTTCAGGAAACCGGTATGGGCTTTTATTTTTGAAACGGACTGCAAGAAGGTAGTGGGGTCTGGTCCATTTCCTCCAGCCCAGATCTTATAAGTAGCCCTTTGCCACAGAGTGGATTGAAGAGAAAAAAGAAAAACCTGCAGGAAGAGTTGGGGTGTGTCAGTTTTTGTCTTGAAAGCAGACAGAGCAATCTGCAGAGCGCTCCCTGTGTGAGGCAAAACAGGGTCAAGAGAAGCCAAAGGATCTGGCACCCCTGTGTACACGGCAGTGTGGACGCTCACGACAACTGGTCCCGGACTGTCTTTTGTTTTCCTGGCTGCGAACTGGAGGATATAGCATGCTGTGCACTGTGTGAGTTTTTGGACATTACACACGTTTTGTTTTGAACTGGCTTGGGTCACTGCTAGGGTTGAGCGACTTTTAGTTTTTTAGGGTCGAGTCGGCTTTCACGAAACCCGACTTTCTCAAAAGTCGGGTCGAGTGAAATCGGCCGATCCTATTGAAAAGTCGGGGTCAGGGATCAGCCGAAACTCGAAACCCAATGAAAGTCTATGGTTTTTTTTTTTATATATATATATTTCCTTCAGGGCGATATAGCAGGAAAGCCGGTAATTCAATTACCGTCTTTTCATTTCTCCTGCCAAAACCCGACATGATATGAGACATGGTTTACATACAGTAAACAATGTCATATCCCCATTTTTTTTTGCATATTCCACACTACTAATGTTAGTAGTGTGTATATGCAAAATTTCGGCGCTCTAGCTCTTAAATTTAAGGGTTAAATCGTGGAAAAAATTGGCGTGGAAGATGCGCCTATTCTGGCACTTGGCCACTCTCTTCCCATTCCCGTGTAGCAGTGGGATATGGGGTAATGAAGGGTTAATGCCACCTTGCTATTGTAAGGTGACATTAAGCCAGATTAATAATGGAGAGGCGTCAATTATGACACCTATCCATTATTAATCCAATTGTATGAAAGAGTTAAAAAAAATACAAACACATTATTAAAAAGTCTTTTAATGAAATAAACACACCGTTTGTTTTAATATTTTATTGTACGCTCAATCCACTTGCTGAAGACCCTCGTTCTGTAACAAATAAAAAATAATAAACCAACAATATACATACCTTCCGTAGATCTGTAACGTCCCACGTTGTAAATCCATCTGAAGGGGTTAAAATATTTTACAGCCAGGAGCTCTGCTAATGCAGCGCTGCTCGTGGCTGTAAAACCCCAGGGAATGAAGGTAATGTACAGTAGGTCAATGACCTATAGTTACCTTCATTCGTGGTGATGCGCCCCCTGCTGGATGTCCTCATATGACCTCGAGCCTGGGAACTTTTCCCACGCTCCAGGGACATCCAGCAGGGGGCGCATCACCACGAATGAAGGTAACTGCAAGTCATTGACCTACATTACCTTCATTCCCCAGGGTTTTACAGCCACGAGCAGCGCTGCATTAGCAGAGCTCCTGGCTGTAAAATATTTTAACCCCTTCAGATGGATTTACAACGTGGGACGTTACAGATCTACAGAAGGTATGTATATTGTTGGTTTATTATTTTTTATTTGTTACAGAACGAGGGTCTTCAGCAAGTGGATTGAGCGTACAATAAAATATTAAAACAAACGGTGTGTTTATTTCATTAAAAGACTTTTTAATAATGTGTTTGTGTTTTTTGTTAACTCTTTCATACAATTGGATTAATAATGGATAGGTGTCATAATTGACGCCTCTCCATTATTAATCTGGCTTAATGTCACCTTACAATAGCAAGGTGCCATTAACCCTTCATTACCCCATATCCCACCGCTACACGGGAATGGGAAGAGAGTGGCCAAATGCCAGAATAGGCGCATCTTCCAGATTTGCCTTTTCTGGGGTGGCTGGGGGCAGGTGTTTTTAGCCAGGGGAGGGCCAATAACCGTGGACCCTCTCCAGGCTATTAATATCTGCCCTAAGTCACTGGCTTTACTACTCTGGCAGAGAAAATTGCGCGGGAGTCCACGCCAATTTTTTCCGCGATTTAACCCTTAAATTTAAGAGCTAGAGCGCCGAAATTTTGCATATACACACTACTAACATTAGTAGTGTGGAATATACAAAAAAAATGGGGATATGATATGGTTTACTGTATGTAAACCATGTCTCATATCATGTCGGGTTTTGGCAGGAGAAGTGAAAAGCCGGTAATTGAATTACCGGCTTTCCTGCTGTATCGCGCTGAAGTAAATATAAATATATATATATATATATATGTGTCTGAATGAGATATATAAATATATATATATATATATATATATATATATATATATATATATAAAACAAAACCCGACTTTTCATTAGAGATCGCCGACCGCCGACCCGATCCCAGAGTGGGATCGGGTCGGGTTTCACGAAACCCGACTTTGCTGAAAGTCGTTGACTTTTGAAAAGTGCTGATCTGTTTCGCTCAACCCTAGTCACTGCCTCATCACTGCACAGCATGGACACCGCTGCACTACACTACATTGATGTAAATGGGTGTTGTGTTCAGAAAATTACTAATAATGAACGGCTTAGAGATCTTAGAACCATAGGCACTCTTTATGACTGGACAAATGTTCCATGTACATGGCTCCTTATAAGCATGATATCTCAGTCTTTATAATTGCCACAATGAAGGTAACAGAAGACTTGGAGCTAATTTATCAGTTATTTGCTGAAGGGAAACATTTTGATTACTGATCTCTCTTTTTCTACGAGTCACAGGGTTTTTGAGTTATCTGACTAATAAAGACAAATCTTTCTCCATGTTAAAAGACTCTGGCCGTTGTAAGGAAGAGCGTGTTTTCAATTCTGTCAAAAGAGAGTGTAATTTAATCTTGGTGCGGAAGATGTGAGTGAGAATGTTAAGTAAGTGCCGTTCAAGTGTAAGCAGGCTTGCTGGGCCTCTATCTCTTGTGCTAGGGCAGTTGAAATATGACAAGACATCTTTTTGTGATGAATTTCAGAGAGTGTCTCATACCCTCCAACATGAAAATAAGTATGTATTAGTTTCTTCTGTCAGCGAGAGATACATGATCTTGGAAACAAGTTAACAGCTTCTAGGAAAGTAGGCTTTATGCCATTTGTTATGTGCAGTGATCATGTTCCCTATCAGCCACTGTCTGAATTTATTATGTTTGACGACTTAAACATAATGTGGAAATAAATAACGTTTCTTGAAAGAAAATCCATTAATTTCCTCTCGGTGGTTATGGAGACGTTTAAAAATGCTAATGACATTTAAAAAATGACCATCCAGTATTACAACATTATAACATAGACTATTTTTTTTATCTGTTTTTAATTGAAATGCCCGTTATTTTGCAACATGCAGTATTTATGTTCAAAATTGTAGGCAGGCTTTCCTTCACCCAGGGCATAGATTCAAATTGCTGACCAAGACATCGGCAAAACAGAGGGCTTGTTGATGCCCCCCTGACATCCCTACTGTCTATGACATTTACTAAATGTGAACTAAATAAAAACCAATATAACAGGCCTAAGGCTCTGTTCACATCTGCTTTGCTGGCTCAGAAATACTCATAGTTGAGCTATCCAGCACTATTTTTCCATTAAAATGGGACCTTAACGGACTCCAGTGTAATGGTCTGTTTTCACAGACCATCAGGAGGCACTAAACCACCGCCGATCAGTAAACATTTACAGTTCATTAACATAGGCAGAACTATGCTACTGAAGGTCACTTTTAAGTTACCTTTTATGTATGTGTGTCCCCAATCACTTCTGCATAGCAGAAAAAAAAGCGGTCTAGTCCAATGGGCGTTTCTGGTCTTGAGCCTCCTTTCTTCCCACAATCGTCATCGTCCTTTCCGGCGTCATATGGATGATGCATCCAATGTCATCCACACAGTGTTCCCATTCATACTCCTGCGCAGGCGCACTTCTCTCTGCACATGCACATTACAAAGTACTGTAATGTGCATGTGCTGGAAAAGACCAAAGGCCAAAGAGCGATTGGGGACACTTTCTGGATGACTCCGGACATGTCATCCACATTAGGCAGGGAAAGAGTAGGGTGATTGAAGGAAGAGAGGCGGCACCGGAACAATACCAGAGACGCCCATTCGACCTAACCGCGCCATCTGCGGGTATAATAAAAGGTCTGTTTTGTGTTAAGGTACTGTCACACTAGACGATATCGCTAGCAATCCGTGACGTTGCAGCGTCCTCGCTAGCGATATCGTCCAGTGTGACACGCAGCAGCGATCAGGCCCCTGCTGGGAGATCGCTGGTCGGGGAAGAAAGTCCAGAACTTTATTTCGTCGCTGGACTCCCCGTAGACATCGCTGAATCGGCGTGTGTGACACCGATTCAGCGATGTCTTCACTGGTAACCAGGGTAAACATCGGGTAACTAAGCGCAGGGCCGCGCTTAGTAACCCGATGTTTACCCTGGTTACCATCCTAAAAGTAAAAAAACAAACAGTACATACTTACCTACAGCCGTCTGTCCTCCAGCGCTGTGCTCTGCTCTCCTCCTGCACTGGCTGTGAGCGTCGGTCAGCCGGAAAGCAGAGCGGTGACGTCACCGCTCTGCTTTCTGGCTGCCCGGCGCTCACAGCCAGACCAGAGAAGCAGAGCGCCGAGGACAGACAGCGGTAGGTAAGTATGTAGCGTTTGTTTTTTTACTTTTTAGGATGGTAACCAGGGTAAACATCGGGTTACTAAGCGCGGCCCTGCGCTTAGTTACCCGATGTTTACCCTGGTTACCGGGGACCTCGGGATCGTTGGTCGCTGGAGAGCGGTCTGTCTGACAGCTCTCCAGCGACCAAACAGCGACGCTGCAGCGATCCGGATCGTTGTCGGTATCGCTGCAGCGTCGCTATGTGTGACGGTACCTTTATGCAGAGGTAATTGGGACATATATAGAGGACTTGAAGGTGATGGTCGCACTTTATATTGTGAAAACATGGTAATTGGTTCTCTTTAAGTCATTACTAAGTCATACACTGGATTTAACAAAGGGTTGCCTGTGAGAAAAGAGTCGATAACAGCTTAGTAATGTATACCTTCCTTAACCCCTTAGCGACCGCCGATACGCCTTTTAACGGCGGCCGCTAAGGGTACTTAAACCACAGCGCCGTTAATTAACGGCGCTGTGGAAAAAGTGTATAGCGCCCCCCACAGGCCGATTTTCTCCGGGGTCTCGGCTGCCGAGGGTAGCCGAGACCCCAGAGAACATGATTCGGGGGGTTTTTAACCCTCCCCGCATTTGCGATCGCCGGTAATTAACCGTTTACCGGCGATCGCAAAAAAAAAAAAAAAAAAAGCGATCTCTTTTTAATTTCTCTGTCCTCCGATGTGATCGCACATCGGAGGACAGAGAAAAGGGGTCCCAGATGGCCCCCCAATACTTACCTAGCTCCCCCGATGCTCCTCGTGTCTCCCGGTGGGCGCCGCCATCTTCAAAATGGCGGGCGCATGCGCAGTGCGCCCGCCGGCCGGCACCGGGAGAATCTTTGGGGTCTTGGCTGCCTGGGGTAGCCGAGACCCCAAAGAGCATGATCGGGGGTCGGTTTTAGCGACCCCTGTTTTGCGATCGCCGGTAATTAACTGTTTACCAGCGACCGCAAAAAAAAAAAAAAAAAAAAAAGTAAAGTGTAATTCTCTGTCCTCTGATGTGATCGCACATCAGAGGACAGAGAAATAGGGGGATTCGGGGACCCTAGCATACTCACCTAGGTCCCTGGATCCTCTTGCTGCTCCTCCTTGCCGCCGGCAGAAGAACATGGCGGACGCATGCCCAGTGCGCCCGCCATCTGTCTCCATCTGCCGGCCGGCAGGAGAACAGCGGTTAGGGCTAAAATTAGGGTTAGGGGTAGGGTTAGGGTTAGGGTTAGGGGTAGGGTTAGGGGAAGATTTAGGGTTAGGGTTAGGGTTAGGGTTAGGGGTAGGGTTAGGGTTAGGGGTAGGGTTAGGGGTAGGGTTAGGGTTAGGGTAGGGTTAGGGGTAGGGTTAGGGGTAGGGTTAGGGTAGGGTTAGGGGTAGGGTTACGGCTAGGGTTAGGTTAGGGGTAGGGTTAGGTTAGGGTTAGGGGTAGGGTTACGGCTAGGGTTAGGTTAGGGGTAGGGTTAGGTTAGGGGTAGGGTTAGGTTAGGGGTAGGGTTGGGGCTAAATTTAGGGTTGGGGCTAAATTTAGGGTTAGGCTTCTTTCACACTTACGTCGGTACGGGGCCGTCGCAATGCGTCGGCCCGACATACCGACGCACGTTGTGAAAATTGTGCACAACGTGGGCAGCAGCTGTAGTTTTTCAACGCATCCGCTGCCCAATCTATGTCCTGGGGAGGAGGGGGCGGAGTTACGGCCACGCATGCGCAGTCAGAAATGGCGGATGCGACGTACAAAAAAACGTTTCATTGAACGTTTTTTTGTGTCGACGCTCCGCCAAAACACAACTGATCCAGTGCACGACGGACGCGACGTGTGGCCATCCGTCACGATCCGTCGGCAATACTATGGGCAAAAAACGCATCCTGCGGGCACATTTGCAGGATCCGTTTCTTGTCCAAAACGACGGATTGCGACGGAATGCCAAACAACGCAAGTGTGAAAGTAGCCTTAGGGCTAGGGTTAGGGTTGGGGCTAAAGTTAGGGCTAGGGTTGGGGCTAAAGTTAGGGTTAGAGCTGGGATTCGGGTTAGGGTTTGGATTAGGGTTGGTATTAGGGTTAGGGTTGGCATTAGGGTTACGCTTGGGATTAGGGTTAGGTTTGGGATTAGGGTTAAGGTTAGGGTTGTGATTAGGGGTGTATTGGGATTAGGGTTAGGTTTGAGGTTAGGGTTGAGATTAGGATTAGGGGTGTGTTGGATTTAGGGTTTTGATTAGGGTTATGATTAGGGTTGACATTAGGGTTGTTTTGGGGTAAGGGTTGTGATTATGGTTAGGGTTAGTGATTAGGATTATGGATCAGGTTGGGATTAGGGTTAGGGGTGTGTTGGGGTTAGGGTTGGAGCTAGAATTGGGGGGTTTCCACTGTTTAGGTACATCAGGGGGTCTCCAAACACGACAGCCAATTTTGCGCTCAAAAAGTCAAATGGTGCTCCCTCCCTTCTGAGCTCTGCCGTGCGCCCAAACAGTGGGTTACCCCCACATATGGGGCATCAGCGTACTCGGGATAAATTGGACAACAACTTCTGGGGTCCAATTTCTCTTGTTACCCTTGTGAAAATAAAAACTTGGGGGCTACAAAATCTTTTTTGTGAAAAAAAAAAATTTTTTATTTTCACGACTCTGCATTCTAAACTTCTGTGAAGCACTTGGGCATTCAAAGTTCTCACCACACATCTAGATAAGTTCCTTGGGGGGTCTAGTTTCCAAAATGGGGTCATTTGTGGGGGGTTACTACAGTTTAGGTATATCAGGGGCTCTGCAATCGCAACATAATGCCCACAGACCATTCTATCAAAGTCTGCATTCCAAAAAGGCGCTCCTTCCCTTCCGAGCTCTGCCGTGCGCCCAAACAGTGGTTTACCCCCACATATGGCACATCAGCGTACTCGGGATAAATTGGACAACAACTATTGCAGTCCAATTTCTCCTGTTACCCTTGTGAAAATAAAAACTTGGGGGCTACAAAATCTTTTTTGTGAAAAAAAAAATATTTTTTATTTTCACGACTCTGCATTCTAAACTTCTGTGAAGCACTTGGGCATTCAAAGTTCTCACCACACATCTAGATAAGTTCCTTGGGGGGTCTAGTTTCCAAAATGGGGTCACTTGTGGAGGGTTTCTACTGGTTAGGTACATCAGGGGCTCTGCAAATGCAACATAATACCCGCAGACCATTCTATCAAAGTCTGCATTCCAAAACGGCGCTCCTTCCTTCCGAGCTCTGCCGTGCGCCCAAACAGTGGTTTACCCCCACATATGGGGTACCAGCATACTCAAGACAAATTGGACAACAACTTTTGGGGTCCAATTTCTCTTGTTACCCTTGTAAAAATAAAAACTTGGGGGCTACAATATCTTTTTTGTGGAAAAAAAAAATATTTTTTATTTTCACGGCTCTGCATTATAAACTTCTGTGAAGCACTTGGGCATTCAAGGTTCTCACCACACATCTAGATAAGTTCCATGGGGGGTCTAGTTTCCAAAATGGGGTCACTTGTGGGGGATTTCTACTGTTTAGGCACATCAGGGGCTCTCCAAACGCGACATGGCGTCCGATCTCAATTCCAGCCAATTCTACATTGAAAAAATAAAACGGCACTCCTTCTCTTCCAAGCTCTGCGGTGCGCCCTAACAGTGGTTTACCCCCACATATTGGGTATCAGCGTACTCAGGAGAAATTGCACAACAACTTTTGTGGTCTAATTTCTCCTGTTACCCTTGTGAAAATAAAAATTTGTGGGCAAAAAGATCATTTTTTTAGAAAAAATGCGATTTTTTTTTTTTCACGGCTCTACGTTATAAACTTCTGTGAAGCACATGGGGGTTCAAAGTGCTCGCCACACATCTAGATAAGTTCCTTAAGGGGTCTAGTTTCCAAAATGGTGTCACTTGTGGGGGGTTTCCACTGTTTAGGCACATCAGGGGCTCTCCAAACGCAACATGGCGTCCAATCTCAATTCCAGCCAATTCTACATTGAAAAAGTAAAACGGCGCTCCTTCACTTCCAAGCTCTGCGGTGCGCCCAAACAGTGGTTTACCCTCACATATGGGGTATCGACGTATTCAGGAGAAATCGCACAACAACTTTTGTGGTCTAATTTCTCCTGTTTCCCTTGTGAAAATAAGAATTTGTGGGCGAAAAGATCATTTTTGTGTAAACAAAAGCGATTTTTTATTTTCACGGCTCTACGTTATAAACTTCTATGAAGCACTTGGGGGTTCAAAGTGCTCGCCACACATCTAGATAAGTTCCTTAAGGGGTCTAGTTTCCAAAATGGTGTCACTTGTGGGGGGTTTCCACTGTTTAGGCACCTCAGGGGCTCTCTAAACGTGACATGGCGTCCGATCTCAATTCCAGCCAATTCTGCATTGAAAAAGTCAAACGGCGCTCCTTCACTTCTAAGTTCTGCGGTGCGCCCTAACAGTGGTTTACCCCCACATATGGGGTATTGGCGTATTCAGGAGAAATTGCATAACAAAATTTATGGTTACATTTCTGTTTTTACACTTGTGAAAATAAAAAAAATGGTTCTGAATTAAGATGTTTGCAAAAAAAAGTTAAATGTTCATTTTTTCCTTCCACATTGTTTCAGTTCCTGTGAAGCACGTAAAGGGTTAATAAACTTCTTGAATGTGGTTTTGAGAACCTTGAGGGGTGTAGTTTTTAGAATGGTGTCACACTTCATTATTTTCTATCATATAGACCCCTCAAAATGACTTCAAATGTGATGTGGTCCCTAAAAAAAAATGGGGTTGTAAAAATGAGAAATTGCTGGTCAACTTTTAACCCTTATAACTCCCTAACAAAAAAAAATTTTGTTTCCAAAATTGTGCTGATGTAAAGTAGACATGTGGGAAATGTTATTTATTAACTATTTTTCGTGACATATCTCTCTGATTTAAGGGCATAAAAATACAAAGTTTGAAAATTGCAAAATTTTATAAATTTTCGCCATATTTCCGTTTTTTTCATAAATAATCGCAAGTAATATCGAAGAAATGTTACCACTAACATGAAGTACAATATGTCACGAAAAAACAATCTCAGAATCAGCGGGATCCGTTGAAGCGTTCCAGAGTTATAACCTCATAAAGTGACAGTGGTCAGAATTGCAAAAATTGGCTCGGTCATTAAGTACCAAATTGGCTCTGTCACTAAGGGGTTAAATGTACTCTCTGTATAAAAGGTAGTATAATTTGTGCTGATACATTGGGCTTTTCATGTCTAACATTCACTTTTTTCATTTAAACTTTCCCAGTAGTCACATAAACAAAAATAAAATATGAAATGACAAACTACATAAATGCAATAATTCACAGAAAATCCTGTTTCTAAGTAAGGGAATGTGTATTATTTCCATACATCTATATCTAAACTTTAAATGGTTGTCCAATTTATGGACTGAAATTGGCAGATTAAACTGAGATCCTGTCCCAGGAGAAACAAACTGCTTGTCTTTTTCAACCTCCTCTGTGCCAATAAAGACTTCCAGCTGCTCATCTATCTAATGTGTAAAACAATAGACACAGCAATCTCTATGTCCACACTTTAACCCCTTCAGGATCGGAGGTATTTTCGGTTTTGCATTTTCATTTTTTTGCTCCCCTTCTTCCCAGAGCCATAACTTTTTTATTTTTCCCTCCAGATAGCCATGTGAGGGCTTGTTTTTTGCAGGACGAGTAGTACTTTTGAACGACATTATTGGTTTTAAAATATAGTGTACTGGAAAATGGGAAAATAAAAAATTCCAAGTGAGGAAAAATTGCAAATCCCACAGTTGTTTTTTGTTTTGCTATTTTACTAGGTTCACTAAAACTGACCTGCGAATATGATTCTGCAGGTCATTTCGAATTCATAGACACCAAACATGTCTTGGTTCTTTTTTATCTAAGTGGTGAAAAAAAATTATCAAACTTTGTTAAAAAAGCTAAAAAAAATGCACAATTTTCCGATACCCGCAGCGTCTCCATTTTTTGTGAGCTCGGGTTGGATGAGGGCTTATTTTTTGCGCGACAAGCTAATTTTTATGATGATACCATTTTGGTGCACATACAGTCTTTTGATCGCCCATTATTGCATTTTTATGCAATGTCACGGTGACAAAGAAAACGTAATTCTGGCCTTTTGACTTTGTTTCATGCTACACGATTTAGCGATCAGGTTAATCTTTTTTTTATTGCTAAATCAGGCGAAGCTGCCATAACCCAATCGGCTCTGCAACATACAGGCAATTATCAGATTATCAGCTCATAGCAGAATACCTCACTTGCTATGAGCACCGACCACCGATTCTGCTTCCTGTACCTACATACAGGTGTGCTCAAAAGTTTACATACCCTGGCAGAATATTAGCTTTCTTGGCCTTTTTTCAGAGAATATGAATGATAACATCAAAACTGTTTCTCCATTCATGGTTAGTGATTGAGTGAAGCCATATATTATCAAACTACTGTGTTTTCTCTTTTTATATCATAATGACAACCCAAAATGTCCAAATGACCCAGTTCAAAAGTTTACATATCTCACTTCTTAATACCATGTATTGCCCCCTCTAACATCAATTACAGCTTGATGTCTTTTGTGGTAGTTGTGGATGAGGTTCTTTATTTTATCAGTAACGTTTACGGTTGTGGCCAAAAAGTTCAATTTTGGTCTCATCACTCCAAATTACCTTGTTCCAGAAGTTTTGTGGCTTGTCTCTGTGCAGTTTTGCGTATTGTGAGCAAGATACTTTGTGGCATTTGCACAGTAATGGCTTTCTTCTGGCGACTCGACCATGCAGACCATTTTTCTTTAACTGCCTCCTTATTGTGCATTTTGAAACAGTCACACTGCTAGTTTTCAGAGAGTCCTGTATTTCAGCGGATGTTATTTGTGGATTTTTCTTTGCATCCCAAACAATTTTCCTGGCATTTGTGGACGACATTTGTGTTGGTCTACTTGAACGTGGTTTTGTTTTTACAGAGTCCCTGATTTTCCATTTGTTAATCACAGTTTGAATGCTGCTGACTGGCATTATCAATTCCTTGGTTTTCTTTTTGTATCCCATTCCTGTTTTATACAGTTCAACTACCTTATCCCGTAGATCCGTTGACAATTCTTTTGTTTTCCCCATGACTCTCAATCCAGAAACATCAGTGGCTGGATGATTGAGTCAAGAGTCTGTCTGGATCCCAGAAACTCACTCAGCTTTTATGCACACACACTGATTATAAGCAAACAGGTCACAGGTGAAGATGCTACCTTTAGTAGCCATTCAAACCCATTTGTGTCAACTCCTGCGCATGTTATCCGGCCAAAATTACCAGGGTATGTAAACTTTTGATTTGGGTCACTTGGATCTTTTGGGTTGTCACTATGACTTAAAAAGAGAAAACACAGTAGTTTGATGATAAATACAGTAGCTTCACCCAACCACTAGCCATGAGTGGAGAAACAGATTTGGTGTTATCATTCATATTCTCTGAAAATAGACCAAGAAAGCAAAAATTCTGCTGGGGTATGTAAACTTTTGAGCACAGCTGTAAGTGTTGTATGCATCTAGCACCTGCTAGATTTGTGGTCATTTAGTTTAAATAGTAAAGATGGCTTAGTGGTGACTTAATTATTAGCATGTCAATGACCAATATGCTATAACTAGGGTTGAGTGAAACGGGTCGTTCATTTTCAAAAGTCGCCGACTTTTGGCAAAGTCGGGTTTCATGAAACCCGATCCGACCCCTGTGCGGGGTCGGCCATGCGGTACGCGACTTTCGCGCCAAAGTCGCGTTTCAATGACGCGAAAAGCGCCATTTCTCAGCCAATGAAGGTAAACGCAGAGTGTGGGCAGCGTGATGACATAGGTCCTGGTCCCCACCATCTTATAGAAGGGCATTGCAGTGATTGGCTTGCTGTCTGCGGCGTCACAGGGGCTATAAAGGGGAGTTCCCGCCGACCGCCATGTTACTGCTGCTGATCTGAGCTTAGGGAGAGGTTGCTGCCGCTTCGTCAGAAGCAGGGATAGCGTTAGGCAGGGTCCATTAACCACCAAACCGCTTGTGCTGTAGCGATTTCCACTGCCCAACACCACCTTCGGTGTGCAGGGACAGTGGAAGCTACATTTTTTTTTTTTTCCCCCTCAGCGCTGTAGCTCATTGGGCTGCCCTAGAAGGCTCCCTGATAGCTGCATTGCTGTGTGTACGCCGCTGTGCAAACCAACTGCTTTTTTCAAAGCACAAATCCTCTTGTTCCTTCCTTTCTGCACAGCTATCTTTTTTGTTTGTACACACTTTTTATTTAATTTGTGCATCAGTCCACTCCTTATTGCTGCCTGCCATACCTGGCTGAGATTACTGCAGGGAGATAGTAATTGAAGGACACTCCCTGTTTTTTTTTTTTTTTTTGTGGGAGATTAAGATTGACATTTCTGCTAGAGTGCCATCCCTGTCTGTGTCATCTCTCACTCAGTGGGCCATAGAAAGCCTATTTATTTTTTTGCTTGATTTGGGTTATAAAATCTACCTGAAAAAATCACTACATCAATCAGTGGGAGAAAAATATTGGCCTCAGGGCTTGTGTGCCACTCTTGACTCCTGTGTGCATCATCACTCACTCAGTGGGCCATAGAAAGCCCATTTTTTTTTTTTTTGCTTTATTTGGGTTCTAAATTCTACCTGAAAAAATCAATAAATCAATCAGTGGGAGATTAATATTGGCCTTTGGGCTTGTGTGCCAGTCCTAAGCGTGCCATCTCTCTCTCTCAGATAGTGGGCCATAGAAAGCCTATTTTTTTTTTTTTTATTGGGTTTATAAATTTTCCCTGGAACCAAAAAAAAAAAAGTGGGAGATTAATATTGGCCTCTGGGCTTGTGTGCCAGTCCTGAGCGTGCCATCTCTCTCACAAATAGTGGGCCATAGAAAGCCTATTTATTTTTTTGCTTGATTTGGGTTCTAAAATGTACCTGAAAAAATCACTACATCAATCAGTGGGAGAAAAATATTGGCCTCAGGGCTTGTGTGCCACTCCTGACTCCTGTGTGCATCATCACTCACTCAGTGGGCCATAGAAAGCCCATTTTTTTTTTTTTGCTTTATTTGGGTTCTAAATTCTACCTGAAAAAATCGATAAATCAATCAGTGGGAGATTAATATTGGCCTTTGGGCTTGTGTGCCAGTCCTAAGCGTGCCATCTCTCTCTCTCAGATAGTGGGCCATAGAAAGCCTATTTATTTTTTTTTTTTTTATTGGGTTTATAAATTTTCCCTGGAAAAAAAAAAAAAGTGTGAGATTAATATTGGCCTCTGGGCTTGTGTGCCAGTCCTGAGCGTGCCATCTCTCTCACAAATAGTGGGCCATAGAAAGCCTATTTATTTTTTTTTTTTTGGTTTTATAAATTCTCCCTTAAAAAAAAAAGGGAGATTAATATTGGCCTTTGGGCTTGTGTGCCAGTCCTAAGCGTGCCATCTCTCTCTGTCTCTCAGATAGTGGGCCATAGAAAGCCTATTTATTATTTTTTTTATTGGGTTTATAAATTTTCCCTGGAACAAAAAAAAAAAGTGGGAGATTAATATTGGCCTCTGGGCTTGTGTGCCACTCCTGACTCCTGTGTGCGTCATCTCTCACTCAGTGGGCCATAGAAAGCCTTTTTTTGTTTTATTTGTTTTCTAAATTCTTCCTGAAAAAATCATTTTATTCTATTTTTTTTTTTCCTAAAGTCTCCCTGAAAAAAAAAAAAACAAAAACAAATCAGTGGGAGATTAATATTGCCCTTTCTGCTTGTGTGCCAGTCTTGACTCCTGGGTGTGCCATCTCTCTCTCTCTCTCTCTAATTGTGGGCCATAGAAAGCCTATTATTTTTTTAGCTTGATTTGGGTTCCAAAATCTACCTGAAAAAATCACTACATCAATCAGTGGGAGATAAATATTGGCCTCTGGGCTTGTGTGCCACTCCTGACTCCTGTGTGCGTCATCTCTCACTCAGTGGGCCATAGAAAGGCTTTTTTTCTTTTATTTGTTTTCTAAATTCTCCCTGAAAAAATCATTTTATTTTATTTGGTTTCTAAATTCTTCCTGAAAAAATCATTTTATTCTATTTTTTTTTTTCCTAAAGTCTCCCTTAAAAAAAAAAAAAAATAAAATCAGTGGGAGATTAATATTTACATTTGTGCTTCAGTGACAGTCCTGCGTGTGTGGCATCTCTCTCATTTGTTGCCACCAACAACAGAGTGTGCAACATTGTGCCTGATTTTCGTTGTGGTCTCACTCACCTGTAAAGGGGTAGCTAAATCATACTGAAGTTATAGCTCACCGTGTAATTTGTGTGACAGCAACAAATACCGTTAGTTTGTTTACGTTTTTAAAACAATGAGGAAGTATGGTGGAAGAGGTCGTGGCCGGGGGCGTTCATTGTCAGCTGGTAATGAGGGTAGTGGTAGTGGTGGAGCATCAGCTGGTCGTGGGAAAAAAAATATTGCACCTAAGTCTGGAGCTGTGGAGCCAGGTTCGTCGTCAGGCTACACAAGGCCTCGAACGCTCCCTTTTCTGGGAGTAGGAAAACCGCTTTTAAAGCCGGAGCAGCAAGAGCAAGTTTTGGCTTATCTTGCTGACTCAGCCTCTAGCTCTTTTGCCTCCTCTCGTGAAACTGGTAAATGTCAAAGCAGCGCGTCGTTAGTGGATGTTCACGGTCAGGGACAAGTCGCTTCCTTGTCCTCTTCAGCAAAAACAACAACAGAGAAGAATGCAGCAGGCGACACAACGGGTTACTCCATGGAGCTCTTTACACATACCGTCCCTGGCTTAGAAAGTGAAGCAGTTAACAGTCCATGCCCATTACAAGTTGAATCTGACATGGAGTGCACTGATGCACAGCCACAGCCAGACTACTATGCTGGTCCTTTGACTCAGACCACAACATTGCCCTCGCAGGGTGCTGATCAAGAATCAGACCCTGATGAGACTAGGTTGCCCCATCACGAACGCTATACCACCGACCGACACGGTGACACAGACGAAGTTGCACACGAGCTACAAGAAGAGGTAATAGATGACCCAGTTCTTGACCCCGATTGGCAGCCATTGGGGGAACAGGGTGCAGGCGGCAGCAGTTCTGAAGCGGAGGAGGAGGGGCCGCAGCAGGCATCAACATCGTAACAGGTTCCATCTGCCGGGCCCGTATCTTGCCCAAAACGCGTGGCAAAGCCAAAACCTGTTGGAGGACAGCGTGGCCATCCGGTTAAAGCTCAGTCTGCAATGCCTGAAAAGGTATCCGATGCTAGAAAGAGTGCAGTCTGGCATTTTTTAAACAACATCCAATTGATCAGCGCAAAGTCATCTGTCAAAAATGTTCAACTACCTTAAGCAGAGGACAGAATCTGAAAAGTCTCAATACAAGTTGCATGCATAGACATTTAACCACCATGCATTTGCAAGCCTGGACTAACTACCAAACGTCCCTTAAGGTTGTAGCACCCTCGGCCAATGAAGCTAGTCAGCAACGCAACATCCCTTCCGGCAGTGTAGGGCCACCATTTTCCGCACCACCTGCAGTATCTGTGCAGGTTTCTTTGCCAGGCCAAAGCAGTCAGGGTCAGGGAATCACCAGTTTCGTAGTAGGAAACACTGCATCTAGGGCACCGGCGGCAACAATACCATCTCCCACCGTCTCTCAGTCTGCCATGTCCACCGGCACCCCCGCTAGTTCCACGACCTCCAGCTCTCCAGTCCAGCTCACCCTACATGAGACTATGGTTAGAAAAAGGAAGTACTTAGCCTCGCATCCGCATACACAGGGTTTGAACGCACACATAGCTAGACTAATCTCGTTAGAGATGATGCCCTACCGGTTAGTTGAAAGCGAAGCTTTCAAAGCCCTGATGGACTACGCTGTACCACGCTACGAGCTACCCAGTCGACACTTTTTTTCCAGAAAAGCCATCCCAGCCCTCCACCAGCATGTTAAAGAGCGCATCGTCCATGCACTCAGGCAATCTGTGAGCACAAAGGTGCACCTGACAACAGATGCATGGACCAGTAGGCATGGCCAGGGACGTTACGTGTCCATCACGGCACACTGGGTAAATGTGGTGGATGCAGGGTCCACAGGGGACAGCAAGTTTGGGACAGTTCTGCCTAGCCCACGGTCTAGGAAACAATTGGCTGTAGCCGTTCGCACCCCCTCCTCCTCCTCTTCGTCCTCCTGCAGAAGCGAGAGCTCGTCCACAGACCGCAGTCGCACAACCACTCCATCCGCAGCTGCCACTGTTGCACACCAGGTCTCCCATTATGGGGCAGCTACTGGCAAACGTCAGCAGGCTGTATTGGCTATGAAGTGTTTGGGCGACAACAGACACACCGCGGAAGTTCTGTCCGAGTTCTTGCAGAAAGAAACGCAGTCGTGGCTGGGCACTGTAGATCTTGAGGCAGGCAAGGTAGTGAGTGATAACGGAAGGAATTTCATGGCTGCCATCTCCCTTTCCCAACTGAAACACATTCCTTGCCTGGCTCACACCTTAAACCTGGTGGTGCAGTGCTTCCTGAAAAGTTATCCGGGGTTTTCCGACCTGCTCCTCAAAGTGCGTGGACTTTGCTCACATATCCGCCGTTCGCCCGTACACTCCAGCCGTATGCAGACCTATCAGCGTTCTTTGAACCTTCCCCAGCATCGCCTAATCATAGACGTTGCAACAAGGTGGAACTCAACACTGCACATGCTTCAGAGACTGTGTGAACAGAGGCGGGATGTTATGTTTTTGTGGGAGGATACACATACACGGGCAGGCAGTAGGATGGCAGACATGGAGTTGTCAGGTGTGCAGTGGTCGAAGATTCAAGACATGTGTCAAGTCCTTCAGTGTTTTGAGGAATGCACACGGCTGGTTAGTGCAGACAACGCCATAATAAGCATGAGCATCCCCCTAATGCGTCTGCTGATGCAAAGTTTGACGCACATAAAGGATCAGGCGTCTGCAGCTGAGGAAGAGGAAAGCCTTGATGACAGTCAGCCATTGTCTGGCCAGGGCAGTGTACAGGACGAGGTAGCGGGCGAAGAGGAGGAGGAGGACGAGGAGGATGATGGGGATGATTATATTTTTAATGAGGAAGCTTTTCCGGGGCCACTGGAAATTGGTGGCGCGGCAAGGCCGGGTTCTGGTTTTTTGAGGGACACAAGTGACGTGGATTTGCCTGAAACTGCCCCTCAACCAAGCACAACCGCAGATTTGAGAACTGGAACTTTGGCCCACATGGCGGATTATGCCTTACGTATCCTCAAAAGGGACACACGCATAACTAAAATGATGAATGATGACGATTACTGGTTGGCCTGCCTCCTTGATCCTCGCTATAAAGGCAAATTGCAAAATATAATGCCACATGAGAACTTGGAACTAATATTAGCAACCAAACAATCAACTCTTGTTGACCGTTTGCTTCTGGCATTCCCTGCACACAGCGCCCGTGATCGTTCTCACACGAGCTGCAGGGGCCAGCAGACCAGAGGAGTTAGAGGGGCAGAAATCAGAAGTGGCGTTGGCCAGAGGGGTTTTCTGACCAGGTTGTGGAGTGATTTTGCTATGACCGCAGACAGGACAGGTACTGCAGCATCAATTCAAAGTGACAGGAGAAAACATTTGTCCAGTATGGTTACAAACTATTTTTCATCCCTTATCGATGTTCTCCCTCAACCGTCATTCCCATTTGATTACTGGGCATCAAAATTAGACACCTGGCCAGAAATGGCAGAATATGCATTGCAGGAGCTTGCTTGCCCGGCAGCTAGTGTCCTATCAGAAAGAGTATTCAGTGCTGCAGGTTCAATACTAACAGAAAAAAGGACTCGTCTGGCTACCCAAAATGTAGATGATCTAACCTTCATTAAAATGAACCACAACTGGATTTCGAAATCTTTTGCCCCACCTTGCCCGGCTGACACCTAGCTTTCCTATGAAAAGGTCTTGCCTGTGGACTATTCTGAATGCCTTTTCCAATCTCGTAATTTTCTGCACCTGATTGTCCAGCATACGACATGTTTACACCTCACTAAATGGCCAAACTCCCCACACGGGGCCGTGGTATCGACACTTGGCGACAGCACCCGTGAGAGTGCAGTTTGTCTGAAGAGGTGGGTGAGCCTGCTTTTGGTCGACGGCACTGCCACTCGGTCCCTCCTAGTACAATAAACTGTCTCTGGCGGTGGTGGTGCGCACCCAACGTCAGACACACCGTTGTAATATGAGGGGCCCTGGGCCTGTACCACCGGCCACAAGACAGTTCCCCCCCCAGCTCAAACAGTGCTCTACCACTTGCAAAATTATCTCACAGCTCCACCAATGTTTAGTCTATGCGCTGACATCCTTCAATGCCTGCCACTGACAATACCATTGTATTGACATTTTTGTTATGTTAGGCCTTCGATGCCTGTCTGTGGTCACTCCTTCCACTAGGCCTCCACTGACCACACCACTGCTGCCCGTGTACCCCTGGAACCAATTTAAAATTGCCTACAGCCAGCCCAATTTATTATGTTAGGGCTTTGAAGCCTGTCTGCGGTCCCTCCTTCCACTATGCCTCCACTGACCACACCACTGCTGCCCGTGTACCCCTGGAACCAATTTAAAATTGCCTACAGCCATGTGTTATTATTTTAGGCCTTCGATGCCTGTCTGCGGTCACTCCTTCCACTAGGCCTCCACTGACCACACCACTGCTGCCCGTGTACCCCTGGAACCAATTTAAAATTGCCTACAGCCATGTGTTATTATTTTAGGCCTTCGATGCCTGTCTGCGGTCACTCCTTCCACTAGGCCTCCACTGACCACACCACTGCTGCCCGTGTACCCCTGGAACCAATTTAAAATTGCCTACAGCCATGTGTTATTATTTTAGGCCTTCGATGCCTGTCTGCGGTCACTCCTTCCACTAGGCCTCCACTGACCACACCACTGCTGCCCGTGTACCCCTGGAACCAATTTAAAATTGCCTACAGCCATGTGTTATTATTTTAGGCCTTCGATGCCTGTCTGCGGTCACTCCTTCCACTAGGCCTCCACTGACCACACCACTGCTGCCCGTGTACCCCTGGAACCAATTTAAAATTGCCTACAGCCATGTGTTATTATTTTAGGCCTTCGATGCCTGTCTGCGGTCACTCCTTCCACTAGGCCTCCACTGACCACACCACTGCTGCCCGTGTACCCCTGGAACCAATTTAAAATTGCCTACAGCCATGTGTTATTATTTTAGGCCTTCGATGCCTGTCTGCGGTCACTCCTTCCACTAGGCCTCCACTGACCACACCACTGCTGCCCGTGTACCCCTGGAACCAATTTAAAATTGCCTACAGCCATGTGTTATTATTTTAGGCCTTCGATGCCTGTCTGCGGTCACTCCTTCCACTAGGCCTCCACTGACCACACCACTGCTGCCCGTGTACCCCTGGAACCAATTTAAAATTGCCTACAGCCATGTGTTATTATTTTAGGCCTTCGATGCCTGTCTGCGGTCACTCCTTCCACTAGGCCTCCACTGACCACACCACTGCTGCCCGTGTACCCCTGGAACCAATTTAAAATTGCCTACAGCCATGTGTTATTATTTTAGGCCTTCGATGCCTGTCTGCGGTCACTCCTTCCACTAGGCCTCCACTGACCACACCACTGCTGCCCGTGTACCCCTGGAACCAATTTAAAATTGCCTACAGCCATGTGTTATTATTTTAGGCCTTCGATGCCTGTCTGCGGTCACTCCTTCCACTAGGCCTCCACTGACCACACCACTGCTGCCCGTGTACCCCTGGAACCAATTTAAAATTGCCTACAGCCATGTGTTATTATTTTAGGCCTTCGATGCCTGTCTGCGGTCACTCCTTCCACTAGGCCTCCACTGACCACACCACTGCTGCCCGTGTACCCCTGGAACCAATTTAAAATTGCCTACAGCCATGTGTTATTATTTTAGGCCTTCGATGCCTGTCTGCGGTCACTCCTTCCACTAGGCCTCCACTGACCACACCACTGCTGCCCGTGTACCCCTGGAACCAATTTAAAATTGCCTACAGCCATGTGTTATTATTTTAGGCCTTCGATGCCTGTCTGCGGTCACTCCTTCCACTAGGCCTCCACTGACCACACCACTGCTGCCCGTGTACCCCTGGAACCAATGTAAAATTGCCTACAGCCATGTGTTATTATTTTAGGCCTTCGATGCCTGTCTGCGGTCACTCCTTCCACTAGGCCTCCACTGACCACACCACTGCTGCCCGTGTACCCCTGGAACCAATTTAAAATTGCCTACAGCCATGTGTTATTATTTTAGGCCTTCGATGCCTGTCTGCGGTCACTCCTTCCACTAGGCCTCCACTGACCACACCACTGCTGCCCGTGTACCCCTGGAACCAATTTAAAATTGCCTACAGCCATGTGTTATTATTTTAGGCCTTCGATGCCTGTCTGCGGTCACTCCTTCCACTAGGCCTCCACTGACCACACCACTGCTGCCCGTGTACCCCTGGAACCAATTTAAAATTGCCTACAGCCATGTGTTATTATTTTAGGCCTTCGATGCCTGTCTGCGGTCACTCCTTCCACTAGGCCTCCACTGACCACACCACTGCTGCCCGTGTACCCCTGGAACCAATTTAAAATTGCCTACAGCCATGTGTTATTATTTTAGGCCTTCGATGCCTGTCTGCGGTCACTCCTTCCACTAGGCCTCCACTGACCACACCACTGCTGCCCGTGTACCCCTGGAACCAATTTAAAATTGCCTACAGCCATGTGTTATTATTTTAGGCCTTCGATGCCTGTCTGCGGTCACTCCTTCCACTAGGCCTCCACTGACCACACCACTGCTGCCCGTGTTCCCCTGGAACCAACATCAGAAAATATAAAAATAAGTATTTTGCTTATAAAAAAGAAAATACTGGAGAGATATCAAATGCAGACATTTTAACATTAAAAACAAACACATACAACAAAAATCTGGTACAGTACTAAAAATGGCCACCAGCTACAATAACTTTCTCCTGCAAGTAGTTAACTGAAAGGTTTTTTCAATTTTAAACACAGATATGGCATCCACCGAGTGTTGTCCTGTCGCGTCTTCTTTATATTATTGCCAAGAAGATGCAAAACAATGAAAATAATAAAATCATTATTTACCAAAAAAATAGAGTAAGTCAAAACCACATTGCAAATAAACATTCATTACAAATAAAGAAGCAGGGCGCGTCCGAGGGTGAGTATATACCTAATAAGAATATAATCACCCTCGGACGCGCCCTGCTTCTTTCCGACAGCCTTCCTTCCTAAGAATCAGCCCTTCCGTGGTGTAGAGAGAGGGTTTGTTACACTCCAAGGTGTTCCCCAGGTTGCCTTTCCTGAGCTTCGATCTTCCGGCTCTCGTTTAGTAGTTGTTGGAAACTACACTGCATTGGGCCTACAAATTGGGTATGGGGTGTAGAGAGATGGTGTGTTCCACTCCAAGGTGTTCCCCAGGTTGCCTTTCCTGAGCTTCGATCTTCCGGCTCTCGTTTAGTAGTTGTTGGAAACTACGCTGCATTAGGCCTACAAATTGGGT
This sequence comes from Ranitomeya imitator, assembly GCF_032444005.1. Taxonomy (NCBI): domain Eukaryota; kingdom Metazoa; phylum Chordata; class Amphibia; order Anura; family Dendrobatidae; genus Ranitomeya; species Ranitomeya imitator. Next base: position 237,837,648 of record NC_091284.1, read on the forward strand.
ATGGGGTGTAGAGAGATGGTGTGTTCCACTCCAAGGTGTTCCCCAGGTTTCCTCTCCATTGCTTCGATCTTCATGCTCTCGTTTAGTAGTTGTTGGAAACTACGCTGCATTAGGCCTACAAATTGGGTATGGGGTGTAGAGAGATGGTGTGTTACACTCCAAGGTGTTCCCCAGGTTTCCTCTCCATTGCTTCGATCTTCCGGCTCTCGTTTAGTAGTTGTTGGAAACTACGCTGCATTAGGCCTACAAATTGGGTATGGGGTGTAGAGAGATGGTGTGTTCCACTGTAGAGAGATGGTGTGTTCCACTCCAAGGTGTTCCCCAGGTTTCCTCGCCAATGCTTCGATCATCATGCTCTCGTTTAGTAGTTGTTGGAAACTACGCTGCATTAGGCCTACAAATTGGGTATGGGGTGTAGAGAGATGGTGTGTTACACTCCAAGGTGTTCCCCAGGTTTCCTCTCCATTGCTTCGATCTTCCGGCTCTCGTTTAGTAGTTGTTGGAAACTACGCTGCATTGGGCCTACAAATTGGGTATGGGGTGTAGAGAGATGGTGTGTTCCACTCCAAGGTGTTCTCCAGGTTGCCTTTCCTGAGCTTCGATCTTCCGGCTCTCGTTTAGTAGTTGTTGGAAACTACGCTGCATTAGGCCTACAAATTGGTTATGGGGTGTAGAGAGATGGTGTGTTCCACTGTAGAGAGATGGTGTGTTCCACTCCAAGGTGTTCCCCAGGTTTCCTCGCCAATGCTTCGATCATCATGCTCTCGTTTAGTAGTTGTTGGAAACTACGCTGCATTAGGCCTACAAATTGGGTATGGGGTGTAGAGAGATGGTGTGTTACACTCCAAGGTGTACCCCAGGTTTCCTCGCCAATGCTTCGATCATCATGCTCTCGTTTAGTAGTTGTTGGAAACTACGCTGCATTAGACCTATAAATTGGGTATGGGGTGTAGAGAGATGGTGTGTTCCACTCCAAGGTGTTCTCCAGGTTGCCTTTCCTGAACTTCTATCTTCAGGCTCTCATTAAATTGTGGTTAAACGGAACAACTGCATTTGGCGTACTAGTTGGTTTGGGGCCTACTATCGGTGTCTGCCGCTCCTTGCTGTTCTCCTGGTTTCCTGTCCTGAAATTCCGTTTTCAGGCGCTCGTTAAGTAGTTGTTAATGTTAGACTGCATTTGGCCTACTAGTTGGGTTGGGGATTACTATCGGTGTCTGCCACTCCTTGCTGTTCTCCTCCACTGAACAAAGCTGTGCCGCCTGTTTACTACTGTTGCCAATTTTGAACTGCATTTCGACTACTTACTGATTTGGGCCTACTCTCTGTGTCAGCCTCTCATTCCAGTTGTCCTCCACTGCAATGCCCCCTGATTAGTCCTGTGTTACCAATTTTGAACTGCATTTAGCCCACTTTATTCTTTGGGCCTATATCTGTGTTTCCTCCTCATCCTGCCCATTGCCCAGCCAGTGATAGATGAGTCTGCTGGTACATTGACCCATAACGCAACATTTCCCGTGCACGCTACACTGCAAGATTGTGACCCTGCTGAAAGTCAGGTCCCCCTTCCCACATACCATACCACCTTACACGGGGACAAACAGGAAGGTGCAGATGAAAGTGCAGGTTCCTTCATCAGGTGGGGGGAGGAATACTAGTTGGCGACGTCACAGGCACAGGGCCTCTCATGGTACGCAAAAGTGTTGCTGCCGGTGGGAGGCGCCCCCGCCGTGCAAACACACCGCTGTACTTTGAGGGGCCCTGTGCCAGTGCCAATGCCAACGAGTGGGCCCCCCCTGCTTGCTCAGGTTCACAGCACTTGCAAAGTTGAAATACTTACCTCTCCCTGCTCCACTGCCGTGACGTGGTCCAGATTTCCTGGGCCCACTAATTACTTGAACCAGCCCTACCCACCACAACTTTAGCCAAATGAACCCCAATTTCAAATGCCTTCCAATTATTATAAGGTAAATTACACTTGACAAGCTTCATTAAGAAGAATGGATGGTTTTGACATTAAAATGGGCACTCTAGGTGTTTTCCTGGCCCCCACTCACTGCCGACTATGCTGCCCCATTGACTTGCATTGGGTTTCGTGTTTCGGTCGATCCCAACTTTACGTCATAATCGGCCGATTTCACTCGACCCGACTTTTGAGATAGTCGGGTTTCGCGAAACCCGGCTCGACTCTAAAAAGGTCAAGGTCGCTCAACTCTAGCTATAACTATTAAAAAAAAGACATGGACCGAGCTTTGAAAACATATTCATTTATCTATTTCAGCTAAGCACAAATGACCAAACTGAACACAAGGTTCATAAATGATCAGAATGTATTAAGCCCACTGCCACGTCATGATGAATCTCTCAGTGAGTCCCTAACCTTAAAGGTTTGGCGACCAGAGTAGCAATACCACGCCAACATAGGGATGGACACAGGTGTCCCACAGCATCCATGCTGCAATGCAAAGCCCCAATTAATCCAGGTCACACTACCTCATAGGTACAGCACCACTGGAACAATGCCTGCCACACAGCACAAACAATGAGTGAAAATATCTACAAGACTGAATTTCTATGTAGATTCAGTAAAAAAACTGAGAGAAAAATTGGAGGAACATCTCTGCAGTCTCCTGCTGATTTAAAATCACTGGGCCAAACAAAATAAAGAGAGAGGAGAGTTTATGCAATATGCTATTGCTGTAGAAAAAAAGACATGGACCGTACATCCAAATCTTATGCATTAATCTACTTCAGCTAAACAAAAATTACCAATCTGTACACGAGTTTCTTAATTTAACATTCTGATCAAAATACACAAAGCCCACTACTACATCTTGGAGAACCACTCAATGGCCAATATGTTGACTTTTCTAAAGATTTTCACATGCCCCAGGAAGGCATAATACCATATCAAGTTGTCATTTCCTCTGTCTAGATCAATAAGAATCAATGAGGTTTCTTTACATTGAGATAACAGAAATTTCTGGCTCAGGAAATTGTGATTTTTGACTCAATTAATCACTGTAAGGATATGTGCACACGTTCAGGATTTCTTGCAGAAATTTTCTGAGCAAAACCGGTCATTTTCTGCAAGAAATCCGCATGTGTTTTTTTTTTTGCATCTTTCTCGTGTTTTTTTTACTCGTTTTTTGCGCGTTTTTGATGCGTTTTTCCGGAGCTTCCCAATGCATTAAATAGCGGGAAAAACGCAAAAAATCCGCAAAATTAATAAACATGATGCTTTTTGTTACCGCGATGCGTTTTTTTTGCGGAAAAAAACGCATCATGTGCACAAAAATTGCAGAATGCATTCTAAATGATGGGATGCATAATGTATGCGGTTTTTATGTGTTTTATAGCAAACAAATGCGAAAAAACCGCAACGTGTGCACACAGCCTAAAAGAGATCTAGATATCATTATAGAAAGATAAAATATTACAAGATATCTGCAATAGTTTGCATAAGATCGATATAAGAAAATGTATTCTGATTTCTGTATATTTACAAAAAATTTTTGCCATAACAAATGTTTTCTTTTATCTGGAATGAATTTTGCATGATGCTAGTTTGCGCCAGATGGACTTTTTAGCATGTGCAGTATAAGGAGCCGTCATCTTTTTTTATCCTTGTTTCTCTTCTCCACAGGCCAATGCATATAGTGTCTTAAACTAGATTTCACGTTGATTTACCATTGCCATAATTAATACGTAAAAGATTGCCCATAAATGAAAAGTAGAGAAGAACCTAAAACATCTTGGTCTGATCACGACTACAACACTCAATATGACAAATTCACATGTCACAATATAGAACGGACATTTAGAGCCATCACTGTTGAATCCCTTATTAATGGACCGTTTTTTACCATACCTTCTGTGACTACAGAAAATTTCCAATAGTTTATAAGCTTTCACTTTGTAGTCATTCTGTAGTCAAAACAGTAAGTATCTTACTTTATTACATCAGATTCATAGTTTATCAGAAGGTAAAAATGCATCCTAATTTGTCATTTAGAATGAGAAGAACAGATGCTAAGATATGTCTTCCACATGCACCATGAAGAAGTGCTGCTGTGCATTATCACACGCACATAAAGAATCAGACCAATCTCCAGTAATATATGCACTGTTAATGACAATATCAAATGTGCAGACAATGCTACTTGACATTTTCAGCAGCTGAATGTCAGCAGATTGCATCCTTGTAAAACCCAGTGGATGGAAAAATAAAAGATATCACCAACTTTCAAAACAGAATGGTCTTAGTATAGCAGATGAATCCTAAAAGAGCGGTTTTTATGTTTGACACCTCTTTTATAAGAATACATATAGCAGATGTGCATTTAAGCCTCCATATTACATGCTCAGTTTCCTTAATGTTCCATCTATACTTAATGAGCATTGAATGTAATTGGTGGTGACATCAACTCTAATCGATGGAGGCTAACGCTAGTCAACTGGTTATAAACCAGTCAAACCGAATTCCAGTCAAAAATTATAGATATATCACATCACATACATAAATGTTGTCATCTCGGGACATCAATGGTTTCCCAAATGAAGATATTTTGAAGATAATTTTGAGATGATTCTGTTATAAGTTGTAAAAAATGTGGAACTTTTGTTCTTGCTTTTCCTTGAAATGAGCAGTAAAACAGAACAATACATGGAAAGTTAGCTATCTCTAATATGTATTTGGCCAGAAACAAACAGTAATTATACTTGAGGAAAGAAGGAGAAAGAAGAGAGAGCGAAAGAGAGAAGAGAGAGAAAATTAGAGAAGAGAAAGAAAGAGACAGAGACTACTCAATTTCGATACGCCACAGTTTAATTTGATCATATGTATTATTTGGATAATAAATCAGGAGAAAGAAGACAAAGCACAATGCAGTAACAAATCTGATGTCTTCCCTTAACTATTGTGACAGGGTCACTGGTGCTGTATGTGAGGGGAGATAGTTGTTATGAAGATTGATTCTTCCATGATGTGAAGCCGGTAAGTTTCTCTCCGGCATGCTATGTGCTGAAGGGGTTAACCAGCCATTACAAGGGGTTGGGTTTTTGTGAGTAGGTAAGGTTGTGGTTAGGGAAGTTAAATGAGCAGCCAGTGTTTATTTCCTCTGTTGTGTGGTTGGAGAGGAAAGTCTCCAGACGTGGCTCCAGGAAGAGCTGAAGACATATGGTGGTCTGAGCGGGCGAATCATGCAGAGATAAGGACTTTGCTATACTTTATCTTTTTTTGCCGTTATGCCAGAATGGCCATTTTTTTTGTTACACCCTGCCATGTTTATGCGGGCCTATAAAAGCCAAGCAGGTGACTTACCTAAGAAGCTTCCTGTGTCTACCTCTGAAAGCAGCTGAGTTTTCAACCGCTCACACTACATAGAGACTTAAGATCAGTTTGCAGTAGCCATTTTTAGGCATTAAACGATCAATGATTGGCAAATGTTTGTGCAATGTGAGCTGTGCAATTTTTTTATAGATCTTCCCGAGCGCATTGACTTCCATTATTCTCGGCATTGTGAGTCCTGTCTGCACAAGATTTTTTGATCACCTCTTTGTGCATTGCTTTAAAGCCTGTTAACCCTGTAAGATTATTGTGAACGGATCTTTAGTAAGAACGCTGGTTCTCAGTAATCTTTCAGTGTAAATACATCTTTTAAGGTCATGCAAAGGTTATAAAGGACACAGGAGACCTTGTCAATTATCCAGAATGGACAGCTACCATTCAGATGAATGCCCATTATGAAATAGATTTTTCAGCGGCAGCAGCAGCTGATGACCATGAATGTCCTACTATTTACAGAATTCCTTTGTAATTGGTTCAATTGACTACCTTTTCGCACCCTAGTTTAAAGCATTTGTCTAATGTGAGATATTTGTGGCATATTCACAAGATAAGCCATAATTGCTTGAATGATGTGCTTGGACCAACATCTATAGTATTTCAATAACATGCTATGGCTTATGCCTTAAAGAAGACTTGTTACCAGGTTAAAATGCGGTTATTTGGGGGGCTTTTCTTTAGTAAGTTCTGAATTGTTATCTTGTGAACAACGTCCCCTTGGTAAGCACCATAACAATTAACCCAAAATAATAAGGCTCATATCTCTGGAACCATATTTAAAATACAAACAACACAAACAATATTGAAAAAAAGCCAACATATTACTCAGGGGAGCAACAGGAATAATATAAGTACAACAACTTGCCACTTTTGCACTTTTCACCTCATGACTGATCCTCTTTAAATCATTCCCAGATGGGAATGACCCTTCATTCTCTGTCTCTGAAATAGAGTTTAAACATGATGCAATATACATTTGCAGAAGTGCACACTGGCTTATAGTACAAAAGTTATTTAGGTTTATTGCAATAGATAAGGATCTTTAGACCTTTATGCATCAAGACAGGTCAACAGCCAAGATGAGGGAACAATTGCATCACCCAATGCATTCAGCCACTAACTGTGTATTCATCAAGTACAATGCATGATTGGATGGTGAATGGAATGGATTATTCCAAACTTGATGAACATAGGCAGCATCAATAGTAAAAAAGTTGGTCACACTTGTCAAGCACTACGTTTGGCAAGTGTGACCAACCTGTCAATCAGTTTTCCAAGCGATGCTACAGATCTCTTGGAAAACGCTAGCATTCTGCAAGCTAATTCACTTGAAAAACGCTAGTGTTTAGCAGGAAAACGCATGCCAATTCCGCATGTTTATTTCCCGCAGCAGGGAGTTCCGGAATTGCCGCGGAAATTTCCGTGTGCACATAGCCTTAAAAACTGATGTCATTGCTTTTAGATTAGATTGGAGATCTTGTCTCAGGGACTACAGCAAAGCCTCCATTGTTTTTTGTGTAAGGGGGATATCTGTCTGTGTCTCCACATCCCTTTCTGAGATTGCTGTATGTGAACCCCCCTTGATGAGCGGGAAGAAGGAGCTGGGGAAGGAGAAGCTGAAGCCATTTAATAGGCTGCACTCAGTACCTGGTCCTGGGACAAATATGCAGTCACCTTTCTTGGGGAGCTCTTTCTCACTGACTTGCCCCGCACCATTTGGATCACAGTGTCCTCAGGTAACTTATTTAGGGCTTCCCTGAGTGATTATTCACCTTGTTGTTCCGAGGTGAAGCCGATCTCTGCTGGAGCTTCTGCACTAAGCAGCCAGTGCCATCCAAAGCTCAGCCACGCCCCCATCCATTACTAATCCTATAGTGGTATGGATTGGTAAATAAAGACACAGTCAGAAAAAAACATCCTTTATCATAAATAAGACTAAACACACATTTCCTTTTTTATTAAAAAATAACAAACACAGTTATACTCACCTAACGCCTAATTCCACTGAATCCCTTGTCATCTGTAATAAAACAAAAATAAAAAACAACAACATCCGTCAACTACTCGTCGTTCTATCCCACATTGTAATCCATGTCTGGGGATTAATAGTTTTCAAAAAACCTGACCGTCACATCCAAACATTGACTAAGTGTGAACAGGTGCTGAACCTAAAGTTGCCAACTCGTATATAGTTAAGTAAATAAGGCAGCACACTACAGCGCTGAAACATGCAAACATGAAATACGAAAATTGAACTGCATTACTGCACTAAAAATATGAAAAATGAGAGCGTTTAGCGCATAAAAATGGCCAATTTTATGTGTACCTGGTAGCCACATTAGGGCATCTCTCTTATACCAGGTCCTAAACTTGCCTTTCCTCGCTGAGAATAAACATCTCCATCTGAATGGGTACATGGGGGATTAATAGTTATCAACCTGAACAGTGCCAAGATTTGACAGTCCAGGCTGAGAACCACTGGTGAAAGAGCTGCTGCGAGTGCAGCCTCAATGACTGACGATGACATCATCAAGGTTAGCCCCGGTCACTGAGGCTGTATTCCCGACTCCTTTATTGAATCAAAACTAAATCATACTCACCGAACGCCTAATCCACTGACGCGAACGTCTCCTACAACAAAAATAAATAAACCACAATATTCCTCAGCTGTTTGTCAAGAAGATAATAATCCATAATGTCCCATGACTGCTCTCAAAAATACATTTCAAAAACCTGACCGTCACATCCAAACATAGACTAAGTGTGAACAGGTGCTGAACCTAGAGTCGCCAACTCGTATACAGTCAAGTAAATAAGGCAGCACACTGCAGCGCTAAAACATGCAAACATGAAACACGAAAATTGAACTACATTACTGCACTAGAAATATGAAAAATGAGAGCGTTTAGCGCATAAAAATGGCCAATTTTATGTGTACCTGGTAGCCACTTTACGGCATCTCTCTTATACCAGGTCCTACACTTGCCTTTCCTCGCTGAGAATAAACGTCTCCATCTGAATGTGTACCTGTGAAACCTCTTCTTAGACTAAAATTCTCTCTCTCTGTGGAGGGGTATTGGACCTGCTGTAATTAAAACACCTGTGACTAAGAGGCGGAGTGCTCGATCAGAAGGCTAAAGTATACAATTCAAAAACCTGACCGTCACAGGTACCCATTCAGATGGAGACGTTTATTCTCAGCGAGGAAAGGCAAGTGTAGGACCTGGTATAAGAGAGATGCCATAAAGTAGCTACCAGGTACACATAAAATTGGCCATTTTTATGCGCTAAACGGTCTCATTTTTCATATTTCTAGTGCAGTAATGCAGTTCAATTTTCGTGTTTCATGTTTGCATGTTTTTGCGCTGCAGTGTGCTGCCTTATTTACTTGACTGTATACGAGTTGGCGACTCTAGGTTCAGCACCTGTTCACACTTAGTCTATGTTTGGATGTGACGGTCAGGTTTTTGAAGAGGAAGACCTTCTCTGTTGACATAAGACAACAGAATCGTTGACTGGAGCGGCCTGTGATTGCACTGAGCTGGCGCTGAGCAGAACAGGCAGATAGAAAAGTTCTTAGGTCCATGAGAAAAAAAAAAATAACCCCAGATAACTCCTTTAACCCCTTCACCCCGAAGCCTGTTTTCACCTAAGTGACAGGGCCAATTTTTACAATTCTGACCATTGTCACTTTATGAGGTAATAATTCTGAAACACTTCAACAGATCCTGGTGATTCTGACATTGTTTTCTCATGACATATTGTACTTCATGATAGTGGTAAAATTTATTTGATATTACCTGCGTTTATTTGTGAAAAAAATGGAAATTTGGCGAAAATTTTGAAAATTTTGCAATTTTCAAACTTTGAATTTTTATACCCTTGCATTAGAGACTCATATCGCACAAATTCGTTAATAAATAACATTTCCCACATGTCTACTTTACATCAGCAACATTCTGGAACCAATTTTTTTTTCGTTAGGGAGTTATAAAGGTTAAAAGTTAAACAGCGATTTCTCATTTTTTCAACAACTTTTATAAAACCATTTTTGTAGGGACCACATCATATTTGAAGTCACTTTGAGAGGCTTATAGGATTTAAAATACCCAAAAGTGACACCATTCTAAAAACTACACCCCCCGAGGTACTCAAAACCACATTCAAGAAGTTTATTAACCCTTCAGGTGCTTCACAGGAATTAACGGAATGTGGAAGGAAAAAAATAACATTTAACTTTTTTTTCCACATAATGATCTTTTAGCAACATTTTTTTTATTTTCACAAGGGTAAACGAAGAAAATGGACCACTAAAGTTGTTGTGCAATTCCTTCTGAATACACTGATACCCCATATGTGGGAGAAAACCACTGTCTGGGCGCACGGCAGGGCTCGGAAGGGAAAGGACGCCGTTTGACTATTTCAAACCAAAATTGGCTGGAATTGAGATCGGACACCAAGTCCCGTTTGGAGAGCCCCTGATGTACCTAAACAGTGGAAAACTGCCACAAGTGACCCCATTTTGGAAACTAGACCCTTCAAGGAACTTATCTAGCTATGTGGTGAGCACATTGAACCCCCAGGTGCTTTACAGAAGTTTAGAACGTAGAGGCGTGAAAATAAAAATTCACATTTTTTCCCCAAAAATTATCTTTTAACAACAATTTTTTTATCTTCACAAATGTAAAAGGAGAAAATGGACCACTAAAGTTGTTGATCAATTTATCATGAATACAGTGATACCCCATATGTGGGGGAAAACCACTGTTTGGGCGCACGGAAGGGCTCGGAAGGGAAGGAGCGTCTTTTGACTTTTTCAAACCAAAATTGGCTGGAATTGAGATCGGACACCATGTCCCGTTTGGAGAGCCCCTGATGTGCTTAAACAGTGGAAAACCACCACAAGTGACCACATTTTGGAAACTAGACCCTTCAAGGAACTTATCTAGCTATGTGGTGAGCACATTGAACCCCCAGGTGCTTCACAGAAGTTTAGAACGTAGAGGCGTGAAAATAAAAATTCAAATTTTTTCCCCAAAAATGATCTTTTAACAACAATTTTTTTATCTTCACAAGTGTAAAAGGAGAAAATGGACCACTAAAGTTGTTGATCAATTTATCCTGAATACAATGATACCCCATATGTGGGGGAAAACCACTGTTTGGGCGCACGGCAGGGCTCGGAAGGGAAGGAGTGCCATTTGACTTTTTCAAACCAAAATTGGCTGGAATTGAGATCGGACACCATGTCCCGTTTGGAGAGCCCCTGATGTGCCTAAACAGTGGAAAACCGCCACAAGTGACCCCATTTTGGAAACTAGACCCTTGAAGGAACTTATCTAGCTATGTGGTGAGCACTTTGAACCCCCAGGTGCTTCACAGAAGTTTAGAACGTAGAGGCGTGAAAATAAAAAAATCACATTTTTTCCCCAAAAATGATCTTTTAGCAACAATTTTTCTTATCTTTACAAGTGTAAAAGGAGAAAATGGACCACTAAAGTTCTTGATCAATTTATCCTGAATACACGGATACCCCATATGTGGGGGAAAACCACTGTTTGGGCGCACGGCAGGGCTCAGAAGGGAAGGAGTGCCATTTGACTTTTTCAAACCAAAATTGGCTGGAATTGAGATCGGACACCATGTTGCGTTTGGAGAGCCCCTGATGTACCTAAACAGTGGAAAACCACCACAAGTGACCCCATTTTGGAAACTAGACCCTTCAAGGAACTTATCTAGCTATGTGATGAGCACTGTGAACCTCCAAGTGCCTCACCAAAAATTATAACGATGAGTCGTAAAAAAAAATAGAACACATTTTTTCCACAAAAATGATCTTTTAGCTACGATTTTTTTGTTTTCCCAAGGGTTATAGGACAAAATAGACAGAAAAAGATGTTGTGCAATTTTTCACGAGTACGCCGATACCCCATATGTGGGGAAAAAACACTGTTTGGGCGCATGGCAGAGCTCGGAAGGGAAGGAGCACCATTTGGAATGCAGACTTAGATGGATTGGTCTGCAGGCGTCACGTTGCATTTTCAGAGCCCCTGATGTACCTAAACATGGAAATCCTCCACAAGTGACCCCATTTTGAAAACTGGATCTCCCAAGGAATTTATTTAGATATGTGGTGAGCACCGTAAACCTCCAAGTGCCTCACTCCACAAGTGACACCATTTTGAAAACTCGACCTCCCAAGGAATTTATTGAGATATGTGGTGAGCACGGTAAACCTCCAAGTGCCTCACTCCACAAGTGACACCATTTTGCAAACTGGACCTCCCAAGGAATTTATTTAGATATGTGGTGAGCACCGTAAACCTCCAAGTGCCTCACTCCACAAGTGACACCATTTTGAAAACTGGACCTCCCAAGGAATTTATTTAGATATGTGGTGAGCACCGTAAACCTCCAAGTGCCTCACTCCACAAGTGACCCCATTTTGAAAACTGGACCTCCCAAGGAATTTATTTAGATATGTGGTGAGCACTGTAAACCTCCAAGTGCCTCACTCCACAAGTGACCCCATTTTGAAAACTGGACCTCCCAAGGAATTTATTTAGATATGTGGTGAGCACCGTAAACCTCCAAGTGCCTCACCCACAAGTGACCCCATGTTGGAAACTACACAGTGTGTTGTATCAACAGGGTACAAACTAATTTTTATTAATTTGTGGACGTGTGGTATGCTTTGAAGCAATCCTTAATGCAAAGGCCAGGTTTCTCAGGGCAGGTTTCACAATGGTAAATTGTGTCCTTTCGGATTCCCCTCTTTCAACATACTCTGCACCGTTTTTGTGATCGTCATGTCCTCGCTGTTTGGGGAACCTGTCCTGGGAAATGTTGACCTTGGACAATACGGGCACTATCAGATTCAGAAGTACTGGGACCCTCACCTCCCTGAGTGCCAAACATTAGGGCCTTGATGACTACCTCCTGAAACTGAAGGAAGGTCCCCGTATTGCCTGCAGATCGGGACAGCACAAAAGCATTGTACAGTGCCATCTGTACAATGTGCACGGCCAATTTTTTGTACCATATGTAAGCTTTTCGCATGGCACTGTATGGTTGGAGGACCTGATCTGAGAGATCCACACCCCCCATGTACCGATTGTAATCCAGGATACAATCTGGCTTTGGGACTTGTGTTGTGGTCCCACGAACAGTGACAAGGGTGCTGTTGTCACGATGTATGGTGGTCAGGAAAAGAACATCCCTTTTGTCCTTATATTTGACCACCAGCATGTTGTCGCTGCATTTGGCTCTGCTTTCCCCTTTTCTCAGCATTTGCCCAATTAGCGGCTTAGGGAGGCCTCGCTGATTTTTTCGCACGGTGCCACATGCAGCTGTACCTCTGGCAGAGAGGGCATTGAAGAGTGGGATGCTGGTGTAAAAGTTGTCAATGTAGAGGTGATAACCCTTATCCAGCAGTGGGTGCAGCAATTCCCACACAATTTTCCCACTCACCCCCAGGATGGGGGGGCATTCAGGGGGGTTAATCTTGGTGTCCTTACCCTCGTAGACCCTAAATCTGTGGGTGTACCCTGAGGTACTCTCGCACAGTTTGTACAGCTTCATTCCGTACCTTGACCTCGTACTGGGCAGGTACTGTCAGAATTTTAGCCTCCCTTTGAAATGAACGAGAGATTCATCAATAGCGATGTCCCTCTGGGGTGTGTACGTCTCAGCAAATTTTCTGCTGAAGTGTTCAATCACTGGTCGAATTTTATATAGACGATCAAAGTTTGGATCGTCTCGGGGAGGACACTGCGCATTATCACTGAAATGCAAAAATTTTTGGATGCCTTCAAATCGTGTCCTTTTCATGGCCATGCGGAATACCGGTGTACTGTAGAGAATGTCAGTACTCCAGTATTGCCGAAGCTTTGGCTTTTTGATTAGGCCCATATGCAGCACAATTCCCCAAAATGTCATCATCTCTGCTGCATTTACGGGGGTCCATCTGGCATAAGATGACGTGGGATTTTGGGTGAAAAATTGTTGGGCATACAGGTTCGTCTGGGCCACCATAATATTTATTATTTCATCACTGAAAAAGAATTTGAAGAAGTCAATTTCAGTGAGGCCAGTCATGTCAAACTGGATTCCTGAGCTGCTGCTGAAATCCGGAGTGACGGGCTGAAAATTTTCCGGGGGTGCAATCCATACGGGATCGATTGCTGCAGGAGTTGCCTGGGTCCTACGGCGCCTTGTTGGGGGTCCTTCCTCACCAGATGAGGAGGAGGATGAGGAGGAGGAGGAGGAATAGAGGAATGTGGGATCTTCCTCACTGGCTGTATCCTTGTCGGACGCAAGGATGGCGTAAGCCTCCTCTGGTGAATAGCGCCTTGTTGACGAATGGGCCATTTTTTTTTCCCAAACCCTGGGGATGTGTGTGTAAGTGGTGCTTTTACACGTGTAATGTGTGGGGCTTGTGTATAGGGTACTCTTTATTAAAACCAATCAGAGAGAAAAAAACAAGTAGTGAGAAAAAATGTAGAAGAAACAAGAAAAAAAGATGAAAAGAAAAATCAATGTAAAAAAATAAGTTTGTATAAAAGAAAAGTATAAATTTACCCTACGCAACTAAATCTTTTTTTTGCAAAAGAAAAAACAAACGCCACTAACAGTGTGACGTACGCTCCCCTAATGAACGCGCTAAAAATTAGGCGACGCAACTTATTCTTTTTACAAAAAAAACTGAACGCCACTAACAGTGTGACGTACGCTCCCCTAATGAACGCGCTAAAAATTAGACGACGCAACTAATTATTCTTTTTACAAAAGAAAAGCGAACGGTACTAACAGTGTGATGTACGCTCCCCTAATGAACGCGCTAAAAATTAGACGACGCAACTAAGTATTCTTTTTACAAAAGAAAAGCGAACGCCACTAACAGTGTGACGTACGCTCCCCTAATGAACGCGCTAAAAATTAGACGACGCAACTAATTATTCTTTTTACAAAAGAAAAGCGAACGCCACTAACAGTGTGACGTACGCTTCCCTAATGAACGCGCTAAAAATTAGACGACGCAACTAATTATTCTTTTTACAAAAGAAAAGTGAACGCCACTAACAGTGTGACGTACCCTCCCCTAATGAACGCGCTAAAAATTAGACGACGCAACTAATTATTCTTTTTACAAAAGAAAAGCGAACGCCACTAACAGTGTGACGTACGCTCCCCTAATGAACGCGCTAAAAATTAGGCGACGCAACTAGTTATTGTTTTTACAAAAGAAAAGCGAACGCCACTAACAGTGTGACGTACGCTCCCCTAATGAACGCGCTAAAAATTAGACGACGCAACTAATTATTCTTTTTACAAAAGAAAAGCGAACGCCACTAACAGGGTGACGTACGCTCCCCTAATGCACTTGCTAAAAATTAGGCGACGCAACTAGTTATTGTTTTTACAAAAGAAAAGCGAACGCCACTAACAGTGTGATGTACGCTCCCCTAATGCACTAGAGATTATCCGGCGATAGCAGATTTTTTTATGCACAAGACGCTACCTCCCTACCTATAAAACTACTCAGTACGATTTTTTTTTTCTAAAAGATGATCAGTCGTCACTAACGCTGTGACGCCGGCTACACTAACACGCTACCACTAAACTACTCTGTACAATTTTTTTTTTCTCTAAAAAAAAAAGACCGGTCGTCACGAACGCTGTGACACCAGCTAATCTACGTCTAAGACTACACTGTACTAACTACTATTATATTTTTGTAAAAAAAAAAAATCGGACGTTGCTTAGACTGCGAAGTCCGTTACACTAACTAGCTAAAAAATAAAAGTCCTGTAGCGCAGTCTCTGATCAGCTGATCATACTGATCAAAGAGCTGCGGACACAGGAAGAACACGAATGCTCTGCGCGGGACGCCGCGCACAGGAAAAAAAGCGCAAAAAAGTGCGCAAAAAATTGAATTGGAGGGGGGTACTGGAACAGGGATGGAGGGACGTCACCAAACACTGACGCCGGCTACGCTACCTTGTTACGTCTAACACTACACTGTACTAACTACAATTTTTTTTCTAAAAAAAAAAACGGACGTCGCTTAGACTGCAATGTCCGCTACGCTAACTAACTAAAAAAAAAAGTCCTGTGGCGCAGTCTCTGATCAGCAGCAATACTGATCAGAGCGCTGCGGACACAGGAAGAGCACGAATGCTCTGCGCGGGACCCGGCGCACAGGAAAAAAAGCTCAAAAAAGTGCGCAAAAAATTTCAATTGGAGGGTGGGGGAGGGAGGGGGTACTCGAACAGGGATGGGGGATGGGAAAGGGGTGGGGGAGGTGCTGCTGCTGCTGTGATCACAGGCCTCACACAGCAGGCAGATGGCAGCAGAGAGCACACAGCACGGAGCACAAGCTGGAGTAGGAGATCAGCACAGGAGGCAGGAGATCGCAGGGAGGATCGCACTGGCCACCAATGGATTCTCTATCTCAGGTGACACAGAGGGGCTTAGACCACCGCTCTGCACGCCAAATCTGAGAGAAAGATGGCGTGCAGGGCGGTGATCAGTATTTTAAATTAACCTCTTTGGCGCTGATTGGCTAGAAGCTATTGTTCAGCCAATTAGCGCCATAGGGGTTAATCAGGTGAGGTGACGTGTGAATCACCCCACCTACTGTGACGGCTGTGATTGGTGCGACGTCACACAGCATCAATCACAGCCTGTCACATGCTTTTTTTTTTTTTGAAACTTTATTGTCATGTCGCTGTGATTGGCTGGTTAGAATTGACCAGTCAATCACAGCGATCGCTGATGCGGGGGGGGGGGGGGTGTGCAGGCACGCAGGGATTGTCTGCTGTCAGGAACAGCAGACATCGGAACCCGATCACCGCGCAATGCCGCGCGGTGACCGGAAAATGGCGGCGCCGTACTAGTACTGCGGCTGGCACAAATGCAGTGCCGGCAGCGCAGTACTAGTACGGCGCATGGCGAGAAGAGATTAAAGAGTTTTTCCAGTCATATAATATTGATACTAATAGATCTGTGCAGGCCCAACACCCAGGATTCCCAGAGATGAACTGCTATTAGCTCGAGTGGAGCTGATGTGCAGGATTCGTCAGCAGCCACTAAATAGTGAAAGGAGCTGTGCAGTACAACTCTGCTCAATGTTTGCATGTGGTTTCTCCCAAAGATGATAATAATATGTGATTGATGAGTGTGCTGGGCTCCGGATTGTCAGCTTGATCACAGCTGGTTATCAAGAATAGAACGGTCTCAACTTCATTTTTTTCAAATTATTTACATAAATAATTTAAAAAACGATGTGGGATGCCCTCCATTTTTGACAACCAGGCAAGCTAGAGCAGACAGCTGGGGGCTGGTAGGGGGCTATGTAAATTGGGCCCACAGCCTAAAAAATAGCTGCCTGTAGCAGCTCCAGAAAAGTTGCATCTATTAGATGTGACAATTCTGGTGCTTTGCTTAGTCCTCCCACTTGCTCTGTGACAGTAGCAGGTGGGGTACATATTTGTGGGGTTGATGTCACCTTTGTAGGTTGATGTCACCTTTGCATTGTCAGGTGACATCAAGCCCACAGATTAGTAATGGTGAGGCATCTATAAGAAACATATCCATTAATAACCCCATAGTAATATTGTAAATAAACACACAGCCAGAATAAAGTCCTTTTCTTTTAAATAAAACAAAAAAACACAGTTTTACTTTTTTATTTAAAAATAAAAACCACAGTTATCACCTTATGTCCATTCCATTGGAGCCATTGAAAAAAACAGAAAACAAACAACAATAATACTCACTGCTCGCAGCAGTTCATTCTCCCATGGTTTTATCCATTTATCATCACATATATGGATTACGGCGTGGGACAGAACGTCGGGCAGGTAAGGGATATGGTTGTCTTTTATTTTTGTTGTTTCGCAGGAGACCAGGGCATCAATAGAATGGGCATAAGGTGAGTATAACTTTGTTTTTTATTTTGAAATAAAAAAGTAAAATGGTGTGTAATTTTATTTCAAATAAAGGACTTTATTCTGGCTGTGTGTTTATTTATAATATGTCTTTGTGGTTAGTAATTTATAGGCGTGTAATAGATGCTTCACAATTACATCTGTGGGCTTGATGTTATTTGACAGCAAAAATGTGACATCTACTCCACAAATATTTACCCCACTTGCCACCGCCATAGGGCAAGCGGGGCAAGCTGGGCAAAGCTAATAAATGCGCCTTTTTAGGGGCTGCTGCGTGCTACTATTTTTAGGCTGGTGGGAATATCCATGGCCCCTTACCAGCCTGAGAATAGCAGCCCCCAGATGTTTGGTTTAGCTTGGCTGGTTGTCAAAAATGGGGAGGACCTCACACCATTTTTTTAAATTATTTATTTAAATAATTTAAAACAATGGCATGGGGACCCTGCTCTTTTTGATAACCAGTCATTATAAAGCTGACAGCTGAGAGCTGCAGCTTGCAGATGTCAGTTTTGCCATGCTGGTTATCAAAAATCAAGGGGAACCCATGCAATTTTTTAAAATTTATTTATAGCACAGGTGCTGGCTGATAAATACTCTAATCTGCGGTGCCGGCTCTCGCTTCTATTAGTGGCAGCAGGCGTGCGCTGATGGAAGTAGTGCTCTCTCATCAGCCAATGCCTGTGACTGGAGGTAATCTTTTTATTGCCAGTGACATCTGGTGGAGCTCTGATCAGCAGTAATAATCTTACTGCGAATCAGTCCCGCCAGTCACGTAGATGACAGCGTGGGAAACACCCGATGCTCGGGGTGCCGAACCAAAAATACTAAGATGGACTTCCTGGAGAAGTCTGCGTTGAAGGTCCATGACCGAACAGTATGCATTCATTATTGACCCCCAACTTTACATCTCCATCTCTAATTCTGACTTATCTAGTATTGATCACGTATTTGATGGATAGATTGTCAATGTCATATTACCGGAGAACCCCTTTAACTTTTCACAGCACATATAGAATGAGAGTTGTACAAAACAAGAAACATGTGATGTATTCCTACAAATAATGTACCATTAACATGATGAAATAGAGGACCAGAATAAGCAGCAGGATTTCAGGCACTAAGCATATGTACTGTATAGGGAAAATAAAGGTTTTCATGGAATTTGCCTTTTAAATGTGGCTTCATTTAATCATATAATCTCTCAGGAAATCATTCTACCTACATGTACAAAATTTAAAGACAATCATCTTCATTTCTTGGAAACATAATGTGCATCATAGGAGGTAAACAATGACAACTCAGCCACTGTGACTCCATGCAGCAAACCACCGGTTGCCTTGTTAGCATTTCTCCAAGAGCTAGAATAAGCTATTGCTAATGCAATGATAGAGATGAAGCTGACAGATAAAATATTTAAGTTATTATCGGCAATGGGATATAAATTATTTACTGCTTTGGACATACTGTAGCTGGGACTTTTCGTCTCACACAACAGCAAAGGTAAAAACTACTGAAGGTCAGTTGAGAAATGATTATATTTCAGGTAGTTGAGTTCTGGTCTACTATATATATGCACATATCAAAAATAGGTTTGCTCTATAGAATTCAATTATAAAGGTATTTTTATAAAGTTGGCTTTGTCTAGAAAACTTTTTTATACAAGGCATTAATGTCAGGGTTGTATTTGTGCAAGAAAGGTCATGAATGCATGGGCTTAGAATGCCTTCTTTTTACATGAATCAGTTTGTTTGTTTCCATATTATTATTTAACTTTTTTTGTATATAAATATTTTCTGGAAAGTTTTTAATGTAGTCTGCCAATATTACAACATTTCACTAACTTGTGAGTATATAGATTTGCAGTGGCGCTCAGCGACCAAATATCTTATAATGCTGCAGATTTAGACAACAACCACTTTATTATTCACTAACTTCCCCTACTACCTTTTATGTTGCACACCCCAACAATACTGTGAGTCCAAAAATAAGTCTTACTAAATACAGGATAGTCATAGCCCATAAAAATATCTCAGTAGCGTTATCCAGTACATTATGAATATAAAAATTGAGAGTGCTACCCAAATTGAAAAAATGTAGACATCAATCTGTATGTGATACTTATTAAAGAAGCACTCCCATCAACATTTCTATACTCAAATATATTGCAGTCATCACATTATATAGCACTATGTTTGTTCAATTGCTCATTTTTCCTTTCTACCCAGTTAATTCTTCTGTTTTCCATTAAGTCTATGACATCACATGATTAAAAACTGACTAGCTGAATTCTTCTAAGCTCTATGTAGAATCAGGAGGTCAATTTTCCTTGTATGATTCATAAGTCACTGCAAAAATCAATGGTGGGGGGGGGGGGGGGCGCAGAGCAGCTTGGTCAGAAGTTGAAAGGGGGAATGATTTATGCAAGGAAAGTAGACTACCTGTTTCTACATAGAGCAGAGACAAGAGAAGAATTAGATGGTTAGAAAGGCAAAATGAGCAAATATAAGTGTACAGTGCTATATAATATGATCATTGCAACATATTAAAAGGATAAAAACTTTGATGGGAGTGCTTTTTAACCCCTTCATGACTGATGACATATATTTATGTCACGTGTCCTGTCCCTGCATTTGATGTGGACTGAGCCCCGCATCTTTCTTCACACTTGATGGCTAATTTAATCAGCCACCAAGTGCCTCTAACAGCCATGGGTGGATTCGACATCCACCCGTGGCTGTTAACCAGTTAAATGCCATTGTCAATCATTGACAGCGGCTGTTAACATGCGCAGACAAGAAGTGCATCGTTGATCACATCTATTGGCGCTCCCATCACGTGATCAGTGGGTGCTGATGGGTTTCCATGACAGCCGAGGGTCTTCTGTGTGCCTTCCATGAAGATATTCCTTTCATTGGAGATTGTGATTTTTGCTATACATAGCAGTGCTTCGGATTTTGTGAAATCTCACTGCTGTTAAAAATGATTTATTATATTATTCAACATGATTAGGGATGAGCAGACCTGTGGATGTTCGGGTTCATCAGGTTCAGTTGAACTATAGTCCAAAGTTTGGTTCAGGTACTAGAACTTGACCTGAACTTGAATCCGAACCCATTGGGGACCGGAACTTTTGTTCTGTAAAATGGCTGTAAAATGGTCTTAGTTAGGGTTAAGAGTCTAAAAAGAGAAGCAAAATGGGGGTAAGATCAGGACAATTGCCCTGCAAACAAATGTGGATGGGAAAATGACTTAAAGCGACCCTGTCAAAAGGTTTGGCTGATATGAGAATTGATCATCGCCTTTCAGGCCTGATATACAGCATTCTATAATGCTCCCAAACCAATCTAAAAGATAAGAAAAAGAGCTTTGTTATACTCATCTGTGGGACAGTCCGCTTCGCTTGTCTTCGTCTAGCGCCTCCCTTTTTTTTAGCAATGCTATCCTCCTTCTTGCTTCATGTGGATGACGCATCCCTATGTCATTCACACAGGTGTACTTCTCTGCATTGTTGATGGCATATTACTGCATTGTGAAGGTGCAGGGAAAGGTCAAAGAGCCCCAGTGCATGCACACTGCAGTACTTTACTTATCCCTTGTCAGGGAAGAGGAGTAAACCTGCGCAAAAACGCGATGTTGAGGAGACTGTGTGGATGACGCAGGGATGCATCAGCCATATGAAACAAGATGGGCAGAGAAGCAGCCAGCAATCCTCAGGGGTGGTAGGACATGCGTCAGAACACCTTCCGTCTCAGGCTCAGCCACCACTGCACTTACCCTGTGAGCAGTTAGATTGCTGGTCCATGCATCAATGGCTATATGGACCTTGCCACTGATGGAGTTGCACACACCTGATTTTGTCCACAGCATGTGTGTGCAGGGCAGGGATGGCGCACCTGCAAAATAACTGGTGGCTGGGAAGCACATACTGGGGGACAGATGCTACCATCAGTTTTTTAAAACTGGAATGGCAACATTTTAAAGTCCAGGAATTTTGAAATGCTGTCATTCAGGACCAGGGCTCGTGGGTGAGTAGGGGGTTACTTTCTCTTTCTCTCCAGTGTTTGGGGGATGGACATTTGAATGATTTCATGGCATGGTATGGATAAGCTCAATGACACTGGTGGTCCTGTTAATGCTGTCACATCCTCTCTTTGCGGTGAGCAAGGTGGCCCTGTTGATTGGGAGTGGGGGAAGAGACGGAGACCGCAGCAGTAGAGAAAGCAGGAAGAGCCTCAGATCTGTCCTGGTTTTTCAAGTGGGTACTCTACTGCTGCTCATGCTTTGATTTCAGATGCCTCGTCATGGACTTGGTGCTCAGGTTCAGAACATTTATGCCTCATTTAAGACTCTGATGACACAGCGTGCAAATCACCTGTCTCTTGTTGTTATCACATTGCCTGAAAAAATACCACACCAGGGAGTAGTCTGCATGGCGGGCAGTAGCAGCCAACGTATTGGCTAAGGGTCATCCGTTGTCGTTTTCCACCTTGATCCCTCTTTTACTGTGCATCTGGACAGCGTAACCACCTCCTCTTCCTCCTAACTGCGCACATCACACAGATGGCCTTTGCTCCATGTGGGGTCTAGGACCTCATCATCTCCCGCTTTATCTTCCACCCAGTTCTCACCTCTGCCCTCCTTGCTGGTCTGCACAATGCAGAAATAAGAAGCAGTGGGCACCTATGTTTCATCATCATCATCATCATCAAACATGTGCTGCGGTGATCCCTTGACATGCGTACTAGCCCTCCCATGTACTTATTCACAAACTAAACAAGTGGTTGAGCATCAGTGCACTCAATCTCTTCCACTTCTGGGGGAGGGCCAGGTGGATAGCCTGGCCCACAGAATCACAGCCAGCAGAGTCATCAAAAATCAGAAGTGACTACTGCATTACTTTGGGCTCACACTGCTTGGCTAATTTGCAAGTGGGAGAAGTGGAAAACAGATGCCCATGGTCTGCTTTCAGCAGTGGACTGGGTGAAATCTAATCTAAAAGTGCCTCAACATGTTCTGGCCTTACCATTCGTCCAGATATAATAGGGCCTACATAATTATGCAGAACTTTCTGTTGCCTGCGTGCAATAAAGGAAGGTGTTTCATTTTGGCACGTAGCAGGCATAGAGTGACCAGGTCCTCTCCCTGCAGCAGTTACACTACCACTAGCAGCAGCACCATGGCCTAATCCATGTCCCTGATTTGATGCTCTTCTCATTTTTGCACCCCCAAAATGTGCAGAGTATAGAAGAGAAAGTACCCAGTAGATTATTACACTCTTTGGGTATTCTTCACCAGGCTGTTTCTGCACCAGACTTTTAGGGCACTGTGCACAAGGCTGTTAGGGCACTCTCCATAAGCTGTTACTAGTCTCTGCACCAGTCCATTACCGTACTCTGCACCAGGCTGTTAGGGCACTGTTCACCAGGCTGTTAGGGCACGCTGCACCAGGCTGTTAGGACACTCTGCACCAGGCTGAGCATAGAATTCCCGTGCAACCCATGATTTGAGATGGCCAATCCGAACATTAAAGTTCGGAGTCCATACCGAACACCCACTGTTCGGGCACAGACACCAAACACGAACTTCACCAGGAAGTCCGTGTTACTGTTCAGGTTCAGCACCCCAAACACTGGGTGTTCATACACATGACAGAGCACCAAACATCTCTTCTGATCGATGGTGAAATCATCCCCACAGGTCAGAGACCCACGGTTCCATGCTGTCAAATGACAGCATGAATGTGCAGCTACAATCGGCAGTATAAAGTTTACCTCCGGTCACTGGTGTCAGCTGATGGGACTACCACTCCCATCAGCTGACAACTGCTACTGCTAATAACAGTGAAAGCAGGAGCATCTAATAGGAGTATTCATCAGCCGGCTCCAGCACTGCAAAGAAATAATTAAAAAAAACAGCATGTGTTCCCTTATATTTTTGATAACCAACCAGGCAAAACTCACAGCTGGGGGCTGTTACCCTCATGTCATGATTCCAATGGCAGGGAATCACAAAAGGACAAGCACCAATGAGCTCTAGGGTGATGGAACCTGAGCTGACCGCGACCCTAAACCTGAACACACAAATAACAATAGCCGGGGAACGTGCCTACGTTGATCCTAGACGTCTCGCACCAGCCGAAGATCTAACTTCCCCTATTAGAAGAAACACAGACCTCTCTTGCCTCCAGAGAAATACCCCACAGAAATAGCAGCCCCCCACATATAATGACGGTGAAATGAGAGGAAGGCACATACACAGTATGAAAACAGATTCAGCAAAATGAGGCCCGCTAAAACTAGATAGCAGAGGATACAAAAGTAAACTGCGCGGTCAGCAAAAAACCCTTCAAAAAAACCATCCTGTAATTACTTGAACTCATGTTCCAACTCATGGAACATGAGGAGCAATTACAGCCCACTAAAGCAACCAGCAGCAAAGAGACAATTATATGCAAGCTGGACAAGACAAAAATTAAGCAAAACGTGGAACAAGAAAATCAAAACTTAGCTTGTCCTGAAGATTACTGAAGCCAGAAGCTGAGGTAACAAAACACTCTGATAACCTTGATAGCCGGCGGGGAAATGACAAGAAAGCCCGGTTAAATAGGAAACTCCCAAATCCTAATAGAACAGGTGGACACCAGAGACAGCAGAACACAAATCACCCAGTACCATCAGTAACCACCAGAGGGAGCCCAAAAACAGAACTCACAACACCCTCAGCTGTCAGCTTCAGCAAGGCTGGTAATCAAGAATAGAGGGGTCCCAAGGCCATATTCTTTGATTATTTAAATGAATAATTTAAAAAAAGGCGTTGGGTCCCCCATATTTTTGACAACCAGCGTTGCTAAAGCAGACAGCTGGTATTCTCAGGCTGGTAAGGGGTCATGGATATTGGCCCCTCAGCCTAAAAATAGCAGCTCGCAGCCACCCAGAAATTGTGCATCTATTTGTTGTGCCAATTCTGGCACTTTGCCCACCTCTTACCACTTGCCCTGTAGCAGGTGCAAGTGGGGTTTATATTTGGGGGGTTGATGTAACCTTTGTTTTGTCAGGTGACAACAAGCCCATGGCTTAGTAATGGAAACAAAACACACTTTAACTTTTTATTTAAAAATAACAGCACAGCTATACTCACCTAATGCCTATTCCTCTGAATCCCTTGTGTCCCACGCCATAATCCATGTCTGGGGGAGAAACAGTTTTCAACCTGGACGGTGCCAAGATGTGACAGTCCAGGCTGAGAACCACCAATGACTGAACTGCTGCGAGTGCAGTCTCTTTTTTTAATTTATTTACAGTGCAGGAGCCAGCTGATGGCAGTATTTATCAGCCGGCTCCTGCTCTCACTGTTATTAACGGCAGCAGAGGTCGGTTGATGGGAGCGATAGTCCTATAAGCCAACACCAATGACTGGAGGTAAGCTTTATACCTCAGCTGCATGCTCAAGCTGTATTTTGACAGCATGGAAACCGTGGCTCTCTGACAGCGTGGCAAACACCGTATGTTCGAGCCCCCCATTCAAGTGAATGGGGCTCGGGTTCCTGCCAGACCCGAACATCTAAGTGTCTGCCAATCTCTACCCATGATCCTGTTTTTATGCCGGCCAGGTCACGTCGCGCGCAATTCAATCATAGCCATGCCAAAACTTGGCATGGCTGTGATGGCTCCGGAAGGGTGGTGCAGCCTTTCAGCAAACTTTATTAGACATCTAAACTTGAACAATACAATGGACCTCTGGGAGGTGTCCAGTACGAACCCCGATTTTTACAGTTCTCCCATCTCTAGAAGGGTTCTAAAAGTGGTGGTCTCATAATGACACTCCTCTCCATGTTGCCTAAAGGCACATGGATGTTATTTAGTAGGTTTTCTTTGTCAGGATTCCCTCTCTTAGCTAGAAAAGAGTGCCTTACATGAAATGCTTTCTCACAGTTCATTACCAAAGGTTTCCTGCATAAACACTGTAAAGTCAGCAGGAAGTGAAATACAGACAGGTTGCTCATAGGGTTAGTATGTCTTTGAAATTACAAACACACATAGTTAGATTGCTTATCTTAGTGAGTTTTGAAATTAAAAGTTATAACAGCCATGAAATTGAAATGGCATGCTGCTGCCACATGTCATGAATGCCTTTCCTTGAGTTGCTGCACTCAATTAAAATGTATAGAGTCATTCAGTGACTTTGATAAGATTTTCAATAGGCAAGATCTTTTGGACACTGCAGAGGTGCACATCAATTCAAAGGTCATACGGGATATCCACAATGAACATTGTTTAGGAACTAGTTGCATTTATTGAGATAACTACTCACAAAAACACTGCATTTCTAAGTACTGTCGGCTACTTTTTCAACTTCGGAAGAGACAAACATAACTGGTTTTGCTTGTCTCTACAAAAATTGAAGAAGGAGCTGACAGAGGTCAGAAATGTTTTTTTCTTGTGAGACGTTTTCTCAATAAATGTAACTAGTTCCTATACAATGTTAGCATAGCCTATCCTGTGTGTCCCACTGCAGACTCCCAATCGATGACTTTGGCTATTGGAAAACCCAAAGTCCTTGGATGACTGTGTAAGAGTGTGTCAAGGACAATCATGCTCATCTTCCTCGCTAATAAAATGGGTGTGCTTTTGTGCATTAAAAATGTATTTTAAGTGCATAGAATATTACGGCACTAATGTGAACAGATGTATGTTGGTAATGTGAATGATATGATAAGAACAATTTCATAGAATATTTGAAATACTAGTGATTTGGAACACATACTGTGTTAAAGTATTATATATAGGGAAGGTGTAAGGATAAAAAATTAGGACATAGGTACAGGATTAGGATAAAGCATTAGAGATATATAAGGATTGAGAAAGTGGAGTGGAGGTCACAATAGAATCAGGTAAATAGTGACACTACAGGAAAACTTAAAGTGTTCGGGGTCGCCCCAACATGGCAGGGGCAGGATTAGATAAAAAGGGGAACTGCGTCAAACGCAACATGTTGCATTTTGTTGCGGTGGGCACAGCGCCAAAATGGTGCATGTGGAGGCATCCGCATACAGCGTACGTTCCTGCATACCCAATGTTAAAGATAGGTACACAGAGCACCACAGGATGCAAGGAGGCGTAGGCGAGGTTTCAGGGAGGAAGAAAGGAGGAAGTATGCTGCCATCCACAGCACTCCCGTACGCAAGTCTGAAACCAGCCTTAAAGAAGCATAGTAATTTTGCACAGATTAAAAAATAGTGAAAGTCTCATAAAGGGACTAAGTAAAAAAGTTAAAAAAAAGTTAAAAAATTTGTTAAAATATATATATTTCTTTAAAATCACAAAATAATGATAAATAAAAATATATATTGTACCCACAAATAAGTATTTTTATGTAAAAAAAAAAAGTACACATATTTGGTATCATCATGCCCAGAATGACCTGATCTATCAAACTGTCCACTAGTTGCTTTATCATCATATCGCCAAACAAAAAGTGGAATAAAATGCAATCAAAAAGACGAATGTTAATATAGATGGTATTGATGAAAATGTCATCTTGTTCCGCAAGGAACAAGCCACAATACAGCTCCATCAGCAGAAAAAATATTATAGGTCTTAGAATAAAGCAATGCAAAAATAATTATTTTTTCTATGAAATAGTTTTTATTGTGTAAAAGCACCAAAACATAAAAAAAACCTATATAAATGTGGTATTGCTTTAATTGTACTGACCCGAAGAATAAAGCTACCTTATCAATGTTACCACACGTGGAACGGCATTAAATAACAAAACCCCCAAAATTCCTGAATTGTTGGTTTTTGATCATTCTGCCTCTCAAAAATCGGAATATAAAGCAATCAAAAAATGCCATGTGACTAAAAACTCGTCCCACAAAAAACAAGCCCTCAAAAACTGAGTATTATCTGACAGAATTGCAGGGGTGTCAATACTTTTGGCCATGACTGTATGCTAGCTGAAATACAGAAAAATTATACCTATCAAAATATGGGGATGCAAAAACTTTTTTTTGCAAAAAAAAGCATACTTTAGTGTGTGACAGCAGCTAAACATAAAAAAAGACATAAATATGTTATCGCTGTAATCACACCAACCCGAAGAATAAACTAATCTGATCACTGATACTACAAGAGGAATGGCATAAAAAATAAAACCAATTCTTCACCTGCTCACATTTATCCTGCGCTCTGTGCTGATCGCTTACACCAGTGTTTCCATGGACATCTCTCACATGATTCAGATGGAACCCGCAGCAGAAATAGTGAGGCAGATGGAGGTACTGTGGACGCCGTCTGGCCTATGATCCGGTGGTGCCCGTCTTTTTAGGCGTGCATAAAAGCACGGTCCGCCACAGTTTTGTGCACTTATGAAAAGAAGGACAACACTGAACAGAGGGCAGAAAAGTTCAGAGTAACTTTGCTGCCTCCTTATAGAGAATGGATCCCTTGGGGTTTCATCTGAATCACGTCACTCAGAGATTTAGATGGAAATCCCAAAGCAAGTGCTCAGTGTAGAGTGCAGGATTAATGTGATCCCAAACATTATATAAAATGTTCCAATAAAAGCTTGAGCTCAAACCACAACAAAACCAAGTTGCCACTCATGTCCATTATCTGTTAATGGAAATATAAGGGTCTTGCACATTACTGGTAGTACAAAGGCTCTCCAAAAGCAAAGTGGCTACTCACCCCCCAAAAGAAATTCAGGAAATTCTGTTCTTCCAAATCCAAATGCTCCCTTCCATTCTGAGCACCAGTGTGCCTAAACCACATTTAGCATCCACATGTTTTGCATTTCTGTAGCAATGACAGCTCTCCTAAATAACGGGTGTGTGTCTTCAGAAGCATGATCTGGGCACTGCAATGTACTGGGCACTACCACGCACTGTTCACTACAACATCCTGAGCACTACAATGGCAGTTTGCAATTTTCACTCCGTGACATCCACTGCCGCTTGTTTCTGGCAAGCATCAATGGAGTCAAAATCTTCACTACACCTATAGAAAAATTCCTTAAGGGGTATAATTTCCAAAATGGGGTCACTTGAGGGTGATTCTGCTCTTCTAGCACTTAGGGGCTCTGTGTATGGAGTCCATAAACTATTCTAGGGAAATCTGCGCTCCAGGAGGCAAATAGCACTCCATCCCTTCCAGGTTTCTCTGTAAGGCTTAGCAGTACTGTACAGCCACATATAAGTTATTTCAAAATTCAGCAGAAATTGTGGGACAATTTTTTTCTGCCATTTTTACCCATTTCCCCACATGAAAGTGTAAAATCTGGGGTTAAAACAACATTTTGGTGTTAAAAATGTAATTATTTTTTCTTCACAGCCCAATGGTATAAAATTCTGTGGCACACTTGTAGTGTCAATATGATTGTTGCAACTCTAGGTGAATTCATTGAGAGGTATAGTTTGTAAAATGGAGTTACAGTCATAGCCAAAAGTATTGACACCCCTGCAATTCTGTCAGATAATACTCAGTTTCTTCCTGAAAATGATTGCAAACACAAATTCTTTGGTATTATTATCTTCATTTAATTTGTCTTAAATGAAAAAAAAACACAAAAAGAATTGTCCTAAAGATAAATTGGATATAATTTCACACCAAACATAAAAAAGGGGGTGGACAAAAGTATTGGCACCCTTCGAAAAATCATGTGATGCTTCTCTAATTTGTGTAATTAACAGCACCTGTAACTTACCTGTGGCACCTAACAGGTGTTGGCAATAACTAAATCAGACTTGCAGCCAGTTGACATGGATTAAAGTTGACTCAACCTCTGTCCTGTGTCCTTGTGTGTACCACATTGAGCACGGAAAAAAGAAAGAAGACCAAAGAACTGTCTGAGGACTTGAGAAACCAAATTGTGAGGAAGCATGAGCAATCTCAAGGCTACAAGTCCATCTCCAAAGACCTGAATGTTCCTGTGTCTACCGTGCTCAGTGTCATCAAGAAGTTAAAAGCCCATGGCACTGTGGCTAACCTCCCTAGATGTGGACGGAAAAGAAAAATTGACAAGAGATTTCAACGCAAGATTGTGCGGATGTTGGATAAAGAACCTCGACTAACATCCAAACAAGTTCAAGCTGCCCTGCAGGCCGAGGGTACAACAGTGCCAACCCATACTATCCATCGGCGTCTGAATGAAAAGGGACTGCATGGTAGGAGACCCAGGAAGACCCCACTTCTTACCCTGAGACATAAAAAAGCCAGGCTGGAGTTTGCCAAAACTTACCTGAAAAAGCCTAGAACATTTTGGAAGAATGTTCTCTGGTCAAATGAGACAAAAGTAGAGCTTTTTGGGCAAAGGCATCAACATAGAGTGTACAGGAGAAAAAAAGAGGCATTCAAAGAAAAGAACACGGTCCCTACAGTCAAACATGGTGGAGGTTCCCTGATGTTTTGGGGTTGCTTTGCTGCCTCTGGCACTGGACTGCTTGACCGTGTGCATGGCATTATGAAGTTTGAAGACTACCAACAAATTTTTCAGCATAATGTAGGGCCCAGTGTGAGAAAGCTGGGTCTCCCTTAGAGTTCATAGGTCTTCTAGCAGGACAATGACCCAAAACACACTTCAAAAAGCACTAGAAAATGGTTTGAGAGAAAGCAATGGAGACTTCTAAGGTGGCCAGCAATGAGTCCAGACCTGAATCCCATAGAACACCTGTGGAGAGATCTAAAAATGGCAGTTTGGAGAAGGCACCCTTCAAATATTAGGGACCTGGAGCAGTTTGCCAAAGAAGAATGGTCTAAAATTCCAGCAGAGCATTGTAAGAAACTCATTGATGGATACCGGAAGCCGTTGGTCACAGTTATTTTGGCTAAAGGTTGTGCAACCAAGTATTAGACTGAGGGTGCCAATACTTTTGTCTGGCCCATTTTTGGAGTTTTGTGTGAAAAGATCAATGTTTTGCTTTGTGCTTCATTCTCTTTTGTGTTTTTTCATTTAAGACAAATTAAATGAAGATAATAATACCAAATAACTTGTGTTAACAATCATTTTCAGGAAGAAAATGAGTATTATTTGACTGAATTGCAGGGGTGTCAATACTTTTGGCCATCACTGTACTTATGAGGGTTTCTGCTGTTCTGGAACCTCAGTGACTTTGCCAATGTAACATGGCACCCTCAAACCAGTCCAGCAAAATCTGAACCCCAATATGGCCCTTTTTCCCTTCTGATCTTTGCATTATGCCTCAAAAGTAGTTTTTGACCTCATATGGGATATCGGTGTACTCAGAAGAAATTGCCCAATAAACTTGACTGTCTATTTTCCCTTGTTAACCTTGTTAAAATTTGGAGGTATAAATGAACATTTTTTGTTGGAAAAACGTTATAAACATCTGTGAAGCACCCAGTTGTTCAAGGTGCTCATCACACTTCTAGACACATTCCTTATGGTGTCTAGTTTCCAAAATGGGTCACTTATGGGGGTTTCCCCTGTTTAGATATATTAAGGGCCTTCTAAACGCAACATGGCATCCACTAATAATTCCAGCCAATTTTGACCTCAAAAAGTCAAATGACACTTCTTCGTTTATGAGCTCTGCCGTGCACTCAAACAGTAGTTTTCCCCCATATTTTGGATATCGGGGTACTCAGGTGAAATTTCTCAATAAATTTCACTGTGCATTTTCTCCTGTTACCCTTGTAAAAATAAAAAATAGGGCTAAAATAACATTTTTGTGGGAAAAGTGATACATTTTTACTTTCATGGCTCAAAGTTATAAACTTTTGTAAAGCATCTGGGGGGTTTAAGATGCTCACCACACAACCAGATACGCTCATTGAGGGCTGTAGTTTCTAAAATGGGTTCAATTATGGGGGGTTTACACTGTTTAGGCACATCAGGAGCTCTCCAAATGCGACATGTCGTCTTCTAATTATTCCACGAAATTTTGCTTCCCTTCAGATCCCTGCCGTGCTTCCAAACAGTAGTTTTCACCCACATAAAGGGTACTTTCGTGCTAAGGAGAAATTGCACAACAAATTTTGGTGTCCATTTTCTTCTGTTACCCTTATGAAAATAAAAAAATGGGTCTAAAGTAGAATTTTTATGAAAAAAGTGTAATGTTCATTTGTCCTTCCACATGTAATTAATTCCTATGAAGCACCTGAAGGGTTCATAAATTTCTTGAATGTGATTTAGAGCAGAGGTCCCCAACTCCAGTCCTCAAGGCCCACCAACATGTCATGTTTTCAGGATTTCCTTAGTCTTGCCCAGGTAATAATTGCATCACGTGTGCAATGCAAAGGAAATCCTGAAAACATGACCTGTTGGTGGGCCTTGAGGACTGGAGTTGGGGACCCCTGATTTAGAGCACTTTGAGGGGTGCAGTTTTTAGAGTGTTGTCACATTTGGGTATTTTCTGTTATATAGGCCCCTCATAGTCACTTCAGATGTGATGTGGTCCTTAAAAAAAATGATTTTGTAAATTTTGTTGTAAGAATGAGAAACTGCTTTTAAATTTTCTAAATTCCTAACGAAAAAAATGTTTCAAAAATTGTGCTTATGTAAAGTAGGCATGTGGGAAATGTTATTTATTAACCATTTTGTATGAACTCTTTGATTTCAGGGCATAAAAATTAAAACTTTGAAAATGTCAGTTTTTTTTTAATTTTCACCAAATTTCAGATTTCATAAGTCATATTAACCCCTTCAAGACCTTGGCTTTTTCCGTTTTTGCGTTCTCATTTTTCGCTCCCCTCCTTCCCAGAGCCATAACTTTTTTATTTTTCAGTCAATATGGCCATGTGAGGGCTTGTTTTTTGCGACACAAGTTGAACTTTTCAACAACATCATTGGTTTTACCATGTCGTGCACTAGAAAACGGGAAAAAAATTCCAAGTGCGGTGAAATTACAAAAAAAGTGCAATCCCACACTTGTTTTTGTTTGGCTTTTTTGCTAGATTCACTAAATGCTAAAACTGACCTTGCCATTATGATTCTACAGGTCATTACAAGTTCATAAACACCAAACATGTCTAGGTTACGTTTTATCTAAGTGGTAAAAAAAATTTCAAACTTTGCTAAAAAAAAAAAAAGTGCAATTTTCCAATTCCCATACCGCTACACTGTTTAGTGGTCAGGTTAATGCTTTTTTTATTGATTGATTGAGCTATTCTGAATGCGGCAATACCAAATATGTGTAGGTGAGATTTTTTTATTGTTTTATTTTGAATGGGGCGAAAGGGGGGCGATTTAAACTTTTATATATTTTTTATTTTTTTCATTTTTTTAAACATTTTTTTTACTTCTGCCATGCTTCAATAGCCTCCTTGGGAGACTAGAAGCTGGCATAGCCTGATCGGCTCTGCTACATAGCAGCGATCATCAGATCACTCCTATGTAGCTTAACCCCTTTCTGCCATTAGACGTACTATTGCGTCCATGTGGGGTGGGCTTTACTTCCCAAGGACGCAATAGTACGTCATATGCGATCGGCAGCGCTCACGGGGGGAGCGCCGCCGATCGCGGCCGGGTGTCAGCTGCTTATCGCAGCTGACATCCGGCACTATGTGCCAGGAGCGGTCAAAGACCACCCCCGGCACATTAACCCCCGGCACACCGCGATCAAAGATGATCGCGATGTGTCGGCGGTGCAGGGAAGCTTCACGCAGGGAGGGGGCTCCCTGCGGGCTTCCCTGAGCCCCCCGCAGCAACGCGATGTGATCGCGTTGCTGCGAGGGTCTTACCTCCCTCCCTCCCTGCTCGAGCCCCGGATCCAAGATGGCCGCAGATCCGGGTCCTGCAGGGAGGGAGGTGGCTTCACAGAGCCTGCTCAGAGCAGGCACTGTGAAGCAGCCTGCACTCCTATCAGATCGGTGATCTGACAGAGTGCTGTGCAAACTGTCAGATCACCGATCTGTGATGTCATCCCCTGGGACAAAGTAAAAAAGTAAAAAAAAATTTTTCAAATGTGTAAAAAAAAATAAAAAAAAATATTCCAAAATAATGAAAAAAAAAAAATAATATTATTCCCATAAATACATTTCTTTATCTAAATAAAAAAAACAAAACAATAAAAGTACACATATTTAGTATCGCCGCGTCCATAACGGCCCGACCTATAAAACTGGCCCACTAGTTAACCCCTTCAGTAAACACCGTAAGAAAAAAAAAAAAAAACGAGGCAAAAAACAACGCTTTATTATCATACCGCCGAACAAAAAGTGGAATAACACGCGATCAAAAAGATGGATATAAATAACCATGGTACTGCTGAAAGCGTCATCTTGTCCCGCAAAAAACGAGCTGCCATACAGCATCATCAGCAAAAACATAAAAAAGTTATAGTCCTGAGAATAAAGCGATGCAAAAATAATTATTTTTTCCGTAAAATAGTTTTTATCGTATAAAAGCGCCAAAACATAAAAAAATGATATAAATGAGGTGTCGCTGTAATCGTACTGACCCGAAGAATAAAACTGCTTTATCAATTTTACCAAACGCGGAACGGTATAAACGCCTCCCCCAAAAGAAATTCATGAATAGCTGTTTTTTGGTCATTCTTCCTCACAAAAATCGGAATAAAAAGCGATCAAAAAACGTCACGTGCCTGAAAATGTTACCAATAAAATCGTCAACTCGTCCCGCAAAAAACAAGACCTCACATGACTCTGTGGACCAAAATATGGAAAAATTATAGCTCTCAAAATGTGGTAACGCAAAAAATATTTTTTGCAATAAAAAGCGTCTTTTAGTGTGTGACGGCTGCCAATCATAAAAATCCGCTAAAAAACCCGCTATAAAAGTAAATCAAATCCCCCTTCATCACCCCCTTAGTTAGGGAAAAATTAAAAAAATGTATTTATATCCATTTTCCCGTTAGGGCTAGGGTTAGGGCTAGGGTTAGGGCTAGGGTTAGGGTTGGGGCTAGGGCTAGGGTTAGGGCTAGGGTTAGGGCTAGGGTTAGGGTTGGGGCTACAGTTAGGGTTGGGGCTACAGTTAGGGTTGGGGCTAAAGTTAGGGTTAGGGTTTAGATTACATTTACAGTTGGGAATAGGGTTGGGATTAGGGGTGTGTCAGGGTTAGGGGTGTGGTTAGGGTTACCGTTGGAATTAGGGTTAGGGGTGTGTTTGGATTAGGGCTTCAGTTATAATTGGAGGGTTTCCACTGTTTAGGCACATCAGGGGCTCTCCAAACACGACATGGCGTCCGATCTCAATTCCAGCCAATTCTGCGTTGAAAAAGTAAAACAGTGCTCCTTCCCTTCCGAGCTCTCCCGTGTGCCCAAACAGGGGTTTGCCCCAACATATGGGGTATCAGCGTACTCAGGACAAATAGGACAACAACTTTTGGGGTCCAATTTCTCCTGTTACCCTTGGGAAAAAACAAACTAGGGGCTAAAAAATAATTTTTGTGGGAAAAAAAAAAAGATTTTTTATTTTCACGGCTCTGCGTTATAAACTGTAGTGAAACACTTGGGGGTTCAAAGTTCTCCGAACACATCTAGATGAGTTCCCTGGGGGGTCCAGTTTCCAATATGGGGTCACTTGTGGGGGGTTTCTACTGTTTAGGTACATTAGGGGCTCTGCAAACGCAATGTGACGCCTGCAGACTATTCCATCTAAGTCTGCATTCCAAATGGCACTCCTTCCCTTCCGAGCCCTCCCATGCGCCCAAACGGTGGTTCCCTCCACATATGGGGTATCAGCGTACTCAGGACAAATTGGACAACAACTTTTGGGGTCGAATTTCTCCTCTTACCCTCGGGAAAATACAAAACTGGGGGCTAAAAAATAATTTTTGTGGGAAAAAATTTTTGTTTTATTTTTACGGCTCTGCATTATAAACTTCTGTGAAGCCCTTGGTGGGTCAAAGCGCTCACCACACATCTAGATAAGTTCCTTAGGGGGTCTACTTTCCAAAATGGTGTCACTTGTGGGGGGTTTCTACTGTTTAGGTACATTAGGGGCTCTGCAAACGCAATGTGACACCTGCAGACCATTCCATCTAAGTCTGCATTCCAAATGGAGCTCCTTCCCTTCCGAGCCCTCCCATGCGCCCACACAGTGGTTCCCCCCCAATTATGGGGTATCAGCGCACTCACGACAAATTGGACAACAAATTTTGGGGTCCAATTTCTCCTGTTACCCTCGGGAAAATACAAAACTGGGGGCTAAAAAATAATTTTTGTGGGAAAAAATGTTTGTTTTATTTTTACGGCTCTGCATTATAAACTTCTGTGAAGCCCTTGGTGGGTCAAAGCGCTCACCACACATCTAGATAAGTTCCTTAGGGGGTCTACTTTCCAAAATGGTGTCACTTGTGGGGGGTTTCAATGTTTAGGCACATCAGTGGCTCTCCAAACGCAACATGGCGTCCCATCTCAATTCCTGTCAATTTTGCATTGAAAAGTCAAACGGCGCTCCTTCCCTTCCGAGCTCTCCCATGCGCCCAAACAGTGGTTTACCCCCACATATGGGGTATCAGCGTACTCAGGACAAATTGTACAACAACTTTTGGGGTCCAATTTCTTCTCTTACCCTTGGGAAAATAAAAAATTGGGGGCGAAAAGATAATTTTTGTGAAAAAATATGATTTTTTATTTTTACGGTTCTGCATTATAAAGTTCTGTGAAGCACTTGGTGGGTCAAAGTGCTCACCACACCTCTAGATAACTTCCTTAGGGGGTCTACTTTCCAAAATGTTGTCACTTGTGGGGGGCTTCAATGTTTAGGCACATCAGGGGCTCTCCAAACGCAACATGGTGTCCCATCTCGATTCCAGTCAATTTTGCATTGAAAAGTCAAAAGGCGCTCCTTCGCTTCCGAGCTCTGTCATGCGCCCAAACAGTGGTTTACCCCCACATATGGGGTATCGGTGTACTCAGGACAAATTGTACAACAACTTTTGCGGTCCATTTTCTCCTGTTACCCTTGGTAAAATAAAACAAATTGGAGCTGAATTAAATTTTTTGTGAAAAAAAGTTAAATGTTCATTTTTATTTAAACATTCCAAAAATTCCTGTGAAGCACCAGAAGGGTTAATAAACATCTTGAATATGGTTTTGAGCACCATGAGGGGTGCAGTTTTTAAAATGGTGTCACACTTGGGTATTTTCTATCATATAGACCCCTCAAAATGACTTCAAATGAGATGTGGTCCCTAAAAAAAAATGGTGTTGTAAAAATGAGAAATTGCTGGTCAACTTTTAACCCTTATAACTCCCTAACAAAAAAAAATTTTGGTTCCAAAATTGTGCTGATGTAAAGTAAACATGTGGGAAATGTTACTTATTAAGTATTTTGTGGGACATATATCTGTGATTTAATTGCATAAAAATTCAAAGTTGGAAAATTGCGAAATTTTCATAATTTTCGCCAAATTTCCATTTTTTTCACAAATAAACGCAAGTACTATCAAAGAATTTTTACCATTGTCATGAAGTACAATATGTCACGAGAAAACAATGTCAGAATCACTGGAATCCATTGAAGCGTTCCAGAGTTATAACCTCATAAAGGGACAGTGGTCAGAATTGTAAAAATTGGCCCGGTCATTAACGTGCAAACCACCCTTGGGGGTAAAGGGGTTAATTATAGGCTTGCTATGAGC
Source organism: Ranitomeya imitator (assembly GCF_032444005.1). Lineage (NCBI taxonomy): Eukaryota > Metazoa > Chordata > Amphibia > Anura > Dendrobatidae > Ranitomeya > Ranitomeya imitator. The sequence goes on from NC_091284.1 coordinate 237,874,506, forward strand.
CGCGCGACCGAAAGCGCCGGTTAAATGCCGCTGTCAGCATTTGACAGCGGCATTTAACTAGTTAATAGTGGCGGGTGAATCGCCCGTGAATTTCACCCGCCGCTATTGCGGGCGCATGTCAGCTGTATGTCCCGGCTTTGATGCGGGCTCACCGCCGGAGCCAACATCAAAGCAGGGGATCCGACCTCTGCAGTAATAGAACAGCGGAGGTCAGTAAGGGGTTAACCTCTTAGTGACAAAACCAATTTGCAGCTTAATGACCAGGCCAATTTTTACAATTTTGACCACTGTCACTTTATGAGGTTATAAATCTGGAATGCTTTTATGGATCCCGCTAATTCTGAGAATGTTTTTTAGAGACATATGGTACTTCATGTTAGTGGTAACATTTCTTTGATATTACTTGCATTTATTTATGAAAAAAAACAAATATGGTGAAAAATTTTTAAATTTTGCAATTTTCAAACTTTTAATTTTTGTTCCCTTAAATCAGAGAGATATGTCCCACAAAATACTTAATAAATAAAATTTCCCACATGTCTACTTTACATCAGCACAATTTTGGAAACTATCTTTTTTGTTAGGAAGTTATAAGGGTTAAAAGTTGACCAGCAATTTCTCATTTTTACAACAAAATTTACAAAACCATTTTTTTAGGGACCACATGACATTTAAAGTCATGAGAGAAAATATCCGAAAGTGACACCATTCTAAAAACTACACCCCTCAGGGTGCTCAAAACCACAATCAAGAAGTTTATAACCCTTTACGTGCTTCACAGAAACTGAAGCAATGTGGAAGTAAAAAATTAACATTTAACTTTTTTACAAACATTTTGCTTCAGAACCAATTTTTTTATTTTCACAGGTGTAAAAAGAGAACGTGAACTGCAAAATATGTTGAGCAATTTCTCCTGAATACGTCCATACCCCATATGTGGGACTAAACCACTGTTTGGGTGCATGGCAGAGCTTGGAAGGGAAGGAGCGCCGTTTGACTTTTTCAATGCAGAATTGGCAGGAATTGAGATTGGATGCCATGACGGGTTTGGAGAGCCCTGATGTGCCTAAACAGTGGAAACCCCCCAATTGACACCATTTTGGAAACTAGACCCCTTAATGAACTTATCTAGTTGTGTGGTGAGCACTTTGAACCCCTAAGTGCTTCACGAAAGTTTATAACGCAGAGCCGTGAAAATAAAAAATGTTTTTTTTTCCTCAAAAATGATTTTCTAACCCTCATTTTTTTATTTTCACAAGGATAACAGGAAAAATTGGACCCCAAAAGTTGTCCAGTTTGTCCTTAGTATGCTGGTACCCCATATGTGGGGGGAACCACTGTTTGGGCACATGTTGGGGCTCGGAAGGGAAGTAGTGATGGAATGGTCTGCGGGAGTCATGTTGCGTTTGCAGAGCCCCTGAATGTGTCTAAACAGTAGAAACCCCACACATGTGACCCCATTTTAGAAACTAGACCCCCAAGGAGCTTATCTAGATGAGTGGTGAGCACTTTAAACCCCAAAGTGCTTCAGAGAAGTTTACAACGTAGAGCCTTGAAAATAAAAAATCATATTTCTTCCACAAAAGTGATCTTTTCACCCCAACATTTTTACTTTCACAAGGGTAACAGGAGTAACTGAACCATAAAAGTTGTTGTGCAATTTGTCCTGACTACACTGATTCCCCATATGTGGAGGGCGACCACTGTTTGGGTGCATGGCAGAGCTCCGAAGGGAAGGAGCGCTGTTTTGGAATGCAGACTTTGATAGATTGGTCTGTGGGCGTCATGTTGCATTTGCACAGCCCCTAATGTGCCTAAACAGTAGAAACCCCCACAAGTGACTCCATTTCCCCAAGGAACTTATGTAGATGTGTTATGTGAACTTTAAACCCCTGTGTTTCACTAATGTTTATAACGCAAAGCCATGAAAATAAAAAATCATTTTTTTCTACAAAAATGATTTTTTAGCCTGCAATTTTGTATTTTCCTAAGGGTAACAGGAGAAATTGGACCCCAAAAGTTGTTGTCCAATTTGTCCTGAGTACGCTGCTACCCCATATGTGGGAGAAAACTACTGTTTGGGCACACATCAGGGCTCGGTAGGAAAGTAGTGATGTTTTGGAATGCAGACTTTGATGCAATGGTCTGCGGGCGTCATGTAGCGTTCGCAGAGCCCTTGATGTGCCTTAAAAGTAGAACCCCCCCACAATTGACCCCATTTTGGAGACTAAACCCCCCCCAAGGAGCTTATCTAGATGTATGGTGAGCACTTTGAACGCCCGCCCAAGTGCTTCACAGAAGTTTATAATGCAGAGCCGTGAAAATAAAAAATATTTTTTTCACAAAAATGATTTTTTAGCCCCCAATTTTTTTCCCCAAGGGTAACAGGAGAAATTGGACATCAAAAGTTGTTGTCCAAATTGTTCTGAGTATGCTGATGCCCTATATGTGTGAGAAAACCACTGTTTGGGTGCACTGCAGAGCTCAGAAGGGAGGGAACACCATTTAACAATTTGAATGCAAAATTGGCTGGAATCACTGGTGGCGCCATGTCGGATTTGGAGACCCCCTTGTTAGGACTGGCGGAACGCACCAAGTATAAGGTGAAATAATATTGGTGCGTTCGCAGTCCCGGGTCCACCGTGCAGGTGAAAACCTGCTGCTAGTAAATGGCAGCGCTATATGGCGATGGAAGCGAACCCTGTAAAGCCACAGGACCGCAATACCGCACTAATGAGTGCAAGCAAGGAGTCAGCGAACTCAATCCCAAGACTCACGGTTGAAGTTCGTTCAGACTACTTGCGCACAACACCGCAACTGGGTGTATTAGGTAACTGATAGAAATAGTTAGAGCACCGAAGTGTGAACTGTGCCGTGCTGGCAGACACCACTAAGCACCCGGACGTGGGTTGGGAAGCACACTACTGGCGCGTGGTGCCGCACTGGCGGTCACAGCAATAGACGCTGATTCGTGTGTAACACGTTGAGAGGATAGTCGGGCGCTAGATAGCAGCCATACACCTTACGCGAACAGTCATACAATAGGGTAGGTGTATTTAAAGAACGACTTGCACTCATCAACAAACACACGTATACAATTGTACACTAGCGCATGGCCGTGCGGTCATGCGAAGCTTATATAGCTGCAGTGTGTTCAGGACCTTCCAATAAAGGACCATGTTGTGAATTCTGTGGCAGAGCTCCCTCCTGTGGTCACAAGTGGTACTTCGGCTGATTCTCTCTATGAGCTTCCGTTGGTGGAGGAAAGTGGTACTGCGGCTTCTGAGTTTCCTTCCTCAGGTGATGTGGTGAAGTCGTTAGGTGCTGCTCTATTTGACTCCACCTGGTGCTTTGATCCTGGCTTCCAGTCAATGTTCTAGTATTGGACTTGCTTCCTCCTGGATCGTTCCTGTGGCCTGCTGCTCTGCATAGCTAAGTTCCGCTTTTGTTATTTTTGTTTGCTGTTTTTTCTGTCCAGCTTGTTTATTTGGTTTTTTCTTGCTTGCTGGAAGCTCTGGGACACAGAGGGTGTACCTCCGTGCCGTTAGTCGGTACGGAGGGTCTTTTTGCCCCCTTTGCGTGGTTGTTTGTAGGGTTTTGTGTTGACCGCAAAGTTACCTTTCCTATCCTCGCTCTGTTCAGAAAGTCGGGCCTCACTTTGCTAAATCTATTTCATCTCTACGTTTGTCTTTTCATCTTACTCACAGTCATTATATGTGGGGGGCTGCCTTTTCCTTTGGGGTATTTCTTTGAGGCAAGGTAGGCTTATTTTCTATCTTCAGGCTAGCTAGTTTCTCAGGCTGTGCCGAGTTGCATAGGGAGCGTTAGGCGCAATCCACGGCTGCCTTTAGTGTGGTTGGAGAGGATTAGGGATTGCGGTCAGCAGAGTTCCCACGTCTCAGAGCTCGTTCTATGTTTTTGGGTTATTGTCAGGTCACTGTATGTGCTCTGACTTCTATGTCCATTGTGGTACTGAATTACCTAATCACAACAGTACTGGAAGCCTAAAGTACTAATGATTCTCAATAGAGGGAAAAAAGAAGTTCTGAGACCATTTTTTTTTCTTTGCACTGTGTTTTGCCTTTTTTTTCCCCTAGACATATGGGTGGTTCAGGACACAGGTGTAGCGATGGACATTAAAGATCTGTCTTCATGTGTGGATCAGCTCACGGCAAGAGTACAAAATATTCAAGACTTTGTGGTTCAGAATTCTATGTTGGAACCAAGAATTCCTATTCCTGATTTGTTTTTTGGAGACTGAACTAAATTTCTGAGTTTCAAAAATTATTGTAAACTATTTCTGGCTTTGAAACCTCGCTCCTCTGGTGACCCAGTTCAACAAGTTAGGATCATTATTTCTTTTTTACGTGACGACCCTCAGGACTGGGCGTTTTCTCTTGCGCCAGGAGATCCTGCATTGTGTAATATTGATGCGTTTTTCCTGGCGCTCGGATTGCTGTACGATGAACCTAATTCAGTGGATCAGGCAGAGAAAAATTTGCTGGCTCTGTGTCAGGGTCAGGATGAGATAGAGGAATATTGTCAGAAATTTAGAAAGTGGTCCGTACTCACTCAATGGAATGAATGTGCGCTCGCAGCTATTTTCAGAAAGGGCTCTCTGAAGCCCTTAAGGATGTCATGGTGGGATTTCCTATGCCTGCTGGTCTGAATGAGTCTATGTCTTTGGCTATTCAGATCGGTCGACGCTTGCGTGAGCGTAAATCTGTGCACCATTTGGCGGTATTATCTGAGCATAAACCTGAGCCTATGCAGTGCGATAGGACTTTGACCAGAGTTGAACGGCAAGAACACAGACGTCAGAATGGGCTGTGTTTCTACTGTGGTGATTCCACTCATGCTATCTCTGATTGTCCTAAGCGCACTAAGCGGTTCGCTAGGTCTGCCACCATTGGTACGGTACAGTCAAAATTTCTTTTGTCCGTTACCTTGATCTGCTCTTTGTCATCTTATTCTGTCATGGCATTTGTGGATTCAGGCGCTGCCCTGTTAAGGTCCAAGCCATCCATGATTGGACTCAGCCGACATCTCTGAAAAGTCTGCAAAAGTTCCTGGGCTTTGCTAATTTTTATCGTCGCTTCATCTGCAATTTTTCTAGTATTGCTAAACCATTGACCAATTTGACCAAGAAGGGTGCTGATGTGGTCAAAAGGTCTTCTGCTGCTGTGGAAGCTTTTCAAGAGTTGAAGCGTCGTTTTTCTTCTGCCCCTGTGTTGTGTCAACCAGATGTTTCGCTTCCATTCCAGGTCGAGGTTGATGCTTCTGAGATTTTTAGCGGGGGCTGTTTTGTCGCAGAGAAGTTCTGATTGCTTGGTGATGAAACCATGCGCCTTCTTTTCCAGGAAGTTTTCGCCTGCGGAGCGAAATTATGATGTTGGCAATCGAGAGTTGCTGGCCATGAAGTGGGCATTCGAGGAGTGGCGTCATTGGCTTGAAGGAGCTAAGCATCGCGTGGTGGTCTTGACTGATCATAAGAACTTGACTTATCTCGAGTCTGCCAAGCGGTTGAATCCCAGACAGGCTCGTTGGTCGCTGTTTTTTGCCCGTTTTGACTTTGTGGTTTCGTACCTTCCGGGCTCTAAAAATGTGAAGGCGGATGCCCTGTCTAGGAGTTTTGTGCCCGACTCTCCGGGTTTATCTGAGCCGGCGGGTATTCTCAAAGAGGGAGTAATTGTGTCTGCCATCTCCCCTGATTTGCGGCGGGTGCTGCAAAAATTTCAGGCTAATAAACCTGATCGTTGCCCAGCGGAGAAACTGTTTGTCCCTGATAGGTGGACGAATAAAGTTATCTCTGAGGTTCATTGTTCGGTGTTGGCTGGTAATCCTGGAATCTTTGGTACCAGAGAGTTAGTGGCTAGATCCTTTTGGTGGCCATCTCTGTCGCGGGATGTGCGTTCTTTTGTGCAGTCCTGTGGGATTTGTGCTCGGGCTAAGCCCTGCTGTTCTCGTACCAGTGGGTTGCTTTTGCCCTTGCCGGTCCCGAAGAGGCCTTGGACACATATCTCTATGGATTTTATTTCAGATCTTCCCGTCTCTCAAAAAATTTCAGTCATTTGGGTGGTTTGTGATCGCTTCTCTAAGATGGTCCATTTGGTACCCTTGTCTAAATTACCTTCCTCCTCTGATTTGGTGCCATTGTTCTTCCAGCATGTGGTTCGTTTACATGGCATTCCATTGAATATCGTTTCTGACAGAGGTTCCCAGTTTGTTTCGAGGTTTTGGCGAGCTTTTTGTGCTAGGATGGGCATTGACTTGTCTTTTTCCTCGGCTTTCCATCCTCAGACCAATGGCCAGACCGAATAAACCAATCAGACCTTGGAAACATATCTGAGATGCTTTGTTTCTGCCGATCAGGATGACTGGGTGTCCTTTTTGCCTTTGGCTGAGTTCGCCCTTAATAATCGGGCCTGCTCGGCTACCTTGGTTTCGCCGTTTTTCTGCAACTCTGGGTTCCATCCTCGTTTCTCTTCAGGGCAGGTTGAGTCTTCGGACTGTCCTGGTGTGGATACTGTGGTGGACAGGTTGCAGCAGATTTGGACTCATGTAGTGGACAATTTGACTGTCCCAGGAGAAGGCTCAACGTTTCGCTAATCGCAGACGCCGTGTGGGTCCCGGACTTCGTGTTGGGGATTTAGTTTGCTTGTCTTCTCGTCATATTCCTATGAAGGTTTCCTCTCCTAAGTTTAAACCTCGTTTCATTGGTCCGTATAGGATTTCTGAGGTTCGTAATCCTGTGTCTTTTTGTTTGACCCTTCCAGATTCTTTTTCCATCCATAACGTATTCCATAGGTCATTGTTGCGGAGATACGTGGCACCTATGGTTCCATCTGTTGATCCTCCTGCTCCGGTTTTGGTGGAGGGGGAGTTGGAGTATATTGTGGAGAAGATTTTGGATTCTCATGTTTCGAGACGGAAACTCCAGTATCTGGTTAAGTGGAAGGGTTATGCTCAGGAAGATAATTCCTGGGTCTTTGCCTCTGATGTCCATGCTCCCGATCTTGTTCGTGCCTTTCATATGGCTCATCCTGGTCGTCCTGGGGGCTCTGGTGAGGGTTCGGTGACCCCTCCTCAAGTGGGGGTACTGTTGTGAATTCTGTGGCAGAGCTCCCTCCTGTGGTCACAAGTGGTACTTCGGCTGATTCTCTCTATGAGCTTCCGTTGGTGGAGGAAAGTGGTACTGCGGCTTCTGAGTTTCCTCCCTCAGGTGATGTGGTGAAGTCGTTAGGTGCTGCTCTATTTGACTCCACCTGGTGCTTTGATCCTGGCTTCCAGTCAATGTTCTAGTATTGGACTTGCTTCCTCCTGGATCGTTCCTGTGGCCTGCTGCTCTGCATAGCTAAGTTCCGCTTTTGTTATTTTTGTTTGCTGTTTTTTCTGTCCAGCTTGCTTATTTGGTTTTTTCTTGCTTGCTGGAAGCTCTGGGACGCAGAGGGTGTACCTCCGTGCCGTTAGTCGGTACGGAGGGTCTTTTTGCCCCCTTTGCGTGGTTGTTTGTAGGGTTTTGTGTTGACCGCAAAGTTACCTTTCCTATCCTCGCTCTGTTCAGAAAGTCGGGTCTCACTTTGCTAAATCTATTTCATCTCTACGTTTGTCTTTTCATCTTACTCACAGTCATTATATGTGGGGGGCTGCCTTTTCCTTTGGGGTATTTCTCTGAGGCAAGGTAGGCTTATTTTCTATCTTCAGGCTAGCTAGTTTCTCAGGCTGTGCCGAGTTGCATAGGGAGCGTTAGGCGCAATCCACGGCTGCCTTTAGTGTGGTTGGAGAGGATTAGGGATTGCGGTCAGCAGAGTTCCCACGTCTCAGAGCTCGTTCTATGTTTTTGGGTTATTGTCAGGTCACTGTATGTGCTCTGACTTCTATGTCCATTGTGGTACTGAATTACCTAATCACAACAGGACCAATGGGAAGCTGCTACAGAAGTTAGCAGCTTCAGGACCTTCCAGGAGGACCAATGGGAACCACTGCAGCATCTGAGCATGTGACCCTCGATCTCCAACGGGAGATCTCACCCTGGAAATGCTCAGAAGGGAAAAAGCAGGACTTAGTCCCAAAAGCATCCGCTCGCTGCTGCCCAGCACTGGCTTTAATGGCAAAAGCTGGAAAAGCAACAGCAAGCCTAAGCACAGAGTGAGACTGAGCCAGACGCAAGGACCGACGTCTCCACTGAGCAGGTTCCACTGCGGGAGGAGAAGAATGGGAGACCGCAGCAGAAACGGCCCAAGATTCCCCTTGTGCAGAAGCGGGAACTCGACCCCTAACACCCTGATTTACCTAAACAGTGTAAAGCCCCCAATTCTAACTCCAACCCTAGCTCCAACACACCCCTAACCCTAATCCCAACCCTAATCATAACCCTAATCACAACCCTAACCCTAATCCCAACCCTAACCATAACCCTAACCACATCCCTATCACTAATCCCAACCCTAACCACAAACCTAACCCCAACACTCCCTAACCCTAATACAAACCCTAACTCTAATCCCAACCCTAACCATAACCACAAAACTAACCCTAATGCCAACCCTAACCCTAAGCCCAACACACCCCTAACCCTAATCCCAACCCTAATCATAACTCTAACCACAAACCTAGCCCTAATCGCAACCCTAATCCAAACCTTAATACTAACCCTAACCTTAACCCTAATCCCAACCCTAACCCTAATCCCAACCCTAACCATTACTTTAACCTTAACCCTAACTTTAACCCCAACCCTAACCCTAACTTTATCCCTTAACTCTCTTTAGCCCAACTGTAACCCTAATGGGAAAATGGAAATAAATACATTTTCTTTATTTTATTATTTTTCCCTAGGGGGGTGATAAAGTGGGGGTTTATTTACAATTTTTTTATTTTGATCGCTGTGATAGGGTCTGTCACAGTGACCAAAATGAACCAATAGGAAAAATCTTCCTATTGTTCCCGGATACCGGCCGGCAGATCTTCTTTTCTTACTGGAAGAAGACACTGACGGCCGTGGGGGGGAGCAGGAGGACCTAGGGACATCGGAAGAGACTAGTAGGAATCGGGGGGATCGGATACCCTATTTCTTTCTTCTCTTCTGTGCGATCACATCAGAGGAAAGGGAAATTAACTGGCAAATTGCACTTTTTTTTGCAGTCACCGTTATACGGTTAATAACGGCAATTGCAACCCCGGGGTCGGTAAAAACTGACCCGAATCATGTTCTCTGGGGTCTCAGCTACCCCCAGTTAATTAACGGGACTGTGGTTCAAGTACCCTTAACTACCGCTGTTACCACATAAAATGACACAGTTCAGAATTGTAAAATTTTTCACAGTCATGAAGATAAAAGCAGGCTTTGGGGGATAAAGGGGGCAACATTGTGCCACATGCTCACTGTCATGATTAATCATTGTTGCCTGCTATAACAATTGGCATGTGACCACATTTAGGCAATTTGCACACTGGAGGTCAAGTGCTGACTGACAACTTTTCCTCCTTATCTCAATGTTTTATCAAGAGTGAAGTGGATTTGAAGCTAATCAACACATGATCGGCAGTGCACAAATTCTATATTGTGCTTGAGTCGCCCACCAGGACTTGGTACCGGGTCCGGTCATTGTTAAAGGGGTGGTCACAGTGGCGGCGACGTGGTCCGTGGTCCTGGGCCTGGGCGCTCAAGTAAAAGGGGAGATGTGAAAATAATAAAAGTTTGGACGCCACCTGTGGTACTCAGTAAGGGGTGACTGATGCTGCTTAAAGGGGTCCTCTGGGGGTGATGACGGCAGCAAGATGTTATCACTTCCCACAGGTGAAGCTTGGTACCCAGGGCTCCCGATGTGCTGGGCAGGGATGGTGTGGTGGATGCCAGCAAATAAATGGAGGACTCGGGGTTGTAACGTCTTTACCTGGTTTACTTGTTGAATCTAGCCACATTCCAGGTTACCAGCAACAGGTGGTGATGTGGTCCAGCTGACCTTGAGGCAATGGTGGATTCCTCTCCCAGGTGAAGTTCGTAAGCCTTCCTGCTCTCGCTTATATGCTAGGTCCTTGCTGCCTGTGGTTCCCTGACAAAGTCCTCTCTCTCCTGTCCTGGGGCAGTTGCCCGTATGGTAGGCAGTGCGAGCCTTTTTATAGGGTCTCTATTATGACTCGGGCTCATCGTGTACTGCTGCACCTTTAGGTGTGGGTGCGGGCAAATTACAAAAAGTCCTTTACCCTGCCATTTTGCTGTGTGACCTGGAGTACAACAGAGCCTTGGGCTCCCGGTGTCCAGTTCCTGCGCTTCGGCTCAGAGGGTGCCTGGTCACAGTTCCCCTTTAAGCCCTTTCCTTCTCCTTTGCTCCTTTCCTCAGATGCTCACTAAATTTTAACACTTCAGGTTATCTTCCATTCCTGGAGCTGCAGCTCACACGTGGCTGAATGGCCCCACTCTCTGCTCTCACTCCAACACCTCTCTTTTTGACTGTCTCTGAACAACTGTCTAACTCCATCTCCAGACCAGAATACATACATCTGGGGTAAGCTCCCCTGAATCTGGGTTCAGAGCTCCACCTTCTGACCTGGATTCAGAATGAGTTGCATGTAGATGCTTACCTCGTAAAGGAAATCCTCCTTGCCTCCAAGCATGACATCACTCTCCCCGAAAGGAAGGCAACATCACTGTAACAACCGGTTACCTGGGGTGTTACATGTTCATGTAACAACTGTTTGAGAAGGCGACAGAGGGAAACCCTGAATATGCAACGTTAGTACAGTTTCACAGTCCTTTGAAATACGGAACGTTATCACATCGGAAGACCCGGTGGTTGGTTTCACAGAAGCGGAAAAAAACTTTTGGGGAATTTCAGTGAAAACTGATCTATCTATCTATCTATCTATCTATCTATCTATCTATCTATCTATCTATCTATCTATTTATCTACATTCATGTATCCATAAATTATATTTTTCATATACAGTCAGCATAATTCTAAACTTTTGAACATGTATTTTAAAAGTAGAGATAAAATTACCGTCTTGCGTTCAGACAACACTATAATAATACTAGTTCAGAGAACACAATTGCATTGCAGTCTTATCCAGGCATACAAGTTCTACACTTCTTTTTAATACACATATTTCCTTCACTACAAATCAACCAATTTAATGCCAGTATAACAACATGATAACTGCTTTTATGTAACCCATTGTTGATTAAGCCACAGGAGACTACAAAGCATCCTTCTTATATTGCACTTAGTTTCCTATTTTACTGAATAAAACCCTCATTATTTTTTTTTTTAAATAAAGTATAATAAGGTTCTTTCCTAAGGAAAAAAACAAAAAAACAAAACTCTTTCACTATTTGTTCAGAAAGGATCCCCAGAGAGAAAACATTTCAGTAAGTCTGGGGTTCTAAGCTGAAACAAGCAATGATTATGGTATTTATTTTAATAGCTGTTATTCCAAAGCCAACCACATAGGATCCTGTTAAAAATGAGCTCGGTACAATGTAAATCACTCCTGTGAACGTGGAGCCTTTAACTCTTTCACAGCCAGACTGGGGTTTAGAAGGTGTTAATGGATGGCTTGGAGCACTTACCGTATATACAAAAGATGATGGATAATGAGCCCATTGGTCAATCGTTAATGATTTTTTTAAGGCATCTGATTCCAAGGAGCGTGAGGGAATGGGTGAGGGAGGGGGACGCTGACATGATTTTCTACAGATTATTGGAGCTGAACATTATCAACACCAATTTCCGAGCCATTGCTTCTGAAAATGATTAAAGCTCTTTGCTGACATTGGTAGTTTATTTCCTTATTTCCTGCTCACTGTCGTTTTCTGTCTATATTGGAGAATTGGTATGGTATTTGCTGGAATTCTTAAAGGGAACCTGTCAGCAGGATTGTGCACAGCAACCTACAGGCTGGTGACATTATACTGATTAACCCCTTCCTGTTTTCAACTTACTGACAGGGACATTTTTTTCAATTCTGACCACTGTCACTTTATGAGGTTATAACTCTGGAACACTTCAACGGATCCCGGTGATTCGAAGACTGTTTTTCCGTGACATATTGTACTTTATGTTACTGGTAAAATTTATTTGTTTATTTTTTTTTAAAAACGGAAATTTGGCAAAAATTTTGAACATTTCGCAACTTTTAGTTTTTATCCCCTTAAATTAGAGATGTGTCAAACAAAATAGTTAATAAATAACATTGCCCACATGTCTCCTTTATATCAGCACAATTTTGGAAACAAATTTTTTTTTAGCAAGTTATAAGGGTTAAAAGCGATTTCTCATTTTTACAACAAAATTTGCAAAACCTCACACTTGAAGTGACTTTGAGGGGCCGATATGACGGAAAATGCCCAAATGTGACTCCATTCTAAAAACTGCACCCCTCAAGGTAGTCAAAACCACATTCAAGAAGTTTATTAACCCTTCAAGTGCTTCACAGGAATTTTGGAAATGTTTAAAAAAAATGAACATTTAACTTTGTTTCACAAAAAAATTATTTCAGACCCAATTTGTTTTATTTTACCAAGGGTAACAGGAGAAAATGGACCCCAAAAGTTGTTGTACAATTTGTCCTGAGTATACTGATACCCCATATTCGCAGGTAAACCACTGTTTGGGCGCATGGCAGAGCTCGGAAGGGAAGGAGCGACGTTTGACTTTCAATGCAAAATTGGCTGGAATTGAGATTGGACGCCATGTAGCATTTGGAGAGCCCCTGATTTGTCTAAACAGTGGAAACCCCCACATGTCACACCATTTTGGAAAGTAGACTCCTAAGGAACTTATCTAGATGTGTGGTGAGCACTTTGAACCCCTATGTGCTTCACGGAGGTTTTATAAGGCTGGGTTCACATTGCGTTCAGTGACACCGTTAAACGGACTACGTTACACCGCGGCATAACGCGGTCTAACGTAGTCCGATAATGCCGCCATTGAATGCAATGTCGGAAAGATCACTAGCGCACGCCCACAATGGGCGTGCGCTAGTGATGTGCCGTCATTTGAGTGACGGACCTGAGACGCGGGCTGCAGCGTTTCCGGGTCCGTCACTGCTAGCGAAGATGGAGCTAGCACATCCTCCATCTTTGCTAGTGCTGGGCAAAGTCGGCACTTGCATTAGCGCAGGCGGTTTAACGTATGCGTTGAACGGACTGCACTAACGCAATGTGAACCTAGCCCAATGTAGAGCTGTAAAAATAAAAAAATCATATTTTTTTTTTACAAAAATGATCATTTCGCCCCGTTTTTTATTTTCCCAAGGGTAACAGGAGAAATTGGACCCCAAAAGTTGTTGTGCAATTTGCAGTTTTAAATAGCGGGTTGTTTCGGACGCGGCAATACTAATTATGTGTACTTTTAATGTTTTTTTTATGTACATAAATAAATGGATTTATTGGGAAAATATTTATTTATTTTCTTTTTTGGGGGGATTTTTAATAAAAATATTTTTACACATTCAATTTTTTTTAACTTTATTACATTGTCCCAGGTTGGGATATCACTATAGCACAGTGTCAGATCAGCAATCTGATGGGCAGTGTAGGAGGCGATTGTTCTCTCTGCCGCTGGCACTACTGACAGCGGCATCAGAGGGGTTAAATGCATACGAATGGCACTAGCACTGATTGTGGGCATTGCTGCGGGGTGTCAACTGTCACATACAAACATTTACTCCATGACTGCAAATTCCTTTTTTTTCATTTGAGGGATGCATCTATTTTCTGATGTGCACAATTCTTTGCAGCATTTTTTTTAAGTTGTATGTCATGATTGACTCCAAATACTGGCCAAGTGTAGGAGGCTTGCCGGAGCATGGCAAGTTAATCCCTGAAGGATTGAATCTCATGATAGATAAAGTGAATAGATAGATATTTTCCTGTTTATTTTGTTCTGCTTATTTTTTTATATGTCTTTCTTATATTTCTTTCTTATGTTTATTTCTTATTATTGATTTCACACTTTTGATTATTTTTTATGCTGCGTTGTTTTTATTACTTTTTTAGGCTACTTTCACACTAGCGTCGTTTGGGATACGTCGCAATGCGTCGTTTTGGGGGAAAAACGCATCCTGCAAAGTTGTCTGCAGGATGCGTTTTATCCCCATAGACTAACATTAGCGACGCATTGCGGCGCATTGCCACACGTCGCAACCATCGTGCGACGGTTGCGTTGTGTTGTGGCGGACCGTCCGAACAAAAAAATGTTGCTTGCAACGTTTTTTTGAGCGTCGTGTCCGCCATTTCTGACTGTGCATGCGCAGCCGGAACTCCGCCCCCTACTCATCGCAACTCACAATGGGGCAGCGGATGCGTTGGAAAAATGCATCCGCTGCCCCTGTTGTGCGGCCCTTCCACAGTATGCATCGGTATGTCGGCCCGACGTACTGCGATTGGCCGAGTACGACGCTAGTGTGAAAGTAGCCTTAGATGTGACAGATTTCTATTATATCTACCTTGCAGGTCTATTTACATTTTCTCTAATGTCTTATATTGTGTGCAAGCTGTTTTTTAAAATAATTTACACATGTAATTTTAACAGTGTTGTGATTGGTTGTTGTTCATTTATATACTGCCTCCTTATTGTCATCAATAAAATTCCACCTGATGAAGATGGCATGTCCTGTGAAACGCTTTGTGGTTAATTCCAACCTGGTGTCAGAGTCCTTCTTTCGGCGCTCCTTGGACTGAGCTTTCAACTGTCACATACAAACATTTACTCCATGACTGCAAATTCCTTTTTTTTTTTATTTGAGGGATGCATCTATTTTCTGATGTGCACAATTCTATGCAGCATTTTTTTTAAGTTGTATGTCATGATTGACTCCAAATACTGGCCAAGCAGCAGGACAAGATCACTTCTCACTTTACAATTTTGGCACAAATTATTAATTTCATTTAATGAATTACTATTATTGATGCAATGACCCCACATTGATAAATGTGACTTTTGTGTAATCATGTCCAAAACTTTCTGTTCAGTACCATAAAATGACATATTACTGTACTTGTAACAAGGTGGCACAGGGTGGTAGTCCTAGCCGAGTCACTTAAAGCTACAGTACAGAGTTCACTAATCATACAGTCAGTGAGTACCCTGGTCCCTTGCACATGAAACAGACAGCACAGATATAACCAAGATGAATTACCTCTTCTCCGCATTCGTTACAACTCAGGCAAACAGGATCCAGGGACTCAGTTAAAATCCAACAGGGATAACTTTTTATTGAATGCGTAGAGGAGGTAGTAATAAGTAGAAGGAAGAAATATGAAATTGCAGCAAATCAATCAACCTACCTGCTCTCTCCCTAATGACGACCACGGCCGTACCCACAGCAGCCACGGAGGCCGAAAGAGGTAGTCCATATGCTGGAATCTGGATGCTTGACGTCCTTTGGCAGAGCACCTATGTAGTCCTAGTGCCCGTTGCGCTGCCTAACGGCAGTCCCACGCGTCCAGATAATTCCGGTACCGGAAAAATCGGTACCAGAATTATCCGTGTCCGTGTGCCCGTGTGTTTCTGTGACACATCAGTGTGGCACACGTGCGGCACATGTGTGCTGCCCGTGTGCCCACTGGGTACCACACACACCATGCAGGAGACAGCGCTAAAGTTTAGCGCTGTCCCCTGCATCTGGTGCTGAAGCCGCGATTCATATCTTCTCTGCAGCAGCGTTTGCTGTAATGAAGATATGAATAATCCTTTTTTTTGTTGTTTCTCGTGTTTAAAATAAAGGTCCATGTCCGCACCCCCCTCCCACCCCCTGTGCGCCAGCCCGCTGTTCTTAAAATACTCACCCGGCTCCCTCGCTGGCTGGCGCTGCTTCCTGTCCTGGCCGCACCTTCTACTGTATGAGCGGTCATGTGGGGCCGCCGATTACAGTCATAAATATGCGGCTCCACCTCCCATAGGGGTGGAGCCGCATATTAATCACTGTAAATGAGCGGCATCACATGACAAACCAGACACGTAAACACGACACGTAAACACGAGAAACAACAACAAAAAAGGATTATTCATATCTTCTTTACAGCAAACACTGCTGCAGAGAAGATATGAATCGCGGCTTCAGCACCATGTGGGGGGGACAGCGCTTACTGTAGCGCTGTCTCCTGCACGGCACACGGACTGCACACGGACAACGTCCGTGTGCGGTACGTGTTTTACACGGACCCATTGACTTTAGTGGGTCCGTGTAATCCGTGCGCTCCCACGAACACTGACATGTCTCCGTGTTTGGCACACGGAGACACGGTCCACAAAAAATCAATGACATCTGCACAGATGCATTGATTTGAATGTGTCTACTAGGGTTGAGCGACTTTTGTTTTTATAGGATCGGGTCGGATTTCACGAAACCCGACTTTTTCAAAAGTCGGGTCAAGTGAATTCGGCCGATCCTATAGAAAAGTCGGGGTCGGGGTCGGCCGAAACACGAAACCCAATGCAGTGCATTGGGTTTCTAATGGTTCCCAGGGTCTGAAGGAGAGGAAACTCTCCTTCAGGCCCTGCGATCCATATTAATGTGTAAAATAAAGAATAAAAATAAAAAATATTGCTATACTCACCCTCAGACGCGCCCTGGTTGTAACTGGCAGCCTTCCTTCCTAAGAATCAGCACTTGAAGGACCTTTCGATGACGTCGCGGCATGTGATTGGTCGCATGAGCGGTCACATGGGCGTCACGCGACCAATCAGAAGCCGTGATGTCATCGAAAGGTCCTTCAAGCGCTGATTCTTAGGAAGAAGGATTCCTATTAGGAATATACTCACCCTCGGACGCGCCCTGGTTGTAACCCGCAGCCTTCCTTCCTAAGAATCAGCGCTTGAAGGACCTTTCGATTACGTCACGGCTTCTGATTGGTCGCGTGACGCCCATGTGACCGCTCACGCGACCAATCAGAAGCCGCGACGTCATCGAAAGGTCCTTCAAGCGCTGATTCTTAGGAAGGAAGGCTCCCGGTTACAACCAGGGCGCATCCGAGGGTGAGTATAGCAATATTTTTTATTTTTATTCTTTATTTTACACTTAAATCTGAATTCTGATACCAATTCCCGATATCTTAAACATATAGGGAATTGGTATCGGAATTCCTATTCCAGTTCAGAAGATCGCCGACTTCATGGCCGACCCCACACAGGGGTCGGGTTTCATGAAACCCGACTTTGCCAAAAATCGGCGACTTCTGAAAATGGCCGACCCGTTTCGCTCAACCCTAGTGTCTACATGTGTCAGTGGCTCCGGTACGTGAGGAAACTGTCACCTCACGTACCGGAGCCACTGACGTGTGAAACCGGCCTAAGGGTCCGGGGAAGCACCCTTTTCCCTCCTGGGGTCTGGCAAGGATCCCAGCTGCAGCTGAGATTCTGCCCTGGGCAAACGTGCCTGGGCTCTCAACAGGAAGCAGGAGCTTCCTGCTCCTTTGAGGCTACAAGTCCAGCCCCTTAAAGTTTATCCCTGATATCCCTAACTCTACAACAGTACATACAGGAACATTACACGGGACATTGACAACAAAACAAAACAACAGCAGACTTAACACATTATTGGACATTAGCAGAACATTAATACAATAACATACAGGTACACCATTTACGTACCGCATGAAGTGCACGGGACCAGCACACGGGGGAGAGAGGAGGCAATGAGGTTCTCCACCACCTCCTAACATACTTCCTAGAGGTTCCTTTTTAATGATATAAAATTCTTAATTTATTCATTTTTTTATTATTCAAAATGGAATCTTTTCCTGTTTGGTTAGCTTATTACTTAATTTTTTACTGCCTATTAATTTCATGGTCTGTTGGGTGTCAAGTTCCCACCTCTGCACAGGGGGAATCTCAAACCATCTCTGCTGCGGTCTCCCATTCTTCTCCAGCCACAGTGGAATCTGCTCAGCAGAGACATCGGTCCCAGCGTCTTGCTCAGTCTCACTCTGTGCATAGGGTTACTGCTGCTTTTCCAGCTTCTGCCATTGTAGCCAGTGCTGGGCAGCGGTGAGCAGACGCTTTTGGGACTAAGTCCTGCTTTTCCTCTTCTGAGCATGCCCAGGGCAAGATGTCCTGTTGGAGATCGAGGGTCACATGCTCAGAAACTGCAGCAGATCCCATTGGTCCTCCAGGAAGGTCCTGAAGGTGCTCAACTTCTGTGGCAGCCTCCCATTGGTCCTTCTGGGAAGGTCATGTACATGCTGCAGCTATATAAGGTTTGCATGACCGCACGGCCATGCGCTAGTGTACATTTGTAAATGTTTGTGTGTTGTGAGTGAAAGTCGTTCTTTAAAATCCCCTCCCTATTGGATGACTGCTCGCGGAAGGTGGATGATTGCTATTTAGCGCCCGACTAAGCCATCAGCACATAACACACCATACAGCGTCTAATTGCTGTGACCGCCAGTGCGGCGCCGTGTGCTTTCACAGCGCTTTCCTGACCCAAGCCTGGGTGGTTAGTGGCGTCCGCCAGTGCGGCACCGCACGCACTCTCGTGCATCTTTAATTATTATTTTGGTTACGCTGACACCCCATTAGCGGTGTCGAGCGCAAGTAGTCTTGACGGACTCGGATCCCAAGTCTTGGGACTGAGCTCGGTGACTCCTTGCTTGTGCTCTTGTGTGCGGTACCGCGGTCCTGTGACTTAACAGGGTTTGCTTCCTTCACACAGGGTGAAGTTAACCCATGTGTGTATTCACATTGTACCTCCATATAGTCCATCATTACTTGGCAGCAGGTTCCATCTCTGCACGGTGGACCCCGGGCTGCGAACGCACCTTATTCTATCTTTCTTATTATTTGGTGCGTTCCGCTAGCCCTAACATGGTCTGTATTTTGGCCTTTTTTAAATTACTTTAGTAGACCTGATGCAACCTATGTACTATTTTGTAGCTGGTTTTGGAAGAAATCAGCCATGTGTTAAATCACTGATACGTTGCTGGGTAATGTTATATGAAATACCAAAATATACACCCCACCATTTCTAAATAATTTGCCGTTGCTTTTGGGGAGCTCACTTATTAGGTCATAAGCAGTCAGAAGGGCTGTTGTTAACACCTCACTGTATTGTAAGCAGTTCCTGATACTAAAAATTCTATAGGGAGGTGAGCAACCAACATATGAACCCCTGGTGCTTCTCATGAAATAACAAGAAGCCACTGACAGACTGGATTGACAATTTCCATATAGTTCATGCTACATTTAACAATCTCATTGCCACTTCAAATGGACATTTAGTTGATGCAATTACTCCTTCTGGGTACAATTTGATAAGATATATTTAGATATAAGGATGTATTTAGATCTAACTCAACTGGAAAGTATACCGATTGTAATACTCTATACCCACTCTACATTTTGTAGGTCAATAACTTAAAAATATTCTTAGGCATTTGCCCAAAAGTCTGAGTTTTACACAATATTCTGTTGAAGCAGAACCTCCCTTGAAACAACTGCACTTTGGTGTTTTGATGCCAAGGTTAGGGTTAGAGTGTTGATAGTTGATGCAATTTTTTTGCTGTCATGCCCTAAATGGTCAATATAATGTGTGTCTACAGTGGGGAAACTAAGTATTTTATACACTGCCGATTTTGCTAGTTTTCCCACCTACAAAGAATGAAGAGGTCTGTAGTTATTATTGTAGATACACTTCAAGTGTGAGAGACAGAATCTAAAATGAAAACTAGAAAATCACATTGCATAATTTTTACATAATTAATTTGCATTTTATTGCATGAAATATGTATTTGATACAGCAGAAGGACAGAACTTAATATTTGTACAAAAACCTTTGTTTGCAATTACAGAGGACAGATGTTTCCTGAAGTTGTACACTGTTTGCTCACAGTGTAGCAGAGATTTTGGCCTACTCCTCCATGCAGATCTTCTCCAGATCTTTCAGGTTTCAGGGCTGTTGCTGTGCAACATTGAGTTCCAGCTCCCTCCACAGATTTTCTATTGGGCTCAGGTCACTCCAAGACCTTGAAATGCTTCTTAAGGAGCTACTCCTTAGTTGCTCTGACTTTGCGTATATTGGGTCATTGTCATGTTGAAAAACCCAGCCACGTCCCATCTTCTATGCTCTAACTGAAAAAAGGAAGTTGTTGGCCAAAATCTTGTGTTACATGGCTCCATCCATCCTTCAATATGGTGCAGTCGTCCTGTCCCCTTTTCAGAAAAGCACCACAAAACTATGATGTTTCCCCACCATGCTTCATGATTGGGATGGTGTTTCTACCCATCCTTCTTCTTCTTCTAAACACAGCAAGTGAAGTTAACACCAAAAAGTTCTATTTTGGTCTCATCTGAACACATGTCCTTCTCTAATGCCTCTTTTGGATCATCCAGATGGTCAAATTTCAAACAGGCTTGGACATGTGCTGGCATGAGCAGGGGGACCATGCATGCTCTGCAGGATTTTAATTCATGACTGCATAGTGTGTTACCATTGGTAATGTTTGAGACTGTGGTCCCAGCTCTCTTCAGGTCATTGACCAGGTCCTCCTGTGTAGTTCTGAGCTGATTCCTAACCTTTCTCAGAATCATCCTTACCTGATCTTGCATGGAGCCCCAGATCGAGGAATGTTGACAGTCATCTTGTGTTTCCTCCATTTTTAAATAATTGTGCCAGCAGTTGTTGCCTTCTCACCAAGCTGCTTGTCTATTGACCTGTAGCCCATCTCAGCTTTGTGCAGGTCTACAATTTCATCCATGGTGTCCTTAGTAAGCTCTTTACTCTTGGCCATGTTGGAGAGGTTGGAGTGTGATTAATTGAATGTGTCTTTTATACAGGTGACAAGTTCAAACAGATGCAATTAATACAGGTAATGAGTGCAGAGTAGGAGGGTTCCTTAAAGGAAACCTGTCACCCCCAAAATCGAGAAAAAGAGGTTATATTATACTCACCTGGGTGGGCGGTCCAATCTGATGGGCATCGTGGTCCGGAGCTTCCTATCTTCTTACGATGACATCCTCTTCTGGTCTTCATGCTGTGGCTCCGGCGCAGGCATACTTTGTCTGCCCTGTTGAGGGCAGAACAAAGTACTGCAGTGCGCAGGTGCCGGGAAAGGTCAGAGAGTCCTGGTGCCTGCGCACTGCAGTAGTTTGCTCTGCCCTCAACAGGGCAGGCAAAGTACGCCTGCGCCGCAGCGTGAAGACCAGAAGAAGACGTCATCTGATGAAGATAGGAGGTGCCAGACCGGACCGCAAAACCCATCGGACCGGACCAGGACCGGGACCGCTCCTGGGTGAGTATAATCTAACCTCTTTTTCTTATCTTTAGGATACATGGGGGATTATCTACAGCATTCCAGAATGCTGTAGATAAGCTCCTGATGCTGGTGGGCTTACCTCACCCTTGATTTTGGGGGTGACAGGTTCCCTTTAAAGAAAAACTAAGAGGTCTGTGAGAGCCAGAATTCTTGCTGGTTGGTAAGTGATCAAATACTTAATTCATACAATAAAATTCAATTTAATCATTTAAAAAATCATTTAAAAAACATACCATGTGATTTTCTAGTTTTAATTTTTAAAATTCTGACTCTCACAGTTGTGTACCTATGATAAAAATTGCAGACCTCTCCATTCTTTGTAGGTGAAAAAACTTGTAAAATCGGCAGTGTATCAAATACTTATTTACCCCACTGCATGTCTATGTTAAAACTAAAATAGAAAAATCTACGGCTTTTGGAAGAAGGTTAGGCAAAAACAAACTCCCTGAGCCATGAAGAATTAATATATGCTACTTACATGTTACATGCCTACCCACTTACTCGGTCTAGTGAGGGGGCACGTCAGCCGACTTACTCTATGTTATTAAAATATTTTTTCATGTTAATGAACAAGAGGATGAGAAAGCATAATATGAAGAAATTCACAAGTTTGTATCTCTGTTATTCTGAACATGGGTGACAATGAAGTTTATTTAAATGTAGGAGTCAGTCTTCCTTTGGCTTGGCACTTATGTTATGATGACCAATGGTGCCAGCTTGATGTATTTTTTTTCATTGGACAGCTCACCAAAAAAATCACGTACAGACAATATTTTTATAGACACATTGGGAAGCAATAACAAATCATTATGATTGCAAATTATATATGTCTACAGAACATAATTATGATATGAAGACATCAGTTGCATTCACTGTAAACTGTAAGATGATGATATAGTCAAAATAATCTGTAGAAGTTTCTTCAGTTTCAAAAAAATCATGGACACCTTACATTTTTTTCAAGGACTTGGGAAAGAAAGTGCCATATTTTTATGGCCTGTCCTGGAATTTCTGTACGGTTGGCAATCCTGCCTATGACTGTCAATACAGCACTGTTCTACCTACTTACATTACTTTATGTACTCAAACTATAAACTTAAACATGAACACACCGAATGTGTCTGTAACAAAATGTTACTATAAAAATTAGTTCTCTTGGACTATATGTACACATAGCATGATCTGTCCTATGCACAGGTCTATTGGAAACCTCATACAGTGGGTGGTTTTTCCAACTCGAAAGATGAGCAAATGTATAAAAATATAAACCCTAGTCTGTTGAATGCAAAGCAATTATTTCCTAGTCTTGGAATATTAGGCCTGGGCCATGGTTACCTTGTATTTATAGACTTCATCTTCTGACGTTTTCAGGCAGGAAAGTAGCTGAATGATGGGATTTTACCTCCAAGCCAGCAGAAAATTACAGACTGTTCATTTCTTTGCAGGTGAAGCAAGACTTCTACTCTGACACAGTACTTTCCAGTCTCCAGGGTTTCGTTCTCTTGCATTGTATCAGCTCCAGCTCACTGCTCTCCCCGCAACGCTTTGAGACCTTTGATTAAACAGCATTGATTTGGTTGGGAGAGACTTTCCCTGTACTTCATGTGGCATTTCAGAAAAAGGCCTCCACATATAGAGCGCATTAAGATGTCAGTAATAGCTTTTTCTGGAGAATAAACGTATTGATCTTGTACATTGTAACTTTCTGCAGATTTGGAGTCTCATTTTAAAGCATTGATTACTTCTGATCCCATGAAACCACAATACTTTTTCTCCCATGTTGGCAAGTGTAATACAGATGTACTTTTCATTCGTTAGGTCCCTATGGGGTTTTTATTAAAGCCGCAGTTATTCACCGATAAAGCATTAATAGTATCATGATTAATTACTAGAGCAATGACAACACTGTTTTAACCTTTATACAGAAACTGGCATTACATTGTACAAGCGCCTACCAGTGTGACAGCAGTTTTGAAGGTACAATACTGAAGTAAATGTAATGAATAGGGTTGAGTGAAACGGATCGGACAAATTCAAAAATCGCCGACTTTCGGCAAAGTCGGGTTTCATGAAACCCTACCCGATCCTAGTGTGGGATCGGCCATGAGGTCGGCGATCTGCGCGCAAAAGTCGCGTTTCGCATGACGCTTTCAGCGCCAGTTTTCAGCCAATGAAGGAGGACGCAGAGTGTGGGCAGCGTGATGACATAGGTCTCAGTCCCCACCATCTTAGAGAAGGGCATGACAGTGATTGGCTTGCTTTCTGCGGCATCACAGGGGCTGAAGTGAATTTCTTACGGAATACATATGGTGCCTTTCACACCCTGTATGTTCAGCTTCGGGATCATCCCTTCAAATTCCAACGTTATCTACGGATGTCCATTGAGACCTTTGATGTTCTGCTCTCGCATGTGAAGGATGAGATACATCATCAGAGCAGCACTTTCTGTGAAAGCATTTGTGCGGAGCAACGTTTAGTGGTGACTATGAGGTAATTATCATTTTTTTGAACATTCTTCTATTGACAAAGACAAGATGTAATTTATTGTGGGGCATAATTATGTACATTTAGGCTATTGTATTAATCCATTTTAACTAGCCTTTTTGTTAGTTGTCCTTTAAAATCCTAACAATATATATTTTTTTTCTTTGTGATTGCCGACAGATATCTGGCTACTGGAGAATCATTTGCATCACTGCATTTTCAATTTAGACTTGGGAAGTCAACCATTTGCCAACTGGTTCCAGAAACTTGTGTTGCCATTTGGAACAACTTGCAAACCACTTGTGCTACCAACCCCGACAACAGAAATGTGGCTAGCGATTTCCCAACATTTCGAGGATGTGGCTAATTTCCCCAATTGCATTGGTGCCGTGGACGGCAAGCACATTCGTATTCAGAAACCAGCGCATAGTGGATCCCTATACTATAACTATAAAAAATACTTTTCTATTGTATTGATGGCTATTGCGGATGCTAGATACCATTTTGTTGCTGTGGATATTGGTGCGTATGGCCGGACGAACGATTCCAGAGTCTTCAGAGACTCCAACATGGGGAGATGTTTGTACAGCAACAACTTGAACTTACCCTCAGCACGACCTCTTCCGGGGACCGAAGTCCCAAGTTTGCCCTATGTTTTAGTTGGGGATGAGGCGTTCCAACTCGGACAAAATCTCCTAAAGCCGTACTCAAGCCGTACTTAACTCCACAAGACGCATTTTTAATTATCGCTTGAGCCGGGCAAGACGTTATGTGTAGTGTTGAGCATTCCGATACCGCAAGTATCGGCTATCGGCCGATACTTGCGGTATCGGAATTCCGATACCGAATTCCGATACTTCCCGCGTATCGGATACCGGAATCGGAAGTTCCCGAAATTCAAACAGCACGCAGCAGCCAATGAGGAATGAATTGAAGTGTGGGCATATCCTGTTTAGCATGGTGGGCATGTAACTACTGGCAAGGCTGTGATTGGATGCTGAAATGATGTCACTCAGCACTATAAAAAAACGCTGCCGCCATTTTGCGCTCACTCTGCTGTGATTTCAGTTAGGGACAGGACGCTGTGTTCTAACTGAGGGCCAGTTGAGATAGCTGATTGCTTTATTTTCCTTTCCAAAGGCTAATTTAGCAAAACGCTCTGTGTTCTTCACTGTTCACCTTGCTCTTGCCTTGCAGCGCTGTTTTAACAGCGTTCTGCAAGGTCTCTCTGTGTGTGTGTGTGTGTGTGTGCAGCTCACTCTGTAGTCTGTGTGCAGCCATATACCCGGTTGTATTCAGCTCAGGGGGGTTCACACTGCCTCACACAGTTGTCCTTTTTTGCTCATAGTGCAGCCTGCTGCACATATTTTCTCAAATTTCCTATTAGTGTTTTTCCACCCGTCTCCAGCTAAATTGTGGAAAAACACTACATAGGATAACCTAGAGGGGGGTTTTTGGGCCTTGCAGCGCCGTTTACGGCTGTCTGCACGGTCTCGGTGTGAGCGCAGCTCGCCCTGTAGTCTGTGTGCAGCCATAGCCGGTTGGATTCAGCTCAGGGTTCGTTACTGCCTCATACCTTGAAAAAAATTTTCCTTTTTTTCAAATAGAGCAGCCTGTTTAAAATTTAAAAAAAAATTTCCTATTAGTGTTTTTCCACCCGTCTCCAGCTAAATAGTGGAAAAACACTACATAGGATAACCTAGAGGGGGGTTTTTGGGCCTTGCAGCGCCATTTACGGCTGTCTGCACGGTCTCGGTGTGAGCGCAGCTCGCCCTGTAGTCTGTGTGCAGCCATAGCCGGTTGGATTCAGCTCAGGGTTCGTTACTGCCTCATACCTTGAAAAAAATTTTCCTTTTTTTCAAATAGAGCAGCCTGTTTAAAATTTTTTAAAAAATTCCCTATTAGTGTTTTTCCACCCGTCTCCAGCTAAATAGTGGAAAAACACTACATAGGATAACCTAGAGGAGGGTTTTTGGGCCTTGCAGCGCCGTTTACGGCTGTCTGCACGGTCTCGGTGTGAGCGCAGCTCGCCCTGTAGTCTGTGTGCAGCCATAGCCGGTTGGATTCAGCTCAGGGTTCGTTACTGCCTCATATCTTGAAAAAAATTTTCCTTTTTTTTCAAATAGAGCAGCCTGTTTAAAATTTTAAAAAAAATTTCCTATTAGTGTTTTTCCACCCGTCTCCAGCTAAATAGTGGAAAAACACTACATAGGATAACCTAGAGGAGGGGGCCTTGCAGCGCCGTTTACGGCTGTCTGCACGGTCTCGGTGTGAGCGCAGCTCGCCCTGTAGTCTGTGTGCAGCCATAGCCGGTTGGATTCAGCTCAGGGTTCGTTACTGCCTCATATCTTGAAAAAATTTTTCCTTTTTTTCAAATAGAGCAGCCTGTTTAAAATTTTTTAAAAAATTTCCTATTAGTGTTTTTCCACCCGTCTCCAGCTAAATAGTGGAAAAACACTACATAGGATAACCTAGAGGAGGGTTTTTGGGCCTTGCAGCGCCGTTTACGGCTGTCTGCACGGTCCCTGTGTGAGTTAAACTTGCTTTGTTGTCCTATTTGCAGAAAAAAAAAAAAAAGTAAAGTTCACCAAACACCACTTAACACTTGTGTAGGCCACATTTGAAAAATAATAAAGTTTAGTCCACACTTTACAACATTAGTGTTTCTTACACCTGTTAGGAGGAGCATTTCAGGAATAAGCACACTAAGGCCTTAGTACTTTTCTGCTTATCTTTATCTGTCAACCAAGATGAAGAGGGCAGGGAGTAAGGCACGTGGGCGTGGGCGCGGAGCAGGGAGAGGACGTGGTGATTCTGTGCCTGCTGCGGCCACCGGTGACTCGTCGTCACTCAGTTTCAGCAGGGAACAGTCCTTCATGCGCAGCTTTGTCGGAGAGCGCCGTGCACCGCTGCTGCGTGAAGATCAAATTGAAGCCGTTGTCGGGTGGATGGCAGCTAACGCCTCGGCATCGACTTCAGTTAGTGCCACATCCTCTCAGGCACAGAGCACTGGAGAGCAGCCATCTGTCTCTTCACCACCTGCCAAATTGGCCAGGCAGTCAGAGAGCCCAGGACAGGAGCCGTCTCTACTTCTGTTCTCTGAATCTCTTGGCTTGGAAACAGGGGGCCAGCCAAGCAGCATTGGAGAAATGGAAGAAGAGGCAGTGTGCAGTGATGCCCAACAGCTTTGTCTCTCTGACTCTGAAGAGGCTGGTGGGCCAGTGCCTGCGGTGACCACAGCGCAGTACGCATCTGATGATGAAACTCAGGTGCCGCTTTCTGGTGCGTACTGTGCTGCCGAGACTACCCAGGAGGAGCAGTTGGTGGCAGAGGGTAATGGAGATGATGAGGTCCTTGACCCATCGTGGCGTGAGGAACAGGAAGGTGGTGGGAGCAGCTCAGAGGAAGAGATTCCCCTTACGGGCCAAAGAGGGAGAGGGAGGGGGAAGACTGCGGAGCCTGTAGCCTCCATTTTTGCACCCGTTAGGAGCCTGTCTCTTTCCAAAGCCAAAAAGGGCGCTCCCAAGACTTGCAGTGCCTGGTCCTTTTTTGACACAGTTGCAGATGACATTTGTTTTGTCAAATTCAAGCTGTGTCATCAGAAAGTCAAAAGAGGTAAAAGTGTCAGCAACCTCAATACCACAAATATGTGGAAACATGTGCGGACCAGGCACGCGGTGGAGTTACAGAAACACAGTGAAGACGTAGGCCAGCCAACAGAGGCAGCTACCACCTCTTCATCTCGTGTTGCCTCTTCCTCCACTGTTGTCCAGAGACCTAGTGTAATTCCACCCACAGCACCACCTTCCCAGTCATCCTCACACTCCCAGTCTACTCTACAGCCATCGGTAGTACAGGCATGGGAGAAAAGGCGGGCATTCTCGGCCAACCACCCCCGAGCACAGGCTCTGAATGCAGGCATTGCCAAACTGTTGTCCCTGGAAATGCTCTCATTCAGGCTGGTGGAGACTGACAGCTTCCGTGACTTGATGGCATTGGCAGTCCCACAGTACAAGGTGCCCAGCCGCTTTTACTTCAGCAGGCAAGCTGTCCCTGCCCTGCACAGGCATGTTGAGGGAAACATAAAACATGCGCTACTGAACGCCGTCAGTAGCAAGGTCCACCTCACCACCGATGCGTGGACCAGTCAGCATGGACAGGGGCGATACGTTTCCCTCACTGCCCATTGGGTTAATGTTGTTGAGCCAGGTACAGATCGTGCGAGTGGCGCAGGACGTGTCCTGCCCACTCCAAGGATTGCAGGAATCCAGTCTGTACGCATTGACTCCTCCTCATACACAAGTTCCTCAGAATCATCTCTGCAGGAGCCGTCACAGTCCACCTCCCGTGAACGTTTACCTATGACCGACATGAGCACAGCCGTGGCCAAACGTCAGCAGGCCGTCTTGAAACTAGTTTCATTGGGGAATCGAAGCCACACAGCGCAGGAGCTCTGGAATGCCATCAAGCAGGAGAGCGATGTGTGGTTACTGCCAGCGAATCTCCAGCCAGGCATGGTAGTGTGTGACAATGGCCGAAATCTGGTGGCAGCTTTGGCCCTTGGCAACCTCACTCACATCCCATGCCTGGCACATGTGCTCAATTTGGTTGTGCAGAGTTTTCTGAGGGACTATCCGGATCTTGATGCACTGCTGCACAAGGTCCGCCTAGAGTGTGCTCACTTGCGGCGTTCCAGCTTGGCAAGATCCCGCATTGCTGCTCTGCAGCGCCGATTCCGCCTTCCGGAACACCGCATCATATGTGACCTACCTACCAGGTGGAATTCCACGTTACATATGTTGGAGCGGTTGTGTGAGCAGCAGCGAGCAGTTATGGAGTACCAGCTGCATCAGGCGCAAAGAAGTCGCAGTCAGCGCCGATCAGACTTCACAACCACAGAGTGGGCCACTATGAAGGACGTCTGCCTGGTTTTGCGTCCTTTTGATTATTCCACGCGGATGGCAAGTGCAGATGATGCACTAGTCAGCATGACTGTACCCCTTATCTGCCTGCTTCAGCAAACTTTGCAAGGGTTAAGGGATGATGTTGTGGAAGAGGTGGAGGATGAGGAGTCACCTTTTCCATCAGCTTCTGGAGAGTCAGCACCACGTGGTTCCTCACAAAGGGGTACGCAGGGGCCACTTTGTGAGGAGGATGAGGAGGAGTCAATGGAGGAGGAAGAGCTCCGTCCAGAGGAGGGAGCGACACAATTGTCCAGTGGTCAGTGTGTACAGCGAGGGTGGGGTGATGACGAGCGGGCAGAGATCATGTCTCAAGCAGGGGACAGCGTTTCTGGGCCAGTTGGCAGTCTGCAGCACATGGTGGATTTCATGCTGCAGTGCCTGAGAAACGACCGCCGCGTCGACCACATTCTCAACATGCCTGATTATTGGGTGTTCACCCTCCTCGATCCTCGCTACCGGGACAACGTCCAAAACCTCATCCCAGCGTTGACCCGGGAGCGTAAAATGCGGGAGTACCACGACACACTGGTGAATTCCATCATCTTCTCCAGTCCAACTGAGATGAGTGCTGCTAGTGCTTTACAAAGCAGCTCAGTGCGTCGAGGCAGTGGGGGAGGCTCTGCCCAAAGAGGGAGCAGAAGCAGTGCCTCTGCCCAAGGCAAGCCCAGTATGGCACAACTGTGGCAAACTTTTGTGTGCCCGCCCCAAATGTCTACACCATCACCGGCGGCTCCAGTCAGCAGGAGGCAACGGTTCCGTCAGATGGTGACAGACTACATGGCTTGCCCTCTTACTGTACTCCCAGACGGCTCTTCCCCGTTCAAGTTTTGGGTCTCTAAGCTGGATACATGGCCAGAGCTAAGCCAGTATGCATTGGAGGTGCTGGCTTGCCCTGCGGCTAGTGTCTTATCGGAACGTGTCTTTAGTGCCGCAGGTGGTGTACTAACAGACCGTCGCATGCGACTATCCTCCGATAACGTTGACCGGCTTACTTTCCTGAAAATGAACCAGGCCTGGATCTCGCAGGAATTTGCCACTCCTCTGCCTGATTAAGTAATTGGGTGTCATCCAGGTCTCCTGCTGTGTTCATCTTTCTACCACCTGAACTGCTATTCCTGGGCTCCAACACCGCCAGTTGCGGCTCAGAAGTGCAGGCTGCACAGTAAAAACATACGACCCAGTGTTATTGGGTTTCAGTAACGTCAGCTGATCCCCAGCTGTGTAGCCGGCAATGTGTCCTGCGACCGCCACGCTGGCACAACATCCTAAATGGAAGGGAACCTGTCCCCCCTCCCCCCCCGTCGTTTGTTACTGAAAGAGCCACCTTGTGCAGCAGTAATGCTGCACAAGGAAAAGGTAGCTCTTTTAGTTTAGCGCCTTGCACACGCAGAACTTAACATTTATAAAATGTGTTCACTGATACCGTTATACTGTCCCGGAGCTGGGACTTTCCTTCGTAATGTGACGCAGCACAGCCGTCATTCCTACCCCCTTGCTGCCATGCGCTGCCTCCTCAGCGTTGTTTTAAGCTGTCACGGAGCCTGCGCTGTTCTGTTATCCCTTGGTCATGCCCTATTTGCGCTGCCTGTCTTCTGACATAATTTGGTGTCAGGCTGGATGCGCCTGTGCGGCCGCGCTGCCCGAGATCCCGCCTCGCAGTGTCTTCTGATTGAATCACACTGCGGGCCTGGGATCCATGGGCATGCGCAGTGCATATCTTCCCCTCGGGCTCTCGCTCATCTCCCTCCGCCTTCTTTAGACTGTGCGCCGTCAGCTGATCCCTAATAGCATGCCACGGCCGTGACACCGCACAGTCTGAAGAAGAGGGAAAGAGGGGAGTGAGAGTCGAGGATATGCACTGTGCATGCCCATGGATCCAAGGCCCGCAGTGGGATTACGTTAGATGACACTGCGAGGTGGGATCTGGAGCAGCGTGGACGCACAGGCACTGACAGCCTGACACCAAATTATGTCAGAAGACAGGCAGCGCTAATTGGGCATGTCCAAGGGATAACAGAACAGCGCAGGCTCCGTGACAGCTTAAAACAACGCTGAGGAGGCAGCGCACGGCACCAAGGGGATAGGAATGACAGCTGTGCTGCGCCCCATTACGAAGGAAATTCGCACCTCCGGGACGGTTTTACGGTATAAGGGGACACATTTTTAGTGTTTACTTCTGTGTTTGCAAGGAGCATAATTAAAAGAGCAACATTTTCCTTTTGCATCCTTAGTGCTGCACAAGATGGCTCTTTCAGCTACAAACGTCTTGGGGGGGGGGTTAAAGGTTCCCTTTCAACTTGCTCCAATCAGGCTTCGGCCTACACTCTGTTCCTCTGCTCCTCCTGCTGTCCCTGGGCTCTAACACCACCAGTTGGTGCCTGGAAGTGCTGTCTGCACAGTCTACAGTCGTTCCTCTGTTATTGGGTTTCAGTAACGTCAGCTGATCCCCAGCTGTGTGTGCGGCAATACCTCCAATCTGCTCCTCCTGCTGTCCCTGGGCTCTAACACCGCCAGTTGGTGCCTGGAAGTGCTGTCTGCACAGTCAACAGTCCCTCCTCTGTTATTGGGGTTCAGTAACGTCAGCTGATCCCCAGCTGTGTGTGCGGCAATTCCTCCAATCTGCTCCTCCTACTCTCCCTGGGCTCTAACACCGCCAGTTGGTGCCTGGAAGTGCTGTCTGCACAGTCAACAGTCCCTCCTCTGTTATTGGGGTTCAGTAACGTCAGCTGATCCCCAGCTGTGTGTGCGGCAATTCCTCCAATCTGCTCCTCCTGCTCTCCCTGGGCTCTAACACCGCCAGTTGGTGCCTGGAAGTGCTGTCTGCACAGTCAACAGTCGCTCCTCTGTTATTGGGGTTCAGTAACGTCAGCTGATCCCCAGCTGTGTGTGCGGCAATTCCTCCAATCTGCTCCTCCTGCTCTCCCTGGGCTCTAACACCGCCAGTTGGTGCCTGGAAGTGCTGTATGCACAGTCAACAGTCCCTCCTCTGTTATTGGGGTTCAGTAACGTCAGCTGATCCCCAGCTGTGTGTGCGGCAATTCCTACAATCTGCTCCTCCTGCTCTCCCTGGGCTCTAACACCGCCAGTTGGTGCCTGGAAGTGCTGTCTGCACAGTCAACAGTCCCTCCTCTGTTATTGGGGTTCAGTAACGTCAGCTGATCCCCAGCTGTGTGTGCGGCAATTCCTCCAATCTGCTCCTCCTGCTCTCCCTGGGCTCTAACACCGCCAGTTGGTGCCTGGAAGTGCTGTCTGCACAGTCAACAGTCGCTCCTCTGTTATTGGGGTTCAGTAACGTCAGCTGATCCCCAGCTGTGTGTGCGGCAATTCCTCCAATCTGCTCCTCCTGCTCTCCCTGGGCTCTAACACCGCCAGTTGGTGCCTGGAAGTGCTGTCTGCACAGTCAACAGTCGCTCCTCTGTTATTGGGGTTCAGTAACGTCAGCTGATCCCCAGCTGTGTATCCGGCAACGTGTCATGCGACCACCACGCTGGCACAACTAAAATGTAAGGGGACCTGTCCCCCCCCCAGGCGTTTGTTACTGAAAGAGCCACCTTGTGCAGCACTAATACTGCACAAGGAAAAGGTCGCTCTTGAAAGTATGCTCCTTGCAAGCGCTGAAGTACACACTCATGTAATGTGTCCCCTCACACCGTCCAACCGTCCTGGAGGTGGGACTTTCCTTTGTAATGTGACGCAGCACAGCCGTCATTGCTACCCCCTTGGCACCGTGCGCTGGCTCCTTAGCGTTGTTTGATTCCGTCATGGACCCTGCGCTGTTATGTTATCCCTTGGCCATGCACAGTTTGCGCTGCCCGTCCTCTGACATCATTTAGGTGTCAGGCTAGCAGTGCCTGTGCGTCCAAGCTGCCCGAGATCCAACCTTGCAGTGTCATCTAATGTAATCCCACTGTGGGCCAGGGATCCATGGGCATGCGCAGTGCATATCATCGCCTCTCACTCACCTCCTTCCTGCTTCTTCATGCTGTGCGGCATCACGGCCGTGGCATGCTATAAGGGATCAGCTGACGCCGCCTAGTCTGAAGACGACTGTGCTGTGTCACATTACAAAGGAAAGTCCCACTTCCGGGACGGTTTGACGGTATGAGGGGACACATTATATGAGTGTGTACTTCAGCGTTTGCAAGGAGCATAATTTTAGGAGCCACCATTTTCCATGTGCAGTATTACTGCTGTACAAGATGGCTCTTTCAGCAACAAATGCCTGGGGGGGGGGGTTAAAGGTTCCCTTTCAACTTGCTCCACTGCAGGCTTCGGCCTACACTCTGCTCCTCTTTGATTCCCTGGGTTTCAACACTGTCAGTTGCCACCTGGAAGTGTTGTCTACACAGAAAAAAACACTAGCTGATGTGTCAGTGGGGTTCAGCACCGCCAGCTGTTACCCTGCTGTGTAGTCGGCAACGTGTCCAGCACAAGCCACGCTGGCACAACAGACCAAAAGCTGCCACCAGTGCAGGCTTCGGCCTACACTCTGCTCCTCTCCTCCTCCTGCTGACCCTGGGCTATAACACCGCCAGTTGTAGCCTGGAAGTGCTAGCTGCACAGAGAAAAACACCCGCCAATGTGTCAGTGGGGTTCAGCACCGCCAGCTGTTCCCCTGCTGTGTAGCCGGCAACGTGACCTGCAAACGCCACGCAGGCACATGAACTGAAATTGAAGGAAGCCTGCCCCCCACCCCCAGGTTTGTACAAGGTGGCTGACTTTTTCTCCTTGCCCACGTGGAACTCAACATGTATAAAATGTGTCTCAGTAGAGACCATTACATTGTCCCTGAGGTGTGACTTTCCTTTTCAATGACACGCAGCACCCCCCTTGGTAGCGCTGCCCGTCTTCTGACATCATTGGTTGGCTGGCTGTGCCTGCGCGTCCGCCCTGCCCAACACAACGCCCCTCATTGTCTCATTTATTTTGACAGCGAGGGTGTGATTGATGGGCATGTGTACTGCATATGTTCGCCTGTCTTAACTCATCTCCTTCCGCCTTCTTCAGACTGTGCGGCCTCATGGCCGCGGCATGCGATAAGGGATCAGCTGAGGCCGCACAGTCTGAAGCAGGTGTAAGGACATGAGTGAGCGGCGAACATATTTACTGCACAAGGCCATGAATTCCAGACCCGCAGTGTGAATTTTAGAAATCACACTTTGGTTGTGGGATTCATGGCCATCGCTAACCGCACCGGCCAACATGAAATGAGGTCAGAAGACGGGTAGCGCTCACAGGGCATTGCCAAGGGATAACACAAGAGCGCAGACTCCTGTACAGCAAATAACAACGCTCAGGAAGCAGCGCCCAGCACAAAGGCGTTATTTTTCGACACCTGTGCTGCGTGTCATTAAAAAGACAAGTCACGCCTCCACTACAGTTCTACTGTACACTGGGCTAAATTGTGTACGTGTTTTATTCAGCGTGTGCAATGAGAAAAATTCATAGAGCAACCATTGACTTGTGCAGCATTAATGCTGTACAAGGTGTGGCTCTTGTACTTTGTAACACCTGAGGGGGGGTAAAGGTGACCTTTGAAATTGGTTCTACTAGGCTTCGGCCTTCACTCTGCTCTTCCTGCTGACCCTGGGCTCTAACACCACCAGTTTGAGCCCGGACATGCTAGCTGCACAGAGAAAAACACCAGCCAATGTGTTAGTGGGGTTCAGCAGCGTCAGCTGTTCCCCTGTTGTGTAGCCGGCATCGTGTCCAGCACAAGTCACGCTGGCACAACAGACCAAAAGCTGCCACCAGTGCAGGCTTCGGCCTACACTTTGCTCCTCTCCTCCTCCTGCTGACCCTGGGCTCTAACACCGCCAGTTTTTGCCCGGACATGCTAGCTGCACAGAGAAAAACACCAGCCAATGTGTTAGTGGGGTTCAGCACCGCCAGCTGTTCCCCTGCTGTGTAGCCGGCAACGTGACCTGCAAACGCCACGCAGGCACATGAACTGAAATTGAAGGAAGCCTGCCCCCCACCCCCAGGTGTTTCTATGTATAACAGCCACCTTGTACAGCAGTAATGCTGCATTTGTACAAGGTGGCTGACTTTTTCTCCTTGCCCACGTGGAACTCAACACGTACAAAATGTGTCTCAGTAGACACCATTACATTGTCCCTGAGGTGTGACTTTCCTTTTCAATGACATGCAGCACCCCCCTTGGTAGCGCTGCCCGTCTTCTGACATCATTGGTTGGCTGGCTGTGCCTGTGCGTCCGCCCTGCCCAACACAACGCCCCTCGTTGTCTCATTTATTTTGTGATTGATGGGCATGTGTTCGCCTGTCTTAACTCATCTCCTTCCGCCTTCTTCAGACTGTGCAGCCTCATGGCCGCGGCATGCGATAAAGGATCAGCTGAGGCCGCACAGTCTGAAGCAGGTGTAAGGACATGAGTGAGCGGCGAACATATTTACTGCACAAGGCCATGAATTCCAGACCCGCAGTGTGAATTTTAGAAATCACACTGTGGGTGTGGGATTCATGGCCATCGCTAACCGCATCGGCCAACATGAAATGAGGTCAGAAGACGGGCAGCGCTCACAGGGCATTGCCAAGGGATAACACAAGAGCGCAGACTCCTGTACAGCAAATAACAACGCTCAGGAAGCAGTGCCCAGCACAAAGGCGTTATTTTTCGACACCTGTGCTGCGTGTCATTAAAAAGACAAGTCACGCCTCCACTACAGTTCTACTGTACACTGGGCTAAATTGTGTACGTGTTTTATTCAGCGTGTGCAATGAGAAAAATTCATAGAGCAACCATTGACTTGTGCAGCATTAATGCTGTACAAGGTGTGGCTCTTGTACTTTGTAACACCTGAGGGGGGGTAAAGGTGACCTTTGAAATTGGTTCTACTAGGCTTCGGCCTTCACTCTGCTCCTCCTGCTGACCCTGGGCTCTAACACCGCCAGTTTGAGCCCGGACATGCTAGCTGCACAGAGAAAAACACCAGCCAATGTGTTAGTGGGGTTCAGCAGCGTCAGCTGTTCCCCTGCTGTGTAGCCGGCATCGTGTCCAGCACAAGTCACGCTGGCACAACAGACCAAAAGCTGCCACCAGTGCAGGCTTCGGCCTACACTCTGCTCCTCTCCTCCTCCTGCTGACCCTGGGCTCTAACACCGCCAGTTTTTGCCCGGACATGCTAGCTGCACAGAGAAAAACACCAGCCAATGTGTTAGTGGGGTTCAGCAGCGTCAGCTGTTCCCCTGTTGTGTAGCCGGCATCGTGTCCAGCACAAGCCACGCTGGCACAACAGACCAAAAGCTGCCACCAGTGCAGGCTTCGGCCTACACTCTGCTCCTCTCCTCCTCCTGCTGACCCTGGGCTCTAACACCGCCAGTTTTTGCCCGGACATGCTAGCTGCACAGAGAAAAACACCAGCCAATGTGTTAGTGGGGTTCAGCACCGCCAGCTGTTCCCCTGCTGTGTAGCCGGCAACGTGACCTGCAAACGCCACGCAGGCACATGAACTGAAATTGAAGGAAGCCTGCCCCCCACCCCCAGGTGTTTCTATGTATAACAGCCACCTTGTACAGCAGTAATGCTGCATTTGTACAAGGTGGCTGACTTTTTCTCCTTGCCCACGTGGAACTCAACACGTACAAAATGTGTCTCAGTAGAGTCCATTACATTGTCCCTGAGGTTTGACTTTCCTTTTTAATAACACGCAGCACCCCCCTTGGTAGCGCTGCCCGTCTTCTGACATCATTGGTTGGCTGGCTGTGCCTGCGCGTCCGCCCTGCCCAACACAACGCCCCTCGTTGTCTCATTTATTTTGACAGCGAGGGTGTGATTGATGGGCATGTGCACTGCATATGTTCGCCTGTCTTAACTCATCTCCTTCCGCCTTCTTCAGACTGTGCGGCCTCATGGCCGCGGCATGCGATAAGGGATCAGCTGAGGCCGCACAGTCTGAGGCAGGTGTAAGGACATGAGTGAGCTGCGAACATATTTACTGCACAAGGCCAGGAATTCCAGACCCGCAGTGTGAATTTTAGAAATCACACTGTGGGTGTGGGATTCATGGCCATCGCTAACCGCACCGGCCAACATGAAATGAGGTCAGAAGATTGGCAGCGCTCACAGTCACAGGGCGTTGCCAAGGGATAACACAAGAGCGCAGACTCCTGTACAGCAAATAACAACGCTCAGGAAGCAGCGCCCAGCACCAAGGCGTTATTTTTTGGACACCTGTGCTGCGTCTGATTAAAAAGACAAGTCACGCCTCCAATACAGTTCTACTGTACAATGGGCAAAATTTTGTACGTCTTTCATTCTGCGTGTGCAATGAGCAAAACTTAAAGAGCAACCTTTCACTTTTGGAGCATTACTGCTGCACAAGGTGTGGCTCTTCTACATTGTAACACCTGAGGGTGGGTTAAAGGTGACCTTTGAAATTGGTTCAATTAGGCTGCGGCCTACACTCTGCTCCTCTCCTCCTCCTGCTGACCCTGGGCTCTAACACCGCCAGTTGGGGTCCGGACGTGCTAGCTGCACAGAGAAAAACACCAGCCAATGTGTTAGTGGGGTTCAGCACCGCCAGCTGTTCCCCTGCTGTGTGGCCGGCATCGTGTCCAGCACAAGCCACGCTGGCACAACAGACCAAAAGCTGCCACCAGTGCAGGCTTCGGCCTACACTCTGCTCCTCTCCTCCTCCTCCTGCTGACCCTGGGTTCTAACACCGCCAGTTGGGGCCCGGACGTGCTAGCTGCACAGAGAAAAACACCAGCCAATGTGTTAGTGGGGTTCAGCACCGCCAGCTGTTCCCCTGCTGTGTAGCTGGCAATGTGACCTGCAAACGCCATGCAGGCACCTGAACTGAAATTAAAGGGACCCTGGCCCCCCCCCCCAAGGTGTTTCTATGTATAACAGCCACCTTGTACAGCAGTAATGCTGCATTTGTACAAGGTGGCTGACTTTTACTCCTTGCCCGCGTGGAACTCAACACGTACAAAATGTGTCTCAGTAGAGACCATTACATTGTCCCTGAGGTGTGACTTTCCTTTTAAATGACACGCAGCACCCCCCTTGGTAGCGCTGCCCGTCTTCTGACATCATTGGTTGGCTGGCTGTGCCTGTGCGTCCGCCCTGCCCAACACAACGCCCCTCGTTGTCTCATTTATTTTGACAGCGAGGGTGTGATTGATGGGCATGTGCACTGCATATGTTCGCCTGTCTTAACTCATCTCCTTCCGCCTTCTTCAGACTGTGCGGCCTCATGGCCGCGGCATGCGATAAGGGATCAGCTGAGGCCGCACAGTCTGAGGCAGGTGTAAGGACATGAGTGAGCGGCGAACATACTGTATTTACTGCACAAGGCCAGGAATTCCAGACCCGCAGTGTGAATTTTAGAAATCACACTGTGGGTGTGGGATTCATGGCCATCGCTAACCGCATCGGCCAACATGAAATGAGGTCAGAAGATTGGCAGCGCTCACAGTCACAGGGCGTTGCCAAGGGATAACACAAGAGCGCAGACTCCTGTACAGCAAATAACAACGCTCAGGAAGCAGCGCCCAGCACAAAGGTGTTATTTTTCGACACCTGTGCTGCGTGTCATTAAAAAGACAAGTCACGCCTACAATACAGTTCTACTGTACAATGGACAAAATAGTGTACGTCTTTCATTCTGCGTGTGCAATGAGCAAAATGTAAAGAGCAACCTTTCACTTGTGTAGCATTACTGTTGCACAAGATGTGGCTCTTCTAAATTTAAACACCTGAGGGTGGGTTAAAGGTGACCATTGAAATTGGTTCAATTAGGCTGCGGCCTACACTCTGCTCCTCTCCTCCTCCTGCTTACCCTGGGCTCTAACACCGCCAGTTGGGGCCCGGACGTGCTAGCTGCACAGAGAAAAACACCAGCCAATGTGTCAGTGGGGTTCAGCTATGCCAGCTGTTCCCCCGCTGTGTAGCCAGCAACGTGTCCTGCAAACGCAACGCAGACACAAAGCTGCCTCCAGTGCAGGCTTCGGCCTACACTCTGCTCCCCTTGCTTACCCTTTGCCCCAACACCGCTAGTTGTGGCTTTAGGAAGACAATCTTGAATAGGCAACGCTTCCGGGTTCCAGCACCGTCAGCTGGTTCTCGCCAGTGTTTTTGTCACGGGTACTCCCTCGTGCCAAACCTGGTTCCAGCACCGTCAGCTGTTTCCGGGTACTGTCAAACTCACTGAGACACCTATGTGTTGCCCCGTCGTGTTGTGGTCGGGTTAGCCAACTCCAGGGTGCCTCCAGTTTAGGAGCTTCCTATGTGGGCTGCGTGAACTGGTAGTCAAGGCTGGTTCTGTAGTGCCAGTAGGCCCAGCTCCCCCTGTAGGACTGTTGGGGTTCGGTAACTGCGGCTGCCTCGCGGCCTAGCTGTTCTCTCCTCTCCTGTGGGCCTTCGGGTCCACCACCTGGTTCCAGCACCGTCAGCTGGTTCCGGGCAGAGCCTTTGGCTTAGGTGCCTCCTCCTGGGTATCCGAGTTCCGCCATCGCCAGGCGGTCCTTGGTAGTGCTTTTAAGCGCGGGCACCTACAGCTTAGTAACCGGGTTCCAGCACCGTCAGCTGGTCTTCGGTGCCATTGGCTCTTGCACACTGGGGCAACGCATCCGGGTTCCAGCACCGCCAGCTGGTTCCCGGCAGTGTTTTTGTCACGGGTACTCCCTCGTGCCCAGCCTGGGGGCAGCACCGTCAGCTGTTTCCGGGTACTGTCAAACTCACTGAGACACCTATGCGTTGCCCCGTCGTGTTGCGGTCGGGTTAGCCAACTCCAGGGTGCCTCCAGTTTAGGAGCTTCCTATGTGGGCTGCGTGAATTGGCAGTCAAGGCTGGTTCTGTAGTGCCAGTAGGCCCAGCTCCCCCTGTAGGACTGTTGGGGTTCGGTAACTGCGGCTGCCTCGCGGCCTAGCTGTTCTCTCATCTCCTGTGGACCTTCAGGTCCACCACCTGGTTCCAGCACCGTCAGCTGGTTCCGGGCAGAGCCTTTGGCTTAGGTGCCTCCTCCTGGGTATCCGAGTTCCGCTATCGCCAGGCGGTCCTTGGTAGTGCTTTTAAGCGCGGGCACCTGCAGCTTAGTAACCGGGTTCCAGCACCGTCAGCTGGTCTTCGGTGCCATTGGCTCCTGCACACTGGGGCAACGCATCCGGGTTCCAGCACCGCCAGCTGGTACCCGGCAGTGTTTTGGTCACGGGTACTCCCTCGTGCCCAGCCTGGTTCCAGCACCGTCAGCTGTTTCCGGGTACTGTCAAACTCACTGAGACACCTATGCGTTGCCCCGTCGTGTTGCAGTCGGGTTAGCCAACTCCAGGGTGCCTCCAGTTTAGGAGCTTCCTATGTGGGCTGCGTGAATTGGCAGTCAAGGCTGGTTCTGTAGTGCCAGTAGGCCAAGCTCCCCCTGTAGGACTGTTGGGGTTCGGTAACTGCGGCTGCCTCGCGGCCTAGCTGTTCTCTCATCTCCTGTGGACCTTCGGGTCCACCACCTGGTTCCAGCACCGTCAGCTGGTTCCGGGCAGAGCCTTTGGCTTAGGTGCCTCCTCCTGGGTATCGGAGTTCCACCATCGCCAGGCGGTCCTTGGTAGTGCTTTTAAGCGCGGGCACCTACAGCTTAGTAACCGGGTTCCAGCACCGTCAGCTGGTCTTCGGTGCCATTGGCTCTTGCACACTGGGGCAACGCATCCGGGTTCCAGCACTGCCAGCTGGTTCCCGGCAGTGTTTTTGTCACGGGTACTCCCTCGTGCCCAGCCTGGTTCCAGCACCGTCAGCTGTTTCCGGGTACTGTCAAACTCACTGAGACACCTATGCGTTGCCCCGTCGTGTTGCGGTCGGGTTAGCCAACTCCAGGGTGCCTCCAGTTTAGGAGCTTCCTATGTGGGCTGCGTGAATTGGCAGTCAAGGCTGGTTCTGTAGTGCCAGTAGGCCAAGCTCCCCCTGTAGGACTGTTGGGGTTCGGTAACTGCGGCTGCCTCGCGGCCTAGCTGCTCTCTCATCTCCTGTGGACCTTCGGGTCCACCACCTGGTTCCAGCACCGTCAGCTGGTTCCGGGCAGAGGCTTTGGCTTAGGTGCCTCCTCCTGGGTATCCGAGTTCCGCCATCGCCAGGCGGTCCTTGGTAGTGCTTTTAAGCGCGGGCACCTACAGCTTAGTAACCGGGTTCCAGCACCGTCAGCTGGTCTTCAGTGCCATTGGCTCTTGCACACTGGGGCAACGCATCCGGGTTCCAGCACCGCCAGCTGGTTCCCGGCAGTGTTTTTGTCACGGGTACTCCCTCGTGCCCAGCCTGGGGGCAGCACCGTCAGCTGTTTCCGGGTACTGTCAAACTCACTGAGACACCTATGCATTGCCCCGTCGTGTTGCGGTCGGGTTAGCCAACTCCAGGGTGCCTCCAGTTTAGGAGCTTACTATGTGGGCTGCGTGAATTGGCAGTCAAGGCTGGTTCTGTAGTGCCAGTAGGCCAAGCTCCCCCTGTAGGACTGTTGGGGTTCGGTAACTGCGGCTGCCTCGCGGCCTAGCTGTTCTCTCCTGTGGACCTTCGGGTCCACCACCTGGTTCCAGCACCGTCAGCTGGTTCTTCGCAGTGTCTATTGCTCTTGTACCTTCTGCTCCCCATCCTGGTTCCAGTACCGTCAGCTGGTTCCGGGCAGAGCCTTTGGCTTAGGTGCCTCCTTCTGGGTATCCGAGTTCCACCAACGTCAGGTGGTCCTTGGTAGTGCTTTCAGGCACGGGTACCTCCTGCTTAGTAACCGTGTTCCAGTATCGTCAGCTGGACCTCGGTAGTTCCATTGGCTCTTGGACCTTCGGCTACCCATCCGGGTTCCAGTACCGTCAGCTGGTTCTCGGCAGTGTCTTTTGCTCTTGTACCTTCTGCTACCCATCCTGGTTCCAGTAACGTCAGCTGGTTCCGGGCAGAGCCTTTGGCTTAGGTGCCTCCTTCTGGGTATCCGAGTTCCGCCAACGTCAGGCGGTCCTTGGTAGTGCTTTTTAGCACGGGTACCTCCTGCTTAGTAACTGGGTTCCAGTAACGTCAGCTGGTCCTCAGTAGTTCCATTGGCTCTTGGACCTTCGGGTAGCCAGCCAAGTTCCAGTTCCATCAGCTGGTTCTCGGCATTTTCTCAGCCTTCTTGTACCTTCTGCTACGTTTTCAAGTTGAAGACCCTAAAGACGACATCACGGAAGACCACCCCTAAGATGACGACGACGACCCTGGAGATGACGACCCTGAAGACCACCCCGATGACGACGACGGCGGAGACGATGACGGCGGAGATGACGACGGCGGAGACGACGACGGCGGAGACGACGACCCTGGAGACGACGACATGGAAGACCGAGAAGCAGAAGAACAAGAGGCTGCAGAACAAAGAGCAGAAGAACATTAAGCATAACACTTAATATCAGAGCAAAAGATATGTAAATTATATGCAGAAGAAGACTAAGCAGTGTATGGGGGTGAGTCCGTTCCTCCTCGTGGTGCCCCTGGATAAAGCCTGATGCTGCAGGCCAAACTGAACGCGGACAAATGTAACTTTTGTGACTGGCAGAACGGAAGGTGTAATCTTCAAACTTTTATAGATAACAACTACGGGAATGCCTGTCACAAATGTGAATATGATGTAAAAGTAGAATAGGAAGAATAATAATAGTTGGATAAAATGAATATGAAGAATGTAATAAAAAAAAAAAATTTAGAAGAAGATGAATAAGGTGAAGAAGTTGATGTCAAAGATGCTGATGATGATGATGAAGATGAAAGTGTGGGAAAATAAAAAAAAAAAAAAAAAGGGGGAAGGGCGTGGAATAGTGAAACATCAATATTTTTTAAAAAAAAATACATAGTCAATATCTTTGTCAATCCTAACGTCTTTAAAAAAATAAAAAATCATGTTATTCTATTTGATTGGGCTACGCCTCTATCACTTTAATGTCTCCGCCACCTCCCCAAATACATCCTGCATTATTCTTAGTTGTTCTCCTTCATGTAGAATAAACTTACAAGGAAAGAAAGGCTTTATTTTAATTCCGATATTTTGGTCCCATTGACTTGCATTGGGATCGGATATCGGTATCGGCGATATCCGATATTTTTTGAATATCGGCCGATCCAATCCGATACCGATACTTTCCGATATCGGAAGGTATCGCTCAACACTAGTTATGTGCAGTGTGCCTTTGGTATTTTGACCTTAAAATGGCGAATCTTACTAACTTGCATGCAACTGCAACCTGAAAATGTGGACCGTGTAGTGAAGGCATGCATCTGTCTGCACAATTTTGTTTCCAGACATGAACCCCAGGTGGTTGACCCCGATGACTGTGATTCGAACCTCATCAGCATAGATTCGACTGCTGTTCGGTCTACAGTTGAAATTATGAGGATTCATGATCAATTTGCCAATTACTTCACACATAAAGACCTTGTTCCATGGCAAGACGTACACGTGTGAAAATGTTGAAGCCTGATGTTATTTGTGAAATGTGTGGGGCAATTTTTGTTTGTTTGAGTTTCTATAACCTTATCTAGTGTAAAAAGTTAAAGTCATACAAGAATATGAAATTTTAAAGTAACAGTTTACTATAAATCTTAGAAAATATTCCAACCTCAGTGTTGGTAGACATTTTAAACATATGATATCCCATAGGGATGAACAAAAACATACACAAAAAATTTGGTGAAATTAAATTAAACACGAAAAATGTAAACGCTGTAATTGCAACAGGTTGGTGACAGTGAACAGTACTTATAGACTGTGATATTGCGCGGGCGTATTGTCTGCCCAACTTTACGATGGACTGCTACATTGCCTCTGCTGTTCGATGCTCGGTTCACCCCGGCCTCTGTATTGTGGGTTGTAGGCCGGCATGTCCATGCTTCTTGTTCTCGAGGAAGTGGGTTCCTGGGGGCCCAAAAATTCCTCAACGAGGTCATTAAGTCTTTGCCTAAACATAATGTTTCTGTGTTCTGTGTGATATTTTGAACTACAGGCACATAGGACAAAAGCAGGAGCTTCCACTCATTGGCTGCATATACAGACTCACGGGATTGCAAGTCCGTAATTTCCCGCCTCAGGTCTCTGTGTTCACTGCGACACAGATCCTCTACCCATTGGAGTCCATCGACAATTATGGCATCAGCTTCATCTTTTTAGGATGCTCGCTTGCGTCCGCGCTGTGCTTGCAAACGGGCACTGACACTAGAAGCCACAGTACTTCTCTCCACAGATCGTGGCTTGCTCATGCCAGACACATCTTCAGCGCCCGTTTGCTGGCTTGGTTCCAGTGGAGATGGCTCCGATTCCTCTGCCTCTCTAGGTGCAGCAGTACTGCATATCGTTCAATAACAACAACAAAAAAATTAATTATTTTAATTTAAACTATTTTGTCTCGCACACCTAAATCTTTTTACTTACGAGCGCTGTGACAAAGTTTTTTGTAGAAAGAGCAATTGCTCATAATGCCCTTAAAGGGTGACCCGTTTGCCACCAGATACACTGGGTGTGTTTTGGCTGTTGCGGAAGTCACATACAAAGTGATCCCTAATAGATCTCCAACGGGTATGGACAGCATCGGCTTTACAGTAAAAAATAAAAAAAAATGTTTTGACTGCTTGCAATGTTTACATTTTTCAAGTTAACTTCAACAATATTTACCAATTTTTTTCTTAGAGGATGCCGACTTCTCCATATATTGTGGGTCAAAGTGGCATATGATTTTATCCAACAACTTCCGGTTTTTCACAATATCGTGGTGGGAGCTGTCGCTTTGGTCCCATATGGATGGATTGGCTTCCACTAGAGTGATCAGCGACTCGTTGTGTATGTCCAAGGGCTCTTCGTCAACCACAATCCTTTTTTTTTTGGCGGGTGGCTTGGACTATGTAAACACAAAACGCTATATTGAAAGGTTGAATTTCATTTTCATTTCACTGAATGGATAGATAGATAGATAGATAGTTGATAGATAGTAGATAGATAGATAGATAGTAGATAAATAGTGGATAGATAGTAGTAGATGATTTTGCAATGTTTGTTTTGGTTGCTTGTCCTTGTTGGGTTTTGTTTATGTTGTGATATATAAGTAGTTTTTTAACCAGGGTTTTACGCGTTGTTTAGATATTTATTTCTTGTACTATGTTTGAGTAGTAGGTTTTTAGTAGATTTAGTAGATTTTTTTAATACT
This sequence comes from Ranitomeya imitator, assembly GCF_032444005.1. Taxonomy (NCBI): domain Eukaryota; kingdom Metazoa; phylum Chordata; class Amphibia; order Anura; family Dendrobatidae; genus Ranitomeya; species Ranitomeya imitator. Next base: position 237,919,365 of record NC_091284.1, read on the forward strand.
AAAAAAAATAGTAGATTTTTTAATACCAAAAAAAGGGAAACTTTTTTTTTTTTTTTGGGGGGGGGGTCAAAAAGGAACATTAATAGCGTGATATTTACCGCTGGTAGGTGTGGCGATGACAGGCGGCGTGGCTGTTTTTTTTTTCTTGTGTCCTCCTTGTTCAACAATATATGGTGTAGTTAAAAAAAAATGTTTACAATTCTTGTATCAATAAGTTTATGCGTGAAAAAAACAAAATGTCTGGCATGTACCTCTGTCGCTTTTGCCTGTTTCTTGGGGGGGGGGCCTAGCAGGTTCGTGCTCCGAAGACTCCTATTTGCAATAAAAACATGATTATACATGTGCTTACCTCAATTGTTTCGAACAGCTGACATGTGCCCGTAATAGGTGCGAGAAGAATCGCGATCTGCCTGCGCCTATTAACTAGTTAAATGACGCTGTCAAACGCAGACAGCGGCATTTAACTACCGCATCCGGCCGGGCGGCCGGAAATGACGTCATCGCCGACCCCATCACATGATCGGAGGTCGGCGATGCTTCTCCATTGTAACCATAGAGGTCCTTGAGACCTCTATGGTTATTGATCGCCGGTAGCTGTGAGCGCCACCCTGTGGTCGGTGCTCACAGCACACCTGCAATTCTGCTACATAGCAGCGAACAGCAGATCACTGCTATGTAGCAGAGGTGATCGTGCTGTGCCTGCTTCTAGCCTCCCATGGAGGCTATTGAAGCATGGCAAAAGTAAAAAAAACTTAAAAAAATGTGAAAAATAAAAAAAATATAAAAGTTTAAATCAACCCCCTTTCGCCCCAATCAAAATAAATCAATAAAAAAATCAAATCTACACATATTTGGTATTACCGCGCTCAGAATCGCCCGATCTATCAATTAAAAAAAAGCATTAACCTGATCACTAAACAGCGTAGCGAGAAAAAAATTTGAGACGCCAGAATTACGTTTTTTTGGTCACCGCGACATTGCATTAAAATGCAATAACGGGCGATCAAAAGAACATATCTGCTCCAAAATGCTATCATTAAAAACGTCATCTCGGCACGCAAAAAATAAGCCCTCAACCGACCCTAGATCATGAAAAATGGAGACGCTACGAGTATCGGAAAATGGCACAATTTTATTTTATTTTTTTTAGCAAAGTTTGGAATTTTTTTTCACCACTTAGGTAAAAAATAACCTAGTCATGTGTCATAGGTGTCTATGAACTCGTACTGACCTGGAGAATCATAATGTCAGGTCAGTTTTAGCATTTAGTGAACCTAGCAAAAAAGCCAAACAAATACAAGTGTGGGATTGCACTTTTTTGCAATTTCACCGCACTTGGATTTTTTTTCCCGTTTTCTAGTACACGACATGCTAAAACCAATGATGTCATTCAAAAGTACAGCTCGTCCCGCAAAAAATAAGCCCTCACATGGCCAAATTTATGGAAAAATAAAAAAGTTATGGCTCTGGGAAAGAGGGGAGTGAAAAACGAACATGGAAAAACAAAAAATCCCAAGGTCATGAAGGGGTTAATACTTGGTGGCAAACCCTTGTTGGCAAGCACAGCAGTCAGACTTTTTTTGGAGTTGTGATGAGGTTTGCGCACATTTCACGAGGAATTTTGGTCCATTCCTCTTTGCAGATCATCTCTAAATCATTAAGATTTTAAGGCTGCCGCTTGGCATCTCAAAGCTTCAACTCCCTCCATTTGTTTTCTATGGGATTAAAGTCTGTAGACTGGCTATGCCACTCCATTACCTAAATGTACTTCTTTTTGAGCCATTCCTTTGCTGCCTTGGTTGTATGTTTTGGGTCATTGTTGGAAGATTCAGCCACGACCAATTTTAATGTGCTGGCAGAGGGAAGAAGGTTGTCACTCAGAATTTTACGGTACATAACTCCATCCATTTTCCCATTGATGCATTGAAGTAGTCCTGTGCCCTTAGCAGAGAAACACCCCCAAAACATAATGTTTCCACCTCCATGCTTGACAGTGGGGACAGTGTTCTTTGGGTCATTGGGGCAGAATTTCTCTTCCTCCAAACACGGTGAGTTGAGTTAATGCCAAAGAGCTCAATTTTTGTCTCAGCACCTTCTCCCAATCACTCACAGAATCATCAAGGTGTTCATTGACAAACTTCAGACGGGCCTGCACATGTGTGTTCTTGAGCAGGGGGACCTTGCGGGCACTGCAGGATTTAAACCTTTAATGTGTTACCAATGGTTTTCTCAGTGACTGTGGTTCCATCTGCCTTGAGATAATTAACAAGTTCTGCCGTGTAGTTTTAGGCTGATCTCTCACCTTCTTCATGATCAAGGATACCCCATGAGGTGAGATTTTGCATTGTGCCCCAGATCGATGTTGATTGACAGTCATTTTGTATTTCTTCCATTTTCCTACTATTGCACCAACAGTTGTCTCTGTCACACCCAACATCTTACTTATGGTTTTGCAGCCCATTCCAGCATTGTGCAGGTCTATGATCTTGTCGCTGACATCCTTAGAAAGCTCTTTGGTCTTGCCCTTGTTGTAGAGGTTTGAGTCGGACTGATAAATTGAGTCTGTGGACAGGATTCTTTTATAAAGGTGACTATGCAAGACAGCTGTCTTTAATGCAGGTAACAAGTTGATTAGGAGCATCTAACTGGTCTGTAGGAGCCAGAACTCTTAATGGTTGCTAGGTGATCAAATACTGATTTCTCACTGCAAAATGCAAACAAATTTATATAATTTGTACAATGTGATTTTCTGGATTTTATTTTTGATATTCTATCTCTCAATGTTAAAATTAACTTAACCTTAAAATTATAGACTGTTCTTGTCTTTGTCAGTGGTAAAGCATACAAAATCAGAGATCAAATAATTATTTCCGTCAATGTTTTTGAAAAGCTGGTGACTGGTTCCCTTTACATGGGAGCTGTAATTTCAACTTTGCTTAAATCATCAGTACAAGAAAATTTAAAATAAGACACTTTGTAATGTATCTTAACAGAGAATTCTGCATCATTCTCCACTTATAAGCCACCACGTCTCCACCACTTGGAAAAAACCCTTACATTTGTCTTGCTCAAGACGAGATGGACTTTCAGCACATTTGTGCATCGTGTTATTGCTTTTATTATATTTTGTGGAGTGTGAAAACAGGCTGAGAGAGACACAGAAATATTGTACTGAACTTTCTACAAGTCTTATACAGTATCTCGTTTCACACCGGCATTCGCATCTAGACTGCCCAGTACTGCTGAGTAATTTCCTCCGTGTTGCTGTTACTTCTATTTGGGAAGTGACATAAAGGGTATAAGGATCTGTCTAGCCAGCCAGTGTGCTACCAGTTGAAATTCAGTGAAGGATTAGTGACAGCAAAACCTGAAGAAAGCAGTGAGATAATGACCGGCAAAAAGAGATACAGATGCAGGAGACTACAACTGGGAAGTAAGGAGTGACCCCAAGAGAGAGATCAGATGGAGCATCAGTGGAGCAAAGCTGCAGGATGAGAATCCTGAGACATCAGTGGGTTCAGAATGTTGCCTTTTAACAGTTGTGACAAGGTCACTTGTAAGGTAATAGAGGGGAGATATGTGTCACTGCGCTAAATGGCATCAGTGATATGAAACCGGAGAATGTTCCTCCATCACACTACTTGTTGTGAGGGTTAAGTTAAAGTTGCATAATGGGTTGGTTTCATGTGGACCTTCGCAGAGCTGGTGGGAGGAGGTCCACTTTATCTCCACCTGAAGAGCTGCCAGGACCTGTGTGATGTCATGATCATGTGGTCAGTCACATGACGGAAAGGGTCACATGATCTGGGGTTTAAATAAAAGACTAGCGTCTCTGCAAGAGAAATTGACATACTGCGTTCTGGAAAGATGGGCCACAAGTCAGTCACCACAGGTGAGCTGTTGGCTTCTGTGGAAACATAGTGGACATGAGATTACTTGAAATCCCATCCACTGTGCTGTAACATCTGACCGCTGCGGGTTTGACGCTGCATAAGTATGCGTCCAACCCACAGCAATTACTGATCGTGTGCACATACCCTTAATGATTTGAAAGTCTAAATCTTGCTTCTTGGAACCATCTGGGAAAGACGCTGCTTTAGCCAGATTGCTAGGATTGTCAAGCACTGACATGTGAGTACCGCATCTGTATCAATGTGAAGTTGGGATGAAGAATCTATGTACCTGTAATTTACCACCTGTGCAGTGTATAGGAGGGATCATAGCAAGTATTCTGTTCCCATCAGCTCATAGTGAATTGCAAATTAAGAGATAGACCTATTGAAAATGCAGTGTACAAGTAATATAGTGGCACATGTAGTATTATCTTCATAATCACATACAGAGCGGCTTATTCTGACAAGTTACTTGAAAGCACAATTACCCTTAAATGGGTAGTTCTCATGTTCAGTCTTCATAGAAAAATTCCTCATTTTTAATTTCTGATAATTGACAGTTTGGACCAGTGGTTGAGATTTTCTCTGGAACTGTGCACTCTTCCATATTATAAGTGGAGCAAGCTTTGCCTCTGCATCATAGGAGGAGACAAGGGCAGAGATTCGTCCAGCTTCAGAGTCGTGCTTGAAAGCTCTAAAGAAAAGAGCTTGCCAGCACTGAGATCTTTGCCATCAGCCGTAGACTACGTCAAGAAATAAAGTATAAATAAAAAATCCCTCCTTTATTGAGAACAGAGAAGATTTTTAAAAAGACATAGGTTGCAGTTAGTTGTTTTTAGTAGCACATTGCAATTTTAATTGAGACAGCCACTTTAAACAGCTCTGATAAAATGAGCGGTGCTCTGTGATTGGATGATATGAGCAAGAAAGACAGCTTTTATTTAAGACAGTTTAATAAATCTTGTCTTTTTTTCCAATAGCAACGAATTACAGTGCAGCTTTCATTTTACCAGAGTCGTTAAAAAAATGAAAAATGAATTCTGATTGGTTGTTAAAACTAAAAAACACAGTTTCTGTTAGACAATGTAGATTAACAAAGCCCGGATATCATATATATTTTAAGTGTTTTGCAAACATTGTTTTTATTTTCCAAGTGCTTTGTGAATACATATGTATTTATAAAAAAATTGACATGAAATAGGATTGACATAACAATGAGCAGTGAGTGGAGTAATTTAAAGATCCTGGGCCACAAACACCAACAGAACCGACCATTATCACATGTTATCTAAAGTATAATTGGATTTCATATACAATGCTGCAGAAGAGAGGGCCTTTTGGGTCCTCTCACTCCACATTCTGGATGTGATGATGACGACCTCTGCAACTTTTGCACTATCGTAGTCCGCCTGACAATATACAGGACTAAAGAAAAACTTAACAAAAAACAAATCATGGTTTCATTTGTTCCTTATCTATATACCATAATAGCTTTGAGTTCATGATATTTTGTATATTTAAAAAAGAATTCCTATCTCAGCCAATCATATAGAAAAAGTTGAGCATGAGTCTGCTACTTTGCTCCATAGACTCCAATAGGGTCTAGAAAATTGCATTTTGCAGCTTGTTATGCTATTCTATGTTTGTGGTAGTAGAGGTACTGGAGCAATTCATCATTTGCCAATTCTGGTGCTTTGCCTGGCTCTTCCCTATTGCCCTGGTGCGTTGGCAACTGGAGTAATGGTACTAGGGGTTGATGCCAGCTGTGATTTGTCAAAAATCACTGCTGGCATCAAGCCCTGGTATTAATAATGGAGAGGTGTCTATCAGACACCTCCATTACTAACTCAGTAATCAAAAAAAAAACACAAAAAAATACTTTGTTTTAAAAAACACTCTCAGACACTTTCTCTGGTTCCCCAATTTATATTAAAAAAAAAAAAACATGCAGGTCCGCCGTAGTCCTGGAAATCCGCTGTAGTCCAGGGAATCCACTGTAGTCCACAAATGGGACCCTGAAAAACATAAAAGGAGAAAAATAAAGACAAGATACTGTTCCTCTTTCACCAATTTATTAAAAAACAAAAAAGTTCCCACACAGGTCCAACGTAGTCCTTGGCGTTCCCACCACTATCCCTGAAATCCGGGTCCTGTTGTGCTCTGCGAGTTCCGGCGGCTCTGTGACATTAGTAACTATATCTAACTCATCAGGTTGCCGGGTAGAACTGCCCTCTATGAAACAGAGTGACTCTGATAAGCGGTGTAGTTACTGACATCACCGCTTTTCAGACCTGCGGAGACCCGCTCCGCAAGACCTGGAATGGCTGCTGGTACATCCTATGGAGTTTTGTTTGCTGAACGAGGCTCCATAACCTTTGGACATAGGATTTGGTATTGTCTTGGGAACGCCAAGAACTACATCAGACCTACGTGGGAACTGTTTGCTTTCTGATAATTCTAATCTATCTATCTATCTATTTATCTATCTATCTATCTATCTACATATCTATCTATGTACATATCTATCTCTTTATCGATCTACTTTACTTGGCTGATGAAATTTTGTGGTTCCTTTGAGTTATGTGTGAGAAAAAAATGGACGGAATACACGTGGTCTGTGTGCCGTCCATTTTTTTTTTCTCGCATCCATTTACTTAGCAAGCCTCTGCCATTCTACTTTGCCATATGCAGCATGCTGCAATTTTTTCCTCAGCCCTATTGCAGCTGAAGAAGAATGTGCAGATGAATACTGCCTCATTAAATAATATTGGTGCAAGTGCAATGCGATTTTTTATCACATTGCACTCGGTATATTTATATGATAATGTGAGCAAACCATTAATCCATTGACTGCAGGTTTTGCATGTAAGTCTGTATTCAAGGATTTATTCTGTTTGAAAATATAAGTAAGATAGTTGTGTTTGAAATCTGCAATTTTTATTTTATATAGACGTAACAAGGTGGCACGGGATGGTAGTCGCAGGCAAAGCCACTAATAGCAACGGTCCACCAGCACCCAGTCCCTTGCTCATAAACAGACAGGGCAGATGCAACCCCAGGCAATTTACCTCTTCTCCACAGTCTCTGCAGCACGGACAATCAGGATCCAGGAACACAGTTGTAATCCAACAGGGAAACAATTTATTGTAGAACAAAAGAAGTAGAAAAAGTGGGTGCAGTAAATGGAACGAAACTTCCTGCTCTTTCCCTAGTTTTCTTCACTGCCGTTTCAGTGGCAGCAACATCTATAGTCACAGTCCTCAGGGCAATTTCTGGACGCTTATAGTCTTCAGTGGGGCAATACTCAGTCCTATGCCCACTTCACTGCCCCTGGGTCCGGGGCAGCAGGTTCTGGCCCCCTCCTGGGGTTTGGCAAGCTCCCGATCACGGTGGAGCACCTGCCCGAGCAAACCTGCCCAGGGCACTGACTGGAAGCCAGAGCTTCTTGCTGCCTCTAGGCTGCTGGTCCAGCCCACATGCTTAACTCCTTGTTGTCCCTAAGATAATACAATACTCATAAACAATTTAAAAAGCTCACAGGATCATCACCAATGATAGTGGGAGCACTGTGGGTCTCCACCACCTCCTTCCATAGAAATCTCGCAAATCCTGAAACTTAAACACAAGTGTTTGCCTACTATATGGTGCGCGTTATTTAAAATAATTTATTTGAGCTGCTTCAGTGTTCCAATAGGTTAATGTTAGACACATACACAAGCCACCTGAATACAGCGGCCAGTTACACAAACTTTCTATTGGGACATGATTCTACCTAAAATTTCTGGTCCATCCTATTTGGCATGTGGACTTTGTTTATGAGAAAAAACCTACCTAATCCACAAAGGTAAACCAAGTGTTCACCTACTAACATGTGTGAGTTGTTTAAAATAATTTGTTGAGCCCTCTTAATTGCTCCATTTAGTTTATTATTAGACTTGTGTACACTCTGCCTGATTACAGTGGCCAGATTCATGTGCTTAGTTGTGGCAAGTGATTCTACCTTAATTTTCTGGTCCCATAAGACATGTGGCCTTCTTTACTCAACTTTAATGTAAAAAGTCTCTTTATTTTTGGAATACCAGTTTTAATTGTTTATTCTGGATAGTGTTTACCCCCCATGAGGACCATACAGCCATTGTTGCTACATATTTGTTCCAGTTCATGAACCTATGTGTAGCAACTTCGCAACCAAGCATTTGCAACGGTTTGAGTTAATAACACAAATTACTTTCCGAGCAAGTACTTATGTAGCGACATCTATTTATAGGGTTAAGCTTTTTGTCAAAAGTTGGAGAATTTTAAACCTTTGTTCATAAAAGACATTGTGCTGGTGGAAATGGACAACATGATTCTTATGTTAATATTGCATGCTCTGCGAGTGGCAGTAAAAATATTATCCATGGTAGATGCACTCTGAGACAAGGCAAAACTAGGGGTGACAATTAGGTGGGCAGAATTTATTTAAGGAGCACTGGCCATTTCACACATAGGCGCACATGTAATCTGAATTATAGATGAATATGAAAATGAAAATGATGATGATTCTGTGTTGGACAAGCAGGGAACCAAACGGGTAACATGGAGTTGAGGTAATCATAGTAGTCATACAGTGACGCAAACCCAGCCACAACCTGATTGGTCCGCTAGTGACCAATGGAATCTAGGAGGTCAGTAAGAATAAGAAATCAGGAAGGGGACAAACACTTTTTCACACAATGTATATATATACTGTACATATTCGTATTTTAGATTTTAAAAATTGCAAAAAGGAGAATGGGCAGATGCAAAAGTTTGGCCACCCTTCGTGGTTAGTACCGGGTAGCACCCCCTTTTGCAAGTACAGTTGGGCAAAAAATGTACATACCTCAGCAGAATTTTAGCTTTCTTGGCCTTTTTTTCAGAGAATATGAAAAAACTTTTTCTCCACCCATGGTTAGTGGTTGGGTGAGGCCATTTATTGTCAAACTACTGTGTTTTCTCTTTTTAAATCATAATGACAACCCAAAACATCCAAATAATCTTGCTGCCATAGACATTCAGCACAGTGATGGCCGGGTGCAGGCGTGGAGGTGAGTGATGTATGTCACTTATACCACTCACCCTCCTCTCTGTCCTGCGCAGTCACTCCCTCCCTGCTCTCTATTGCATTTGTGTCTATCAGGGGGCTGAAGGGCTTTCAAAGGGGGTAAAATGAGTGGCTGTGCAGATATAGGGAATAAACAGAGAGGTTGTGCAAAGGGAGGAAGATATTGAACGACTTTATGGAGGAGGGGGAATAAACTGAGGGGCTGTGCAGATGGGGTAGTAAACTGAAGGGCTGTGCAGGGGGGATAGAATGTGAGGCTGTGCAGAGGAGAAGAATAAAATGAGGCATGAAATGAGGGGCTATGATGGGATCGGCAAAGTATATGAGGAGCTGTGGTGTCCATACTGTGTATTTTGCTCTGAAGGTCATTATACTGGAGGCTGTGGTGACCATACTAGATAGAGGGCTATGGTGAATATCTTACAGTTTGGAGTGTTGTTTGTGGTGGTGACAATACTATATATTGGGGGTTGTTATGGATATCATACCATAAGGATGTGGTGACCATCATACTGTGTAGGGGAACAGTGTTGTAAGTGGCTACAATTTGAAGAGGGCAGCTTGGTGGGTATTATTAGGGCACAGTATGAAAAGGGGCACAGAATGGATATGGAGAGGGGACAGTGTGAAATAGAGGCACAATATGCAGAGGGGTTAGCATATTCAAATAAATGACTGTAAGATCTAGTCTCTAGGGTACCTGGATGTAAATATTTATTTGTGATACTGACTAATTCTCATCAGTACTGTAGTTTCTCTATGGTCTGATGATGGTTCTTAATAACAACTCCCAATATCTCCTTACCATTATTAAGGACATAATGGGAGTTGTAAGGTTGTAGGTTCATGTGATACAATTGTTTAGGGGGCTGACTTGATATTACAATTGATCGTTGTATTAAGCTTGGTTGTTGTATTACTCTTGGTTTTAGTCATGTATTTATGTAATTATGGTTTTCTGGTGACGTATTCATGTATTGGTGGAGGTTCTGGTGAAGTCTTAATTTACTGAAGGTGGTTCTGGTGATGTAATCAAGTATTGATCATGGGTCTTTTGATGTATTCATGTACTGATGGTGGATTTAGTGATGCATTCAAGTACTAATGGTGGTTTTGGCGATGTATTCATATATTGATGGTGGTTCTGGTGACATTCATGTACTGATGGTGATTCTGGTGTATCTGGTGTGTATGTATTTATTTACTGATGATGTTTCTGGTGCCATATTCACGTAAATTGATGGCTCTGGTGCTCTAGTTATGTACTGATGATGATTTTGGCTTCGCATTCATGTACTGATGATGGTTCTAGTGATGAATATATCACCAGAATCATCATCACGATATAAATAAAGCATAAAGTACAGGACTAATGTAAAGGATATACATCACGACTTCTTAATGGTGCTGTGCCATCTATGCGCAGAGTTTCTACAACATCAGCCATATGAAGAACAATGTAACCTACATACTGTACTGTTTCTTAATAGTAATGTGCCCTCCATGCACAGAATATTTTGCAAATTAGATACTGCACTTTTTTCCATCGATGCACAGAGAAAATATGCTGATTCTAGAAATGCTTTGGTATATATACTGTCACGTGCCTTATAGTATTTATCTAGCTGTAGTAACTATCGTGCGGAAAAAAGCACCTCTGATCTGTTTTGGGTGCTATGTACCTGTGTAGTGCCCCTCGGCTTTACCATTGGTTAAGTGAGCCAAGTCCCCACTGTACGCGTCATGGGAGAATCCCGACCTCTTAGATCCTATTGGTCAATTGGTCATTAGCGTACCAATCAGGATAAGGCCGTGTTTTGTGTCACTGTGTGAGCGTGGCCAGGTTTTTAAATAACCAGCGTTCTGGCGGTGCCACTTGATAATAACTAATAAATTATCAGGATGCACCATCAGCATCTTGCTGACTAGTGTATCAGGGAGAAGGTATCTCTGAAGGGGAAATACATATGAGTTGCTGGAGCCCCATAGATAAGCAGAGATAATCACTGATGCTGTGGGGGAATGGCAATGATGAACCATAGATATAGAAGGTCATATAATTAGGCTATATGTGGATTAGGGATTAGATGCAAGTGCAAGCATATAAGCAACTCGTGGAGTTTGTTGCACTTACCTTAGTCACATTTGCAATGTATGTGCAGTCCCTCTTAGGCTACTTTCACACTTCCATCGTTTGGGCTACATCACAATGCGTCGTTTTGGAGAAAAAACGCACCCTGCAAAGTTCCCCGCAGGATGCGTTTTTTTCTCCATAGGCTTGCATTAGCAACGCATTGCGACGTATGGCCACAAGTCGTTCGACGGATGCGTCGTGTTTTGGCGGACCGTCGGCACAAAAAAAGTTCCATGTAACTTTTTTGTGCGTCGCGTCCGCCATTTTCGATCGCGCATGCGCGGCTGAAACTCCGCCCCCTCCTCACCGGACTGCAGAATGGGCAGCGGATGCATTGAAAAACTGCATCCGCTGCCCACGTCATGCAGTTATTTTCACAACGTCCGTCGGTACGTCGGGTCGACGGTTTGCAATGGCCCCGTACTGACGGAAGTGTGAAAGTAGCCTAACCAAAATGCTGCTGCATAAACCTTAAATGGCTTAATCCTCTGAATAAAGTCTAAGGACAACACACAGGCTACACTTAGACATTTAAAAGCACAGTGTACATCCCGCATTCTAGAGTGGATATCCTGCATTTGTAATATTGACAAGACAGATTTATGAAAGGATTGGAATCCACTATAAATTATGGTTTTTAAGGCTGGTTGTCGCCAAGTTTTATCATCACATGTCTCCTGATGAACTGTTCTAATCAGAATGACGAAATGCATCGAGACAGAGACATTTCGATTTTGAGATTGTAATAGATAATATTTGGGGAGACTTTTGTTTTTTGTTGTGTCTTGTCAATTCTCTATGTCACTCTAGGAATTGAAACACACGAGTGCACCATGTTGTGCTTAATTTAGGTATTTTTTTTAAATATTTTGAATAAAAGATATGTATTATCATCCCTTTCAGTGAGTGCCAACAATTTAGGGATAAATATACCTATTATTGATACCCTAATTTAATAATTGGCATCAGCTGTTGATGCATGAAAGTCTAATCCATGCCTGATTTATTTCGACAAATGTTAGGTTTTCCACACTTGAGGCAGATAACCTGATCCACTTTGGTGTGACAAATCCACCAGCCTCACTGACATGACATTGGACATGTCACTCTATGAATTGAAACAATGACAACTATATTTTTGTATGTGCTGTTTTAATGCTGTACCATGCTGCTCTTGCTGTAGCCATAGCACAGCCACAGACCTCATGACTCTTTTTTTTGTCTCCAGAAATAAGGGGATTGTTTCTTGGATGGCTGGATTAAAAACTTTTGTAATTGTCTATTGATTTTGTTGTTGTTCAGTTGTGGCCACAAAAAAGGAAGACATTTTTTTCTGCTTGAGAAGTCCTTAATTCTTCACATTCAACATAATAAAGTGCACATGTTTTGCCTCCCTAATAAAGGAATCATTTTTGGATGGTTTATCAAAAATTCATCGCTTCTTCATTTATCAGAGTGAAAAGCTCTTTATAACCCCAAAGCAAGGATAATTGTTGGATGCACTCGTGTGAAAAAGCCAAGGCTTCTTCAGTTTGCCCCACATGTCTATAAACAACAGCAATGCTTACATCTGCCCTTCCAAATGGGATAATTTTTAGACTGTTCATAGAATTTAGGTAGCATTAAAAGTCTATTACTGTGGTGTGTTGCGAAAAACGCTGTTGTTTACCTCTGGTTATCATCTGTTTTCCCTAGCCATTAAATGGTTGTGTTTGCATTACAGAGCTCAAAATGTTTAATTAACTTCAAGTGGAACTTAGTTTTAAACATATTTCCAGGCAATTACAGGCTTTTTTAATTATGCAATTCACGTTAATTTCCCGTGAATCCAGTTTTTTCAGGAAATTGGATGAAGTCAGCTAGCTTAAATTTCAAAAGATCCACTCATCTCTAGTGCTAATAAATAATAATAATAATAATAATAATAATAATAATAATAATAATAATAATTATAATAATAAAGACTTGAACTCAGAAAAAACAACTCCCCACACAGGTCTGTGATCTGTCAACTGAAATTTAGGAGGATTCCAAGCTACTGGTAGCACAAAGGGTTTTGAAAGGCAACGCGCCTCCCCCTAAACAAGTCCCGTGAAGTCTGAACTCCCAAATTCAAATGCCCCCAAATAATGTTTCAGGAAAACATTGAATGCTTTTCCTAAAGTGTTTTCTTTGGTTTTGGTCTGCCATGTTTGCTGCGACTTTGCCTCTGAAGGCTTCTTTTTTAAATGTATATATAAACTATTAAGTGGCTTCCATACTGAAGTCACTAGATGAATAGTCTGGTCACTTGTTTTAGCCGTGTCACAGCTTGCAAAGCATAAAGTGGTTAAAAGGAACTCAAAAAGATTGAACATACATGAATAGCAAATCATTTTTGACAATACGGTGCACATGGCTGGCGTCAGCTATGTGATTCCTGTGCGATTACACAGGACGCAGGTTGGCAGACTGCAGCGGGGGCCACTTCCCCCCTCCCTCTGGGCTCCTGGACACACTTCTGTCAGATGACAGATAGACCGGAGAGAGAAGAAAGGGCACAGGCAAGGTACTGAGAGGACTGAATAGTTCCATGTACTGAGCCTATTGCCCCTCCCATCTCATCCTGTGCAGTCAGAAGTCCTCTGTACACAGTTGAGATAAGAGATATGAGTGAAGCAAGTGGGGAATGGCCAAATATTAACCAGTCAGTGCCAGGCTTGCTTTCTTCTGTAGACCTTGAGCTGAGCTGGTTTAGTCTGCTGCATCCTACTATTGTAATGCCTCAAAGTTGCTGTATATGAGCAAGCAGCTACCTCACAATGTTCACATTTCCCTTTGTAGATAATGTACCTTAGAGTTCAGTACATAGAAGTGGTTCATCTATATATATAATTGTCTAAGGGGTACTTCCGTCTGTCTGTCTGTAACAGAAATCCCGCGTCGCTGTTTGGTCTCGCCAGCTGCCTGTCCTGGCTGCCGTGACCAATCAGCGACGGGCACAATAAGGCCAAGAATTAGTCCCTCCCTACTTCCCTCCAGTCAGTGCCCGGCGACTGCTCTATACTCCCGTCCAGTCACCGCTCACACAGGGTTAATGCCAGCGTTAACGGACCGCGTTATGCTGCGGGTAACACACTCCGTTAATGCTGCTATTAACCCTGTGTGTCCCCAACTTTTTACTATTGATGCTGCCTAGTAAATAGTAATAATAAAAAGATTCAATGTTAAAAATAATAAAAAAACAAAAAACATGCTATTCTCACCTTCTATCGTCTGACGATGTGCCTGCGCCTGCCGCCAGCTTCTGTTCCCAGAGATGCATTACGAAATTACCCAGAAGACTTAGCAGTCTCGCAAGACCGCTGAGTCATCTGGGTAATTTTGCAATGCATCCTGGGAAGGAAAGATGCCGGCAGCCGCGCACGCATCGGCACAGCTTCGCTGGACCCTGGCGGGTGAATATATAACTATATTTTATTTTAATTACACGGTGTGTGGCCGGGCCCGGGCGTAGTCATCTATGTGTACAGTGGTCCCAGCTGTGCGGAGTAGTCGTGTATCATATGAAGCTGTATGGGACTATTTACTTCTATGGCCAGTGTTAGATACTATGTGGGCTGTGCTATATATTACGTGGGCTGTGCTATATACTACGTGGCCTGTATATACTGCGTGGCTGCTATATACTGCATGGACTGTGTCATATACTACGTGGGCTGTGTTATTTACTGCGTGGCCTGTATTAACGCATCGAGTATTCAACAATATGTATGTATGTATATAGCAGCCACATAGTATATAGCACAGGCCACGTAATACTCCTATATACTACGTGGCCTGTGCTATATACTGTGTGGCTGCTATATACATACATATTCTAGAATACCTGATGCGTTAGAATTGGTGCCACCATCTAGTATATGTATAAAGTGATGTACTTATGTTCTGCTATCAGGATGTTGTTAAGCGTTAACAAAGCAGCCCTGTTTTCTATATATGGCCATGGTTAAACCACATGACCGGGTCCTGGGCTTAGCACTGAGAGAGAAGGAGACATTTTGTTTGCAGGAGAGAGTCATCTAGAAAAGTGAAGGAACAGGTAGGAAATGATCAGAACTCCTGTAAAAGAGAAATCTCCGCATCAGTTTCAGACACCTGTGTGATAAGGATTGTGCATATAAGCAGAAGTTGAGACTCTGGAATCACTGCACCATTATTACATCTGCACGACTATACTGAAAAGTAATAGTGATTGCTGCATTGGAATTGAATCTCTGTTCAATCATCGTTTATCTGGATGTACCGCTGCATTCGTGCAACCAGTAAAGTTTATCAACAGCCTCTCTGGCCTCAATGTTTTCTGGACTATTTGGAGTGCTCCACATTACATCAAACTACCAGGCATCAGAGGTTAATTAAGCGCACCCTGTCATCATGAACTTTGCTTTCCTTCATTTTTGTCCCTTCCATAGCGAAGTGATACCATCTGCACACCACATAGTGCGTGACCTATGGTACAGTAGTGCATCAAGGCTTTACACTTATATGAGGAGGGAGCTTCAGGAACTTGTGCTGCACATGATGTAATAGGGGGCACAGGGACAGCTAAGCAGCAGGCATTTAAAGTATATCTGAGGGGTGTGTTTATTTACGTATACTATACATATATACAATATATCTAATGTAATAGTGACTTCATTGTGCAGTGTATATGTGCAGTATGTAGTATATATGTACGGTATACAGCCAGTATAAAGTCCTCTGTGCGGTAAACGGCCAGTGTATGAGGTCTGTAGACAGTATGTGGCCGGTATGTGAGGGCTGTGTATGATATATGTCTCATGTGCGTGTACTGTGTGCATTATACAGCCATTATATGAGTGCTGTGTGCTGCATACGGCTAGTGTGTGAAGGCTATGTGTGGTATACGGCCAGTGTGTGAGTGCTGTTTGAGATATATGGCCGTGTAGGAGTACTGTGTGTGGTAAACAGTCATTGTGTGAGGGCTGTTTTGTGGTATATGGCCAGAGTGAATGCTGTGTGCTGTATACAGCAAGTGTGGGCGGGCTGTGTGCGGTACCTAGCCACAGTGTGTGTGCGATATATGGCCAGTGTGTGAGTACTATGTGATATAAACAGTAAGTGTGTGAGGGCTCTGTGTGGTATATGGCCAGAATGAGTGCTGTGTGCTGTATTGCCATAGTGTGTGTGCTGTGTGCACTATGTGTGAGTGTGTAAGTACTGTGTACAGTACTCGGTCATTGTGTGAGGGCTGTGTGTGATATATGGCCAGTGTGTGAGTGGTATGTTTGCAATGTGGGGTGTGTGGGAAGTGATGAAGCCTACTG
The DNA here is from genome assembly GCF_032444005.1 of Ranitomeya imitator. NCBI lineage: Eukaryota > Metazoa > Chordata > Amphibia > Anura > Dendrobatidae > Ranitomeya > Ranitomeya imitator. The sequence continues at coordinate 237,935,808 of NC_091284.1, forward strand.
CTTAGGTTTCATCATAATTTATGGCACTAAGGTGGGGTGAATTATACCAGAAATGTACTGCATCCCGTGGCTTGAGTTATTTTTGTGGTGAAGCAGTACACTTTATTCATAAAGATGCACATGCCTGTTGTGGGTTTTGTCCACTACTTTTACTGTTATCAGATCGCTGTGGTCGTAACGCTTAGCATCCCAACTGATCAGCTGTTGTCAGAGCCGGAGGCTGAATGTTACCAGTTGCAGCGCCGAACACTAAATGTTCATCAACTCCGTAGCAATTGCTGCCAAGTACTGCAGATCCACTCCAATTCAAACAAATAGGCGCAAATCTCAAGTACTTGGCAATGGTCACTATACTGTACAGTCAATGAAGTTGTGCTGTTTGGCTCCAAAACTACTAACATCCGGTTGCCGGAATTGAAAACAGCTTATCGGTGGAGGTGCTCGGGGTCAGAAACCCCAGGAATTTAATATTAATGACCAATTTTTAGGATTATCATTGTAAAAGTATGGGAGCTGCACTTTAATGAATGAGGTGCATTGTACTCCAGTTCTTTCTTCACTATGACTGGCATGCAAAATATAGAAAATGCCAATCTCAATGAATAGGCTCCCATATGTAAAGAAACCTTCAAAGGGAATAAAACACATACAAGTGTATTGGGCATATTAAGTAAAGAAAACATTGGCATATGGGGCATCAAAGGCAATTTTGCACATGGTACTAGTTAGCCTAAGGCTGACCTTGACAGTACATATATTAATTCTTCTTAGCATTTCTTAATCATTTTTTCATGTTGATTTCAAACACATCATGAACCCTTACAGGCTGTTAGAAACAAGCAACCTCTTTTCTTTCTCAACCAAGATTTTGCACACTGTAATCTACAGCTATGCAGGGCCCTCCGACCTCTCACACAGATGCTGCAAGGCCAAGGAATTTCTCACAGATAATGCTTCTCTCTGCAGGTAATCACCCGGAAAGAATTCTGTGTAACAAAATGGGGAGACATTCCTCGACAGCCAAATCAGTCCAAGAACAAACATGGCATCAAGATGAACATTCCTCTTGGAATCTAATGCAACCTTTATATCCAGGCTTTACCTTTTATCTCTAGATAGTTTTGCCTTTACAGGTGCTTGGTACTTCTCGGCGGGGTCAATAATTTAAATACATCTTCCCACCTGCTTGGTTTCCATCTATCTCCACCCTTCTCTGGCCCAATGAAGCCAGAATTGTCAATCAAAGAAGACTAGGTTGGATAAAGAGGGACAAAGAGCAGGTAGGGAGGCGTATTTAAATGATTGGCCCCACCGTGAAGCACCCAGCTGTGGGACTTAGTTTGAATGGAAGAGGGATCACATTAAATAAATTTGAATTATACAGTATACGGCATTATGGGGAAGCTCAGTTTTTTCTGCTGTATTACATTCTGTGGGGGCTGGCTGCATTACATTCTATGGGGGCTGGCTGCATTACATTCTATGGGGGCTGGCTGCATTACATTCTATGGGGGCTGTGCTGTATTACATTCTATGAGGGCTGGCTGCATTACATTCTATTGGGGGGGCTTTATTACATACTATGGGGGCTGGCTGCATTACATTCTATGGGGGCTGTGCTGCATTACATTCTATGGGGGCTGTGCTGTATTACATTCTATGGGGGCTGTGCTGTATTACATTCTATGGGGGCTGGGCTGTATTACATTCTATGGGGGCCATGCTGTATTACATTCTATGGGGGCTGGCTGCATTACATTCTATGGGGGTTGGCTGCATTACATTCTATGGGGGCTGACTGCATTACATTCTATGGGGGGCTGGCTGCATTACATTCTATGGGGCTGGCTGCATTACATTCTTTGGGGCTGGCTGCATTAATTCTATGGGGCCTGGCTGCATTACATTCTATGGGGCCTGGCTGCATTACATTCTATGGGGGCTGGCTGCATTACATTCTATGGGGCTGTCTGCATTACATTTTTATGGGGCTGGCTGCATTACATTCTATGGGGGCTGGCTGCATTACATTCTATGGGGGGGCTGTATTACATTCTATGGGGGCTGTGCTGTATTACATTCTATTGGGAAGGGCTGCCTTACATTCTATGGAGGCTGTGCTGTATTACATTCTATGGGGGGCTTTATTACATTTTAAGGGGGCTGGCTGTATTACGTTATATGGGAGCTGTGCTGTATTACATTCTGTGGGGGCTGTGCTGTATTACATTCTATGGGGGCTGGCTGCATTACATTCTATGGGGGCTGGTTGCATTACATTCTATGGGGGCTGGCTGCATTAAATTCTATGGGGGCTGTGCTGTATTACATTCTATTGGGGGCTTTATTACATTCTATGGGGGCTGGCTGCATTACATTCTATTGGGGGGCTTTATTACATTCTATGGGGGCTGGCTGCATTACATTCTATGGGGGCTGTGTTGCCTTACATTCTATGGGGGCTGTGCTGTATTACATTCTATGGGGGCTGTGCTGTATTACATTCTATTGGGGCTGTCCTGTATTACATTCTATGGGGGCTGGGCTGTATTCAATTCTGTGGGGGCTGTGCTGTATTACATTCTATGGGGGCTGTATTACATTCTATGGGTGGGCTGTATTACATTATATGGGGTGCTGTATTATATTCTATGAGGGTTGTATTATATTCTATGGGGGGCTGTATTACATTCTCTGGGGGCTACATTATATTCTATGGGGGGCTGTATTATATTCTATGAGGGATGATTGCATCATACTCTATGAGGGGGCTACATTATATTCTATGGGGGGCTGCATTATAATCTATGAGGGGGCAACCATATATATATGCAGGGGCTGCATTATACTATATGAGGGGGCTGCATTATGTTCTCTGGGGGGTTACATTATACTCAGGTGGCTACAATATATTCTGTGGGGTGGCTGCATTATACTCTGGAGTGGCATCATTATACTATATGTGGGCTGCATTATACTGTATCGAGGACTTTGGGGAATACATTATACTATATGAAGAACTATGGAGTGCATTATACTATGGGAAGTGAATTGTACTACATGGATGACAATGGCGGTGCATTATACTATATGGAGCACTATGAGGAGTGCTTTCTACTATTTGGAGGACTGTGGCAGTACATTATACTATATGGAGGACTGAGCAGTGTATTTTAATATATGGAGGACTATGAGGAGTGTATTATACTATATGGAGGACTGAGGAGTGTATTATACTATATGGAGGACTGAGGAGTGTATTATACTATATGGAGGACTGAGGAGTGTATTATACTATATGGAGGACTGAGGAGTGTATTATACTACATGGAGGACTGAGGAGTGTATTATACTATATGGAGGACTGAGGAGTGTATTATACTATATGGAGGACTGAGGTGCACATCACAAAATATGGAGGACTATGGGGTGTATTATACTAAACAAGCAAAATGCTGCCTATTCATCGAGTGATTGGATTGTTTATGTGGGAACAGAAATCCTTGTTCTCAGCAGCACATCGCTGGAGTAAACTGTAGATGTGCTGCTGATAACATGATACTGTATGGGGCAGATTGATCTAATTGTGATTGTTCTGTCCCCATCATTCTTTCTCAGTTGGTGTAAAGAGGCTGGGAAACAAGCAAACGACTTCAGTATTGTCGATCACACTCGAGTAGTGGCCTGAGATCAGCGCATGTAAATACAGCAGATGTGCTTCTCAGGGAGACCAGGCAAGGATGATGACAGTTGTAGTTGGCACCCGACGCCTGGGAATAGCGCTAACTCTACTGCTTTTCCCAGCCGCCAGAGCATTTAATTCTGGTATGTGTAATGATTTTTAGGGTTGATGTCAGCTGCTTAATGTCAGCTGCTATCAATCCCTGGTGTAAGTAATGGAGAGGTGTCTATCAGACACCCCCACTACTTGCCCAGACCTGGTGAGACCCAGCGACTCTGAAGAGCGGTGACGGTAGTAACAGTACCACTCTTCACAGTCACCGAGCTCAGCACAAGACCCGGAATATCTGAAGAGCGGTGACGTTACTGATGTCACCTCTCTTCAGAGTCACCGGGTCTCGTGCTGTGCAACTGAACCAAAAGTGGCTGTAGGCAAACTTTATGGAGTATCAGAAAGAGGTTCCATAGCTTTTGGTCATCTCATCCCTTCATTATCTACGAGATCCAGTTATGAAGGTAAAGTAGCGGCTTTTTTTGGTAGCGCAACTAAAAGCAATAAATAGGGTTGAGCTGTAATGCTGCATACAGCTGTAATTATGTTATATAGTCGTGTTACACTCCCCTCACTTCTTGTAACCTACAAGTGTACAAATATATTATACAGTCACCATGTGACAAGTGGGCCTGTGTAACAGGGCTGAATTTTAGTCACAGTCCGGCCCTGTGCGTATGGATGTAAAGGGGTATGTGCCCACGATCAGGAACTGCATCGGGTTTGATGTATTTATGCAGTGTCTAACCCGCAGTGGCCAGCTGTGACAGCATAGAGGATGGGATTTCTAGATCCTGCAGATCACCCATGAATACTGACATGCGGCATGTCTTTCAAGACCATAGCACGTCAATTTCTCTTACGGAGATACTAGTATTGAATGCAGTAAATCCGCATGGTTCAGTGAGCACATGCGGATTTCCCTGCGTTCAATAGAAGGCAGCGCTCATCCAAAGCGTACAAAGTGCTGCTAGTTCCAGATTGTTGGCATCTGGCCTAAAAGCACTTACAGGATGTGTTTTATGTGTATGAATATATAGTATACATACAGCTTAGATTATGCGCATATGTTTACCTATCCCTCACTGTTATGACTCTGTGCCTGTTGGGCCCTCAACTGACTTTGACATTATTGCAATTGTTTGAATCTCATACCCCAATAGTAATTTACATCAATCATGATGCTGTTTGTAAATTATTTACATTTATACATATTTCTTTTTTACTAGGCAGACACACAAAGTGCCTTTTGTATCCTAATGGACCTTCGAGGTTCACTATCTTTTGCGTTCTCATTGATGTCTCGGATGTTATTTTTCATTAAATTGTTACTTTAGTTTCTTTAAACCATATTTCCATTTGCATAGTGTATTCTAATACATTTTATTTGGTGACTTTATTTTTAAGTCACTTTATTTGGTGACTTTATTAGCTCCTCTAAGTTCATTGTATCTTGTCAAAGGATAACCACTTACCGTATTTCAGTAATCAATCATTTAAGTAAGTGTACTATCATCCAATGTGTCTCTCAACACTAACATCAAGATTTTTTTCAATACAGTAGCATTAAATATCTAAGAGCTAAAATTATTTTAATCAATATATATATATATATATATACATATATATATATATATATATATATATATATATATATATATATATATATATATATATATATATAACTTAACTTTTGCCAGGACCAAATGTTTCACAGTTCAGTGAGGGAGTCCGCCTTTTAAAAATAAGCTTTTTGCTGAATGGGAACTTGGTAGGGAATATATACAGCAGATAGTAGCCATTTATCTTCAAGGAAGTTTCTTTAAGAACAAGCGACATCACACACGTTTCCTTCTTTCCTAGAAACACTTTCTTCATCGGTTACTTCTTCTACTCTTTGCACAGCTCAGCGCACTATCTTGGGAGCTTCTGTTTTGCTCTGTGGGGACCGCATGGGTGGAGGTGTAACGCTACGGCTCCTTAGGCTATGTGCACACATTGCGGATTAGCCTTAGGAATTTCTGGTGCGGATTCTGCATGTCTTGCCAGAAAATGCAGCTGCGGATTTGTTGCGTTTTTTTTGTGCAGATCCACAGCATTTTTGGTGTGGTTTTGCTGCAGATTTTTTGCGGATTTTCTGCGTTTTTTACCCCTACGGATTTCTATAATGGAATGGGTACAGAAACGCTGCAGATCCGCAAAAAAGAAGTGACATACTACTTCTTTTAATGCGCAGTGTTTCTGCACTGAATTTTCCGCACCATGTGCACAGCTTTTTTTTTCTCATTGATTTACATTGTACTGTAAATCAATTGTGGATCTGCAGCGTTTTTTTGTTTCTGCACAGCAAAAAACGCTGCGGATCCGCAGCAAATCCGCAACATGTGCACATACCCTTACAGCTACTCTGTTTCCAGCTGACCGATGGGGATCCCATGGGGTGTGGTTAGTTGATACGACTTCTCAGTAGCTCTTCCAAAGTACAGTCATAAACTCCATCCTATAGCAATGTGTCCTTTTAATTTCTCCTTAGGAGATGTGACCCAATATGGTGACCACTTGGCTTTCCAAGGTTCTCCTCCGATCTTTCTGACCGCTCCTTCAGTATTCTGTTCTCTGGCTCCACTTCATCTCCTCTTCCTCTCACTGTCGGGGTACCTCAGGGCGCAGTCCTTGGCCCCCTTCTCTTCTCTCTCTACACGACACCAATTGGACAGACCATCAGCAGATTTGGCTTTCAGTACCATCTTTATGCTGATGACACACAACTATGCACGTCATCCCCTGACCTTACCCCCGCTGTACTACAGAACGCCACTGACTGTCTGTCTGCAGTCTCCAACATCATGTCTGCTCTCTATCTGAAACTCAACCTCTCCAAAACTGAACTTCTTCTGCTCCCGCCATCTACTAACCTCCCTAAATCTGACATTTCCCTCTCCGTGGGTGGCACCATAATAACACCCCGACAGCAGGCGTGCTGTCTGGGTGTTATGTTTGACTCCGATCTCTCCTTCACCTCCCATATACAATCTCTTGCCCGCTCGTGCCGCTTACACATAAAGAACATCTCTAGAATCCGCCCTTTTCTCACCATGGAAACAGCAAAAACCCTCACTGTCGCCCTGATCCACTCCCGCCTGGACTACTGTAATTCTCTACTAATTTGCCTCCCCCTTACTCGACTTTCCCCTCTCCAGTCTATCCTTAATGCAGCAGCCAGGGTTGTCCATCTGGCTAGTCATTACTCGGACGCGTCCGCTCTTCGCCAGTCGTTACACTGGCTGCCCATTCATTACAGGATACAATTCAAAGTACTTGTTCTCACCCACAAAGCTCTCCACAGTGCGGCACCCCCATACATCTCCTCACTCATTTCTGTCTATCGGCCTAACCAACCGCTGCGCTCTGCAAATGACTTTCGACTAACCTCTGCCCTAATCCGTACCTCCCACTCCTGATTCCAAGACTTCTCCCGTGCTGCGCCAATCCACTGGAATGCTCTACCCTAAGATATTAGGACCATCCACAATTTGCTTAGTTTTAGGCGCTCACTCAAAACACATTTGTTCAGAGCGGCCTATCACATTCAGTAATCAAAGTCATTTTATGTTTGTATGTGTAGCCCATTCACTATCTTCATCTATCCCCCACCCCGTGATGATGACTGGACCATCATTGTAAATACATCATTGTAAATACAAACCTGTGCTTTGTATCTCCCCCACCTCATTGTAGATTGTAAGCTCTCACGAGCAGGGTCGTCTTATTTTACTTTAATTATTGTATTGTTAACGTTGTTACTTATAACTGTTGTGTTTGAAACTGTTTAACTGTAAAGCGCTGCGGAATATGTTGGCGCTATATAAATAAAGATTATTATTATTATTATTTCCTTACTATACTGTAGACAGTTAGTAGTTACAATGCTAAATTTATTCTCTTCCTATTGCTTCCCTTTACTTTTGCCTACTATTATCTCTCTGACCAAAGACTCTGCACCATCCTGCTAGGCTTCAAGCACCAAGATCCGATATTCTTTCTTTCACTCTCAGGGCCTCTGTTCTGATTCCGGACTGCTACTTGATTCTATTCTCTGCTATCTAATTTTTAACAAACTCTTACTATCTTCTGTCACAGAGACACCCACTGCATGCTGTTCTGCTGAGTAATTAGATCAGAGATCTACTGTAGCAGCAAGCTAGGCCCTGCCTGACTCACAGGAAGTCCTCTCTGATCCTGCTACATAGCCCCTCTTTCTCTGGGCTAGTCCCAACATGTAACTTTATCTTACCTTACTCACTGTCTCTTGCTGGGTAGAACTCAGCTTCCTCACAGTACAGTAGAAAACATTAGAATATATCACATCACAATTCACATTACACATCACCATCACAATAATGCGTAACATTATAAAAAGCATTGATGTCTTTAAGGGGAAACAGGGCAATATGTCCTTACATTTTCACAATATTAATATCCTGCTTGTGAATAGTATTTGAAGCCTTATTTATAATGATTCTCGGAAAACTTCCTTTCCCTTTGCTGGTGGTTAAGCATGTTAAAGTCCTTACGACCGTACATTAAATGTCCAGGACATTTATCGCTTCATTGTATTTTTCAAATGTTCCTGAATGTTGAACCCCATTAAAATCTTATTGAGTATAAATATGGTTATGTAAAAAACAGCATTTTGACTGAAATTGCACCAAGATACCTTTTCTATTTTAAACAGAACATATCAAATTGGTTATATTCATGCCTGCTTGAATACTTGACTCCTTTGTACAGCTCACATAATTTTAACTCTGCTGGAGACCTATGTTATTTGTAATTGGTGCATATGGGAATAGCATATTGGGTTTTTACACTGATACACATCTCTGTTTTGCAAACGTTGGCCATAGGGATTATTCGCACATGCTTATGATGGGCTATTACTAGTGTTGAGCATTCCGATTCTGCAAGTATCGGATATCGGCCAATATTTGCTGTATCGGAATTCCGATACCGAGTTCCGATATTTTTGTGATATCGGAAATCGGAATCGGCGTGTGCGGTGCGTGTGGTTCCCAGGGTCTGGAGGAGAGGAAACTCTCCTTCAGGCCCTGGGATCCATATTAATGTAAAAAATAAAGAATAAAAATAAAAAATATGGCTATACTCACCCCTCCGAATGACCCTGGCTGTCACCGCTGCAAGCGTCCGCCTCCGTTCCTGCCGCTTGCATGGAGCGGTCCCCGGAGCGTCGCGAAAGGGGAGTATATAATGATTTTTTGTTTATTTATTTTTAATTATTTTTAACATTAGATCTTTTTACTATTGACACTGCATAGGCAGCATCAATAGTAAAAACTTGGTCACACAGGGTTAATAGCGGTGGTAATGGAGTGAGTTACCCACGGCATAACGCGGTCCGTTACCGCTGGCATTAACCCTGTGTGAGCGGTGACTGCGGGGAGTATGGAGCGGGCGCCGGGCACTGACTGCAGGGGAGTAGGGAGGGACTAATCGGACTGTGGCCGTCGCTGATTGGTCACGGCAGCCATGCAGGCAGCTGGCGAGACCAATCAGCGACTTGGATTCCATGACAGACAGAGGCCACGACCAATGAATACCTGTGACAGACAGAAGGACAGAAAGACGGAAGTGACCCTTAGACAATTATATAGTAGACATTTACACATCCATGTGAAGCGTATTTCTTTTTCTTATTGGACGACACATTTTACAGTAGAGTTGAATTGATCTATTCATACATCTATGAACACTGCATATCTGAGTGTGGGATTGGTGAGATCCGTCAGACTCAGAGAGATTCTATTCTGATTTCTATTGCAGATCAGATTCAGCCAAACATGTCAATTTGGATCTGAGAAACATTGACACAAATTGGTATACTTTTGATATTCTTCCGGTCGGCTTTCATGCCTTTTGGATCTGAAATGGACAGCAGAAAAACCAGCGCAAATCAATGTGCTAGTTCACATGAACGTTCTTACACACTGACCAATGTGTTAAAATATTATAGTATGCTGATGAGCAAGCACTAAAATGCTCGAGTGCTCGTTACTCGTAATTGAGCAGGTTGGATTAAAAAAAGAAAAAAATAGTCAGCTCACCTGGATATGGGCTCTTCCTCATCTGTTCCTGCACGGAAAAATGTTAAGCAACCCGTTCATAGCAGAAAAAAAAACGATGGATCCAGCAGGAACAATGACTAAAATTTAAAATCTTATTTTTCCATATTAAAAAATGGAGTCATCCTTATGGTAAACTACATAAAAAGTGTGTACATATCAAAGCATTATGCACATATATCAGTGTTTTACCAACGCGCTTCGACAAATGTCTTAATCATCAATGTACTTGAATGTTTGCACTTTTAAATGTTGCACTACCTCAGTATAGAAAAAGTTGACTTAGTTGCACTTTATTAAAAGTGATAGTCTATAGTATTGTTAGAAAAGTTAACCCATAAAAGGGAGAAGAATCGTATTTTATAAGTCAGATAGTTAATATATGTTATATTTTGGGTAAAGCTAATATCTTGTACTTGTATATATGTTTTGCAATGTTCAGAGGTTATAACCTCCCATAAAGGGAAGCAAAAGTTTTATACCTGTTTAACCTGTTAAGTGCACTTCAAAAATGTTTTGCAATATCTTTAACCTGTATTGTTGTTTTTGTTTTCCCAGTCCAGGAGTACTGGATTTAACGGGGGTGAGTGTAACACCCCAGGAAGCCGGCTGCTACAGTGGCATTGCTTGCCTCACGGGGAGAGTGATGTCATGCTTGGAAGAGAGTAAGGATCCCTTTAACAGGTATTCAGCACATACCACACTGTTCTGACTCCAGGCCAGAAGGGGGAGCTCTGAACCCGGTTTCAGGGGTGCTTCCCATAGATATATAGATATAGATATATAGATATAGATATATATATTCTGGCTTGAGGAAGGAGTTAGTCTGTCAGAGTAACAGAGCAAAGTGGAAGTAGATAGAGAGAGCCTGAGAGGAAAGCTGGGGCAGTGCAGCCACATGAGGTGCTGCAGCTCCTGAAAGGAACAAGAACAGAGCAGTCTGTAAGAGACTGACAGGGAAGAGAAGCAAAGGAGACTAAGGAGCTGGAGGGGAGCTGTGACTGAGCTTTCTCCACGCTGAAGCGCAGAATTCCGGTAACCCAAGATGGTGCACCACCACATTATGGGTGACATGTCTGAGCATTCCTACATGAACAGTTTCCTGGAAAGTGGATTGGTCATCATGGGCCAGTTGAATGGCTACCAAGGTCTCCCGATGTGACCCCCTTAGACTCTTATCTTTGGGGTCATCTGAAGTCAATTGTCTGTGCTGTGAAGATATGAGATGTGCAGCATCTGAAACAATGGATACTGAAAGCCTGTGCTAGCATTTATTCTGTGGTGTCAAGAGTGGGAGAAGAGGGTTGCATTGACAATCCAACACAATGGGCAGCACTTTGAACACATTTTATAAGTGGTCATAAACTTGTAAATAACTCAGAAAAGAATAAAGTTATGTTAAAGCCAAGTGCACCGTTGTTTTTCTTGTGAAATTCTCAATAAGTTTGATGTGTCACATGACCCTCTTCCCATTGAAAAAATAAAATTGGATCCAAAATGGCCAACTTCAAAATGGTCACCATGGTCACCACCCATCTTGAAAAGTTTTCTCCCTCCCATATACTAATGTGCCACAAACCGGATATTGATATCACCAACCATTCCCATTTTATTTAGGTGTATCCATATATATGGCCCACCCTGTATTTTAAAGCACACCTGAAACACGCTGTTTCTTTGTGTAGCATCATGGGAAAGTCTCAAGAAATCAGTAAAGATATTAGGAAGAGAATTGTGGACTTGCACAAGTCTGGAAAACACATACCATAAGGATACAGCCTTCCCAACACCTGACCGATAACAAATGCACTAGCAAGATGCAGCAGGCCCCCACTGGTAATGGCAAGGGCAGCACAGGTGCAATCTACTGATAAAAACAGTCATCAACACACCTAGCAAATTATGGAGGGGTTGACTGCCTGGTGGAAAAATTGCACACAAATAGGGCTTGAGCAGAATGCCAGCCACACAGGTACGTTTCATGCAAAGTGTCTGGCTAACAGCCTATTGATGACGCCCATAGTATTTGCAGGCAGTTAGCCCAGCACTACATATATGCACCTCACAAAGACAGACACCCCAGTACACCAAGCCAACATAAAGAGGCCTAGCTGCATCCTGCAAAAAATAAAAAGTGCAATAAAGATGAAAAAATGAATGCTTATGATAAACCTATTGGTTACTATTTTGACCAAAATAGATAAGCTCGCCACCTAACGTCAAGGGTCCTCATGCTTGCGAGTCCTACCACTAAGTCTGGCTTATCCTCGAGTACAATTTTAAGGTACCTGAAGGTGCCTCATTCCTCTGTACAAACAATTATGCATTTGTGTCTTCTGGTTTAAACTGTATCTATCTATCTATATATCTGTCTAATCAGAGAAAAGAGGGAGACACAAAAGCGCAAATAGGGTCTTATCAAAAGTTACACAGAGATGCCCACCAAGAGAACTACTCACCTGGTGAGATTAAAGGAAGGACATATATTAATGGCGGCTGCTGCAGATCCACAGGACAGTGCAAGACCTGATTGAAACATACACTGCTGCAAGAAGAATTCCAAAAATTGTAGAGGTTTCAACATGGTTTATTCTATGAGTTTCAGGGTTCAGGTTACCCCTTCATCAGGACATACCACAAATCAGGACCCCACACGCAAATGCAAATTTTTTATATAAACAACCAGCGAGGGCTACCAAAAAACCCTACTCATGGCCTTCTGAGTGGCAGAAATCCCCAGATGGGCACACAACACGGACTCATGAAATTCCTGAAGGAGTCTAAGATGAAATTGTTCCTGGACAAACAATTTCCCAACCGGCTTAGAACTAGGAGCAAGAGACTGGGCCTCAAAAATCTTTCTCTCCAACTCCAACGAGATGTCGGCCACCACCACAACAGGTTAAAGTATAGTGGATGGAGGTTCGGGAGGAGACATTGGATCGAAGCTGCGGGATAAGGCATCAGCATTAATGTTTTAGATCTCGGGCGAAAAGTAATGGAAAATGGAAACCGAGAAAAAAAAGCTACCACCGTGCCTGCCTGGGGGTTAGTCTTTTGGCAGACTCGATGTAAGCTAAATTTTCATGATTGGTAATTACTGTAATAGGATGAGCCGCCCCCTCCAAAAAGCCAACTTGATCGCAAGAAATTCACTATTGGCCACATCATAATTTCTCTCTGCTGAAGAGAACTTTTTTGAAAAGAAGGCACATGGTTTTAGGTTGGTCAAAGTGGCGGGTCCCTGAGACAACACTGCCCTCACCCCTAGTACTGGGGCGGCCATAAAACACTTTTTCAATGCCAAAAAACGATTCTATGGCAGACATTGACCAATTCTTAACATCCGCACCCTTAAACGTGAGATCAGTAAGGGGCTTAACTATCTGTGAAAACCCCTTGATGAACTTTCGATAGTAGTTTGCAAACCCCAATAAGTGTTGCATACCCTTCAAATCTCAGACCTGAACCCAATAACTAATAGCCTGCACCTTCTTGGCATCCATGCGAAACCCTCATTGGATACAATCAATACCAAAAAATGTAACTCTTGCACAAAAAATGAACATTTTTCCAATTTTGCAAATAGTCTGTTTTCCCTGAGTCTCTGAAGGACAGCATGCAAATGTTGTAAATGGGTTTTACTATCAGAGGAGTACACCAAGATGTCGTCAAGATAAATGATCACAAAGTGACCAATTAGATCCACAAACACAACATTAATAAAGTTTTGAAAAATAGTCAGGGCGTTTGTCAGGCCAAAAGGCATCACCACATTTTCAAAAAGATCTTCTGTTGTGAGAAACGCCGTCTTCCACTCATCCCCCCTCTAACCCTTATCATGTTATAGGCTCCCCACAGATCCAGCTTAGAAAACCACTTAGAACCAGACAATTGGTTACACAAATCGGGAATGAGAGGGAGTGGATATGTGTGTTAGGGCTGGCGGAATGCACCAAATACTTGTAAGGATGGTATAAGGCGTGTTCGCACCCCAGGGTCCACCGTGCAGGGATGTGGATACACACGGGTTAGCTTCACCCGGTATGAAGGAAGTGAACCCTGTTGTGTCACAGGGCTGCGATACCGCACAAAGAGGGCAAGTAAATAGTCACAGAACTCTGTCCCAAGACTCAGGAGAAGAGTTCCTCTAGACCTCTTGCGCTCGACATCGCTACTGGGGTGTCAGAGATAATTTACACTAAGAATTTATTGCACAAGGGTGCATGCAGCATCGCTCTGGTGGATGCCACTAACCACCCAAACTTGGGCCAGGAAAGTGCTCTATTAGCGCTTGGCACTGCACTGGCGGTCACTGCTAAGAGATGCAGTATTGTGTGCTAAATGTGTGGGATAGCACTATCAGGCGCTAGGTAGCTTCCACCATTCACAAACAACAAACATCAAACATCAAGCGTCAACAACACTAGGGATGGGAATGATTCGGAGCTTTCATCCATCGACAGGCATACATCCACACATACACGTTTGCAAGTTTACACTAGAGTATGGCCGATCGGCTATGTGAACCTTTTATAGTAGTAACGATCCGGGACCTTCCTGATGGTCCAATAGGAGCCACAACAGGACCTGAGCATGTGACCCACAACCTCCAATGGGAAGTCGTCCCGTGGGCATGCTCAGTATGAGAAAAGCAGGCCTTAGTCCCTGAAAGACCTGCTTGCTGCTGATCAGTGTTGGCTGCAAAGGTACCAGTAACCACGCACACAGTATCAAATTGAGCCAGGCGCTGGGACTGACATCTCCGCTGAGCTTGTTCCACTGTGGCTGGAGGAGTATGGGAGACTGCAGAGTAAATGGTTCGAGATTCCCCCTGTGCAGAGGCGAGAACTCGACCCTTAACAAATTCCGCTACAATGGACCTCTGGTACTACAACATTTTAGATTAAGTTTTCATCGTGGCAGCTGAATGATTTTCAGCTATTAGCCAGCTTGATTACATGTGGGGATTCCCTAGCAACCAGGCAACCCCCACATGTACTCAGGCTGGGTGGTAGCTGTAAATCATTCAGCTGAGGAGATGAAAACTTAATCTCCGAACACTAACAAATTCTCGGAGATCACCCAAGCAACGAGTATATTCGCTCATCACTACTAACAACGTGTTTCCCACAGTGATTTTATTGAGGTCCTGAAAGTTGAGGCATGGCCGCAATCCACCATCTTTTTTTAACAAAAAAAAACCAGCTGCCGCAGGAGAAACAGAAGGGCGGATTCTCTCCTTGCGGAGACTCTCGGCAAAATACTCCTTCATAGCCAGCCGCTCAGGGTCAGGCAAATTAAACAAACGGGCATTGGGTAATTTAGCCCCAGGAACTAAATCAATGGCACAATCAAAGATCGATATGGTGGGAGAACCTCCACCTTGCTTTTGGAGAACATGTCTTCAAGTACTCCGGAATACCCTCCAGACTGATACACAACACAGATACAGACTTCAAAGATTTTGAAAAGGACTCAGATTCAATCACCACATCAATTGACACAGTTATACCCCCATTGGACATTTTTCCCAGTAACCCAGTTGATAATGGGGCTATGAAGCTGTAACCAAGGCATACCCAAAACCAACCCCGCAGGAAAATTGGCAAACAATTTATGCTTTCCACATGAACAGGGCCAACCTTGAGTAGGAAGACCTCTGAGACATAGAGGATCCCTTTTTTAGTAAGGGGAGAGGAGTCAATGGCCACAATTTTAACCAGAGTCTCCAGCCTAACTGTCCCTAAACTACATTGAGTCACCACCCGAGAGTAAATCAATTTGATGGTAGAGCCACAATTGACAAAAGCCGTGGTAAGTAACAAAACACCGTCTACCTCCAGCTCCACCTGGAGTAGAATTTTAGAAAAGGAGGAAAATTGTACCTGAGGGTCTGGGTAACTTCCTTAACCGTTACCCAGACCTAGATGTTTCCCGACGACTTGATGGATGAAGGACACAAAGGACAGTCCCTCTTCCAGTGTCCTAGAGCTCCACAGTAGAAGCACAGCTGATTATCCCGCTGTTGCCTCCTCTCCTCCTCCTCTCCTCCTTGAATGAAATGGCTCCCACCTCCATGGGTTCAGCAGCCAATGATGTATCACCTTTGCTAGGATATAGAGGGGTCTCCAGCTGCATCCCCTCTCTAGCATGGAGCCTTTGGTTCATGTGGAGAGCCTGAATCATAGCATCTTCAAAGGAGTCTGGAGGAAGATGTAACACCAATGAGTCCTCCAGGTGTTCAGACAGTCCCTGGCAGAACAAAATCCTGAGGGCCACGTTGTTCCATGTTACCTTTGCAGCCCAATGCCTGAACTCTGAGTGAAACTACTCGGCAGAGTGCTTCTCCTGTGCCACACTCATAACCATATCCACAGCCAGACGCACACGACTAGGCTCATCATATATATATGCCCGAGGGACTCAAAAAAATGATCCACTGACATTCTTTCAGGGGCCCCGTGAGAGAGAAAGAAAGCCCAAGCCTGCAGAACCTCCCTTAACAAAGAAATTATGACCCACACCCTCTGACTCTCATTCCCTGAAGCATGGGGACACAGTGAAAAAAGCAATTTACACTCCTCTCTGAAAGCCCAAAACGTCTTCTTGTCCCCAGAGAAAGTGTCAGGTAATATTACTGATGGTTCAGGAGTGAGGAAGGCACTGTCACCCTGTACCCCAGAGGAAAATGTACCCCGCACTGCCTCAGTAACCTCCCTCTGGACTTGCTGCTGAGACTGAGACAGGGTTCTCTTCTCCACCGTCAATTTTTGCATTATCTGGGTGAGACTGCTAACCTGCTCAAAGAAAGTATGCAGAGGATCCATAATACCACCAAAACAAACGCCACAGAAACCCCTCACCAAGAAAGGGAAAACTTTAAAGGTCAGTTATAATGTGATGGACACCATATCAGACTCTTTACAAGAGATTTCACATGTCCTGAAATGCGCAGGGGAACCCCGGGGTGGAGTCCTACAGAGACGTGTGATCACAGTTGAGAGTGTGTTGCCGGTGAACAGGACCTTCAGCACGTGACCGCCGGGGGGAGTGACTGGAGGCGGAGCAAGGCCCCAGTCTCCCGGGACGATAGCAAGACAGGCAAGCCGGTAGAAGTGTCAAAACGAGTCGAGGTCAGAAGCCAGAGAACAGCGCAGTAACCAAAAGAGATAGGCGAGTAGAGTGGTCAGAGACAAGCCGGGGTCAGAATTCAGAAGACAGAGCAGTACCAGAAGGATAAGTAAGAGGGAAGTTAGGGGACATAGCCAAGGTCAAAACCAAGAGTGTAGCAGACAGTACAGAGAAAACAGGCAGATAGCAAATGAAGAACAGACTGGGTCATTCACAGGCAAACATACAAATACAGGCAATACACACAGAAACACAGGGGTCAGCTGCCCAGCCAAGAAGGGAGGTATAACTGACAACAAGCACAGCACAGGGGCGGGTAGATATAGCCCTCCCCTGACCAAAGAGAGGCCACATAGTATTAACCCTAGAAGTACTGCCAAAGAACTCCTGGGCAAACCACAACAGCGTGCCTCTCCACTCTTCCTCCAGACTCTGGGACCTTGATTTCCAAATTAAATGCAAAATTTACTTTCATCTGAAAGCAACACCTTGGACCACTGAGCAACAGTCCAGTTCTTTTTCTCCTTGGCCAAGGTAAGACGCTTCTGGCATTGTCTATTGGTCATGAGTGGCTTGACACAAGGAATGCCACACTTCTAGCCCATGTCTTGATACGTCTGTGTGTGGTGGCTCTTGAAGCAATGACTCCAGCAGCAGTCCACTCCATGTGAATCTCCCCCGAATTTTTAAATGGCCTTTTCTTAACAATCCTTTGAAGGCTGCCGTTATTGCGGTTGCTTGTGCACCTTTATCTACCACACTTTTTTCTTCCACTCAACTTTCCATTAATATGCTTGGATACAGCACTTGGTGAACCGTCTGCTTCTTTAGCAATGATCTGTTGTGGCTTACCCTCCTTGTGGAGTGTGTCAATGACTGCCTTCTGGACATCTGTCAAGTCAGCAGTCTTCCCCATGATTGTGAAGCCTACTGAAACAGACTAAGGGACCTTTTTAAATGCTTAGGAAGCCTTTACAGGTGTTTTTTGTTAACTATTCTAATTTACTGAGATAATGACTTTTGGGATTTCACAAAGGAATAGAAACACACTGGCGCTCCCAGGGGATACACTAGAAAGCTGCAGGTGCCCAGACAGCTACTGTGCTAAATCTGTCATATGGCAAAAAGAAGAAGTGTAAATCGATTAGGACACCGCGCTAAAACTAGATATATATCTAGTTAGCGCGGTGTCCTAATTGATTTACACTTTTGGGATTTCATTGGCTGTAAGCCATTATCATCAATATTAACAGGAACAAAAACTTGTAATAGATCACTCTGTTTGTATGGACTCTATATAATATAAAAGTTTCACTTTTTGTACTGAAGAACTGAAATGAATTAACTTTTTGATGATATTCTAATTTTGTGAGAAGTGCCTGTATACTCTTTGTCAAACAAGTCCATTAAAAGTCACTGGGTAGAAAAAAAAAATCACGTACCATAAGGTGTGTATAATTTGTTGAAAAACCCTTTTTGGGGATTTAAATAGAAAACGACACCAGACAGTATAAGTTATATGTTATATGCAATACTAGTACGCTAAATGGAGCCTGTCACTCGATTCATGCTGCCCAAACTACGGACAGCATGAATCAGATCCTGGCTGCACTATTGTAGCCAAGTATGATTTTCTTTAAAAACTTGCAGAGAAAACATAGTTTATAGAGTCAATTGACTATAGGGAGAGACAAGACTAGTCTCATGCGGTCTCAGGCCCACATCTTCCCTCTCCACCGTTCATGTGGTTGGTCCTGATGAAGAAGTCTGTAAACTTTGAAATGCGTAGACAAGAAAACTCCAATTTTCTTGACATTCGTATCCTGGATTCTTCTATCTTTGGTAACCAATATTGGTGTCTTTGACAGCGCAAAAAAAGTTTATCCGTTTTTATCCTTCTAACACTATACAGCAATATGACGCATTAAGCTACTATGATACCCAATGATAGTTGATAAGTCAGTCAAATAAAGAGAACTGACTGATCCTCACTAAAGAGTGAAGCATCATTGTTTATTGCTATTCTTTTGCAAAGAAATAATTGTCCATATTTAATATCTCTATAGCAAATGGTTCATGAAGAAATTAATCACATAATTTAAATAATTCAAATCATGATTATATAATACCCAGATCATAGATCCAATAATTAATTAATCTTATTACTGTAGTAAAACTGTCATAAATCCTTATCTGAATTTTCAAGCAAGGTCAGGGTCTTGAGCTATTCCAAGAATAGAGCATATTAAAAAATTAATGCAGAAAATACAATTGCTACTTCCTTTTTCTAATTAAAAATAATATTAAATTAAACATCAGTGGTATTTTATAATGATATTCATATATAACATGCCATATGGGAACAATCTGAGTGATACAATCATTAATATTATCCTCTGACTATCCAGGGATCATGTACATGGCTGATTTTATCATCTGAGTGTTAACTGTGGTTTTCATGGAGAGCACTCAGACCTATGATAGCCTATGGGGATGTGCACATGTCCATTTTTTTCTTCCGAAATTGGCAGTGCAAGTCTATGGGTCTGAGAAAAAAAATTGGACCACACTCAGATGTCACGGACTGAAAGAATGGAGAAAAGGTGGAGAACCGTTTTTTTTTCTTTTCACATCCATGAAAAACTGATGCCAATCTGATCAAACTATGATGAGAGTCTTATTAAAATAATCAAACCATTTTTCTCTGATGTGGAGGAAAGAGTTGTGTGACCCTGTCATTTAGACTTAGAATTCTTGTAGTTCACAATAGTTTTCCCCAGCTCGAATTTGCCCCCAAATGTTGTTTTGTACTTTTTTCATACCAGTCCTAGCAATCTCTGACAACCTTTTAAACAGTGAGCGAAGTGTAGTTTAGTCGCCTGAGAATCTCATTCCAATTTAGGTTGTGGTGGGCATTCAATACTAGTGATGGCGCATGATACCAGTTGAAAAGTTCATTTCATTATGAATTCTATGTATCTTACTAGAGTGTTCCCTTCATTAATACTACAGTACAAAACACCAGCATTGTACAATCAGTGGAAAACCTTTGCAAGCTTAAGTTCATAGTAGCACTTAAAAAACTGGCCATTTTTCATCTAGAAAAAATAGCTAATTTTTCCTCCCCACTGTCATTTATATGCCATTCGTAACAACACAATTAAATAGGTGAGTCTCGACTGAAATTGAAGATATCAAAAGATGCTGTGATTTTTGTTCACATGGACATTCAGTCTGAGTAAAAAATAAACATGAATAACATTAGTCCTAATTATGTCAATGTGAGGTCAGTTTTTTTCACGGACAGCACTCGGACCGAAATATGTTCATGCAAAGTTCTATGTGGAAAATATTTTGAATGGAGAACTTAGACTGTGCTACATTCATAACATATAATTTTCTTCTGGTATTTTGCACAACATACAGTAGTATGCGCACATTGTTATAGTCAATTCTTAAATGTTCTTTATACCTCAACAACTAATGAGATCTTAGCTGCTAAACTAAGAAAAAGAGAAAAAAGAGCAGGCAGGCGTCATTTTATTGCTTCTTCTGGGTTATAGCACATTACCCTTTTTTCTGTACTTCCAATAATTTGAAATTTAAGAACACTTTCCTGAGCAGTCTTATATACATAAAAGAAGATTCAATCAGATGAGGTTGTAAAGAAACAATGCACATTTTATTACATAATGTAGAAGTAGAAATACATGGTTTGAATGGCACTTCAGAGCATCTGAGGAAAATTAGCCAGACTCAATAGACCAGATGTTCTTTACCTGCACTTAATTATAAAGCTTTAATACGTTCATCCTAGTTTATCACCATCAATCCCAAGTCTATGGCAAAATTAAAAGGGTGCTGAAGCTAAGCCGTCAATCCACACATAGAAAAAGGGCTCCTTCTCCTTGGACTGCAGATAAATGAGCTACTTTACAGATTTTATTAGGATTTTTATTACAGCATGATGCAGTCCAGAACTAATGTTCTTTTGTTTTCCTGGGACAATAGTTCATTTTAGCTTGATTAAGTGCTCAAGGATGTTGAGAGACTGGCAGAGTACCCATGGGACAAATGCTTCTTGCTTAGATCCAGTTATTGCTTGGTAGGACAGGCTTAATGGAATGTATACTGTCCTTCTGTCCTTCTCTGCATGCTTGTAGTCACTTTGTCCGCTTCATAAAAAGCTTACAGTGATACACTTGTAAAATAAAAACAATCATTACTTACCAGCTGAGTTCACTGTCTTTATCGGTGACTCGCTCATTAATTAACTCATAGAAAGCATGGAGGTTGTTTGGTGATGGGTGACCAAGTTGTAAAGATCTTTGATTACCATGAAGAAATATTCTCTTAAACTTCTGCCTTTCAATTATTTTTTATTTTTCAATTATTTATTTTATCCTTGATTTATCATACACATTATCTCCTGTCCCCAATTTCCTCACCAGTGTATTGGCAGTAGCCTCATTTCAGAACTCTTTAGAGATCAAATTTTATGGTTTTGTAGGCATCCATTAATTTTTTCAGCATTTACCACTATACGAGAAAAGAACACAAGTGACTGGTGTTTCTTTTTTATGTATAGCTTGTAGCCTTGTAGATCAACCACTGATGTTGGAGAGCCGAACACGCTCAGAACTTTAAGGCTCTTTTCTACTGAGCTTGCAAGCGCTGTCTTGAAGCTGACCCGGATCGCTGGATCGCAATGTTATATCCTAATCCTGAGTCAACTTAATTAGTATGGCTCTGTACGTCCACCACTGCCACCACGTTGTGATCCAGGTACAACATGGCACCCATGCTGCCAGTCAAAGCCTCTACAGCTCTGGGCCACATCATCCCATAGATACAGCACCACAGCATCAGCAAATGTTATTATTCTATGTTGTTATTCTATTTTACAATGAAATGTCGATGCTGTGTTTCTCTAGTAAATATAATACATTTAGTTCTACCCATTGTTTTTCTGTCTACGCCATGAATAATACTTTTTTCTTTCTTTAAAATACAAGTTTTCTTCTGTCCTATAAATTATGGGCTATAACTCAACATGTTAAAGAAGAAAAAAGATATTGACTCTTCACAGCTGCAAAAGCATGATTTGTCCCTGGCTTGATAAACAGACAGTGAAGTGTTGTTTCTTTTGAGATTGTAGCTCTTCAGCTTCTTTTTAAGAGCTCTCTTTATCATAAGAGAAAAAAGACTACAAGTGTTATTGGTATGTGCAATCCACGAGGCCTAGAAAGGCGGTATCAGAGGGAATTGTGAAATTAGCAGCTGTCATGGTAACAGTTACTCGAGAACACCAAGGTCTTGATCAGCAAAAGGAAACATAAACACAAAGTTCTTGAAGTGGAGCTCATCTGAGGGTATCTTTTTATCATGTTGACAGAAAATGCCACCAATGGTTACATGTATGATGGGTCACCTTGGGCGATAAGTTAATTACAAAACTATGGAGGGCATAAAGTATGCAGTTGTGTTTAATTGCCCAAAAATACACCCAATTTTAGATTTTTGGCTAACACTCTATTTTTCAAATCTGATAGGTATCACTTCATGAATTAATAACTTTCGGAATGTTCTTCATTATCAAATGAGTCTGATTCTGTATTGCACGTTATATTGGTTAATATTTTCTGTGTGCTTAACAAAGAAACAAAATTAAAAAAAAAAATTGCAACATTCAAAATGTGGAAATCTAAAGTTTGTGTGGCAGACAGTCAACACACAAAATATATAATAAGTAGAGATAAATGGATCGCTTTCCATAACCCTGGTCCATGGCTCAGGTGAGTAGTTTCTGGCTGTAGACATTATCTGAGCAAATTTCTTTACCTTCTTAGAAAAGCTGGCAGATGTTATCTTTGCTGTGTGCATAGATGATGTCTTACATGATGTACCCCCATGTTGATGCACTGTTAATACTGGCATTTATCATGTTCACAATCATGGGCAGAGCACTTTGTCACCCATGAATGATAGAGGCAGATCCTGACTGTGACACAGGTAAGGCTACTTTCACACTAGCGTCGGCCCGTCGCAGTGCGTCGGGCCGACGTACTGATGCATCCTGTCACAACGCAGCATAACGGGGGCAGCGGATGCATTATTACAATGCATCCGCTGCCACATTTTGAGTTGCGGGGAGGAGGGGGCGGAGTTCCGGCCGCGCATGCGCGGTTGGAAAGGGTGGACCCAACGCACCAAAAAACGTTACCAGCAACGTTTTTTGGTGTCGACGGTCCAACGCAACACGACATAACCATCGCACGACAGTTGCGATGTGTGGCAATGTGTCGCTAATACAAGCCTATGGAAAAAAAACGCATCCTGCAGACAACTTTGCAGGATGCATTTTTTCTGCACAACGACGCATTGCGACATGCGTCGTACGACGCTAGTGTGAAAGCAGCCTAAGAAGACAGGCTCAGTCATGAGCCAGTTGCATACACCCATTCCCGATCTTTTCCGCACATGTATTTGGAAATATGTAAGGAGTAAAGAGATGCATATTTATATTTACTAACCTAATTCTGAAGTCTCTAATAATATCCCATGTGCTGTCCTGGTAGGCAACTTCACTTAAAGATAATGAAACATGACTTTGTGGATTTTAGGTCAACTTTCTAATTAATATGTTTTCTAAGTGTCATTTCAAGTTTGCAGAAGCTTAGATGTGGCAAATCATAAAAAATCCCAATAAAGCCTCATTTTGGAAACAACACCCTTCAAGGAATAGCAATGATAATTTTGAACCCAAATTTTTAATTTAATCCTCTTAACATTGGGCTGTGCATATTTTCTTTTTACATTTTTGCAATAATATGTAGTTTTTATTATATATGTTTAATTTGTACTAGGACTAACACGAGAAAAAGCTCTACCTTTGATCACAAGCTGAAGACCGCATGCCACATATATAATTAAACCCTTTAAAACACAACCATTTTTCTTTTTTATGTTTTCTTTTTTTCTGCCTCCAAGAGCTGATTTTTTTTTTTATCTGTCTATTCAGTCACATCAAGGTTTTTTTTTTTAGTGGGATCTTTTATAGTTTTGAATGACAACATTAAATGTGTCATATAATGTTCTGACAAATGTGAAAAGAACATTCCAAGAGGGGAGAAATGGTGAAAAATATCGCAATTGTGTTGTTATTTTTTGGGTTTCATTTTTACATTATTCATAGTGTGGTAAAAAATGACTTTTCTCTTGATTCTGTTATTTACAAAGAGTGTTTTTATAGTTGTCCTGGGGACTTGAACTGTGATTATTCCACTTCTTTTATTATATATTAGAACGCTTTAGTATTGCTATATATAGAAAAAAAACAGGGTGGGATTTATAAACACTAAGATGACAGGAACCAAGGTTTTTAGTAGGTCCCTGGATGCTAAGCCTATTGATATTCCACCACTGAGAGTTTTTTGTGCCAGAATGGACTTCTGCACAATTTCGAGCCATTTAAATTCAACTGTCAGAGATTAAAAGCATCATTTAAATGGCTAAACAGCAGTGTTTGGAGCTAGCTTCAGTTGCTGTTT
Organism: Ranitomeya imitator; assembly: GCF_032444005.1. Classification (NCBI taxonomy): domain Eukaryota; kingdom Metazoa; phylum Chordata; class Amphibia; order Anura; family Dendrobatidae; genus Ranitomeya; species Ranitomeya imitator. Next base: position 237,960,365 of record NC_091284.1, read on the forward strand.
TATAGGCAGTTTCCAGCACCCTTCGTGCTAGGTGTCAGTATCAGCAACTAAGCCTGTCCTTACAATCGCACATGGCCTGTGATGCATATATTGTATATGGGGACATAACCTGAAGTGTTAAAGTGTTAAGCACATAAACAATAACAAAATAACAAATCAAATATGCTTGAAATTGGCCACAGTGTTTATTAACTGGTTGATGACTTATGACAACATTTTCATCATAGGACCTTAAGCTGGCTCAGGAGCTGAGACTGCTTAATACCAGGCAATTGTCGGCTGTGTTATATACGGTAGCCTTAATTGCAGTGACCAGAGCTCACACAAACTGATGGATTACAATGGCAGCCTTCAGCAGGTTCCCTGTAAGTGCCATGTTAATCCTACTATGAAGTTAAGTCAAAGGCTTGACTTAAAGAAGCACTCCGATCAGATTGTTGTTCCCCTTAATATTTTGAAATCAACATATTATATAAAACTGTGTATGTACAATTGCTCAATTTGCCTTTTAACCAAGTTATTTCTTCTGTTTTCCATGAGATCGAGACATCACGTGATTAAAAACTGACTTGCTTAATCCTTCTAAGCTTGGTGTGGAAACAGGAGGTTAGGATTAGGATTAGGATAAGAAGACAATACAAATATCTCGCTGAGGATCTGTTTATACCAAGGAAGGTGACGGGCACAAGGGGGCATTCTTTGCGTCTGGAGGAGAGAAGGTTTTTCCACCAACATAGAAGAGGATTCTTTACTGTTAGGGCAGTGAGAATCTGGAATTGCTTGCCTGAGGAGGTTGTGATGGCGAACTCAGTCGAGGGGTTCAAGAGAGGCCTGGATGTCTTCCTGGAGCAGAACAATATTGTATCATACAATTATTAGGTTCTGTAGAAGGACGTAGATCAGGGGATTTATTATGATGGAATATAGGCTGAACTGGATGGACAAATGTCTTTTTTCGGCCTTACTAACTATGTTACTATGTTAGGATTCCCTGCATGATTAATAAATCACTGCAAAGTCCCTGACAGGTAGGTAGGAGGGAGAACTTGAGTCAGGAGTTGAAAAAGGACAAGAGACTTCTCATTTCTACATAGAGCAGAGAAAAGAGAAAAAGTTACTGGGTAGAACGGCAACACACCCCACTTTTCAGTTTTTAAATTTCCACAAAAATTTAAAATAAACAATACATTTCGTTCAACTTTACAATTGTGTTCCACTTGTTGCTGATTCTTCACCAAAAATTTACATTTGGTATCTTTATGTTTAAAGCATGATATGTGGGAAAAGGTTGAAAAGTTCCAGGGGGGGCAAATACTTTCGCAAGGCACTGTATATAATACACTGCTCAAAAAAATAAAAGGAACACAAACAACAGAATATAACTCTAAGTAAATCAAACTTCTGTGAAATCAAACTGTCCACTTAGGAAGCAACACTGTTTGGCAATCAATTTCACATGCTGTTGTGCAAATGGAATAGACAACAGATGGAAATTATTGGCAGTTATCAAGACACACTGAATGAGGGTGGTTTCACACTTGCGTTTTTGTCTGCAGCGTTTTTTGCACAAAAAAACGCATGCGTTTTTTTCCCAATATTTAACATTGAAAACGCATGCGTTTTTTTGTGTACGCGTTTGGTCGCGTTTTCAATCGCATGCGTTTTTTTACTGCATGCGTTCATTTTCAAAAATGCAACTTGTAGTATTTTTGAGAGGCGTTTTTTGGACACAAAAAAACGCATGCGTTTTCATGCGTTTTTTGGGGGGTCAAAAAACACATTGGAGTCAATGGGAACGCATGCGTTTTTTTGTGCATGCGTTTGCATGCGATAAAAACGCATTCGTTTTTATAAAAAAACATAAAAACACACTGATAAACCACCCCACACCATAAAATTGATAAAGGGATCCTACCCCTAACCCTAACCCTACCCCTAACCCTACCCCTAACCCTAACCCTAACCCTACCCCTAACCCTAACCCTACCCCTAACCCTAATCCCTTTAAGGGTAGGGTTAGGGTTTGGGGTAGGGTTAGGGGTAGGGTTAGGGTTAGGGGTAGGGTTAGGGGTAGGGTTAGGGTTAGGATCCCTTTAGGGTTAGGGTTAGGGTTAGGATCCCTTTAGGGTTAGGGTAAGGGTTAGGATCCCTACCCCTAACCCTACCCCTAACCCTAACCCTTTCTGTTTATAGTGGGTTTTTTACTTTATTTTGATGATTGTCAGCTGTCACAAATTTATCTGCATGCGTTTAAAAAACGCAAACGCATGAAAAAACGCATGTAAATGCGTCAAAACACCGCGTTTTTTTCACCACATGCAAAAACGCATGCGTAAAAAAAACGCAGCGTTTGCACGCGTTTACATGCGTTTTTTCACCATGCGTTTTTTTTTTAAAACGCATGCGTTTTGAAATGCAAGTGTGAAACCAGCCTAAAGGAGTGGTTATGCAGGTGGGGACCATAGACCTCATCTCAGTACCAATGCTTTCTGGCTGATGTTTTGGTCACTTTTGAATGTTGGTTATGCTTTCACACTTGTGGTAGCATGTGACGGACTCTACAACCCACACAAGTGGTTCAGATAGTGCAGCTCATCCAGGATGGCACATCAATGCGAGCTGTGGCAAGAAGGTTTGCTGTGTCTGTCAGCGTAGTGTCCAGAGGCTGAAGGCGCTACCAGGAGACAGGCCAGTACACCAGGAAACATGGAGGGGGCCATAGGAGAGCAACAACCCAGCAGCAGGACTGCTACCTCAGCCTTTATGCAAGGAGGAACAGGAGGAGCACTGCCAGAGCCCTGCAAAATTACCTCCAGCAGGCCACAAATGTGCATATGTCTGCACAAACGTTTAGAAACTGACTCCATGAGGATGGTCTGAGTGCCGATATCCACAGATGGGGGTTGTTCTCACAGCCCAACTCCAGGATTGTCAAATTCACTACTGGTGCCCTGTGTTCTTCACAGATGAAAGCAGGTTCACACTGAGCACATATGACAGACGCGACAGAGTCTGGAGACTCCGTAGAGAGCGATCTGCTGCCTGCAACAACCTTCAGCATGACCGGTTTGGCAGTGGGTCAGTAATGGTGTGGGATGGCATTTCTTTGGAGGGCTGCACAGCCCTCCATGTGCTCGCAAGAGGTAGCCTGACTGCTATTAAGTACTGACATGAGATCCTCAGACCCCTTGTGATACCATATGCTGGTGCGGTTGGCCCTGGGTTCTTCTTAATGCAGGACAATGCCAGACCTCATGTGGCTGAAGTGTGTCAGCAGTTCCTGCAAGATGAAGGCATTGAAGCTATGGACTAGCCCGCCCATTCCCCAGACCTGAATCCGATTGAACACATCTGGGACATCATGTCTCGCACCATGCACCAACGTCACGTTGCACCACAGACTGTCCAACTGTCCAAGAGTTGGCGGATAGGGTTGAGCGACCTTGACTTTTTTAGAGTCGAGTCGGGTTTCGCGAAACCCGACTATCTCAAAAGTCGAGTCGAGTGGAATCGGCCAATTATCGCGAAAAGTCGGGGATCGACCGAAACACGAAACCCAATGCAAGTCAATGGGGGAGCATAGTCGGCAGTGAGTGGAGGCCAGGAAAACATGTACAGAGCCCATTTTAATGGCAAAAACATCCATTCTTGTTACTGAAGCTTGTCAATCTTAATTTACCTTATAATAATAGTAAGGCATTGGAAATTGGGGGTCATTTGGCTAAAGTTGTGGGGGGTAGGGCTGGTTCAAGTATTTAGTGGGCCCAGGAAATCTGGACCACGTCACGGCAGTGGAGCAGGGAGAGGCAAATATTTCAACTTTGAAAGTGCTGTGATCCTGAGCAAGCAAGGGGGCCCACTCGTTGGCATTGGCACTGGCACAGGGCCCCTCAAAGTACGGCGGTGTGTTTGCATGGCGGGGGCGCCTCCCACCGGCAGCGACACTTTTGCGTACTATGAGGGGCCCTGTGCCAGTGACATCGCCAACGAGTATTCCTCCCCCCACCTGATGAAGGAACCTGCACATTCATCTGCACCTTCCTCTTTGTCCCCATGTAAGGTGGTATGGTATGCGGGAAGGGGAACCTCACTTTCAGCAGGGTCACAATCTTGCAGTGTAGCGTGCACGGGGAATGTTGCGTTATGGGTCAATGTACCAGCAGACTCATCTATCACTGGCTGGGCAATGGGCAGGATGAGGGGGAAACAGATATGGGCCCAAAGAATAAAGTGGGCTAAATGCAGTTCAAAATTGGTAACAGGACTAACCAGGGGGCATTGCTTTGTTCAGTGGAGGACAACTGGAATGAGAGGCTGACACAGAGAGTAGCCCCAAATCAGTAAGTAGTCTAAATGCAGTTCAAAATTGGCAACAGTAGTAAACAGGCGGCACAGCTTTGTTCTCTGGAGGAGAACAGCAAGGAGCGGCAGACACCGATAGAAGGCGCCAACCCAACTAGTAGGCGCACTGCATTTTTAAAATTCCGATAGGCTGAAAACCAGATAATTGTAGGTCATTTTTTGTCAAGAGGACAGCTGTATTGAGTGGCGCAGCCAGACACTACAAGTAGGCCTTAAACCACAAAGTTGGCTCGACGCAGGTTTAAAAAATGTTACATGGGTACACGGTCTGCATTGGTGTGCTCAGTGGAGGACAATTGGAAGGAGGGACCGCAGAAAGACTTTGTAGGCGTAAAATTACAAAATAGGCTCTATGCAGCTTCGATTATGTGGCAACCTGGAGAACACCTTGGAGCGGCAGACACCATCTCTACGACCCAGACCCAACTTGTAGGCCTAATTTAGTGTTGTTTCAACAACTACTAAACGAGAGCTAGAAGCTCGAAGCTATGGAGAGGAAATCTGGAGAACACCTTGGAGCGGAAGACACTGTCTCTACAACCCAGACCCAACTTGTAGGCCTAATGCAGTGTTGTTTTCAACAACTACTTAAGACGAGCATGAAGATTGAAGCAATGGAGAGGATACCTGGGGAACACCTTGGAGCGGAAGACACCGTCTCTACAACCCAGACCCAACTTGTAGGCCTAATGCAGTGTTGTTTTCAACAACTACTAAACGAGAGCTAGAAGCTCGAAGCTATGGAGAGGAAACCTGGAGAACACCTTGGAGTGGAAGACACCGTCTCTACAACCCAGACCCAACTTGTAGGCCTAATGCAGTGTTGTTTTCAACAACTACTAAACGAGAGCTAGAAGCTCGAAGCAATGGAGAGGAAACCTGGAGAACACCTTGGAGCAGAAGACACCATCTCTACAACCCAGACCCAACTTGTAGGCCTAATGCAGTGTTGTTTTCAACAACTACTAAACGAGAGCTAGAAGCTCGAAGCTATGGAGAGGAAACCTGGAGAACACCTTGGAGCGGAAGACACCGTCTTTACAACCCAGACCCAACTTGTAGGCCTAATGCAGTGTTGTTTTCAACAACTACTAAACGAGAGCTAGAAGCTCGAAGCAATGCAGAGGAAACCTGGAGAACACCTTGGAGCAGAAGACACCGTCCAAGAGGGGGGAATGTGGATAAGACCATTCTGAAAAGAGAATGTGAATGGATCTTTAGAATGGATAGCATGGAGCCAAAAGGAATTAATGAACAACTGTCCTTTGCCTGTTTTTTGTAAGCCTAAATGTCTAGAGATAAAAGAGGATAACCCCTAGGAAATGTCAGCGTTAGTTCCAATTTTTTTGTCTTTATTCCCCTGGAAGGGAAGTGGGGGATTTACAGATTTCTGTAAGGGATCGGTTATGGTATCGTTATTCTTTAATTCTGCCGCCAATGTCTGTGCGTTCAACCTTCCCCCTATACACATCCCCCTCCCCCTCCCTCCTCCCCCCCTCCCTCCAAATTTTTTCCTCCTCCCCCCCCCTGTGGCTAGTCCTCTCCCTTGGTTCCCCCCCCCCCTCCCTTTTGGGATGGATATCATATCTATCAAAACAGTAATAAGTATCATCTGTATACATTCTGTTTGGAACTACTATAAGTCCAGTTTTTGATAGATGATCTAAACTTTCTAGCATCTAATGTTATCACTCGCTATATGGATTGTAAAACAGTAGAAAGTATTATCCTTTTATACCCCTATCAAAAATTATGACAAGATGAAGTGCTCGTAGAGAGTATCGAACACTATCACAAATTCTACGCAGCACTATATCATGTTTAAATTATGTGCCATACCGAAACAAGGTCTTTGGGCCACACAATGTATACACATGTTCATGATATGTTATGGGGGTAACCTAGAGGTCTTTACATTTTATTTCTCGGTTATGTCGGGGCCAAGGGGTAAGAGAAAGGGGTTATGAGGTGGGAAAGCGCAATGCGCGGTTAATTTGCTACCTTCTGAATAGAAGTATCGGATTTGCACGGTGGGAGGTGTGGTCTGAGTTTTAAAATAGAAGCATCGGACATGCGCTGTGTGGGGGCTATAGTTGGGGCATGCTTGTAGGCTCTGCATCTGCGGTGTCCTTATAGTACCCGGCAGTAGTTTAGGGTTGCTATGGCTACACAATGCGGGAGACTTCAGCGCAAGAAGTATGGAGCCGCGACCACATCCGGTATGGCTGTGCGGGTCACGAGGAGCATGCGCTATGCATGTAAGCAGCACTCGGAAATGAATCAGTAAGGTGAGACGGAACACCTTCCGGTCCATCACTGCGGTTCAGCGGGAGCATGCGCTGTGGTGGTTTGACGTGCGGCAGGCACCCGGAAGTTAGCCGGGCAGTGACGTCATACGCCCTAAAGCGCGCTTATGGCGGCAGTCTTTAAAGAGAAGCAGGTATCATAGTTATTCACCATCATCACACCGCATCAGGACACTACCTATCTTGCTATCGAGCCTCCTGAGGAGCCCAATTGGGCGAAACGCGTAGAGGCGCTGCTCATCTGTATGGCAACTGGCAGGCGAAGGGAGATAAGTGCTTTCAGCCTTTGGCTTTGGTAGAGATTTATTACATATGCACTACCTGTGGCTGTATTGGGGTACTATTGTTGATTTCCCTATCATGGACATTATGGCCCCATAAGCATTCATACTAAACTTCTCTCCCTTATATCGCCCATTATGCCAATATCTATTGCCTGCTGTGTTCTTTATTCTGTTTTTATATTTGTGGGGATTTAGGGTTCCTTTAGCTTAGGAGCACCTCTGTCTAGCTACAGCGGTTTCCCTTATCTGCGGGTAGTGGGTTTCCCTAGGGGATATAGGGTACTACAGGGCCCCCAGGGATAGCCGCCGTGGAGTGGGGGCGCCATATCGTTTCCCCTATAGGGTGCCAACCCCCACAGGTAGGAAGGTGCGAGAATAGCATTATTAGGGATACCTAGTTTACCCATTTTTATTAAGTGTTTATGTGTGAGCACAGTGTATGTCTTTCGTTTATTTTGTGGTCTATTTTTGTGGTGTGAACCAATATGTGGGTTCTTAATAAAGATTTATTATTTTTTTTGTTAGGGATTGCATACGATTATATATATTCTTGAGACCCTAGTTACATTATATTTCTTCTAAATATTATTTATTCGAAAATTGGAATGGCTAGCTTCCTAACAGGTCCTATCAACTCAGATTGTTGGCTAGAGGATGCAAATCAGGCATTTAATGTTGGAGGTACACAGGCAACAAGCACAGGCCCTATAGCCCTTAAAAACCTTTTTAATGAGGTGTATGGTGGCTATAAAGATTATCTTAAATCTTGGTCGGAGATCAGAACATTAGAAAATTATCTAAAAAAGCGTATTGTCCCGAGAGGTTTAAGAATTAACATCGCTCCCTCCCCTAGGATAGCTTCCCCCGAACTGCTGAATATTTGGACACGCGAATCAGTAGAGTCTTCATTGAGATTTATGAATATTTTGCTGACAGAAGAGAAAAAAGTTTTTGAAAGAGCTACTAGTCAGTTAAATAAACTCGTTGAGCGTGTTTTGATAAATAAGAGTGATCCCGATTTTAATAGGAGGGAAGGACTCCTACAGTCATCTGTGGAAAGGTATCAAGCTCTACTCAAAGAGAGAAAAACACTTCAATTTCAGAGGGATCTAAAAGATTTCAGTGAAAACCAGATCTTTAATTTCCAAAAAGAAAGGCAATCAGAGGCATCATCATCTGATATAGATACCTCAGATACTGAAAGAAGTGACCCCACTAGTGCTGGGACACAACGGTTTAGGGGGTCAACATACAGACAGAAATGGCAGAGTGGAAGGGGCAAGATGGGCAAAAGGGGGAGGGGAGCGCACAGAGGCGGTGCAGGAATTCTATCCTTTTTCCCACAGGGTGCAGGGTCAGCATCCACATTGTTGCCTCCCTCCTCCTCCTCATCATCTTTTTTGGAGCAGGGTGCGGGAACAGGTTACGGGCTGAGAACCCGATTCAACAAATAAAAGGACAAATTGTCAATCTGTCCTCGCACATACTGACCAAAGATGAAATGCAGGTACTGTCCAGGGGTCTGAATTTCGTACCAATGAATAAATACAATTGTTTTGAATGGATTAAGGACATTAATCTATTCTGTAGAAAGTTGAAATGGAGGAAATTTTTCCAACACACCAATCGGGAAGAATGTCACCAATATGGTCTCGGTGATGAGGATGTAGAGGGGTACCAGGTTCTTAGAGACCTCCTGCGAGAAAATGAAAGGGCTCCCTTGGATGGAAAAGGTCCATTCACCAGTCTTAAAAATAAAAGTACCAAGATGCCACCTGTAGGGGATGCAGGCAATATTGATATCTTTGCCTTGCTAGTGGAAAGGGACCTACGAAAATTGAATAACTCGGAATGGGAGAGAGATGAGAATCTGGTAGAGGAGGAACGTATAGCCCTGGACTCACTCAAAAAGAATGACCAGATTATAATTAAACCCTCCGACAAGGGGGGAAATCTGGTGATCATGAATCACACTGAGTACCGACAGATGTGTGACACCATCCTACGTGATAACTTGACGTATGAAATTCTGGACCGGAATCCACTGGTGAGTTTCAGGGAGGATCTAAAGGCCCTTCTGGAGGAGGCTTTCTCCCGTGACCTCATCTCGAAATGTGAGTTTGATTTTTTGTTCCCCAAATTTCCTATGGTGGCCACCTTTTATACACTCCCAAAAGTTCACAAGGGACTGGTCCCGTTGAAGGGACGACCCATGGTGTCGGGGGTGGACTCTCTACTACAAAATTGTGGTATCTATGTGGACCAAATTTTGCGTCCATTTGTGGTCTCTACTCCATCGTATCTGAGGGATACGGCAGACCTGCTGTTAAAACTCGAAGGGATCCATCTGGAGGAGGACTCCTGGTTGGCATCCATCGATATAGAGGCCTTGTACAGTAACATACCCCATGAAGCAGGGATCAGAGGGGTGGAATACTATCTAAAACAAAGATCAGTGGCCTGTAGAGAACACAACAATTTTGTGACATCCCTCTTGGAATTCACACTTACCCACAATACCTTTACGTTTGATGGAAAACACTACCACCAGCTCAGGGGCACGGCGATGGGGAGTCCCTGTGCCCCATCGTATGCTAATCTGTTCCTGAGCTGGTGGGAGGAGACAATAGTGTTTAGTTGTGAATCAAACTGGTGGCAAGATCTTATACCAGTATGGCACAGATTCATTGATGATGTGTTTTTGGTATGGACAGGGACGAGAGAGAGGTTTGGGGACTTCCTAAGAGACCTTAATCAGAACAACATAGGTATGAGATTTACATCTGAGATTCAGAAGGAGGAGCTTGCCTTTTTGGATGTAAAAATTAGAAAAGAGAAAAAAGGAAGTATATCCACAAGCATTTACCGAAAGCCGACCAGTACAAATAGTCTCCTTCACTGGCAAAGCCATCATCCAGCTCCTTTGAAACGGGGGATCCCGAAGGGACAGTTTCTGAGGTTAAAGAGAAACTGTTCCAGAAAAGATATTTTTGATAGACAAACTGGAGATATGTACCATCGATTCAGGGAGAAGGGGTACCCTGGGCATGTTCTGGATACCGCCATTGAGCATGCTAAGAGAGCAGATAGACAGGGACTTCTACACAAAAATGCGGAAAGAGATACCAAAGAAACCATCAGGATTATAGGTACATTTGATGTCAGGAACCAAGAGATTCGAAAGGTTATGTCAAGACATTGGGACATTTTAAAATTAGACCCTGATCTGAGAGAGATGGTGGGAGAATACCCAGTATAACTTTCAGAACGGGTAAATCCCTAAGAGATATGTTGGTACATAGTCAATATAGGAGACCGACAACAGGTGGAACCTGGTTAGATAGGAAGCCTTGTGGTTTTTTCAAGTGCGGCGACTGCAGTATGTGCAGATGGATGGAGCCAGGTAAATCTTTCCGCAGCTCGGCCACAGGGAAGACATATTATCAACGCAATTTCTCTAACTGTAAAACCACAGGTGTAGTATATTTGGCCAAATGCTCTTGCCCAAGGGACTATATTGGTAAGACCAAGAGAGAATTTAGGAGAAGAGTGGGGGAGCATATGGGGGACATTAGAAACAACAGGGATACCCCTTTGGCGAAACATATACAAACCTGGCATGGAGGAGATCTGGCGAGCATTAAATTCGCGATCATTGAAGTGGTGAATGTTAACCCAAGAGGGGGGAATGTGGATAAGACCATTCTGAAAAGAGAATGTGAATGAATCTTTAGAATGGATAGCATGGAGCCAAAAGGAATTAATGAACAACTGTCCTTTGCCTGTTTTTTGTAAGCCTAAATGTCTAGAGATAAAAGAGGATAACCCCTAGGAAATGTCAGCGTTAGTTCCAATTTTTTTGTCTTTATTCCCCCGGAAGGGAAGTGGGGGATTTACAGATTTCTGTAAGGGATCGGTTATGGTATCATTATTCTTTAATTCTGCCGCCAATGTCTGTGCGTTCAACCTTCCCCCTATACACATCCCCCTCCCTCCTCCCCCCTCCCTCCAAATTTTTTCCTCCTCCCCTCCCTGTGGCTAGTCCTCTCCCTTGGTTCCCCCCCCCCTCCCTTTTGGGATGGATATCATATCTATCAAAACAGTAATAAGTATCATCTGTATACATTCTGTTTGGAACTACTATAAGTCCAGTTTTTGATAGATGATCTAAACTTTCTAGCATCTAATGTTATCACTCGCTATATGGATTGTAAAACAGTAGAAAGTATTATCCTTTTATACCCCTATCAAAAATTATGACAAGATGAAGTGCTCGTAGAGAGTATCGAACGCTATCACAAATTCTACGCAGCACTATATCATGTTTAAATTATGTGCCATACCGAAACAAGGTCTTTGGGCCACACAATGTATACACATGTTCATGATATGTTATTGGGGTAACCTAGAGGTCTTTACATTTTATTTCTCGGTTATGTCGGGGCCAAGGGGTAAGAGAAAGGGGCTATGAGGTGGGAAAGCGCAATGCGCGGTTAATTTGCTACCTTCTGAATAGAAGTATCGGATTTGCACGGTGGGAGGTGTGGTCTGAGTTTTAAAATAGAAGCATCGGACATGCGCTGTGTGGGGGCTATAGTTGGGGCATGCTTGTAGGCTCTGCATCTGCGGTGTCCTTATAGTACCCGGTAGTAGTTTAGGGTTGCTATGGCTACACAATGCGGGAGACTTCAGTGCAAGAAGTATGGAGCCGCGACCACATCCGGTATGGCTGTGCGGGTCACGAGGAGAATGCGCTATGCATGCAAGCAGCACCCGGAAATGAATCAGTAAGGTGAGACGGAACACCTTCCGGTCCATCACTGCGGTTCAGCGGGAGCATGCGCTGTGGTGGTTTGACGTGCGGCAGGCACCCGGAAGTTAGCCGGGCAGTGACGTCATACGCCCTAAAGCGCGCTCATGGCGGCAGTCTTTAAAGAGAAGCAGGTATCATAGTTATTCACCATCATCACACCGCATCAGGACACTACCTATCTTGCTATCGAGCCTCCTGAGGAGCCCAATTGGGCGAAACGCGTAGAGGCGCTGCTCATCTGTATGGCAACTGGCAGGCGAAGGGAGATAAGTGCTTTCAGCCTTTGGCTTTGGTAGAGATTTATTACATATGCACTACCTGTGGCTGTATTGGGGTACTATTGTTGATTTCCCTATCATGGACATTATGGCCCCATAAGCATTCATACTAAACTTCTCTCCCTTATAGCGCCAATTATGCCAATATCTATTGCCTGCTGTGTTCTTTATTCTGTTTTTATATTTGTGGGGATTTAGGGTTCCTTTAGCTTAGGAGCACCTCTGTCTAGCTACAGCGGTTTCCCTTATCTGCGGGTAGTGGGTTTCCCTAGGGGATATAGGGTACTACAGGGCCCCCAGGGATAGCCGCCGTGGAGTGGGGGCGCCATATCGTTTCCCCTATAGGGTGCCAACCCCCACAGGTAGGAAGGTGCGAGAATAGCATTATTAGGGATACCTAGTTTACCCATTTTTATTAAGTGTTTATGTGTGAGCACAGTGTATGTCTTTCGTTTATTTTGTGGTCTATTTTTGTGGTGTGAACCAATATGTGGGTTCTTAATAAAGATTTATTATTTTTTTGTTAGGGATTGCATACGATTATATATATTCTTGAGACCCTAGTTACATTATATTTGCCTAATGCAGTGTTGTTTTCAACAACTACTAAACGAGAGCTAGAAGCTCGAAGCTATGGAGAGGAAACCTGGAGAACACCTTGGAGCGGAAGACACCGTCTCTACAACCCAGACCCAACTTTAGGCCTAATGCAGTGTTGTTTTCAACAACTAGTTAAGACGAGCATGAAGATTGAAGCAATGGAGAGGAAACCTGGGGAACACCTTGGAGCGGAAGACACCGTCTCTACAACCCAGACCCAACTTGTATGCCTAATGCAGTGTTGTTTTCAACAATTACTAAACGAGAGCTAGAAGCTCGAAGCAATGGAGAGGAAACCTGGAGAACACCTTGGAGCGGAAGACACCGTCTCTACAACCCAGACCCAACTTGTAGGCCTAATGCAGTGTTGTTTTCAAAAACTACTAAACAAGAGCTAGAAGCTCGAAGCAATGGAGAGGAAACCTGGAGAACACCTTGGAGCGGAAGACACCGTCTCTACAACCCAGACCCAACTTGTAGGCCTAATGCAGTGTTGTTTTCAACAACTACTTAAGACGAGCATGAAGATTGAAGCAATGGAGAGGAAACCTGGGGAACACCTTGGAGCGGAAGACACCGTCTCTACAACCCAGACCCAACTTGTAGGCCTAATGCAGTGTTGTTTTCAACAACTACTTAAGACGAGCATGAAGATTGAAGCAATGGAGAGGAAACCTGGGGAACACCTTGGAGCGGAAGACACCGTCTCTACAACCCAGACCCAACTTGTAGGCCTAATGCAGTGTTGTTTTCAACAACTACTAAATGAGAGCTAGAAGCTCGAAGCTATGGAGAGGAAACCTGGAGAACACATTGGAGCGGAAGACACCGTCTGTACAACGCAGACCCAACTTGTAGGCCTAATGCAGTGTTGTTTTCAACAACTACTAAACGAGAGCTAGAAGCTCGAAGCTTTGGAGAGGAAACCTGGAGAACACCTTGGAGCGGAAGACACCATCTCTACAACCCAGACCCAACTTGTAGGCCTAATGCAGTGTTGTTTTCAACAACTACTTAAGACGAGCATGAAGATTGAAGCAATGGAGAGGAAACCTGGGGAACACCTTGGAGCGGAAGACACCGTCTCTACAACCCAGACCCAACTTGTAGGCCTAATGCAGTGTTGTTTTCAACAACTACTAAATGAGAGCTAGAAGCTCGAAGCTATGGAGAGGAAACCTGGAGAACACCTTGGAGTGGAAGGCACCGTCTCTACAACCCAGACCCAACTTGTAGTCCTAGTGCAGTGTTGTTTTCAACAACTACTAAACGAGAGCTAGAAGCTCGAAGCTATGGAGAGGAAACCTGGAGAACACCTTGGAGCGGAAAACACCGTCTCTACAACACAGACCCAACTTGTAGGCCTAATGCAGTGTTGTTTTCAACAACTACTTAAGACGAGCATGAAGATTGAAGCAATGGAGAGGAAACCTGGAGAACACCTTGGAGCGGAAGACAGCGTCGCTACAACCCAGACCCAACTTGTAGGCCTAATGCAGTGTTGTTTTCAACAACTACTAAACGAGAGCTAGAAGCTCGAAGCTATGGAGAGGAAACCTGGGAAACACCTTGGAGCGGAAGACACCGTCTCTACAACCCAGACCCAACTTGTAGGCCTAATGCAGTGTTGTTTTCAACAACTACTAAACGAGAGCTAGAAGCGCGAAGCTATGGAGAGGAAACCTGGGGAACACCTTGGAGCGGCATACACCGTTAGTAGGCCCTACCGAAGTAGTAGTAGTAGCCCCGATGCAGTTTTCAAATTCCTTTAGGCTAAAAACCAGACTATTGACGCTCAGCTTTTTTAAAAGGAGGACAGCTGTATTGAGTGGCACAGACAGACACAGGTAGTAGGCCTTAAACACAAAATTTGGCTCAATGCAGTTTAAAAAAGGTTACAGGGGTACACGGGCAGCAGTGGTCTGGTCAGTGGAGGACTAGTGGAAGGAGGGACCGCAGACAGGCTTAGTAGGCCTAACATAACAAAAGTGGGCTGTAGGCACTTTAAAATAGGTTCCAGGGGTACACGGGCAGCAGTGGTCTGGTCAGTGGAGGACTAGTGGAAGGAGGGACCGCAGACAGGTTTAGTAGGCCTAACATAACAAAAGTGGGCTGTTGGCACTTTAAAAAAGGTTCCAGGGGTACACGGGCAGTAGTGGTCTGGTCAGTGGAGGACTAGTGGAAGGAGGGACCGCAGACAGGCTTAGTAGGCCTAACATAACAAAATTAGGCTGTAGGCACTTTAAAATAGGTTCCAGGGGTACACGGGCAGCAGTGGTCTGGTCAGTGGAGGACTAGTGGAAGGAGGGACCGCAGACAGGCTTAGTAGGCCTAACATAACAAAATTAGGCTGTAGGCACTTTAAAATAGGTTCCAGGGGTACACGGGCAGCAGTGGTCTGGTCAGTGGAGGACTAGTGGAAGGAGGGACCGCAGACAGGCTTATTAGGCCTAACATTACAAAAGTGGACTGTAAGCACTTTAAAATAGGTTCCAGGGGTACACAGGCAGCAGTGATCTGGTCAGTGGAGGACTAGTGGAAGGAGGGACGCAGACAGGCTTATTAGGCCTAACATTACAAAAGTGGGCTGTAGGCACTTTAAAATAGGTTCCAGGGGTACACAGGCAGCAGTGGTCTGGTCACTGGGGGACTAGTGGAAGGAGGGACCGCAGACAGGCTTAGTAGGCCTAACATAACAAAATTGGGCTGTAGGCACTTTAAAATAGGTTCCAGGGGTACACGGGCAGCAGTGGTCTGGTCAGTGGAGGACTAGTGGAAGGAGGGACCGCAGACAGGCTTAATAGGCCTAACATAACAAAAGTGGGCTGTAGGCACTTTAAAATAGGTTCCAGGGGTACACGGGCAGCAGTGGTCTGGTCAGTGGAGGACTAGTGGAAGGAGGGACCGCAGACAGGCTTAGTAGGCCTAACATAACAAAAGTGGGCTGTAGGCACTTTAAAATAGGTTCCAGGAATACACGGGCAGCAGTGGTCTGGTCAGTGGAGGACTAGTGGAAGGAGGGACCGCAGACAGGCTTACTAGGCCTAACATAACAAAAGTGGGCTGTAGACACTTGGAATTCTCTTGCAGGGGTACACAGGCAGCATTGGTGTTGTCAGCGGAGGCCAATTGTAATGAGTGTCTGACAGTTAGTACTCACAAAAAATAAATAGATGTAAATGTCTCGCAATACAACAAAACCAAAACACAAAAGGGTGGAATAATTAGGTACAGGGGTGGGCTCCTCTGCTGAGTTTCAGACCTAGTAATTTGGCGCTAAGTATTTACTGGTCTAAATATAGGACACTGCCCCTGACTATTTTAAGTACCATCATACATGTCAACACATTGGTATTGTCAGTGCCAGGCATTGAAGAATGTCAGCGCATAAACTAAACATTGGTGGAACTGTGAGAGATAATTTTGCAGGCGGTAGAGCACTGTTTGAGCTGGGGGGGAACTCTCTTGTGGCCGGCGGTACAGGCCCAGGGCCCCTCATGTTACAACGGTGTGTTTGACGTTGGGTGCGCACCACCACCGCCAGAGACACTTTATTGTACTATGAGGGACCCAGTGGCAGTGCCGTCGACCAAAAGTGTGCACACCCACCTCTTCAGACAAACGGCACTCTCACGGGTGCTTCCGCCAAGTGGCGAGACCACGGCCCCGTGGAGGGAGTTTGGCCATTTAGGGAGGTGTAAACATGTCGTATGCTGGACAAACAGCTGCTGCAAATTACGAGATTGGAAAAGTCAGTCAGAGCAATCCACAAGCAAGACCTTTTCATAGGAAAGCTAGGTGTCAGCCGAGCAAGGTGGGGCAAAAGAATTCGAAATCCAGTTGTGGTTCATTTTAATGAAGGTTAGATCATCAACATTTTGGGTAGCCAAACGAGTCCTTTTTTCGGTTAATATTGAACCTGCAGCACTGAATACTCTTTCTGATAGGACACTAGCTGCTGGGCAAGCAAGCTCCTGCAATGCATATTCTGCCAATTCTGGCCAGGTGTCTAATTTGGATGACCGGCATAGTGGGTAAAGGAGAGCAACCAGCACCCGACTGGACGCGTTTCGAGCAACAAATGTGCCCTTAGTCCTCAGTATGCTGATAGAAACACAGGTTGCAATAAGTATGTTCACAGCAGGTGAGTACAATTAAAATGGACATGTGAGATAAATACAAACGTGATAAACTCAACATAGTGAACAAATTAAAACTAAAACTAAAAATCATGCAGATTGGTTGTCCATCACAGGCTGTTTCAAGTGCGGTTCGCACTCCTGTAAAACTTGTGCTTACATGAAAAAAAATGCATTTTTTAATTGCTCACAAAATTTAACCACTTTTCCCATAAAAAAAATTTCTTAATTGCAACTCTGATCATGTGGTTTACATTGCTGAATGTACTGAATGTAAATTGTTCTATGTTGGATCTACTATTAGGAAGTTCAGAGAAAGATTCAGAGAACATGTTTATGATATAGTACATCCTACACTTCGACATGTATCCAATGTATCTAACCACTTTATTAATAATCATGACAGGCAAACTATGCATCTTAAGACATTTGCCATTGAGCAAATACATAAAGATATGCGCGGTGGTGATCGGGAAAAAAAACTGCGTGATAGGGAGGCTTTCTGGATTTTCAGACTCAATACCAGAGCCCCTTCAGGGTTAAATCTTAGAAAGGAGATTATGCTCCATTACTAACGAATCTTGTGTTTTTTTTTTTTTTTTCTTTCCTTATTATCATTTTCATTTTTTCAATGTAATCGCACGTTCTTTATTTATATATTTTTCTGTCAACCTTTTCATCAAGTAGTTTTAATTTGTTCACTATGTTGAGTTTATCACGTTTGTATTTATCTCACATGTCCATTTTAATTGTACTCACCTGCTGTGAACATACTTATTGCAACCTGTGTTTCTATCAGCATACTGAGGACTAAGGGCACATTTGTTGCTCGAAACGCGTCCAGTCGGGTGCTGGTTGCTCTCCTTTACCCACTATGCCGGTCATGTCTCAGCAGCATTTTAATGTGAACTAATAAAGTTTTTACATTTTATTCCTGGAGCTGGATCCATATTTCCTTTCTCTACACGTCGACCAGTGTTGTGGCAGCAACACTTTGTTTCCGTGCTCGGATGGATACTTACCACATCGGACAGATGAACTAAGGGTGAGCTGAAATATACTCCTTTTTTTTTCTGTGTTCAGCTTTCTGCCTTTTCGTGCTCCCCTTGCATATATATTGCAATGATTTTTTCCATTATTTACCGTGTGGTTTAAGCCGCTTTCCACAAAATATTTTTGAACATTCATGACCGTTCATAATTATATGGAGAGATTCCATTGATTTCATTGCTTTTTCACTGGTGTTCACTATTTAAGTGTTTTTTCTTATACGATTTGGTTGGCTTTTTGCAAACATGGATTTCTTAATTGATCCCTTGAGAAGGGAACGTGCAGCACAAGTTTTCCAATCAGTTGGTCCATGTTCAGACACATCTTCTGACACATTAAATCTCATGTCTTCAATAGAGAAAGCATCATTAAATGAAATGGGCATCTGGTGGGATCAAACCACCTTAACGCACTATTTGGAACAAAATATTATTCCTAGAGGACTGAGAATTAAAAAAATTCCAACTACTGTTTATAACAGTGATTTTGTTAAGGATTGGAATTCTATACTATCCACTTGTTCCACACAACTCATTCAGCTCATTGTGAAACATGAGAATGAAGAGTTATTAAAATTAAAATCTGACTTGGACAAAGAACTGACATCATACAAGTCGATAGTCACCAATCAGGAATATGAGGACTTTCAAAAGAATCTTAAAACCAAGTTACAATCTCTGGAGGAATCCATAATTTTGGTAAAGAAAAGAAAATTTAACAGATTTATTTGATTATACCAATAACCAGGTTTATGAATGGGGCAGGTGGGAGAGACAACCAGTCACACCCAGATCTATTCTCAAAAAACGCAATCGTGAATCATCATTCACACGTCGTAGTCAAGTCACATTCTCGTCTTCGGATCCTGAATCGTCTGACACATCGGTGGGCCCATCCAGTCGAGACATTGATCCACCTGCATTCAATGAGAACTTTAAAACTCAATCACGTTATTATCGGAAAAATAAATCCAAGTCGTATTCTTCAAAAAACGGATCAAGAAACGCTCCAGGAGGGGCGGAAGAAAACATTCCAAGCGCTCCCACCATCTTTCAGAATCGTCTCAGGAGCCAGAACAGAACCTTTCATTAAATGTCCTCAATCTGTCATCTACTGTTTTTTCTGATGCTGATATCAAATTGTTATCCCGCGGTTTGAATTTTGCACCCACCAATAAGGAACTGGATGTTTTTGCAACTCTAAAGGACATCAATAAATTTGTTCGAGATTTAACAGTCAAAAGACATTTTTATGAAGAGCATGATAAGGAAATTAATCCTACAAATATTTTTCTTCCCAATGATTTTTCCAAAAAAGATTTTTGTGAACAGTACACACTTACCATGCTTTTGGACATGGACTCTGAAAAATCGCTAGTGAAGGACATAAATTCTATTCCATTCTTCAGGATAAAAAATCCCACTTTTTATCCAATCCAGTCCAGAACGGAGGCCATGGATCGTTTTCAGGAGTCAGTGGAAAGAGACATTCGTCATCTTGTCAATGAAACAGCCTGTTTCTCAGATAAATCCAATTTGTCCAGAAGTGAACGGGATTCTCTTGTGAAAATTAGAGCTAATTCAGACATAGTGATCAAAATGTCCGATAAAGGAGGGTCGGTGGTCATTTTGGACAAAGTTGATTACTTTAACCCCTTCATGACCGGGGGATTTTTCATTTTTCCGTGTTCGTTTTTCGCTCCCCTCCTTCCCAGAGCCATAACTTTTTTACTTTTCTGTCAATTTGGCCATGTGAGGGCTTATTTTTTGCGGGACGAGTTGTACTTTTGAACGACATCATTGGTTTTAGCATGTCGTGTACTAGAAAACGGGAAAAAAATTCCAAGTGCGGTGAAATTGCAAAAAAAGTGCAATCCCACATTGGTTTTTTGTTTGGCTTTTTTGCTAGGTTCACTAAATGCTAAAACTGACCTGCCATTATGATTCTCCAGGTCATTACGAGTTCATAGACACCAAATATGACTAGGTTATTTTTTATCTAAGTGGTGAAAAAAAATTCCAAACTTTGCTAAAAAAAAAAATAAAAATTGCGCCATTTTCCGATACTCGTAGCGTCTCCATTTTTCATCATCTGGGGTCGGTTGAGGGCTTACTTTTTGCGTGCCGAGATGATGTTTTTAATGATAGCATTTCGGTGCAGATACGTTCTTTTGATCGCCCGTTATTGCATTTTAATGCAATGTCGCGGCGACCAAAAGAACGTAATTCTGGCGTTTCGAATTTTTTTCCCGCTACGCTGTTTAGCGATCAGGTTAATACTTTTTTTAATTGATAGATCGGGCGATTCTGAGCGCGGCGATACCAAATATGCGTAGATTTGATATTTTTTTTATTGATTTATTTTGATTGGGGCGAAAGGGGGGTGATTTAAACTTTTATGTTTTTTTTATTTTTTTCACATTTTTTTAAACTTTTTTTTTTAACTTTTGCCATGCTTCAATAGCCTCCATGAAAGGCTAGAAGCAGGCATAGCACGATCGGCTCTGCTACATAGCAGCAATCTGCTGATCGCTGCTATGTAGCAGAATTGCACGTGTGCTGTGAGCGCCGACCACAGGGTGGCGCTCACAGCGACGGGCAATCAGTAACCATAGAGGTCTCAAGGACCTCTATGGTTACCATTCACAAGCATCGCAGACCCCCGATCATGTGACGGGGGTCGGCGATGACGTCATTTCCGGCCGCCTGGCCGGAAGCGGTAGTTAAATGCCGCTGTCTGCGTTTGACAGCGGCATTTAACTAGTTAATAGGTGCGGGCAGATCGCGATTCTGCCCGCGCCTATTACGGGCACATGTCAGCTGTTCAAAACAGCTGACATGTCCCGGCTTTGGTGCGGGCTCACCGCGGAGCCCTGCATCAAAGCAGGGGAGCCGGCATCGGACAGTATAGTACGTCCGATGCCGGTAAGGGGTTAAAGCCATTCATGACATGCTTGCAGAAAGTGAAATATATAGTGTGTTGAAATCAGATCCCACTTCTGCATTCAAGTTATTGATCAAGGAGCTTATTGATAATGGTTTTGAATTGGGTTTTCTTACCAGACAACAATCTGAACATCTTTTTGTTGATAACCCTATCATTCCTATATTGCATGCGCTACCGAAAACCCACAAAGGTGTCTTTCCACCTCCCATGCGACCTATCGTGTCGGGCATAGGCTCATACAGTGAACACCTTGGGGAATGGTTGGATACCATTCTACAACCATTGGCACAACGTGTCCCAGGCTATCTTAAAGATTCTAGAGACGTTTTGAATATGTTTAAAGGGGTTTTATGGAATCAGCAATGGTCTTGGCTAACTTCTGATGTTTCTTCTTTGTACACTTCCATTCCACACAAGGTTGCACTGACAGCGGTTGAATTTCATTTGTTCAAGTACAGTAATTTTTCTCATGATTTTCAGTCTTTTATTTTATCAGTATTATCTTTTTTGTTATCACTAGTGTTGAGCGATACCGTCCGATACTTGAAAGTATCGGTATCGGATAGTATCGGCCGATACCCGAAAAATATCGGATATCGCCGATACCGATATCCGATACCAATACAAGTCAATGGGACATCAAGTATCGGAATGTATCCTCATGGATCCCAGGGTCTGAAGGAGAGGAAACTCTCCTTCAGGCCCTGGGATCCATATTAAAGTGTAAAATAAAGAATTAAAATAAAAAATATTGTTATATTCACCTCTCCGGCGGCCCCTGGACATCAGCGGGAGGATCCGGCGTCCGGCACGGCTTCTTTCTTCAAAATGCGCGCCTTTAGGACCTGTGGAATGACGTCCCGGCTTCTGATTGGTCGCATGCCGCCCATGTGACCGCCACGCGACCAATCAGAAGCCGCGACGTCATTCCTCAGGTCCTAAAAGGCGCTCATTCTAGGACTTTAGCTGAGGAATGACGTCGCGGCTTCTGATTGGTCGCGTGGCGGTCACATGGGCGGCACGCGACCAATCAGAAGCCGGGACGTCATACCACAGGTCCTAAAGGCGCGCATTTTGAAGAAAGAAGCCGTGCCGGACGCCGGTTCCTCGCGCAGATGTCCAGGGGCCGCCGGAGAGGTGAATATAACAATATTATTTATTTTAATTCTTTATTTTACACTTCCGATACCGATACCCGATATCACAAAAATATCGGATCTCGGTATCGGAATTCCGATACCGCAAGTATCGGCCGATACCCGATACTTGCGGTATCGGAATGCTCAACACTAGTTATCACATAATTATTTTCTATTTGATGGCAAATTTTTCATTCAAGCCAGTGGCGTGTCAATGGGTGCTAAATTTTCCCCTTCAGTCGCCAATCTAACAATGTCATGGTGGGAAGAACATTATATTTATTCCCACAATAATCCTTTTTTGGACAACATCAAATGGTATTCTAGATACATTGATGATTTATTGCTTGTGTGGGAAGGTGATCAGGAATCCATATCTAATTTTATTTTTTATATCAATAACAATCTGTTTAATCTAAAATTCATTTATTTATGGAATAAAAATCGTATTAATTTTCTGGACCTTTGCCTTGAGGGTATTCCTTCTGAAAACATCAGAAGTCACACATATCGAAAAGAAACTGCAGGTAACACCATTTTACATGCTAAAAGTTTCCATCCCCCACATACCATTCAGTCGATTCCTTTAAGTGAAGCCTTGAGAGCACGTAGAAATTGCAGTCTTGAATCCTCATTCAGCCATGAAAAAACAACTATCAAACAGAGGCTTCACTACAGAAAATATCCTAATTGGACTTTGAACAGAGCCTTTAACATTGCTGATTCCAGACAGAGGTCAGAACTCATTGAACCTACAGTAATTGATAGCACTCAAATAAATACTGTGTCCAACATAAATTCCCTTCGCAATGCGCATTCAGCACAGCCTGTGCTGGTTCTTACTTATAGTACATTTTTCAAATCTGTCTCCCAAATTGTTACACGTAATCTAAATTTACTCAGAGATGACCATATCATGGATTCTATCTTGAAAGACGGCATCAGAATCGTATCAAGACGAGCCCCAACATTGGGGAATGCTTTATCGCCTAGTTTTTTACATTCCAAAAAAACTAAAAATCATGCAGATTGGTTGTCCATCACAGGCTGTTTCAAGTGCGGTTCGCACTCCTGTAAAACTTGTGCTTACATGAAAAAAAACGCATTTTTTAATTGCTCACAAAATTTAACCACTTTTCCCATAAAAAAATTTCTTAATTGCAACTCAAAGCAGGGGAGCCGGCAATGTGGCTTACATTGTTGAATGTACTGAATGTAAATTGTTCTATGTTGGATCTACTATTAGGAAGTTCAGAGAAAGATTCAGAGAACATGTTTATGATATAGTACATCCTACACTTCGACATGTATCCAATGTATCTAACCACTTTATTAATAATCATGACAGGCAAACTATGCATCTTAAGACATTTGCCATTGAGCAAATACATAAAGATATGCGCGGTGGTGATCGGGAAAAAAAACTGCGTGATAGGGAGGCTTTCTGGATTTTCAGACTCAATACCAGAGCCCCTTCAGGGTTAAATCTTAGAAAGGAGATTATGCTCCATTACTAACGAATCTTGTGTTTTTTTGTTTGTTTTTTTTTTTTCTTTCCTTATTATCATTTTCATTTTTTCAATGTAATCGCACGTTCTTTATTTATATATTTTTCTGTCAACCTTTTCGTCAAGTAGTTTTAATTTGTTCACTATGTTGAGTTTATCACGTTTGTATTTATCTCACATGTCCATTTTAATTGTACTCATCTGCTGTGAACATACTTATTGCAACGTGTTTCTATCAGCATACTGAGGACTAAGGGCACATTTGTTGCTCGAAACGCGTCCAGTCGGGTGCTGGTTGCTCTCTTTTACCCACTATGCCGGTCATGTCTCAGCAGCATTTTAATGTGAACTAATAAAGTTTTTACATTTTATTCCTGGAGCTGGATCCATATTTCCTTTCTCTACACGTCGACCAGTGTTGTGGCAGCAACACTTTGTTTCCGTGCTCGGATGGATACTTACCACATCGGACAGATGAACTAAGGGTGAGCTGAAATATAGTCCTTTTTTTTCTGTGTCTAATTTGGATGCCCAGTAATCAAATGGGAATGACGGTTGAGGGAGAACGTCGATAAGGGATGAAAAATAGTTAGTAACCATACTGGACAAATGTTGTCTCCTGTCACTTTGAATTGATGCTGCAGTACCTGTCCTGTCTGCGGTCATAGCAAAATCACTCCACAACCTGGTCAGAAAACCCCTCTGTCCAACGCCACTTCTGATTTGTGCACCTCTAACACCTCTGGCCTGCTGACCCCTGCAGCTCGTGTGATAACGATCACCGGTGCTGTGTGCTGGGAATGACTGAATCAAACGGTCAACAAGAGTTGATTGTTTGGTTGCTAATATTTGTTCCAGGTTTTCATGTGGCATAATATTTTGCAATTTGCCTTTATAGCGAGGATCAAGGAGGCAGGCCAACCAGTAATCGTCATCGGCCATCATTTTACAAATACGTGTGTCCCTTTTGAGGATACGTAAGGCATAATCCGCCATGTGGGCCAAAGTTCCAGTTGTCAAATCTGCAGTTGTGCTGGGTTGAGGGGCAGTTTCAGGCACATCTAAGTCACTCGTCTCCCTAAAAAAAACCTGACCCCGGCCTTGCAACGCCACCAGTTGCTATTGGCCCCGGAGAAGCTTCCTCATTACAAAAATAATCATCCCCATCATCCTCCTCGTCCTCCTCCTCCTCCTGTTCGCCCGCTACCTCGTCCTGTACACTGCCCTGACCAGACAATGGCTGACTATCATCAAGGCTTTCCTCTTCCTCTACTGCAGACGCCTGCTCCTTTATGTGCGTCAAACTTTGCATCAGCAGACGCATTAGGGGGATGCTCATGCTTATTATGGCATTGTCTGCACTAACCAGCCGTGTGCATTCCTCAAAACACTGAAGGACTTGACACATGTCTTGTATCTTCGACCACTGCACACCTGACAACTCCATGTCTGCTATCCTACTGCCTGCCCGTGTATGTGTATCCTCCCACAAATACATAACAGCACGCCTCTGTTCGCACAGTCTCTGAAGCATGTGCAGTGTTGAGTTCCACCTTGTTGCAACGTCGATGATTAGGCGATGTTGGGGAAGGTTCAAAGAACGCTGATAGGTCTGCATACAGCTGGAGTGTACGGGCGAACGGCGGATATGCGAGCAAAGTCTGCGCACTTTGAGGAGCTGGTCGGATAACCCCGGATAACTTTTCAGGAAGCACTGCACCACCAGGTTTAAGGTGTGAGCCAGGCAAGGAATGTGTTTCAGTTGGGAAAGGGAGATGGCAGCCATGAAATTCCATCCGTTATCACTCACTACCTTGCCTGCCTCAAGATCTACAGTGCCCAGCCACGACTGCGTTTCTTTCTGCAAGAACTCGGACAGAACTTCCGCGGTGTGTCTGTTGTCGCCCAAACACTTCATAGCCAATACAGCCTGCTGACGCTTGCCAGTAGCTGCCCCATAATGGGACACCTGGTGTGCAACAGTGGCAGCTGCGGATGGAGTGGTTGTGCGACTGCGGTCTGTGGAAGAGCTCTCGCTTCTGCAGGAGGACGAGGAGGAGGAGGAGGAGGGGGTGCGAACGGCTACAGCCAACTGTTTCCTAGACCGTGGGCTAGGAAAAACTGTCCCAAAATTGCTGTCCCCTGTGGACCCTGCATCCACCACATTCACCCAGTGTGCCGTGATGGACACGTAACGTCCCTGGCCATGCCTACTGGTCCATGCATCTGTTGTCAGGTGCACCTTTGTACTCACAGACTGCCTGAGTGCATGGACGATGCGCTCTTTAACATGCTGGTGGAGGGCTGGGATGGCTTTTCTCGAAAAGAAGTGTCAACTGGGTAACTCGTAGCGTAGTACAGTGTAGTCTGTTGTGAGTTCTGTTTTTGGGCTCCCTCTGGTGGTTACTGATGGTACTGGGTGATTTGTGTTCTGCTGTCTCTGGTGTCCACCTGTTCTATTAGGATTTGGGAGTTTCCTATTTAACCGGGCTTTCTTGTCATTTCCCCGCCGGCTATCAAGGTTATCAGAGTGTTTTGTTACCTCAGCTTCTGGCTTCAGTAATCTTCAGGACAAGCTAAGTTTTTGATTTTCTTGTTTCACGTTTTGATTTATTTTTGTCTTGTCCAGCTTGCATATAATTGTTTCTTTGCTGCTGGTTGCTCTAGCGGGCTGTAATTGCTCCTCATGTTCCATGAGTTGGAACATGAGTTCAAGTAATTACAGGATGGTTTTTTGAAGGGTTTTTTGCTGACCGCGCAGTTTACTTTTGTATCCTCTGCTATCTAGTTTTAGCGGGCCTCATTTTGCTGAATCTGATTTCATACTGTGTATGTGCCTTCCTCTCATTTCACCGTCATTATATGTGGGGGGCTGCTATTTCTGTGGGGTATTTCTCTGGAGGCAAGAGAGGTCTGTGTTTCTTCTAATAGGGGAAGTTAGATCTTCGGCTGGTGCGAGACGTCTAGGATCAACGTAGGCACGTTCCCCGGCTATTGTTATTTGTGTGTTCAGGTTTAGGGTCGCGGTCAGCTCAGGTTCCATCACCCTAGAGCTCGTTGGTGCTTGTCCTTTTGTGATTCCCTGCCATTGGAATCATGACAGTATAGCCGGCCACAAAATGTTTGGGCTGAAGTAGGAGGAAAAGTAGTCTGAGGAAGTTTTTTTCTTTTTTTCTCCTCTGAGGTTGCTGCCTAGCCCTAATTGCAGCCTGGCTGATTTTTTTTTTTTTTTTTTTCCTCTTAATCCTTGAATGGCTCTGACCTTAGCTGTTTATCATGGACGTCCAGAGTTTAGCTTCCAGCTTGAATAATCTTGCTGCTAAGGTTCAAAATATACAAGATTTTGTTGTACATGCTATTATGTCTGAACCTAGAATTCCTATACCAGAGTTCTTTGCTGGAGATAGATCTAGTTTTCTGAATTTTAGGAACAATTGCAAGCTGTTCCTTTCTTTGAAATCTCGCTCTTCTGGAGACCCTGCTCAGCAGGTTAAGATTATTATATCTTTCCTACGGGGTGACCCTCAAAATTGGGCATTTGCATTGGCACCAGGGGATCCTGCGTTGCTTAATGTGGATGCGTTTTTTCTGGCATTGGGTTTGCTCTATGAGGAACCTAACCAAGAGATTCAGGCTGAAAAAGCTTTATTAGCTCTCTCTCTCAGGGGCAAGATGAAGCAGAAATATATTGTCAAAAATTTCGGAAATGGTCAGTGCTTACTCAGTGGAATGAGTGCGCCCTGGCTGCAAAGTTCAGAGATGGCCTTTCTGAGGCCATTAAAGATGTTATGGTGGGGTTCCCTGCGCCTACGGGTCTGAATGAGTCTATGACTATGGCTATTCAGATTGATCGGCGTTTACGGGAGCGCAAACCTGTGCACCATTTGGCGGTGTCTTCTGAACAGGCACTTGAGACAATGCAATGTGATAGAGTTCAGTCTAGAAGTGAACGGCAAAACTATAGGCGGAAAAATGGGTTGTGCTTTTATTGTGGTGATTCAGCTCATGTTATATCAGCATGCTCTAAACGCACAAAAAAGGTTGATAAGTCTGTTGCCATTAGTACGTTACAGTCTAAGTTCATTCTGTCTGTGACTCTGATTTGCTCATTATCATCCATTTCCGTCGATGCCTATGTAGATTCAGGCGCTGCCCTGAGTCTTATGGATTGGTCATTTGCCAAGCGATGTGGGTTTAGTCTTGAGCCTCTGGAAGTCCCTATTCCTTTGAAGGGAATTGACTCTACACCTTTAGCTATGAATAAACCTCAGTACTGGACAAAAGTGACCATGCGTATGACTCCCGTTCATCAGGAGGTGATTCGCTTTCTGGTGTTGTATAATTTACATGATGTTCTAGTACTTGGTCTGCCATGGTTACAAACTCATAATCCAGTCCTTGACTGGAAAACAATGTCTGTGTTAAGCCTTTGACGGATTTGACTAAGAAGGGTGCTGATGTTGCTGATTGGTCTCCTGCAGCTGTGGAGGCCTTTCAGGAACTTAAACGCCGGTTTTCTTCTGCTCCTGTGTTGCGTCAGCCTGATGTTTTGCTTCCTTTCCAAGTTGAGGTTGATGCTTCCGAGATTGGAGCGGGGGCGGTTTTGTCACAGAGAAGCTCCGATTGCTCGGTGATGAAGCCATGTGCGTTCTTTTCTAGAAAATTTTCGCCCGCTGAGCGGAATTATTATGTGGGTAATCGGGAACTTTTGGCCATGAAGTGGGCATTTGAGGAGTGGCGTCATTGGCTGGAGGGTGCTAGACATCGTGTGGTGGTCTTGACTGATCACAAAAATCTGATTTACCTTGAGTCTGCCAGGCGTCTGAATCCTAGACAGGCTCGTTGGTCACTGTTTTTCTCTCGTTTCAATTTTGTGGTTTCATACCTGCCAGGTTCAAAGAATGTGAAGGCGGATGCTCTTTCTAGGAGTTTTGTGCCGGACTCCCCTGGAAATTCTGAGCCCACTGGTATCCTTAGGGATGGGGTGATTTTGTCGGCCGTATTCCCAGACTTGCGACGTGCTTTGCAGGAGTTTCAGGCGGGTGAACCTGATCGTTGTCCGCCTGAGAGACTGTTTGTTCCGGATAGCTGGACCAGTAGAGTCATTTCTGAGGTCCATTCTTCTGCGTTGGCAGGTCATCCTGGAATATTTGGTACTAGAGACTTGGTGGCCAGGTCTTTTTGGTGGCCTTCCTTGTCTAGGGATGTGCGTTCTTTTGTGCAGTCTTGTGAGGT
Organism: Ranitomeya imitator; assembly: GCF_032444005.1. Classification (NCBI taxonomy): domain Eukaryota; kingdom Metazoa; phylum Chordata; class Amphibia; order Anura; family Dendrobatidae; genus Ranitomeya; species Ranitomeya imitator. The sequence goes on from NC_091284.1 coordinate 237,989,025, forward strand.
TTGTGCTCGGGCTAAGCCTTGCTGTTCTCGAGCCAGTGGATTGTTGTCACCTTTGCCTATCCCGAAGAGGCCTTGGACGCACATTTCCATGGACTTTATTTTGGATCTCCCTGTCTCTCAGAGAATGTCCGTCATCTGGGTTGTGTGTGACCGCTTTTCTAAAATGGTTCATCTTGTACCCTTGCCTAAGTTGCTTTCCTCCTCTGAGTTGGTCCCTCTGTTTTTCCAGAACGTGGTTCGTTTGCATGGGATTCCGGAGAACATCGTTTCTGACAGGGGATCCCAGTTTGTGTCTAGATTTTGGCGGACGTTCTGTGCTAAGATGGGCATTGATTTGTCCTTTTCGTCTGCATTCCACCCTCAGATGAATGGCCAGACGGAGCGAACTAATCAGACCTTGGAAACTTATTTGAGGTGTTTTGTTTCTGCTGATCAGGATGACTGGGTTACCTTTTTGCCGCTGGCCGAGTTTGCCCTTAATAATCGGGCTAGTTCTGCTACCTTGGTTTCTCCTTTCTTTTGTAATTCGGGGTTTCATCCTCGTTTTTCCTCTGGTCAGGTGGAGCCTTCTGATTGTCCTGGAGTGGACATGGTGGTGGATAGGTTGCATCAGATTTGGAGTCATGTGGTGGACAATTTGAAGTTGTCCCAGGAGAAGGCTCAGAAGTTTGCTAATCGCCGTCGCCGCGTGGGTCCTCGACTTCGTGTTGGGGACTTGGTGTGGTTGTCTTCTCGTTTTGTTCCTATGAAGGTCTCTTCTCCTAAGTTCAAGCCTCGGTTCATCGGTCCTTATAGGATCTTGGAAATTCTTAACCCTGTGTCGTTTCGTTTGGATCTCCCGGCATTGTTTGCTATTCATAATGTGTTCCATCGGTCGTTGTTGCGGAGGTATGAGGTACCTGTTGTTCCTTCGCCTGAGCCTCCTGCTCCGGTGCTGGTGGAGGGAGAATTGGAGTATGTTGTGGAGAAGATCTTGGATTCTCGTGTTTCCAGACGGAAACTCCAATATTTGGTCAAGTGGAAGGGTTATGGTCAGGAGGATAATTCTTGGGTGGTTGCCTCTGATGTTCATGCTGATGATTTGGTCCGCGCTTTTCATAGGGCTCACCCTGGTCGCCCTGGTGGTTCTCGTGAGGGTTCGGTGACCCCTCCTCAAGGGGGGGGTACTGTTGTGAGTTCTGTTTTTGGGCTCCCTCTGGTGGTTACTGATGGTACTGGGTGATTTGTGTTCTGCTGTCTCTGGTGTCCACCTGTTCTATTAAGATTTGGGAGTTTCCTATTTAACCGGGCTTTCTTGTCATTTCCCCGCCGGCTATCAAGGTTATCAGAGTGTTTTGTTACCTCAGCTTCTGGCTTCAGTAATCTTCAGGACGAGCTAAGTTTTTGATTTTCTTGTTTCACGTTTTGATTTATTTTTGTCTTGTCCAGCTTGCATATAATTGTTTCTTTGCTGCTGGTTGCTCTAGCGGGCTGTAATTGCTCCTCATGTTCCATGAGTTGGAACATGAGTTCAAGTAATTACAGGATGGTTTTTTGAAGGGTTTTTTGCTGACCGCGCAGTTTACTTTTGTATCCTCTGCTATCTAGTTTTAGCGGGCCTCATTTTGCTGAATCTGATTTCATACTGTGTATGTGCCTTCCTCTCATTTCACCGTCATTATATGTGGGGGGCTGCTATTTCTGTGGGGTATTTCTCTGAAGGCAAGAGAGGTCTGTGTTTCTTCTAATAGGGGAAGTTAGATCTTCGGCTGGTGCGAGACGTCTAGGATCAACGTAGGCACGTTCCCCGGCTATTGTTATTTGTGTGTTCAGGTTTAGGGTCGCGGTCAGCTCAGGTTCCATCACCCTAGAGCTCGTTGGTGCTTGTCCTTTTGTGATTCCCTGCCATTGGAATCATGACAGTAGTCCATCAGGGCTTTGAAAGCTTTGCTTTCAACTAACCGGTAGGGCATCATCTCTAACGAGATTAGTCTAGCTATGTGGGCGTTCAAACCCTGTGTACGCGGATGCGAGGCTAAGTACTTCCTTTTTCTAACGAGAGTCTCATGTAGGGTGAGCTGGACTGGAGAGCTGGAGATCGTGGAACTAGCGGGGGTGCCGGTGGACATGGCAGACTGAGAGACGGTTGGAGACGGTATTGTTGCCGCTGGTGCCCTAGATGCAGTGTTTCCTACTACGAAACTGGTGATTCCCTGACCCTGACTGCTTTGGCCTGGCAACGAAACCTGCACAGATAATGCAGGTGGTGCGGAAAATGGTGGCCTTACAGTGACGGAAGGGATGTTGCGTTGCTGACTAGCTTCATTGGCCGAGGGTGCTACAACCTTAAGGGACGTTTGGTAGTTAGTCCAGGCTTGCAAATGCATTGTGGTTAAATGTCTATGCATGCAACTTGTATTTAGACTTTTCAGATTCTGACCTCTGCTTAAGGTAGTTGAACATTTTTGACAGATGACTTTGCGCTGATCAATTGGATGTTGTTTAAAAAAATGCCAGACTGCACTCTTTCTAGCATCGGATACCTTTTCAGGCATTGCAGACTGAGCTTTAACCGGATGGCCACGCTGTCCTCCAACAGGTTTTGGCTTTGCCACGCGTTTTGGGCCAGATACGGGCCCGGCAGATGGAACCTGTTGCGATGTTGATGCCTGCTGCGGCCCCTCGTCCTCCGCTTCAGAACTACTGCCGCCTGCACCCTGTTCCCCCAATGGCTGCCAATCGCGGTCAACAACTGGGTCATCTATAACCTCCTCTTCTATCTCGTGTGCAGCTTCGTCTGTGTCACCGTGTAAGTCGGTGGTATAGCGTTCGTGACGGGGCACCATAGTCTCATCAGGGTTTGATTCTGGATCAGTACACTGCGAAGGCAATGTTGTGGTCTGAGTCAAAGGAACAGCAAAGTAATCTGGCTGTGGCTGTGCATCAGTGCACTCCATGTCCAATTCAACTTGTAATGGGCATGTCCTGTTAACTGTTTCACTTTCTAAGCCAGGGACGGTATGTGTAAAGCGCTCCATGGAGTAACCGTTGTGTCGCCTGCCGCATCCTTCTCTGTTGTTGTTTTTGCTGAAGAGGACAAGGAAGCGACTTGTTCCTGACCGTGAACATCCACTAACGACGCGCTGCTTTTACATTTACCAGTTTCAGAAGAGGAGGCAAAAGAGCTAGAGGCTGAGTCAGCAAGGTAAGCCAAAACTTGCTCTTGCTGCTCCGGCTTTAAAAGCGGTTTTCCTACTCCCAGAAAAGGGAGCGTTCGAGGCCTTGTGTAGCCAGACGACGAACCTGGCTCCACAGCTCGAGACTTAGGTGCTATATTGTTTTTCCCACGACCACCTGATGCTCCACCACCACTACCATCATTACCAGCTGGCAATGAATGCCCACGGCCACGACCTCTTCCACCAGACTTCCTCATTGTTTTAAAAACGTAACCAAAGTAACGGTATTTGTTACTGTCAACCAACTTACAAGGTGAACTCAAATTTCTGTAGGATTCAGATATCCCTTTATAGGTGGGTGAGACTGCAAGGAAAATCAGGCACAATGTTACACACTCGGTTTTCTGTGGCACCAAATGAGAGAGATGCCACACACGCAGGACTGTAACTCAAGCACAAATGCCAATATTAATCTCCCACTGTTTATTTTTATTTTTTTCAGGGAGAATTTAAAAACCAAAATAAAAAAAAAACAGACACTAGGCTTTCTGTGGCCCACTATTTGAGAGAGATGGTACACACAGGACTGGCACACAAGCACAAAGGCCAATATTAATCTCCCACTGTTAATTTTTTTTTCCAGGGAGAATTTAAAAACCAAAAACAGACACTAGGCTTTCTGTGGCCCATTATTTGCGAGAGATGGCACACACGACTGGCACACAAGCACAAAGGCCAATATTAATCTCCCACTGTTTTTTTTTTTCAGGGAGAATTTAAAAACCAAAAACAGACACTAGGCTTTCTGTGGCCCACTATTTGAGAGAGATGGCACACAGGACTGGCACACAAGTACAAAGGCCAATATTAATCTCCCACTGTTTTTTTTTCAGGGAGAATTTAAAAACCAAAAACAGACACTAGGCTTTCTGTGGCCCACTATTTGAGAGAGATGGCACACAGGACTGGCACACAAGCACAAAGGCCAATATTAATCTCCCACTGTTTTTTTTTTCAGGGAGAATTTAAAAACCAAAAACAGACACTAGGCTTTCTGTGGCCCACTATTTGAGAGAGATGGCACACAGGACTGGCACACAAGCACAAAGGCCAATATTAATCTCCCACTCTTTATTTTTTTTTTCAGGGAGAATTTAAAAACCAAAACCAGACACTAGGCTTTCTGTGGCCCACTATTTGAGAGAGATGGCAAACAGGACTGGCACACAAGCACAAAGGCCAATATTAATCTCCCACTGTTTATTTTTATTTTTTTCAGGGAGAATTTAAAAACCAAAAACAGACACTAGGCTTTCTGTGGTCCACTATTTGAGAGAGATGGCACACAGGACTGGCACACAAGCACAAAGGCCAATATTAATCTCCCACTGTTTATTTTTTTTTTCACGGAGAATTTAAAAACCAAAAACAGACACTAGGCTTTCTGTGGCCCACTATTTGAGAGAGAAGGCACACAGGACTGGCACACAAGCACAAATGCCAATATTAATCTCCCACTGTTTTTTTTTCAAGGAGAATTTAAAAACCAAAAAAAAACAAAACAAAACAAAACAGACACTAGGCTTTCTGTGGCCCACTATTTGAGAGAGATGGCACACACAGGACTGGCACACAAGCACAAATGCCAATATTAATCTCCCACTGTTTATTTTTTTTTTCAGGGAGAATTAAAAAAAAAAAAACAGGGACTGTCCTACAATTACTATCTCCCTGCAGTAATCTCAGCCAGGTATGGCAGGCAGCAATAACAAGGAGTGGACTGCTGCACAAATTAAATCAAAAGTGTGGACAAACAAAAAAGATAGCTGTGCAGAAAGGAAGGAACAACAGGATTTGTGCTTTGAAAAAAGCAGTTGGTTTGCACAGCAGCGTACACACAGCAATGCAGCTATCAGAGAGCCTTCTAGGGCAGCCCAATGAGCTACAGCGCTGAGGAAAAAAAATGTAGCTTCCACTGTCCCTGCAAACAAAAGGTGGTGTTGAACAGTGGAAATCGCTACAGCACAGGCGGTTTGGGGGTTAATGGACCCTGCCTAACGCTATCCCTGCTTCTGACGAAGCAGCAGCAACCTCTCCCTATGCTCAGATCAGCAGCAGTAAGATGGCGGTCGGCGGGAACGCCTCTTTATAGCCCCTGTGACGCTGCAGACAGCAAGCCAATCACTGCAATGCCCTTCTGTAAGATGGTGGGGACCAGGACCTATGTCATCACGCTGCCCACACTCTGAGTCCACCTTCATTGGCTGAGAAATGGCGCTTTTCGCGGCATTGAAACGCGACTTTGGCGCGAAAGTCGCGTACCGCATGGCCGACCCCACACAGGGATCGGGTCAGGTTTCATGAAACCCGACTGTGCCAAAAGTCGGCGACTTTTGAAAATGACCGATCCGTTTCGCTCAACCCTATTGGCGGACTCTTTAGTCCAGGTCCGGGAAGAGATCCCTCAGGAGACTATCTGCCACCTCATCAGGAGCATGCCCAGGCATTTTAGGGAGGTCATACAAGTACGTGGAGGCCACACACACTACTGAGCATATTTTCCTTGTCTTGAGGCATTTCCACCAAAGTTGGATCAGCCTGTAACTTCATTTTCCACTTTGAGCATCATTCCAACTCCCGACCTCCATGGGATATTAGTTGTGATTTACTTTGATAATTTTTAGGTTTTATTGTTCTCAACACATTCCACTATGTAATGAATAAAGATTTACAACTGGAATATTTGATTCAGTGATACTGTCTCTAGGATGAGGGATTTTAGTGTTCCCTTTATTGTTTTGAGCAGTGTATAATGATTGCAACTTTGATGGGAGTGTTTCTTAATAGAAGAAATGTTATTCTGCTATATAATGCAATACCCTAGAAGGACAAAAAAAATAAAGTAAACATACAGAGTTTTGCAAAATATATAAAAGTTTAATTCACCCTCCTTTTTCTATTAAAAAATGAAGAAGTTAAACACTAAAATAATAATCATATTTTGTATCATCATGTCCAAAAATGTCAGATATATGAAAGCTTAAATTTATTTAACGTTTTTCTGACATCAGGCATAATAGTACACCAATGTCGGACTACCTCCCTTTGATGTGGGCTCCGGCAGCGAGCCCAAATCTTTCCCGGCACATGTCAGTTGTTTTGAACAGCTGACATGTGCCCGGAACAGCCACAGTTGGAATTGCGATCCACACGCAGCTCTTAGCCCATTAAATGCCACTGTCAAACACTGACAGCGGCATTTAACATGCACTTCCAGCAATCGCGCTGGAAATCTGCCCTTCGGTGACCCTCATCATGTGATCGCAGGTCACCAATGGGATGGTATGACAACCAGAGGTCTCCTGGAGACCTCTATGGTTGTCATTGCCAGATTGCTATGAGCGCCGCCGGGGGGTCAGCACTCATAGCAAGTGAGGTATTCTGCTATATACAGGTGAGCTGATCATCGCCTGTATGTAGCAGAGCCGAACGGATTATGACAGATTCTAGTCTCCCATGGAGACTATTGAAGCATGACAAAAGTGAAAAAAAAAGTTTTTAAAAATATAAAAAAGTAAAAAAATATTAAAGTTCAAATCACCCCATTCAAAATAAAACATTACAAAAATCAAACATACACATTGTTAGGACTGGCGGAACGCACCAAGACAGATGGTATAGATGCGTTCGCAGTCCGGGGTCCACCGTGCAGGTGAAAACCTGCTGCTAGCAATTAGCAGACTATATGGCGGTACACTAAAGTATACACGCGTGGGTTAACCTCACCCAGCGTGAAAGAAGCAATCCTGTTAAGGCACAGGACCGCGGTACCGCACCTAAAGCGCGAGCAAGTAGTCAGCGAACTCAACCCCAACAGGAATTGAAGTCCGATTAGACCCTTGCTGGCACAACACTGCAACTGTGTGTGTAAGGAAACTGAAGAGCAATATTAAGGCACAAGAGTGCATGCAGTGCCGCACTGACGAACGCCACTAACCACCCAGGCTTGGGTAAGGAAAGCACAGAGGAAGTGCACGGCGCCGTACTGGCGGTCACAGCAACTGGACGCTATAATGTGTGACTAGTGCTGTAGGATAAGTCGGGCGCTAGGTAGCAGCCATACACCTTCCGCGAACAGTCATTCAATAGGGTAGTGATATCCAAGGACGACTTGCACTCACAACATACACACATTAGCAATTGTAAGACAATACTAGCGCATGGCCGTGCGGTCATGCGCAGTTTATATAGCTGCAACACAGGAAGTGGCCACAGCACCTTTTCCCTTCCAAGACCTGCCAAGAGGACCAATGGAATGTGCTGCAGAGCCTGAGCACATGACCCTCGATCTCCAACGGGAGATCTTACCCTGGGCATGCTCAGTACGTGCAGTCAAGGACTTAGTCCCAGAGAAGTCCGCTCGCTGCTGACCAGCACTGACTTTAATGGCAGAGACTGGAGAAGCAGCAGTAACTCTCAGAACAGAGTGAGAATGAGCAAGACGCTGGGACTGATGTCCTTGCTGAGCAGACTCCACTGTGGCTGGACAAGAATGGGAAACCGCAGCGGAGGAGGCTCGAGATTCCCCGTGTGCAGAAGCGGAAACTCGACCCCTAACACACATATTTGGTATCGCCGCATTCAGAATCGCCTGATCTATCAATAAAAAAAGGAGTGAGAAAAAAGTAAAAACTCGAGAATTACGTTTACTTTGGCCGCAATAATGGGCCATCAAAAGATCGTATCTGCACCAAAATGGTATCATTAAAAATGTCAGCTCAGCGGGCACAAAATAAGCTTCCACCCAACCTGAGATCATGAAAAATGGAGTCGCTACGGATATAAAAAATGGTGCAATATTTTTTTAACAAAGTTTGGAATTTTTTTTCACCACTTAGATAAAAAAGAATCAAAATGGCAAGTCAGTTTTAGCATTTTGTGAACCTAGTTAAAAAAAAATTGCTGTGGGAATGCATTTTTTTGCAATTTCACCACACTTGGAATTTTGTTCCCGTTTTCCAGTACACAATATGTTAAAACTAATGGTGTCATTCAAAAGTCCAACTAGTCCCGCTAAAAAAACCCCAAGCCCTCACATGGTCATATTGATGGAAAAATAAAAAAATGACTCTAGAAAGAAGGGTAGAAAAAGAAAAAAAACAACGCAAAACCGAAAATACCTCTCGTCATGAAGGGGTTAAATCATACATTAAATGCAGTAGAGTTAAAAAAAAGATCAAAAGACCAAAATTTTTAATTTTTTGGTCTCTGCACTGTAATTGAATAAACAGAGATCAAAGTGTTGTATATAACCCTCACTGGTATCAATAAAAGCATCAACAAGGGATGCATAAAACAAGTTCTAACACAGCTCCATTGATTCAAAATTAAAAAAGTTATGGGTCTTAAAAAATGATGACACAAACCACATTTTTTTTCTACAAATTTTTGAATTTTTTTCACCAGTAAAATAATAAGAAATCTGGACAAGTTTGATATTGCCAGGTCATTTCTAACACAAAATGAAAACGCAATGCATGAGAACGTGGTCAAATTCTGCACTGCTGAATCATGTAGTCCAAAGTATTATTAAAAGTGGTCTTTATTCAACGTGTTTCTGAGTTTCAAAGGACTCCATCATCAGGAAATACCACATAAGAATCGTTTTTTTAATAAAACCTACCTAGTGTGAACAGTGGCAGAGAGTCAATGGACAGCTTAGGATGTGGCCCCCTTTTCACTGAGCTCCCTCAGTCCCTCCAAAGTTGGGTGTCCGATTGGGAGCCGATGACTCTCTGCCACTGTTCACACTAGGTAGGTTTTAACATTAGAGAGTGTAGGTACTGTCCCACTTGGGTATACCTTGTCGCCGTGGGACAGCTTTATGCTTTTTTGATCAAAAACAGTGTTTACTAAATAGCCTATGTTAATTATTTAATGCACTCGCTTTTTTACTTATTTATTTTCATTAGCATATATGCACACATTTTCTTTTCTTTGGTTTTGCTTGTTTCCATGGCATGCTTTAAGATCATGCATGTTTTCACGTCACACTCCGGCTCAGTTTTATGTTTTTCTGTAGTATTTTTGTAGTCAGTACAAATGGGGTGTGGCCCCCTTTTCACTGAGCTGGGCAGTTCATGTACAGTCCCTCCAAAGCTGGGTTTCCCGTTGGGACCTGAAGACTGTCTGCCACTGTTCACATTAGGTAGGTTTTACCATTAGAGAGAGTAGGTACTGTCCCAATTGAATTTACCTTGTCATGGTGGGACAGCTTTTTTAATCAAAAACTGTTTACTAAATACCCTATGTTAATTATTTAATGCTCTTGCTTTTTACTTATTTATTTTCATTAGATTATATGCACACATTGTCTTTTCTTTGGTTTTGCAAGTAAGAGCAATGGCTGTCTCCACTGAACCTGGAGGCAGGGAAGGCTGTGATATAGAAGGGTTAATAGTTTGCCTTTAAGTGCCTTTTGCCTTTAATTGCTAGAATTACTAGAATCTGTTGATGCAGTAGTCTGATGGTCTCCTCTTCAAGGAGACTACACTTCTTATCATGTATGTTCTCAATAGTTAGCCACAACATGTTCTGGGTATGTGGTGAGAAAGAAAGGTCAGTATGACCCTGGGTGATGGTAGGGGCTACATGAATTACATTGAGAATTACATTTGTTGTAAATGGTATAAAATACTGCCTCTTGCTGCATTATATCAGATAAAAGTGACTTGCTCACAGAATATGTGTGAGGTGTCCTTTATTTCCAAGGGCACTTGTAAAATGATGGGCGTAACCTCCTGATTTGGCCTCACTGCGAATCTGTCATGTCTGACATTGGGTCAGAACGAAAACAGCTACGACAGTTTTGTCGCCCAAACGGGGGCCGTGGTAACCAGCCTATTCGGAATCCGTATGTGGGAGCTTCCTGGGAGATTGGACATGCAAAACAGCAGCTGCAGCAAGGTGAGAAATTTTATTCTTACACTCTGTTTTGCACTTGCAATCTCTCTTCTGGATCTCTCCATACCTGTGGGTAAAAGGCTGCGAACACGGTTCAAAGAATCCACATCACCAGTGAGTTTTGTGTTTGTTTTCTGTTTATGTACTGTATGTATGAGAGTTGAATAATAGAGTTATAAGATGATAATTGCTATCTGTATTTTCTGTCAATATCCTAATTGGTTATGTATTTGTGTAAGTGTGTAGTACAGAGCTGGGATAGACTCTGTGCAGTGTTGTTGTTTTGGTCATTTTGGATTGGCAGTACATTATATGAAGCTGTATTTTGTATAGGGCCGTGGTTTTTGTTGTTTGGCCTTAAAGTGCTTTCAGAGTGTCAGTAGACACTGCTGCAGTTTTTTATATAGAGTTGTGTTAATTCCAAAGTGCAAAATAGGCAGATTGTGTGAACCTTGTATGTATGTCTATGAGAACCTCTGAATGAGATGAGAGGTGAGTAAATGAGTATAAGGGATAAATAAATAAATCCCTGATTGATGAGGGGTTCCATTAGGTGTGGTCCTCTGTATGTGACAGAAGACATTATTCAACTCAATTTGTGCTGAATTAGGTGGAGTGATTGAGATAAGGGATTTTTCTTCTTGCAAAAATCAACTGAAAAGTGAAAGGAAAAAGAAAAAAACAATCCCTGAATGAGCATGTATGAATGAATGATCACATAAGTAACATTACTTATCTAATTGTTGTTGAGGGTCCAGGATGAATGAGTTGTGGATATTTTTAATGTACATTTAATTTACATCTGAGATTCAGTGAAATCTGTGTTATATATGGTTTGACATTGGATAGGTTTCTATGTGTTTTGGCCGGATGCGGTCAGAATCAGCTTATTCAAGTTGTGCAGTGATCTGCCTGTATAGGAAAACTGGTTTTAATTCCGAGAGGATGAATGTTTTGTAGAGAATAAGTCTGAAAACGTCTGCATTCTGTTTCTGTGTGTAAGACACTAAGCTCTTATCTGTGCTTAATACCTGATGGGAGGCGGGAAGCAAATCGCTGCGCGAATTGCTTGTGATTTCTCCTCTCTGTCCTTACAGTATCTGTGCTGAGTGCCAGAGGAAGGGGGGCATGGAGTTGTGCTCAAGACTCTCTCTATATTCTGTCCTTGGTGTAATACGCACTGGGAGATTTGTGTTTAAAGCAATAGTACTGTATGTATTGAAGTAGAAAAGAATATTGTAAGCTGAAGTTGGAAGTTGAAAGTAAAAGAACTGTGCCTACTTTAGAGGAAATTTGTGTGATTGAAAGATTGGTAAAAAGATTCACCTGCTTCAAGTTGAGTAATTGATATATATTTATAGCAAATTGAGGATCAACAGAGGAGGTAGCCAACTGCACGGCTGATGTAGTAGGTGAGAGGCCTAGCAGCTCTGGGCTTTCCTGCTACAGTCAGCTTACGGCACAGAGGTGGTTTTAACCTTGCTGTTCCATGGAGCTGAGCTAGCCAGCTGATCTACCGGGTGATAGGTGGTGTAACCTTCCCCGCTAAATCCTTTTGGTCTACCGGGTAATAGCTGGTGTAACCTTCCCCTAAATCTTGATACTCGCTCTGACTTGTCATGTGTGGCTGCTTGGGTGAAGGCAAGGCACACTAAAAAGGGCATTAGCAGAATAAAGGTGAGTTGTCTGAGTGAATAAGTTGAAGCCATGGGAAACTTGCTCTGTTTGCAGTCAGGGCCCCAATGGGATCCAGAACCGCTGTACAGATTGAAAAAAGAAGCAGTGAAAGATGTGGGACCAATATTGAAAAAGGCAAAAATGCCAGAGTGTGGATGTTTGGATGTACAAAAAGGCACAGACAAGGGAGGAAAATAGCAAGTGAATAAATGGCGTCTGAGAGTGCAGCAGGATGGAAGTAAGGTGTATTATGAATGTTTTGATGCTCAAAAATCCGACTATGACTGACACCTTACTGCTACCGTCATACCTTTGTATAACCAGAGACCCAGACAAGACAGATGGACTTGTAAACACTGTGGTCAGACAAACCCAGACTGGAGAAATACTTGTATGATCCGTGCTGCAACCCAACCTAAGTGAATTGCACTGAATCCTGTCCAGACAAGATCACATGTAGTGACATAAGAAGCTGACACAGGATAGTGGTTAGTGGGTAGTGGGGACATTAACTTTTGGGGGTAAGCTGACAGTAATCCTTTTGGGAAGGAGCTGTAGACCAGCATGTCATGTCACCCCCAACCGGTCATCTAGTCACCCCCACCACCAGAGAACCAGCCACATCAGGTAGGGTAAGACGGATACAGGAGTGTTATCCCTGGAGGCCCTCTGACTAGCTTGCTATGCTAAAACAATTGGCTGACCCTGAGAACCAACCTTTCCCATTTTACAGACAAAGAAAGACAATATAAGTGCACCTGAGCAGACCTAGAGAGTTGGTGAGCACAAAAGCAGGTGACGTACTAGGACGCAAATTAAGACTTTTACAGATGAGACAAAAGGGGAGAGTGTAGAGATGTACTTTGAACGGCTACAGCTGAAATGGGCAGACATGGGGTACAGTCCCATAAACCCACTCGATGTTAAAATATTGGTAAATTCATTCATTGACGGTATGACAAAAGGCTTACGAGATGCAGTACAGACAGCCAGACCTGAATGGATAAATGTAGATCCAAAGACCTCCTGAAGGTTGCTAAAGGAGTTGAAGAAACTAGGACAATAAGACGACGTGTCATGTATGCTGGAGTACAAGGATACAGTAAAGACATAGTAAGGGACCTAAGGACTTAGAAACAGTGAAGTGCTGGAATTTGGGAGAAAATGGACACTCAGACCAATCTTCCACCTCCTTCACCTTCAGACTAGGAAACTGACAACCCAGTGACAAATGTGTGCCCTGTTCTTGTCCCCTCTGGACCTGGTCCTGCCTTGATGACCACCACACCAATACCGGGAGGGAAAGAGACAGAATTCTTGACATACACTGGGGCTGCCGGGACTATGGTACACAAAGACTTGATAATGCCAGACATGATTACTGACGAGACTGTGGAATACGTGAGGGTAGAGGGACAAGCGACTGAAGCCCCTATTACTAAAAAAATAAGACTAGAATCACGAGACAGCCAAGAGGTGTTAACAAACTTATTGTTAGTGGCAATACCCCTATGAATTTGCTGGGAGCAGAGTTGAGTGCAGTCTAGGCCACTATACAGTACTCTCCTGAGGGTATTACAGTCACACGTTCCCTTTCATATAAATACTTGGGGCAAAGGGACGCCAGGGTCTTCCACTTGCACATTATACCACATATAAATCATGCCTTATTATAGTTACACTTAATTCCATTCATTTGCCAGTTTAGTAGTTTTCCTTACATAGGATGGTATAGTTACAGTGTATTTCTAAGTTGTCTTCATATGATATATAGTTTTTTTTAGCCATTCATTATATTGGCTCAAACCATAGTCACTGTTTATTTGTCTTTTCCACTTCTTATACCTTATCGCAAGCAACTGGCATTGATATTTGGTATTATTCAAATCCCTTCTTTTTGTATTTGGAACTGTTAGTTATGAATTTATATAGGGCTGCTACTTTCCTCGAATTGTGCTTTGCTGTGGCCTATGGCATTGTGCTCCCCCATTTTATGACTCAGCATCTTTCGTAATTATATATGTCTTTTAATATATATAATTTTCTTTTGGTAACATATTTTGTGAATCAAATTTAGTTTTTTTAAGGGATACTCTACCCAATCAAATACGGGTATAAATAATATTTGGACATTAATGTGTGGCTTATATAAACACTTGTGTAATATTGCATAAATGGTGTATATGGCAAGAGTAGTGAAAGTAACAGCTGACACCAGAATGTCTGAGGACAGGGAAAAGAGTCAGGTACCAGACACCATTTGGGCAAGGGCAAAATCTGATGTGGGTCGGCTGCCCATTCCCCCTGTCACGATAAATTAAGAGAAGGAACCACTCCTCCTTGGTTAACATAGTTACATAGTTATTAAGGTTGAAGGAAGACTATAAGTCCATCTAGTTCAACCCATAGCCTAACCTAACATGCCCTAACATGTTGATCCAGAGGAAGGCAAAAAAAATCCATGTGGCAAAGCGTAAGCTCCACATTGGGGAAAAAAATTCCTTCCCGACTCCACATACGGCAATCAGACTAGTTCCCTGGATCAACGCCCTATCGAGGAATCTAGTATATATACCCTGTAACATTATACTTTTCCAGAAAGGTATCCAGTCCCCTCTTAAATTTAAGTAATGAATCACTCATTACAACATCATACAGCAGAGAGTTCCATAGTCTCACTACTCTTACAGCAAAGAATCCGCGTCTGTTATTATGCTTAAACCTTTTTTCCTCCAAACGCAGAGGATGCCTACTTGGCCCTGTTTCAGGTCTGTGATTAAAAAGATCATCAGAAAGGTCTTTGTACTGTCCCCTCATATATTTATACATTAAAATAAGATCACCCCTTAGTCTTCGTTTTTCCAAACTAAATAGCCCCAAGTGTAATAACCTATCTTGGTATTGCAGACCCCCCAGTCCTCTAATAACCTTGGTCGCTCTTCTCTGCACCCGCTCTAGTTCAGCTATGTCTTTCTTATACACCGGAGACCAGAATTGTGCACAGTATTCTAAGTGTGGTCGAACTAGTGACTTGTATAGAGGTAAAATTATGTTCTCTTCATGAGCATCTATGCCTCTTTTAATGCATCCCATTATTTTATTTGCCTTTGTAGCAGCTGCCTGACACTGGCCACTGAATATGAGTTTGTCATCCACCCATACACCCAGGTCTTTTTCATTGACGGTTTTGCCCAGAGTTTTAGAATTAAGCACATAATTATACATCTTATTACTTCTACCCAAGTGCATGACCTTACATTTATCCCCATTAAAGCTCATTTGCCATTTATCTGCCCAAGCTATTAGTTTACATAAATCATCTTGTAATATAAAATTGTCCTCCTCTGTATTGATTACCCTGCAGAGTTTAGTGTCATCTGCAAATATTGAAATTCTACTCTGAATGCCCCCTACAAGGTCATTAATAAATATGTTAAAAAGAAGAGGGCCCAATACTGACCCCTGTGGTACCCCACTGCTAACCGCTACCCAGTCCGAGTGTGCTCCATTAATAACCACCCTTTGCTGCTGTGACGCCCAAGAGACCGGGATACCCAGCACCGGACCAATGGGGTCTGTCTCTTGAGGGGGATGTCACGGGTGGCTTGACCCGGTGCTGTGGCCTCAGGCAATGCACAGTGTAAGGGGTATCGTGAGGGGACAGGCACTTACTTGATCAGCAGCAGGTTCTCCCAGCGGCGATGATCCCGATCCTGGATAGATGGCTATTGTCCAAATGAAAGACTGAGGCACTGAAACGTTTAACCAGTTTACTTTAACATAAAAGGATTTACAACCAGTCCTGTCACCGGAGTCTGTATGGGAACTCTGAGTTACTTTGACCCTGCCGGGGTCTTCGCCTCTTATTGTGCGCAATTTCTGTGTGGCCCTGTTGCTGTATGTGAACTGGCTGCCGGCCCAATCTGTCCCCTCCGGGTCCTGGTTCGACGGGCAACCCGAGTCCTTTTATCGGCTTACCCCCTCCGGGAGTACCGCTGAACTCTGTGTCTGTTGCTGCGTCCGGCCCTAGCGAAGCTGATATCACCTCACGTTTTTCCGGTTGCTGTATTATATATAATGAATACAGCCACGGATCCGGTATCCGTCTTTGCGCCTGTTCTGGGTAGTGATTAATGCTACCCGGTTCTCACAATGTCCCTTTTCTCTGTCCCTCTTCTCCTCAGGCCGGTGATTTGGGCCTGGAAACCGTCATAGGGCTGTTAAAAATTCAGCTGTATGACCTCTCATTATCAGCTCCTTAGCCCAACTGCCATTTCTTCTCTCAGACCAGAATGGATTAAGGGGAGTCTCTGGAGCTCCTCCCCCTTCTGGCCGGAGGTGGTAGTGCAGTTTTGCTATTTTAGTATTTGTGTCTAGTGTCAGTAACTATTTTTGTGGCAAATACCCCTAGGGGTGCCACATTCCCCCTTAGTTAAGAACAGTACTCCGGGACTGTGGGACGATAACATTTTGAAATAACAATTAATATGTACAGAGTCTTAAAAATGAAAAGTTACAAAAACCACTCAAGGAAACAAAAATAGAGTTCTGTAAAAAGTCACTTCAAATAGCGTCCATTAATACAGTTCTACCCTTGAAGGTACTCAATATAAAGTCTAAAGAAAGTTCAAAAAGAGCAAAAAGCAAAGTTCAAAAAGCAGTCTTTCCGGAGCTTTGATTTAGTGCCTTCGGGCTGATAACAAGTTCAAGAATATGCAAGAAGTTCATACAGACAAGTCTCTGTAGGTACTGGGCTTAAACGTTGCAGAATGATAACAATGACTATACTACATTTTCTGTTTAACTATATACGGCATAACATATATACAATTCACATTATGAGCTTTATAGTTGGTAATCTGCATACCTGGCCGGTAATTGACCCTGGGTACTACGCTGTGATCTACGTAATAGCGGTATCTCTTCATGTGGAGTACTACTGTCTACTGCGGATGTAGTATCTGCCCGCTCTGCTAAACATAATTCCACGACTATGGAGTTGGCAAGTCCACCGTGAATGGGATTACTCTGATCAGGATTCTGTTCTTCCTGGCCTGGAATCTCCTGTAGTACGGGGTCAGCCTCTTCCTGTCTTGGGACTTCTGGTATAGGGTTCGGTGTTGGATAAAAGGCCACCATGGGAACCACTACATGGTATGTTAGTAGGGTTTTGGGAAAGTCTCCTATACAGGTGTGATACACTTCCTCTTCTTTTTCCTTTACTGGTTGAACCTGTATGGGTTGAATAACTTCTGGTTCTGGCTGGACAACGTCTGGCTCTTTCAATGCTTCCGGACATAATTTAAGATTGTCTCTTGACACTAGTACAGATGTTAAACCTCCGTTTTTGCTAATGAGACACATTTTAGGATTATCCACTCTTGTTGGTAAAACTGTGTAGGGTACGGCTTCCCACTGATTGTCCAGTTTATTGGTTCGACGATTTCTCTTGAGCACTTGGTCACCCGGTCTTAATGGGGTCGCTAGAGCATTCTGGTTGAAAGTTCGCTCTTGTCTTTCTCTAGTTTGCTGAAGGCTTCTTTCCACACTCTCTTGCACTTGGCGATACTGCTTTTGCCGTATGATATCCCAATTGGAGTCTTGAACTTCTGCGTCTGGTTTCAGAATTCCCATTTCTAGATCGATTGGTAATTGGCCGGGTCTTGCACGCATAAGATAAGCTGGGGTGCAGTTGGTGGAGCTCACCGGGACATGATTATACAGATCCACCAAGTCAGGCAATTTCTCTGGCCATTGATTCCTTTCTGTCTCAGGTAAAGTCTTTAGTAGGTCTATTACAATATGGTTCATCTTCTCGCATAAGCCGTTTGTTTGTGGATGATAGGCCGTCGTCCTGATCTTTTTGCAACCATACATATTGCAGAATTCTCTGAAGATCTCTGATTCAAAGGCTGTACCTTGGTCGGTGAGAACCTGTTCCGGATATCCATGGGGTCTACAAAAGTACGTTTGGAATGCTTTGGCTGCTGTTTTTGCTGTCAGATCTTTTACGGGTACTACTACCAAGAAGCGTGAATAATGGTCCACGATGGTCAAGGCATAGACATAGCCGGACCGGCTTGGTATTAACTTCACGTGGTCTATAGCTACAAGTTCAAGTGGTTGTTTGGTGATTATGGGCTGCAGTGGTGCTCTTTGGTTCTTTTGATCGTTTCTTCTGAGGTTGCACGGGCCACAATTTCTGTACCTCTGTTCGATTGATTTTCTCATCCCGACCCAATAAAATCTTTCTCTTAGAAGTACTTCTAACTTTTTCCAACCGAAGTGACCAGCACCATTATGGTAAGCTTCGAGAACCATCTTGACATCTTGTTTAGGCACGATATTCTGCCAAACCAATTCATGCGTTTTCGGATTGGTGTACCTTCTACAGAGCTTCCCTTGATACAGGAACATTTTGCCTCTCTCTTTCCAGAGTTGATGCGTCTCTTCTGGGGCATCCTCATCGGGATATGCACTTTGCTCAGTTAACAGTTCCTTCACCAACTTCACAGCCGAATTGCTGTCTTGGGTGTCAGCCCATCTATGGTGTGCTAACGGATTAAAATTCACCTCTTGTTGTTTCTGATAGGTACTTGACTGATGATGTTTTGCCTTGGGATGATGGAAGGCTGGTAGTTCAATTTCTTCAAGCTCCCCCGTTTCTTCTTCTACATCTCTCAAGTGTGGCATCCGGGATAGGGCATCGGCATTTCCATTCTTGCGACCTGCTCGATACTTGATCTTGAAGTTGTAATTAGATAACCGGGCTATCCATCGCTGTTCTAACGCACCTAATTTGGCTGTATCCAGGTGGGTCAACGGATTGTTGTCAGTATAGACAATAAATTCTGCAGCGGCCAGATAGTGTTTGAAACGTTCCGTCACAGCCCAAACTACTGCCAGTAGTTCCAATTTGAAGGAGCTATAATTTTCTGGATTTCTTTCAGTAGGCCGGAGCTTTCTACTTGCAAAGGCGATGACTTTCTCCCGACCTTCTTGCTTTTGTGACAGCACCGCTCCTAGTCCCACATTACTGGCATCGGTGTAGAGGATGAAAGGTTGATGGTAATCTGGGTATGCCAGAACCTCTTCACCGGTTAGTGCCTTCTTTAGTTGTTCAAAGGAGTCTTCCCTTTCGTCGTTCCACTGGAAAGGAGGGTTTCGGTTTGAAGGTTTCTTCGTCTGCCCTACCAAGGCGTCTTGCAAGGGTGCTGCCAACTTGGTAAATCCTTTTATAAATCTGCGATAGTAACCCACCAATCCCAGGAATTGCCTGACTTCTTTTGCGCTGGTAGGTCTCGGCCAATCCCTTATGGCGGTTATTTTCTCGGGATCCGGTGCTACTCCCTCCGAACTCACAATGTGTCCCAGGTACTGTACCTTTGGCTTGAGAAGGTGACATTTGGATGGCTTGATTTTCATGCCATACCTGGATAAGGCTTCGAACACTTCTGCCAAGTCTTTTAAGTGTTGTTCGTAAGTCTTTGAGTAGACTATCACATCATCTAGGTACAGGAGGACGGTCTCGAAGTTCTTGTGTCCGAGGCAGCATTCCATCAGCCGCTGGAAGGTACCGGATGCATTGCAGAGTCCGAACGGCATGCGATTAAATTCACTTAGACCCATTGGTGTGGTGAATGCCGTCTTTTCCTTATCTCTCTCAGCCACAGGGACTTGCCAATACCCGCTTGTTAAGTCTAAGGTGGAAAAATAATTAGCAGATTTCAAAGCAGTCAAGGACTCTTCTATCCTAGGCAAAGGGTAGGCATCTTTATGGGTGATGTTATTAATCTGCCGGTAGTCTACGCACATTCTCATAGTTCCATCTTTTTTTTTGACAATCACTAGAGGGGCCGCCCAGGGGCTACAGCTGTCTCTTATTACCCCGGCCTGTTTCATTTCCCTCAGCATATCTTTTGCACATTGATAGTGAGCGGGCGGTATGGGTCTATATCTTTCTTTTATTGGGGGATGGTCACCTGTGGGGATTGTGTGTTCTACCCCTTCTATCCGTCCGAAGTCCAATGGGTGTTTACTGAAGACTTGTTCATATTCCGTCACTAGCCTATACACCCCTTGTTTTTGATGGGTAGGTGTTGAATTTATGCCCACGTGTAGCTGTTGACACCAATCCTCCAATTCTCCGTCTGAGCCGTTGCCTTCCACCTGACAGGTTGGTTCTAAGGGCTCAATGGTTGTGATGGCATTGTTGTCAACAGTATATAGCTTTGCCACTGTAGCATACCTTGGCAAAGTGACCTCTTCCTCTCCACAGTTCAAAAGTCGTACCGGCACTCGTCCCCGGTGTACCTCGACTACCCCTCATGCTGTGAGTATAGTGGGCCTGCTGTCGGTGTAAACTGGTTCTATTAAGGCTTGATAATCTCGTCCCTTAGTACCAATGGCTGCTCTACACCATACCAGCATTTCTGTTTTTGGTGGGATTACAATAGATGTCGGATCACTTACCCTCACACTGCCGATTTCTCCACCTGCAACTTCTACCTGTTGCCTTAACATCAATACTTTTATTTCCCTCCGGAGAACTCTCTGCTGGCAGGATTGGGCAGTTTCAGCAATTTGCTGTAAGACAGAAATGACTTCGGAAAAGCAGTTCTCTAACACATTCATTCCTATCAATACAGTTGGTTCACAGTTCCGCCGGTCAACATCAACAACAATTATACCCTGTTTCTTCAATTCTACTTTACCAATCTTTATGGTCATCTCCCTGAATCCTAGTTTCGGTACCAACTTACCATTACTGGCCCATATATCTAGTTCAACATCAGAGGGCCCTTTATCAATATCTGCATCAGCCCAGTACCTCTTATAAAGGATATACGGTATAGATGAAATCTGGGAACCTGTGTCCAGCAAAGCGTTGAGGGGCATTCCGTCCAGCACGATAGGGATAATGGGTCGTCCTCCGATGTACCTGTCGTGCCAGGGTGTTGGGCCTTGAAAGTTCATTCCTGCGAAGCGGCCCGCATTCCCAGGGGATTCCCGTTTAAATCACAATCTCGTGCAAAGTGGCCTGGCTGCTGGCAACGGCGGCAAATGGGCTGTCCATCCGGTTGGTAGCGGTCGCGGGGTCATCCTCTCCATGTCGGGTATCTCCGGGGTCTCATCCATGGAACACCTTCTCTACGGTTTGACAACTCCATCTTGGGTCCTCTCATCTCCTGCATGGTTTTAGCCATTGAAGCAACAACATCAGTTAAAGAGTCAAGCTTTTGTTGAAGAGCCTCATTAGTACTGGGCCCCAGGGGCTTAGCAATGGCCCCGGACATAGCTGATGTCACTGGTACTCCATGTTGTTGAGGAGCCTCTGCCATGAGTTGCGCAGGCTCCTGATCCCGAGGTGCCTCTGCCAGCTGGAGACGTATAACGCTCTCCTTTAATTGGGCAAATGTCAATTCAGGGTTCTTAAAAACAAGCATGCTCACATGCCCCCGGTGAGAAGGGGTGTAGAGTCCCTCAATAAATTGATCTCTTAGCAGTTTATCCGCTCCGGTGTTAAAAATGGGTTCAGCCAGTGTAAGTGATTTAAGGGCTTCCTGCAGGTTTAAGGCAAAGTCTCTCACGCCCTCATTAACTTTTTGTTTGCAATTAAAGAATCGTACTTTAGCTTTGCTGCTGGCAGTGGTTTCAAATGTAGCTTTTAATCCAGCAAATATGCGTTCAACAGTGCCTTTTAGATCAGCTGCCCATGCTGTGACTTCTCGCTTAGCATGGCCACTTAACTGCATCATCAGGAGACTAACACGCTGAACTTCACCCACAGGGAACATGTCAAAATGGGCCAGCATCTTTTCTCTGAAATCGTCAAGGGTATTAGGCTCACCTTCATACATTGGAAGCCATGGGCCACCCGGGGTATATGGCATCAGCACCGGGCATGATGGGCGCCACTCCTTGCACCGCTGCGCTACCGGACTCTCTATCGACACTCTGTCTTTCAGCTGCATTAGCGTCGCCGGGTGCTGCGGCGTCTCCGTGCTGCGACATACTGTGCCCCCTTAGTTAATCCGGACCCGTCCGGTCCTCCGCTTCCGTCGGGATAGTGTAGATTCGTTGCGCTGTGCAGCAGGATCGATTTTCCCCTTGCTCTGATGTTAGAGCGCTCAGCTTGGTGCCGCCCACAATGACACGCCCCCTGCTGCTCCCACCCACCGCGCTCTGTAATGGCGGATTCTGAAGTTTTTCAGTTAGACTGGGGCTCAGGTGATGGCGTAGCTCAATTAACAGTCTCATGCCTAACGGTTATGAAGTGATTACCTCAGGGGATGGCGGCCATCTTTACTCCATTATAACCAATGGGGAAAAGTCACTTTCAATAGTTTTCAATGGGGAATGGATTTTTCTTTAATAAAGTCAATTTTCAAGATTTTTCATCCAAGTTTTCACAGTTTTGGGCTCCAGTCACGGCACACAATACCCGGTATACGGGCTGGCTAGATCCTGTTCGTGACGCCAATTGTGACGCCCAAGAGACCGGGATACCCAGCACCGGACCAATGGGGTCTGTCTCTTGAGGGGGATGTCACGGGTGGCTTGACCCGGTGCTGTGGCCTCAGGCAATGCACAGTGTAAGGGGTATCGTGAGGGGACAGGCACTTACTTGATCAGCAGCAGGTTCTCCCAGCGGCGATGATCCCGATCCTGGATAGATGGCTATTGTCCAAATGAAAGACTGAGGCACTGAAACGTTTAACCAGTTTACTTTAACATAAAAGGATTTACAACCAGTCCTGTCACCGGAGTCTGTATGGGAACTGTTGTGAATTCTGTGGCTGAGTTCACTTCTGTGGTCACAAGTGGTATTGCAGTCTCTGGGCTTCCTCCCTCAGGTGTTTTGGTGAGCTCGTTGGCTGCCTTGCTATTTGGCTCCACCTGAGTCTGTCTTCCTTGCTCCTTGTCAATGTTCCAGTGTTGGATCTGAGCTACTGCATCTTTCCTTGGGCCTGCTGCTCTGCTAGATAAGTGCTTCTAGTTTGTTTTCTGTTTTTTTCTGTCCAGCTTGCTATTGTCTTTTGCTGGAAGCTCTGAGAAGCAGAGGGGTGCACCGCCGTGCTGTTAGTTCGGCACGGTGGGTCTTTTGCCCCTTTTCGTGGTTTTCGTTTTAGGGTTTTTTGTAGACTGCATAGTTCTCTTTGCTATCCTCGCTCTGTCTAGAATATCGGGCCTCACTTTGCTGAATCTATTTCATTCCTACGTTTGTCTTTTCATCTTGCTAACAGTCATTATATGTGGGGGGCTGCCTATTCCTTTGGGGTATTTCTCTGAGGTAAGTCAGGCTTGTATTTCTATCTTCAGGCTAGTCAGCTCCTCAGGCAGTGCCGAGTTGCATAGGTAGTTGTTAGGCGCAATCCACTGCTGCTTATAGTTGTGTGAGGATAGATCAGGTACTGCAGTCTACAGAGATTCCACGTCTCAGAGCTCGTCCTATTGTTTTTGGTTATTGCCAGATCTCTGTATGTGCGCTGATTACTGCACGCTGTGTTGCCTGATTGCCAGCCATAACAGGGAACTCTGAGTTACTTTGACCCTGCCGGGGTCTTCGCCTCTTATTGTGCGCAATTTCTGTGTGGCCCTGCTGCTGTATGTGAACTGGCTGCCGGCCCAATCTGTCCCCTCCGGGTCCTGGTTCGACGGGCAACCCGAGTCCTTTTATCGGCTTACCCCCTCCGGGAGTACCGCTGAACTCTGTGTCTGTTGCTGCGTCCGGCCCTAGCGAAGCTGATATCACCTCACGTTTTTCCGGTTGCTGTATTATATATAATGAATACAGCCACGGATCCGGTATCCGTCTTTGCGCCTGTTCTGGGTAGTGATTAATGCTACCCGGTTCTCACAATGTCCCTTTTCTCTGTCCTTCTTCTCCTCAGGCCGGTGATTTGGGCCTGGAAACCGTCATAGGGCTGTTAAAAATTCAGCTGTATGACCTCTCATTATCAGCTCCTTAGCCCAACTGCCATTTCTTCTCTCAGACCAGAATGGATTAAGGGGAGTCTCTGGAGCTCCCCCTTCTGGCCGGAGGTGGTAGTGCAGTTTTGCTATTTTAGTATTTGTGTCTAGTCTCAGTAACTATTTTTGTGGCAAATACCCCTAGGGGTGCCACATTTCCTATCCCTGTGCCAGCTCTCAACCCACTTGCACATATTTTCCCCTATCCCCATTATTCTCATTTTATGTATCAACCTTTTGTGTGGCACCGTATCAAAAGCTTTTGAAAAGTCCATATACACCACATCCACTGGGTTCCCTTGGTCCAACCTGGAACTTACCTCTTCATAGAAACTGATCAAATTAGTCTGACATGAACGGTCCCTAGTAAACCCGTGCTGATACTGGGTCATGAGGTTATTGCTCTTCAGATACTCCAGTATAGCATCCCTTAAAATGCCCTCCAGGATTTTACCCACAGTAGAGGTTAAGCTTACTGGCCTATAATTTCCGAGTTCAGTTTTTGTCCCCTTTTTGAATATTGGCACCACATTTGCTATACGCCAGTCCTGTGGTACAGACCCTGTTATTATGGAGTCTTTAAAGATTAAAAATAATGGTCTATCAATGACTCTATTTAATTCCTGCAGTACTCGAGGGTGTATCCCATCCGGGCTCGGAGATTTGTCAATTTTAGTGATTTTTAGACGCCGCCGCACTTCCTGCTGGGTTAAGCAGGTGACATTTAATTGGGAATTTATATCACTAGTCATTTTGTCTGGCATGGGATTTTCTTATGTAAATACTGATGAAAAAAAGTAATTTAGCATATTGGCTTTTTCCTCATCCTCATCCACCATTTCACCCAGACTATTTTTAAGGGGGCCAACACTATCATTCATTTTTTAGTTTCTTACTATTTATGTAGTTAAAGAATATTTTAGGATTATTTTTACTCTCTCTGGCAATGAGTCTCTCTGTCTCAATCTTTGCTGCCTTGATTTGCTTTTAACAGAATTTATTTATTTTTTTGTATTTATTTAATGCCTCCTCACTACCTACTTCCTTTAATTCTCTAAATGCTTAGAGAATGCGACCCTTACAGCTCTATTTAGCCATATTGGTTTCCTCCTATTTCTAGTATGTTTATTCCCATACGGTATATACTGTGCACAGGTCCTATCCAGGATGCTAATAAATGTCTCCCATTTTCTTTGTGTATTTTTATGTCTTAGGATATCGAACCAGTTAATTGCACCAAGATCCTCTCTCATCCGTTGGAAATTTGCCCTCCTGAAGTTTAGTGTCCTTGTAACCCCTCTATTACACATCTTTTTAAAGGATACATGAAAACTTATTATTTTGTGATCGCTATTTCCCAAGTGACCCCCAACCCTTACATTTGCTATGCGGTCTGGCCTGTTGGTTAATATTAGGTCTAGCAGTGCCCCCTTTCTTGTTGGGTCCTGAACCAGTTGTGAAAGGTAATTGTCTCTCATAGTTGTCAAAAACCGATTACCTTTACTAGAACTGCAGGTTTCTGTTCCCCAATCTATTTCAGGGGAGTTGAAGTCCCCCATAATAATGACTTCCCCTTGAGTTGCAGCTTCATCTATTTGCTTTACGAGGATATTCTCCATTGCTTCCATTATTTTTGGAGATTTATAACAAACCCCTATCAGTAATTTATTATTTTTCCCCCTCCCCTTATCTCCACCCACAGGGATTCTACATTTTCATTAAATTCACCTATATTATCACGCAGGATGGGTTTTAAGGATGATTTTACATATAGACACACCCCTCCCCCTCGCTTATCTGTACGGTCAAGGCAATACCCCTTTGAGCCTAGTCAAATCAATGGCCCTGAGCAGGGAAATTAAAGAGTATGTTAAGGCAGGGGTTCTAGTGCAGAGATCTTCCCCCTGCAATACCCCTTTGTATCCCATTAAGCAGAAAAAGGACCCAAGGTTCCCCTGACACTTACAGAATAGTTCATGACTCACAGGCTATTAATAATGTTACAGTGAGTGTGACCTCAATTGTCCTTAATACACACACTGTACAGTCACAAAATGTTTCACAATCACTGATTTGGCAAATGCATTCTTCACCTCATCCACAGATTGTACTATTACAGTACATGGATGACCTTCTGCTCTGCTGCCCGGAACAGATGTCTTTGCTGTGGCTTTTTAGCGGAAAAGGGTTGCAAAGTCTCACGTGACAAACTACAGTATTACAAACAAAAGGTGACATTTTTAGATCACAATATTGCTAAGGGTACAAGATGCCTGATTAAAGAAGAAAACAGGCAGTACAGACACAACAGCATAGAGGGAAACAGAGACCGATAGCTTACTACTCAGCACAATTAGACCCAGTGATTAGAGGGTCTCCTACGTGTGTCCATGCTGTAAGAGCTGCTGTATTATTGCTAGGCATGTGAAATCACACTGACTTTTTCTTTTTGACAATTTGTTCCCCACATGACATTAATGCCATACTCGTACAAGTTCAACCAAAACACCTGTATATGGAAAGACAGATCAGACTTGAATGTGCTCTAATACTAATTACTGAATACGTTACACTCAAAAGACATAATGTTCTGAATTCAGCCACTCATCTGCCTGTGGATTCAGAAAAGGAGGAATTGGTGACAGCGTTGGCAGGTGGGAAAGAGAAAAAAAAGAGTACTCTGGTACGTTGACATGATGCACGAACATGACTGCATAGGAACTGATGAGTCAGGAGACAGTGGGTTTTACATATGTTCGTGGGAAAAAACCTGCTCCTAATGCATATTTTGAGGTTTTTATTTTTGTAGATGGCTCCAGATACCACCAGGATGGGCGATTCTACATTTGATATGCAGTAGTATCCTCACATGAAGTAATCCGAGCTGAACCACTCCCTCCTCACATGTCGGTGCAGGAGGCAGAGTTGAAGGCACTCAGTGAGGCGTGTAGAGCTGCTGCAGGTAAAGTTGCTAATATTTACACAGATTTGAATTGTGCATGGGGAATATCCCATGATTATTGCCCTATCTGGAGAAGCAGAACGTTTCTTACTTCAGCCGGTAAGTCCATTAAAAATGCAGAGCTGGTGAAACAATTAGTGGAGGCATTGATGTTACCAGTCCAGGTTGGCATCGTCAAGGTAAAAGCACACACGAACAGTGACTCTGTGGAGGTAGAGGGCAACAGAAGGGAGGACGAGGCTGCTAAAGTAGCAGCAAGGCGGCCTACCGAGCAGTGGATGGGGGTGGAGAGTCAGCGTATTCCAGCCACACTGAGCCTAGATGTCCTGAAATCCCTCCAGCTGCCCAAACAGAGAAGGAACACTGTGGAAGAATGGGAGCTGAGCTGAACTCAGAAAGAGTATGGGATAAATTGTATATACCAAGGTCCCTGTTCCTAATTATGGCGCAAGCAACACATTACCCCACTCACACCTCAAAGTGTCACATGTGTCCATGGTAGATGCCTTCTGGATCGCTCCTGGTTTCAGTTACGCAACCGCAAAGCTCATACAGTCATGCCTCATCTGTGCACAGCACAACCCAGGTAAAACAGTATAAATCCCTAAGAAAGTGACACCCAGGCCTCTCAACCCATTTCAGAGACTGCAGACTGGCTACATACAGTTGCCCAAGGTAGGAGTGTGTGAAAAATATCCTAGTATGTGTAAATCTCTTCTCTGGTTGGCTGGAAGCCTAATCGGTAAAATGTGCAAATGCTAAAGCGACTGCAGACAAACTGATGAAAGAACTGATATGCAGGTATGGTGTCCCAGAAACCATAGAGAGCGATAGGGGTACACACTTCATGGGAGAAATATTGAGGGAAGTCATGCAGGCCCTGGGAGTACAGCAAGCATATCATGCACCATATAGACCACAAAGTAGTGGAAAAGTGGAGAGACTAAACGCGACACTTAAACTGAAAAAGCAAAGGCCACGGCAGACACAGGAAAGAGCGGGGTAGAGTTCTTGCCTCTTGCACTCTTTTCAGACAGACACACTCCAAAAAGAAAGACAAACTTGTGTCCTTTTGATGTCCTGTTTGGTAGTTTGCCAAAGGTTGGGTTGTACTTCCCACAGGTGCTACAAATGCAACACGGTGCTATGACAAACTATAATCAATTACTTGATCCTTACAATGTCATTGTGTTATAATACCAATTTTAAATCCAAAAGCACAAAGTCCTAAATTGCCATGCAACGCAATCAGGACTAGATACACAATATCTTGAAAAATTATTTTTTTAAAATTAATAATTTTTATTAATCATTCACATAATTAACATAGGTATATAATACTAAAGCGAAAAAACCTTCCAATATAATGGAGCGGATAAATACACATAACATCAAATAAACCTATATGAACAATCATTACCCCAAAATGGTCCACACATAAACGGCTGCATATAGAAAAAATCCATGTTAGGCTACCAAAAGAGGCAATCTCAAATGGAAATCCAACGAATTACAGGAACTATAATGAGGAGGCTAAGTTAATTAAGTTGTTACCACCAACTGGTATGTATATACTGACTATCGCCACTCCTCACAAGAGATATACCTACAATAAGACACTGGAAAATCATAACAGCCGAAAAAATGGGCAAGCTGAAAGTAACTTACACTAGGTATGGTGTCCGTGTCTCCGCTCCTTTACCCCGACGCGCGTTTCATAACACTTCCTCAGGGGGCATCAGGGGCGAGTCGGGGTAAAGGAGCGGAGACACGGACACCATACCTAGTGTAAGTTACTTTCAGCTTGCCCATTTTTTCAGCTGTTATGATTTTCCAGTGTCTTATTGTAGGTATATCTCTTGTGAGGAGTGGCGATAGTCAGTATATACATACCAGTTGGTGGTAACAACTTAATTAACTTAGCCTCCTCATTATAGTACCTGTAATTCGCTGGATTTCCATTTGAGATTGCCTCTTTTGGTAGCCTAACATGGATTTTTTCTATATGCAGCCGTTTATGTGTGGACCATTTTGGGGTAATGATTGTTCATATAGGTTTATTTGATGTTATGTGTATTTATCCGCTCCATTACATTGGAAGGTTTTTTCGCTTTAGTATTATATACCTATGTTAATTATGTGAATGATTAATAAAAATTATTAATTTAAAAAAAATAATTTTTCAAGATATTGTGTATCTAGTCCTGATTGCGTTGCATGGCAATTTAGGACTTTGTGTTTTTGGATTTAAAAACGGTGCTATGACAGCCCATGTCTAGGCCTTGCAGAAAAGACTTAATGTGGTGCATAAACATGTGTGTTCATCCATTCCAGATCCTAATGCCAGTGCAGACGTACATCAGCTGAATCCAGGGGATTGGGCGGTCATACACAGACACGTGAGAAGGAGCTTAGATCCACGGTTTGACGGCCCGGTTTAAAATCCAGCTGACCACAATCACCTCAGTGAAACTTGAGGGAAAGCTCACCTGGATCCATGCCAGTCACTGCAAAAAGATCTTTTCACCAGCAGAATGACTGGTGTC
This sequence comes from Ranitomeya imitator, assembly GCF_032444005.1. Lineage (NCBI taxonomy): Eukaryota > Metazoa > Chordata > Amphibia > Anura > Dendrobatidae > Ranitomeya > Ranitomeya imitator. Next base: position 238,018,304 of record NC_091284.1, read on the forward strand.
CTAATCACCTTGCTGGCAGTGGTAGGATTTTTGCACCTTACAGAGACACTGGATAAACTTTTAAATGTTGACAAGGACAATAAACTTATTCTTGCTTTTCTTATAAAAGACTCGGAAGGACAATAACTACTGGACTGTTGGATCTGTATACACAGCCCAGTATCTGCAAGGACTATGCTGTACTTAGCCTAAAGGTACCGTCACACTTAGCGACGCTGCAGCGATACCGACAACGATCCGGATCGCTGCAGCGTCGCTGTGTGGTCGCTGGAGAGCTGTCACACAGACCGCTCTCCAGCGACCAACGATCCGAGGTCCCCGGTAACCAGGGTAAACATCGGGTAACTAAGCGCAGGGCCGCGCTTAGTAACCCGATGTTTACCCTGGTTACCATCGTAAAAAAACAAACAGTACATACTTACATTCAGCTGTCTGTCCCTTGCCGTCTGTTTGCTGCACTGACTGCTGGCCGTAAAGTGAAAGCAGAGCACAGCCACAGCGGTGAGTCACCGCTGTGTGACTCACCGCTGTGCTGTGCTTTCACTTTCACTTTGCGGCCAGCAGTCAGTGCAGGAAATAGACGGCAAGGGACAGACAGCTGAATGTAAGTATGTACTGTTTGTTTTTTTACGATGGTAACCAGGGTAAACATCGGGTTACTAAGCGCGGCCCTGCGCTTAGTTACCCGATGTTTACCCTGGTTACCAGTGAAGACATCGCTGAATCGGTGTCACACACACCGATTCAGCGATGTCTGCGGGGAGTCCAGCGACTAAATAAAGTTCTGGACTTTCTTCCCCGACCAGCGACAGCACAGCAGGGGCCTGATCGCTGCTGCCTGTCACACTGGACGATATCGCTAGCGAGGACGCTGCAACGTCACGGATCGCTAGCGATATCGTCTAGTGTGACAGTACCTTTACCCCTGGAGCCAAGGAAGGTATTAACACCATACTGCATACACAATGAGACTTGGACTCAGATTTTCTAGGTTCCTTAAGCTCTTAATGAGACTAATACAATATAGAGACTCCTTTTTATTCCAGCCAATTGGCTTAGCGGCCTAGCGGGATGGATTATTTTTGGTATTTTACAGACTTGTATGCAAATTTTGCTGCTTTCCTTATTGTTATATGTAGCCATAAAAGCGCTAATATATGTATTACCTAAGCTAATGAAGAGTGTATGTTTAAGGAAGGAATCTAAGGCTGTGCCATCCATAATGTATCATAGACCCCAGATAACCACTGCTGACTGAGGAAGTGAGTGTCCACACTGAGGGTGGATGGGTGAAGCAGGTAGAAAGCCCCCTTGTGGGTACTAGACCCATGAGACAGTAGCTCCTTTGTGGACATCAGCTGACCCAGTGGCAGAGGTTATACCATTTACAAAAGGGGGAAATTGATATAGAAGGGTTAATAGTTTGCCTTTAAGTGCCTTTTGCCTTTAATTGCTAGAATTACTAGAATCTGTTGATGCAGTAGTCTGATGGTCTCCTCTTCAAGGAGACTACACTTCTTATCACATATGTTCTTAACCCCTTAAGCCCCGAGGGTGGTTTGCACGTTAATGACCGGGCCAATTTTTACAATTCTGACCACTGTCCCTTTATGAGGTTATAACTCTGGAACGCTTCAACGGATCTTGGCGATTCTGACATTGTTTTCTCGTGACATATTGTACTTCATTTTAGTAGTAACATTTATTCGATATAACTTGCGTTTATTTGTGAAAAAAACAGAAATTTGGCGAAAATTTTGAAAATTTCGCAATTTTCCAACTTTAAATTTTTATGCCCTTAAATCACAGAGATATGTCACGCAAAATACTTAATAAGTAACATTTCCCACATGTCTCCTTTACATCAGCACAATTTTGGAACCAAAATTTTTTTTTGTTAGGGAGTTATAAGGGTTCAAAGTTGACCAGCAATTTCTCATTTTTACAACACCATTTTTTTTTAGGGACCACATCTCATTTGATGTCATTTTGAGGGGTCTATATGATAGAAAATACCCAAGTGTGACACCATTCTAAAAACTGCACCCCTCAAGGTGCTCAAAACCACATTCAAGAAGTTTATTAACCCTTCAGGGGTTTCACAGGAATTTTTGGAATGTTTAAATAAAAATGAATATTTAACTTTTTTTCACACAAAATTTATTTCAGCTCCAATTTGTTTTATTTTACCAAGGGTAACAGGATAAAATGGATGCCAAACATTGTTGTACAATCTGTACTGAGTACGCTGATACCCCATATGTGGGGGTAAACCACTGTTTGGGCGCATGGCAGAGCTCGGAAGGGAAGGAGCGCCATTTGACTTTTAAATGCAAAATTGACAGGAATTGAGATGGGACACCATGTTGCGTTTGGAGAGCCACTGATGTGCCTAAACATTGAAACCCCCCACAAGTGACACCATTTTGGAAAGTAGACACCCTAGGGAACTTATCTAGATGTGTGGTGACCACTTTGACCCACCAATTGCTTCACAGAAGTTTATAATGCAGAGCCGTAAAAATAAAAAATCATATTTTTTCACAAAAATGATCTTTTCGCCCCCAATTTTTTATTTTCCCAAGAGTAAGAGAAGAAATTGAACCTCAAAAATTGTTGGCCAATTTGTCCTGAGTACGCTGATACCCCGTATATGGGTGTAAACCATTGTTTGGGCGTATGGCAGAGCTCGGAAGGGAAGGAGCGCCATTTTACTTTTCAATGCAAAATTGACTGGAATTGAGATGGGATGCCATGTTGCGTTTGGAGAGCCCCTGATGTGCCTAAACATTGAAATCCCCACAAGTGACACCATTTTGGAAAGTAGACCCCTTAAGGAACTTATCTAGAGGTGTGGTGAGCACTTTGACCCAACAAGTGCTTCACAGAAGTTTATAATGCAGAGCCGTAAAAATAAAAAATCATATTTTTTCACAAAAATAATCTTTTCGCCACCAATTTTTTATTTTCCCAAGGGTAAGAGAAGAAATTAGACCACAAAAGTTGTTGTGCAATTTGTCCTGAGTGCGACGATACCCCATATGTGGGGGTAAACCACTGTTTGGGCGCATGGCAGAGCTCGGAAGGAAAGGAGCGCCATTTGACTTTTCAATGCAAAATTGACTGGAATTGAGATGGGACGCCATGTTGCGTTTGGAGAGCCCCTGATGTGCCTAAACATTGGAACCCCTCACAAGTGACACCATTTTGAAAAGTAGACCCCTTAAGGAACTTATCTAGATGTGTGGTGAGCACTTTGACCCAACAAGTGCTTCACAGAAGTTTATAATGCAGAGCCGTAAAAATAAAAAATCTTATTTTTTCACAAAAATGATCTTTTCGCCCCCAATTTTTTATTTTCCCAAGGGTAAGAGAAGAAATTAGACCACAAAAGTTGTTGTGCAATTTGTCCTGAGTGCGACGATACCCCATATGTGGGGGTAAACCACTTTTTGGGTGCATAGCAGAGCTCGGAAGGGAAGGAGCGCCATTTGACTTTTCAATGCAAAATTGACTGGAATTAAGATGGGACGCCATGTTGGTTTGGAGAGCCCCTGATGTGCCTAAACATTAAAAACCCCAACAAGTGACACCATTTTGGAAACTAGACCCTCTAAGGAACTTATCTAGATGTGTTTTGAGAGCTTTGAACCCCCAAGTGTTTCACTACAGTTTATAACGCAGAGCCGTTAAAATAAATTTATTTTTTTTTCGCAAAAATTTTTTAGCCCCCAGTTTTGTATTTTCACAAGGGTAACATAATAAATTGGACCCCAAAAGTTGTTGTCCAATTTGTCCTGAGTACGCTGATACCCCATATGTGGGGGGGAACCACTGTTTGGGCGCATGGCAGAGCTCGGAAGGGAAGGAGCGCCATTTGGAATGCAGACTTAGATGGATTGGTCTGCAGGAGTCACGTTGCATTTGCAGAGCCCCTGATGTACCCAAACAGTACAAACCCCCCACAAGTGACCCCATATTAGAAACTAGACCTCCCATGGAACTTATCTAGATGTGTTGTGAGAACTTTGAACCCCTAAGTGTTTCACTACAGTTTATAACGCAGACCCGTGAAAATAAAAATTCTTTTTTTTTTCACAAAAATGATTTTTTAGCCCCCAGCTTTATATTTTTACAAGGGTAACAGAATAAATTGGACCCCAAAAGTTGTTGTTCAATTTGTCCTGAGTACGCTGATACCCCATATGTGGGGGGGAACCACTGTTTGGGCTCATGGCAGAGCTCGGAAGGGAAGGAGCGCCATTTGGAATGCAGACTTAGATGGATTGGTCTGCAGGCGTCACGTTGCATTTGCAGAGCCCCTGATGTACCCAAACAGTAGAAACCACCCACAAGTGACCCCATATTGGAAACTAGACCTCCCATGGAACTTATCTAGATGTGTTGTGAAAACTTTGAACCCCCAAGTGTTTCACTACAGTTTACAACGCAGAGCCGTGAAAATAAAAATCCTTTTTTTTCCCACAAAAATGATTTTTAGCCCCCCAAATTTTTATTTTCCCAAGGATAACAAGAGAACTTGGACCCAAAAAGTTGTTGTCCAATTTTTCTCGAGTACGCTGATACCCCATATGTTGGGGTAAACCCCTGTTTGGGCGCACGGGAGAGCTCGGAAGTGAAGGAGCACTGTTTTACTTTTTCAATGCAGAATTGGCTGGAATTGAGATCGGACGCCATGTCGCGTTTGGAGAGCCCCTGATGTGTCTAAACAGTGGAAACCCCCCAATTATAAATGAAACCCTAATCCAAACGCACCACTAACCCTAATCCCAACTGTAACCCTAACCACACACCTAACCCAGACACACCCCTAATTCTAATCCCAACCCTAATCCCAACCGTAAATGTAATCCAAACCCTAACCCTAGCCCCAACCCTAGCCCTAACCCTAACCCTAACCCTAACCCTAACCGGAAAATGGAAATAAATACATTTTTTTTAATTTTATTATTTTTCCCTAAGGCTAGGTTCACATTGCGTTAGGGAAATCCGTTTAGCACTAGCGGATTGCGCTAACACAATGTCTTTTTAGGTGTCGTGTTTAGTGGTCGCGTTAACGTCCCCGCTCTGGAAGATCGGGGATCGGACCTCGGGCGCGCCGCGGACGCTGCAAGCAGCGTCTGAGGCGCGCCACAAAAGAATGGCACCTTGCTAGCGCGAGCCGAAAATGGCACGCTCTAGCGATGCGCTACACCTGAAAATCACATTGCTGTCAATGGTTGTGCTAACGGACCCGTTGCACGGCGTTAATTGTGACATTTTCGCCGTGCAACGCTGTCCGTTAGCGTTAACCCATTAACGCAATGTGAACCTAGCCTAACTAAGGGGGTGATGAAGGGGGGTTTGATTTACTTTTATAGCGAGTTTTTTAGCGGATTTTTATGATTGGCAGCCGTCACACACTAAAAGACGCTTTTTATAGCAAAAAAGTCTTTGCGTCTCCACATTTTGAGACCTATAATTTTTCCATATTTTGGTCCACAGAGTCATGTGAGGTCTTGTTTTTTGCGGGACGAGTTGACGTTTTTATCGGTTACATTTTCGGACACGTGACAGTTTTTGATCGCTTTTTATTCCGATTTTTTTGTGAGGCAGAATGACCAAAAACAAGCTATTCATGAATTTCTTTTGGGGGAGGCGTTTATACCGTTCCGCGTTTGGTAAAATTGATGAAGCAGTTTTATTCTTCGGGTCAGTACGATTACAGCGACACCTCATTTATATCATTTTTTTTATGTTTTGGCGCTTTTATACGATAAAAGCTATTTTATAGAAAAAATAATTATTTTGGCATCGCTTTATTCAGAGGACTATAACTTTTTTATTTTTTTGGTTATGATGCTATATGGCGGCTCGTTTTTTGCGGGACAAGATGACGTTTTCAGAGGTAACATGGTTATTTATATCCGTCTTTTTGATCGCGTGTTATTCCACTCTTTGTTCAGCGTTATGATAATAAAGCGTTGTTTTTTGGCTCGTTTTTTTTTTTTTTTTCTTACGGTGTTCACTGAAGGGGTTAACTAGTGGGCCAGTTTTATAGGTCGGGTCGTTACGGACGCGGCGATACTAAATATGTGTACTTTTATTGTTTTTTTGTTTTTTTTTAATGTAAAGAAATGTATTTATGGGAATAATATTTTTTTTTTTCTGCTTTATTTAGGAATTTTTTTTTTATTTTTTTTTTTACAAGTGTGGAAATTTTTTTTTTTACTTTTTCACTTTGTCCCAGGGGGGGACATCACAGATCACCGATCTGACAGTGTGCACAGCACTCTGTTAGATCGGTGATCTTACATACAGCCGGGCAGGATTAGAGCTGCAGCTGCAGCCTGATCCTGACCCGGAAGTGCTCCCTGCAGGACCCGGATGCAGCCCGGCGGCCATTTTGGATCCGGGGACTGCAGGGAGAAGACGCTCGGTACACGGTGAGCACATCACCGTGTACCGATCGTCTCAGGGAAGCCCGCAGGGAGCCCCCTCCCTGCGCGATGCTTCCCTGCACCGCCGGCACACCGCGATCATCTTTGATCGCGGTGTGCCGGGGGTTAATGTGCCGGGAGCGGTCCGTGACCGCTCCTGGCACATAGTGCCGGATGTCAGCTGCGATAGGCAGCTGACACCCGGCCGCGATCGGCCGCGCTCCCCCCGTGAGCGCGGCCGATCGCATATGACGTACTATCCCGTCCATGGGAATTAAGTCCCAGGTCACCTGGACGGGATAGTACGTCATATGGGATTAAGGGGTTAATAGTTAGCCACAACATGTTCTGGGTAAGTGGTGAGAAATAAAGGTCAGTATGACCCTAGGTGATGGTGGGGGCTACATGAATTACATTGAGAGTTACATTTGTTGTAAATGGTATAAAATACTGCCTATTGCTGCATTATATCAGATAAAAGTGACTTGCTCACAGAATATGTGTGAGGTGTCCTTTGTCTCCAAAATTGCTTGGAAAATGACAGGCGTAACCTCCTGATTTGGCCTCACTGATGATCTGTCATGTCTGACATTGGGTCAGAACGAAAACAGCTACGACAGCTGTGTGTGATAACAGTGCAAACCTGGTGGCAGCCCTATGATGGGGAAACCTCACACATGTGCCTTGCATCTCTCATGTACTCAACCTGGTGGCACATCAATTTCTCCACCACTGTCGCAGCATGAATGGTCACTGTGTGCTCGCTTAGGGCAATCACAACCCCGCAGATCTTCAACTTGTGTCACTACAGAGGTCTTTCGAACTACCAGTTAACTGTTTGCGTTGCAATGTTTCGACACTATGGAATTCCACTCTGCACATGTTGCAGCAACTGTGGTGTCAGCGACGAGCACAATGTCATTTTGCATAGCTTGGGCCAACGCAGTAACGATGTGGTGCAAATCACACTCGCAGAGTGGGCACAGATGAAGGACCTCTGCACCCTTCTGCACAGTTTTTAAATGGCTACTAAGATGGTTAGCACTGATGATGCCATCATCAGCATCACTATTCCGGTCATGTACATGCTGGAGTACACTTTTAATTCTTGGCGTGAGGAGGTGGAATCACAGCAGGATGTGGAAGGGATAACAATATCTCTAAGCTCCGAACTGTCCTTGCACAGGCGGATGCCATGGGAGGGTAGATTACAGCCATCGAGGGAGGGCTCATGGTACCAGACAAAGTGTAAGTGAATGTGCAGAAGCAGAGGAACAAATAGTGGCAGATGAGGAGGAAGTGGTGATGGATGCCCAACATTCAGGAGATGAAGAGGATAATGTATCGAAACATGCTTGCAGACAATCTTAGGAGTGGTATAAACCTAAAAAGGATCCGTAGCCAAAACGGAATATATCCCCTTGTGCCTAATATTATATATACCAAAAAGTTGCTCAGAAAAAGCGGCGTAATCTTACATCTCTGTAATCAGGATAATAATGGGCGACCGCATTGAAGCCCATATAAAGAATGATATATATATATCCCAGAAGATCACAAAACAGCAAAAGGGGATTCATACAGTAAATAAATTACATTTTATTAAGCATATTATTTACACACAATTAGGACAAAAGTGTACATGGGTTGAATGCAGCTAAAAAAAACACACACATTGGCACCATAGAAGATTGCACCAATAGGTGCCAGAGTGTAGAGAAAATAGATAAACGTGTCTCAAAAAACACAACCGCACACAAGATTTTAAGAGAAGCAGACAACAAAAATAGTGTTCAGTTTATAAAATGGATAATCATATCCTATTAAAGGCAAAAATTGCCATTAGACTCTATATTTATCATGCCCGATTATCTTGCAAACTGCCAGTTACACCGGAGGGCTGCGTGGTTCACTGAGTGCTCTATTGAAATACATGGCCACGTTGAAACAAGGTAAAGATCTATGTAGCTAGCAGCCGTTCATAAACTCAGACAATAGGTACTGATATCCAGTGAAAGACAGCAGTTTTACATGAGGTTAGCATTTATTGTCTACAGTGTCAGGATAAGTAATAATCAAGATGGAGATAAAATACTTTTACCTTGCGACATGCTGCTCTCTGTGTGCCACTGTGTCTGTGAGACACGCTATGCCTCAATGTGCATTTCACCGCCTACGGCTTCGTCAGGAGGTCGTGTTTTTTGAGATACGTTTATCTATTTTCTCTTAACTCTGGCACCTACTGGTGCAATCTTCTATGGTACCAATGTGTGTGTTTTTTTAGCTGCATTCAACCCATGTACACTTTTGTCCTAATTGTGTGTAAATTATATGCTTAATAAAATGTTATTTATCTACTGTATGAATCCCCTTTTGCTGTTTTGTGATCTTCTGGGATATATATAATTTTTTATATGGGCTTCAATGCGGTCACCCATTATTATCCTGATTACAGAGATGTAATCTTAGGACTGGTGAGGCACACAGTGTGCATCGCAGGTCTAGACTTCCAACCCCAAGAATGTCAATGTGTCATTACAAAAACATTAGCAGCAACAGTGTAAGTAGATTAAGCAATTTCTATGAGTCATTTCACACATTTTTTAGACCAGCCCGTGCACCAGCAGAACAGAGTACAAGTCTGACATGTTGTGAACGACTGGAGAGGATGGTGCAGAAGTATCTTGAGGTCAATATCAATGTCATCAGGGGGAATTTGGACTCTTTTGCATTTTGGTCTTCAAAAATGGAAGAGTGGCCTGAGCTCGTCGGTCACGCCTTGGGGGTTTTGTTATGCAAAATAGCTAGCATTCTCTCGTGTCAGCAACACTGCTGGTGGTGTCCTGATGGATAAGCTCATTCGGATGTCCCCTGAAAGTATAGATCTCCTAATTTTCATCAAAATTAACAAGTTATGGATCTCCAATAACTTTTGCTCCCCAGTCGCAGACTGGGCAGTCTGAAGGATGATGTTGTTTTTGCTGTCATGCAGGTTTTGCTATGCAAAGCAGCCAATGTTCTCTCAGAACCTGTCTTCAGCACAGCTGGTGGTGTCCTGATAGATAAGCTCATTTGGATGTCCCCTGAAAGTATTGACAACCTATACTTTATCAAAATTTACAAGTTATGAATCACCACTTTTGCTCCCCAGTCGTAGACTGGGCAGTCTAGGCGACGATGTTGTTTTTACTGTCATGCATTGATCTTGCTTTATTGCAGTCTATGCCACCTTTGTCATGGCTTTTGTGCCTGCTGTTGCTACTGCAACTTCAATATAAAGCTGTAAATACTAGCTCAGACTCTGATACCTCATGCATGACCCATGGCTGACTGCTTCTGCGCCATTATAAAATGCTCTACTGTAGGTCAATTGATCAGTCAACTACTTGTGTTACTTTCCTTACATTTTTCTACCAATAGTACTCTATGAAACTGATGTTTGTGCCATCTGAGTGTGTCTGGGGAAAAAAATTGGAGCTGTCACATGAAGTATTAGTGCATCCAGCTAATAAGGCTTACAATACTCCAATAACCACCAGGTCTTCATTGGAACTTCAATTCCAAGCTGTAACTGCTGGCCCAGGCCCTGATACCTCATGCATGACCCATGGCTGACTTCTGCTGTGCCATTAGCAAATTTCTACTCTGGGTCAATCGATGCCACTTTTCATGGTGTCTGCCCCTAATTTTAGCTATTTGGAAAGCTTTTTTGTCACATCTTAAGGTGTTGTGCATACATTTGATTTGGACTCAAATTGAATTTAGTGGGGTTAGGGTACATTCGTTGAACAGTTCGGCGAACATCAGGACGTTCGGTGAACCGAACCGAATTTTGAAAGGTTTGCTCATCTCTAAAAATGACCACCATTAAAACAGACCCCAAAAAACAATGATTCAGTGATGCTTCACCAACCATTCCCATTTTATTTAGGTGTATCCATATAAATGGTTCACTCTGTAGTTGAGCAACTTCATGTTGACAACCCACATAGATAATCTAATCTAAACAATAGAATTCTACTAAAGGAGAGGTATGAAACTAACTTTTTTTTTATCCTAAATGCATATCTATCTACTGTGATAATCTAATCTCTTTCTAATTTTCTTTAAAGAGATTTTCCACTACTACTGATCAGCTGTTCTAAGCAGGGGTACTGGGTGGCACACCCCCACAAATCCAACATTGATGACCTATCCTAAGGATGGATAATCAATGTTAAAGTAGTGAACAACCTCTTCAATTAAAAAGTCCTTACCATTACCTCTCTAACTGCTTAATTTTTTTGTACAACTTCCTGTTTGATCTCTTGAGACCTGTTGAAGCGCTTGATCAGCGTGAAACGGCCGTCGTCATTCCCTGCTCACCTCCCGTTCACCTGCACTCCCTCGGACCATGAAGCTGTAAATCCTCATGTCTTGAATAAAAGCATTGGACCACTAGAGGGTGAGTGCTGCCGCATTTTTCTGCTCTTAGTCATATGTGCACAGTTGTCTTCTATGCGACCACCCCCTGCACTGAAGGCTGATTGCTGTGAATCATCGCCGCTGATCTGCTGAAAGATAAGGCTGTGCAGCTCGACCCCTTTTTTTTTTTTTCTTTTTGTCAGTGATCTCGTTGTGTTTGACACGCAGCAGCGATCTGGATCCCGCTGTGCCATAGCTGGTCGGAGCTAGAAGTCCAGAACTTTATTTCGTTGCCAGGTCGGCGTGTATCGTCATGTTTGACATCAAAAGCAATGACGCCAGCAACGTTTTACATGGAGCTAACAACCAGCGAGAACGAGAAGTGAGTCACCGTTACATCACTGGATCGCTCCTGCATCGTTCTGGAGTTGCTGTGTTTGACTTCCTTACAGCGACCTAAACAGCGACACTCCAGCGATCTAGTTTAGGTCGGCTCGTTGTCTATATCACTGCAGCATTGCTGAGTGTGACGGTACCTTTACTGTTTCACTTATTCATTCTCGTCTGGACTATTGTAACTCTCTCCTAATCGGCCTCCCTCTTACCAAACTCTCCCCGCTCCAATCTGTCCTGAATGCTGCAGCCAGGATCATATTCCTCACCAACCATTACACCGATGCCTCTACCTTGTGCCAGTCATTACACTGGTTACCCATCCACTCCAGAATCCAGTACAAAACTATTACCTTCATCCACAAAGCACTCCATGGCTCAGCACCACCCTACATCTCCTCCCTGGTCTCAGTCTACCACCCTAACCATGCCCTCCGCTCCGCTAATGACCTCAGGTTAGCATCCTCAATAATCAGAATTTCCCACTCCCGTCTCCAAGACATTACACGTGCTGCGCCAATTCTTTGGAATGCACTACCTAGGTTAATATGATTAATCCCCAATCCCCACAGTTTTAAGCGTGCCCTAAAAACTCATTTGTTCAGATTGGCCTACCGCCTCAACGCATTAACCTAACTATCCCTGTGTGGCATATTAAAAAAAAAAAACATAATTGGGTTCCTCGCATCATGTTCTCATACACTTTATGCAGTTAATAGTTCTCTGTGTCTATACTGCTACATACTTAGACAGTTAACTGGTTCATACAGCTTTACATGAACACCTGAGCCTTACACTATGGCTGGTCCGAACAACTAAAGCAATTGTTACCATCCACCTCTCGTGTCTCCCCTTTTCCTCATAGTTTGTAAGCTTGCGAGCAGGGCCCTCATTCCTCTTGGTAACTATTTTGAACTGTGATATGCTGTAATGTCTATTGTCTGTATAAGTCCCCTCTATAATTTGTAAAGCGCTGCGGAATATGTTGGCGCTATATAAATAAAATTATCATTATTATTATTATTATTATTATTAATTATGAAAGAGAAGATTGCATTTGTCAGGTTGGTTTTCCTCCAGAGCTGCAATGAACAAACAGAATATCTGCTATAAATTGTTAAAATCAATTCAATCTTTTTGTTTCACCTTCAGACCTAATGTAGCTTCCAAGTTTTTGTTATGTAACGTTTAATCATGGAATATTTGGAAGATGTAAACATTTCAATGATTTCATTTTGCTAAATGTTTACTTGACTATACAAAGGGAGATAACATTTCAAATGAGAGATATTAGCACTTCTTTAGCATGTGTTACTGCATCTCTAACACCTTTTTAAATAACAGGAATAGAAACACTTGTAGAAGCTGAAACACCACTAGTGGCTGTTACCTCAGAATTAGCAGCTGTAAGATTGCACTTACTGAATGTATTGGGGGACACTCGCTTGGCATGGGATTCAAGCACTTAGGCACGGGTTTTCACTTTAACAGTCCATGTGGTTTATTATGGAGTCATAAGCCGCAGAAATATGAACAGCAAGCACACAGTCTTTACATCATAGTATACGGCTTTGAAACATGGTCACTAAACACGCCGAACCTCTGTGTCCAGTTATCGTGGGTGACCGCACGCCATACAGTTCATTAATGCCCATGGAACACAACAGGCACCAACATAAGACATTACGGTTGCAGCAACTAAACACGCTGGTCCTTTCTTGACCAGTTGCCGTGGGTTACCACACAGTTCATATCACAAGCACCAACAGTCTGTATAAGTACCTGACGGGAGCTCCTGCTCCACCTGCTGACTCCTTGTCAGTAGGGTTGAGCGAAACGGGTCGAACATTTTCAAAAGTCGCCGACTTTTGACAAAGTCGGGTTTCATGAAACCCGATCCGACCCCTGTGCGGGGTCGGCCATGCGGTACGCGACTTTCGCACCAAAGTCGCGTTTCAATGACGCGAAAAGCGCCATTTCTCAGCCAATGAAGGTAAACGCAGAGTGTGGGCAGCGTGATGACATAGGTCCTGGTCCCCACCATCTTAGAGAAGGGCATTGCAGTGATTGGCTTGCTGTCCGCGGCGTCACAGGGGCTATAAAGGGGCGTTCCCGCCGACCGCCATGTTACTGCTGCTGATCTGAGCCTAGGGAGAGGTTGCTGCCGCTTCGTCAGAAGCAGGGATAGCGTTAGGCAGGGTCCATTAACCACCAAACCGCTTGTGCTGTAGCGATTTCCACTGCCCAACACCACCTTCGGTGTGCAGGGACAGTGGAAGCTACATTTTTTTTTTTTCCCCTCAGCGCTGTAGCTCATTGGGCTGCCCTAGAAGGCTCCCTGATAGCTGCATTGCTGTGTGTACGCCGCTGTGCAAACCAACTGCTTTTTTCAAAGCACAAATCCTCTTGTTCCTTCCTTTCTGCACAGCTATCTTGTTTGTTTGTCCACACTTTTTATTTCATTTGTGCATCAGTCCACTCCTTATTGCTGCCTGCCATACCTGGCTGAGATTACTGCAGGGAGATAGTAATTGAAGGACAGTTCCTTTTTTTTTTTTTTTTTGTGGGAGATTAAGATTGGCATTTCTGCTAGAGTGCCATCCCTGTCTGTGTCATCTCTCACTCAGTGGGCCATAGAAAGCCTATTTATTTTTTTGCTTGATTTGGGTTCTAAAATCTACCTGAAAAAATCACTACATCAATCAGTGGGAGAAAAATATTAGCCTCAGGGCTTGTGTGCCACTCCTTACTCCTGTGTGTGCCATCTCTCAGTGGGCCATAGAAAGCCTATTTATTTTTTTGCTTGATTTGGGTTCCAAAATCTACCTGAAAAAATCAATAAATCAATCAGTGGGAGATTAATATTGGCCTTTGGGCTTGTGTGCCAGTCCTAAGCGTGCCATCTCTCTCTCTCAGATAGTGGGCCATAGAAAGCCTATTTATTATTTTTTTTATTGGGTTTATAAATTTTCCCTGGAAAAAAAAAAAAAAAGTGGGAGATTAATATTGGCCTCTGGGCTTGTGTGCCAGTCCTGAGCGTGCCATCTCTCTCACAAATAGTGGGCCATAGAAAGCCTATTTATTTTTTTGGTTGATTTGGGTTCTAAATTCTACCTGAAAAAATCAATAAATCAATCAGTGGGAGATAAATATTGGCCTCTGGGCTTGTGTGCCACTCCTGACTCCTGTGTGCGTCCTCTCTCACTCAGTGGGCCCTAGAAAGCCTATTTTTTGTTTTATTTGTTTTCTAAATTCTCCCTGAAAAAATCATTTTATTTTATTTGGTTTCTAAATTATTCCTGAAAAAAATCATTTTTTTTGTATTATTTTTTTCTAAAGTCTCCCTGAAAAAAACAAAAAAAAACAAATCAGTGGGAGATTAATATTGCCCTTTCTGCTTGTGTGCCAGTCTTGACTCCTGGGTGTGCCATCTCTCTCTCTCCAATTGTGGGCCATAGAAAGCCTATTAATTTTTTTGCTTGATTTGGGTTCCAAAATCTACCTGAAAAAATCACTTAATCAATCAGTGGGAGATAAATATTGGCCTCTGGGCTTGTGTGCCACTCCTGACTCCTGTGTGCGTCCTCTCTCACTCAGTGGGCCCTAGAAAGCCTATTTTTTGTTTTATTTGTTTTCTAAATTCTCCCTGAAAAAATCATTTTATTTTATTTGGTTTCTAAATTATTCCTGAAAAAAATCATTTTTTTTGTATTTTTTTTTTCTAAAGTCTCCCTGAAAAAAAAAAAAAAATCAAATCAGTGGGAGATTAATATTGCCCTTTCTGCTTGTGTGCCAGTCTTGACTCCTGGGTGTGCCATCTCTCTCTCTCAAATTGTGGGCCATAGAAAGCCTATTAATTTTTTTGCTTGATTTGGGTTCCAAAATCTACCTGAAAAAATCACTAAATCAATCAGTGGGAGATAAATATTGGCCTCTGGGCTTGTGTGCCACTCCTGACTCCTGTGTGCGTCCTCTCTCACTCAGTGGGCCCTACAAAGCCTTTTTTTTTTTTATTTGTTTTCTAAATTCTCCCTGAAACAATCATTTTATTTTATTTTGTTTCTAAATTCTTCCTGAAAAATTCATTTTTTGTATTTTTTTTTCTAAAGTCTCCCTGAAAAAAAAAAAAAATCAAATCAGTGGGAGATTAATATTGCCCTTTCTGCTTGTGTGCCAGTCTTGACTCCTGGGTGTGCCATCTCTCTCTCTCCAATTGTGGGCCATAGAAAGCCTATTAATTTTTTTGCTTGATTTGGGTTCCAAAATCTACCTGAAAAATCACTAAATCAATCAGTGGGAGATAAATATTGGCCTCTGGGCTTGTGTGCCACTCCTGACTCCTGTGTGCGTCCTCTCTCACTCACTGGGCCCTAGAAAGGCTATTTTATGTTTTATTTGTTTTCTAAATTCTCCCTGAAAAAATCATTTCATTTTATTTGGTTTATAAATTCTTCCTTAAAAAATCATTTTTTTTTTTTTTCTAAAGTCTCATTTTTTAAAAAAAAACACAAATCAGTGGGAGATTAATATTTACATTTGCGCTTCAGTGACAGTCCTGCGTGTGTCGCATCTCTCTCATTTGTTGCCACCAACAACAGAGTGTGCAACATTGTGCCTGATTTTCGTTGTGGTCTCACCCACCTGTAAAGGGGTAGCTAAATCATACTGAAGTTATAGCTCACCGTGTAAGTTGTGTGACTGCAACAAATACCGTTAGTTTGGTAACGTTTTTAAAACAATGAGGAAGTCTGGTGGAAGAGGTCGTGGCCGGGGGCGTTCATTGTCAGCTGGTAATGAGGGTAGTGGTAGTGGTGGAGCATCAGGTTGTCGTGGGAAAAAAATATTGCACTTAAGTCTGGAGCTGTGGAGCCAGGTTCGTCGTCTGGCTACACAAGGCCTCGAACGCTCCCTTTACTGGGAGTAGGAAAACCGCTTTTAAAGCCGGAGCAGCAAGAGCAAGTTTTGGCTTATCTTGCTGACTCAGCCTCTAGCTCTTTTGCCTCCTCTCGTGAAACTGGTAAAAGTAAAAGCAGCGCGTCATTAGTGGATGTTCACGGTCAGGGACAAGTCGCTTCCTTGTCCTCTTCAGCAAAAACAACAACAGAGAAGAATGCAGCAGGCGACACAACGGGTTACTCCATGGAGCTCTTTACACATACCGTCCCTGGCTTAGAAAGTGAAGCAGTTAACAGTCCATGCCCATTACAAGTTGAATCTGACATGGAGTGCACTGATGCACAGCCACAGCCAGACTACTATGCTGGTCCTTTGACTCAGACCACAACATTGCCCTCGCAGGGTGCTGATCAAGAATCAGACCCTGATGAGACTATGTTGCCCCATCACGAACGCTATACCACCGACCGACAAGGTGACACAGACGAAGTTGCACACGAGCTACAAGAAGAGGTAATAGATGACCCAGTTCTTGACCCCGATTGGCAGCCATTGGGGGAACAGGGTGCAGGCGGCAGCAGTTCTGAAGCGGAGGAGGAGGGGCCGCAGCAGGCATCAACATCGCAACAGGTTCCATCTGCCGGGCCCGTATCTTGCCCAAAACGCGTGGCAAAGTCAAAACCTGTTGGAGGACAGCGTGGCCATCCGGTTAAAGCTCAGTCTGCAATGCCTGAAAAGGTATCCGATGCTAGAAAGAGTGCAGTCTGGCATTTTTTTAAACAACATCCAATTGATCAGCGCAAAGTCATCTGTCAAAAATGTTCAACTACCTTAAGCAGAGGGCAGAATCTGAAAAGTCTCAATACAAGTTGCATGCATAGACATTTAACCACCATGCATTTGCAAGCTTGGACTAACTACCAAACGTCCCTTAAGGTTGTAGCACCCTCGGCCAATGAAGCTAGTCATCAACGCAACATCCCTTCCAGCAGTGTAGGGCCACCATTTTCTGCACCACCTGCAGTATCTGTGCAGGTTTCTTTGCCAGGCCAAAGAAGTCAGGGTCAGGGAATCACCAGTTTCGTAGTAGGAAACACTGCATCTAGGGCACCGGCGGCAACAATACCATCTCCCACCGTCTCTCAGTCTGCCATGTCCACCGGCACCCCCGCTAGTTCCACGATCTCCAGCTCTCCAGTCCAGCTCACCCTACATGAGACTATGGTTAGAAAAAGGAAGTACTTAGCCTCGCATCCGCGTACACAGGGTTTGAACGCCCACATAGCTAGACTAATCTCGTTAGAGATGATGCCCTACCGGTTAGTTGAAAGCAAAGCTTTCAAAGCCCTGATGGACTACGCTGTACCACGCTATGAGCTACCCAGTCGACACTTTTTTTCCAGAAAAGCCATCCCAGCCCTCCACCAGCATGTTAAAGAGCGCATCGTCCATGCACTCAGGCAATCTGTGAGCACAAAGGTGCACCTGACAACAGATGCATGGACCAGTAGGCATGGCCAGGGACGTTACGTGTCCATCACGGCACACTGGGTAAATGTGGTGGATGCAGGGTCCACAGGGGACAGCAAGTTTGGGACAGTTCTGCCTAGCCCACGGTCTAGGAAACAGTTGGCTGTAGCCATTCGCACCACCTCCTCCACGTCCTCCTGCAGAAGCGAGACCTCGTCCACAGACCGCAGTCGCACAACCACTCCATCCGCAGCTGCCACTGTTGCACACCAGGTCTCCCATTATGGGGCAGCTACTGGCAAACGTCAGCAGGCTGTATTGGCTATGAAGTGTTTGGGCGACAACAGACACACCGCTGAAGTTCTGTCCGAGTTCTTGCAGAAAGAAATGCAGTCGTGGCTGGGCACTGTAGATCTTGAGGCAGGCAAGGTAGTGAGTGATAACGGAAGGAATTTCATGGCTGCCATCTCCATTTCCCAACTGAAACACATTCCTTGCCTGGCTCACACCTTAAACCTGGTGGTGCAGTGCTTCCTGAAAAGTTATCCGACCTGCTCCTCAAAGTGCGTGGACTTTGCTCACATATCCGCCGTTCGCCCGTACACTCCAGCCGTATGCAGACCTATCAGCGTTCTTTGAACCTTCCCCAGCATCGCCTAATCATAGACGTTGCAACAAGGTGGAACTCAACACTGCACATGCTTCAGAGACTGTGTGAACAGAGGCGGGCTGTTATGTTTTTGTGGGAGGATACACATACACGGGCAGGCAGTAGGATGGCAGACATGGAGTTGTCAGGTGTGCAGTGGTCGAAGATTCAAGACATGTGTCAAGTCCTTCAGTGTTTTGAGGAATGCACATGGCTGGTTAGTGCAGACAACGCCATAATAAGCATGAGCATCCCCCTAATGCGTCTGCTGATGCAAAGTTTGACGCACATAAAGGATCAGGCGTCTGCAGCTGAGGAAGAGGAAAGCCTTGATGACAGTCAGCCATTGTCTGGCCAGGGCAGTGTACAGGACGAGGTAGCGGGCGAAGAGGAGGACGAGGAGGATGATGGGGATGATTATATTTTTAATGAGGAAGCTTTTCCGGGGCCAGTGGAAATTGTTGGCGCGGCAAGGCCGGGTTCTGGTTTTTGGAGGGACACAAGTGACGTGGATTTGCCTGAAACTGCCCCTCAACCAAGCACAACCACAGATTTGAGAACTGGAACTTTGGCCCACATGGCGGATTATGCCTTACGTATCCTCAAAAGGGACACACGCATAACAAAAATGATGAACGATGACGATTACTGGTTGGCCTGCCTCCTTGATCCTCGCTATAATGGCAAATTGCAAAATATAATGCCACATGAGAACTTGGAACTAATATTAGCAACCAAACAATCAACTCTTGTTGACCGTTTGCTTCTGGCATTCCCTGCACACAGCGCCCATGATCGTTCTAACACGAGCTGCAGGGGCCAGCAGACCAGAGGTGTTAGAGGGGCAGAAATCAGAAGTGTCGTTGGCCAGAGGGGTTTTCTGACCAGGTTGTGGAGTGATTTTGCTATGACCGCAGACAGGACAGGTACTGCAGCATCAATTCAAAGTGACAGGAGACAACATTTGTCCAGTATGGTTACTAACTATTTTTCATCCCTTATCGACGTTCTCCCTCAACCGTCATTCTCATTTGATTACTGGGCATCAAAATTAGACACCTGGCCAGAATTGGCAGAATATGCATTGCAGGAGCTTGCTTGCCCGGCAGCTAGTGTCCTATCAGAAAGAGTATTCAGTGCTGCAGGTTCAATACTAACAGAAAAAAGGACTCGTCTGGCTACCCAAAATGTAGATGATCTAACCTTCATTAAAATGAACCACAACTGGATTTCGAAATCTTTTGCCCCACCTTGCCCGGCTGACACCTAGCTTTCCTATGTAAAGGTCTTGCCTGTGGACTATTCTGAACGACTTTTCCAATCTCGTAATTTGCAGCACCTGATTGTCCAGCATCCGACATGTTAACACCTCCCTAAATGGCCAAAGTCCCCACACGGGGCCGTGGTATCGCCACTTGGCGCCAGCACCCGTGAGAGTACTGTTTGTCTGAAGAGGTGGGTGTGCCCGCTTTTGGTCGACGGCACTGCCACTAGGTCCCTCATAGTACAATAAAGTGTCTGGAGGTGGTGGTGCGCACCCAACGTCAGACACACCGTTGTAATATGAGGGGCCCTGGGCCTGTACCGCCGGCCACAAGACAGTCCCCCCCCAGGTCAAACAGTGCTCTACCACTTGCAAAATTTTCTCTCACAGCTCCACCAATGTTTAGTCTATGCGCTGACATCCTTCAATGCCTGGCACTGTCAATACCATTGTATTGACATTTTTCTTATGTTAGGCCTTTGAAGCCTGTCTGCGGTCACTCCTTCCACTAGGCCTCCACTGACCTGTCTACTGCTGCCCGGGTTCCCCTGGAACCAATTTTAAATTGCCTACAGCCAGCCCAATTTATTATGTTAGGGCTTCGAAGCCTGTCTGCGGTCCCTCCTTCCACTAGGCCTCCACTGACCTGTCTACTGCTGCCCGGGTTCCCCTGGAACCAATTTTAAATTGCCTACAGCCAGCCCAATTTATTATGTTAGGGCTTCGAAGCCTGTCTGCGGTCCCTCCTTCCACTAGGCCTCCACTGACCTGTCTACTGCTGCCCGTGTTCCCCTGGAACCAATTGTAAATTGCCTACAGCCAGGCCAATTTATTATGCTAGGGCTTCAAAGCCTGTCTGCGGTCCCTCCTTCCACTAGGCCTCCACTGACCTGTCTACTGCTGCCCGGGTTCCCCTGGAACCAATTTTAAATTGCCTACAGCCAGCCCAATTTATTATGTTAGGGCTTCGAAGCCTGTCTGCGGTCCCTCCTTCCACTAGGCCTCCACTGACCTGTCTACTGCCGCCCGTGTTCCCCTGGAACCAATTGTAAATTGCCTACAGCCAGGCCAATTTATTATGTTAGGGCTTCGAAGCCTGTCCGCGGTCCCTCCTTCCACTAGGCCTCCACTGACCTGTCTGCTGCTGCCCGTGTTCCCCTGGAACCAATTGTAAATTGCCTACATCCCAATTTTTGTTATGTTAGGCCTTCGAAGCCTGTCTGCGGCCCGTTTTTCCACTACTACTACACTGACCAGGCCACTGCTGCCCGTGTTCCCCTGGAACCAATTTTAAATTGCCTACAGCCAGCCCAATTTATTATGTTAGGGCTTCGAAGCCTGTCTGCGGTCCCTCCTTCCACTAGGCCTCCACTGACCTGTCTACTGCTGCCCGGGTTCCCCTGGAACCAATTTTAAATTGCCTACAGCCAGCCCAATTTATTATGTTAGGGCTTCGAAGCCTGTCTGCGGTCCCTCCTTCCACTAGGCCTCCACTGACCTGTCTACTGCCGCCCGTGTTCCCCTGGAACCAATTGTAAATTGCCTACAGCCAGGCCAATTTATTATGTTAGGGCTTCGAAGCCTGTCTGCGGTCCCTCCTTCCACTAGGCCTCCACTGACCTGTCTACTGCTGCCCGGGTTCCCCTGGAACCAATTTTAAATTGCCTACAGCCAGCCCAATTTATTATGTTAGGGCTTCGAAGCCTGTCTGCGGTCCCTCCTTCCACTAGGCCTCCACTGACCTGTCTACTGCTGCCCGGGTTCCCCTGGAACCAATTTTAAATTGCCTACAGCCAGCCCAATTTATTATGTTAGGGCTTCGAAGCCTGTCTGCGGTCCCTCCTTCCACTAGGCCTCCACTGACCTGTCTACTGCTGCCCGGGTTCCCCTGGAACCAATTTTAAATTGCCTACAGCCAGCCCAATTTATTATGTTAGGGCTTCGAAGCCTGTCTGCGGTCCCTCCTGCCACTAGGCCTCCACTGACCTGTCTACTGCTGCCCGGGTTCCCCTGGAACCAATTTTAAATTGCCTACAGCCAGCCCAATTTATTATGTTAGGGCTTCGAAGCCTGTCTGCGGTCCCTCCTTCCACTAGGCCTCCACTGACCTGTCTACTGCTGCCCGTGTACCCCTTGAACCAACATCAGAAAATATAAAAATAAGTATTTTGCTTATAAAAAAGAAAATACTGGAGTGATATCAAATGCAGACATTTTAACATTAAAAACAAACACATACAACAAAAATCTGGTACAGTACTAAAAATGGCCACCAGCTACAATAACTTTCTCCTGCAAGTAGTTAACTGAAAGTTTTTTTCAATTTAAAACACAGATATGGCATCCACCGAGTGTTGTCCTGTCGCGTCTTCTTTATATTATTGCCAAGAAGATGCAAAACAATGAAAATAATAAAATCATTATTTACCAAAAAAATAGAGTAAGTCAAAACCACATTGCAAATAAACATTCATTACAAATAAAGAAGCAGGGCGCGTCCGAGGGTGAGTATATACCTAATAAGAATATAATCACCCTCGGACGCGCCCTGCTTCTTTCCGACAGCCTTCCTTCCTAAGAATCAGCCCTTCCGTGGTGTAGAGAGAGGGTGTGTTACACTCCAAGGTGTTCCCCAGGTTGCCTTTCCTGAGCTTCGATCTTCATGCTCTCGTTTAGTAGTTGTCGGAAAGTAGGCTGCATTAGGCCTACAAATTGGGTATGGGGTGTAGAGAGATGGTGTGTTCAACTCCAAGGTGTTCTCCAGGTTGCCTTTCCTGAGCTTCGATCTTCCGGCTCTCGTTTAGTAGTTGTTGGAAACTACACTGCATTAGGCCAAAAATTGGGTATGGGGTGTAGAGAGATGGTGTGTTCCACTCCAAGGTCTTCTCCAGGTTGCCTTTCCTGAGCTTCGATCTTCCGGCTCTCGTTTAGTAGTTGTTGGAAACTACACTGCATTAGGCCTACAAATTGGGTATGGGGTGTAGAGAGATGGTGTGTTCCACTCCAAGGTGTTCTCCAGGTTGCCTTTCCTGAGCTTCGATCTTCCGGCTCTCGTTTAGTAGTTCTTGGAAACTACACTGCATTAGGCCTACAAATTAGGTATGGGGTGTAGAGAGATGGTGTGTTCCACTCCAAGGTGTTCTCCAGGTTTCCTCGCCATTGCTTCGATCTTCCGACTCTCGTTTAGTAGTTGTAGAAAACTACACTGCATTAGGCCTACAAAATGGGTATCGGGTGGAGAGAGATGGTGTGTTACACTCCAAGGTGTTCCCCAGGTTGCCTTGCCATTGCTTCGGTCTTCCGACTCTCGTTTAGTAGTTGTAGAAAACTACACTGCATTAGGCCTACAAAATGGGTATCGGGTGGAGAGAGATGGTGTATTACACTCCAAGGTGTTCCCCAGGTTGCCTTGCCATTGCTTCGGTCTTCCGACTCTCGTTTAGTAGTTGTAGAAAACTACACTGCATTAGGCCTACAAAATGGGTATCGGGTGGAGAGAGATGGTGTGTTACACTCCAAGGTGTTCCCCAGGTTGCCTTGCCATTGCTTCGGTCTTCCGACTCTCGTTTAGTAGTTGTAGAAAACTACACAGCATTAGGCCTACAAAATGGGTATGGGGTGGAGAGAGATGGTGTGTTACACTCCAAGGTGTTCTCCAGGTTTCCTCGCCATTGCTTCGATCTTCCGACTCTCGTTTAGTAGTTGTAGAAAACTACACTGCATTAGGCCTACAAAATGGGTATCGGGTGGAGAGAGATGGTGTGTTACACTCCAAGGTGTTCCCCAGGTTGCCTTGCCATTGCTTCGGTCTTCCGACTCTCGTTTAGTAGTTGTAAAAAACTACACTGCATTAGGCCTACAAAATGGGTATCGGGTGGAGAGAGATGGTGTGTTACACTCCAAGGTGTTCCCCAGGTTGCCTTGCCATTGCTTCGGTCTTCCGACTCTCGTTTAGTAGTTGTAGAAAACTACACTGCATTAGGCCTACAAAATGGGTATCGGGTGGAGAGAGATGGTGTGTTACACTCCAAGGTGTTCCCCAGGTTGCCTTGCCATTGCTTCGGTCTTCCGACTCTCGTTTAGTAGTTGTAGAAAACTACACAGCATTAGGCCTACAAAATGGGTATGGGGTGGAGAGAGATGGTGTGTTACACTCCAAGGTGTTCTCCAGGTTTCCTCGCCATTGCTTCGATCTTCCGACTCTCGTTTAGTAGTTGTAGAAAACTACACTGCATTAGGCCTACAAAATGGGTATGGGGTGGAGAGAGATGGTGTGTTACACTCCAAGGTGTTCTCCAGGTTTCCTCGCCATTGCTTCGATCTTCCGACTCTCGTTTAGTAGTTGTAGAAAACTACACTGCATTAGGCCTACAAAATGGGTATCGGGTGGAGAGAGATGGTGTGTTACACTCCAAGGTGTTCCCCAGGTTGCCTTGCCATTGCTTCGGTCTTCCGACTCTCGTTTAGTAGTTGTAGAAAACTACACTGCATTAGGCCTACAAAATGGGTATCGGGTGGAGAGAGATGGTGTGTTACACTCCAAGGTGTTCCCCAGGTTGCCTTGCCATTGCTTCGGTCTTCCGACTCTCGTTTAGTAGTTGTAGAAAACTACACAGCATTAGGCCTACAAAATGGGTATGGGGTGGAGAGAGATGGTGTGTTACACTCCAAGGTGTTCTCCAGGTTTCCTCGCCATTGCTTCGATCTTCCGACTCTCGTTTAGTAGTTGTAGAAATCTACACTGCATTAGGCCTACAAAATGGGTATCGGGTGGAGAGAGATGGTGTGTTACACTCCAAGGTGTTCCCCAGGTTGCCTTGCCATTGCTTCGGTCTTCCGACTCTCGTTTAGTAGTTGTAGAAAACTACACAGCATTAGGCCTACAAAATGGGTATGGGGTGGAGAGAGATGGTGTGTTACACTCCAAGGTGTTCTCCAGGTTTCCTCGCCATTGCTTCGATCTTCCGACTCTCGTTTAGTAGTTGTAGAAAACTACACAGCATTAGGCCTACAAAATGGGTATGGGGTGGAGAGAGATGGTGTGTTCCACTCCAAGGTGTTCTCCAGGTTGCCTTTCCTGAGCTTCTATCTTCAGGCTCTCGTTAAATTGTGGTTAAATGGAACAACTGCATTTGGCGTACTAGTTGGTTTGGGGCCTACTAACAGTGTCTGCCGCTCCTTGCTGTTCTCCTGGTTTCCTGTCCTGAAATTCCGTTTTCAGGCGCTCGTTAAGTAGTTGTTAATGTTAGACTGCATTTGGCCTACTAGTTGGGTTGGGGCCTACTATCGGTGTCTGCCACTCCTTGCTGTTCTCCTCCACTGAACAAAGCTGTGCCACCTGTTTACTACGGTTGCCAATTTTGAACTGCATTTCGACTACTTACTGATTTGGGCCTACTCTCTGTGTCAGCCTCTCATTCCAGTTGTCCTCCACTGCAATGCCCCCTGGTTATTCCTGTGTTACCAATTTTGAACTGCATTTAGCCCACTTTATTATTTGGGCCTATATCTGTGTTTCCTCCTCATCCTGCCCATTGCCCAGCCAGTGATAGATGAGTCTGCTGGTACATTGACCCATAACGCAACATTCCCCATGCACGCTACACAACAACATTGTGACCCTGCTGAAAGTCAGGTTGCTCTTCCCGCATACCATACCACCTTACACGGGGACAAAGAGGAAGGTGCAGATGAAAGTGCAGGTTCCTTCATCAGGTGGGGGGAGGAATACTAGTTGGCGACGTCACTGGCACAGGGCCTCTCATAGTATGCAAAAGTGTTGCTGCCGGTGGGAGGCGCCCCCGCCGTGCAAACACACCGCTGTACTTTGAGGGGCCCTGTACCAGTGCCAATGCCAACGAGTGGGCCCCCCCTGCTTGCTCAGGTTCACAGCACTTGCAAAGTTGAAATACTTACCTCTCCCTGCTCCACTGCCGTGACGTGGTCCAGATTTCCTGGGCCCACTAATTACTTGAACCAGCCCTACCCACCACAACTTTAGCCAAATGACCCCCAATTTCAAATGCCTTCCAATTATTATAAGGTAAATTACGCTTGACAAGCTTCATTAAGAAGAATGGATGGTTTTGACATTAAAATGGGCACTCTAGGTGTTTTCCTGGCCCCCACTCACTGCCGACTATGCTGCCCCATTGACTTGCATTGGGTTTCGTGTTTCGGTCGATCCCGACTTTACGTCATAATCGGCCGATTTCACTCGACCCGACTTTTGAGATAGTCGGGTTTCGCGAAACCCGGCTCGACTCTAAAAAGGTCAAGGTCGCTCAACTCTACTTGTCAGTCCTTTCTTCCAGGAAAGCTGCCTCACGGGAATCACCAACTTGGCTATGCGGCATATCTTAGTCAGTCCAGACCCACCGAAGGATGGTAGCTTCCCAAACACAGACCATAGAGGTGCTCAGTGTCACTGTGCACTGTTCAGGGATCCGGTCCTACTCCCAGGACCTCCCAACACACAAGCGTGTGGCCTGTCCAGGTGCTATCCAGGACTTTAGTCCAACACCCCAGGCCACCAAGTCCAAAGCCCCACCATGTGCTGTTCAGGAATCCTACTCCCAGGACTTCCAACATGGGCTTCCAGGACCTTGTACTTGGACCCTTCAGATCCAAACACTGGAACCACACAGGAGCATGTGACCCACACCCTGGTCACATTATATACCTTTTAACCACTCCCCTGGGTGGGAGTGGGTGTGTGTGGCTAGTTTGTCTGACCCATCTCACATAACTAGCCCTGCCAGCCTCCCATGATAAACATGCCAAATACTTGTTGGACTATAGGTCCCAGAACACCACATCGCTTCAGGCTGGCAGTGCAGAGTCTGCCCCTCTGCGACACATATATCGGCCATTCACAATACTGCCAGACTTTATCACATTATCACAGTCATGGCACAGTCGTGCCATGCACTCTCACGGCCTCAATACACCTCTGTGCGCATACTGTGGAGACCATACAGCGCCCCCTACCTGTTACAGGGGTCACTGCATCACACAGCCCACACATTCATAGCTGGGTTTCTCAAAGAAAAAGTCTAATTCATGAACTCTAGCATGTATTTTATATAGTCATTAAATAAATTACAGTCAAAAAAGGCAGTGACATGGCTTGACATTTTCTCACCCACATTGATTTCTGCATTTCTCCTGACTCATACTATTACTGTCTGCTCTTCAACACCTTTAGTGGACACTTCTAGGGCCCCTGGATAATTAAATAAACCAGGTATTATGAATAGGGATCAAGAAATGGTTCTACTACCACCACCTTTCTTAGATGCTCAACACTCTGTTGCCTCATTCTACTAAGAGCTGCCTTTGAAGCCTTTTCGATTCTTTCAACGACCATGAACACATTCAGTGGCCAAAACAAGTTTGTCTTCTGCTGTGCCATCACTGGCACATGTGGGGGTTGTCTGGTTGCTAGGGAATCCTCACATGTAATCAAGCTGTCTAGTAGCTGTAAATCATTCAGCTGCGGCAATGAAAACGTAATCTCCGAACACTAACAAATACTCAGAGATCACCCGAGCAACGAGTACACTCGCTTATCACTAGTAGTAAATAGTAGAGAGCAGTGAATCAATTTAATGCAAATCGAATTTGTGTCGTATTTTATTAAATTTGAAGGTCCTGGAAAAATTAGAACAACTTGTGATTTGGTTTGTGTGAATTTCCCCAAAAATGCCTGCTTCAGTTTTAAAATGTCAAAAATGTGTTTTTTTTTTTATTAGCCACAGAAAGCTGATATGACTTCAGGCATACCTGCACATTTTCTGGTGATGTAAATATCAGTCAGAATAATCAACCGTCCTAAGCTGTCTTCTGTATACAGTTATGTAGGTCATAGATAGTTAAATAAAACAATACTTTGAAATTTACAATGCAATGCCTTATTTCCAAGAAGTCTACTTTTTTTATGTAATTGAGGTGTTGAGATCTATTGTTCGGACACAGATCTCTCGTAAATCAACCTCCAAAACTTATTTTAAAGGAAATGGGCATTACCAGTGTGAGATGTAGATTAGGATAGCAGATTGTCAGTCATTAGATGTCTCACACTGATAACACCTGCTTTAAAAAAAGTTCTGGAGGCAGACTCAGGGAGATCTACGTCCGACCCATAGATGTTAATAGTTCATTTACAAATTAAGAAAGAATGTGGATTTCTCTGGAATAAGATATTAGATCACAGATATCAAGGTATCATTTTATTCAACTTTCTTTAGCCTACCAATCCATATAGATGACTGTTTGAAGTTACTGCCATTAACTCCAGTCACTTGCACGCTGATAGCAGGTGCTCGCCTCTGATTGGCCAACAGTGTATATTGCCATTCATGGACGCAACAGTTCTGTGCACTTCTATACACTACTGCTGAATCTGCATCTGAGGACACACATCCAGCTGAAGTGTTTGCTGGCATCGGCAGTCTCCTCACCTGCTGGGCCCGGTTTTGATGGCGAGTGCTGCGACCATGGTAGATGCGCCTCTGGTCTGGGGTATAAAGAAGAGACATGAGCAGATCAGGCAAAATGTGAATTTGGATGCTCATTCTAATTTTTCTGGGAAATTTGGCATGATTTAAATGTCCCTTATTATGTTCTGAGGTTTTTTCAGTTCTGATGAGACATGGGACGTTTCTGCACAAGCAAGCATAATGTTGCTATGTGATGACATCATGACATGTACAGTGATCTTCTGCGGAATCATCCAAAAGTCCAGGCCTGGCATAATGAGGCACGTGTAATCAGCGTTTGTGATTAGAAGATTTACTAATAACCAGACAGCTGATGGTGAGGAGAAGAGGGACCAGAAAGGTGAGTGGTAAAGTGAGTATAATTTTTGGGACATGTGGGAAAAGTGAGATAAAGTTGTTACTACCCTGATCACTTTTTCAGTAGTTGGCCTCCGCACCACTATTGCAGACTGCTTCTCAGGGCCAGTTCCACATTTGACCAACTGACATACCCAGCTCTGTGTACTGCTTGGGCTCTCATATATCTATCATGAGTGTTATATTACTAGCTCTTCTATTGCGCTGTGAGGTCTCATAAATCTCTACTTTTTGTACTTTGCTATATTGGTACTTATAAGTAGAGATGAGCGAATATGTTCGGAAAGTGACTGGCAAACATAAATTTGGCACGAATATGGTACACTTGCAATCATGATCGGTAACATGAACATTTTTCTTAAAATCGAAAAAGTCGGTGTGGAGAAATGGGGTCAGTGGGTGCTCTCGTCCGCTGGCCCGGCTGTCTTAAGCAAGACTGCATGGACCACGGCTCATACCACTAAATGCCCGCTCTATCTCCCAGTGGGCAATACACTACACAGACAACACAGGGTTAAGGTAAAACAGTGTGGCAATACTTTATTGAACCACAGCACACAGTAGCAAACAGAACAATCCCAACATGGCTGGAATTGCTTGATTACATGGGCGCATATAAAAGATCACTGTGTCTCCACGTATTTCCAGTATGACATGATGTCAGAGCTCCCAGGGTCGCTACTTCATCTGTGGATGCACGCACAGAGAAGAGGTAACGACAAGCATAGGGAGATGACCAAGAACTGTCCATAGAGTCCATACAAGGTCCAAAGCCAGTTGACACGAGAGTCACCACCTGGCTTATCTGACCATTTCCATGGAACCAAGCGACCAGCGGGTCCCAAACCTGGCTTTCTCCAAACATATCCATGGTTCAGAGATGGTCACTGGATCAGATCTGTGTCCTTCCAACCGGAGCCAAAAACCCCTAGGTTGTTTCCTATAGAATCATAGATCAGTGTCCCTCGTAATGGTGCCATGATGAATTGGCTGCAGTCCTTTCTCTTGTTTGTTGGGGTGGTTTGCAGAATGTCTGGCTGGTAGCTCTGTGTTACTTCCGTCTCCCAGGATGTGATCTCTGAGTCTTTTTATACTCAAGGTATGCAAGCTATTTTTAGAATTACCCAGGGTCCTTCAGTCCAACATCAAGAAAAGGTAAACAATGGTGAAGGGATTAACCCCTTAGCGACCGCCGATACGCCTTTTAACGGCGGCCGCTAAGGGTACTTAAACCACAGCGCCGTTAATTAACGGCGCTGTGGAAAAAGTCCATAGCGCCCCCCAGAGGCCGATTTTCTCCGGGGTCTCGGCTGCCGAGGGTAGCCGAGACCCCAGAGAACATGATTCGGGGGGTTTTTAACCCACCCCGCATTTGCGATCGCCGGTAATTAACCGTTTACCGGCGATCGCAAAAAAAAAAAAAAAAAAAAGCGATCTCTTTTTAATTTCTCTGTCCTCCGATGTGATCGCACATCGGAGGACAGAGAAAAGGGGTCCCAGGTGGCCCCCCAATACTCACCTAGCTCCCCCGATGCTCCTCGTGTCTCCCGGTGGGCGCCACCATCTTCAAAATGGCGGGCGCATGCGCAGTGCGCCCGCCGGCCGGCACCGGGAGAATCTTTGGGGTCTCGGCTGCCGGGGGTAGCCGAGACCCCAAAGAGCACGATCGGGGTCGGTATTACCGACCCCTGTTTTGCGATCGCCGGTAATTAACTGTTTACCGGCGACCGCAAAAAAAAAAAAAAAAAAGTAAAGTGTAATTCTCTGTCCTCTGATGTGATCGCACATCAGAGGACAGAGAAATAGGGGGATTCGGGGACCCTAGCATACTCACCTAGGTCCCTGGATCCTCTTGCTGCTCCTCCTGGCCGCCGGCAGCAGAACATGGCGGACGCATGCCCAGTGCGCCCGCCATCTGTCTCCATCTGCCGGCCGGCAGGAGAACAGCAGTTGGGGCTAAAATTAGGGGTAGGGTTAGGGGTAGGGTTAGGGTTAGGGGTAGGGTTAGGGTTAGGGGTAGGGTTAGGGGTAGGGTTAGGGGTAGGGTTAGGGGTAGGGTTAGGGTTAGGGGTAGGGTTAGGTTAGGGTTAGGGGTAGGGTTAGGTTAGGGTTAGGGGTAGGGTTAGGGGTAGGGTTAGGTTAGGGTTAGGGGTAGGGTTAGGTTAGGGTTAGGGTTAGGGGTAGGGTTAGGGGTAGGGTTAGGGGTAGGGTTAGGGGTAGAGTTAGGTTAGGGGTAGGGTTAGGGGTAGGGTTAGGGTTAGGTTAGGGGTAGGGGTAGGGTTAGGTTAGGGGTAGGGTTAGGGGTAGGGTTAGGTTAGGGGTAGGGTTAGGGGTAGGGTTAGGTTAGGGGTAGGGTTAGGGGTAGGGTTAGGTTAGGGGTAGGGTTAGGTTAGGGGTAGGGCTAGGGTTGGGGCTAAATTTAGGGTTAGGGTTAGGGCTAAATTTAGGGTTAGGGTTGGGGCTAAACTTAGGGTTAGGCTTCTTTCACACTTACGTCGGTACGGGGCCGTCGCAATGCGTCGGCCCGACATACCGACGCACGTTGTGAAAATTGTGCACAACGTGGGCAGCAGCTGTAGTTTTTCAACACATCCGCTGCCCAATCTATGTCCTGGGGAGGAGGGGGCGGAGTTACGGCCACGCATGCGCGGTCAGAAATGGCGGATGCGACGTACAAAAAAACGTTTCATTGAACGTTTTTTGTGCCGACGCTCCGCCAAAACACAACTGATCCAGTGCACGACGGACGCGACGTGTGGCCATCCGTCACGATCCGTCGGCAATACAAGTCTATGGGCAAAAAACGCATCCTGCGGGCACATTTGCAGGATCCGTTTCTTGTCCAAAACGACGGATTGCGACGGAATGCCAAACGACGCAAGTGTGAAAGTAGCCCTAGGGCTAGGGTTAGGGTTGGGGCTAAAGTTAGGGCTAGGGTTGGGGCTAAAGTTAGGGTTAGAGCTGGGATTAGGGTTAGGGTTTGGATTAGGGTTCGTATTAGGGTTAGGGTTGGCATTAGGGTTACCCTTGTGATTAGGGTTAGGTTTGGGATTAGGGTTAAGGTTAGGGTTGTGATTAGGGGTGTATTGGGATTAGGGTTAGGTTTGAGGTTAGGGTTGAGATTAGGATTAGGGGTGTGTTGGATTTAGGGTTTTGATTAGGGTTATGGTTAGGGTTGACTTGGGGTAAGGGTTGTGATTATGGTTAGGGTTAGTGATTAGGATTATGGATGAGGTTGGGATTAGGGTTAGGGGTGTGTTGGGGTTAGGGTTGGAGCTAGAATTGGGGGGTTTCCACTGTTTAGGTACATCAGGGGGTCTCCAAACACGACAGCCAATTTTGCGCTCAAAAAGTCAAATGGTGCTCCCTCCCTTCTGAGCTCTGCCGTGCGCCCAAACAGTGGGTTACCCCCACATATGGGGCATCAGCGTACTCGGGATAAATTGGACAACAACTTCTGGGGTCCAATTTCTCTTGTTACCCTTGTGAAAATAAAAACTTGGGGGCTACAAAATCTTTTTTGTGAAAAAAAAATATTTTTTATTTTCACGACTCTGCATTCTAAACTTCTGTGAAGCACTTGGGCATTCAAAGTTCTCACCACACATCTAGATAAGTTCCTTGGGGGGTCTAGTTTCCAAAATGGGGTCACTTGTGGGGGGTTACTACAGTTTAGATACATCAGGGGCTCTGCAATCGCAACATAATGCCCACAGACCATTCTATCAAAGTCTGCATTCCAAAAAGGCGCTCCTTCCCTTCCGAGCTCTGCCGTGCGCCCAAACAGTGGTTTACCGCCACATATGGCGCATCAGCGTACTCGGGATAAATTGGACAACAACTATTGTAGTCCAATTTCTCCTGTTACCCTTGTGAAAATAAAAACTTGGGGGCTACAATATCTTTTTTGTGGAAAAAAAAATATTTTTTATTTTCACGACTCTGCATTCTAAACTTCTGTGAAGCACTTGGGCATTCAAAGTTCTCACCACACATCTAGATAAGTTCCTTGGGGGGTCTAGTTTCCAAAATGGGGTCACTTGTGGAGGGTTTCTACTGGTTAGGTACATCAGGGGCTCTGCAAATGCAACATAATACCCGCAGACCATTCTATCAAAGTCTGCATTCCAAAACGGCGCTCCTTCATTCCGAGCTCTGCCGTGCGCCCAAACAGTGGTTTACCCCCACATATGGGGTACCAGCATACTCAGGACAAATTGGACAACAACTTTTGGGGTCCAGTTTCTCTTGTTACCCTTGTGAAAATAAAAATTTGGTGGCTAAAAAATCTTTTTTGTGGAAAAAAAAAATATTTTTTATTTTCACGGCTCTGCATCATAAACTTCTGTGAAGCACTTGGGCATTCAAGTTTCTCACCACACATCTAGATAAGTTCCATGGGGGGTCTAGTTTCCAAAATGGGGTCACTTGTGGGGGATTTCTACTGTTTAGGCACATCAGGGGCTCTCCAAACGCGACATGGCGTCCGATCTCAATTCCAGCCAATTCTACATTGAAAAAGTAAAACGGCACTCTTTCTCTTCCAAGCTCTGCGGTGCGCCCAAACAGTGGTTTACCCCCACATATTGGGTATCGACGTACTCAGGAGAAATTGCACAACAACTTTTGTGGTCTAATTTCTCCTGTTACCCTTGTGAAAATAAAAATTTGTGGGCAAAAAGATCATTTTTGTAGAAAAAATGCAATTTTTTTTTTTCACGGCTCTACGTTATAAACTTCTGTGAAGCACATGGGGGTTCAAAGTGCTCGCCACACATCTAGATAAGTTCCTTAAGGGGTCTAGTTTCCAAAATGGTGTCACTTGTGGGGGGTTTCCACTGTTTAGGCACATCAGGGGCTCTCCAAACGCGACATGGCGTCCAATCTCAATTCCAGCCAATTCTACATTGAAAAAGTAAAACGGCACTCCTTCTCTTCCAAGCTCTGCGGTGCGCCCTAACAGTTGTTTACCCCCACATATTGGGTATCAGCGTACTCAGGAGAAATTGCACAACAACTTTTGTGGTCTAATTTCTCCTGTTACCCTTGTGAAAATAAGAATTTGTGGGCAAAAAGATCATTTTTGTGTAAACAAAAGCGATTTTTTATTTTCACGGCTCTACGTTATAAACTTCTGTGAAGCACTTGGGGGTTCAAAGTGCTCACCACACATCTAGATAAGTTCCTTAAGGGGTCTAGTTTCCAAAATGGTGTCACTTGTGGGGAGTTTCCACTGTTTAGGCACATCAGGGGCTCTCTAAACGTGACATGGCGTCCGATCTCAATTCCAGCCAATTCTGCATTGAAAAAGTCAAACGGCGCTCCTTCACTTCTAAGTTCTGCGGTGCGCCCTAACAGTGGTTTACCCCCACATATGGGGTATTGGCGTATTCAGGAGAAATTGCATAACAAAATTTATGGTTACATTTCTGTTTTTACACTTGTGAAAATAAAAAAAATGGTTCTGAATTAAGATGTTTGCAAAAAAAAGTTAAATGTTCATTTTTTCCTTCCACATTGTTTCAGTTCCTGTGAAGCACGTAAAGGGTTAATAAACTTCTTGAATGTGGTTTTGAGAACCTTGATGGGTGTAGTTTTTAGAATGGTGTCACACTTCATTATTTTCTATCATATAGACCCCTCAAAATGACTTCAAATGTGATGTGGTCCCTAAAAAAAAATGGTGTTGTAAAAATGAGAAATTGCTGGTCAACTTTTAACCCTTATAACTCCCTAACAAAAAAAAATTTTGTTTCCAAAATTGTGCTGATGTAAAGTAGACATGTGGGAAATGTTATTTATTAACTATTTTTTATGACATATCTCTCTGATTTAAGGGCATAAAAATACAAAGTTTGAAAACTGCAAAATTTTAAAAATTTTCGCCATATTTCTGTTTTTTTCATAAATAATCGCAAGTAATATCGAAGAAATGTTACCACTAACATGAAGTACAATATGTCACGAAAAAACAATCTCATAATCAGCGGGATCCGTTGAAGCTTTACAGAGTTATAACCTCATAAAGTGACAGTGGTCAGAATTGCAAAAATTGGCCTGGTCATTAAGTACCAAATTGGCTCTGTCACTAAGGGGTTAAGTAGCACTATTAGCATATAAGCACACATCAATAAACAAAGCTTAACACACCCTATGTACAGTCACTATTACAGACTTACACAGTATGTTAGATAGTATATCAGTTGGCAAGTCTGTCTTCTTGACCCACCAGACATAAACAATTACATTCACAAGCCAATATACAGATAACAAGCCAGTTCTTTTGGTTTGCAAAAAACATGGTTGTCTGGGCATTAATATACAATCTGTTTTCTCCACAATCCTCCCCCATCTTAATTAACCAGACACGATAGGCTTCCGATCATCCAGTTTCCTTAGAGCATATTCCATATGCTCCTTACGAAAATAAACTCCATACGTGATTGAAGAGTAACAACTGGTATCCATTGGGTCCACACATGGCTTCCTCCACATTCCGTAGCTCCTGCATTAAATTCTATTCAATCCGTTGAAGCTGGAACATCTCCTGTAGTTTCCGTTTCCTGTTGAGGTCATATAGCTACTCTGGTCCTCTTCCCAAGTCCGATTTGGTGGGGTTGTGTTGTGAGTTCTGTTTTTGGGCTCCCTCTGGTGGTTACTGATGGTACTGGGTGACTTGTGTTTTCTGCGGTCTCTGGTGTCCACCTGTTCCATCAGGTTATGGGAGTTTCCTATTTAACCTGGCTTTTTTGTCATTTCCTCGCCGGCTATCAATGTAATCAGCGTGTCTTTTTCCCTCTGCTCCCTGTGTCTGTTATCTTCAGGACAAGCTAAGTTTTGATTTTCTTGTTCCACGTTTTGCTTAATTTTTGTCTTAGTCCAGCTTGCAGATATGTGATTCCTTGCTGCTGGTTGCTCTAGTGGGCTGAAATTACTCCTCATGTTCCATGAGTTGGCACATGAGTTCAAGTAATTTCAGGATGGTTTTTTGAAGGGTTTTTCGCTGACCGCGCAGTTCACTTTTGTATCCTCTGCTATCTAGCTTTAGCGGGCCTCATTTTTGCAGATTCTATTTTCATAACTACGTATGTGCTTTCCTCTCATTTCACCGTTATTACATGTGGGGGGCTGCTATTTCTGTGAGGTGTTTCTCTGGAGGCAAGTGAGGTCTGTGTTTCTTCTTATAGGGGAAGTTAATCCTTCGGCTGGCGCGAGACGTCTAGGAATCATCGTAGGCACGTTCCCCGGCTACTGCTAGTTGTGTGTTTAGGTTCAGGATCGCGGTCAGCTCAGGTTCCATCACCCTAGAGCTTGTTTTGTTTTTGTGCTTGTTCTTTTGGTGATCCCCTGCCATTGGGATCATGATAGTATAGCCGGCCTGAAAAAATTGGTCATCGTTTTGGCTGAAGTAGGAGGAAAAGTAGTCTGAGGAAGTTTTTTTTTTTTTTTTTCCCTCCTCTGTGTTTGCTGCCTAGCCTTAATTGCAGCTTGACTGTTTTTTTTCCTCCTCTTAATCCTTGAATGGCTCTGACTTCAGCTGTTTATCATGGACGTCCAGAGTTTGGCTTCCAGCCTGAATAATCTTGCTGCTAAAGTTCAAAATATACAAGATTTTGTTGTACATACGCCTATGTCTGAACCTAGAATTCCTGTCCCAGAGTCTTTTTCTGGAGATAGATCTAGTTTTCTGAATTTTAGGAACAATTGCAAGTTGTTTCTTTCCTTGAAATCTCGCTCCTCTGGAGACCCTGCTTAGCAGGTCAAGATTGTTATATCTTTCCTGCGGGGTGACCCTCAGAATTGGGCATTTGCATTGGCACCAGGGGATCCTGCGTTGCTCAATGTGGATGCGTTTTTTCTGGCATTGGGTTTGCTCTATGAGGAACCTAACCTAGAGATTCAGGCTGAAAAAGCATTATTGGCTCTCTCTCAGGGGCAAGATGAAGCAGAAATATATTGTCAGAAATTTCGGAAATGGTCGGTGCTTACTCAGTGGAATGAGTGCGCTCTGGCTGCAAAATTCAGAGATGGCCTTTCTGGGGCCATTAAAGATGTTATGGTGGGGTTCCCGGCGCCTACAGGTCTGAATGAGTCCATGACTATGGCTATTCAGATTGATCGGCATTTACGGGAGCGCAAACCTGTGCACCATTTGGCGGTGTCTTCTGAACAGACACCTGAGATAATGCAATGCGATAGAATTCAGTCCAGAAGTGAACGGCAAAATTATAGGCGGAAAAATGGATTGTGTTTTTATTGTGGTGATTCAGCTCATGTTATATCAGCATGCTCTAAACGCACAAAAAAGGTTGATAAGTCTGTTGCCATTGGTACTTTACAGTCTAAGTTCATTCTGTCTGTGACGCTGATTTGTTCATTATCATCCATTTCTGTCGATGCCTATGTGGATTCAGGCGCTGCCCTGAGTCTTATGGATTGGTCATTTGCCAATCGCTGTGGGTTTAGTCTGGAACCTCTGGAAGTTCCTATTCCTTTGAAAGGAATTGACTCTACACCTTTGGCTATGAATAAACCTCAGTACTGGACACAAGTGACCATGCGTATGACTCCCGTTCATCAGGAGGTGATTCGCTTCCTGGTACTGTATAATTTACATGATGTCTTAGTGCTTGGTCTGCCATGGTTACAAACTCATAACCCAGTCCTGGACTGGAAAACAATGTCTGTGTTAAGCTGGGGATGTCAGGGGGTTCATGATGATGCATCTCTGATTTCTATCGCTTCATCTACTCCTTCTGAGATTCCGGTATTTTTGTCTGATTATCGGGAGGTTTTTGAGGAGCCTAAGCTCAGTTCGCTTCCTCCTCACAGGGATTGCGATTGTGCTATAGATTTGATTCCTGGCAGTAAATTCCCTAAAGGTCGTTTGTTCAATCTGTCAGTGCCAGAGCATGCTGCTATGCGGAATTATGTTAAGGAGTCCTTGGAAAAGGGACATATCCGTCCATCTTCGTCCCCTTTGGGAGCAGGTTTTTTTTTTGTGGCCAAAAAAGATGGTTCCTTGAGGCCTTGCATTGATTATCGTCTTTTGAATAAGATTACGGTCAAATATCAGTATCCTTTGCCATTGTTGACTGATTTGTTCGCTCGCATTAAGGGGGCTAAATGGTTCACTAAGATTGATCTTCGGGGTGCGTATAATCTTGTGCGGATAAGGCAGGGTGATGAGTGGAAAACCGCATTTAATACGCCTGA
This sequence comes from Ranitomeya imitator, assembly GCF_032444005.1. Lineage (NCBI taxonomy): Eukaryota > Metazoa > Chordata > Amphibia > Anura > Dendrobatidae > Ranitomeya > Ranitomeya imitator. The sequence goes on from NC_091284.1 coordinate 238,055,894, forward strand.
GGGCCATTTCGAGTATTTGGTGATGCCTTTTGGACTTTCTAATGCTCCTTCTGTCTTCCAGTCTTTTATGCACGATATTTTTCGTGAATATCTGGATAAATTTATTATCGTGTATTTGGATGATGTTTTGTTTTTTTCTGATGACTGGGAGTCTCATGTTCAGCAGGTCAGGAAGGTGTTTCAGGTTCTGCGGGCCAATTCTTTGTTTGTAAAGGGTTCTAAATGTCTCTTTGGAGTCCAGAAGATTTCTTTTTTGGGGTATATTTTTTCCCCTTCTACTATTGAGATGGATCCCGTCAAGGTTCAGGCTATTTGTGACTGGACGCAGCCTACATCTCTTAAGAGTCTACAGAAGTTCTTGGGCTTTGCTAATTTTTATCGTCGCTTCATAACTAATTTTTCTAGTGTTGTTAGGCCTTTGACGGATTTGACTAAAAAGGGTGCTGATGTTACTGATTGGTGTCCTGCGGCTGTGGAGGCCTTTCAGGAACTTAAGCGCCGGTTTTCTTCTGCTCCAGATACGTCGCTTCCTTTTCAGGTTGAGGTTGATGCTTCCGAGATTGGAGCAGGGGCGGTTTTGTCGCAGAGAAGCTCCGATGGCTCAGTGATGAAGCCATGTGCGTTCTTTACTAGAAAATTTTCGCCCGCTGAACGGAATTATGATGTTGGTAATCGGGAGCTTTTGGCCATGAAGTGGGCATTTGAGGAGTGGCGTCATTGGCTTGAGGGTGATAGACATCGTGTGGTGGTCTTGACTGATCACAAAAATCTGATGTACCTTGAGTCTGCCAAGCGTCTGAATCCTAGACAGGCTCGTTGGTCACTGTTTTTCTCCCGTTTCAATTTTGTGGTTTCATACCTGCCAGGTTCAAAGAATGTGAAGGCGGATGCTCTTTCTAAGAGTTTTGTGCCTGACTCCCCTGGAAATTCTGAGCCCACTGGTATCCTTAGGGATGGGGTGATTTTGTCGGCTGTCTCCCCAGACTTGCGACGTGCTTTGCAGGAGTTTCAGACGGATAAACCTGATCGTTGTCCGCCGGAAAGACTGTTTGTTCCGGATAATTGGACCAGTAGAGTCATCTCCGAGGTCCATTCTTCTGTGTTGGCAGGTCATCCTGGAATATTTGGTACTAGAGACTTGGTGGCCAGGTCTTTTTGGTGGCCTTCCTTGTCGAGGGATGTGAGTTCTTTCGTGCAGTCTTGTGGAGTTTGTGCTCGGGCTAAGCCTTGCTGTTCTCGGGCCAGTGGATTGTTGTTGCCTTTGCCTATCCCGAAGAGGCCTTGGATGCACATTTCCATGGACTTTATTTCGGATCTCCCTGTCTCTCAAAAAATGTCCGTCATATGGGTTGTGTGTGACCGCTTTTCTAAGATGGTTCATCTGGTACCCTTGCCTAAGTTACCTTCCTCCTCTGAGTTGGTCCCTCTGTTTTTTCAAAATCCATCAGGTTATGGGAGTTTCCTATTTAACCTGGCTTTTTTGTCATTTCCTCGCCGGCTATCAATGTAATCAGCGTGTCTTTTTCCCTCTGCTCCCTGTGTCTGTTATCTTCAGGACAAGCTAAGTTTTGATTTTCTTGTTCCACGTTTTGCTTAATTTTTGTCTTAGTCCAGCTTGCAGATATGTGATTCCTTGCTGCTGGTTGCTCTAGTGGGCTGAAATTACTCCTCATGTTCCATGAGTTGGCACATGAGTTCAAGTAATTTCAGGATGGTTTTTTGAAGGGTTTTTCGCTGACCGCGCAGTTCACTTTTGTATCCTCTGCTATCTAGCTTTAGCGGGCCTCATTTTTGCAGATTCTATTTTCATAACTACGTATGTGCTTTCCTCTCATTTCACCGTTATTACATGTGGGGGGCTGCTATTTCTGTGAGGTGTTTCTCTGGAGGCAAGTGAGGTCTGTGTTTCTTCTTATAGGGGAAGTTAATCCTTCGGCTGGCGCGAGACGTCTAGGAATCATCGTAGGCACGTTCCCCGGCTACTGCTAGTTGTGTGTTTAGGTTCAGGATCGCGGTCAGCTCAGGTTCCATCACCCTAGAGCTTGTTTTGTTTTTGTGCTTGTTCTTTTGGTGATCCCCTGCCATTGGGATCATGACAGGGTTGTATATAGTGGCATCTGTAACCTGCTGTGCATGCCTCATCAATGGTCTGCTGGGTCTGTCTGTATACCTCCCTGGTTGTGAAGCCCTGGACGGTGTCTATGAACACCAGTCCCCTGCAGCTCCCCGATTCCGCCGGGCTGAGTAGTGTCCCACTGCTGCCACCAATTGTGGAGAAACCAGGTCAGTGGGTGCTCTCGTCCACTGGCCGGCTGTCTTTAGCAAGACTGCATGGACCATGGCTCATACCACTGAACGCCCGCTCTATCTCCTAGTGGGCAATACACTACACAGACAACACAGGGTTAAGGTAAAACATAGGGAGATGACCAAGAACTGTCCATAAAGTCCATACAAGGTCCAAACCCATTTGACACGAGAGTCACCACCTGGCTTATCTGACCATCTCCATGGAACCAGGCGACCAGCGGGTCCCAAACCTGGCTTTCTCCAAACATATTCATGGTTCAGAGATGGTCACTGGATCAGATCTGTGTCCTTCCAACCGGAGCCGAAAACCCCTAGGTTGTTTCCTATAGAATCATAGATCAGTGTCCCTCGTAATGGTGCCATGATGAATTGGCTGCAGTCCTTTCTCTTGTCTGTTGTGGTGGTTTGCAGAATATCCGGCTGGTAGCTCTGTGTTACTTCTGTCTCCTAGGATGTGATCTCTGAGTCTTTTTATACTCAAGGCATGTAAGCTATTTTTAGAATTACCCTGGGTTCTTCAGTCCAACATCAAGATAAGGTAAACAATGGTGATGGGGTTAAGTAGCGCTATTAGCATATAAGTACACATCAATAAACAAAGCTTATTATACCCTAAGTACAGTCACTATTACAGACTTAAGGTACCTTCACACTAAGCGACGCTGCAGCGATACCGACAACGATGTCGATCGCTGCAGTGTCGCTGTTTGGTCGCTGGAGAGCTGTCACAAAGACAGCTCTCCAGCGACCAATGATGCCGGTAACCAGGGTAAACATCGGGTTACTAAGCGCAGGGTCGCGCTTAGTAACCCGATGTTTACCATGGTTACCATCGTAAAAGTAAAAAAAACAAACACTACATACTTACCTTCCGCTGTCTGTCCCTGGCGCTCTGCTTTCCCTGCACTGACTGTGAGCACAGCGGCCGGAAAGCAGGGCGGTGACGTCACCGCTGTGCTTTCCGGCTGGCCGACGCTGACACAGGATGCAGGAGGAGTGCAGAGAAGCAGAGCGCCGGGGACAGACACCGAAATGTAAGTATGCAGTGTTTGTTTTTTTTACTTTTACGATGGTAACCAGGGTAAACCCTGGTTACCAGTGAAGACATCGCTGAATCACGCCGATCCAGCGATGTCAGCGGGAGATCCAGCGACGAAATAAAGTTCTGGACTTTCTGCAGCGACCAACGACATCACAGCAGGATCCTGATCGCTGCTGCGTGTCAAACACAACGATATCGCTAGCCAGGATGCTGCAACGTCACGGATCGCTAGCGATATCGTTGTGAAGTTGTTTAGTGTGAAGGTACCTTTACACTGTATGTTAGATAGTATATCAGTTGGCAAGTCTGTCTTCTTGACCCACCAGACATAAACACTTACATTCTCAAGCCAATATACAGATAAAAAGCCAGTTCTTTTGATTTGCAAAAAACATGGTTGTCTGGGAAATTAAGATACAATCTGGTTTCTTCACAGTCGGTAACATATGGTAAAAGATAGAATAAAAGCTAGCAATATATATATTATTATTATTTATTGTTATAGTGCCATTTATTCCATGGCGCTTTACATGTGAAAATATATATACAGGGTGGGCCATTCATATGGATACACCTAAATGAAATGGGAATGGTTGATGACCCAGATCGGTGAGCTGAATTTGCAGAATGGGCAAAACAAAAATTGGAATAGGACCCTCAGTTTACACAGAACATTATGTTCAGTGTTGAGGCAAACTTTTTTCTTGTGAAATTCTCAATAAGTTTGATGTGTCACATGACCCTCTTCCCATTGAAAAAAATAAAGTTGGATCCAAAATATATATATATATATATATATATACAGTAAGACCAAAGTTTGGACACACATTCTCATTTAAAGATTTTTCTGTATTTTCATGACTATGAAAATTGTACTTTCACACTGAAGGTATCAAAACTATGAATTAACACATGTAGAATTATATACTTAACAAAAAAGTGCCCCCATTTCCTTGTAGATTGTAAGTTTGCGAGCAGGGACCTCACCCCTAATGTCACTATTTAAATTGTCTTAACTTGTACTGAATTTATTGTCTGTACCTGTCCCCGCTTATTGTAAAGTGCTGCGGAATTTGTTGGCGCTATATAAATAAAAATTATTATTATTATTATTATTATTAAAAAGTGTGACACAACTGAAATTATGTCTTATATTCTAGGTTCTTCAAGGTAGCCACCCTTTGCTTTGATGACTACTTTGCATACTCTTGGCATTCTCTTGATGAGCTTCAAGAGGTAGTTAAGTATATAATTCCACATGTGTTAATTCATAGCTTTGATGCCTTCAGTGTGAATGTACAATTTTCATAATCATGAAAATACAGAAAAATCTTTAAATGAGAAGGTGTGTTCAAACTTTTGGTCTGTACTGTATATATACAGTATATATATATACAGTAAGTCATCGGGTTACAACGGTCTCGAGTTACGTCGTTTCGTGGTTACGACTAGGGTTGAGCAAAATGGATGGGACAAATTAAAAAATCGCCGACTTTCGGCAAAGTCGAGTTTCATGAAACCCGACCCGATCCTAATGTTGGATCCGCCATGAGGTCGGCAATCTGCGCGCAAAAGTCACGTTTCGTATGATGCTTTCAGCACCATTTTTCAGCCAATGAAGGAGGACGCAGAGTGTGGACAGCGTGATGACATAGGTCTCGGTCCCCACCATCTTAGAGAAGGGCATGACAGTGATTAGCTCGCTTTCTGCGGCATCACAGGGGCTATAAAGAGGCGTGCACCCCGGTCGCCATCTTGCTTCTGCCGATCTTAGCATAGGGAAAGGTTGCTGCAGCTGCATCAGAAGAAGGGATATAGTTAGGGAGGGAAGATTAACCCCCAAACTGCTTGTGCTGTAGCGATTTCCACTGTCCAACACCACCATTTTTTTTGCAGGGACAGTGGAGGCTATATTTTTGTGCATCATCTCTGTAGCTTATTAGGCTGCCTTATAAGGGTATGTGTCCATGTTCATGATTGCATCAGGATTTGGTCAGGATTTTTCATCAGTATTTGTAAGCCAAAACCAGGAGTGGGTGATAAATGCAAAAGTGGAGCATATGTTTCTATTATACTTTTCCTCTAATTGTTCCACTCCTGGTTTTGGCTTCCAAATACTGATGAAAAATCCTGACCAAATCCTGATGCAATCCTGAACGTGGACACATACCCTAAGGCTCCCTGAAAGCTGCATTGCTGTTTGCACGCCGCTGTGCAAACCAACTGCTTTTTTAAAAGCAAAAATCCTGTTGCTCCTTTCTGCACAGTTGTCTTGTTTATTTGTCCAAACTTTTGTGTGCAGCAGTCCTTTTTATTGCTGCCATACTTTTCCTGAGATCATTGTAGGGAGATTGAAATTGTACTACAGTCCTTGTATTTTTTCATATATCTTCCAGCCACTTTCTGCCACTTACATTGTGTTGTTTTATACACTGGGCCTGAGTTTGGGTTCAGTCTCCCCCCAAAAAAAAAGTGAGATTCAAATTCTCACAAAGTGGATATACTTTAGTCCTGTTAGTTTGTCGTATGTCAGCCAGCCACTTTCTGCCACTTAGATTGCGTTGTTATATACACTGGGCCTGAGTTTTGGTTCAGTCTCCCCCCCCAAAAAAGGAAGATTCAAATTCTCACAAAGTGGATATACTTCAGTCCTGTAAGTTTGTCGTATATCAGCCAGCCACTTTCTGCCACTTACATTGTATTGTTTTATGCACAGGGCCTGAGGTTTGGTTTAGTCTCCCAAAAAAAAGGGAGATTCAAATTCTCACAAAGTGGATATACTTCAGTCCTTTTAGTTTGTCGTTTGTCAGTCAGCCACTTTCTGCCACTTAGATTGCGCTGTTATATACACTAGGCCTAAATTTGGTTCAGTCTCCTCCCCCCCAAAAAAAGGGAGATTCAAATTCTCACAAAGTGGATATACCGTATTTTTCGCTTTGTAAGACGCTCCGGATTATAAGACGCACCCCAAATTTTGAGGAGAAAAATAGGAAAAAACTATTTTTTAATAAATTGGTGGGGCGTCTTATAATCCATGCGTCTTATTACTTACCAGGGGTTGTGGTTGTGGTGGATCAGGGTCCCAGGCTCGTTGCCGGAGGCAGGAGTGGAGCATTGCTGCAGGCTGGGATGAGGGGGTCTGCAGGGGGCTCCTGTGCTGCAGGGGGGCTCCTGTGCTGCAGCCTGGGATGAGGGGTCTGCAGGGGGCTCCTTTGCTGCAGGCTGGGATGAGGGGTCTGCAGGGGGCTCCTTTGCTGCAGGCTGGGATGAGGGGTCTGCAGGGGGCTCCTGTGCTGTAGGGCTGTCTCCGCTGCTGCGGGGGGCTCTGGCGACATTTTGTGAAAGACCAGAGCCCCCCGGCAGTTCTTCCATGCGTTCCAGTATGACTAATTCCGGGAAAATGGCCGCCGGAATCTCGAGAGATGAGATCTCAGCGCTGAAATCTCATCTCCCGAGATTCCGGCGGCCATTTTCCCGGAGTCAGTCATACTGGAACTAACTCCGGGAAAATGGCCGCCGGAATCTCGAGAGATGAGATCTCAGCGCTGAAATCTCATCTCCCGAGATTCCGGCGGCCATTTTCCCGGAATTAGTCATACTGGAACGCATGGAAGAACTGCCGGGGGGCTCTGGTCTTTCACAATATGTCGCCAGAGCCCCCCGCAGCACCGGAGCCTTCAGCATCACCCGGGGCAGCAGCGGACAACCCCGGCAGTGGCGGCGGACGACAGCGGCGGCAGGCGGTAGCGGCGGCGGACACCCCCTCCTCCCAGCCTGTAATGGTAAGCGGTATATCCGCTTTGTTAGACGCACCCACATTTCCCCCCCAAATTTGGGGGAAATAAAGTGCGTCTTACAAAGCGGAAAATACGGTACTTCAGTCCTGTTAGTTTGTTGTATGTCAGCCAGCCACTTTCTGCCACTTAGATTGCATTGTTATATACACTTGGCCTGAGTTTTCGTTCAGTCTCCCAAAAAAGGGAGATTCTAATTCTCACAAAGTGGATATACTTCAGTCCTGTTAGTTTGTCGTATGTCAGCCAGCCACTTTCTGCCACTTACCGTAGATTGCGTTGTTATATACACTGGGCCTGAGTTTTGGTTCAGTCTCCCCCCCCCAAAAAAAAGTGAGATTCAAATTCTCACAAAGTGGATATACTTCAGTCCTGTTAGTTTGTCGTATGTCAACCAGCCACTTTCTGCCACTTAGATTGCGTTGTTATATACACTGGGCCTGAGTTTTGGTTCAGTCTCCAAAAAAAAAGGGAGATTTAAATCCTCAACAAGTTTATATACACCTTCTACCTTGTTTTTCAGTGCCATATAACGGTTGTTATTTTGGTTAGATTTTCAAAAAAATGAGGAAGTCTGGTGGAAGAGCTCGTGTCCGGTGGTTGCCAACTGGTACTGATGGTGGTGGTGATGGTGGTGCATCTGGTGGTAGTGGCAAAATCATAATAGCACCTAAGGCTGGAGGTTTTGAGCCAGCGTCATCGTCTGGCTACACAAGGCCTCGAAGGCTCCCTTATCTGGGAGTAGGAAAACAGCTTTTAAAGCCGGAGAAGCAGGAAAAAGTTTTCGCTTTCCTTGCTGACTCAGCCTCTAGCTTTTTCACCTCCTCTTCAGAATGTTGATGATCTAACCTTCATTAAAATGAACCAATCATGGATTTCAAATTATTTTGCCTCACCTTCCCCTGCTGACGCGTAGCTTGCCTGAAAAATGTCTTGCTTTTGGCCTCCTCTTACTGACTTCTCCAATTCCTCCATTTGCAGCTGCTGAATGTCCACCATAGGCCATTTTTATAGTTTCATAGTATAATGAAGTGTCTCTGACGGTGGTGGTGCACAACCAACGTCAGACACACTGTCGTAATATGAGGGGCCCTGTGCCAGTACCGCCACCCACGAGAGAGTGTTCCCCCCAGCTCGAACAGTGCTCTACCACTTGAAATACTTACCTCTCCCTGCTTCACCATTGTGAAGTCTGTGCTGTTAAATCCTTCAATGGCACTGCCAATACAAATTTGTTGAAATGATAGATGATAGTTAAAATATACAGGGACCCTGGCCTCCATTTAGACCAGGTAATACTTTGCGCCTACTACCACTGTCTGCTACTCAGCAGAGGAGCCCACCCCTGTACCTAGCTATGCCACCTGTTTAGTCCTGTTACCAATTTTGAACTGCATTTAGCCTACTTTATTATTCGGGCCTACTAACTGTGTCTGCCACTCATTACAGTTGTAATCCACTGAACAAAGCCATGACACCTGTTTAGTCCTGTTACCAATTTTGAACTGCATTTAGCCTACTTTATTATTTGGGCCTACTAACTGAGTCTGCCACTCCTTACAGTTGTCCTCCACTGAACAAAGCAATGCCGCCTGTTTAGTCCTGTTACCAATTTTGAACTGCATTTAGCCTACTTTATTATTTGGGCCTATATCTGTGTTTCCTCCTCATCCTGCCCATTGCCCAGCCGCTGCTAGATGAGTCTGCTGGTACATTGACCCAGACCATTACATTCCCCTTGCACTCTACACAGCGAGAATCTGACCCTGATGAAAGTCAGGTTCCCCTTCCCGCGTACTATACCACCTTACACGGGGACAAAGAGGATGGTGCAGATGAAAGTGCAGGTTCCTTCATGGGGGCATACTCGTTGGCGATGTCACTGGCACAGGGCCCCTCATAGTAAGCAAAAGTGTTTCTGCCAGTGGGAGGCGCCACCCACCGTCAAACACACCGCCTTACTATGAGAGGCCCTGTGCCAGTGCCAACGAGTGGGCCCCCCATGCTTGCTCAGGAGCACAGCACTTGCAAAGTTGAAATACTTACCTCTTCCTGCTCCACCGCCGTGACGTATTCCGCGTTTCCTGGGCCCACGAAAATCTTGAGCCAGCCCTACCCCCCCACAACTTTAGCCAAATGACCCCAGTTTTCAATGCCAAACTATTATTATAAAGTAAATTAAGATTGACAAGCTTAAGTCATAAGAATTGATGTTTTTGGCTTTAAAATGGGCACTGTAGGCGTTTTCCTGTCCTCCACTCACTGCCGACTTTGATTCCCTATTGACTTGCATTGGGTTTTGTGTTTCAGTCGGCCCCCGACTTTTCACAATAATCGGCCGATTTCACCCGACCCGACTTTTGACAAAGTCGGGTTTCGCGAAACCCGACTCGATCCGAAAAAAGTAAAAGTCGCTCAACTCTAGTTACAACGCTTTATACGACGCCTCCTTCCAACTTACGCTGTTTTGCGTCGTAAGTCAAACTAAGTGCAACTACGTGCAGCGGCAAATGAATAGAGTCCAGTACTGTACACTGTACCCGGTTACATGAGGAAAACGAGTCTCCCGCACGCCATAACATTCTTCATGATGGCTCCCAAACGTAAACTAGACTCATCTGATACCAGTGCATCAAAGAAAAGGAAGTCCATCACCATGGAGGTGAAAGTGGTTATCATAAGGCGATCTGATAAGGGGGAAACACCAACAGAAATTGGCAGGTCATTAGGACTTAGTCGTTCGACTGTCGCTACGATTATTAAGGATAAAGTTCGTGTCCTTGAACATGTGAAAGGATCTGCTCCTATGAAAGCGACAGTGATAACAAAGCAGCGTAGTGGGCTTATTATTGAGATGGAAAGATTATTAGTGCTTCGGTTGGAGGACCAAAATAAACGCCGTATCCCTGTGAGCCTTATGGTTATTCAAGAGAAGGCTAGGCAACTGTTTGAGGCGTTGAAAAGAGAAAAGGGGGAAGGAAGTGAAAGTGAAGAATTTGTGGCGAGTAAATGTACCTTCACACTCAGCAACTTTACAACGAGAACGACAACGATCCGTGACGTTGCAGCGTCCTGGATAGCGATCTCGTTGTGTTTGACACGCAGCAGCGATCTAGATCCTGCTGTGATATCGCTGGTCGGAGCTAGAAGTCCAGAACTTTATTTGGTCGTCAGATCAGCGTGTATCGTAGTGTTTGACAGCAAAAGCAAGGATGCCTGCAATGATTTACATGGAGCTAACGACCTGTGACGACCTGTGAGAACGATAAGTGAGTAACCCTTACGTCACTGGATCGCTCCTGCATCGTTCTGGAGCTGCTGTGTTTGACATCTCTACAGCGACCTAAACAGCGACGCTCCAGCGATCTGCTCGTTGTCTGTATCGCTGCAGCGTCGCTGAGTGTGAAGGTACCTTAAGGGTTGGTTTATGAGGTTTAAGGATCGTGCCAATTTCCATAACGTTAAAGTGCAAGGTGAAGCTGCTAGTGCTGATGAGAAAGCAGCAACTGAGTTTCCTAAAGCATTGGCTGAGATAATTGAGGAGGGTGGTACTGTGCTCAACAAGTGTTCAATGTGGATGAGACAGGCTTGTTTTGGAAATGTTTGCCTAACTGTACGTACATCGCCAAGGAGGAGAAGTCAGCACCAGGTCATAAAGTCGGCAAGGAGAGACTGACTTTGCTTCTTGGGGGCAATGTTGCTGGCGACTACAAACTGAAGCCCATGCTGGTGTATCAGGCTGAGAATCCAAGGGCACTCAAGGGCATTTCAAAGGGTCAACTACCAGTCATCTGGAAGTCTAATAGGAAGGCATGGGAGACACTTGCAGTGTTTGATGACTGGTTCACTAACCATTTTGTGCCAGGCATGGAACGGTATTGTACCTCCAAGGATGTCCCCTTTAAGGTGTTGCTAATTCTGGACAATGCCCCTGGACACCCTGCCCATCTGGATGACTTTAACCCTAATGTCAAGGTGATTTACCTTCCACCTAATACAACTGCCCTAATACAGCCTATGGACCAATGAGTCATTGCTACATTCAAGGCCTAGTACCTCCGAAGGTTCATTGGTAATGCTTTAGCAGCAACTGAAAAGAATAAGGACTTGACGCTAAAGGACTTTTGGAAAACATACAACATCCTTGATGCTGTGAATAACATTGCTGATTCCTGGGATGAGGTTAAGCAGACCAGTATGAATGGTGTGTGGAAAAAACTGTGTCCCCAATTTGTGAATGATGTCACAGAGGTCCAAGAGTCAGTGACTAGTGTCATAAAGAACGTTGTTGATATGAGTAAGACAATGAATCTGGAGGTGGAGGAGGATGATGTCACAGAGCTACTGCCATCTCATGGAGGGGAGTTATCTGCTGAGGACCTTATTCAACTGGAGAAGCAGATGATAGAGGAAGAGGAAGACATACCAATCTCAGAACCTAAGAGATTTACAAGGCAGGGCTTGGCAGGAGGTTTTGCCCTGATACAGGAAGGGTTGTCAAGGTTTGAGGCTGAGGATCCCAACATGGAAAGGTACACTAGGGTTGCCAGAGGAGTCATGGATTCCCTTAGGTGTTACAAGGAGATCTTGGAGGAGAAGAAGATGGTCTCCTTCCAAACTAACCTGCAGCAGTACTTCAAGAAGGTAGGGAGGCCTGCAACAGATCTTGCAACAGATCCTGTACCTGTACCCTCTACCTCAGGTGCCCCTCTTGACTCACCTGCCCCAGTATCTTCAGCACCTTCTGCAGCTTCCTCCCAATAAGCCTGTTCTCTCTTTGGAATTGTTATCTTTGTTTATTACAGTACACTGTTTATTACTGTTACAGCACTTACAGTACAGTATTTCATTATTAAACGTACTGTACTGCACAATATTTTACTGTACCTATGTTTATTGATAATTATGTAGGGTACTGTGTTAGGATAGGTGTTTGGATAGGCTAAGTGTTTGCAGTACTGTACTGTTATTATGGTACAGTGCTGTATGAACGTATGGTCTGACTTACGTCGAAATTCGGTTTACGACGCCACATAAGAACGGATCAACGTCGTACGTCGAGTACTACATATATATATATATATATATATATATATATATATATACACTACCGTTCAAAAGTTTATTGTCACCCAGGCAATTTTTTGTTTTCCATGTAAACTCATACCTTTATTAATCAAATGAGTTGCCAAATGAATTTAAAATCTAGCCCAGACATTGACAAGGTTCGAAAAAAAGATTTTTATTTGAAATAATAATTTTCTCCTTCAAGCTTTGCTATTGTCAAAGAATGCTCCCTTTGCAGCAATTACAGCATTGCAGACCTTTGGCATTCTAGCAGTTAATTTGCTCATGTAATCCGTAGAATTTTCACCCCATGCTTCCAGAAACCCCTCCCACAAGTTGGGTTGGCTTGATGGGCACTTTTTGCGTCCCATACAATCAAGCTACTCCCACAACAGCTCAATGGGGTTGAGATCTGGTTACTGCGCTGGCCACTTCATTACAGATACAATACCAGCTGCCTGCTTCTTCCCTAAATAGTTCTTGTATAATTTGGAGGTGGGCTTTGGGTCATTGTCCTGTTGTAGGATGAAATTGGCACTGTCCACAGGGTATGGCATGGCGTTGCAAAATGGAGTGATAGCCTTCCTCATTCAATATCCCTTTTACCTTGTACAAATCTCCCACTTTACCAGCACTAAAGCAACCCCAGACCATCACGTTACCTCCACCATGCTTGACAGATGGTGTCAGACACTCTTCTAGCATCTTTTCAGTTGTTCTGCACCTCACAAATATTCTTCTGTGTGATCCAAACACCTCTAACTTGGATTCATATGTCCATAACACTTTTTAAAATCTTCCTCTGTCCAATGTCTGTGTTCTTTTGCACATATTAATCTTTTTGTATTACCATTTATTAGCCAGTCTCAGATATGGCTTTTTCTTTGCCACTCTGCCCTGAAGACCAGCATCCCGGAGCCTCCTCTTCACTGTAGAACTTGACACTGGTGTTTTGCATGTACTATTTAATGAAGCTGACAGTTGAGGACCAGTGAGGCGTCGATTTCTCAAACTACAGACTCTAATGTACTTGTATTCTTACTCAGTTGTGCAACGGGGCCTCCCACTTCTCTTTCTACTCTTATTAGAGCCTGTTTATGCTCTCCCCTGAAGGGAGTAGTATATATCGTTGTAGGAAATCTTCAGTTTCTTGGCAATTTCTGCATGGAATAGCCTTCATTTCTAAGAACAAGAATAGACTGTCAAGTTTCACATGACACTTTTCTGGCCATTTTGATAGTTTAATGGAACCAACAAATGTAATGCTTCAGATTCTCAACTAGCTCAAAGGAAATTCAGGTTTATAGGTTCTCTTATCAACCAAACTGTTTTCAGCTGTGCTAACATACTTGCACAATGGTTTTCAAGGGTATTCTATCCATCCATTAGCCTTCTTACACAGTTAGCAAACACAAAGTACCATAAGAACAATGGAGTGATGGTTGCTGGAAATGGGCCTCTTTACACCAATGAAGATATTGCATTACAAACCAGACGTTTGCAGCTAGAATTGTCATTTACCACTTTAACAATGAATAAAGTGTATTTCTGAATCATTTAATGTTAGCTTCATTGGAAAAAAAGTGTGCTTTTCTTTCAAAAATAAGGAAATTTCTAAGTGACCCTAAACTTTTGAACGGTAGTGTATGTATATATATTACATACATACATAGAAGAAAAGCCAGCAATTCATTTGCCGTGTACTGTAATATCACTGCAGGAGCCAACAGGATAGAAGACATGGATTACATACAGTAAATACATATAGAATAGATAGCTATATAAATGTCAGTGACAAAAGCAACTAGTGCAGTGTGTAAATTACTGTACATGTTGTGACACAACACTCCGGGATCGCCTTTGCTGGGGTCAAAGGTCACGTGGTTTGTGCATTGAATCTGAGGCGTACAGCAGGTTTTCTGAGCAGGCTGACCTCAGGTCAGATTTATTAACGTGAAAGCAACATAGATAAAACAAAACATAAAAGTAAATCTTAGCCTGTCCGGCGCTAACTAAACCAACACGTTGCTATCTCAACAACTGGGGGGGCTTCTCCCACCCAGCTAACAACACACAATTCTTGAGCACAGCTCTCACTCACGTTTGTCTCACACAGACAGGCAATCTGTGTGCCCCAGGCTGACGCTGGAAACCCCCAGCTGGTCATCCTTTATTCCTGCGCTTGTTAACCCATTAGCATCCTGAAGATACTGAGTGGCTACCACACCGACATGAGTCTTACATATCCCCCCCCCTTGCTCAGACCACTCCGGTCGAGCAAGAACACTCTTGAAACAGTGCACTTGGGACAGGGCATCGGCGTTCCCCATCTGCACCCCAGGTCGGTGCTCCACCGTAAAAGAGTAAGCCTGCAGGGCAAGGAACCACCGGGTTACCAGACTATTACGGTCCTTGTGGAGGTGCATCCACTTGAGAGGGGCATGGTCCGTGACCAGCCTAAACTTCCTACCGGCCAGGTAATACTTGAGGGAGTCGAGAGCCCATTTAATGGCTAGGCACTCTTTTTCAACCACTGCATACCTCTGCTCATGTACATTCAGTTTCCGGCTGAGGTAGAGGACCGGGTGTTCGACTCCGTCCCTCACCTGGGAAAGTACAGCTCCAACACCAGTATCAGAGGCATCAGTTTGTACCACAAACTCGCTGCTGAAATCAGGAGTCACTAGTACGGGCTGAGAGCACAAAGCCCGTTTCAGGCTGTGGAAGGCCTCTTCAGCAGCTGAGGTCCATTTTACCATGACGGAACCCCTCCCTTTGGTAAGATCCGTCAAGGGGGTAGCCATGGCTGCAAAATTGGGTATGAACCGGCGATAATAGCCGGCAATCCCCAGGAAAGCTTGTACTTGTTTTTTGTTCACTGGTTGTGGCCAGCCCTGGATTGCCTGTATTTCGTCGATCTGGGGTTTAACCACTCCTCTGCCAATAACGTAGCCCAAGTATCGGGCTTCTTCAAGCCCGATGTGACATTTCTTGGGGTTTGCCGTTAAGCCTGCATCTCGCAGGTCATCAATCACCGCTTGTACCTTCCGGAGGTGAGTTTCCCAGTCCATGCTGTAAATTACGATGTCATCCAGGTACTGTCTGTGGGGCCTCAAGACTCGATCCATCAATCTCTGGAACATTGCAGGAGCTCCGTGAAGTCCAAATGGCATGTAGACATACTGGAACAGACCTTCCGGTGTAGCAAATGCCGTCTTCTCTCTGGCCGCCTCGGCCAGAGGAATCTGCCAGTACCCCTTTGTTAAATCCAGGGTTGTAATGTATCGGGCTTTACCAAGCCGGTCGATCAACTCATCGACCCGGGGCATAGGGTACGCATCAAATTTAGAAACCGCATTCAGTTTCCTAAAGTCATTACAAAACCGTATAGAGCCATCCGGTTTAGGTATCAACACAATTGGACTGGACCAGGCGAGGTGCGACTCCTCAATGACTCCTAAGTCCAACATTGTCATCACTTCCCAGGAGACAGCTTCACAGCGTGCTTCCGGAATCCGGTAGGGCTTCACATGAACTGTGACGCCAGGCTCTGTGACAATCTCATGTTTCACTAGCTTAGTCCGGCCAGGTTTTTCTGAGAAAAACTGTCGGTTCTGTAACAAAAACTGCTTAACCTCAGATTTTTGTCGTTCCGAGAGAGTCTCGGCAACCTGCACCTCCGGTACGGTAGGTGAACAAACCGGACGGGGCAGATCCGCCGTTAGGGCAGAGCGGTCTTTCCAGGGTTTTATCAGATTCACATGATAAATCTGTTCTGGTTTTCTCTTAGCAGGCTGGTACACTTTATAGTTCACTTCACCAACTCTTTCCAGGACCTCAAATGGGCCCTGCCATTTCGCCAGAAATTTACTATCCACCGTAGGGATTAGGACCCACACCCTATCCCCGGATGCAAATGTACGGACCTTAGCGCCTCTATCATAACTTTGCCTCTGGGCTCCCTGGGCCTGTAACATATGGTCCCTAACAATGGGCATGACAGCAGCAATATGGTCCTGCATTTGTGTTACATGGTCGATCACCATTTTAAAGGGAGTGACTTGACCTTCCCAGCTTTCTTTTGCGACGTCCAACAGTCCCCGGGGACGACGGGCGTACAACAGTTCGAAAGGCGAAAACCCTGTGGAAGACTGGGGAACTTCCCTAATGGCAAACAGCAAATAGGGTAACAAGTAATCCCAGTTCTTCCCATCTTTGTCTATCGCCTTCCGGAGCATCTGTTTTAAGGTTTTGTTGAACCGCTCAACCAGGCCATCTGTTTGAGGGTGATAGACAGACGTACGCAACGGGTCTATTTGTAAGAGTCTGCAGAGCTCCTTCATTACCCTCGACATAAAGGGAGTCCCCTGGTCGGTGAGTATCTGTTTTGGAATTCCCACCCGACTAAACACTTGTACCAATTCCTTGGCGATCGTCTTGGTAGCTGTGTTACGCAAAGGGATGGCTTCCGGGTAACGAGCGGCATAGTCCACGATGACGAGGATATGTTGGTGCCCACGTGCGGATCGGGGAAGGGGCCCAACCAAATCCATTCCAATTCTCTCAAAAGGGACTCCAATGATAGGAAGGGGTACCAGAGGGCTATGGAACCGAGGTTTAGGTACCGAGATTTGGCACTCTGGACAGGACTCACAATAGTTACGCACATCATTATGTATTCCAGGCCACACAAAACAATGCGATATCCTTTCTGTGGTTTTCTGTACCCCCAGATGTCCCCCCATTATATGTCCGTGGGCCAAGTCCAGTACCTTCCACCGATAAGGTTTGGGTACCACTAACCGTTGCACTGTGTCTTCCCCTTTTTTTTCTACCTGGTAGAGCAAATCATTTTCAAGAACCATATACGGGTACGCTAGCTTAGTGTCAGGTTCTACGGGTACCCCATCTATCATTTTTACATTTTTCCTAGCCGGAGTCAGGGTAGGGTCTTTCATTTGCTTTCTGTGGAAGTCATCCAACTGGACTCCCAAATCTGGCAGGCAGGGTGCCGGATGGCTGTCTGCCTCCGCCTCTCGCTGAGGTTCCTCAGTTTCCTCCGTTTCCCCCGCCATGACGGAGAAGGGGTACTGAAGGTTAGATTCACTAACCTCCCCAGCAACATCTTCCTGTGGGGTCTCCTCTAGGGACTCGGGACCTCCAGATGGCATGGGAGAAGATTCACGGGTACAGCTACCGTGAAGGAGCAACTGATTCTCCCACAACTGCCAGAAATAGGGAAAATCCCTGCCCAGGATTACAATCTGTAACAATGCGGGAACGAGTCCCACTTTGTGCTGCACTGACCCATAGGCAGTGGAAATCCATATGACCGCTGTTAAGTACGAGCAGGTGTCACCATGCACACACGTTACAGAAAACTTGTCAGACGGACCAGATGGAAGTGCCACCAGACTAGCTTTCACCAGAGTCACCACACTTCCAGAGTCTAGTAATGCCACAACATTTTTCCCATCAACAGATAATTCACACAGGTGTTTCGCTGTATCATTTTGACCCGCATTCACACTCACTAGCCGTGTAACCAAAGACATGCGTTTTTTAGAGTCTATAACGTCACACTGCATGGGTTCAGTGGTAACAGGACAGTTCGCAGAAACATGGCCCTTCTCATGGCAGCGGAAACACCTAACAGGTCCCCTACTGAGACCACCGTCCAATACTCTCGGTCTCGGGGTGCGAGCAGTCCCGGGTTCCTCCCCCACAGTTTTAAGCGATTTTCCTTCACCCGTGGTCCCTGGAACAGTCTTACCGGTTCCACGAGGAGGAGGCACAGACCGGGGGCTGGCGGTGTCGTCGGGAAGTCCTTCTGCCACGGAATAACGCTCGACCAACTCCACAAGTTGATCCACTGTCGTGGGATTTCCTTGGCTTACCCAACTTTTCAGCGCTGGTGGTAGTACTCTCAGGACAACCCGCTGGATTATTTCGGGTATTGTCAGTACCTCGGGTTGCAGCCACTTCTTTGTCAAGTAGATCAGGTCGAACATCTGAGACCGCGCCAGTTTATCTTGCTGGTATGTCCACTGATGTACCCTCTGTGCCCGGACAGCCGTCGTCACACCCAGCCGGGCCAGGATCTCAGCTTTCAGCTTCTCAAAGTCCTGGGCGACCTCCGGGTCCAAATCATGGTAAGCTTTTTGGGCCTCGCTGGAGAGAAACGGGGCAATCAAATCAGCCCATCGTGCCTTCGGCCACTTCTCTCTCAATGCCGTCCGCTCAAACGTTGTCAGGTATGCCTCGACGTCATCTTCTGCAGTCAGCTTTTGCCAGTATCGACTCACATGGATCCTTCTGGACTCTGCTTCTGGGTCAGCGTCAGGCATGCTCACCAGGCGCTGCGCCACCTGTTGGAGAAGTTGGCGGTCTGCAACCGTCATGTCCACTAACTCCTTCAGCTGTGCGGCCATCAAGCGATTAGCTTCGTGCTGTGCGACAGTGGCCTGCTGCTGTACGGCAGTGGACTGTACTAGGGCTTTCACCACGTCTTCCATGCTGTCGCCTGTGCCACGGTATGCCCGTGTTCTCCACCACAATGTGACACAACACTCCGGGATCGCCTTTGCTGGGGTCAAAGGTCACGTGGTTTGTGCAATGAATCTGAGGCGTACAGCAGGTTTTCTGAGCAGGCTGACCTCAGGTCAGATTTATTAACGTGAAAGCAACATAGATAAAACAAAACATAAAAATAAATCCTAGCCTGTCCGGCGCTAACTAAACCAACACATTGCTATCTCAACAACTGGGGGGGCTTCTCCCACTCAGCTAACAACACACAATTCTTGAACACAGCTCTCACTCACGTTTGTCTCACACAGACAGGCAATCTGTGTGCCCCAGGCTGACGCTGGAAACCCCCAGCTGGTCATCCTTTATTCCTGCACTTGTTAACCCATTAGCATCCTGAAGATACTGAGTGGCCTAATTCACATAGGACAAATACCTGGGCGAGATATACCTGCCCCCAACTACCACACCGACATGAGTCTTACAATGTATAGCTGTGTATGTCACTGACATTTATATATCTATGTATACTATGTGTATATATCTATTCCATCTATTCTATTCTAAACTGTCAGTGTGATTTTACTATATGCGGCACATGAATTGAGGTGCTTTTCTAAGAAAACCGATGCGTGAAAATCGGACAGCACTCGCATGGTCTGAGTGAAGTGCAATTTTTTTTCTCACACCCATAATAATAATCTTTATTTTTATATAGCGCTAACATATTCCGCAGCGCTTTACAGGTTGCACACATTATCATCACTGTCCCCGTTGTGGCTCACAATCTAGGTTCCCTATCGGTATATCTTTGGAATGTGGGAGGAAACCAGAGTACCCGGAGGAAACCCACGCAAACACGGAGAGAACATACAAACTCTTTGCAGATTTTGTCCTTGGTGGGGTTTGGACTCCAGCGCTGCAAGGCTGCTGTGCTAACCACTGCACCACCGTGCTGCCCATTGACTTGCATTGTCGAGTCTCGGCCGAGTCTCGGTGACAATCGCAGCATGCTACGATTTTACACGCACGCTAAATATGCCTGAGAAAATAAATGGTGATGGGAGCTGCCCCATAAGTTAACACTGGTCCGAGTGCTATGCAATGTTTTCTCGCATAGCACTAGCCCGTATTTTACGGTAGTGTGACGCCGACCTTACTCCCACATCCGCCACCTGCTGCTGCTAATAACAGTGACAGCAGGAGCGGTGGATGAGAGTATTCATCAGTCACCGGCTGCACTATAAATACATAAATAAACAAAAAACGGCGTGATGTTCCCCTGTATTTTTGATAACCAGCCAGGCAAAACTCACAGCTGTGGGCTGCAACCCTCAGCTGTCAGCTTCAGCAAGACTGGTTATCAAGAATAGTGGTTTGTGAAGAAAAAAATGGCGTGTGGTCCCACACTTTTCAGCATTGCTGAAGCAGATAGCTGGGGGCCAGTATTCTCAGGCTGGTAAGGGGCCATGGATATTGGTCTCCCCAGCCTAAAAATAGAAGCCCACAGCTGCCCAGAAAAGGTGCATCTATTAGATGCGCTGATTCTCACTCGAGTGGTGGCAAGTGGGGTTCATATTTGTGGGGTTGATGTCACCTTTGTATTTTCCGTGACATCAAGCCCACGGATTACTAATGGAGAGGCATCTATAAGACACCTATCCATTACTAATCCTATAGTTGTATGGTAAATAAAGACACAGCCAGAATAAAGTCCTTTATCAGAAATAAGACTAAACCATTTTCCATTTTATTTGAAAATACCAAACACAGTTATATTAACCTAACACCTAATTCCACCGAAACCCTTGGTCTCCTGTAATAAAACTAAAATAAAAAATCAACAATATCCCTCACCTGGCAGTCATTCTGTCCCATGGTGGAATAGCCATTTGGTGAGTATAACTGTGTTTGTTATTTTTAAACAAAATCGAAAACTGTTTAGTCATATTTCTAACTTTATTTTGGCTGTGTCTTTATTTACCATACAACTATAGGGTTAGTAATGGATAAGTGTCTTTCAGAGGCTTCTCCATTACTAACCTGTGGGCTTGATGTCACCTGACAATACAAAGGTGACATCAATTCCACAAATATGAACCCCACTTGCCACCGCTACAGGGCAAGTGGGAAGAGCCAGACAAAGTGCCAGAATTGGTGCATCTAATAGATGTGCCTTTTCCTATCACAGCTGAGCGCTCATGCTGTCATACAGCAAGAGAAACACTGGCTTTTGCGCTGTGTATGTTTGGCTATACACGGCGATTAAATCGGCGAATATTGCAAAATCATGAGCCGAACCGACTATTGAAATATTTACTCATCTCTAATTATGAGTCCCCTGACAATCACAGCTCTAATGTGCAATCAGTAACTACTTGTGCCTCTTCTGACAAACCTATCTTTGTTACATCTCTGGGCTCTGCTACATTACCTGAATTATGGCTCCTGAAACACCCAGATTTGCCATATAGCTAGACTGTTCTCCTTCCCTACTTGTGATTCTCTGCAGTGCTGCAGAGTTCTGCAGTTCACTGAACTTTGACCCATCTCTACCATGGGCCTGGTAGCCAACTAAGCTCTGTTACATTGACAGCTCCACTTTGCTGTTACCTTTACTCTGCTTCATTGATCCGTATGAGCCACGATTCTACAACCTCAATTCCCCAAGCCCCCATTCCAGTTCGAACATTTCTACAGTCCCAACCAGTTACCTTGCTTCATCCATGTTACCAGTCCATGCTGCATTATGCTGTCTGATCTGGACCAAAGGCTTCGAAGATTCTTCTCACCCAGTGACACATAATAATAGTAATAAGGTGTGACTGTTCTAGTTGGGATGAAATTAGATTGGGTCCATTTTTGTATCCTATGGCGTCTTATGTTTACAAATTTGTCAAATTTGGGTTTCTGAACTCAAGAGTTTATTCATTTTATCAATTTTGCATATCTTACTTTTCAGACTGTCACTGACAACAATGCTGTGTTGACAGTATTTTCATGAAACTAGGGCAATGCCACTAAATATAAAATAGAAAAACAGTTTCTTTCAAGTATTGCCAGCACATTCCTGGTATTCCTATGTTGTGTACTACTTAGCTGATTGTATTGGGTCTATTTCCTGGCACTCGAGTCAAACAGGTAATGTTTTTGGTAAAGATTAGCAAATATATTCGAATGGCATTGAATTCTACTCAAATTTAGCAAAAATCAGCATTTGCCAAAATTCACCAATATGGCCAGCCGTAAAGGGCCATCATACATAATAAAATTTACTGTCAAAAGGTTAGAGGAAGTTAGTCTTCTTGAGCAGAATTAAGCAATTTCATTTATTTAAACTGATTTTTTTCCTTTTTGTTGAAAAGAAGCCACTGCTCAGTCTTGATAGCATTCTGTTCTTGATCACTGAAATTCTTAAACTTTTGTCTAATACATAGAGGTAGAGAAGAGTGAACATATTTGAGTGGAATTGAATCTACTTGATTATTATGAAAATCCACATTCACCAAAGCATGATTTTTTTCTAATTTGTTTTCGCTCGATGGGACCTCAGAGCATAGTAAAGAATATTCAATTTGTGAATAATAACTTCTCTTTCCCTGCAAAATCTGTGCAAAAAGGTGAATTATAATTTTGTCTGATTTGCTTATTACTAGTTTCTGGGATAAGCAAGAAGTTGCCCTAGTAAGGCAAATGTAACATTGCATAGCGTTACATGGCAGCGATTCCGATAATAGGCTTTCCATGTAATATATAGATGGGTAGGGTCCAACAGGCCTCAGGTTCATACAGTACAGAGTTCAAGTGGATGATCTCTATCTTCGACACCTTTGCCCCTTTATAACATTCAAATGAGACAATCCTCATAACTTTATATCTCATTGTATCTCTTTATATCTCATTAAATCTCAAGATTGATGCCTCATTGCATATTTGCGTTTTGTTGAAATATTGTGTTACCCCAGTTAATATTCATGCTATATTATTGTAAGGGAAAATTCTGTTCTATGACACTGATAAATTTGTCATACAATGCGGATTTGTCTGTGCCTCTAACTTTAAGAGACAAGCCGCAATAGTCACAAGAATATTAAAAGTTTCCAGCAGTTTGATTAATATGGAACAAGAGACATATAGATGAATCTTCTCCCATGTCTGGAGTACTGAGAATAAACAAGCTGTTATGAATGGCAGCTTGGATCCTGCTGACGGGTGCAACAATTTTGACAGGTTTGTATTATAATATTATGTTATACAATTACTATTTATTCAATTCTATAATATATACAGGAGCTTTAATTCTGATTCTATATAAAAATCATACAAAAAATCATTAATATCCAGGCAAAATTATATTTTCTTCTAATGTTACGGAAAAGTTTCTCCATGTAGATTTTCATCAGTCAAATCTGTGTACTGTTTCGGTATAATTGCAAATGCAAAATATAAATTTTCTTTCTAGCATTATCCACTGCTTCTGCTATATGATATGTGCTGCATTGCAATGTAAATGTTGAACACCATTAACAAATGTTACACCACAAATCTGCCATTTTGATATGGGGAATAGTTGCTCCAGAGACTTTAACAAACCAATAAATTTCTCCAGATTTAACATTCATGGAAACACTTATCTTTCTAGAAAGTCTTGGGAAAAAAAGACAGTTGCAAATTATCATATTTAATTCTAGTTGGATCTGACATATATCTTAAATGTCAGCTTTGTTGGAAAATGTATCATTTCCCATGTGTCATCCAGTTATAATATTCATCCATGACAAGCCTGTGGCAGGCGCAGAGTAATGAAATGTATTTCTTTTGTAATGTATATAAATAATGTCCCATTCCATAGCTATGAGTTAAATTTGTAGAAATCAGCTTTGCAACAGTACCCTGGATTATGGCTTTGAAAATGGCACTGAAAATAATTGAAACTCAATAGGAATTTGTCTATAATTTTTTTCCCCACATATTCCCCTGTGGTCAGTGGATTTGGGACCTTCCTGGCCCACCTGCACTCCCACCGGGGGTAAAGAGGGCCAGTGATCCCCTTAGCCTGAGGCCTCCCAGAGCTCTCCAGATTCCTCTCCCTCAGCACCTGCTGTTCGGCGACCCGGAAGTGATGTCATACTACGTGCAAGTCACTTCTAGGCCGTGCGTTCCACTGTGGAATGCAGTCACTTTTGGGTTTGGCTTTCTACAGCCTCCCGGTTTCTGAACAGCATGCAAATAACACTGAACCTGCTGACGCCTGCTCATGACCCAGAGGGGGAGGAGGGGCCTCAGTAAGTCTGTGGAGGGGGGGTCCTTGCCAAGGTCTGGTTCAGTGATAGTGGGTCCCTTTTAGTTTTACTTCTATCCCTTCTCTTCCTAGGAAGACAAGTCTGCCCCAAAAACCCAGCTAAGAAGGTCCTTAAATGTGCCATCTGCAATAAGAAACTTCCCTCTCGTTGGGAGAAGAAGCTGTGTCAGGAGTGTACAGATAAGGTGGTTAGGGCTCCTGTATGAGATATGTACCCTGTTATGATTTGGTAATTCAGTACCACAATGGACATAGAAGTCAGAGCACATACAGTGATCTGACAATAACACAAAAACATAGAACAAGCTCTGAGACGTGGGAACTCTGCTGACCGCAATCCCTAATCCTCTCCAACCACACTAGAGGTAGCCGTGGATTGCGCCTAACGCTCCCTATGCAACTCGGCACAGCCTGAGAAACTAGCTAGCCTGAAGATAGAAAATAAGCCTTCCTTGCCTCAGAGAAATACCCCAAAGGAAAAGGCAGCCCCCACATATAATGACTGTGAGTTAAGATGAAAAGACAAACGTAGAGATGAAATAGATTTAGCAAAGTGAGGCCCGACTTTCTAAACAGAGCGAGGATAGGAAAGGTAACTTTGCGGTCAACACAAAACCCTACAAACAACCACGCAAAGGGGGCAAAAAGACCCTCCGTACCGAACTAATGGCACGGAGGTACACCCTCTGCGTCCCAGAGCTTCCAGCAAGCAAGAAAAAACAAATAAGCAAGCTGGACAGAAAAAAGCAGCAAACAAAATAACAAAAGCGGAACTTAGCTATGCAGAGCAGCAGGCCACAGGAACGATCCAGGAGGAAACAGATCCAATACTAGAACATTGACTGGAGGCCAGGATCAAAGCACTAGGTGGAGTTAAATAGAGCAGCACCTAACGACTTCACCACATCACCTGAGGAAGGAAAGTACCACTCTCCTCCACCAACGGAAGCTCATAGAGAGAATCAGCCGAAGTACCACTTGTGACCACAGGAGGGAGCTCTGCCACAGAATTCACAACAGTACCCCCCCCTTGAGGAGGGGTCACCGAACCGTCACCAGAGCCCCCAGGACGACCAGGATGAGCCATATGAAAGGCACGAACAAGATCGGGAGCATGGACATCAGAGGCAAAGACCCAGGAATTATCTTCGTGAGCATAACCCTTCCACTTAACCAGAGACTGGAGTTTCCGTCTAGAAACACGAGAATCCAAAATCTTCTCCACAATATACTCCAACTCCCCCTCCACCAAAACCGGGGCAGGAGGATCAACAGATGGAACCATAGGTGCCACGTATCTCCGCAACAATGACCTATGGAATACGTTATGAATGGAAAAAGAATCTGGAATGGTCAGACGAAAAGACACAGGATTAAGAACCTCAGAAATCCTATACGGACCAATGAAACAAGGTTTAAACTTAGGAGAGGAAACCTTCATAGGAATATGACGAGAAGACAACCAAACCAAATCCCCAACACGAAGTCGGGGACCCACACAGCGTCTGCGATTAGCGAAACGTTGAGCCTTCTCCTGGGACAAGGTCAAATTGTCCACTACATGAGTCCAAATCTGCTGCAACCAGTCCACAGTATCCACACCAGGACAGTCCGAAGACTCAACCTGCCCTGAAGAGAAACGAGGATGGAACCCAGATTTGCAGAAAAACGGCGAAACCAAGGTAGCCGAGCTGGCCCGATTATTAAGGGCGAACTCAGCCAAAGGTAAAAAGGACACCCAGTCATCCTGATCAGCAGAAACAAAGCATCTCAGATATGTTTCCAAGGTCTGATTGGTTCGTTCGGTCTGGCCATTAGTCTGAGGATGGAAAGCCAAGGAAAAAGACAAGTCAATGCCCATCCTAGCACAAAAGGCTCGCCAAAACCTCAAAACAAACTGGGAACCTCTGTCAGAAACGATATTCTCTGGAATGCCATGTAAACGAAGCACATGCTGGAAGAACAATGGCACCAAATCAGAGGAGGAAGGTAACTTAGACACGGGTACCAAATGGACCATCTTAGAGAAGCGATCACAAACCACCCAAATGACTGACATTTTTTGAGAGACGGGAAGATCTGAAATAAAATCCATAGAGATATGTGTCCAAGGCCTCTTCGGGACCGGCAAGGGCAAAAGCAACCCACTGGCACGAGAACAGCAGGGCTTAGCCCGAGCACAAATCCCACAGGACTGCACAAAAGAACGCACATCCCGCGACAGAGATGGCCACCAAAGGATCTAGCCACTAACTCTCTGGTACCAAAGATTCCAGGATGACCAGCCAACACCGAACAATGAACCTCAGAGATAACCTTATTCGTCCACCTATCAGGGACAAACAGTTTCTCCGCTGGGCAACGATCAGGTTTATTAGCCTGAAATTTTTGCAGCACCCGCCGCAAATCAGGGGAGATGGCAGACACAATTACTCCCTCTTTGAGAATACCCGCCGGCTCAGATAAACCCGGAGAGTCGGGCACAAAACTCCTAGACAGGGCATCCGCCTTCACATTTTTAGAGCCCGGAAGGTACGAAATCACAAAGTCAAAACGGGCAAAAAACAGCGACCAACGAGCCTGTCTAGGATTCAACTGCTTGGCAGACTCGAGATAAGTCAAGTTCTTATGATCAGTCAAAACCACCACGCGATGCTTAGCTCCTTCAAGCCAATGACGCCACTCCTCGAATGCCCTCTTCATGGCCAGCAACTCTCGATTGCCAACATCATAATTTCGCTCAGCAGGCGAAAATTTCCTGGAAAAGAAGGCGCATGGTTTCATCACCGAGCAATCAGAACTTCTCTGCGACAAAACAGCCCCTGCTCCAATCTCAGAAGCATCAACCTCGACCTGGAATGGAAGCGAAACATCTGGTTGACACAACACAGGGGCAGAAGAAAAAACGATGCTTCAACTCTTGAAAAGCTTCCACAGCAGCAGAAGACCAATTGACCACATCAGCACCCTTCTTGGTCAAATCGGTCAATGGTTTAGCAATACTAGAAAAATTGCAGATGAAGTGACGATAAAAATTAGCAAAGCCCAGGAACTTTTGCAGACTTTTCAGAGATGTCGGCTGAGTCCAATCATGGATGGCTTGGACCTTAACAGGGTCCATCTCGAAAGTAGAAGGGGAAAAAATGAACCCCAAAAATGAAACCTTCTGAACACCAAAGAGACACTTTGATCCCTTCACAAACAAAGAATTAGCACGCAGGACCTGAAACACCGTTCTGACCTGCTTCACATGAGACTCCCAATCATCCGAGAAGATCAAAATATAATCCAAGTATACAATCAGGAATTTATCCAGGTACTCTCGGAAGATGTCATGCATAAAGGACTGAAACACTGATGGAGCATTGGCAAGTCCGAATGGCATTACAAGATACTCAAAATGGCCCTCGGGCATATTAAATGCAGTTTTCCATTCATCGCCTCGCTTAATACGCACAAGATTATACCACGAAGATCTATCTTGGTGAACCAACTAGCCCCCTTAATTCGAGCAAACAAATCAGATAACAACGGCAAGGGGTACTGAAATTTAACAGTGATCTTATTTAGAAGGCGGTAATCTATACAAGGTCTCAGCGAACCATCCTTCTTGGCCACAAAAAAGAACCCTGCTCCTAATGGCGACGATGACGGGCGAATATGCCCCTTCTCCAAGGACTCCTTCACGTAACTCCGCATAGCGGCGTGCTCAGGCACAGATAAATTAAACAGTCGACCTTTTGGGAATTTACTACCAGGAATCAAATCGATAGCACAATCACAATCCCTATGCGGAGGTAGGGTATCGGACTTGGGCTCATCAAATACATCCCGGTAATCAGACAAGAACTCTGGAACCTCAGAAGGGGTGGATGACGAAATAGACAGAAATGGGACATCACCATGTACCCCCTGACAACCCCAGCTGGACACAGACATGGATTTCCAATCTAATACTGGATTATGGACTTGTAGCCATGGCAACCCCAACACGACCACATCATGCAGATTATGCAACACCAGAAAGCGAATAACCTCCTGATGTGCAGGAGCCATGCACATGGTCAGCTGGGTCCAGTACTGAGGCTTATTCTTGGCCAAAGGCGTAGCATCAATTCCTCTCAATGGAATAGGACACTGCAAGGGCTCCAAGAAAAACCCACAACGCCTAGCATACTCCAAGTCCATCAAATTCAGGGTAGCGCCTGAATCCACAAATGCCATGACAGAATAAGATGACAAAGAGCAGATCAAGGTAACGGACAAAAGAAATTTTGACTGTACCGTACCAATGGTGGCAGACCTAGCGAACCGCTTAGTGCGCTTAGGACAATCAGAGATAGCATGAGTGGAATCACCACAGTAGAAACACAGCCCATTCTGACGTCTGTGTTCTTGCCGTTCAACTCTGGTCAAAGTCCTATCGCACTGCATAGGCTCAGGTTTATGCTCAGATAATACCGCCAAATGGTGCACTGATTTACGCTCACGCAAGCGTCGACCGATCTGAATGGCCAAAGACATAGACTCATTCAGACCAGCAGGCATAGGAAATCCCACCATGACATCCTTAAGGGCTTCAGAGAGACCCTTTCTGAAAATAGCTGCGAGCGCACCTTCATTCCACTGAGTGAGTACGGACTACTTTCTAAATTTCTGACAATATACCTCTATCTCATCCTGAGCCTGACACAGAGCCAGCAAATTTCTCTCTGCCTGATCCACTGAATTAGGTTCATCGTACAGCAATCCGAGCGCCAGGAAAAACGCATCGATATTACTTAATGCAGGATCTCCTGGCGCAAGAGAAAATGCCCAGTCCTGAGGGTCGCCACGTAAAAAAGAAATAATGATCCTAACTTGTTGAACTGGGTCACCAGAGGAGCGAGGTTTCAAAGCCAGAAATAGTTTACAATTATTTTTGAAACTCAGAAATTTAGTTCTATCTCCAAAAAACAAATCAGGAATAGGAATTCTTGGTTCTAACATAGAATTCTGAACCACAAAGTCTTGAATATTTTGTACTCTTGCCGTGAGCTGATCCACACATGAAGACAGACCTTTAATGTCCATCGCTACACCTGTGTCCTGAACCACCCAAATGTCTAGGGGAAAAAAAGGCAAAACACAGTGCAGAGAAAAAAAAATGGTCTCAGAACTTCTTTTTTCCCCTCTATTGAGAATCATTAGAACTTTGGGCCTCCAGTACTGTTATGATTTGGTAATTCAGTACCACAATGGACATAGAAGTCAGAGCACATACAGTGATCTGACAATAACACAAAAACATAGAACGAGCTCTGAGACGTGGGAACTCTGCTGACCGCAATCCCTAATCCTCTCCAACCACACTAGAGGTAGCCGTGGATTGCGCCTAACGCTCCCTATGCAACTCGGCACAGCCTGAGAAACTAGCTAGCCTGAAGATAGAAAATAAGCCTACCTTGCCTCAGAGAAATACCCCAAAGGAAAAGGCAGCCCCCACATATAATGACTGTGAGTTAAGATGAAAAGACAAACGTAGAGATGAAATAGATTTAGCAAAGTGAGGCCCGACTTTCTAAACAGAGCGAGGATAGGAAAGGTAACTTTGCGGTCAACACAAAACCCTACAAACAACCACGCAAAGGGGGCAAAAAGACCCTCCGTACCGAACTAACGGCACGGAGGTGCACCCTCTGCGTCCCAGAGCTTCCAGCAAGCAAGAAAAAACAAATAAGTAAGCTGGACAGAAAAAAGTAGCAAACAAAATAACAAAAGCGGAACTTAGCTATGCAGAGCAGCAGGCCACAGGAACGATCCAGGAGGAAACATATCCAATACTAGAACATTGACTGGAGGCCAGGATCAAAGCACTAGGTGGAGTTAAATAGAGCAGCACCTAACGACTTCACCACATCACCTGAGGAAGGAAACTCAGAAGCCGCAGTACCACTCTCCTCCACCAACGGAAGCTCATAGAGAGAATCAGCCGAAGTACCACTTGTGACCACAGGAGGGAGCTCTGCCACAGAATTCACAACAGTACCCTGGCCAAGCAGGAGGCCCAGTCCTCCTTAGCTACCCTTACACCTCCACCTCCTTCTCCGGGACTTTCTTCCTGTAAGAGAAGAAGGATCCAAATTGAGAATTCTGAAAGCTCTTGTGGCTCAGCTTCTGGAAAATGGGAGGAATCATCATCCTATAAAACATTGGAGGCTAAACAATATCTCTTCTCCACAGAGTATATGGAAGAGTTAATTGGTACAGTCCATAACACTACTGGCTTGGAGGAGGAACAGGTTCCCCAAACAATCCAAGTTGAAATGTTTGGAGGGTTGAAAGCAGGAAGGCAGATTGGGTTCCCGGCCCATGAGAACATCATGAACATGATGTTAGGTGTCGAGTTCCCGCCTCTGCACAGGGGGAATCTAGAACCATCTCCGCTGCGGTCTCCCATTCTTCTCCAGCCACAGTGGAGTCTGCTCAGTGGAGACATCGGTCCCAGCATCTTGCTCAGTCTCACTCTGTGCATAGGGTTACTGCTGCTTTTCCAGCTTCTGCCATTGAAGCCAGTGCTGGGCAGCGGCGAGCAGACACTTTTGGGACTAACTCCTGCTTTTCTCCTTCTGAGCATGCCCAGGGCAAGATCTCCCGTTGGAGATCGAGGGTCAATGTTCAGATACCGCAGCAGATCCTATTGGTCCTCCAGGAAGGTCCTGAAGGTGCTCAACTTCTGTGGCAGCCTCCCATTGGTCCTTCTGGGAAGGTCCTGTACATGCTTCAGCTATAAAAGGTTCGCATGACCGCACGGCCATGTGCTAGTGTAAACGTGTGTGTGTTGATGTGTGAAAGTCGTTCATTAATTATCCTCTCCCTTGTGTATGACTGCTCGCGTAAGGTGGATGATTGCTATCTAGCGCCCGACTTAGCCATCAGCACGTAACACACAAAACAGCATCTAATTGCTGTGACCGCCAGTAAGGCGCCGTGTGCTTTCACAGCGCTTTCCTGACCCAAGCCTGTGTGGTTAGTGGTGTCCGCCAGTGCGGCACCACACGCACTCTTGTGCACCTTTATTATTGTTATTTCTGTCACTCTGACAACCCAGTTGCTATGTCGAGCGCAAGAGGTCTATATAAACTCAAATCCTGTGTCTTGGGATTGAGTTCTGAGACTCCTTGCTTGCGCTCTTGGTGCAGTACCGTGGCCCTGTGATGCAACAGGGTTCCCTTCCTTCACACAGGGTGAAGTTAACCTGTGTGTGTATCCACATTGTACCACCATATAGTCGGTCATTACTTGGCAGCAGGTTCCATCTCTGCATGGTGGACCCCAGGCTGCGAACGCACCTTACTCTATCTTTCTTATTATTTGGTGCATTCCGCTAGCCCTAACATTACACTAGCGCCAGGGTCAGGCTAGTAATGATGGACAAACAGCAATCCTTGCGGTACATCCAGCAGCTGGAGGGTAGGTTGGCGGCTCTCGAGCGCACAACCTCAGCTGTGGATGTAACTGCAGTTGCTGTTCAGGCATCTAGCATGGCTGCATTTTTGGAGGGGGCTGGCTGACCACGTGAAGGACGCCCTGGCCACTAGGGAGATTCCCGCCACACTGGAGGAGTTAATAGCAGTGTCCACTCGTATTGACCTCCGTTTTCACGAGCGGAGGTTAGAGCGAGTCCAGTGTAGGCAGAGGTTTTGGCTGGCTCCCACCTTCGCCAAACCTTTGGAATCACCAGTCCAGGCCTCTGAGTCACATGAGGCCATGGAAGTGTCACGAGTGGGGTCTAAGTCCCGGACTGCTCATGCACTTCAGGTTTGTCATGTTTGCCAGCAGTCAGGACATTTTGCCACCAGATGTCCCCAGCGGTCGAAGAAACATCAGCATCTAGTGGTAGTAGGTGGAGGTACACTATACATGGCAACGTTTGCCTCCAAATTGTCCTTTAAGGGGACAATTAGAATGGGCTCATTCACTCACTTGGTAGAGCTCTGCGTGGATTCTGGGGCGGAGGGCAATTTTATGTCTTCTGCCTTTGCCCAACGTCACACAATACCCCTGGTAATGCTAGCTCAACCAGTAACTGTACGAGTGGTGAATGGGTCAACACTGCCCTCACAGATAACACGCAAGACCATCCCTTTCACTCTGTCCTTGTCGCCATCCCATCAGGAGATTATATCTCTGCTCGTCATTCCTGAGGGAATTGATGAGATCCTGTTAGGGATGCCTTGGCTACGGTATCATTCTCCTCATATCAAGTAGTCCACAGGCAGAATTTTATGATGGGGTGAATCTTGTGGGGGTAGATGTCACAGGGAGAGCGTTCAGGTTGCTACTACTGAGGTACCCGCAGATTTATCGTCTTCCCAAACAATATTGGCCCTATGCAGACATGTTCTCTAAAAGGGCTGCGGAGACCCTTCCGCCTCACCGCCCCTATGACTGTCCTATTGATCTCTTGCCTGGTGCTGAGCCTCCCCGGGGTCGAGTCTATCCTTTGTCTCTCCCGGAGACGGAGGCAATGTCACAGTATATCCGAGAGAATCTGGCAAGAGGATTCATTAGGAAGTCAGTGTCACCTGCAGGGGCTGGGTTCTTCTTCGTACAGAAGAAGAGTGGAGAACTGCGTCCATGCATAGACTACAGGGGTCTTAACGCCATCACCATTAAAAATAAGTACCCAATACCTCTGATATATGAGCTTTTTGATAGGCTACTGGGAGCAAGGGTATTTACTAAATTAGATCTGCGGGGTGCTTACAACCTGATTCGTATCCGTGAAGAGGATGAATGGAAGACGGCTTTTAACACCAGGGATGGACACTATGAAAATCTGGTGATGCCCTTCGGGTTCTGTAATGCCCCAGCCATTTTCCAAGACTTTGTAAACGACATCTTTCGGGCTATGCTTTCCACCTCGGTCGTAATTTATCTGGATGATATTCTCATCTACTCTCCAGATATAGACTGCCACCGGAGAGATGTTTGCAAGGTCTTCGATCTCCTACGGGCTAACTCCCTCTATGCCAAGTTGGAGAAGTGTGTATTTGAGCAGGAGTCCTTGCCTTTCCTTGGCTATATCATCTCTGCCCAGGGATTGGCTATGGATCCTGCCAAGCTACAGGCTGTGATGGACTGGCAGGAACCCCATTCTCTCAAAACGGTTCAGCGTTTTATGGGGTTCATTAATTACTATCGCCAGTTCATTCCCCACTTCTCAACTTTGGTAGCTCCCTTGGTTGCCCTCACCTATAAGGGGCAAATCCCAAGTTGTGGTCGGAGGAGGTCTCCAAGGCCTTTCTTTTGAATAAGTCACACTTCGCTAGTGCTCCCATCCTGCATCACCCCGATGTAGATAGGCCATTTATTATGGAGGTGGATGCCTCATCCGTTGGTGCTGGAGCAGTCCTCTTCCAAAAGGATGTTCAAGGTCGGAAGCATCCTTGCTTCTTCTTCTCTAAGACCTTTTCACCAGCGGAGAGGAATTATTCCATCAGGGACAGGGAGTTGCTAGCTATGAAGTTGGCTTTCTCAGAGTGGAGACATCTTCTGAAGGGAGCTCGCTTTCCCT
This sequence comes from Ranitomeya imitator, assembly GCF_032444005.1. Classification (NCBI taxonomy): domain Eukaryota; kingdom Metazoa; phylum Chordata; class Amphibia; order Anura; family Dendrobatidae; genus Ranitomeya; species Ranitomeya imitator. Next base: position 238,089,496 of record NC_091284.1, read on the forward strand.
TCCAGGTGTTCACAGACTGTTAGGGCTAGCGGAATGCACCAAATAATAAGATAGATTAAGGTGCGTTCGCAGCCCGGGGTCCACCGTGCAGAGATGGAACCTGCTGCCAAGTAATGACGGACTATATGGCGGTACAATGTGAATACCCACACGGGTTAACTTCACCCTGTGTGAAGGAAGTGAACCCTGTTAAGTCACAGGGCCGCGGTACCGCACACAAGAGCGCAAGCAAGGAGTCACCAAGCTCAGTCCCTAGACTTGGGATCTGAGTCCGACTAGACTACTTGCGCTCGACACCGCTAATGGGGTGTCAGCGTAACCAAAATAATAATAAAAGATGCACGACAGTGCATGCGGTGCCGCACTGGCAGATGCCACCAACCACCCAGGCTTGGGTCAGGAAAGCGCTGTGGAAGCGCACGGCGCCGCACTGGCGGTCACAGCAATTAGACGCTGTATGGTGTGTAACGTGCTGGTAGCTAAGTCGGGCGCTAGATAGCAATCACCCACCTTCCGCGAACAGTCATCCAATAGGGAGGGGATTTTAATGAACGACTTTCACTCACAACACACACACGTTTACAAATGTACACTAGCGCATGGCCGTGCGGTCATGGCAGCTTATATAGCTACAGCACATTCAGGACCTTCCAATAAAGGACCAATGGGAACCGCTGCAGCATCTGAGCATATGACCCTCGATCTCCAATGGGAGATCTCACCCTGGGCATGCTCAGAAGGGAAAAAGCAGGACTTAGATCCCAAAAGCGTCTGCTCGCCGCTGCCCAACACTGGCTTCAATGGCAGAAGTAGGCAAAGCAGCAGTAATTCTATGCACAGAGTGAGACTGAGCAAGATGCTGGGAACGATGTCTCCACTGAGCAGACTCCACTGCGGCTGGAGAAGAATGGGAGACCGCAGCAGAGATGGTTCGAGATTCCCTCTGTGCAGAGGCGGGAACTTGACACCTAACACAGACCACAAGAACTTGGTGTATTTACAGACAGCCCAGTGGCTAAATTCTCGTCTGGCTAGATGGTCCCTTTTCTTCTCCCGGTTCCATTTCACACTCCATTTTCTTTCCAGGGAGAAGAACGTTCGTGCCGACGCTCTCTCTCTCTCTGTAGTGTCATCAGAGGCGGAGGAGGAGCCTCACCTTATTGTCCCTTCAGAGAGCCTGAGAACGGTGGCTCCGGTTTCGCTAGAGTCTGCCCTCAGGCAAGACTTCCGTTCCATCTAATTTGCGAAGGCAGCATTTCCACGGACCTCATTATCTTATGGCAACCAGCAACTTGAAGGATGCTTGTTTTCACGTTCCAATTCATACTCACCACAGAAGGTACTTCAGATTTGCAGTCCTACAAAACCAGCAGATGAAGCACTATCAATACAATGTGCTCCCCTTTGGTATTTTGTCAGTGCCAAGGGTGTTCTTCAGGATAATGTCAGGACAGAGGCATGAACCTACATCTGGGGGCATGACATCTATATTGTGCCTTATCTGGACGATCTCCTAATCATAGCTCCATCTGCTCAAACTCTCAGGAGTCATGCAGTGAGGTCTCTGGACATTCTACAATCTCTAGGGTGCTCCCAAACCTGGAGAAAGTAGAGCTCCAACCCTCCACAACAAGAAGGTTCTTAGGAGTGATACTGGATTCAAGGAAGCAGATGTCCTTCCTACCTGAGGATCATCGTCTGACTCTAATAATGAAAATCTCCGATTTCAGGAAACAGAGGTCCCCTACCCTTCGGACAGCAATGTCAGTCCTAGGCTCAATGACCTCTTGCATTCAGTCAGAACCTTGGGCCCAGGCCCACTCCAGGGTAATGCAGGTTCGCATTCTCAAGAGCTGGGACAGAAGTCTCAACTCACTGAACAGGAAAGTTCAGACCCCGGGCTGCGCAAAGGCTTCCCTGGCATGGTGGCTGAGCCCCAAAAATCTGTGCAAGGGCATAGCCTGGTCCCAATCACCTCTGGTTACGGTTACAACCGACACCAGCAAGAGAGGCTGGGGTGGCGTAGTATCCCAAACCCCTTTCCAGGGACACTGGAGCCCAGCAACAAGTGCCAGGTCATCCAACTTCAGAGAGTTGAAGGCAGTGGAGGAGACCCTTCTTGCAGCAGGCAACCTGGTCTCTGGTTCTCATGTCAAGGTATATTCGGACAACATCACCACCATAGCCCAGCTCAGACATCAGGAAGCATGTAGTTCGACAGCTTCAAAAGCATATCAAGCTGAATATTTTGTTGGCCGAAAAACACCTTCTCTCTCTGATGGCTGTCCACCAATCTTCAAGCAGACTTTCTGAGTCATCAGGATATACAACCAGGAGAATGGAGCCTGAACCAGAAAATCTTCCAGATGCTAGTAGCAAGATGGGGTTTACCAGAGATCGACTTATTCACCTTAGGCCAAAATGCACAGGTCAAAAACTATTTCTCCCTGAACCCCATGAACAGGTCCAGTGGAGTAGATGCCTTCACTCAACACTGGAAATTCCACTTATCCAATGTGCTTCCTCCGATTCCAATGTGGGCAAGGACTCTTCGGAAGATATGGGAAGATCAGGTTCCAACCATCCTGGTGGCTCCAATGTGGCCAAAAAGGAGCTAGTTCAACCTTGTCATCAATCTTCAGGTCGATGGACCAATTCAGTTTTCACCGGACACCAATCTCCTCTCACAGGGACCTCTGCATCATCCAGACCCCCAGAGACTGAAGTTAGCTGCTTGGCTTCTGAGGCCCAGGTGTTACATGCGCAGGGGTTTTCGGACAAATTAATTGCCACTTTACTGATGTCCATAAAGCCAGTTACTAATGCTATTTACAACAAAGTGTCGAAAAAATGTACTTCCTGGTGCATGCCTAATGAGCTAGATCCATTCCACCCCAACATTTCACAAATATTGGACTTCTTACAGAGAGGGTTAGCATTGGGCCTTAAACCTAGCAACTTGAAGGTTCAGGTCCCTGCCCTGAGCTCTGTATTTGATCAGGACTTAGCCAGCCATCGTTGGATTAAGAGGTTCATGGTATCAGCCCTTAGACTGCGTCCCAGGAAACAGTCTGATATACTCTCATGGGATTTAAACATAGTCCTCAAGGGCTCACACAACCTCCATTTGAACCTCTATCCACCTGTACCCCTCATCTTCATTCTTTCAAAGCAGCCTTCCTAGTAGCTATAACTACGGCAAGACAAATAGGGGAACTGCAGGCACTGTCTATAAGAGAACTGTAATGTTTCGCTGCAGTGCAGCATAGAGCAATCTCCACCAAGGGGTGCTGGTTAAGGAAAAGAGGTTGTACACACAGTGCAGCAACACTGAACAACAACACAGGTGTCATAGGTAATGAAAGAGACGTCAGACAAGCCAAGGTCATACACGGCGATAGCAGCGTGGTACAGAAGGGGAGAGAAGAAAATTGTCAGGGACAAGCAAGAAGTCAGAGCCTACCGGGAACGTGGTAACCAAAACGTGAGATGTAAGACGGAGTCGGGGTACAAGCCAAAAGGCAGAACAAGTCATAAATGGGTGCAGGCAGTCAGAGGCAAAAGGAACACTAGTACAAGTATCCAGGTCAGGTGCTCAAACCATGCAGCATGAACTATAGCTGACACTGGCCCACAGGTTGCAGAGGACTTAAATAGCTCAGCCAGCTTCAAAGTGAGGCAGAGGGGACTAACTCCCACATGACCAGTCCAGAGATAAGACAGCTGAACATAAACTCAGAACTGGATCATGACAAGAACCTTATGTAATAATCAGAGACAAATATATAGTTCTCCATCTTGATCCATCCTTTCTGCCCAAAGTTGTGTCTGATTTTTACAGTTCACAGGATATCATCCTCCCCTCCTTTAACCAGAATCCAATTAATGCAAAGGAAGAGGAACTCCATACTCTCGATGTTCGGCATACGATTTTGTACTACCTGCAGCAAACCATATCAGGGAGCATTGACCAGAATTTGTTTGTTCATCCATTGGGTCAAAATAAGGGAAAGAAGGTCGCGAAGAGTACCATCACAAATTGGATAAAGAGGGCTATATGACAAACATATCTAGCTCAGAATATGACACCCTCTCTGGGGTTAAAACTCATTGTACAAGATCTACCTCAGCCTCCTGGGCTGAAAGAGCTGACGCATCCACTGAGCAGACTTGCAGGGCTGCTACGTGTCTTCTCTTCATACATTTACCAGACATTATAGATTGGATTTGTTGTCCAATAGGGACTTAGCCTTTAGCTGAAAAGTTGTTGTCCCCCCTAGTGGAAAATTGGTTGGTATTCCTCCAATGCTGTCGTGGAAGGTGACTAGGGAAAATACAATTAGTCTTACCAGTCATTTGGTTTCTAGGAACCTTCAGCACTATTTCCTTCCCTATGTCTCTTGGATAATTCATGGGACTTTAAGGTTAAACGGTGCTATGGTGTTATTTGTAAGTCACTGGCGAATAGGAGGTGGGAGGGGATTTTACCTCTTCGTGCTTCCTGTACCCAATTAGGGTGTGGTGACAACATCCTATGCTGTCGTGGAAGGTTCCTAGAAATCGAATTACCAGTAAGAGTAATTCTATTTTCTTTCTTCATGGTAAAATTTGCTTTGGAAATGTTCCCCATATTTGACGGGAAAATCTGATTCAAAGAAGTATAAAATTCTGTCCATATTTTCCTCTGCAATTAAAAGCATCCTAAAATTCACATGATTTTGTAGTGTATTGTTATATCATTTGTGAATTGAACCTTATTTTTTTAGTACTGAGGTCACAAATTATACTCACAACTGCACATTATATTCTGTAAATGGTATTTATATAGCATTTTCTATGTATATGTTGTGTGACAGAATCACTGGCAGAGTGGTAGAAGGGAGATATGTGTCACTGCGCTTAACGGCGTCAGTGATATGAAACCAGAGCATTTTTTCTCCAGCTCATTACGTGTTGAGATGGTTAAGTTGCATAAAAGCGCTGGCTTTATGTGGACCCTTATGTAGCGGGTGGGAGAGGGTCCACTTTATCTCCTGGGCAGACTTGCCAGGACGTGCATGAGGTCATGATCATGTGATCAGTCACATGATGGCAATCACATTCTTAGGTTTAAATAACCGAGCTCTACAGTCATGGCCAAAACTTTTGAGAATAACACCAAAATTATATTTTCACATGATCTGCTCCCCTCTGGTTTTTATTAGTGTTTGTCTGATTTTTATATCACATACAGAATATAATTGCAATCATATTATGAGTACCAATAGGTTATATTGACAGTTAGAATGAGTTAATGCAGCAAGTCAATATTTGCAGTGTTGACCCTTCTTCTTCAAGACCTTTGCAATTCTCCCTGGCCTGCTCTCAATCAACTTCTGGACCAAATCCTGACTGATAGCAGTCCATTCTTGCATAATCAATGCTTGCATTTTGCCAGAATTTGTTGGTTTTTGTTTGTCCACCCGTCTCTTGATGATTGACCACAAGTTCTCAATGGGATTAAGATCTGGGGAGTTTCCAGGCCATGGACCCAAAATCTCTATGTTTTGTTCCATGAGCCATTTAGTTATCACCTTTGCTTTATGGCAAGGTGCTCCATCATGCTGGAAAAGGCATTGTTGGGCGCCAAACTGCTCTTGGACGGTTGGGAGAAGTTGCTCTTGGAGGACATTCTGGTACCATTCTTTATTCATGGCTGTGTTTTTAGGCAAGACTGTGAGTGAGCCGATTCCCTTGGCTGAGAAGCAACCCCACACATGAATGGTTTCAGGATGCTTTACAATTGGCATGAGACAAGACTGGTGGTAGCGCTCACCTCTTCTTCTCCGAATAAGCTGCTTTCCAGATGTCCCAAACAATCGAAAAGGGGATTCATCAGAGAAAATGACTTTGCCCCAGTCCTCAGCAGTCCACTCCCTGTACCTTTTGCAGAATATCAGTCGGTCCCTGATGTTTTTTCTGGAGAGAAGTGGTTTCTTTGCTGCCCTCATTGAAACCAGGCCTTGCTCAAAGAGTCTCCGCCTCACTGTGCGTGCAGAAGCACTCACACCAGCCTGCTGCCATTCCTGAGCAAGCTCGGCACTGCTGGTAGTCCGATCCTGCAGCTGGAACAGTTTTAAGATACGGTCCTGGCTCTTGCTGGTCTTTCTTGGGCGCCCTGGAGCCTTTTTGACAACAATGGAAGCTCTCTCCTTGAAATTCTTGATGATGCGATAGATTGTTGACTGAGGTGCAATCTTTGTAGCTGCGATACTCTTCCCTGTTAGGCCATTTTTGTGCAGTGCAATGATGGCTGCACATGTTTCTCTAGAGATAACCATGGTTAACTGAAGAGAAACAATGATACCAAGCACCAGCCTCCTTTTAAAGTGTCCAGTGATGTCATTCTTACTTAATCATGACTGATTGATCGCCAGCCCTGTCCTCATCAACACCCACACCTGTGTTAATGGATCAATCACTAAAACGATGTTAGCTGCTCCTTTTAAGGCAGGACTGCAATGATGTTGAAATGTGTTTTGGGGGTTAAAGTTCGTTTTCTGGGCAAATATTGACTTTGCAAGTACAGTAATTGCTGTTAAGCTGATCACTCTGACATTCAGGAGTATATGCAAATTGCCATTAGAAAAAATGAAGCAGTAGACTTTGGAAAAATTAATATTTGTCTCATTCTCAAAATTTTTGTCCATGACTGTAGAAGCAGTTGGTGTTCAGTTAGCCAGGAGAAAGGAGTCTCCAGAGGTTTTGTGGCTTGTTGGGCACAGACTGAACCTGTGCTGCTCCAGAGCGGTTTTAGCCAAAAAGGCTGAGTTTTGTTTTCATAAGTTTGTTTATGCTGCCTGATAATAAACCAACAAGGACTTAAAGAGAATGTGCTGCCACGTGAGTGAACTACCACAGTTGTATTATTTAAAACTCCTAGGCCTTAACACAACATTTTTAACAGGACCCCAACCTACCATTTACCATTTATAAAAATGGTCTCCACTAATGTGGGATTGGTACTATTAATCTATAACCATTCCCTATGCTTGGTACACATTTGTGGTACATATTTATTAGTGTACAATGTCTTTTTAAGTGCAATGCAAGTGCAAGTGCAATAATGTTGAAGTGCATGCAGCTAAATATGGCAGTGACACAGTGCAGCAGACAGGTAAGCGATGCAAGATATTTAAACAAAAAGGCTTCTTTTTCAATTGTATTGCAGTATTTATCTTCCATATCTCTTTGTTTCATCTATGTTCTAGCTGATGCTTCCTTTTACATCTACTGCCCTTTTACACCTTCCATGCACTATCTCCACATCAGTCCCTCTCTCTCCTGCTCTCAATTATATACCTCTCAGACCTACTCACATTTTTTAAACACTCCAAGGCATCCACTACCATACGGCATGCAAAATGCTAGAACAAATCACTGAACAACCTGCTATTTTTATTTTTTCGCCTTCACTTAGTTGCTTGCGACATCTTCTCTAACCCTGGTCTTCTCTCCACTTGTAAATATAACGCTCTTCGTGCTGTACATAGAAACTCTGCTAATCTTATCAACAATCAGTGCATGCCTTGTCCAGTCTATTTTATTTGTGCTCTCTGGAACTTTTATTTTTTCGCCTTCACTTAGTTGCTTGCGACATCTTCCCTAACCCTGGCCTTCTCTCCACTAGTATATGTAATGCTCTTCGTGCTGTACATAGAAACTCTGCTAATGTTATCAACATTCAGTGCATGCCTTGTCCTGTCTATTTTATTTGTGCTCTCTGGAACTCACGGTCAGTAAGTCAGTGTGTAACAAACTTCCCAACATCCAAGACTTCTTACTTTCTATTTCCTCTAACTGTCTGGCTCTCACTGAAACCTGGATGAAGCAGTCGTTCACCACCACCGATTCTGTACTCTCATATGGTGGGTTACAATTTTCATACACCGCCAGACCTGAGAGAAAGCAATTTAAAGGTGTTGGTGTGTTCCTTTCATCACATTGTGCTTTCCAGGTTGCCCCCCCCTGCACCCTCAATTATGTTTCCTTCCTTAAAGGTCTTTGTTCCTCAAACCATTGTCCCTTCAAGTGGTAGTTCTGTATTGCCCTCCAGGCAAATACAAACCAGTTCCTGGGTCATTGTTGCCACCTGGTTTCCACATTTTCTATCCTGTAATATTCCCAGTCTCACCTTGGTTAATTTAACATCCTCATTAATAATCCACTCTCAGCATGTGCTATGCATATTCTTTCTATAACCTTCTCTCTCACCTCTTAACAATTTACTAATTCTTCTACTAACTTTCCTGCGCATAAAAACGGGAATACACTGGACTTGGTCTTTTCTCAACTTTACTCACCCTCCTCTCAGACAGACCAAATTTTTTCATTTCTTTTTCATTTCTTTCGCTGTCAAAAAATGTTGCCCCACTCAGGACAACACCACTTATCACACATACAGAAATCCACGTGCCATCAATACACAGCAGCATAGGAATAATGTACAGTTATCTTTAGTTCTGATATCCTCCTTTTCCTGTCCAGGCATAGTCTTATCTAGGGTTGAGCGAAACGGATCGGATAAATTCAAAAATCACCGGCATTTGGCAAAGTCGGGTTTCATGAAACCCGACCCGATCCTAGTGTGGGATCGGCCATGAGTTCAGTGATCTTCGCGCCAAAGTCACGTTTCGTATGACTCTTTCAGCGCCATTTTTCAGCCAATGAAGGAGGACGCAGAGTGTGGGCAGCGTGATGACATAGGTCTCGGTCCCCACAATCTTAGAGAAGGGCATGACAGTGATTTGCTTTCTGCGGCGTCACAGGGGCTATAAAGGGGCGTGCACGCCGACTGCCATCTTACTTCTGCCAATCGTAGCATAGGGAGTGGTTGCCGCAAGCTTCATCAGAAGGGATATAGTTAGGGAGAGAAGATTAAGCCCCGAAACTGATTGTGCTGTAGCGATTTCCACTGTCCAACACCACCATTTGTTTGCAGGGACAGTGGAGGCTATATTTTTGTGCATCAGCTCTGTAGCTTATTAGGCTGCCTTATTAGGCTCCCTGATAGCTGCATTGCTATTTGCACGCCGCTGTGCAAACCAACTGCTTTTTTAAAAGTAAAAATCCTGTTGCTCCTTTCTGCACAGTTATCTTGTTTATTTGTCCACACTTTTGTGTGCAGCAGTCCTTTTTATTGCTGCCATACTTTTCCTGAGATCATTGTAGGGAGATTGAAATTGTACTACAGTCCATGTATTTTTTCATATATCTTCCAGCCACTTTCTGCCACTGCATCGATTCAAAGTGACAGGAGACAGCATTTGTCCAGTATGGTTACGAATTACTTTTCCTCCCTTATCGATGTTCTCCCCCACAGGTCATTCCCCTTTAATTACTGGGCATCTAAAATAGACACCTGGCCTGAATTGGCAGAATATGCATTACAGGAGCTCGCTTGCCCTGCTTCTAGTGTGCTATCAGAAAGAGTCTTCAGTGCTGCTGGTTCAATACTGACCAAAAAAAAGACACGTCTGGCTACCCAGAATGTTGATGATCTAACCTTCATTAAAATTAAGCAATCATGGATTACAAGTTATTTGGCCCACCTTCTCCTGCTGTCACATAGCTTGCCTGAAAAATGTCTTGCTTTTGGCCTCCTCTTACGGACTTCTCCAATTCCGCCATTTGCAGCTGCTGAATGTCCACCATAGGCCATTTTTATACCTCCCTAAATGGGCTGACGACAGGGCCGTGGTCACCATCTGGCGCAAGCACCCGTGCGAGAGCCGTTTGCCTGGACAGGTGGGTGCGCCCACTCTTGGGCGACGGGACTGGCACAGGGTCCCTCATAGTACAATGAAGTGTTTCTGATGGTGGTGGTGCACAACCAACGTCATACACACCGTTGTAATATGAGGGGCCCTGTGCCAGTACCGCCACCCACGAGAGAGTGTTCCCCCCCAGCTCGAGCAGTGCTCTACCACTTGCAATACTTACCTCTCCCTGCTCCACCACTGTGTAGTCTGTGCTGTTAAATCCTTCAATGGCACTGCCAATACAAATTGGTTGAAATGATATATGAAATATACAGGGGCCCTGTCCTCCATTTAGACCAATAAATACTTTGTGCCTACTACCACTGTCTGCTACTCAGCAGAGGAGCCCACCCCAGTACCTAGCTATGCTGCCTGTTTAGTCCTGTTACCAATTTTGAACTGCATTTAGCCTACTTTTTATTGTGGGCCTACAAACTGTGTCTGCGCCACTCATTACAGTTGTCCTCCACTGAACAAAGCAATGCTGCCTGTTATGTCCTGTTACCAATTTTGAACTGCATTTAGCCTACTTTTTTATTGTGGGCCTACAAACTGTGTCTGTGCCACTCATTACAGTTGTCCTTCACTGAACAAAGCAATGCCGCCTGTTTAGTCCTGTTACCAATTTTGAACTGCATTTAGCCTACTTTTTTATTGTGGGCCTACAAACTGTGTCTGTGCCACTCATTACAGTTGTCCTCCACTGAACAAAGCAATGCCGCCTGTTTAGTCCTGTTACCAATTTTGAACTGCATTTAGCCTACTTTTTTATTGTGGGCCTACAAACTGTGTCTGCGCCACTCATTACAGTTGTCCTCCACTGAACAAAGCTATGCCACCTGTTTAGTCCTGTTACCAATTTTGAACTGCATTTAGCCTACTTTTTTATTGTGGGCCTACAAACTGTGTCTGCGCCTCTCATTACAGTTGTCCTCCACTGAACAAAGCAATGCCGCCTGTTTTGTCCTGTTACCAATTTTGAACTGCATTAAGCTTACTTTTTATTGTGGGCCTACAAACTGTGTCTGCGCCACTCATTACAGTTGTCCTCCACTGAACAAAGCTATGCCACCTGTTTAGTCCTGTTACCATTTTTGAACTGAATTTAGCCTAATTTTTTATTGTAGGCCTACAAACTGTGTCTGCGCAACTCATTACAGTTGTCCTCCACTGAACAAAGCAATGCCACCTGTTTAGTCCTGTTAACAATTTTGAACTGCATTTAGCCTAATTTGTTATTTTGGGCCTACTAACTGTGTCTGCGCCACTCATTACAGTTGTCCTCCACTGAACAAAGCTATGCCGCATGTTTAGTCCTGTTACCAATTTTGAACTGCATTTAGCCTACTTTTGTATTTTGGGCCTACTAACTGTGTCTGCGCCACTCATTACAATTGTCCTCCACTGAACAAAGCAATGCCGCCTGTTTAGTACTGTTACAAATTTTGAACTGCATTTAGCCTACTTTTTTATTGTGGGCCTACAAACTGTGTCTGCGCAACTCATTACAGTTGTCCTCCACTGAACAAAGCTATGCCGCATGTTTAGTCCTGTTACCAATTTTGAACTGCATTTAGCCTACTTTTTTATTGTGGGCCTACAAACTGTGTCTGCGTAACTCATTACAGTTGTCCTCCACTGAACAAAGCAATGCCACCTGTTTAGTCCTGTTACCAATTTTGAACTGCATTTAGCCTAATTTGTTATTTTGGGCCTACTAACTGTGTCTGCGCCACTCATTACAGTTGTCCTCCACTGAACAAAGCTATGCCGCATGTTTAGTCCTGTTACCAATTTTGAACTGCATTTAGCCTACTTTTGTATTTTGGGCCTACTAACTGTGTCTGCGCCACTCATTACAATTGTCCTCCACTGAACAAAGCAATGCCGCCTGTTTAGTACTGTTACAAATTTTGAACTGCTTTTAGCCTACTTTTTATTTTGGGCCTACTAACTGTGTCTGCGCCACTCATTACAGTTGTCCTCCACTGAACAAAGCAATGCCGCCTGTTTAGTCCTGTTACCAATTTTGAACTGCATTTAGCCTACTTTATTATTTGGGCCTATATCTGTGTTTCCTCCTCATCCTGCCCATTGCCCAGCCACTGCTAGATGAGTCTGCTGGTACTCTGACCCAGACCACTACATTCCCCTTGCACTCTACACAGCCTGTTTCTGACCCGGCTGAAAGTCAGGTTCCCCTTCCCGCATACTATACCACCTTACACAGGGACAAAGAGGAAAGTGCAGATGAAAGTGCAGGTTCCTTCATCAGGTGGGGGGGCATACTCGTTGGCAATGTCACTGGCACAGGGCCCCTCATAGTATGCAAAAGTGTCTCTGGCAGTAGGAGGTGCCACCCGCCATCAAACACACCACCGTACTAGGAGGGGCCCTGTGCCAGTGCCAACGAGTGGGCCCCCCTGCTTTCTCAGGATCACAGCACTTGCAAAGTTGAAATACTTACCTCTCCCTGCTCCACCACCGTGATGTATTCCACGTTTCCTGAGCACACGAAAATCTTGACCCATCCCCCCCCCACAACTTTAGCCTAATGACCCCTGTTTTCAATGCCTAACTATTATTATAAAATAAATTAAGATTGACAAGCTTAAGAAATAAGAATTGATGTTTTTGGCAATAATATGAGCACTGTAGGTGTTTTCCTGTCCTCCACTCACTGCCAACTTTGATTCCCCATTGACTTGCATTGGGTTTCGTGTTTTGGTTGGCCCCCGACTTTTCGAAATAATTGGCCGATTTCACCCAACCCGACTTTTGACAAAGTCGGGTTTCGCGAAACCCGACTCGATCCTAAAAAAGTAAAAGTCGCTTAACTCTAGTCTTATCACATGATAATAAGACATTTGAAAGTGCTTTGGATTAAACAGGACGTGCTAAAGACCCAACAAAGTTGATGGCAACCCTGGCACATGCTGCAAACAGGTTTTCTCTAGCAGTGCTCAAGGTTTGCAAAGCGGCAGTGGAGAAAATCAGTTGCAGCACAAGACTTTATCCACTTTAAGTTCTTGTTCAAAACTTATAACTTCTGCTCTTCATTTGTCCAAATAGGACTGCTTCACTGGCCTCAACACATCACTATCCAACAATCCAAAACCATTGCTTCCACTCATTCCTGAGCCCTAAAGTACAGGCCCTTGTCACCAACCTTAGTGCTGAGGATCTTGCCACTTAATTTCAAGAAAAAATCAACCATATCTGCCAGTTGTCTCTTCAGAGAGGATAAGGACTAGAAGTCTAGTGCTACCTATAGGAAGTAACAATCCTAAAAGTTAATATTGACTCTCTAATGAGCCTTGTCACATGACTTAGGATAAAGGCCAAAACCAAAATCTCAATTTGCAGACACTGTGTTTCGGGGTACTGCCCTGTGTCAGTGCAAATTGGGAGATTTGGTTTGGCTGGGTGACAGGCATATGACTTATCCTAAGTCGTGATAAAGGCTTGTTAAAGAGTTGAAATTGACTTTCAGTATTGCTACTTCTTATAGGTGGCACTAGAGTTCTAGTCCTCTTCGTCTCAGAAGAAACAATTTGAATATTTCTCAGAGGTGCATTGTGGCTTAAAAGTCTCCTCCCCTTAGCATATCAAGCTTGACATGTCACTCTCAGCAAGGAGAAACGTTATCCCTTGGATTCATATCTGTTCCAACAATTCCCTAACAATTTGCATTCTCTTTCCCCTGACCTTTTAAGTTCATTTTCCACTTTTGAACTTGTCACAAAAGATGAAGTTACTAGCCTCCTTGCTTCTTCTAGCCCTACAATTTGTACCAATCTCACATCTCCTTTAGTCCATCTTTCAGGCCACCTAACTAAAATATTTAACCTCTCTCTTTCGTCTGATATCTTTTACTCCTCATTCAAACATGCAATCACAACCCCTTCACTAAAAATACCCATCCAGAGCAGAACTGCACTGCTAACTACAGACCAGTCTCTAATCTCTCCTTCATCTTTAAACTCTTGGAACCCTTGGTACACTCTCATCTGATCCACAAATTCTCAGATAACTCCCTTCTTGACCCATTCTGTACAATCTACTAAAACTTCCTTACACAAAGTCTCTAGCGATCTATTTGTAGCTAAATCTAATGGCAACTACTCTCTAATGATTCTTCTGGATCTCTCTGCAGCATTTGACACCAGTCTCTCTTGGTTCTCCTTTTACCTCTCTAACCACTGCTTTATGGTATAATTTGCTGGTTCTTCTTCCTCTAATCTTCCTTTTACTGTCGCTGTACTTCCCAGCTAAACTCTCTGTGCACATATTCCAGGTATACAGTATATATACAAGTGTACTAGTCATAACATTAACCACCAGCACATGACACACACACACAAACACACAGAAAAGTCCTAGAATCCCGTACACATTAAAAATAGAACTATACATAAAAATAAAAAAACAAATGTAAAACAAATCCAAATCCAGAATTGAAAAGACATGGTACAAGTACGAGCAGATACAAAAGCAAAAAGAATCAATATATTAATAATGAAACATTTTCTCATTTTGTTCAAGCGATCAGGGGATCTCATTCCGAATTAGTAAATCCAACTTCTCTCTACACAACCGGATTTTTGGGAAAATTATTACCAGATTTGGTTTCCAGAAACATCTATATGCTGATGATAACCAGTTATGTACATTTCCTCCTGGCATATTCCCCCTTGATACAAAATACCTGAGATTGTCTGTCTGCTGTCTCAAACATTACTGTATATACTCCCTCTATCTGAAACTGAATCTCTCCAAAACTGAACTTCTTGTGTTTCCTCCCTGTACTAACCTACCTATAACTGATATTGCAATTGTCTTGGGTGGATTTCATTGAACTCCCAAGCACTATGCTCACTGTCTTTAGGTCATATTTGACACTGAACCTTCCTTTATTTCTTATATCCAATCATTTACTTGCTCGTTACCTGCATCTTAAAAACATCTCCAAAATTTGACATTTTCTCTCCTTTGAAACTGTAAAACTATTATTATTGTTCATATTCATTCTTGTCTGGACTACTACAACTTTCTAATAATCGGTCTCCCTCTTACCAAACTTTCTCCTCTCCAAACCGTTCTGAATGTGGCAGCCAGGATCATATTTCTGTCCAGTAACTTTACTGAAGCCTCCACCTTTTCCAGTCACTGCAGTGGTTACCGATATGCTACAGAGAACAATATAAACTTATCTATCTTACCCACAAATTTGATTCCACAGTTCTGACTAGGGTTGAGCGAAACGGGTCGGCCAGATTCAGAAGTCGACGACTTTTGGCAAAGTCGGGTTCATGAAACCCGACCCGACCCCTGTGTGGGGTCGGCCATGAGGTCGGCGATCTTCTGATCTGGAATCGGAATTCCGATACCGAGGTCCGATATGTTTAAGATATCGGGAATCGGTATCGGAATTCATATTTAAGTGTAAAATAAAGAATAAAAATAATAAAATATTGATATACTCACCCTCGGACGCGCCCTGGTTCTCGCCGGCAGCCTTCCTTCCTAAGAATGAGCTCCTAAAGGGCCTTCGATGACGTCGCGGCTTGTGATTGGTCGCGTGAGCGGTTACATGGGCGGTACACGACCAATCACAAGCCGCGACGTCATCTAAGGTCCTTCAGGCGCTAATTCTTAGGAAGGAAGCGTCCGAGGGTGCGTCCGAGGGTGAGTATATTCCTAATAGGTATATACTGACCCTCGGACGCGCCCTGGTTCTAACCCGCAGCCTTCCTTCCTAAGAATCAGCGCCTGAAGGGCCTTAGATGACGTCGCGTCTTGTGATTGGTCACGTGACGCCCATGTTACCGCTCATGCGACCAATCAAAGGCCGCGACGTCATCGAAGGTCCTTCAGGCGCTCATTCTTAGGAAGGAAGGCTGCTGGTGAGAACCAGGACGCGTCCGAGGGTAAGTATATCAATATTTTTTATTTTGATTCTTTATTTTACACTTAAATATGGATCCCAGGGCCTGAAGGAGAGTTTCCTCTCCTTCAGATCCTGGGAACCATTAGAAACCCAATGCACTACATTGGGTTTCGTGTTTCGGCCGACCCCGACTTTTCTTTCGGATCGGCCGATTTCACTCGACCCGACTTTTGAAAAAGTCGGGTTTCGTGAAACCCGACCCGATCCTATAAAAAGAAAAGTCGCTCAACCCTAGTTCTGACCACCATACATTTCCTACCTAATATCTGCCTACCATAATTCGTATCTCCCACTTCCATCTCCAACATGTCTCTCATGCTGCACCAGTTTTCTGGAATGCACTAAATCGGACCACTTGATTAATGTCTAGCCCCCACATTTTTAATTGAGTTTTAATAAGACCTCTTAGGCAGGTCTATCATTTCCCTTCACTAATCTAACTGTTCCATGTTCCTTCTTTTTAAATTTTCTTCAGAATCTGGCTCCTCCTATTGATCTGTCCCAACATCCTCCATGCACCCAATAGCACTTGGTAACTGTACTTAGACAGATACTGGCTGCTGACTGGCTTATGCAGCATTATTTGAAATTCCCTATTTATTATAATGATGACTGGACCATACATGGCAAGCACTTTTTACCTATAGTGTCCTCTCTATTTCTTTAAAACCTTAAGCTTGTGAGCTTTTTAATGTCTTTATTGCATGTATATCTATCTATCTATCTATCTATCTATCTATCTATCTATCTATCTATCTCTCTATCTATCTATCTATCTATCTATCTAGCATTGTTTTGTTTTATTTATTACTAGCTGAAGAGCCCGGCATTGCCTGGGCATAGTAAATATCTATGGCTAGTTATAGCACCTCACGTCTCTTATTTTCCCATCATGCCTCTCATTTTCTCCCTTACACCTCTCATTTTCTCCCTTACACCTCTCATTTTCCCTCTCACTCCTCTTATTTTCCCCCTCACACCTCTCATTTTCCCCCTCACTCCTCTTATTTTCCCCCTCACTCCTCTATTCGACCTCACATCTGTCATTTTACGATCACTTCACTATTTTCCCTCACTCCTCTCATTTTGCACTCACACCTTTTCATTTTCACCTCACACCCCTCATTTTCACCTCAGTATATACATGTTTGTCATCTCCCTTATATATAGTATACACCTGTATGTCTTCTCTTGTATATAGTATATACCTGTATGTCATCTCTCCTGTAAATAGTATATACCTGCTGTATGTCATCTCCTCCTGTATATTGTAATTGGAACGCGCGGGGTTAAAATTTCACCTCACAACGTAGCCTATGACGCTCTCAGGGTCCAGACGTGTGACTGTGCAAAATTTTGTTTCTGTAGCTGCGACGCCTCCAACACTTTTCCTTTCACTTTTTTCCCCATTATGTAGATAGGGGCAAAATTGTTTGGTGAATTGGAACGCGCGGGGTTAAAATTTCACCTCACAACAAAGCCTATGACGCTCTCAGGGTCCAGACGTGTGACTGTGCAAAATTTTGTTTCTGTAGCTGTGACGCCTCCAACACTTTTCCTTTCACTTTTTTCCCCATTATGTAGATAGGGTCAAAATTGTTTGGTGAATTGGAAAGCGCAGGGTTAATATTTCACCTCACAACATAGCCTATGACGCTCTCTGGGTCCAGACGTGTGACTGTGCAAAATTTTGTTGCTGTAGCTGCGACGCTTCCAACACTTTTCCTTTCACTTTTTTCCCCATTATGTAGATAGGGGCAAAATTGTTTGGTGAATTGGAACGCGCGGGGTTAAAATTTCGCCTCACAATTTAGCCTATGAGGCTCTCGGGGTCCAGACATGTGACTGTGCAAAATTTTGTGGCTGTAGCTGCGACGCCTCCAACACTTTTCCTTTCACTTTTTCCCCATTATGTAGATATTGGCAAAATTGTTTGGTGAATTGGAACGCGCGGGGTTAAAATTTCACCTCACAACGTAGCCTATGACGCTCTCAGTGTCCAGACGTGTGACTGTGCAAAATTTAGTTTCTGTACCTGCGACGCCTCCAACACTTTTCCTTTAACTTTTTTCCCCATTATGTAGATGGGGCAAAATTGTTTGGTGAATTGGAAAGCGCGGGGTTAATTTTTCACCTCACAACATAGCCTATGACGCTCTCAGGGTCCAGACGTGTGACTGTGCAAAATTTTGTTGCTGTAGCTGCGACGCTTCCAACACTTTTCCTTTCACTTTTTTCCCCATTATGTAGATAGGGGCAAAATTGTTTGGTGAATTGGAACACGCGGGGTTAAAATTTCGCCTCACAATTTAGCCTATGAGGCTCTCGGGGTCCAGACATGTGACTGTGCAAAATTTTGTGGCTGTAGCTGCGACGCCTCCAACACTTTTCCTTTCACTTTTTCCCCATTATGTAGATATTGGCAAAATTGTTTGGTGAATTGGAACGCGCGGGGTTAAAATTTCACCTCACAACGTAGCCTATGACGCTCTCAGTGTCCAGACGTGTGACTGTGCAAAATTTTGTTGCTGTAGCTGCGACGCTTCCAACACTTTTCCTTTCACTTTTTTCCCATTATGTAGATATTGGCAAAATTGTTTGGTGAATTGGAAAGCGCGGGGTTAATTTTTCACCTCACAACATAGCCTATGACGCTCTCAGGGTCCAGACGTGTGACTGTGCAAAGTTTTGTTGCTGTAGCTGCGACGCTTCCAACACTTTTCCTTTCACTTTTTTCCCCATTATGTAGATAGGGGCAAAATTGTTTGGTGAATTGGAACGCGCGGGGTTAAAATTTCGCCTCACAACATAGCCTATGACGCTCTCAGTGTCCAGACGTGTGACTGTGCAAAATTTAGTTTCTGTACCTGCGACGCCTCCAACACTTTTCCTTTAACTTTTTTCCCCATTATGTAGATGGGGCAAAATTGTTTGGTGAATTGGAAAGCGCGGGGTTAATATTTCACCTCACAACATAGCCTATGACGCTCTCAGGGTCCAGACGTGTGACTGTGCAAAATTTTGTTGCTGTAGCTGCGACGCTTCCAACACTTTTCCTTTCACTTTTTTCCCCATTATGTAGATAGGGGCAAAATTGTTTGGTGAATTGGAACGCGCGGGGTTAAAATTTCGCCTCACAACATAGCCTATGACGCTCTCGGGGTCCAGACGTGTGACTGTGCAAAATTTTGTGGCTGTAGCTGCGACGGTGCAGATGCCAATCCCGGACATACACACATACACACACACACACACACATTCAGCTTTATATAGTAGACCAGCTGAAGAGCCCGGCGTTGCCTGGGCATAGTAAATATCTGTGGCTAGTTATAGCACCTCACTTCTCTTATTTTCCCATCACGCCTCTCATTTTCCCAATCACATCTTTCATTTTCCCCCTCACATCTCTCATTTTCTCCCTCACACCTCTCATTTTCTCCCTCACTCCTCTCATGCCCCCCTAACACTTGTCATTTCAACCTCACATCTGTCATTTTCTGATCACTCCACTGTTTTTCCTCACTTCTCTCATTTTACACTCACACCTTTTCATTTTCACCTCACACCTCTCATATTCACCTCATCACCTCAGTATATACATGTTTGTCATCTCCCTTATATATAGTATACATCTGTATGTCATCTCCTGTATATAGTATATACCTGTATGTCATCTCCCCTGTATATAGTATATACCTGCTGTGTGTCATCTCCCCTATATATAGTATATACCTGAATGTCATCTCCTTCTATATATAGTATATACCTGTATGTCATCTCCTCCTGTATATAGTATATACCTGTGTGTCATCTCCCCTGTATATAGTATATATCTGAGTGTCATCTTCTATATATAGCATATACCTGTATGTCATCTCCTCCTGTATATAGTATATACCTGTGTGTCATCTCCCCTGTATACAGTATATATCTGAGTGTCATCTCCTCCTGCATATAGTATATACCTGCATGTCATATTCTATATATAGCATATACCTGTATGTCATCTCCTCCTGTATATAGTATATACCTGTATGTCATCTCCTCCTGTATATATATGTACCTATATGTCATCTCCTCCTCTATATAGTATATACCTGTGTGTCATCTCTCCTGTATATAGTATATATCTGTGTGTCATCTCCCGTGTATATAGTATATACCTGTGTGTCATCTCCTCCTGTATTAGACCTCGTTCACACGTTATTTGCTCAGTATTTTTACCTCAGTATTTGTAAGCTAAATTGGCAGCCTGATAAATCCCCAGCCAACAGGAAGCCCTCCCCCTGGCAGTATACATTAGCTCACACATACACATAATAGACAGGTCATGTGACTGACAGCTGCTGTATTTCCTATATGGTGCAATTGTTGTTTGTCTGCTTATTAATCAGATTTTTATTTTTGAAGGATAATACCAGACTTGTGTGTGTTTTAGGGCGAGTTTCGTTTGTCAAGTTGTGTGTGTTGAGTTGCGTGTGGCGACATGCATGTAGCGACTTTTGTGAGATGAGTTTTGTGTAGCAACATGCGTGTAGCAACTTTTTGTGTGTCGAGTTACATGTGACAGGTTAGTGTAGCAAGTTGTGTGCAGCAAGTTTTGCGCATGGCGAGTTTTGCGCGTTGCGAGTATTATGTGTGGTGCCTTTTGAGTATGTGCAAGTTTTGTGTGAGGCAACTTTTGCATGTGTTGCAACTTTTGTGCATGTGGCAATTTTTCCGCGTGTGCAAGTTTTGCGTGTGGCGAGTTTTTCATGAGGAGAATTTTGCACTTGTGGCGAGTTTTGCAAGAGCCTAGTTTTTGCATGTGGTGAGTTCTGCGCGTGGCGAGTTTTGAGTGGCGACTTTTGTGTTTTGACTTTTATGTGGCGAGGTTGGTGTATTTGTGGTGAAATGTGTGCTGGGGGTAATATGTGTTCAAGCACGTGGTAGTGTGTGGCGCATTTTGTGTGTGCTCATATCCCCGTGTGTGGTGAGTATCCCATGTCGAGGCCCCACCTTAGCAACTGTACGCTATATACTCTTTGGCGACATCGCTCTCATTCTTTAAGTCCCCCTTGTTCACATCTGGCAGCTGTCAATTTGCCTCCTACATTTTCCTTTCATTTTTTCCCATTATGTAGATAAGGGCAAAATTGTTTGGTGAATTGGAAAGCGCGGGGTTAAAATTTCACCTCACAACATAGCCTATGACGCTCTCGGGGTCCAGACGTGTGACTGTGCAAAATTTTGTTGCTGTAGCTGCGACGGTTCCAACACTTTTCCTTTCACTTTTTCCCCATTATGTAGATAGGGGCAAAATTGTTTGGTGAATTGGAACACGTGGGGTTAAAATTTCACCTCACAACGAAGCCTATGACGCTCTCAGGGTCCCGACGTGTGACTGTGCAAAATTTTGTTTCTGTAGCTGCGACGCCTCCAACACTTTTCCTTTCACTTTTTTCCCCATTATGTAGATAGGGGCAAAATTGTTTGGTGAATTGGAAAGCGCGTGGTTAATATTTCACCTCACAACATAGCCTATGACGCTCTCGGGGTCCAGACGTGTGACTGTGCAAAATTTTGTTGCTGTAGCTGCGACGCTTCCAACACTTTTCCTTTCACTTTTTTCCCCATTATGTAGATAGGGGCAAAATTGTTTGGTGAATTGGAACGCGCGGGGTTAAAATTTCGCCTCACAATATAGCCTATGACACTCTCGGGGTCCAGACGTGTGACTGTGCAAAATTTTGTGGCTGTAGCTGCGACGGTGCAGATGCCAATCCCGGACATACAGACATACACACACACACACACACATTCAGCTTTATATAGTAGACTAGCTGAAGAGCCCGGCGTTGCCTGGGCATAGTAAATATCTGTGGTTAGTTATAGCACCTCACTTCTCTTATTTTCCCATCACGCCTCTCATTTTCCCAATCACATCTTTCATTTTCCCCCTCACATCTCTCATTTTCTCCCTCACACCTCTCATTTTCTCCCTCACTCCTCTCATTCCCCCCTAACACTTGTCATTTCAACCTCACATCTGTCATTTTCTGATCACTCCACTATTTTTCCTCACTCCTCTCATTTTGCACTCACACCTTTTCATTTTCACCTCACACCTCTCATTTTCACCTCATCACCTCAGTATATACATGTTTGTCATCTCCCTTATATATAGTATACATCTGTATGTCATCTCCTGTATATAGTATATACCTGTATGTCATCTCCCCTGTATAAAGTATATACCTGCTGTGTGTCATCTCCCCTATATATAGTATATACCTGAATGTCATCTCCTTCTATATATAGTATATACCTGTATGTCATCTCCTCCTTTATATAGTATATACCTGTGTGTCATCTCCCCTGTATATAGTATATATCTGAGTGTCATCTCCTCCTGCATATAGTATATACCTGCATGTCATCTTCTATATATAGCATATACCTGTATGTCATCTCCTCCTGTATATATTATATACCTGTGTGTCATCTCCCCTGTATACAGTATATATCTGAGTGTCATCTCCTCCTGCATATAGTATATACCTGCATGTCATCTTCTATATATAGCATATACCTGTATGTCATCTCCTCCTGTATATAGTATATACCTGTATGTCATCTCCTCCTGTATATATATGTACCTATATGTCATCTCCTCCTCTATATAGTATATACCTGTATGTCATCTCTCCTGAATATAGTATATATGTGTGTGTCATCTCCCCTGTATATAGTATATACCTGTGTGTCATCTCCTCCTGTATTAGAGCTCGTTCACACGTTATTTGCTCAGTATTTTTACCTCAGTATTTGTAAGCTAAATTGGCAGCCTGATAAATCCCCAGCCAACAGGAAGCCCTCCCCCTGGCAGTATATATTAGCTCACACATACACATAATAGACAGGTCATGTGACTGACAGCTGCCGTATTTCCAATATGGTGCAATTGTTGTAGTTTGTCTGCTTATTAAACAGACTTTTATTTTTGAAGGATAATACCAGACTTGTGTGTGTTTTAGGGCGAGTTTCGTTTGTCAAGTTGTGTGTGTTGAGTTGCGTGTGGCGACATGCATGTAGCGACTTTTGTGAGATGAGTTTTGTGTAGCAACATGCGTGTAGCAACTTTTTGTGTGTCGAGTTACATGTGACAGGTTAGTGTAGCAAGTTGTGTGCAGCAAGTTTTGCGCATGGCGAGTTTTGCGCGTTGCAAGTATTATGTGTGGTGCCTTTTGAGTATGTGCAAGTTTTGTGTGAGGCAACTTTTGCATGTGTTGCAACTTTTGTGCATGTGGCAATTTTTCCAACACTTTTCCTTTCACTTTTTCCCCATTATGTAGATAGGGGCAAAATTGTTTGGTGAATTGGAACGCACGGGGTTAAAATTTCACCTCACAACGAAGCCTATGATGCTCTCAGGGTCCCGACGTGTGACTGTGCAAAATTTTGTTTCTGTAGCTGCGACGCCTCCAACACTTTTCCTTTCACTTTTTTCCCCATTATGTAGATGGGGCAAAATTGTTTGGTGAATTGGAAAGCGCGGGGTTAATATTTCACCTCACAACATAGCCTATGACGCTCTCGGGGTCCAGACGTGTGACTGTGCAAAATTTTGTTGCTGTAGCTGCGACGCTTCCAACACTTTTCCTTTCACTTTTCTCCCCATTATGTAGATAGGGGCAAAATTGTTTGGTGAATTGGAACGCGCGGGGTTAAAATTTCGCCTCACAATATAGCCTATGACACTCTCGGGGTCCAGACGTGTGACTGTGCAAAATTTTGTGGCTGTAGCTGCGACTCCTCCAACACTTTTCCTTTCACTTTTTCCCTATTATGTAGATAGGGGCAAAATTGTTTGGTGAATTGGAAAGCGCGGGGTTAATATTTCACCTCACAACATAGCCTATGACGCTCTCAGGGTCCAGACGTGTGACTGTGCAAAATTTTGTTGCTGTAGCTGCGACGCCTCCTACACTTTTCCTTTCACTTTTTTCCCCATTATGTAGATAGGGGCAAAATTGTTTGGTGAATTGGAAAGCGCGGGGTTAATATTTCACCTCACAACATAGCCTATGACGCTCTCAGGGTCCAGATGTGTGACTGTGCAAAATTTTGTTGCTGTAGCTGCGACGCTTCCAACACTTTTCCTTTCACTTTTCTCCCCATTATGTAGATAGGGGCAAAATTGTTTGGTGAATTGGAACGCGCGGGGTTAAAATTTCGCCTCACAATATAGCCTATGACACTCTCGGGGTCCAGACGTGTGACTGTGCAAAATTTTGTGGCTGTAGCTGCGACTCCTCCAACACTTTTCCTTTCACTTTTTCCCTATTATGTAGATAGGGGCAAAATTGTTTGGTGAATTGGAAAGCGCGGGGTTAATATTTCACCTCACAACGTAGCCTATGACGCTCTCAGGGTCCAGACGTGTGACTGTGCAAAATTTTGTTGCTGTAGCTGCGACGCCTCCAACACTTTTCCTTTCACTTTTTTCCCCATTATGTAGATAGGGGCAAAATTGTTTGGTGAATTGGAAAGCGCGGGGTTAATATTTCACCTCACAACATAGCCTATGACGCTCTCAGGGTCCAGATGTGTGACTGTGCAAAATTTTGTTGCTGTAGCTGCGACGCCTCCAACACTTTTCCTTTCACTTTTTTCCCCATTATGTAGATAGGGGCAAAATTGTTTGGTGAATTGGAAAGCGCGGGGTTAATATTTCACCTCACAACATAGCCTATGACGCTCTCAGGGTCCAGACGTGTGACTGTGCAAAATTTTGTTGCTGTAGCTGCGACGCTTCCAACACTTTTCCTTTCACTTTTTTCCCCATTATGTAGATAGGGGCAAAATTGTTTGGTGAATTGGAACGCGCGGGGTTAAAATTTCGCCTCACAATATAGCCTATGACGCTCTCGGGGTCCAGACGTGTGACTGTGAAAAATTTTGTGGCTGTAGCTGCGACGGTGCAGATGCCAATCCCGGACATACACATATACACACACACACACATTCAGCTTTATATAGTAGATTGCACTACTGGACAATCCTTTTAAAACCCCTCAATGTGAAGAATGAAATAGGAAAAATCATATGTAACTCTGGTCCAGAAGGTAACTAAACTTTTTACGTATTTAATTCTGCACAATAGAGGTTTTCAAAAGGGGCAAAGAGGAAGTTTGTCCAAGAGGGCACAATTGCTTTAATAACTCAAGCTTTCATATTTAGCAGAGATGAGTGGATCTTTTCAAATTCAAATTCGTCCACTTTGATGACTTTGCACCCAAAATTCAATTTGCAGCAAATAAATTAGTTCAAATTTCAATACTGAAAGCTTGTAATTGCTCAGAAAATACCCATTAAACAGAAGAGCAAGATAGAGAACAGAACAGAGAAAGAGAGGACCCTGCTGACCATAAGAGCTTACCCACTAGTGTCATGCCGCTGCCGCTCTGTCATACTCATATGTCCTCGGCGTCCAGGCGTGTGTCCTCAGCTGCAGCGTCCTCTCTCTTTAGCGCTTGCTCCCGTCTTCTGCGGCTCGTCGGGTGCGCACGCACGCCAGGTTCAGTACTGCGCGCGCGCATTTCTAAACTTTCTTCTGGCACCTTCTTCCTGGCCTCTCTATCACCTTGGAGGACTCCCACCCGGAAGTACTGCACAGCGCTGCTATATTAATCGGCTCCTTCCTTTCTCCTGTGCCTGATGATCATTTGTGATTCCAAGTGTTCTTGGCCGCACGGTTACTTGTTACCTTGCTTAATGACTTGGCTGTTTTCTTTGCTCTCCTTAGATCCAGTCCCGTGTCCCTGCATTCCTGCCAGTCCTGTGTCCCTGTATACCTGCCAGTCTTGTTTCTCTGCATACCTGCCAGTTCCGTGTCTCTGCATACCTGCCAGTTCCGTGTCTCTGCATACCTGCCAGTCCTGTGTCTCTGCATACCTGCCAGTCCTGTGTCTCTGCATACCTGCAAGTCCTGTGTCTTTGCATACCTGCCAGCCCCGTGTCCTCTCCACTCTCGTTAGTTCTGTGTTCCTGCCTTATCCGCCCATCCAGTGTCTCTTTCACTCCTGCTTGTCCGGTCTCTCCGTGGATTGCTTTCTTATCCATCTTTGTCTCCCAGCTGCTGAGGCGATAGTCCCCCACGGGCCTGCCCCTAACTCTCCCTGTATAAGGGGCAGTCTATCTTGTCAGCTCGTCCGTGGGTGGGTCGTCGTCACGGTCCAGTGGGTCCACTTTTCGTTTTTTCTATAGAATCCTCACAACTAGAAGGAGAGACTAAGGCTGGAGTCACACTAAATGTCTAAAAAAATTGGTTCAATTCTCACTGCCGAGAGTTACACGAGTGCTCTCCTTATGGTAATATGTGTGTAATGCGTTTGCAATGCGATGATGAGATTTTCCTTCAGCTTCCTGTTCTTGGCTGATGCAATTTCCCGGCTTCAGAAAAATGTGTGCATATTTGTTGCACACTATAAGGATGGTCCGTGTGGCATCTGAGTTTTTATCGCACCCAAAGGCTTGCATTGGCAAGTCTCAGATGATATACAAGTACAATCGCAGCCTGCTGCGATTTTGCTCATATGCCGAATACGCCTGAGAAAAAAAACACAGATCTGGATTGCCTCATTAAATAACATTTGATGTTTTATCGCATAGCACTCAGCCATATTGTACAGTAGTGTGATTTCGGCCTAACCCAGTGATTCTGGAGATGGAAAACAACTCTGCTGAACAAACTGTGCCCAGCTGGGAACCACTGATGTATGATGGCCCAGGTACTGAACTCAACTGCACAACTGTGCTTCAACACTTTGAAAATGGCAACTATTTCTTATTTTTAGCAAATGTGATGCCCCAGGGTCCTGGTTGCCACAGTGGCATTGCTTTCCTCAAGGGGAGAGTGATGTCACACTTGGAAGCGATGGAAGATTCCTTTTAACAGGTAATTAGCACATACAACATCGTTCTGACTCCAGGACAGAAGGGTGAGCTCTACACCCGACTTCAGGGGAGAGCTCTCTCTGGTTGGGATGAGGAGTTAGTTGCTAGGCAGTTGCAAGGCAGTGGGGAAGAATTAGATAATTGGTGCCAGACAACAGACTGGAGGAGTCTGAGGCAGAAGGACGAAGGAAAGGGCCATACAGCCTGAAGTGCTGTAGCTCCTAGATGGCGAGATACAGAAGGAAGAACAACTTTTAGCTAATGTGCCGGAGAGCGAAGCACAGAAGTGTGACCAAAGGGGAGAATAGCTAGGACTGTGCTACATCCCTGATTGAGGGCAGACACCGGTAGCCAGATGTCCGAGGCTTTTCTGGGACTCTAAGACACATAGCAGAAACTGGCAGGACAGCTGGATTATACATCACCTGCTCGCCCTAACACCCAGGAGACACAGTGACACATAGAGCCCGGGTCGTGATAGAGACCATGAAAAAAGGCTCGAGTCCCCTGTTATACGAGTTTGTGTCCCAGTTCAGCAAAGGACAGAGATAACTGAGAGGACCTTGCTACAAAGCCATAGGCAGTAAGGGACTATAACAACACAGTGCTAGAAGGAAGGCTATTAACTCCACCTGATAAAGCTGGACTCTGAATTCGCTTCCAAGCCGGCCGGACCCTGCCAGTACCTGTGATCTGGGGCCCTGGACTGTGGCTACCTGCTGCCATCAGTAAACCAGGTAAAAAGACTGCATAACTGTGTCCTTCATTCTTTTCTGCACCACTTACCATCCTCCATATATTCATCGGGAGCCCTGGGGACCTACTTCATCTGTGGGAAATTATACCATGCCATAACATCACCCCAGAGGACCCCTTTAAGCAGCGTCGGTCCCCACTGACCGAATACCACAGGTGGCGTCACAAACTTTCCTAATTTCAAAAACCCCTTTAAAGACCTTCCCTTTAACATAGGCACCCAGGGCCACGGACTGGGTCGATGCCGCCGTGACACATCCCTTTAAGGACCGGAGTACCCCACGGTCCTGACGGGCGACCCACAAACAGCAAATTTAATCTCAAAATGCTCAAATTTGTTTGGGACCGCACATTTCAGGAAATTCAATTCAAATTCGATCTTCCAAGAATCGATCCGCCTATTTCTAGTTTTTACTTTACTGTTGGCTTCATAAACATGTCCACTATATTTTGATGCTTAGCTAATCATGTGACGTCTGTAGACTACTTCCTTGACTAGCAGTAAGGAGCCAGCACAGGACCATAGAGGTCACAGTCCTCCTTTTATATCCAAAAGCAGAATGTACCACATAGTATTAGTCTTGGATATACACAGTATTACAAGTGCATTGCTTCTCTGCAACAAAAAGGGAGAAACAATACATAGTTCCAATTTTTTATATAGTTAGAGTGAAATTAATGTGCAAAGAGTGGAAAATAATTTAAAAAATCTTGCTCACCTTTTTTTCTGAGCAAAACTCAGAAATGACGAGGGAGGCAATTTATTCGCAATGACATTCACTCAATACCATTTGCAAAATGATTTTTTAATACAATTGAAAATGATTTTCTGTAGAATGCAAAGAAGGGAAAAAAATCTGATGAACTTTTCCATTGGAATGAAACATTGATCAGTTGATCAAATTGTGTGTGATTCTTTTTATGAACTTATAACTGTTTCAGTGCTGGAAACAAACCTATATGACTTATGTTACTGAATGTCTAAGCAAATCACCTATTTGTCTATGTCCTTCTGACTAGGGTTGAGCGAAACGGATCTGACAAATTGAAAACTCGCCGACTTTCGGCAAAGTCGGGTTTTGTGAAACCCGACCCTAGTGTGGGATCGGCCATGAGGTCGGCGATCAGCGTGCCAAAGTCGCGTTTCGTATGACGTTTTCAGCACCATTTCTCATCCAATGAAGGGTGACGAGTGTGGGCAGCGTGATGACATAGGTCTCGGTCCCCACCATCTTAGAGAAGGGCATGACAGTGATTGGCTTGCTTTTTGCGGCGTCACAGGGGCTATAAAGGGGCGTGCACGCTGACCGCCATCTTACTTCTGCCGATCTTAGCATAGGGAGAGGTTGCTGCAGCTGTATCAGAAGAAGGGATATAGTTAGGGAGGGAAGATTAACCCCCAAAATGCTTGTGCTGTAGCGATTTCCACTGTCCAACACCACCTTTTCTTTGCAGGGACAGTGGAGTTTATATTTTTGTGCATCAGCGCTGTAGCTTATTAGGCTGCCTTATAAGGCTCCCTGATAGCTGCATTGCTGTGTGTGCGCCGCTGTGCAAACCAACTGCTTTTTTAAAAGCAAAAATCCTGCTGCTCCTTTCTGCACAGTTCTCTTGTTTATTTGTCCACACTTTTGTGTGCAGCAGTCCTTTTTATTGCTGCCATACTTGTCCTGAGATCATTGTAGGGAGATTGAAATTGTATTACAGCCCTGGTATTTTTTGATATTTCTTCCAGCCACGTTCTGCCACTTTCATTGTATAGTGTAATACACTGGGCCCAAGTTTTGTTGCAGTCTCCCCCCCCCCAAAAGGGAGGTTTAAATTGTCACTAAGTGGATGTACGTCACAGTTCTGTTAGTTTGTCGTACATCTTCCAGCCATGTTCTGCCACTTACATTGCGTAGTGAAATACACTGGGCCTGAGTTTTGTTGCAGTCTCCCCCCCAAAAAAGGGAGATTTAAATTGGCACTAAGTGGATCTACATCAGTTCTGTTAGTTTGTCGTATATCAGCCAGCCACGTTCTGCCACTTACAATGTGTAGCGTAATACACTACGCCTGAGTTTTGTTGCAGTCTCCCCCCCAAAAAAAAGGGAGATTTAAATTCTCCAAATGTTTATATACACCTTCTACCTTGTTTCACAGTACCATATAACGGTTGTTGTTTTGGTTAGATTTTTCCAAAAATGAGGAAGTCTGGTGGAAGAGGCCGTGGGAGGTCGTTGCCAGCTGGTACTGATGGTGGTGGAGCATTTGGTGGTAGTGGGAAAAGCAAAATCACACCAAAGGCTCGAGGTGTTGAGCCAGCGTCATCATCTGGCTACACAAGGCCTCGAAGGCTCCCTTATCTGGAAGTAGGAAAACAGCTTTTAAAGCCGGAGCAGCAGGAAAAAGTTTTGGCTTTCCTTGCTGACTCAGCCTCTAGCTCATTTGCTTCCTCTTCAGAAGTTTCGAAATCTAAAAGCAGCGAGTCGTCAGTGGATGCTCCCAATCTGGAACAAGTCGCTTCCTTGTGTCCTTCACCCAAACCAAAAGTGAAGGATGCGGCAGGCGACACTACAGTTTACTCCATGGAGCTCTTTACACATACCATGCCTGGGTTAGAGAGGGAAATTGTTAAAAGCCCATTACAAGATGAATCGGACATGGAGTGCACAGATGCACAGCCACAGCTAGATTATTATGCTGCTCTATTGACTCAGATCACTACATTGCCCTCGCAGTGTACTGAGCCAGAATCTGACCCTAATGAGACTGTGGTGCCCCATCACGAATGCTATAGCACCTTACACGGTGACACAGAGGAAGATGCACATGACATTGAAGAGGAGGTGATAGATGACCCAGTTGTTGACCCAGATTGGCAGCCATTGGGGGAAGAGGGTGCCGCTGCCAGTAGCTCGGAAGCGGAGGAGGATGATCCGCAGCAGCCATCTACATCGCAACAGCTTCATCTGGCAGGCCCGTATCTGGCCAAAAATGTTTGTCAAAACCAAAAACAGTTTTAGGACAGCGTGGCCATCTGGTGAAAGTAGCACAGCGTGCAATGCCTGAAAAGGTAAACCATAGTAGGAAGAGTGCAGTGTGGGAATTTTTTAACCAAGATCCGAATGATCAGTGGAAAGTTATCTGTAAGAAGTGCTCAAAGACCTTTAGCAGAGGGAAGAATCTCCTAAATTTAAATACAACGTGCATGCATAGACATTTAACCAGCATGCACTTGCAAGCCTGGACTAACTACCAAACGTCCAGTACCATTGGTGCCTGCCCGTGTATGTGTATCCTTCCACAAATAAATTACAGCACGCCTCTGTTCGCACAGCCTCTGAAGCATGTGCAGCGTGGAGTTCCACCTTGTTGCAACGTCGGTTATTAGGCAGTGCTGGGGAAGATTCAACGATCGCTGATGGTTCTGCAAATGGCTGGAGTGTATGGGCGACCGGCAGATGTGCGAGCAAAGTCTTCGCACCTTCAGGAGCAGGGCTGGTAACTCCGGATAATTTTTTCAGGAAGCACTGCACCACCAGGTTCAAGGTGTGAGCCAGGCAAAGTATGTGTTTCAGTTCTGAAAGGGCTATGGCAGCCATAAAATTCCTTCCGTTATCACTCACTACCTTGTCTGCCTCAAGATGTACACTACCCAGCCATGACTGAGTTTCTTGCTGCAAGTACTCGGCCAGTGTCTGTTGTTGCCCAAACACTTCATTTGTAGCACAGCCTGCTGACGCTTACCACTAGCTGTTCCATAATGGGACACCTTGTGTGCAACACTGGCAGCTGTGGATGGAGTGATCGTGTGACTGCGCTCTGTGGACGAGCTTTCACTTCTGGAGGAGGAGGAGGAGGGGTGGCGAACGCCTACAGCAAACTGTTTCCTAGACCGTGGGCTAGGCAGAACTGTCCCACTATGGCTGTCCCCTGTGGACCCTGCATCCACCACATTAACCAAGTGTGCCGTGATGGACACATAACGTCCCTGGCCATGCCTACTGGTCCATGCATCTGTTGTGAGATGCACCATTCTACTGACTGCTTGCCTCAGTGCATGGACAATGTGGTCTTTGACATGCTGGTGGAGGGCTGGGATGGCTTTTCTCGCAAAGAAGTGTCGACTGGGTAGGTCATAGGGTGGTACTGCGTAGGCCATCAGGGCATTGAAAGCTTCGCTTTCAACCAACCAGTAGGGCATCATCTCTAACGAGATTAGTTTAGCAATGTGGGCGTACAAACCCTGTGTACACGGATGACAGGATGAGTACTTTCTTTTCCTAACAAGAGTCTCTTGTAGGGTGAGCTGGACTGGAGAGCTGCATATGGTGGAACTAGCGGCGGTGGTGATGGACATGGCAGATTGAGAGAGGGTTGGTAATGGTATTCTCGCTGTTGGCCTACATACAGTGTTTCCTACCAAGAACCTGGTGATTCCCTGACTGTTTTGGCCTTGCGACAAAACCTCCACATTTGCTGCAGGTGGTGTGGTAAACGGTGGGCTTGTTGCAACGTCGATGATTAGGCGATGCTGGGGAAGGTTCAAAGATCGCTGATGGTTCTGCATACGGCTGGAGTGTACGGGCGAACGGCGGATGTGCGAGCAAAGTCTGCGCACCTTCAGGAGCAGGTCGGGTAACCCCGGATAACTTTTCAGGAAGCACTGCACCACCAGGTTTAAGGTGTGAGCCAGGCAAGGAATGTGTTTCAGTTGTGAAAGGGCTATGGCAGCCATAAAATTCCTTCCGTTATCACTCACTACTTTTCCTGCCTCAAGATGTACACTGCCCAGCCATGACTGAGTTTCTTGATGGAAGAACTCAGACAGAACTTCCGCGGTGTGTCTGTCGCCCAAACACTTCATTGCCAATACAGCCTGCTGACGCTTGCCACTAGCTATTCCATAATGGGACACCTCGTGTGCAACAGTGGCAGCTGCGGATGAAGTGGTCATGCGACTGCGGTCTGTGGACGAGCTCTCGCTTCTGCTGGAGGACGAAGAGGAGGAGGAGGGGGGGCGAACGCCTACAGCCAACTGTTTCCTAGACCGTGGGCTAGGCAGAACTGTCCCAATATTGCTGTCCTCTGTGGACCCTGCATCCACCACATTAACCCAGTTTGCGGTGATGGTCACGTAACAGCCCCTGGCCATGCCTACTGGTCCATGCATCTGTTGTCAGGTGCACCTTTCTACTCACAGATTGCCTGAGTGCATGGACAATGCGTTCTTTTACATGCTGGTGGAGGGCTGGGATGGCTTTTCTCAAAAAGTGTCGACTGGGTAGCTTGTAGCGTGGTACAGCATAGTCCATCAGGGCTGTGAAAGCTTTGCTTTCAACTAACCGATAGGGCATCATCTCTAACGAGATTTGTTATGTTTGCTAATGACAGGTGTTATGAAGGCAATCCAGAAACACAGTGTGCTTAGCGATCAGAGCGCACACAGTGATCTGACAAATACCCAAAAATACAAGAACGAGCTCTGAGACGTGGAAACTCTGTAGACTGCACACCTGATCCTATCCTAAACACAACTAAAAGCGGCTGTGGATTGCGCCTAACAACTACCTAGGCAACTCGGCACAGCCTAAGAAACTAGCTAGCCTGAAGATAGAAAAATAGGCCTGACTTGCCCCAGAGAAATTCCCCAAAGGAAAAGGCAGCCCCCCACATATAATGACTGTGAGTAAGATGAAAAGACAAAACGTAGGGATGAAATAGATTCAGCAAAGTGGGGCCCGATATTCTAGGACAGAGCGAGGACAGTAAAGCGAACTTTGCAGTCTACAAAAAACCCTAAAGCAAAACCACGCAAAGGGGGCAAAAAAAAACCCACCGTGCCGAACTAACGGCACGGCGGTACACCCTTTGCGTCTCAGAGCTTCCAGCAAAACAAAAGACAAGCTGGACAGAAAAAAAGCAACAAAAAAACAAAAAGCACTTAGCTATACAGAGCAGCAGGTCACAGGAACAATCAGGAGAAGCTCAGATCCAACACTGAAACATTGACAAGGAGCAAGGATAGCAGCATCAGGCGGAGTTAAGTAATGAAGCAGTTAACGAGCTCACCAGAACACCTGAGGGAGGAAGCTCAGAAGCTGCAGTACCACTTGTGACCACAGGAGTGAATTCAGCCACAGAATTCACAACAGTACCCCCCCCTTGAGGAGGGGTCACCGAACCCTCACCAGAACCCCCAGGCCGACCAGGATGAGCCGCATGAAAGGCACGAACAAGATCGGGAGCATGGACATCAGAGGCAAAAACCCAGGAATTATCTTCCTGAGCATAACCCTTCCATTTAACCAGATACTGGAGTTTCCGTCTAGAAACACGAGAATCCAAAATCTTCTCCACAATATACTCCAATTCCCCCTCCACCAAAACCGGGGCAGGAGGCTCAACAGATGGAACTATAGGTGCCACGTAACTCCGCAACAACGACCTATGGAATACATTATGTATGGAAAAGGAGTCTGGAAGGGTCAAACGAAAAGACACAGGATTGAGAACCTCAGAAATCCTATACGGACCAATAAAACGAGGTTTAAATTTAGGAGAGGAAACCTTCATAGGAATATGACGAGAAGATAACCAAACCAGATCCCCAACACGAAGTCGGGGACCCACACGGCGTCTGCGAATAGCGAAAAGTTGAGCTTTCTCCTGGGACAAGATCAAATTGTCCACTACCTGAGTCCAGATCTGCTGCAACCTATCCACCACAGAATCCACACCAGGACAGTCCGAAGACTCAACCTGTCCTGAAGAGAAACGAGGATGGAACCCAGAATTGCAAAAAAATGGAGAAACCAAGGTAGCCGAGCTGGCCCGATTATTAAGGGCGAACTCAGCCAACGGCAAAAAGGACACCCAATCATCCTGGTCTGCAGAAACAAAACATCTCAGATATGTTTCCAAGGTCTGATTGGTTCGTTCGGTCTGGCCATTAGTCTGAGGATGGAAAGCCGAGGAAAAGGATAGGTCAATGCCCATCCTACCACAAAAGGCTCGCCAAAACCTTGAAACAAACTGGGAACCTCTGTCAGAAACAATATTCTCAGGAATGCCATGCAACCGAACCACATGCTGAAAGAACAAAGGTACCAAATCAGAGGAGGAAGGCAATTTAGCCAAGGGCACCAGATGGACCATTTTAGAAAAGCGATCACAGACCAACCAAATGACTGACATCTTTTGAGAAACGGGAAGGTCAGAAATGAAATCCATCAAAATATGTGTCCAAGGCCTCTTTGGGACCGGCAAGGGCAAAAGCAACCCACTGGCACGAGAACAGCAGGGCTTAGCCCTAGCACAAATCCCACAGGACTGCACAAAAGTACGTACATCCCGTGACAGAGATGGCCACCAGAAGGATCTAGCCACTAACTCTCTGGTACCAAAGATTCCAGGATGACCAGCCAACACCGAACAATGAAGTTCAGAGATAAGTTTATTAGTCCACCTATCAGGGACGAACAGTTTCTCTGCTGGACAACGATCAGGTTTATTCGCCTGAAATTTTTGCAGCACCCGCCGCAAATCAGGGGAGATGGCAGACACAATGACTCCTTCCTTGAGGATACCCGCTGGCTCAGATAAACCCGGAGAGTCGGGCACAAAACTCCTAGACAGAGCATCCGCCTTCACATTTTTAGAGCCCGGAAGGTACGAAATCACAAAGTCGAAGCGGGCAAAAAATAACGACCAACGGGCCTGTCTAGGATTCAAGCGCTTGGCAGACTCGAGATAAGTCAAGTTCTTATGATCAGTCAATACCACCACGCGATGCTTAGCTCCTTCAAGCCAATGACGCCACTCCTCGAATGCCCACTTCATGGCCAGCAACTCTCGATTGCCCACATCATAATTACGCTCAGCGGGCGAAAACTTCCTGGAAAAGAAAGCACATGGTTTCATCACTGAGCAATCAGAACCTCTCTGTGACAAAACCGCCCCTGCTTCAATCTCAGAAGCATCAACCTCGACCTGGAACGGAAGAGAAACATCTGGCTGACACAACACAGGGGCAGAACAAAAACGACGCTTCAACTCCTGAAAAGCTTCCACAGCAGCAGAAGACCAATTAACCAAATCAGCACCCTTCTTGGTCAAATCGGTCAATGGTTTGGCAATGCTAGAAAAATTACAGATGAAGCGACGATAAAAATTAGCAAAGCCCAGGAACTTTTGCAGACTTTTCAGAGATGTCGGCTGAATCCAATCCTGGATGGCTTGGACCTTAACTGGATCCATCTCGATAGTAGAAGGGGTAAAGATGAACCCCAAAAATGAAACTTTCTGCACACCGAAGAGACACTTTGATCCCTTCACAAACAAAGAGTTAGCACGCAGGACCTGAAAAACCATTCTGACCTGCTTCACATGAGACTCCCAATCATCTGAGAAGATCAAAATGTCATCCAAGTAAACAATCAGGAATTTATCCAGATACTCACGGAAGATGTCATGCATAAAAGACTGAAACACAGATGGAGCATTGGCAAGTCTGAACGGCATCACTAGATACTCAAAATGACCCTCGGGCGTATTGAATGCAGTTTTCCATTCATCTCCTTGCCTGATTCTCACCAGATTATACGCACCACGAAGATCTATCTTAGTGAACCAACTAGCCCCCTTAATCCGAGCAAACAAGTCAGATAACAATGGCAAGGGATACTGAAATTTAACAGTGATCTTATTAAGAAGGCGGTAATCAATACACGGTCTCAGCGAACCATCCTTCTTGGCTACAAAGAAGAACCCTGCTCCCAGTGGTGAAGACGATGGGCGAATATGTCCCTTCTCCAGGGATTCCTTCACATAACTGCGCATAGCGGCGTGTTCGGGCACGGATAAATTAAATAATCGACCTTTAGGGAATTTACTACCAGGAATCAAATTGATAGCACAATCACAATCCCTATGCGGAGGTAGAGCATCGGACTTGGGCTCTTCAAATACATCCTGATAATCAGACAAGAACTCTGGGACCTCAGAAGGGGTGGATGACGAAATCGACAAAAATGGAACATCACCATGTACCCCCTGACAACCCCAGCTGGATACCGACATGGAATTCCAATCCAATACTGGATTATGGGTTTGTAGCCATGGCAACCCCAACACGACCACATCATGCAGATTATGCAACACCAGAAAGCGAATAACTTCCTGATGTGCAGGAGCCATGCACATGGTCAGCTGGGCCCAGTATTGAGGTTTATTCTTGGCCAAAGGTGTAGCATCAAATCCTCTCAATGGAATAGGACACCGCAAAGGCTCCAAGAAAAACCCACAACGTTTAGCATAATCCAAATCCATCAGATTCAGGGCAGCGCCCGAATCCACAAACGCCATGACAGAAAACGACGACAAAGAGCATATCAAGGTAATGGACAGAAGGAATTTGGACTGTACAGTACCAATGACGGCAGACCTAGCGGACCGCTTAGTGCGCTTAGGACAATCAGAAATAGCATGAGTGGAATCACCACAGTAGAAACACAGACCATTCAGACGTCTGTATTCCTGCCGTTCAACTCTAGTCATAGTCCTATCGCACTGCATAGGCTCAGGTTTAACCTCAGGCAGTACCGCCAAATGGTGCACAGATTTACGCTCGCGCAAGCGTCGACCGATCTGAATGGCCAAAGACAAAGACTCATTCAAACCAGCAGGCATAGGAAATCCCACCATGACATCCTTAAGAGCCTCAGAGAGACCCTTTCTGAACAAAGCTGCCAGCGCAGATTCATTCCACTGAGTGAGTACTGACCATTTCCTAAATTTCTGACAATATACTTCTATATCATCCTGACCCTGGCACAAAGCCAGCAAATTTTTCTCAGCCTGATCCACTGAATTAGGCTCATCGTACAGCAATCCGAGCGCCAGGAAAAACGCATCGACACTACTCAATGCAGGGTCTCCTGGCGCAAGAGAAAATGCCCAGTCTTGAGGGTCGCCGCGCAAAAAAGAAATAATAATCAAAACCTGTTGAATAGGATTACCAGAAGAATGAGGTTTCAAGGCCAGAAATAGCTTACAATTATTTTTGAAACTTAGAAACTTAGTTCTATCTCCAAAAAACAAATCAGGAATAGGAATTCTTGGTTCTAACATAGATTTCTGATCAATAGTATCTTGAATTTTTTGTACATTTATAACGAGATTATCCATTGAAGAGCACAGACCCTGAATATCCATGTCCACACCTGTGTCCAGAATCACCCAAATGTCTAGGGGAAAAAAAAAAAAGTGAACACAGAGCTGAGAAAAAAAAAAAAAAAAATGATGTCAGAACTTTCTCTTTCCCTCTATTGAGAATCATTAGTTTTGGCTCCTTGTACTGTTATGTTTGCTAATGACAGGTGTTATGAAGGCAATCCAGAAACACAGTGTGCTTAGCGATCAGAGCGCACACAGTGATCTGACAAATACCCAAAAATACAAGAACGAGCTCTGAGACGTGGAAACTCTGTAGACTGCACACCTGATCCTATCCTAAACACAACTAAAAGCGGCTGTGGATTGCGCCTAACAACTACCTAGGCAACTCGGCACAGCCTAAGAAACTAGCTAGCCTGAAGATAGAAAAATAGGCCTGACTTGCCCCAGAGAAATTCCCCAAAGGAAAAGGCAGCCCCCCACATATAATGACTGTGAGTAAGATGAAAAGACAAAACGTAGGGATGAAATAGATTCAGCAAAGTGGGGCCCGATATTCTAGGACAGAGCGAGGACAGTAAAGCGAACTTTGCAGTCTACAAAAAACCCTAAAGCAAAACCACGCAAAGGGGGCAAAAAAAAACCCACCGTGCCGAACTAACGGCACGGCGGTACACCCTTTGCGTCTCAGAGCTTCCAGCAAAACAAAAGACAAGCTGGACAGAAAAAAAGCAACAAAAAAACAAAAAGCACTTAGCTATACAGAGCAGCAGGTCACAGGAACAATCAGGAGAAGCTCAGATCCAACACTGAAACATTGACAAGGAGCAAGGATAGCAGCATCAGGCGGAGTTAAGTAATGAAGCAGTTAACGAGCTCACCAGAACACCTGAGGGAGGAAGCTCAGAAGCTGCAGTACCACTTGTGACCACAGGAGTGAATTCAGCCACAGAATTCACAACAGTACCCCCCCCTTGAGGAGGGGTCACCGAACCCTCACCAGAACCCCCAGGCCGACCAGGATGAGCCGCATGAAAGGCACGAACAAGATCGGGAGCATGGACATCAGAGGCAAAAACCCAGGAATTATCTTCCTGAGCATAACCCTTCCATTTAACCAGATACTGGAGTTTCCGTCTAGAAACACGAGAATCCAAAATCTTCTCCACAATATACTCCAATTCCCCCTCCACCAAAACCGGGGCAGGAGGCTCAACAGATGGAACCATAGGTGCCACGTAACTCCGCAACAACGACCTATGGAATACATTATGTAAGACAAGCTGGACAGAAAAAAAGCAACAAAAAAACAAAAAGCACTTAGCTATACAGAGCAGCAGGTCACAGGAACAATCAGGAGAAGCTCAGATCCAACACTGAAACATTGACAAGGAGCAAGGATAGCAGCATCAGGCGGAGTTAAGTAATGAAGCAGTTAACGAGCTCACCAGAACACCTGAGGGAGGAAGCTCAGAAGCTGCAGTACCACTTGTGACCACAGGAGTGAATTCAGCCACAGAATTCACAACAGAGATTAGTCTAGCAATGTGGGCATTCAAACCCTGTGTACGCGGATGAGAGGATGAGTACTTCATTTTCCTAACGAGAGTCTCTTGTAGGGTGAGCTAGACTGGAGAGCTGCATATGGTGGAACTAGGGGGGGGGGTGCCGGTGGACATGGCAGACTGAGAGAGGGTTGGTGATGGTATTCTTGCTGTTGGTCTACCTACAGTGTTTCCTACCAAGAACCTTGTGATTCTCTGACTGGTTTGGCCATGCTGCTGGTGGTGTCCTAACCGGAGGGCTTACTGTGAGGGAAGCAATGTAGCATTGCTGACTATATCTCTACTGCATATGCATTTTTTACTCAATAAAATAACTATACCAGCTTACCCCGGGGGGGATCACTGTAAAAATACTCTCCATTTATTGGGTAAAAAATGCATATGCAGTAGAGATATACTGTAAAGAGCACTATGCATTTTAACTTCCATTCCAAGTTCTAAAGTCCATACATATTTTAACTTGAATTTAAAAAGAAACTGTCAGCAGGATTTGCTAAGTAAACTACAGACATTGTCATGTTGCCCCTGTTATATTGATACCAGGTGTGAAGAAATCCGTCTTGTGCTTTTTGCAGTGATGGGCGAGCACTAAAATGCTCAGGTGCCCATTGATCGGGTCAAGCAATTTGGAAAACTCCCGTACTCGACCCGAGCAACGAGCCCAATGTAAGTCTAAGGGAAACCCGAGTATTTTTACCGTGATCCCCTCGGGGGTCCTTTTACGGTCTGAAAACATCTGAAAATGAAGGAAACATTGCTCAAATAGGAACATCATGGGGATCACCCCAGAAGCCTTTCTGACTCCTAGGTCACAGCTGTAAGCAATGTTGTCAGAGTTTCACACCATTTTTACAGGTGCACCAAAAAACATACAAAAACTAAACCAAAATGGATTTTGCTGGGAAACATGTTAAGGTAGATCCTTTCCAGGGTAATGACTTGTCAGTGAGTGACGAACCCCAATACCTCTTTCATGAGAGGTACAGGAGGGCTTCCTGAAAGATGTTGCATTGAATGCAAGGCCTGCCCTGCTATCAAGTCATATGCACCCCAAGAATCTTTTGAACCCAAGCACTGGATTGCCACAGGAAAATACACTTCACATTAGTCATTTTGTAATCCCATACTGTTTTCTTATGTATTGACTGCAAGGCCTGCTGTGCTACCAAGTCATATGCACCCCAATAAGCCTTTGAACCCAGGTACTGGATGGCCACAGGAAACCCACTTCCCATTATTCAGTTGGTCCTGCCATCCTGTTTTCTTATGAATTAACAGCAAGGCCTGCCCTGCTACCAAGTCATATGCACCCCAATAAGGCTTTGAATGCAGGTACTGGATGGAACAGGAAAACCCACTTTGCATTATTCAGTTGGTCCTACCATACTGTTTTCTTATGCATTAACTGCAGGGCTAAAAAGGGGCGTGCACGCCGACCGCCATCTTACTGCTGCTGATCTGAGCATAGGGAGAGGTTGCTGCAGCTTCTTCAGAAGCAGGGATAGTGTTAGGCAGGGTACATTAACCCCCAAACCGCTTGTGCTGTAGCGATTTCCACTGTCCAACACCACCTTTTCTTTGCAGGGACAGTGGAGGCTAGATTTTTCTTCATCAGCTCTGTAGCTTATTGGGCTGCCCTAGAAGGCTCCCTGATAGCTGCATTGCTGTTTGTACGCTGCTGTGCAAACCAACTGCTTTTTTCAAAGCACAAATCCTGTTGCTCCTTCCTTTCTGCACAGCTATCTTGTTTGTTTGTCCACACTTTTGTGTGCAGCAGTCCTTTTTATTGCTGCCTGCCATACTTTTCTGAGATTATTGTAGGGAGATAGTAATTGTAGTACAGTCCCTTTTTTTATTTATTTTTTTATATATCTTCAAGCCACTTTCTGCCCCTGAAACTGTGTAGTGTAAAACAGTGAGCCTGCATTTTTCTGCACTGTCCCACACCAAAAAAGGGAGATTTATATTACCAATCAGTGCATCTGCGCCAGTCCTGTCTGCGGTATCTCTGTCAGTCATTTTCTGCCACAGAAACTATACTGTAATACAGTGGGCCTGATTTATTCACTAGTCTCCCATATAAAAAAGGGGAGATTAATATTGCCTAATCTGTGCATCTGTGCCAGTCCTGTCTGTGGTATCTGTCAGTCATTTTCTGCCACAGAAACTATACTGTAATAGAGTGGGCCTGATTTATTCACTAGTCTCCCATATAAAAAAGGGGAGATTAATATTGGCAAGTCTGTGCATCTGT
This sequence comes from Ranitomeya imitator, assembly GCF_032444005.1. NCBI lineage: Eukaryota > Metazoa > Chordata > Amphibia > Anura > Dendrobatidae > Ranitomeya > Ranitomeya imitator. Next base: position 238,130,920 of record NC_091284.1, read on the forward strand.
GCCAGTCCTGTCTGTGGTATCTGTCAGTCATTTTCTGCCACAGAAACTATATTGTAATACAGTGGGCCTGATTTATTCACTAGTCTCCCATATAAAAAAAGGGGAGATTAATATTGCCTGATCTGTGCATCTGTGCCAGTCCTGCCTGTGGTAGCTGTCAGTCATTTTCTGCCACAGAAACTATACTATAATACAGTGGGCCTGATTTATTCACTAGTCTCCCATATAAAAAAAGGGGAGATTAATATTGGCAAATCTGTACATCTGTGCTAGTCCTGTCTGTGGTATCTGTCAGTCATTTTCTGCCACAGAAACAGTGGTGGATGATCGCCGCATACTTAATTTGGTGAAGAAGAACCCGTTCACAACATCAACTGAAGTCCAGAACACTCTCAGTGAAGTAGGTGTATCTGTCTCTAAGTCAACAGTAAAGAGAAGACTCCATGACAGTAAATACAAAGGGTTCACATCTAGATGCAAACCATTCATCAATACCAAAAATAGACAGGCCAGAGTTAAATTTGCAGAAAAACACCTCAAGAAGCCAGCTCAGTTCTGGAAAAGTATTCTATGGACAGATGAGACAAAGATCAACCTGTACCAGAATGATCGGAAGAAAAAAGTTTGGAGAAGAAAGGGAACGGCACATGATCCAAGGCACACCACATCCTCTGTAAAACATGGTGGAGGCAACGTGATGGCATGGGCATGCATGGCTTTCAATGGCACTGGGTCACTTGTGTTTATTGATGACATAAGAGCAGACAAGAGTAGCCGGATGAATTCTGAAGTGTACCGGGATATACTTTCAGCCCAGATTCAGCCAAATGCTGCAAAGTTGATTGGACGGCGCTTCATAGTACAGATGGACAATGACCCCAAGAATACAGCCAAAGCTACCCAGGAGTTCATGAGTGCCAAAAAGTGGAACATTCTGCAATGGCCAAGTCAATCTCCAGATCTAAACCCAATTGAGCATGCATTTCACTTGCTCAAATCCAGACTTAAGACGGAAAGACCCACAAACAAGCAAGACCTGAAGGCTGCAGCTGTAAAGGCCTGGCAAAGCATTAAGAAGGAGGAAACCCAGCGTTTGGTGATGTCCATGGGTTCCAGACTTAAGGCAGTGATTGCATCCAAAGGATTTGCAACAAAATATTGAAAATAAAAATATTTTGTTTGGGTTATGTTTATTTGTCCAATTACTTTTGACCTCCTAAAATGTGGAGTGTTTGTAAAGAAATGTGTACAGTTCCTACATTTTCTATCAGATATTTTTGTTCAACCCTTCAAATTAAACGTTACAATCTGCACTTGAATTCTGTTGTAGAGGTTTCATTTCAAATCCAATGTGGTGGCATGCAGAGCCCAACTCGCGAAAATTGTGTCACTGTCCAAATATTTCTGGCCCTAACTGTATATTGCCACTGAGTGCATCTGCGTCAGTCATCCACTTTCTGCCACTCAAACTGGGTAGTGTAATACAGTGGGCCTGATTTTTTCCTGCATTCTCCCACACATAAAAAAGGGAGATTTATATTGCCACTCAGTGCATCTGCGTCAGTCCTGTTTGTGGCATATCTGTCATCCACTTTCTGCCACTCAAACTGGGTAGTGTAATACAGTGGGCCTGATTTTTTCCTGCATTCTCCCACACATAAAAAAGGGAGATTTATATTGCCACTCAGTGCATCTGCGTCAGTCCTGTTTGTGGCATATCTGTCATCCACTTTCTGCCACTCAAACTGGGTAGTGTAATACAGAGGGCCTGATTTTTTTCCTGCATTCTCCCACACATAAAAAAGGGAGATTTATATTGCCACTGAGTGCATCTGCGTCAGTCCTGTTTGTGTCATATCTGTCATCCACTTTCTGCCACTCAAACTGTGTAGTGTAATACAGTGGGCCTGATTTTTTCCTGCATTCTCCCACACATAAAAAAGGGAGATTTATATTGCCACTGAGTGCATCTGCGTCAGTCCTGTTTGTGTCATATCTGTCATCCACTTTCTGCCACTCAAACTGTGTAGTGTAATACAGTGGGCCTGATTTTTTCCTGCATTCTCCCACACATAAAAAAGGGAGATTTATATTGCCACTAAGTGCATCTGCGTGAGTCCTGTTTGTGGCATATCTGTCAGCCACTTTCTGACACAGAAACTGTGTAGTGTAATATAGTGGGCCCGATTTTCCCAGCAGTCTCACACACCTATAAAGGGAGATTTAAATTCACAAGAAGTTTGCGTCCACCTTGTAACTGGTTTTACAGTACCAAATACCGTTTGTTAGTTTGGTTACATATTTCCAAATATGAGGAAGTCTGGTGGAAGAGGTCGTGGCCGTGGGCGATCATTGCCAGCTGGTAATGATGGTAGTGGTGGTGGAGCATCAGCTGGTCGTGGGAAAAGCAATATAGCACCTAAGTCTCGAGTTGTTCAGCCACCGTCATCATCTGGCCACACAAGGCCTCGAACGCTCCCTTTTCTGGGAGTAGGAAAACCGCTTTTAAAGCCGGAGCAGCAGGAACAAGTTTTGGCTTTCCTTGCTGACTCTGCCTCTAGCTCTTTTGCCTCCTCAGAAAGTGCAAAATGCAAAAGCAGCGCGTTGTCAGTAAATGTTCCCGGTCAGGGACAAGTTGCTTCCTTGTGTTCTTCACCCAGAACAACAGAAGGATGCGTCAGGCGACACAACGGGTTACTCCATGGAGCTCTTTACACATACCGTTCCTGGGTTAGAAAGGGAAATTGTTAACAGGCCATGCACAGATGCACAGCCACAGCCACATTATTATGCTGTTCCTTTGACTCAGATCACAACATTGCCCTCGCAGTGTACTGATCCAGAATCTGACCCTGATAAGACTATAGAGCTCCGTCACGAATGCTATTGCACCGGTTTACACGGTGACACAGAGGAAGTTGCACACGAGATAGAAGAGGAGGTCATAGATGACCCAGTTGTTGACCCCGATTGGCAGCCATTGGGGGAACAGGGTGCAGCTGGCAGTAGCTCTGAAGTGGAGGAGGAGGAGCCGCAGCAGGCATCAACATCGCAACAGGTTCCATCTGGCAGGCAAGTATCTGGCCAAAAATGTGTGGCAAAACCAAAAACAGTTGAAGGACAGCGTGGCCATCCGGTTAAAGTAGCTCAGTGTGCAATGCCTGAAAAGGTATCTGATAGTTGGAAGAGTGCAGTCTGGCATTTTTTTAACCAAGATCCAAATGATCAGTGCAAAGTCATCTGTAAGAAATGCTCAAGGACCTTCAGCAGAGGTCAGAATGTTAAAAATCTAAATACAAGTTGCATGCGTAGACATTTAACCACCATGCACTTGCAAGCCTGGACTAACTACAAAACGTCCCTTAACATTGTTGCACCCTCTCACAATGAAGCTAGTCAGCAACGCTACATCCCTTCCCTCACTGTAAGCCCACCGTTTACCACACCACCTGCAGCAAATGTGGAGGTTTCGTCGCAAGGCCAAAGCAGTCAGGGAATCACCAGGTTCTTGGTAGGAAACACTGTATGTAGGCCAACAGCTAGAATACCATCACCAACCCTCTCTCCGTCTGCCATGTCCACCGGCACCCCCGCTATTTCCACCATATGCAGCTCTCCAGTCCAGCTCACCCTACAAGAGACTCTCGTTAGGAAAAGGAAGTACTCATCCTCTCATCCGCGTACACAGGGTTTGAACACCCAAATTGCTAGACTAATCTCGTTAGAGATGATGCCCTACCGGTTAGTTGAAAGCAAAGCTTTCAAAGCCCTGATTGACTGTGCTGTACCACGCTACATGCTACGAAGTCAACAATTCTTTTCGAGATAAGCCATCCCAGCCCTCCACCAGCATGTAAAAGACTGCATTGTTTGTCCATGCACTCAGGCAATCTGTGAGTAGAAAGGTGCACCTGACAACAGATGCATGGACCAGTAGGCATGGCCAGGGGCGTTATGTGTCCATCACAGTACACTGGGTTAATGTGGTGGATGCAGGGTCCACATGGGACAGCAATATTGGGACAATTCTGCCTAGCCCACGGTCTAGGAAACAGTTGGCTGTAGGCGTTCGCCCCCCTCCTCCTCGTCCTCCAGCAGAAGCGAGAGCTCGTCCACAGACCGCAGTCGCACGACCACTCCATCCGCAGCTGCCACTGTTGCACACGAGGTGTCCCATTATGGAACCGCTAGAGGCAAGCATCAGCAGGCTGTATTGACAATGAAGTGTTTGGGCGACAACAGAACACCGCGGAAGTTCTGTCCGAGTTCTTGCAGCTAGAAACTCAGTCATGGCTGGGCAGTGTACATCTTGAGGCAGGCAAGGTAGCGAGTGATAACGGAAGGAATTTTATGGCTGCCATAGCCCTTTCAGAACTAAAACACATTCCTTGCCTGGCTCATACCTTAAACCTGGTGGTGCAGTGCTTCCTGAAAAGTTATCCGGGGTTACCCGACCTGCTCCTGAAGGTGCGCAGACTTTGCTCGCACATCCGCCGTTCGCCCGTACACTCCAGCCGTATGCAGAACCATCAGCGATCTTTGAACCTTCTCCAGCATCGCCTAATCATCGACGTTGCAACAAGGTGGAACTCCACACTGCACATGCTTCAGAGGCTGTGCGAACAGAGGCGTGCTGTTGTGCATTTGTGGGAGGATACACATACACGGGCAGGCAATTGGATGGCAGACATGGAGTTGTCAGGTGTGCAGTGGTCGAAGCTACAAGACCTGTGTCAAGTCCTTCAGTGTTTTGAGGAATGCACATGGCTGGTTAGTAAAGAAAAGGGGGTAAAACCACACAAATATAGATAATACACAGGTAATAAATATAATAATATAAAATTCCTAGTGAAGTGCGGTTTAAAAGGCAGTGGAGACCACTAAATAACAAGGAAAAAGCACCAAACCCAGAAAAGGAACCAAAGAAAAGAGAGAGATGCCAGCACGGAGTTCATATAGGTGTATCTTTATTGAGGCAGCAGCAAGTCAAATTACAAAAAATGAAAACAATATATAAAAATTTAATACAAAAAATATATAAAAGAAAATAGTGTAACACGAGACAACCAATAAGGTACAAAATAATTCATATACAAAAAGAGACCTGATATTATATAGTATATATTATGCAATATGTCCGGAATAAGAATGATAAAAATGGTAAAAACGATCTTGGGACGTAGAAACAGTGAAAAAATACTTGTTAAAAATGTGAAAAAATAGCTATAAAGTGCAATATCAAGCAAAAAATAGATAACATTTTTTTTATATATATATATAAAGTGCATAAGTGTCACAGCCAAGAATGGGGGAGGGGAAGTATCTGTTGGTAAGACACAAAGGTCCCACAGTGTATTCAGTAAAACGTGGCTAGTATCTGTGACAAATGTCATACAATAACCACAGTGTGGTAATAAAGTGAGATAGTGCCAATACTGAGAAAAGGGGGATGGGGAGGAGGAAAAAACAGTGTGAATATAACACAGCTGTCCCAGACGTACCATAGATCAAGGAGGAGTAGCTAGTTATAATGGTCCGGACACAAAGAGTACCTTATAATATCGGTGTCAGCATGCACACGCGCCCCAACGCGCGTTTCGGTAGAAATTCCTGACGTCTGCGTCTGCAGCCGAGGACGGGGGAAGCCTTGATGACAGTTAGCCATTGTCTGGTCAGGGAAGTCTACTGGACGAGGTGGCAGGCGAAGAGAAGGAGGACGAGGAGGATGATGGGGATGAGTATTTTTTGGATGAGGAAGCTTCTCAGGGGGCAATAGAAACTGGTGGCATTGCAAGGCCTGGTTCAGGGTTTTTGAGGGAGGCAAGTGACGTTGATTTGCCCGAAAGTGCTCCTCAACCCAGCCTGGACCATTGGCCCACATGGTGGATTATGCCTTGCATATCCTAAAAAGGGACCCCCGCATTATAAAAATGATGACCGATGACGATTACTGGTTGGCCTGCCTCCTGGATCCACGCTATAAGGGGAAACTGCAAAATATCATGCCACATGAGAACCTTGAACAAATATTGGCAACCAAACAAGCAACTCTTGTTGACTGTTTGATTCAGGCATTCCCAGCACACAGCGCCGGTGATGGTTCTCACATGAGCTGCAGGGGGCAACAGGGCAGAGGTGTTAGAGGTGCACAAATCAGAAGTGGCATTGGACAGAGGGGTTTTCTGACCAGGTTGTGGAGGGATTTCGCAATGACCGCAGACAGGACAGGTACTGCAGCATCAATTCAAAGTGACAGGAGACAACATTTGTCCAGGATGGTTACTAACTATTTTTCCTACCCTATCGATGTTCTCCCTCGCCCATCATTCCCATTTGATTACTGGGCATCCAAAATAGACACCTGGCCTGAATTGTCCGAATATGCATTGGAGGAGCTCGCTTGCCCAGCAGCTAGTGTGCTATCAGAAAGAGTATTCAGTGCTGCTGGTTCAATACTGACCGAAAAAAGGACTCGTCTGGCTACCCAAATGTTGATGATCTAACCTTCATTAAAATGAACCACTCATGGATTTCTAATTATTTTGCCTCACCTTTCCCGGCTGACACCTAGCTTTCCTGTAAAAAAGTCTTGCTTGTGGACTGGTCTTACTGACTGTTCCAATCTCTTAATTTGCAGCTGCTGTATGTCCAGCATACCATATGTTTACACCTCCCTAAATGAGCTGACTCCCCCCACGGGGCCGTGGTCTTGCCACTTGGCGCAAGCACCCGTGAGAGCGCCGTTTGTCTGAAGAGGTGGGTGTGCCCTCTTTTGTTCAACGGCACTGGGTCCCTCATAGTACAATGAAGTGTCTCTGGCGGTGGTGGCGTGCACCCAATGTCAAACACATACCGCCGGGCACAAGAGAGTGTCCCCCCAGCTCAATCTGTGCTCTACCACTTGCAAAATTATCTCTCACTGCTCCACCGCTGTTTAGTCTATGCGGTGAAATCCTTCAATGCCTGGCACTGACAATACCAATTTGTTGACATGTATGATGCTAGTTAAAATATTCAGTGGCCCTGTCCTACATTTACACCAGTAAATACTTTGTGCCAAATAACAATGTCTGAAATTCAGCAGAGGAGCTCACCCCTGTACCTAAGTATGCCACCCTTTTTTTTTTGCGAGACATTAACATCTAGGTATTATTTTGGAGTACTAACTGTGTCAGACACTCCTTAATATTGTCCTCCGCTGACCACACCAATGCTGCCTGTGCACCCCTGGAAGATAATTGAAACTGCATTGAGCCAATTTTTTTTATTTTAGGCCTACTAAGTCTGTCTGCGGTCCCTCCTTCCAATAGTCCTCCGCTGACCACACCAATGCTGCCTGTGTACCCCTGGAACCTATTTAAAAGTGCATAGAGCCAACTTTTTTATTTTAGGCCTAGTAAAAGTCTGTCTGCGGTCCCTCCTTCCAATAGTCCTCCGCTGACCACACCAATGCTGCTTGTGTACCCCTGGAACCTATTTAAAAGTGCATAAAGCCTATTTTTTTTATTTCAGGCCTACTAAGTCTGTCTGCGGTCCCTCCTTCCAATAGTCCTCCGCTGACCACACCAATGCTGCCCGTGTACCCCTGGAACCTATTTAAAAGTGCACAGAGCCTATTTTTTTTTATTTTAGGCCTAGTAAGTCTGTCTGCGGTCCCTCCTTCCAATTGTCCTCCACTGACCACACCAATGCTGACCGTGTACCCATGTAACCTTTTTAAACCAACTTTGTGGTGTAAGGCCTACTAGCAGTGTCTGTCTGCGCCACTCAATACAGCTGTCCTCTTAAAAAAATGAACTGTAATTGTCAGGTTTTCAGCCTATTGGAATTTTCAAACTGCAGTGGGGCTACTAGTTTGGGGCCTACTAACAGTGTCTGCCGCTCCAAGGTGTTCTCCTGGTTGCCTTTCCTGAACTTCTATCTTCAGGCTCTTGTTAAATACTTGTTAAATGGAACAACTGCAGTGGGGCTACTAGTTGGGTTGGGGCCTACTAACGGTGTCTGCCACTCCAAGGTGTTCTTCTGGTTTCCTGTCCTGAGCTTCGATCTTCAGGCTCTCATTAAGTAGTTGTTAATATAACACTGCGTTTGGCCTACTAGTTTGGTTGGGGCCTACTAATGGTGTCTGCCGCTCCTTGCTGTTCTCCTGGTTTCCTGTCCTGAGCTTCGATCTTCAGGCTCTCATTAAGTAGTTGTTAATATAACACTGCATTTGGCCTATTAGTTGGGTTGGGGCCTACTAACGGTGTCTGCCGCTCCTTGCTGTTCTCCTGGTTTCCTGTCCTGAGCTTCGATCTTCAGGCTCTCATTAAGTAGTTGTTAATATAACACTGCTATTGGCCTACTAGTTTGGTTGGGGCCTACTAACGGTGTCTGCCGCTTCTTGCTGTTCTCCTCCACTGAGCAAAGCAGTGCCGCCGGTTTACTACTGTTACCAATTTTGAACTGCATTTAGACTACTTACTGATTTGGGCATGCTCACTGTGTCAGCATCTCATTACAGTTGTCCTCCACTGAACAAAGCAATGCCGCCTGGTTAGTCCTGTTACCAATTTTGAAATGCATTTAGCCCACTTTATTATTTGGGCCTATATCTGTGTTTCCTCCTCATCCTGCCCATTGCCCAGCCAGTGCTAGATGACTCTGCTGGTACATTGACCCAGACCGCTACATTCCTCTTGCACGCTACACAGCCAGATTCTGACCCTGCTGAAAGTGAGGTTCCCCGTCCCCCATACTATACTGTTGTGAATTCTGTTGTCAAGCTCCCTCCTGTGGTCATGAATGGTACTTCGGCTGGTTCTGTCCATGGGCTTCCTCTGGTAGTTGTGAGTGGGGCTGCGGCTTCTGAGGTTCCTTCCACAGGTGACGAGGTTAATTCGTTAGCTGGCTGCTCTATTTAACTCCACTTAGATCTTTGCTCCATGCCACCTGTCAATGTTCCAGTATTGGTCTAGTTCACTCCTGGATCGTTCTTGTGACCTGTCTTCCCAGCAGAAGCTAAGTTACTGCTTGTTTTTCTCTGGTTTGCTATTTTTCTGTCCAGCTTGCTATTTTGATTGTTGTCTTGCTTGCTGGAAGCTCTGGGACGCAGAGGGAGCGCCTCCGCACCGTGAGTCGGTGCGGAGGGTCTTTTTGCTCCCTCTGCATGGTCTTTTTGTAGTTTTTTGTGCTGACCGCAAAGCTGCCTTTCCTATCCTCTGTCTGTTCAGTAAGTCGGGCCTCACTTTGCTAAATCTATTTCATCTCTGTGTTTGTAATTTTCATCTTTACTCACAGTCATTATATGTGGGGGGCTGCCTGTTCCTTTGGGGAATTTCTCTGAGGCAAGGTAGGCTTTATTTTTCTATCTTTAGGGCTAGCTAGTTCCTTAGGCTGTGATGAGGCGCCTAGGGAGCGTCAGGAGCGCTCCACAGCTATTTCTAGTGTGTGTGATAGGATTAGGGATTGCGGTCAGCAGAGTTCCCACGTCTCAGAGCTCGTCCTATATTAATAGTAACTATTATTATTATTTATTTATATAGCACCATTGATTCCATGGTGCTGTAGTGCTGTACATGAGAAGGGGTTACATACAAGTTACAAATATCACATACAGTAAACAAACTAACAATGACGGACTGATACAGAGGGGCGAGGACTCTGCCCTTGCGGGCTTACATTCTACAGGATTATGGGGAAGGAGACAGTAGGTTGAGGGTTGCAGGAGCTCCGGTGTTGGTGAGGCGGTAGCTCCGGTGTTGGTGAGGCGGTAGCTCCGGTGTTGGTGAGGCGGTAGCTCCGGTGTTGGTGAGGCGGTAGCTTCGGTGTTGGTGATGCAGCAGCGGTGTCAGTGCAGGCTGTAGGCTTTCCTGAAGAGATGAGTTTTCAGGTTCCGTCTGAAGGATCCGACTGTGGTTGATAGTCGGACGTGTTGGGGCAGAGAGTTCCAGAGGATGGGGGATATTCGGGAGAAGTCTTGGAGGCGATTGGATGAGGAGCGAATAAGTGTGGAGGAGAGAAGGAGGTCTTGGGAGGACCGGAGATCACGTGAGGGAAGATATCGAGAGATTAGTTCAGAGATATATGGAGGAGACAGGTTGTGGATGGCTTTGTAGGTCAGTATTAGCAATTTGAACTGGATACGCTGAGGGAATGGGAGCCAGTGAAGAGATTTGCAGAGGGGGGAAGTGGAGGAGTAGCGAGGAGAGAGATGGATTAGTCGGGCAGCAGAGTTAAGGATGGACTGGAGAGGTGCAAGGGTGTTAGCAGGGAGGCCACAGAAAAGGATGTTGCAGTAGTCAAGGCGGGAAATGATGAGGGCGTGCACAAGCATTTTAGTAGATTGGGGGTTGAGGAAAGGACGGATCCTGGAGATAACTATCAGGTCATTCTGTGCACTCTTAACCACCAGGTCCATTATTGTCCTGACCACCAGGTCATAACACTATACCACCTTACACGGGGACAAAGAGGAAGGTGCAGATGAAAGTGCAGGTTCCTTCATCAGGTGGGGGGAAATACTCGTTGGCGACGTCACTGGCACAGGGCCCCTCGTAGTACGCAAAAGTGTCACTGCCGGTGGGAGGTGCCCCCGCCGTGCAAACACACCGCCGTACTTTGAGGGGCCCTGTGCCAGTGCCAATGCGAACAATTGGGGCCCCCCTGCTTGCTCAGGATCACAGCACTTGCAAAGTTGAAATACTTACCTCTCCCTGCTCCACTGCCTTGACGTGGTCCACGTTTCCTGGGCCCACTAAATACTATAACCAGTCATACCCCCCACAACTTTAGCGAAATGACCCCCAATGTCCAATGCCTAACTATTATTATAAGGTAAATTAAGATTGACAAGCTTCAGAGCCATGAATGGATGTTTTTGCCATAAAAATGGGCACTGTAGGTGTTTTCCTGGCCTCCACTCACTGCCGACTATGCTTCCCCATTGACTTGCATTGGGTTTCGTGTTTCGGTCGATCCTCGACTTTTCGCGATAAACGGCTGATTTCACTCGACTCGACTTTTGAGATAGTCGGGTTTGGCGGGACAGGTTTGTGGTCATATGGGCGAGGTTTTAGGGTGTTTGATTCACCCTTTCCTTACCCGCTGGCTTCATGCTGGCCGCAATATTGGGTTGAAGTTCATTCTATGTCCTCCGTAGTACATGCCCGCGCAAGGCAATCTTGTTATTTATTTATTATTATGCTTTGCTTATATAGCGTCATCATATTTCGCAGCTTGTTACAGATGCTGTCATGGCTGTCCATTTTGGGGCTCACTTTCTAAATTGCTGTATTGCATTATGACATGTAATGATTACCTGTGTTGCATTGCAACCTGCGACCTCCTGGGAGTGTGTCACAGATTTACGAACGTTCCTAAATGTGTTGAGTTTTTCTGCCATTGGTTGCAAGTCTTTATTTTGACCACTTTTTACAGAAAATAAAAAAAAAAGTTATGTGACAGCAAGTCGCAAATTGCAGACAAGAGAGAAACCCTAATCTACATCTTACCATTTAATTAAAGAAACACTACCTTTAAGTTTTTGTTTTTCACTAAATCTGTACATCTCTCCTCTAGGCCTGAATAAAATATATCTTTAATTTCAAGATCCAAATTCCATATCAAAATTTAAATTTTTTTTTAAAATAAACTCTCTTTCAATTGAAATTCATTAGTTAGACTTTCTAGTTTTAGAAGGCATAAGGCAGTTTTAATAATATAATAGTATAATTTAGCTAACATTGGAAAACTCATTATCAGACATTACAATAGTTGAGATTAGAGATGGGACAGACCCCTGGATGTTTGGGTCCTGCGGGTTCAGCAGAACAATTAAGAAAAATTTGAGTACAGGTATCAGAACAGTACCCGGACCATAACCTGAACTCAACTGAATGAGTGGCAGGAACTTCCAATGTTTGCCACACTGACATGTGCATGACAGCGTGGCAAACACTGCTTCTGGTCAGACAGCCACACTTCCCATGCTGTCAAATGACAGCAGGAGCCTGCAGCCGTAATCAGAGGTATAACTATGCCTGCTACCACTAATATCAATGAGACCAGGTGGCAGCTGATGGGAGTATTCAACAGCAGGCGCTTGTGCTCTAAATAAATAATTTAAAAAAATACCTGGGGTTCACCTCTATTTTTGATAACCAGCCAGGCAAAACTGATAGCTGGAGGCTGCAACAATCAGCTGTCAGCATTAGCAAGGCTGTTTATCAAGAATAGAGGGGTCCCCGTGCTGTTTTTTTAAAACAGACAGCTGGGAACTGGTATTCTCAGACTAATAAGGGGCCATGGATATTGACCCCTCCCAGCCTAAAAATAGCAGGCTGCAGCCTGCAAATGAAGTCAACTAATAAGTGGCATAATTTAAAGATCCTTCAGACTTATCCAGCAGCATGAACCACAGTCACCAACAATGGTTAATGGACCGGAGGAGTTGAGGTGGTAGGGAATTAGAACATAAATATTAGTTTTTCCACTGCCATTTGGAAATAAAATCAGAATGATCAGATATATCTTTCACAGAAGTGGTAATTTCACAAAAAAAAGTCATATCTGTACATCTTTGTTTCAAAAATTATTGCAGATCAGTTAGTGTTTATTTTATTGTTATTCTGTTAGTGTAGTGTTTTTTTTTCCTTCAGTTACATTTTTACTAAAAGTTTGAATGTAAATGCAAATAGTTTTTCATATCGCCGAAAATAAAACTTTAAAAAAAGTAATACATGTGCATGTACCTACATTCTGGCAAACATTTATGATTTATAGCTTACTAATCACAAGGCTTTATTATTCATTGTGCTTTTTTAGTATTAAACTTCTAGGGCGCCTTTTTAATCCAATGCAAATAATCTCTACAAGGCTCTCTTAATGCAAAGTGAGATGTCCACTTCTATCTCAGTAATTAAAATTGAAGTGTTGTAACTAAAGGTCAAACTGAGAATAGATTTTATTTTACAGGCAGCATAGAAGCTGGGCATTAAAATGAAGAAACTAAGCCAATAAAAAGACGGAAGGAATTTGCTTTATTTTCAATGACCTGCCACAAACTAAATTAACTATTTAAAGTGAAGGCAGTTTATTTTGATGCGGTATGGACATGAGCGCATTAAAATTTGCTCTAGATGCTGTATATAATTGTAAATCTACCGCATTTAATATAGAACCACTACTTCTAACCTACTGGGTCAATAGTTGTCGTCTCTCAGTGCGGTATAACATGGAAAATAGACAGTGATCTCTTGATTTGGAGGAAGTACATATGGTATAATTCTCCTTTGATAACATAATGGTTGAAATCTCTGACTTAATTTTATCACAATTACTCTTATATTCAATGACTAGAGGTGCAATTTTCCTAATCACCTATTATTGTGTTTCAATCATTTTAATAATTAGGTTCTTATTTCAAAAACCTCTATGTTCAGCTTGTAAACCATTTAAACATGCATTTGATGCAACATGTGGGTTAGAATTAAATAAAGTGGGAAACTTATTTTAAAATTTACATTTACAAGGATTGAGAAAAGGGTAAAGCAAAACTACAATTTCCATAATTTCAGGATAAACGTTCAATCGCTTGAAGATGCCAGCTGCGGCAGCTTTTCACAATTACGGCAAAATCCTTCTAAATTGGCAGTCAAAAATGGAAAATGCTGGTGTTTCAATAGTAGTGACTATGACTCCTATTTAAGAAGCGAGTTCAAGCATCAGACTTAAAAATCCACTCAATTTTTGTTAGCGTTGTGCTTTTCTGTTAACATTGATTAATTCAAAACTTTTGATTTCCCACAATATGGTAAAAATAAATTAGTTCAAACGGCTGCATCTTGATCAAAATGGCTGCCCATGAATGTTAAGGCAGTTGTCCAGTACTTTATTTTGATGGCCTATCTTTAGGATACAGACAGAAAATTTTACCTTAACACAGAAAACACTGCGCTGGGATATCACAGCACAAAAATGTTTAATTTAACACTTAACCAGACAAATCAATGACTTGTGTAATGATAAATTATCTTAATCGTCTTAGACAAGATAACCTTCTGTGACAGTTAATCAAGATGGTAAGTTATTTGTCAAGTTAAACTTGGCTAAATATGTAGGTCATCACTATCAGATTGGTGGTGCCCTTACCAATCAGTTGTTCTTGGTGCCAGCTGTAGCCAGAAGTGATCATTTCCAGAGTGAAACGGCATAGCTCAGTCAACGGTATAGTAGCTGTGGCCAAGTACAGAACATGCACCCTACTTTAATAAAAATGGGTGCATCTTCAGTGACCACTATACAGTTGATGTAGCTGTGCTGTTCTACAACTGATCACATCCAGCTGCTCCTTGCACTGAGAACTCCATATCAGTGAGGGTCCCAGGTGTTACACCTCTGTCAATCTGATATTGACTTATCATAAGGATAGGCCATCAATATCAAGCACTGGACAACTCCTTTAACGAATATTCACATCTCACACATTGCAAAGTTAAAAGGATATCCATCACTTTGACTATCTTTTAACATGTCACAGTGATGGGTCAGAAGTTTCAGATGGTCCAGGCCCCCACCAATTGCTTAAATGAAGGGGAAAGAGCTCTGAACTGATCAATGTAATCCTTCTTTCTCATTTGTCACTACGTCATTCATAAGTTTAATGAAAAACGATAGGCCTGTTTGGGATCACACATACACTTTGAATGTGACTGGTCAAAAATAAGCAAGCCTAGAAGAATTAGGCAAGATTCACTTGTTCCCATTTATTTACAGTTTCCTTGATCATCCATTAATTGGAAAATCAAAAGTGTCACCAATCCAAATATTTATTACAATGTGTTTATACTATATGGGAAAAAGATGGTTATAACAGGAAATATACTATTAAACTATTCTGGTGTTAATTATTTCATCACTCTCTGACCCTGGAATTATTTCTTTTGTAAACTTATTGATACAATATGTTGACCAACCAGTAAAACTGTCATATAGTGACAATTATTGTTACAAATTGTCAGATGGCTAAAAAAGTTGACTAAGCTAGTCATTCTGACAAAGCAAATATTGTTAGAAGGTTATGTAGGCAAAAAAACTGCTTGCAATAGATGAAAATCGCCAGTGATCTATCTTACAAGATTTGGGGAGCCCAAAGCTTTATCATTAAGTCTGTTATTCTTGGAAATTGAAACATACCACCAGATTACTGGCAAATGCTTCCATCATGTTCTGAAAATAATAAGGCTGTCTATTGATTGAGATCAAGTTCATGGCAAATGGATGTATTAACTACAGTGAACATATATTGATGCTAACATGGCTCAGACCACACGCTGAAAAATATATATGCCATAAGGTAATCTAGATAGAGTAAGTTCTGAGATAGATAAATTATCCACTGCTACAAATGATGACCACAGAAGAAGATAATAGTTTCCGCAGTGTCAGTTTTATCATTGTGGAGACATGAACTAGCAAAGCTAATTTAGTTTTCTGTCACTTGTACATTGTTTGCAGATATCAATATTGTGTTGTTTAGAATGCATGTTAAATGTAGAAGGATCCTTAGAGAATATTCTGCCAAGGATACAAGACAATGTGTCTGAATGTTTTCCTTATATGTCTTCTTCATTCATACATCTTTACAGCGATTCACTGGAAGAAGAGTTACATTTAATTAATCCCCTATCACGCGACTGAGAGTGCCTCCAGTACATTGAATTGAAGACATCCATCGACATAGACAGAGCAACCATTTCTTCCCCAAGAGCATCACTAATTTTCTAAACAAGTGATGAAGTGATGCCCTTTGTAAAAAAAAAATCATTGAAATGTTCCAATTCTCACCAAGATCTAATCTATGTGGGTAAAGCTGAACAATAAAGACATTATTAATGAAAATGTGGATATGGCACGAAATAGGGTCATATCAGAGATTGCGAGGGTGGACTGGCTGTCAGAGGCTCAAATTTGGCATAGACTTCCAACAACTAAAGTTTGAAGGGCATTGCATGGAAAATTTAAGCCACAGAATGATATCATGCATCTTCTAACTATCGAGCAATTGAAATCATTGTTATAATTGATTATCATGTACAAAATCAGAAAAAAAATATCTTCCATCATGACTAAAAATTAAAAGATGGTTCATTTAACCCTGCTGTTCTGTTGGTCAAAAATGACCGACCTTGAACTTCAATATTCAAGATGCGGCTCTGAAACCCGTGGCCGACCGACCCATCCTCATTTAAGTCAATCAACCACAAGTTTCAGAACCGCATCTTGAACACCCCAAAAAATACCAAAGTTCAAAATAGGTCTCCCCAGACCGAACAGAACAGCAGGGTTAAGCTTTGTTTGACCTCTCAGAAAATGTGATCAACTAATAATTGGGAAAACTGTAGAGGTTTACATTTGTTTTATTTTAGTAACTAGTTTATGCAAAACATTGTAATTTCTATTCATAAAGTAAAAAGCACACCTTGGGATAACGCTGTAAAAATAAGAAAATATCTTGCAAATGGGCAATTGCAGTACAGAATATTATTACAGCAGCTATAGGTCTACATATGCGTTGGAATAACAGGTTGGTATACTAATAAACTATTTTGATGCTCTTTAATATTTAATTTGATCATGACAGTAAAATAATTTAATAATAAAAATCGTTGAAAAATACAATGCCTTTCTATGTTGTACATAAGTGTGCATACATTTTAATAATGGGAGTTTAATAATTAAGCAATAATAGCTTTCTGATATGGTCAGAAGTCCTTGAAGCTTTCTTGCTTCCATTGTCGTTACATTTTACTGTGATGCATAAGGTTCACAAAAACTTTAAATGGGTTTTATGGGACTATAATATTGACGATTTACTTTAGGCACAAGCAAACAAAAATGTGGAGTTTCTTGAAGTAAACCATTCCCTAGAATTTCCTATGTATGTTATTAATTTATGTATGTAAAAAATAAAACTATTGTTCTGAGTTGAAAAAAAACATAAAAAAATGAAAGCAATTATTATTCTTGTCTTATCTTATTTTAAGTAAATATTTTATGTATTTTCTTTTTAGCTTTTCAATTTTCAATCACAAACAAATCAGTTTTTTTTTCCAAAGTCAGGCTGCACTGTGACTATTATCTGGTTTTGGTAGTAACAATTTAATCTGCTTTTCTGCCCAAGGGCTGTGTAAAGTCTAGTCTGTTAAAGAACTGGCCCAATGCCTGGATGAATAGTTACATCAAAGAAAGAGAGATGGTCACACAAGAGATGATGGCTCATATATAAAGCACCACAGATAAAGCTTAAGGGCACCCAGGACATTATTATTGGTTTCTGGGGTACAACACAAGCCAAGATGTAAAATGAACATCACAATAAAACCCCAAGCAAAAAGGATTTTGTAGATCCACGCACAGTTATCAGCTGATGCTCATCCACATCAATGGGAGGCAATTCATTCTAATGAGTTTCCACAATAAAAAAAATCTTCTGCTTCAATTGGAAGCATAATTGGCAAACAGCATTGCAAGCTGAGTGTATGTAGGAAGGAAAAATGGTCTGTGCATCTGCATTGTATTGAAGAGAAACATTACATTTTACAATGGACATGAAAAGCTAATTGGTCAATTCTGTTTGCCATTTTCTTAAATGTTTGTCTTAACGTGATTAGTTTCAATATCTACCCTACCCTATCCATTAAAGGCAGAAGCTATTTTTTGCTTGTTGAATATTAATGTAATTCTGTAAACTGAAAATTGTTGTAATTTTTTTCTTTTCGTTAAAGATGGGTATACAAACATTTCCTTCATATGTCCGAAAACATTTGCTGCAGGCATTTTATGTAATGGGAGTTTGAATTCTTTTTGCACTTTACATATACAGTAGCAAAAGGTATTTCTCTTTTAAAATCACGACTTTTAACCTTTAGAAAAATCAATAATAATAAACATAGTGAATTTAGATACAGTTTTCTTCTAAGCCCCAGGTGGTGTCCCATTTGTCATGCATTACTATAAATGGGGTTTTAGTGTTGCAATTCTAAATTTATACCATTTTTCACAAGAGTAAAATAAATGACAGAAATAGGCTGGTTTCACACTTGCGTTTTAAAATGCAGCATTTTAAATGCAAACGCATTTGGTGCAAAAACGCGTTTAAATGCGTTTAACCCCTTTACCCCCAAGGGTGGTTTGCACGTTAATGACCGGGCCAATTATTACAATTCTGACCACTGTCCCTTTATGAGGTTATAACTCTGGAACACTTCAATGGATCCTGGTGATTCTGACATTGTTTTCTCGTGACATATTGTACTTCATGACAATGGTAAAAATTCTTTGATAGTACCTGCGTTTATTTGTGAAAAAAACGGAAATTTAGCGAAAATTATGAAAATTTCGCAATTTTCCAACTTTTAATTTTTATGCAATTAAATCACAGAGATATGTCACACAAAATACTTAATAAGTAACATTTCCCACATGTCTACTTTACATCAGCACAATTTTGGAACCAAAATTTTTTTTGTTAGGGAGTTATAAGGGTTAAAAGTTGACCAGCAATTTCTCATTTCTACAACACCATTATATTTTAGGGACCACATCTCATTTGAAGTCATTTTGAGGGGTCTATATGATAGAAAATACCCAAGTGTGACACCATTCTAAAATCTACACCCCTCAAGGTGCTCAAAACCATATTCAAGAAGTTTATTAACCCTTCTGGTGCTTCACAGGAATTTTTTGAATGTTTAAATAAAAATGAACATTTAACTTTTTTTCACAAAAAATTTAATTCAGCTCCAATTTGTTTTATTTTACCAAGGGTAACAGGAGAAAATGGACCCCAAACATTGTTGTACAATTTGTCCTGAGTATGCCAATACCCCACATGTGGGGGTAAACCACTGTTTGGGCGCATGGCAGAGCTCGGAAGCGAAGGCGTGCCATTTGACTTTTCAATGCAAAATTGACTGGAATTGAGATGGGACGCCATGTTTCGTTTGGAGAGCCCCTGATGTGGCTAAACATTGAAACCCCCCACAAGTGACACCATTTTGGAAAGTAGACCCCCTAAGGAACTTATCTAGAGGTGTGGTGAGCACTTTGACCCACCAAGTGCTTCACAGAAGTTTATAATGTAGAACCGTAAAAATAAAAAATCATATTTTTTCACAAAAATTATCTTTTCGCCCCCAATTTTTTATTTTCCCAAGGGTAAGAGAAGAAATTGGACCCCAAAAGTTGTTGTACAATTTGTCCTGAGTACGCTGGTAGCCCATATGTGGGGGTAAACCACTGTTTGGGCGGATGGGAGAGCTCGGAAGGGAAGGAGCGCCGTTTGACTTTTCAATGCAAAATTGACAGGAATTGAGATGGGACGCCATGTTGCGTTTGAAGAGCCACTGATGTGCCTAAACATTGAAACCCCCCACAAGTGACACCATTTTGGAAAGTAGACCCCCTAAGGAACTTATCTAGAGGTGTGGTGAGCACTTTGACCCACCAAGTGCTTCACAGAAGTTTATAATGTAGAACCGTAAAAATAAAAAATCATATTTTTTCACAAAAATTATCTTTTCGCCCCCAATTTTTTATTTTCCCAAGGGTAAGAGAAGAAATTGGACCGCAAAAGTTGTTGTACAATTTGTCCTGAGTACGCTGATACCCCATATGTGGGGGTAAACCACTGTTTGGGCGGATGGGAGAGCTCGGAAGGGAAGGAGCGCCGTTTGACTTTTCAAAGCAAAATTGACAGGAATTGAGATGGAACGCCATGTTGCGTTTGAAGAGCCACTGATGTGCCTAAACATTGAAACCCCCCACAAATGACATCATTTTGGAAAGTAGACCCCCTAAGGAACTTATCTAGAGGTGTGGTGAGCACTTTGACCCACCAAGTGCTTCACAGAAGTTTATAATGCAGAGCCGTAAAAATAAAACAAAATATTTTTCCCACAAAAATTATTTTTTTAGCCCCCAGTTTTGTATTTTCCTGAGGGTAACAGGAGAAATTGGACCCCAAAATTTGTTGCCCAATTTGTCCTGAGTGCGATGATACACCATATGTGGGGGGAACCACTGTTTGGGCACATGGGAGGGCTCAGAAGGGAAGGAGTGCCATTTGAATGCAGACTTAGATGGAATGGTCTGCAGGTGTCACATTGCGTTTGCAGAGCCCCTAATGTACCTAAACAGTAAAAACCCCCACAAGTGACACCATTTTGGAAAGTAGACCCCCTTAGGAACTTATCTAGATGTGTGCTGAGCGCTTTGACCCACCAAGGGCTTCACAGAAGTTTATAATGGAGAGCCGTAAAAATAAAACAAAAATTTTTTCCCACAAAAATTATTTTTTAGCCCCCAGTTTTGTATTTTCCTGAGGGTAACAGGAGAAATTCGACCCCACAATTTGTTGTCCAATTTGTCCTGAGTGCGCTGATACCCCATATGTGGGGGGGAACCACTGTTTGGGCGCATGGGAGGGCTCGGAAGGGAAGGAGCTCCATTTGGAATGAGGACTTAGATGGAATGGTCTGCAGGTGTCACATTGCATTTGCAGAGCCCCTAATGTACCTAAACAGTAGAAACCTCCCACAAGTGACACCATTTTGGAAACTAGACCCCCTAAGGAACTCATCTGGATGTGTTGTGATAGCTTTGAACCCCCAAGTGTTTCACTACAGTTTGTAACGCAGAGCCGTGAAAATCAAAAAAAAAATCTTTCCCCCCAAAATTATTTTTTAGCCCCCAGTTTTGTATTTTCCCGAGGGTAAGAGGAGAAATTCGACCCCAAAAGTTGTTGTCCAATTTGTCCTGAGTACGCTGATACCCCGTATGTTGGGGGAAACCACCGTTTGAGCGCATGGCAGAGCTCGGAAGGGAAGGAGCGCCATTTGGAATGCAGACTTAGATGGAATGGTCTGCAGATGTCACATTGCGTTTGCAGAACCCCTAATGTACCTAAACAGTAGAAACCCCCCACAAGTGACCCCATATTGGAAACTAGACCCCCCAGGGAACTAATCTAGATGTGTTGTGAGAACTTTGAACCCCCAAGTGTTTCACTACAGTTTATAACGCAGAGCCGTGAAAATAAAAAATCTTTTTTTTCCCACAAAAAATATGTTTTAGCCCCGAGTTTTGTATTTTCCCAAGGGTAACAGGAGAAATTGGACCCCAAAAGTTGTTGTCCTATTTGTCCTGAGTACGCTGATACCCCATATGTTGGGGTAAACCCCTGTTTGGGCACACGGGAGAGCTCGGAAGGGAAGAAGCACTGTTTTACTTTTTCAACGCAGAATTGGCTGGAATTGAGATCGGACGCCATGTCGCGTTTGGAGAGCCCCTGATGTGGGGTTTCCACTGTTTAGGCACAATTATAACTGAAACCCTAATCCAAACACATCCCTAACCCTAATCCCAACAGTAACCCTAACCACACCTCTAACCCAGGCACACCCCTAACCCTAATCCCAACCCTATTCCCAACCGTAAATGTAATCTAAACCCTAACTGTAACTCTAGCCCCAACCCAAACTGTAGCCCTAGCCCTAACCCTAGCCCTAACCCTAGCTCTAACCCTAGCCCTAGCCCTAACCCTAGCCCTAACCCTAGCCCTAGCCCTAGCCCTAACCCTAGCCCTAACCCTAACCCTAGCCCTAACCCTAGCCCTAACCCTAACCCTAGCCCTAACCCTAGCCCTAGCCCTAACCCTAACCCTAACCCTAACCCTAGCCCTAACCCTAGCCCTAACCCTAGCCCTAACCCTAGCCCTAACCTTAGCCCTAACTCTAACCCTAGCCCTAATGGGAAAATGGAAATAAATACATTTTTTTAATTTTTTCCTAACTAAGGGGGTGATGAAGGGGGGTTTGATTTACTTTTATAGCGGGTTTTTTAGCGGATTTTTATGATTGGCAGCCGTCACACACTGAAAGACGCTTTTTATTGCAAAAAATATTTTTTGCGTTACCACATTTTGAGAGCTATAATTTTTCTAT
This sequence comes from Ranitomeya imitator, assembly GCF_032444005.1. NCBI lineage: Eukaryota > Metazoa > Chordata > Amphibia > Anura > Dendrobatidae > Ranitomeya > Ranitomeya imitator. The sequence goes on from NC_091284.1 coordinate 238,152,903, forward strand.
ATTTTGGTCCACAGAGTCATGTGAGGTCTTGTTTTTTGCGGGACGAGTTGACGTTTTTATTAGTAACATTTTCGGGCAAGTGACATTTTTTGATCGCTTTTTATTCCAATTTTTGTGAGGCAGAATGACCAAAAACCAGCTATTCATGAATTTCTTTTGGGGGAGGCGTTTATAACGTTCCGCGTTTGGTAAAATTGATAAAGCAGTTTTATTCTTCGGGTCAGTACGATTACAGCGACACCTCATTTATATCATTTTTTTATGTTTTGGCGCTTTTATACGATAAAAACTATTTTATAGAAAAAATAATTATTTTGGCATCGCTTTATTCTCAGGACTATAACTTTTTTATTTTTTTGCTGATGATGCTGTATGGCGGCTCGTTTTTTGCGGGACAAGATGACGTTTTCAGCGGTACCATGGTTATTTATATCTGTCTTTTTGATCGCGTGTTATTCCACTTTTTGTTCGGCGGTATGATAATAAAGCGTTGTTTTTTGCCTCGTTTTTTTTTTTTTTCTTACGGTGTTTACTGAAGGGGTTAACTAGTGGGCCAGTTTTATAGGTCGGGCCGTTACGGACGCAGCGATACTAAATATGTGTACATTTATTTATTTATTTATTTTTATTTAGATAAAGAAATGTATTTATGGGAATAATATATATTTTTTTTTCATTATTTTGGAATATTTTTTTTTATTTTTTTTTACACATTTGAAAATTTTTTTTTTAACTTTTTTACTTTGTCCCAGGGGGGGACATCACAGATCAGTGATCTGACAGTTTGCACAGCACTCTGTCAGATCACTGATCTGACATGCATCGCTGCAGCCTTCACAGTGCCTGCTCTAAGCAGGCTCTGTGAAGCCACCTCCCTCCCTGCAGGACCCGGATCCGCGACCATCTTGGATCCGGGGCTCGAGCAGGGAGGGAGGGAGGTAAGACCCTCACAGCAACGCGATCACATCGCGTTGCTGCGGGGGGCTCAGGGAAGCCCGCAGGGAGCCCCCTCCCTGCGCGGTGCTTCCCTGCACCGCCGGCACGTCGCGATCATCTTTGATCGCGGTGTGCCAGGGGTTAATGTGCCGGGGGCGGTCCGTGACCGCTCCTGGCGCATAGTGCCGGATGTCAGCTGCGATAGGCAGCTGACACCCGGCCGCGATCGGCGGCGCTCCCCCCGTGAGCGCCGCCGATCGCGCTGGATGTACTATCCCGTCCATGGTCATAGGGGCCCACCCCACATGGACGGGATAGTACGTCCGATGTCAGAAAGGGGTTAAACGCAGCGTTTTTTAAGCGCATGCGTTTTTGTGTTTAAACACGTTTTGATGCGTTTAGACGCGTTTAAACGCGTTTTTCCCTGCGTTTGCATTTTTGAAACGCATGATGAGAAGTGTGTGACAGCTGCCAATCATCAAAATCAACTAGAAAACCCACCATAAACATAAATACTTAGGGTTAGGGTTAGGATCCCTAGTAACCCTAGGGATCCTAACCCTAACCCTAACCCAAACTCTAACCCTAACCCTAACCCTAACGAACCACATGCTGGAAGAACAATGGCACCAAATCAGAGGAGGAAGGCAATTTAGACAAGGGTACCAGATGGACCATCTTAGAAAAGCGATCACAGACCACCCAAATGACTGACATCTTTTGAGAAACGGGAAGATCTGAAATAAAATCCATAGAGATATGTGTCCAAGGCCTCTTCGGGACCGGCAAGGGCAAAAGCAACCCACTGGCACGAGAACAGCAGGGCTTAGCCCGAGCACAAATCCCACAGGACTGCACAAAAGAACGCACATCCCGCGACAGAGATGGCCACCAAAAGGATCTAGCCACTAACTCTCTGGTACCAAAGATTCCAGGATGACCAGCCAACACCGAACAATGAACCTCAGAGATAACTTTATTCGTCCACCTATCAGGGACAAACAGTTTCTCCGCTGGACAACGATCAGGTTTATTAGCCTGAAATTTTTGCAGCACCCGCCGCAAATCAGGGGAGATGGCAGACACAATTACTCCTTCCTTGAAGATACCCGCCGGCTCAGATAAACACGGAGAGTCGGGCACAAAACTCCTAGACAGAACATCCGCCTTCACATATTTAGAGCCCGGAAGGTACGAAATCACAAAGTCAAAACGGGCAAAAAACAGTGACCAACGAGCCTGTCTAGGATTCAAACGCTTAGCAGACTCGAGATAAGTCAAGTTCTTATGATCAGTCAATACCACCACGCGATGCTTAGCTCCTTCAAGCCAATGACGCCACTCCTCGAATGCCCACTTCATGGCCAGCAACTCTCGGTTGCCCACATCATAATTTCGCTCAGCAGGCGAAAACTTCCTGGAAAAAAAAGTGCATGGTTTCATCACTGAGCAATCAGAACCTCTCTGCGATAAAACAGCCCCTGCTCCAATCTCAGAAGCCTCAACCTCGACCTGGAACGGAAGAGAAACATCTGGTTGACACAACACAGGGGCAGAAGAAAAACGACGCTTCAACTCTTGAAAAGCTTCCACAGCAGCAGAAGACCAATTGACCAAATCAGCACCCTTCTTGGTCAAATCGGTCAATGGTTTGGCAATACTAGAAAAATTGCAGATGAAGCGACGATAAAAATTAGCAAAGCCCAGGAACTTTTGCAGACTTTTCAGAGATGTCGGCTGAGTCCAATCATGGATGGCTTGGACCTTAACAGGATCCATCTCGATAGTAGAAGGGGAAAAGATGAACCCCAAAAATGAAACCTTCTGCACACCAAAGAGACACTTTGATCCCTTCACAAACAAAGAATTAGCACGCAGGACCTGAAAAACCGTTCTGACCTGCTTCACATGAGACTCCCAATCATCCGAGAAGATCAAAATGTCATCCAAGTACACAATCAGGAATTTATCCAGGTACTCTCGGAAGATGTTATGCATAAAGGACTGAAACACTGATGGAGCATTGGCAAGTCCGAATGGCATCACTAGATACTCAAAATGACCCTCGGGCGTATTAAATGCAGTTTTCCATTCATCGCCTCGCCTGATTCGCACCAGATTATACGCACCACGAAGATCTATCTTGGTGAACCAACTAGCCCCCTTAATCCGAGCAAACAAATCAGATAACAATGGCAAGGGGTACTGAAATTTAACAGTGATCTTATTAAGAAGGCGGTAATCTATACAAGGTCTCAGCGAACCATCCTTCTTGGCTACAAAAAAACCCCCTGCTCCTAATGGCGACTATGACGGGCGAATATGCCCCTTCTCCAGGGATTCCTTCACATAACTGCGCATAGCGGTGTGCTCATGCACGGATAAATTAAACAGTCGACCTTTTGGGAATTTACTACCAGGAATCAAATTGATAGCACAATCACAATCCCTATGCGGAGGTAGGGCATCGGACTTGGGCTCATCAAATACATCCCGGTAATCAGACAAGAACTCTGGAACCTCAGAAGGGGTGGATGACGAAATTGACAGAAATGGAGCATCACCATGTACCCCCTGACAACCCCAGCTGGACACCGACATGGATTTCCAATCCAATACTGGATTATGGGCTTGTAGCCATGGCAACCCCAACACGACCACATCATGCAGATTATGCAACACCAGAAAGCGAATAACCTCCTGATGTGCAGGAGCCATGCACATGGTCAGCTGGGTCCAGTATTGAGGCTTATTCTTGGCCAAAGGCGTAGCATCAATTCCTCTCAATGGAATAGGACACTGCAAGGGCTCCAAGAAAAACCCACAACGCTTAGCATATTCCAAGTCCATCAAATTCAGGGCAGCGCCTGAATCCACAAATGCCATGACAGAATACGATGACAAAGAGCAGATCAAGGTAATGGACAGAAGAAATTTTGACTGTACTGTACCAATGGTGGCAGACCTAGCGAACCGCTTAGTGCGCTTAGGACAATCAGAGATAGCATGAGTGGAATCACCACAGTAGAAACACAGCCCATTCAGACGTCTGTGTTCTTGCCGTTCAACTCTGGTCATAGTCCTATCGCACTGCATAGACTTAGGTTTAATCTCAGGTAATACCGCCAAATGGTGCACAGATTTACGCTCACGCAAGCGTCGACCGATCTGAATGGCCAAAGACATAGACTCATTCAAACCAGCAGGCATAGGAAATCCCACCATGACATCCTTAAGGGCTTCAGAGAGACCCTTTCTGAATATAGCTGCCAGCGCAGATTCATTCCATTGAGTGAGAACGGACCACTTTCTAAATTTCTGACAATATACCTCTATCTCATCCTGAGCCTGACAAAGCGCCAGCAAATTTTTTTCTGCCTGATCCACTGAATTAGGCTCATCGTACAGCAATCCAAGCGCCAGGAAAAACGCATCGATATTACTTAATGCAGGATCTCCTGACGCAAGAGAAAATGCCCAGTCCTGAGGGTCGCCACGCAAAAAAGAAATGACGATCCTAATCTGTTGAACTGGGTCACCAGAGGAGCGAGGTTTCAAAGCCAGAAATAGTTAACAATTATTTTTGAAACTCAGAAATTTAGTTCTATCTCCAAAAAACAAATCTGGAATAGGAATTCTCGGTTCTAACAAAGAATTCTGAACCACAAAATCTTGAATATTTTGAACTCTTGCCGTGAGCTGATCCACACATGAAGACAGACCTTTAATGTCTATTGCTATACCTGTGTCCTGAACCACCCAAATGTCTAGGGGAAAAAAAAGGCAAAACACAGTGCAAAGAAAAAAAAATGGTCTCAGAACTTCTTTTTTCCCTCTATTGAGAATCATTAGCACTTTTGGCTTCCTGTACTGTTGTGATAGGCAATTCAGTATCACAATGGACATAGCGGTCAGAGCACATACAGTGATCTGACTATAACCCAAAATAATAGAACGAGCTCTGAGACGTGGGAACTCTGCAGACCGCAATCCCTAATCCTCTCCAAACAACACTAGAGGCAGCAGTGGATTGCGCCTAACTCTGCCTATGCAACTCGGCACAGCCTGAGAAACTAACTAGCCTGAAGATAGAAAATAAGCCTACCTTGCCTCAGAGAAATACCCCAAAGGAAAAGGCAGCCCCCCACATATAATGACTGTGAGTTAAGATGAAAAGACAAACGTAGGGATGAAATAGATTCAGCAAAGTGAGGCCCGACTTTCTTAACAGAGCGAGGATAGGAAAGATAACTTTGCGGTCTACACAAAACCCTAAAGAAAACCACGCAAAGGGGGCAAAAAGACCCTCCGTACCGAACTAACGGCACGGAGGTACACCCTTTGCGTCCCAGAGCTTCCAGCAAAACAAATAGACAAGCTGGACAGAAAAAATAGCAAACATATAGCAAAGAAGAACTTAGCTATGCAGAGCAGCAGGCCACAGGAATGATCCAGGGAAAAACAAGTCCAACACTGGAACATTGACAGGAAGCATGGATCAAAGCATTAGGTGGAGTTAAGTAGAGAAGCACCTAACGACCTCACCAGATCACCTGAGGGAGGAAACTCAGAAGCCGCAGTACCACTTTCCTCCACAACCGGAAGCTCCCAGAGAGAATCAGCCGAAGTACCACTTGTGACCACAGGAGGGAGCTCTGCCACAGAATTCACAACAGTTAGGATCCCTAGGGTTAGGGTTAGGGTTAGAGTTTGTGTTACAGTTTGTGTTAGAGTTTGTGTTAGAGTTTGTGTTAGAATTTGTGTTACAGTTTGTGTTACAGTTTGTGTTACAGTTTGGGTTAGAGTTTGTGTTTTAGGGTTAGGGTTAGGGTTGGGGGATGGCTTATAAGTGTGTATTCTTGTGTTTTTCTATAAAAATGTGCTTAAAAACGCATGCGTTTACATAGACATCAATGGGTTTTTTTACCGCGAAAAAACGCATGCGTTTTTTTCACGGCAAAAAAACGCCGCTAAACGCCGCTAAAATTACTACATGTTGCATTTCTGCAACAAAACACGTTTTTTACCGCAAAAACGCAAAAAAAAAAAACGCATATGTGAAACCACCCATACCACATAAGTATTTTTATTTGGTTGAAACAAACACAATTTTTATAGTATATTTTTATTCAGGGGCAGAAGAAATTCAGGGGCATAGAAATCATGGAGCACCATAGCAAAAGTTATAAATGTTAGCCTTACCCTCGCCTCTGGATGGCTCTCCACTTCTCTCCCCTCTCAAAAAATATATTGATCAGAGAAGATGGGGTCACTTAAAATAGGAGCAATCTGTCATGCTGTGATGGTCTTCAGAAGGGAAAAGGTACCTCAAACTGTCCCTGGACTTGGGATTATAACTATCTCTGTCCCTGGGGTACACTTGAAGGTAGAAAGGCCCAGTTAATTTCTGATCTGTCCCCTTCTCCACCACATGAAGCATGTTACAGAAATGTAATGTAAACAAGACACAAAAGAGATAACAGGGATAACTGAAAACCTCTGTCATACAAAAGCACTAACCAACAATAGGGAGGAGGATAGGGACAGGAAGGAATAAACTAAACAAGAACAGGGACCAGGAGATAAACACACACGTTTAACAGCAAACCACACAACACTTCTACAAAAATTCTACTCCAAGTACTTACACATGGTCAAAATTGTTGGTACCCCTCATTTAATTACAGGAAACCCCACAGTGGTCACATAAATAACTTGAATCTGACAAAAAGTAATAATAAATAAAAAACCCATGAAAATGAACAAATGATAATCCGACACTGCTTTTCAACCATGCTTCCACAGAATAAAAAAAAAAAATAAAACTCATGAAATTGGCCTGGACAGAAATTATGATACCATTAACTTAATGTTTTGTCGCACAACCTTTTGAGGCAATCACTGCAATCAAACAATGCATGTAACTGTCAATGAGACTTCTGCACCTCTCGACCGGTATATTGGCCCACTCTTCAAGAACAAACTGCTACAGTTGTCTCGTGTTTGAAGGTTGCCTTTCCAGACAGCATGTTTCAGCTCTTTCCAAAGATGCTCAAGAGGATTTAGGTCAGGACTCATAGAAAGCCACTTCAGGATAGTCCAATGTTTTCCTCTTAGCCATTCTTGTGTGTTTTTAGCTTTGTGTTTTCGGTCATTATCCTCTTGCAAGACACATGACCTGTGACTGAGACAAAACTTTCTGACACTGGGCAGCACATTTCTCTCTAGAATCTCTTGATAGTCTTAAGACTTCATTGTACCTTGCACAAATTCTAGACACCCTGTGCCAGATGCAGCAAAGCAGCCTCAAAACATAACAGAGCCTCCTCCATGTTTCACTGTAGGGACAGTGTTCTTTTCTTGATATGCTTCATTTTTCCATCTGTGAACATAGAGCTGATGTGCCTTTCCAAAAACTTCAATTTTGTCTCATCTGTCCATAGGACATTCTTCCAGAAGCTGTCAACATATAGTTTGGCAAATTCCAGTCTGGCTTTTTTATGATTTTTTTTAACAATGATGTCCTCGGTAGAAAGACAAAATGAGCAATTGTAAGTACACAGCGTTATGTAATATGGTGACTGCAATTTATTAAGAGGATAAAACCTTTGATGGGAGGTGTACTTTAACCCCTTCATGACCCAGCCTATTTTGACCTTAATGAACTGGAGATTTTTTGCAATTCTGAGCAGTGTCCCTTTATGAAGTAATAACTCAAGAACACTTCAACGGATCATAGCGATTCTGAGAATGTTTTTTCGTGGCATATTGGGCTTCATGATAGTGGTAAATTTAGGTCAATCATTTTTTCATTTATTTGTGAAAAAATGGAAATTTGGCAAAAATTTAGAAAATTTCACAATTTTTAAATTTTGAATTTTTATTCTGTTAAACCAGAGAGTTATGTGACACGATATAGTTAATAAATAACATTATCCACATGTCTACTTTACATCAGCACAATTTTGGAAACAAAATTTTTTTTGCTAGGAAGTTATAAGGGTTAAAAATTGACCAGCGATTTCTCATTTTTACAGCACAATTTACAAAACCATTTTTTTTAGGGAACACCTCACATTTGAAGTCAGTTTGAGGGATCTATATGGCTGAAAGTACCCAATAGTGACACCATTCTAAAAACTGCACCCCTCAAGGTGCCCAAAATCACATTCAAGAAGTTTATTAAGCCTTCAGGTGTTTCACAGCAGCGGAAGCAACAGGAAGGAAAAAATGAACATTTAACTTTTTAGTCACAAAAATGATTTTTAGCAACAATTTTTTTATTTTACCAATGGTAAAAGGACAAGCTGGACCCCGAAAGTTGTGGTCCAATTTGTCCTGAGTTTGTTCATACCCCACATGTGGAGGGTAACCACTGTTTGGGTGCACGACAGTGCTCGGAAGGGAAGGAGCGCCATTTGACTTTTTGAATAAAAGGTTGGGTCCAATTTTTAGCAGACACCATGTCGCGTTTGGAGAGCCCCTGTGTACCTAAAGATTGGAGCTCCCCCACAAGTAACCCCATTTTAGGATCTAGACCCCCCCAAGGAACTTATCTAGATGCATAGTGAGCACTCTAAACCCCCAGGTGCTTCAGAAATTGATCCGTAAAAATGAAAAAGTACTTTTTTCACAAAAAAAGTTTTTTCAGCCTCACTTTTTTCATTTTCACATGGGCAACAGGATAAAATGGATCCTAAAATTTGTTGGGCAATTTCTCCTGAGTACACTGATACCTCATGTGTGGGTAAACTACTGTTTGAGCACATGGCAAGCCTCGGAAGGGAAGGAGAGCCTTTTGACTTTTTGAATGAAAAATTAGCTCCAATCGTTAGCTGACACCATGTCGCGTTTGGAGAGCCCCTGTGTGCCTAAACATTGGAGCTCCCCCACAATTGACCCCATTTTGGAAACTAGACCCCCCAAGGAACTTATCTAGATGTGTGTTGAACACTTTCAACCCCCAAGTGTTTCACAGAAGTTTATAACGCAGAGCCGTGAAAATAAAAAATCATTTTTCTTACCTCAAAAATGATTTTTTAGCCTGCAATTTTTTTTCACAAGGATAACAGGAGAAATTGGACCCCAAAAGTTGTCGTCCAGTTTGTCCTGAGTACACTCGCTGATACCCCATATGTGGGGGTAAACCACTATTTTGGCACACGTTGGGGCTCAGAAGGGAAGTAGTGACGATTTGAAATGCAGACTTTCATGGAACGATCTGCGGGCATCATGCTGTTTTTGCAGAGCCCCTGATGTGCCTAAACAGTAGAACCCCCACAAGTGACCCCATTTTGGAAACTAGACCCCCCAAGTAACTTATCTAGATGTGTGGTGAACACTTTCAACCCCCAAGTGTTTCACAGAAGTTTATAACGCAAAGCCGTGAAAATAAAAAATAATGGTGACAGGAGAAATTGGACCCCAAAAGATGTTGTCCAGTTTGTCCTGAGTATGCTGGTACCCCAGATATGGGGGTAAACCCCTGTCTGGGCACACGTCGGGGTTTGGAAGGGAGGGAGCACCAGTTGACTTTTTGAATGCAAGATTGGTTGGAATCAGTAGTGGCGCCATGTCGTGTTTGGAAACCCCCTGATGTGCCTAAACAGTGGAAACCCCTCAATTCTAACTCCAACACTAACCCCAACACATCCCTAACCCTAATCCCAACTCTAACCATGACCCTAATCACAACCCTAACCCCAACACACCCCTAACCACAACCCTAACCCCAACACTCCCCTAACCCTAATCCCAACCCTAACCACAACCCTAACCCCAACACACCCCTAACCCTAATCCCAACCATAACCCTAACCACAAGCCTAACCCTAACCCCTACACAACCCTAACCCTAATCCCAATCATAACCCTAACCACAAGCCTAACCCTAATCCCAACAAACCCCTTACCCTAATCTTAACCCTAATTCCAATCCTAACCCTAATTCCATCCCTAAGGCTATGTGCCCACGTTGCGGATTTGTGTGCGGATTTTTCCGCACCATTTTTAAAAAATCAGCAGGTAAAACACACTGCTTTTTACCTGCAGATTTACCGCGGATTTACAGTGTTTTTTTGCACGGATTTCACCAGCGGATTCCTATACAGGAACATGTGTAAAACACTACGGAATCCGCACAAAGAATTGACATGCTGCAGAAAATAAAATACAGCGCAGCGTTTCAGCGTGGTATTTTCAGCACCATGGGCACAGCAGATTTGGTTTTCCATAGGTTTACATGGTACTGTAAATGTCATGGAAAACTGCTACGAATCTGCAGCGGCCAATCTGCTGCGGATCCGCAGCCAAATCCGCACCATGTGCACATAGCCTAATTCTAACCCTAACCCTAATTCTAACCGTAACCCTAACCCTAGTTTAAACCCTAACCCTAGTACTAACCCTAACCCTAGTTCTAACCCTAACCCTAGTTCTAACCCTAACCCTAGTGGAAAAATAAAAATAAATATATTTTCTTTATTTTATTATGTTCCCTACCTATGGGGGTGATAAAGGAGGGTTTATTTATTTTTTTAATTTTGATCACTGTGATATGATCTATCACTGTGATCAAAATGAATGAATAAATCTGCCGGCCGGCAAGTTCGGCGGGCGCACTGCGCATGTGCCCGCCATTTTGGAAAATGGCAGCACCCATGCAGAAGATGGACGGACACCGGGAGGGACACCGAAGATCGGTAAGTATGGGGGGTGGGATCGGAGCACGGGGGGGTGGGATTGGAGCACGGTGGCGGTGGCAGGGGCAGATCAGGGTTTCCAGCCATGGCCGATGATATTGCAGCATCGGCGACGGCTGGATTGTAAAGTTTCACCAATTTTCATTGGTGAAATATTACGAATGCTCTGATTGAAAGTGAAAGTGAAGTGTCACTTTCAACGGCCAATCAGAGAGATCGTAGCCATGGGTGGGCGAAGCCACCCCACTGGGCTCAAGTACCTCTCCCCCTGTCCCTGCAGATCAGGTGAAATTACAGTTAACCCTTTCACCCGATCTGCAGGAACGCGATCCTGCCATGATGACACAAAGGCATCACAGGTCGGATTGGCACCGACTTTCATGTCGCCTACGTGGCGTCACAGGTCGGGAAGGGGTTAAATCGCTCTGTTAGCAATTTTTCATGATAACCTGCTGTACCGAACACCTGAAGTCTGTGCAACAGGTTGCACTGAATTAATCTTCAGTGCAGGAGCAAGAGTATTAGTATTTTACAGCGCTGAAGAGCACACTGTGAGTAACAAGCAGGACTCTGCATCCTGCAGCCCAGTGTTCAGAAATCTCAGAACTATGAATTTTACAATAAATTTTTGTGTAGCATAGAGACCAAATTGCGAGCAATTAAAACTATTATTTTTTACATCTTAAATCTCTCTATTCATATTTATCTTTTCGGAGTCTTTGTAACACAACACATCTATCTACATGCATCAGTGAATATTAGACACAATGATATGAAAGTTATACAATCTGATAACATTAAACATATGTATTTAAATATATATTTATGTACAACACATAGACCTTTGGTTATATTTTTATGGCAAGTTTGCCTTCACTGGAGCTGAAAAATGTCAGTATTTCTGACTCTATGATTACATGGGAATAACCCTACATATGTCATTCACTAAGTTTAGCTGTCACTCAATGTCTAACATGGGTTGTTATGACTGATAGAGCCATTATCACAGTCAACTTTAAATTACATTGGAACCTGACCTTGAAAAGACATTTTAGATGCCTTAAAATTTCTGTGCAACTAATGTCACTCTAATAAAAGTGCAAGGTAAAGATACATTTATTGAAGAGTTATGCACCATGAGTAAGTAGGGTGAAGGTCATTCTAAAATCAATGCCTTTGACGTTAATCCCCAATGTGTGCATCTAAATATATGCTTCTGTTAAGCTAGTGGCAGCTACAGACAACACTGGCAACCAGTGTAAACAGAAATGGCTTATATTACATGTTTGTCTATAGTAGATACATAATTCTACATTTACATTAATTCATATTCATAGCATATGCATGGAATTACAGTCAAGTTTTGTGCTTAAAATCCAAGTAATTGCATCATGTTTACATGTTTTTATGTATATATATACTGTATATATATATATATATATATATATATATATACAGTTAGGGCCAGAAATATTTGGACAGTGACACAAGTTTTGTTATTTTAGCTGTTTACAAAAACATGTTCAGAAATACAATTATATATATAACATGGGCTGAAAGTGCACACTCCCAGCTACAATATGATAGTTTCCACATCCAAATCGGAGAAAGGGTTTAGGAATCATAGCTCTGTAATGCATAGCGTCCTCTTTTTCAAGGGACCAAAAGTAATTGGACAATGGACTCTAAGGGCTGCAATTAACTCTGAAGGCGTCTCCTCGTTAACCTGTAATCAATGAAGTAGTTAAGAGGTCAGGGGTGGATTCCAGGTGTGTGGTTTTGCATTTGGAAGCTGTTGCTGTGAGCAGACAACATGCGGTCAAAGGAACTCTCAATTGAGGTGAAGCAGAACATCCTGAGGCTGAAAAAAAAAGAAAAAATCCATCAGAGAGATAGCAGACATGCTTGGAGTAGCAAAATCAACAGTTGGGTACATTCTGAGAAAAAAGGAATTGACTGGTGAGCTTGGGAACTAAAAAAGGCCTGGGCGTCCACGGATGACAACAGTGGTGGATGATCGCCGCATTCTTAATTTGGTGAAGAAGAACCCGTTCACAACATCAACTGAAGTCCAGAACACTCTCAGTGAAGTAGGTGTATCTGTCTCTAAGTCAACAGTAAAGAGAAAACTCCATGACAGTAAATACAAAGGGTTCACATCTAGATGCAAACCATTCATCAATAACAAAAATAGACAGGCCAGAGTTAAATTTGCAGAAAAACACCTCAAGAAGCCAGCTCAGTTCTGGAAAAGTATTCTATGGACAGATGAGACAAAGATCAACCTGTACAAGAATGATGGGAAGAAAAAAGTTTGGAGAAGAAAGGGAACGGCACATGATCCAAGGCACACCACATCCTCTGTAAAACATGGTGGAGGCAACGTGATGGCATGGGCATGCATGGCTTTCAATGGCACTGGGTCACTTGTGTTTATTGATGACATAAGAGCAGACAAGAGTAGCCGGATGAATTCTGAAGTGTACCGGGATATACTTTCAGCCCAGATTCAGCCAAATGCTGCAAAGTTGATTGGACGGCGCTTCATAGTACAGATGGACAATGACCCCAAGCATACAGCCAAAGCTACCCAGGAGTTCATGAGTGCCAAAAAGTGGAACATTCTGCAATGGCCAAGTCAATCTCCAGATCTAAACCAAATTGAGCATGCATTTCACTTGCTCAAATCCAGACTTAAGACGGAAAGACCCACAAACAAGCAAGACCTGAAGGCTGCGGCTGTAAAGGCCTGGCAAAGCATTAAGAAGGAGGAAACCCAGCGTTTGGTGATGTCCATGGGTTCCAGACTTAAGGCAGTGATTGCCTCCAAAGGATTTGCAACAAAATATTGAAAATAAAAATATTTTGTTTGGGTTATGTTCATTTGTCCAATTACTTTTGACCTCCTAAAATGTGGAGTGTTTGTAAAGAAATGTGTACAATTCCTACATTTTCTATCAGATATTTTTGTTCAACCCTTCAAATTAAACGTTACAATCTGCACTTGAATTCTGTTGTAGAGGTTTCATTTCAAATCCAATGTGGTGGCATGCAGAGCCCAACTAGCGAAAATTGTGTCACTATCCAAATATTTCTGGCCCTAACTGTATATATATTTCTGAATCATAATCCCTGTTTGTGTGACAAATTTCCCATACTATTTGTTGTCATGTTCTCATAATTTGTCACCTTTACACCATTACTACTGCGAAGAAGCGAGCATAGCCCTTGAGTTCTTCTAAGCACATTATGCTCATCTCTACTATAAACCTTGTTACTAAGGCGACTTTCACGCTAGCGTCGGCCCTACGTACCGACGCAAACTGTGAAGAAAATTAACAACCGGGGAAGCGGATGCAGTTTTACAACACATCCGCTGCCCCATTGTAAAGTCCGGGGAGGAGGGGGCGGAAATGGCGGACACGACGCACAAACAAACGTTACATGCAATGTTTTTTTGTGCCGACGGTCCGCCAAAACACGACGCATCTGTCGCACGACAGATGCGACCTGTGGCCATACATCGCAATGCGTCAGCTAATGCAAGTCTATGGGAAAAAAACGCATCCTGCGGGCAACTTTGCAGGATGCGTTTTTTTGCCAAAAAGGACGCATTGCGACGTACGTCACACAACACTAGTGTGAAAGTAGCCTAAAGTGTGAATACTGATATGCAATATGTATTTTTGATGTTGGGGAATGTGTTAACTTCATTTTATTCTCATTGCTATTAGGAATTCATCTAAAAACATTATCTATCTATTATTGATGCGCAGATTGATCCATGGAGGAACAACTGCAAATTTGAGCACTCTATGAATCTAATTTTTCAAGGATCGACAAAAAAATGCCAAGCTATCACATCACTTGGTGTAACCCAGCCAATCAGGTTGCACTATTGCAGTCAGTATGGATGGTGGGGGCAGGCCATGCTAGCCATTTTAGGATTTTCCACTGCAGTGATAGAACCACAAACCTATTTTCAAACAGACACAGAAAAAGGACTAATCTGATTATAGTATACAACTGCAATGCTGATTCATTGAAAGTGGGTGTGGATTTTTTATTCTTCACCCATGCAGACAAGGAGAGTAAGTATTAAACCCCTCAGCACTAGCAAAAATCCTGCAACCAAGGCTTGTGTTTCACAGAAAGTGTGCATCTTGTATTGTAAGACAGGCAAGCCATATTTTTTTGGAAAGCCAAAAGAAAATACTTCATAATACAGAAATGTATATACAATTGTCTACCTCACAAAATGTACATGTTGTTAAACAATGATTTAGTTTTTGCACGCATCTTTGATGTTGTAGTCCAATATTAAACCTGTACAAGTCAACCAAATGCTACTGATGTTTGCTACTGGTTATGGTCCGTCCAACTCTAGTATCTATCTATGGAAGTAAAGTTACTAAACCTGTGATTGTAACTTTCTATAGAGTACAAGGGGTATTTTAAGACTAGCAGCAAAAATGAATATATATTTTACAGGTTGTCATTGGAGATGAATGAATCTTTTAAAATTTGAATTTGTTAGCTTTGTGGTATTTACCCAAAAAGTTCAATTTGTGGTAAATTGATTCATTGCACATCAAAAGCCTTGAATTACCATGAAAAGATGTGAATGAGTCTCCGACATCTCCTTTCCAAGCTCTAAAAAAAAACCAAAGCATTATTAATGTGAAAGTGAGTGTCTTTATTATACAATACATGGCAATACATAACCAGGTGAACACTTTTAACAAATAGCCTGTCTTGCACATAGAATCATAGAATGTTTAAATGGACCTCCAGGGTCATGTGCAACCACCTGCTCAATGCAGGATTCACTAAATCATCTCAGGCAGATGTCTGTCCAACCTCTGTTTGAAGACTTCCATTGAAGGAGAACTCATGGCAGCCAGTTCCACTCATTGATCACCCTCTCTGTCAACAATTTTCTTCTAATATCTAATATATATCTTCTCTCTTTTAGTTTCATTCCAATGCTTCTCATATTTCCTTGTGCAAATGAGAATAAGGATGATTACACTGTAACATCCCATCAGATATTCGTAGTTATTAAGTCTCCTCTTAGCCTTCTCTTTTGCAAGCTAAACATTCCTAGATTCTTTAACTGTTTTTTGTAGGACATAGTTTGCAGTCAGTTCACCATCTTCTCTGAACTTGCTTCAGTTTTTCAACATCTTTTTTAAAATGTGGTGCCCAGAACTGGTCAGAGTATTCCATATAAAGCGTGACCAAGGAATAATTGCTTTACAAGATCTAGACTGTATGCTTCTCTTAATACATCCAAGAACCGTGTTTGTCATTTTTGCTGCTGCATTACATTGTTGACTCATGTAATGTCTGTGATCTATCAGTATACCCAAATCTTTTTTACACATGCTGTTGCCAGACTTTTTATGTTTTTGAAACTAAAAAAGGGTGCAAATGATTCTGATTTGTGATCATTAAAACCATTCTGTAGCTGCATATAAGTCCAGTAGAACCACTAACATTTCCTTCACAGGGGCCTACCGGCAGAATTCACCTTCCTTGGCCTGTGGCCCAAGTCAAACCACACAATATACAGACCAATCAATTTGTAAATGAACACAAGGCAGTGACCTTTATTGAAACCACCTATTCATGTATCATTGGCAATTTTACATTATGCTTTGTGTGGCTACCAGATGAATGCTAATATAGAAGCAGGGTTTAATTCCTTGTTCAATTATCATCTTTGACCTGGTCAGTTAGTGATGAAAAATAACACAACAACTTTTTTGTTTCCAACCCTGATGAAGGACCTACTTGGAAAATTCATACTAGTCAATGTCCAAAAGTTCTCATTTTAAAATGAACGAAGGTGATGGTTGAATGAAATAGTAACCATGAAATCAAAGAATTTTTTAAAATAGAATTCTTTAGTTTTTGTAAATCCTGAAAGAGTGGCCTTTCAGAGGAATTCACACAAGTTAATGCCCAAATACTTCTCATTTACACAAAAAGGAGGATGATGGTGAATAAAGTTGTAGTCATGGGATATATGTTGAAATGGCATTTTTTTTTATTTTAAAAATCATACCAAGAAGAATCATTTCCTCAGAACTTTTTCCATCTTTAACAACACTTACAATCTGTACAAATCCATTGAGAAACAGCTGCCATTATTAAAAATGATTCTGATTAACTCTATGTAAAGTTTAGCTGTTCTAGTTGGATTTTCTTAATTGGATTTTACAGCAAATGTGCTTTAAACAATTTGCCAACACAGCAAAGGGATCTCATTGTTGAATGTGAACAGTCCGGAGAAAAGTATATAAAAATTTCCGAGGCATTAGATACAGTGGGTACGGAAAGTATTCAGACCCCTTTAAATTTTTCACTCTTTGTTTTATTGCATTCATTTGGTAAATTCAAAAAAGTTATTGTTTTCACATTAATGTACACTTTGCACCCCATCTTGACTGAAAAAAATTGAAATGTAGAAATGTTTTCATATTTATTAGAAAAGAAAAACTGAAATATCACAAGGCCATAAGTATTCAGACCCTTTGCTCAGACACTCATACTCATATTTAAGTCACATGTTGTCCATTTCCTTGTGATACTCCTTGAGATGGTTCTGCTCCTTCATTGGAGTCCAGCTGTGATTAATTAATCTGATAGGACTTGATTTGGAAAGGCATACACCTGTCTATATAAGACCTCACAGCTTACAGTACATGTCAGACCAAATGAGAAACATGAGGTCAAAGAAACTGGCCAAGGAGCTCAGAGACAGAATTGTGGCAAGGCACAGATCTGACCAAGGTTACAGCAGAATTTCTGCAGTACTCAATGTTCCTAAGAGCACAGCGGCCTCCATAATCCTTAAATGGAAAAGGTTTGGGACCACCAGAAGTCTTCCTAGACCTGGCTGTCCAGCCAAATTGAGCAATCATGGGAGAAAAGCCTTGATGAGAGAGGTAAAGAGGAACCCCTTGATCACTGTGGCTGAGCTCCAGAGATGCAGTAGGGTGATGGGAGAAAGTTCCACAAAGGCAACTATCACTGCAGCCCTCTAACAGTGGGACCTTTATTGCAGAGTGGCCTGACAGAAGCCTCTCCTCAGTGCAAGAGATATCAATGCTCACATAGAGTTTGCTAAAAAAAAAAAACACATGAAGGACTCCCAGACAGGCTCGGACTGGCCCACCGGAGAACCGGAGGATTCTACGGTGGGCCCAGGCACTGACACCTGCTGTGTGGGCCCCCACTGCTCCAGGGCCCCCCCCGCCTCCCTCCCACCTTGAAGACGATACTCACCCTGCTCCAGCGATGGCTGGTCTCGGCGTCTGCAGCTCAGCTCCTCCTGAATGAGCGGTCACGTGGTACCGCTCATTAAGGTCATGAATATGTGCATATTCATGACCTTAATTAGTGGTATCACATGACCGCTCAAGCAGGAAGAAGGTGCTGCGCCGGAAGTCAGGACAGAGCCTGGAGCCATGTCGACGCGGCCGTGCGTTGTGTGGGGGACAGGACAGGTGAGTCTGAGGGACGGGTCAGGTCAGGTGAGTATGAGGGACGGGGGCGGGGCGTACTCCAGTGCAGCGCTGATAGCAGGAGACCTCCTGTGCTGTGGAGAGAGGCTGATGAGCGGCGCAATGGTGGGGGCTCTGTACACAGGAGTACTCCATGGGGCTGATCTGAGGGTTGTGGGGGCACAGATAAGCGGACGTTCCTACATGGGGGCTATACAGAGAGCAGGGTGACTTTTGAATGTGGGGAGGGGGTGCTGTCACATGGGGGTCTGTGGGGAAGCAGGGGATGCTGTCACATCGGGGTCTTTGGGGAAGAAGGGGGTGCTGTCACGTGGGGGTCTTTGGGGAAGGAGGGGGTGCTGTCACATGGGGGTCTTTGGGGAAGGAGGAGGTGCTGTCACGTGGGGATCTTTGGAGAAGGAGGGGGTGCTGTCACGGGGTCTTTGGGGAAGGAGGGGGTGCTGTCACGTGGGGGTCTGTGGGGAAGGAGGGGGTGCTGTCACGTGGGCGTCTATGGGGAAGGAGGGGGTGCTGTCACGTGGGGGTCTGTGGAGAAGGGGATGCTGTCACGTGGGGGTCTGTGGGGAAGGAGGGGGTGCTGTCACGTGGGGGGTCTGTGGGGAAGGAGGGGGTGCTGTCACGTGGGGGTCTGTGGGGAAGGAGGGGGTGCTGTCACGTGTGGGTCTGTGGGGAAGGAGGGGGTGCTGTCACGTGGGGGTCTGTGGGGAAGGAGGGGGTGCTGTCAAGTGTGGGTCTGTGGGGAAGGAGGGGGTGCTGTCACGTGGGGGTCTGTGGGGAGGGAGGGGGTGCTGTCATGTGGGGGTCTGTGGGGAAGGAGGGGGTGCTGTCACACACATGGGGGGTCTGTGGGGAAGGAGGGGGTGCTGTCACACACATGGGGGGGTCTGTGGGGAAGGAAGGGGTGCTGTCACACACATGGGGGGTCTGAAGGAGGACATAAGCCGGCGTGCCATGCAAGATGGGAGCGGGGGGGTGGAGAGATAAGCCATGCATACAGGGGGGGATAAGATCCATGCATTCAGGGGGGGGAAATACGAGCCATGCATTCAGGGGGGGAATATGAGCCAAGCATAGAGGGGGGAATATGAGCCATGCATTCGGGGGGGGAATATGAGCCATGCATACAGGAGGGGGAATATGAGCCATGCATACAGGAGGGGGATATGAGCCATGCATACAGGAGGGGGGGTCATTATACAGTATTGAGCATCATGTGGGATCATTATACAGTATGGAGAACTGTGTGTGGCCATTATACAGTATTGAGCATCATGTGTGGCCATTATACAGTATTGAGCATCATGTGTGGCCATTACACAGTATTGAGCATCATGTGGGGCCATTATACAGTATTGAGCATCATGTTTGGCCGTTATACAGTATGGAGCATCATGTGTGGCCAATGGACATTATACAGTATGGAGCATCATGTGTGGCCGTTATACAGTATGGAGCGTCATGTGTGGCCGTTATACAGTATGGAGCATCATGTGTGGCCGTTATACAGTATGGAGCATCATTTGTGGCCATTATACAGTATTGAGCATCATGTGGGATCATTATACTGTATGGAGCATCATGTGTGGCCGTTATACAGTATGGAGCATCATTTGTGCCCATTATACAGTATTGAGCATCATGTGGGATCATTGTACAATATAGAGAACTGTGTGTGGCCGTTATACAGTATGGAGCACTATGTGTGGCCATTATACAGTATGGAGCACTATGTGTGGCCATTATACTGTATGGAGCGCTATGTGTGGCCATTATACAGTATGGAGCATCATGTGTGGCCATTATACATTATGGAGCATCATGTGTGGCCACTATACAGTATTGAGCATCATGTGTGGCCATTATACAGTATGGAGCATCATGTGTGTGGCCATTATACAGTATTGAGCATCATGTGTGGCAATTATGTGTGGCCATATTTTTTTTTTGTTTATAATTATTGTATATAAAACAGTGTGATCAGCAGTGCTAAATGGCTGTGGTTGGGACGTGGATATGGGTGTGACTAGTTGTGAAATGGGTGTGGTCAGAGGCGTGGCCTAAAATTTGCCGCGGCGCACTACGCGCGCCGCAAACTTTATACCTCCTTCCCTTCTTCAAAAGTTGGGAGGTATGGTACTGCATTTGCCAGATCACTGCAAGTGCCACAAATCCCATAGGGAATGAATGAGGCCGAACGCAGTGTTGCCGTAAGTGATCCGTTACGCGGCAGATGCAGAAAAACTGCCTGATCTACTGCAAAAGGCGATTTTCACATCAGCGATTCTTGCCAAAGTCACTGCCGATAGTGTCATACTCACCAAAGGGGGAGGCAGCACTAAAAGTGCCTAGGGCAGCAGAAACTCTAAATACGGCCTTTGGGGGCTACATTATATTCTGTGGGGGGACTGCATTATACTCAGGGTACTACATTATATTATGGGGGGCTACATCATACTATATGAGGGGTTACAGTATACTCTATGGGGGGCTGCATTATATTCTGTTGTGGGGCTGCATTATTCTCTCGGGACTACATTATATTATGGAGGGCTACATCTTACTATATGAGGGGGCTACAGTATACTCTATGGGGGGGCTGCATTATATTCTGTGGTGGAACTGCATTCTCTCAGGGAACTATATTATATTCTGTGGTGGGTTGCATTATACTATATGAGGGGGGCTGCATTATAACCTATGGGGGTGCTACATTATATTCTATGGTGGGGATTGTGTCATACCTGAAGGGGTTGCATTATATTTTGTGGGGTGCTGCATTATATTCTATGAGAGGGGACCGCATTATATTTTATGAGGGGGCTACATTATATTCTGTGAGGGGGCTACCCCAACCCTTGCTACATTATTAAGACGTGAACTACCTTATATTATACCCTGATATTAGCGCTTTTTACCGCACAATTGGTGGTCTTGTATCTATTTCTATGTAGCTACATAGTGGGCCCCAAGAATGATTTCCTCTGGTGTGCCCAAGGTGCTCCAGTCCCTTCCCCTGACGAAGCCGCGGCGGCGGCGATACGCGTGGGGCTTGGTTCTCACACCCCCTCCTGTCCATTTGTTTTAGCACTTTTCATGTGCGGCTCCGCAGCATTCTGTTGAGCCCCCTGGGGTTCTTTGGCTCCGTTTTCTTACATCTTGGCATAGCTTAGTATTTGCCTTACAGCTTTCCTTCTACGAGTCTTTTCATTGGGAGCCCACCCATTTGGGTCAGGTTACATCTGGAGCCTATTTAGGTAAACTGCGCCCTGTCTCAGTCCTGGATACATTATTTGCATGTTTTCATTGACTTAGACAGTCTTTTCATATCTAGGAGTTTCTATCTTCTGTGTATTATTCACCTAACTACGATATTTATATCGCGTTATTATATTTCTCTTGGGTTATGTGTAGGCTTGTATGTATATACATGTCTTGTATTTCCAGGCTGATGTGACAATATATCAAATGTGCAGTTTGTTATCTATTCTTCAGGTATTAGTGGGGTGTTTTTTACACATGGTGTATTTTAAGTGTTTTTATATTTGTCATGGTGTTCAATAAACATGTTTTGTTATTTCGAGTATTTGGTTGTGCAGGCCTGGTTTAGTCCATTCTGTTCTCTTTCTGTTATGCAAGGTGCTCCAGTCCGACGCTGCTCCCAGACTATGAAAAATAATATTCTCTGGTCTGATTAGACAAAGATAGACTTCTTTGGTGATAATTCTAAGTGGTATGTGTGGACAAAACAAGGCACTACTCATCACCTGCCCAATACAATCCCAAAATTGAAACATGGTGGTAGCAGCATCATGCTATGGGAGTGTTTTTCAGCTGCAGGGACAGGATGACTGGTTGCCATTGAAAGAAACATGAATACAGCCAAATACAGAGATATCCTGGATGAAAACCTCTTCCAGAGTGCTCTGGACCTCAGACTTAGCCAAAGGTTCACCTTCCAACAAGACAATGATCCCAAGCACACAGCTAACAACAAAGACGTGCCTTCAGAACAACTGTGTGACCAATCTTGACTGGTCCAGCCAGAGCCCTGACCTAAAACTAATTGAGCATCTCTGGAGAGACCTGAAAATGGCTGTCCACCAATGTTCACCATCCAACCTGACGGAACTGGAGAGGATCTGTAGGAAAGAATGGCAGAGAATCCCCTAGTCCAGGTGTCAAAGACTTGTTGCATCATTCCCAAGAAGACTCATGGCTGTACTAGCTCAAAAGGGTGTTTCTACTCAATACTGAGCAAAGGGTCTGAATACTTATGACCATGGTATCTACTATATAATTGTCTATGGGTCACTTCCGTCTTTCTGTCTGCCTGTCTGTCCTTCTGTCTGTCACAGATATTTATTGGTCGCGGCCTCTGTCTGTCATGGAATCCAAGTCGCTGATTGGTCTCGCCAGCTGCCTGTCATGGCTGCCGCGACCAATCAGCGACGGCCACAGTCCGATTAGTCCCTCCCCTGCAGTCAGCGCCCGGCGCCCACTCCATACTCCCCACAGTCACCGGTCAAACAGGGTTATTGCCAACGGTAACGAACTGCATTTTGCCGTGGGTAACTCACTCCGTTACCGCCACTATTAACCCTGTATGACCAAGTTTTTACTATTGATGCTGCCTATGCAGCGTCAATAGTAAAAACATCTAATGTTAAAAATAAAAAAAAATAAAAAATCATTATATACTCACCTTTTGCGACCCTTCAGTGACCTCTCCATGCAAGCGGCAGGTTCCGGTGCCAAGGATGGTGTGGGAGAAGGACCTGCCATGACGTCACGGTCACGGTGAGTATATGTTTATATATACACGGTGAGTATATGTTTATTTTTTATTTTTTAACCTGTGACATACGTGGCTGGACAATATACTACGTAGCTGGGCAATATACTACGTGACTTGGCAATATGCTATGTGGCTCTGTGCTGCATACTACATCGCTGTGCAATATACTACATGGCTCTGTGATGTATACTATGTCACTGGGCAATATACTACGTTACTGGGCAACATACTATGTGACTGGGCAATATACTACGTCACTGGGCAATATACTACGTAACTGGGCAATATACTGTGTGCCTGGGCAATATACTATGTCACTGGGCAATATACTATATGGCTGGGCAATATACTATGTGGCTGGGCAATATACTACGTGACTGGGCAATATACTACGTGGTTGGGCAATATACTACGTGGCTGGGCAATATACTATGTGACTGGGCAATATACTACGTGACTTGGCAATATACTACGTCACTGGGCAATATACTACGTAACTGCGCAATATACTACGTGCCTGGGCAATATACTACGTCACTGGGAAATATACTACGTGGCTGGGCAATATACTACGTGACTGGGCAATATACTACGTGACTGGGCAATATACTATGTGCTTGGGCAATATACTACGTGGGCTGTGCAATATACTACATGGCTGGGCAATATACTACATGCTTGGGCAATATACTATGTGACTGGGCAATATACTATGTGGCTGGGCAATATATTACGTGGCTGGGCAATATACTACGTGGCTGGGCAATATACTACGTGACTGGGCAATATACTGCGTGGCTGGGCAATATACTACGTGGCTGGGCAATATACTACACAGGCTGTGCAATATACTACGTGGACATGCATATTCTAGAATACTCAATGCGTTAGAATCGGGCCACCATCTAGTTTTTAATAAATTTGCAAAAATTTCTACATTTCTTTTTTTAGTCAAGATGGGGTGCAGAGTGTACATTAATGAGAAAAAAGTGAAGTTTTTTGAATTTACCAAATGGCTGCAATGAAACAAAGAGTGAAAAATTTAAAGGGGTCTGAATACTTTCCGTACCCACTGTATATAATGTAATACAGTGAAGACAGTGGTCAAGAAGTGGCTTAAATTTGGCACAACAATGACATTACCGAGAATTGGAAATCCCTCAACTTTATGAAAAGACAAGAGGAAAATTGATCCAAGAGACTGCTAAGAGGCCTAAAGAAATATTAAAGAAGCTGCACAAATTTCGTGCAGTACTAGTTGCGTACTGCATGTGACCACAATCTGGTCTGCAAAGAAAAACATCCAAATCCTGCTATGCTTTGCCAAAGCCAACATAAAATCTGCTAAAGGCACATGTGAAAACATCTTATGGTCAGATGTGACCAAGGTTGAACTTTTTGGCCAGAGTTTTAAAAGGTGTCTTTGGTGAAAAGCCAAACATGAGCATACCCAAAATAACAGAATACCCACTGTGAAGCATGGTGGAGGCAGCATTATGTATTAGAGCTCTTTTTCAGCATCTGGAACTGGGGCTTTAGTCAAGGTGGAGGGAATTATGAACAATTCTAAATATCACTCAATTTTGCAACACAATCTTCAGGCTTGTTCTAAATAACAGAAGATAAAAAGGAATTTCAACTTTCAGCACAATAGTGCCTCTAAGCATGCCTCCAAATTAACAAAAGAATGGTTTAACCAGTAGATCAAAGTTTTTGAACAACTGAACCAAAACTCAGTCCTTAATCCACATTAAAATATTTTGGTTAACCTGAAGAGGGGTCTACAGATGAGATGCAATATGACAGTTTGGAGGGCTACGGCAAAAAATAGTAAACACAGATTGCCAATTCTAGATGTGCCATGCTGAAACACTCTTACCTCAAAATACTGAATGCTACTATGTTTTCAAAGGGTATATTTACAGTACCTTGAAAAGCTTTTCACTTAATGATGCTGCCTGAGTGTAATCAGCACAGTATGATGTCCCAACAGTGATACACAAAACAGTATAACAGTTCCTACAGCCCCAAAACCACAGTACGATAACCCTACAGCATGATGCCTTAAAAGTGCCCTCAACACAATATAATGTCCCCTATATTCTTATACACACAGTATAATGACTCCTACATTCTCTCCCAAGCACAATATGGTCTTCACAGTCCCCCAGATATAGTTTGATAGCATTCAACCACCCTCACCACACACGGTATGATGTCCCATACATACCCACAAACATTATCGTGTCCCCCACTCATAATTCCCACACACAGTATGATGACCTCTACAGCCCCCACACATAGTATGATAATCCAGTATCATGCATAGTATCATTGCACTCAGTATGATTTCACCCACAGCATCCCACTCAGTATGATGGCTCCCACACAATATGGTGCATCCACATAATATAATGGCCCCCAAAGCCTCCCATTTAGTATTATGCCTCTATAGCACACTGAACAATGTGAAGGCCCCTGCAGACTACACACGCTGTGTGGAGAAACAGGATTGTATCTTAATTAACCAAATTACTATTTTTAGCAAACCAAGAATAATAGGCTGTTATCTTGTGTAAGACTGTAATATTAACTTGTAAGCATTGTCACACCGTTACCTTCACCCTGTGTTGTCAGAGTAGTGTTATGTCCACGTTAAAGGGAATGTGGGCATTCAGTGGAACAATCCTTGGTCCATGCGGTTTCAGCTAGCTGACTGGGTTGTCTGCCGATCCCCCATGTCTCCACAATATGGTGGCAGCAGTGGGATACTACTCAGCCTGGAGGAACCAGGAAACTGCAGGGGACTGGTGTTCTCACACACAGTCCAGGGCTCCACAGGGAGGCATACAGACAGACCCCGCACACCATTGATGAGGCATTCTCAACAGGTTTCGGATGCTACTATGTCCAACCCCACCAATTCGGCCTTGGCAAGAAGAACAGAGTAGATATATGACCTCAAAAAGAAATGGAAACTAGAGGAGATGTGCCAGCTTCAATGGATTGAATGGAATTTAATCCAGGAACTACGGAATGCTAATTAAGCCATGTGTGGACCCAACGGATACCTGTTGTTACTTTTCAATTATGTGTGTTTATTTTCTCAAAGAGGGCATGGAATATGCTCTGATGAAACTGGATAGAAAGTTTTGTGTCGTAAAGGTTACATTCGTGACTGTGCTTAGACATGTTGTGGACTGTTCCCCATAAGTGGAGAAGGATGATCAGAATCCTGTCATATCTGGCTAATTAAGATGGGGAAACAATGTGAAGAAACAGGATTGTATCTTAATAAACCAGATGATTATCTTTAGCAATTCAAGAAGAATAGGCCGTTATCTATACTTTTGCTTGTGTAAGCATGTAATATTGACTTGTAAGCTGATATTTCAAATAACATAGTGTGCTCTTATCTTGGATGGCTAGTAATGTTTGCTGATATGCTAATTATGCATTGTGTTAAGGTACCGTCACACTAAGCGACGCTGCAGCGATTCTGACAACGATCCGGATCGCTGCAGCGTCGCTGTTTGGTCGCTGGAGAGCTGTCACACAGACAGCTCTCCAGCGACCAACGATGCCGGTAACCAGGGTAAACATCGGGTTACTAAGCGCATGGCCGCGCTTAGTAACCCGATGTTTACCCTGGTTACCATCGTTAAAGTAAAAAAAAAAAACCACTACATACTTACCTACCGCTGTCTGTCCCCGGCGCTCTGCTTCTCTGCTCTGGCTGTGAGCGCCGGTCAGCCGGAAAGCACAGCGGTGATGTCACCGCTCTGCTTTCCGGCCGCTGTGCTCACAGCCAGTACAGGAGGAGTGCAGAGAAGCAGAGCGCCGGGGACAGACAGCGGTAGGTAAGTATGTAGTGGTTGTTTTTTTTACTTTAACGATGGTAACCAGGGTAAACATCGGGTTACTAAACGCGGCCCTGCGCTTAGTAACCCGATGTTTACCCTGGTTACCAGCGAAGACATCGCTGAATCGGCATCACACACGCCGATTCAGCGATGTCAGCGGGAGATCCAGCGACGAAACAAAGTTCTGGACTTTCTTCCCCGACCAGCGACATCACAGCAGAGGCCTGATCGCTGCTGCCTGTCACACTGGACGATATCGCTAGCCAGGACGCTGCAACGTCACGGATCGCTAGTGATATCGTCCAGTGTGACGGTACCTTTATGGAGCTAGTTTCTTGACTTTGAAAGCAAAGAGGGAAAAGCTATGCAAATAGATTAAATAATCATGTAATGCTACTTGATCTCATCACCATTCTTCCCCCTATCTGTGATGCTGGACTGGAAGACACTTATTAAATCTAAAAATAGGTTATATGCCTCTGTGTAAAGAGATTCAGAGACTGAGAAAGAGACAGCCAGAGATTCTGCCCACACATCCATAAATCTAAAGGACCAGAGACCGGACAGCAGCCATTTTACATCATTACTCCATCACGAGGGACACATATCTATCATTCTACCGGAAGCAACCTAGGGTTTTTTGGCCCCGGTTGGGAGATTACAGATCTGCTCCATTGACCATTGCTGAACCATGGATATGTTTGGAGAAGCCAGGTTGTTATACCTCAATGGACTGCCATCTTCCTTTGCTTGCCGCTACCTCCTCTCTGTGTGTGTGAAACAGGTGGCGTAAACGACCCTGGAAAGTGAAGCCAGGTTGTGATCCTCGGATCAACTGGCCTTACACCTCAGTGGACTGTTATCTTCCTATGCTTGTCATTACCTCCTCTCTGTGTGCGTGCCACACGTGGGGTAGTGACCCTGGAAGCTCTGAAGCAACATCTGCCATTATCCCAATGAGTTAGCTGAAGGGTATGACACTGTAATATGCACCATCTTGGGGAATTTTGCTGGGACTGGTCTATGTGTTATATGCCTGTTTTGTGGTTCAATAAAGCATTGTCACATTGTTTTACCTTCACCCTGTGTTCTCTGAGTAGCGCTATGCCCACGTTCAAGGGAGAGCGGGCATTCGGTGAGACGATACCTGGTCCATGTAGTTTTGGCTAGGGGACCAGGGCACCCATCGACCTCCCGTGTCTCCACAAACTGTATTATTGCTACACAGCCCTAAAAATAGTATTTTGACTCCCAGTCAGTCTGATGACTCCATATAGTATGATGGTCCCCACAGTCCATCATACTCAGAATGATGGTGCCCCAATCCTCATACACAATTTGGTGGTCCATACACAATATGATGGCTCCATGTAATATGATGGACCCCACAAAATATGATCCATCTGGAGCTGAACATACAGCATTATGAACACCACACACAGAATCAGAGTATCCCCAGACCCCCATAAGTGCTGACTTTAATCAAATAAAACTACTCATCTCACATAATTCCCAATATGCCCAACTCCAAAATTGTGACAAGTCTCACTGTTCTAGTTGACACAGCTATGCCTTTGGTTCTCTGTACATTGTGTACATCTAGACGTCTTGGCAGCAAGCAAAACAGCTGATGTTGGTGCTGGCTGACTAAGCGCACCAAATTTATATTGGCAACCAATCCTGGGGGTAAGTTATCAAAATCAAAATTCTAAAAACCCCTTTAAGCTGAAAACATAAAAAGTTAATTTAATTAAAATATTTTGATCTCAAGCCAACATTGATACCCAGAATGAAAGTCTTCTATGGTCATATTAAAACTCTTGGGTACTGAGGAGATTTCTGCTACTCGGAAAGCTGACACAACATTCACAAAAAAGTACCATAAGTTGTTTGTAATAACAAAAGAAAATAATGATCAAGTGCCATTCATGTTGTTAAAATGTGACTAATATTTTGCCAGCATCCTGTACGTTATATCTTGCGCTTGCAATAAGATTCTCAGCTGCTTTGCAAAAGGAAAATGAAAAATGCATTAAATGTTGTCCTACTGTGAAGGGTTAATGCCCCCATTTTTATTGCAGAGGCTTTCAAGTATATTGTAGCATGTGACTATTCTACTTAGGGTTAATAATCTACAAACAATCAGCCATAACAGTACGACTGGTTATTTCACACTGATGCATTTGTACAAAAGACAAGTATATTAAAAAACCTCAAGGCTGCAATCATCAGTGTCAAAATAACAAGTGAATTGAAGCCGGCAGGGAACAAAAAAATTAGACATTTTGGTGAGAAAATATGGCTTTAAAGCATTAGAATAATTGTTGCCATGAATAGATCTGTTGTTAATTTTGAGGGCATGCAACCTGTCAATTATTACTCCCTATTTGGCAATTTATTTTTACATTTCCTTTATCATCCCGGTCACAAAAATAATTAGAAAAAAATGTACTATATTTGTCTGTCTCTGTCTGAGTGCAAAGTCACTCTTTTTTTTCCTTAGGCAATGTTAAAATATCTTAAAATTATAATAAGAAAGTTGAATTTTTAATGAGGCTTAATATTGTTCTGCTCTAAGACATTTGATGGTTTTCTCCATAAGCTGCCACTTATAATGAATCATTTTAGTAGGTAACTTAGAAAGGAAAAGATGGTAACAGTGAATTTATTTAAATTTACATCTGGCCCCGAAAAAGTATTTTCAGAAGATGCTCTATAACTTTTTCAGCATGTTTATATCATACAACATATTCTTACAAATAAAAACTAACTGAATGCTTTTGTGGCTAGAGAAAAATAAAGTAAATAAATTAGAAATATATTTATTTGGGAAGAAGTTATATGTAAAGAACAGAATGTTTTAGTTATGAAAAGTCATGAACGTATCTTTTGAGATTCGATTTTCCCCAAGAATTAGATTTGAGGCAAATAAATTCACCAGAAAACACATAACTAAAAAGCCTCTAATTGCCTGGTAAATATGTAGGTAATACCTTGAATTTCCATTACAAAGTATGCCTGCGCCGGAGCCGCAGTGTGAAGACAAGAAGAGGACGTCATCGTAAGAAGATGGGAGGCGCCGGACCGTACCGTGACACCCATCGGAACGGACCGTCCGCCCAGGTGAGTATAATCTAACCTCTTTTTCTTATCTTTCAGGTTACATCGGGGGCTTATCTACAGCATCACAGAATGCTTTAGATAAGCCCCTGATGCTGGTGGGCTTAGCTCACCTTCGATTTTGGGGGTGACAGGTTCCCTTTAATATAAGAGACCTGGCGCCTCCTGGCTCGGTGCATTCTGCTCTGGAATCAGACAGTGTAGGGAGAGCTACTGCTGAGATAGAGTCAGATTTGTGCTTTTATTAGTTAGTGTGGGGATACCATCGTTGAATCCACATATCCAGCTAAATCAACAGTCATTCTAATGACTAATAATGGGGTATATATAGTGCTAGGTAGGCAGGGGACTGTATGCGCGTATATACACATCAGTGCAGTTCATGCAAGTGAGTTGCCCACCAGGGCAATGGGGATACTCGGCATCGGGTCTGGTCACAATTAAAGGGGTGGTCACGGCGGCAGCGACCCCGTCCGTGGCCCCGGGCACTCAATTAAAACAGGAAATGTCTTTAAAGGGTTTAATAAAGTTTGTATTCATTACACCACCTGTCTTTTTCAGTCAGAAGGGACTGATGATGCTTAAAGGGGTCCTCTGGGGTGAAATTACTGCAGCATAGATGGTGAAGCTTCCCACAGGTGAAGCAGGGTCCCCTGGGCTCCCAGTGTGCTAGGCAGAGATGGTGTATGCCGGCAAATAAATGGAGGACACAGAGTTGTAATGTCTTTACCTGGTTTACTGGTTATAAGCAGCCGAAGTCCAGGGTACCAGGAACATGTGGTGATACGGTCTGGCCAGCCTGGAGGCAAAGGTGTATCCCTTTCCCAGGTGAGGTCCATAAGCCTTCCCACTCGCGCTGGTATGCGAGGTCCCTGCTGCCTGTAACTTGCTGGCAAAGTCCTCTCTCTCCTGTCCTGGGACAGTTACCCGTATGGTGGGTAGTGCAAGCCTTTTTATAGAGTCTCTATCACGACCCGGGCTCTTCGTGTACTGTTGCACCTTCAGGTGTGAGTGCAGGCAAATTACATAAAGTCCTATGCCCTCCGGTTGTGCCGTGCGACCTGGAGTACAACACAGCCTCAGGCTCCCGGGACCTGGTTCCTGCGCTTCGGCCCAGAGGGTGCCTGGTCACAGTTTCCCTTTAAGCCCTTTCCTTCTCCTGTGCTTCTTTTCTCAGATGCTCACTACAATCCAACCCTTCAGGTTATCTTCCTTTCCTGGTGCTTCAGATGACACGTGGCTGCACAGCTCCACTGTCTGCTCTCTGTCCTCATTCTTCCTCTGTCTCTGAACAACTGACTAACTCCTCCTTCAGACCAGGATATATCTATCTGAGGGAAGCTCCCCTGAGTCAGGGTTCAGAGCTCCCCCTTCTGGCCTGGATTCAGAATGTGTTGAATGTAGGTGCGTTACCTGATAAAGGGAATTCCCCTTGCCTCCAAGCATGATATCGCCTTCCCCGAAAGGAAGTCAACATCACTGTAACAACTGGTTACCTGAGGTGTTACACAAGCACTGTAAGTGGCTATATAGATATTGCATACATCAAGAGGATCCATTACTGTCTGCTGCCTATTTCATATATACCTAGCTCCAGGTGTTAGGAGTCGAGTTTTCTCTGCTGCACAGGGGGAATCTCGATCCATCTCCGCTGCGGTCTCCCATTCTCCTCCAGCCGCAGTGAAGTCTGCTCAGCAGGGACGTCGATCCCAGCGTCTCGCTCAGTCTGACTCTGTGAGAAGAGTTACTGCTGCTTCTCCAGCTTCTGCCTTTAAAGCCTATACTGGTCAGCAGCGAGCGGACTTCTCTGGGACTAAGTCCTTATCTGCACACACTGAGCATGCCCAGGGCAAGATCTCCCGTTGGAGATCGAGGGTCATATGCTCAGGCTCTGCGGCACATTCCATTGGTCCTCTTGGCAGGTCTTGGAAGGGCAAAAGTTCTATAGCCACTTCCTGTGCTGCAGCTATATAAACTGCGCATGACCGCACGGCCATGCGCTAGTATCAAGTCATATGTGCTTTGCGCCAGTGTGGTTAGCATAAGTGTGTTCAGGGACCCGGCTGAAATAAGCCCCTAGAATACCGGCACCTCCGGTGAGGAGATTGTATGAGTGTGTTCAGGGACCCGGCTGAAATAAGCCCCTAGAATACCGGCTTCTCCGGTGAGGAGATTGCGTGTTGCTTAACCACAGACTGCTATCAGCTTGGCAGTAAGCTTGTGCTCCTGTGAGGCTAACAGGGCGCAGTGCTTTCCTCTCGCGGCTGCTCTGTGAGGTAACAGAGCTAGTCTACACCGCCATATTGTGCCACCATTCACTAGCAGCAGGTTCTTCCTGCACGGTGGACCCCGGGCTGCGAACGCACCATTAATAATAAATATCTATTTCTACTCGGTGCGTTCCGCTAGCCCTAACATAATACTAGCGCCAGGGTCTGGCTAGTAAATGGCGGACGGTCAGCGTCTACAGCAGTACATCCAGCAGCTGGAGGGTAGGTTGGCGGCTCTCGAGCGCACAACCTCAGCTGTGGACGTTACTGCTGTCGCTGTTCAGGCTGCAAGTGCAGCTGCAGCCAGTTTGTCCGCTGCCACCCCTGCTCCGACCTTATCCCGTCTCCCGCTTCCAGACAAGTTTGCTGGTGACAGTAAGCTATGTCGGGGATTCGTGAGCCAGTGCTCCATACATCTCGAGCTGCTGGCTGCACGTTTTCCTACGGAACGGGCGAAAGTGGGATTCATTATATCTCTCTTGTCGGGCAGGGCGTTGGAGTGGGCAACGCCGCTTTGGGAACGTGGTGATCGTGTGGTACTGAGTGCTCCTATCTTATTGGACGCTCTGAGGCAGGTCTTTCTGGGACCCCGTGTCACCCACGATACCGCGCTCCAATTGTTGGCAATTACTCAGGCTTCGTCCATGGTCAGCCAGTTTGCCATCCTATTCCGGACTCTAGCTTCTGAGCTGGAATGGCCGGATAAAGTCCTTATTCCGGTGTTCTGGAAAGGACTGGCAGTTCATGTGAAGGACGCCTTGGCCACCAGGGAGATTCCCGCCACACTGGAGGAGCTTATTACTATAGCTACCCGCATCGATCTCCGTTTTAACGAGCGGAGGTTGGAGCGGACCCAGTGTAGGCAGAGGTTTCGGCTGGCTCCCACCTTTGCCAAACCTCTAGAATCTCCTGTTATGGCGTCCGACTCCCATGAGGCCATGGAGGTTTCTCGAGCGGGACCTAGGTCTCAGACCGTTCGAGTACCTGTGGTATGTAAAAATTGCTAACAACCGGGACATTACGCTAATAAATGTCCACGGCGGTCGGGAAAACGATCGCGTCTAGTGTCCATTGGAGGAGGTTCACTGGACACTGCGGCATTTTCCTCAAAATTGTCCTTTAAAGGGACAATCCTGTTAGGCACATCCACTCTTACAGTAGAGCTTTGTGTGGATTCAGGAGCAGAGGGAAATTTTATGTCTTCTGCTTTTGCTCTGCGCCACGCAATACCTCTGGTTATGCTTGCCAAACCAGTAACCGTTAGAGTGGTGAATGGGTCGACACTTCCATTACAGATCACACATCAGACTGTCCCTTTCACGTTAGCCATGTCCCCATCCCACCAGGAGATTATTTCCCTTCTTGTCCTTCCCGAGGGAATGGATGAGATTCTGCTGGGAATACCCTGGCTCCGTTTCCACTCCCCACATATTGAGTGGACCTCTGGGAGGATATTGGGTTGGAGTGAATCCTGTAAGGGCAGATGTGTGAAAGAGTGCATTCAGGTTTCCACCACTGAGATACCCGCAGATCTCTCTACTCTCCCCAAATACTATTGGTCTTATGCAGACGTCTTCTCCAAAAAGGCCGCGGAGACCCTTCCGCCTCACCGTCCCTATGACTGTCCTATAGATCTCTTGCCTGGAGCAGAACCTCCTCGGGGACGTGTCTATCCCCTCTCTCTCCCGGAGACGGAGGCAATGTCCCAATACATCCAGGAGAATTTGGCAAGAGGATTTATTAGGAAGTCAGTGTCACCAGCAGGGGCAGGGTTCTTCTTCGTACAGAAGAAGAATGGAGAATTGCGTCCTTGCATAGACTACAGGGATCTTAACGCCATCACCGTTAAGAATAAGTACCCGCTGCCCCTGATTTCTGAGCTTTTTGATAGACTACGGGGAGCTAAGGTATTTACCAAATTAGACCTGCGGGGAGCTTATAACCTGATTCGCATTCGTGAGGGGGACGAATGGAAGACGGCGTTTAACACCAGAGATGGGCACTATGAGTATCTGGTGATGCCCTTCGGGCTCTGTAACGCCCCAGCCGTTTTCCAAGACTTTGTCAACGACATCTTCCGGGATATGCTTTCCACCTCGGTCGTAGTCTATCTGGATGATATTCTCATCTTCTCTCCAGATATTGACTCCCACCGGAGAGATGTTGGCAGAGTCTTCGACCTCTTACGGGCAAACTCTCTTTACGCAAAGTTGGAGAAGTGTGTGTTTGAGCAGGAGTCTTTACCTTTCCTGGGCTATATCATCTCTGCCCAGGGATTGGCTATGGATCCTGCCAAACTACAGGCTGTGATGGACTGGAAAGAACCTCATTCACTTAAAGCGGTGCAGCGCTTTATGGGGTTCATTAATTATTACCGCCAGTTCATTCCCCATTTCTCAACTTTGGTAGCTCCCTTGGTAGCCCTCACCAAGAAGGGAGCAAATCCCAAAGTGTGGTCTGAAGAGGTCTCCAGGGCCTTTTCTTCTACTAAGTCTCATTTTGCTAGCGCTCCCATCCTACATCGTCCCGATGTCGATAAGCCGTTTATAATGGAGGTGGATGCCTCTTCCGTTGGTGCTGGAGCAGTCCTCTTCCAAAAGGATGCTCAAGGTCGGAAGCATCCGTGCTTCTTCTTCTCCAAGACCTTCACACCAGCGGAGAGGAATTATTCCATCGGGGACAGGGAGTTGTTAGCGATGAAATTGGCTTTCTCTGAGTGGAGACATCTCTTGGAGGGGGCTCGTTTTCCCTTTCAAGTATTTACAGACCACAAAAATTTGCTATATTTGCAAACAGCCCAGCGGCTAAATTCTCGCCAGGCCAGATGGTCCTTATTCTTCTCCCGATTCCACTTCACCCTCCATTATGTCGCTGGGGAGAAGAACATTCGAGCTGATGCTCTTTCTCGCTCTGTTGTGTCATCTGAGGAGGAGGAAGGAGAGCCTCGGCTTATTGTTCCTTCTGAGAGCTTGAGAACCGTGGCTCCGGTGTCGCTGGAGTCTGTGCCTCCGGGCAAGACTTTTGTGCCCATAAATTTGCGACCGGAGGTTCTCTCTTGGGCTCATTCCTCCAGGGTGGGTGGACACTTTGGGACAAAAAGGACATCTGAGCTGCTGGCGAGGACGTACTGGTGGCCGCATATGCTGCGAGATGTCAGAGATTACGTTCTGGCGTGTGTCTCATGCGCCAAAAATAAGTCTCCTCGACAACGGCCGTCTGGGTTACTCTATCCCTTGCCGGTGGCAGACAGGCCCTGGGAGATGGTCGGGATGGACTTTGTAGTGGGTTTGCCCAAGTCTCGCGGCTGTACCGTCATTTGGGTTATTACCGATCATTTCTCGAAAATGGTGCACTTGGTGCCGCTCCCACGGTTACCTTCTGCACGGGCCTTGGCAGCGTTGTTCATAAGACACATCTTCCGCCTACACGGCATGCCAGACAAAATTGTCAGTGACCGGGGTCCCCAGTTTGCGTCTCGGTTCTGGAGAGAGCTTTGTCGTCTTCTCAGCATTGAGTTAAATCTCTCTTCCGCATATCATCCCGAGACGAATGGGTTGGTAGAGAGGGCCAATCAGACTCTGGTCACATATCTACGACATTTTGTTTCTGCCAGGCAGGATGACTGGGCATCTTTATTACCATGGGCAGAGTTCGCCCTTAATAACGCTGTAGCCGACTCCACCGGTCAGACTCCTTTCCTCCTTAATTACGGCCAGCATCCGCGGGTTCCTGTGCCTATGCCCGTGTCCTCTGCTGACTCCAGGGTGGCAGACTGGGCAGTGGAGGCACGGGACATTTGGGACCGCACT
The DNA here is from genome assembly GCF_032444005.1 of Ranitomeya imitator. Lineage (NCBI taxonomy): Eukaryota > Metazoa > Chordata > Amphibia > Anura > Dendrobatidae > Ranitomeya > Ranitomeya imitator. Next base: position 238,188,929 of record NC_091284.1, read on the forward strand.
CAGGATGCCATTCGGGCCTCGAAGGAGAGAATGAGGTCCTCCGCCGATGCACATCGGCGCCCTGCCCCGACCTTTGCTCCTGGCGACTTGGTGTGGCTCTCCGCCCGTAACATCAGGCTGCGAGTTGAGTCCACTAAATTTGCTCCTCGCTACTTGGGCCCATTCAAGGTCCTCGAGCAGGTTAATCCTGTGGTCTATCGTTTGGCCCTTCCGCCACACCTGGGTATCACCGACACCTTTCATGTGTCCCTCTTGAAACCCGTGTATATGTCCCGGTTCTCCGAGTCATCTGCCCGGACATCGGGTTCGTCTTCGGACGATTATGAGGTGAACGCTATTTTGGGGTGCAAGGTGGTGCGTGGTAAAAAATTTTATTTGGTGGACTGGAAGGGTTATGGTCCCGAGGACAGGTCCTGGGAGCCTGATGAGCACATTCGGGCTCCGCAGCTCATTGCTGCCTTCGAACGTAGCGAGGCCCAAGGAGGGGGGCCCTAGGAGGGGGGGTAATGTTAGGAGTCGAGTTTCCTCTGCTGCACAGGGGGAATCTCGATCCATCTCCGCTGCGGTCTCCCATTCTCCTCCAGCCGCAATGGAGTCTGCTCAGCAGGGACGTCGATCCCAGCGTCTCGCTCAGTCTGACTCTGTGAGAAGAGTTACTGCTGCTTCTCCAGCTTCTGCCTTTAAAGCCTATACTGGTCAGCAGCGAGCGGACTTCTCTGGGACTAAGTCCTTATCTGCACACACTGAGCATGCCCAGGGCAAGATCTCCCGTTGGAGATCGAGGGTCATGTGCTCAGGCTCTGCGGCACATTCCATTGGTCCTCTTGGCAGGTCTTGGAAGGGCAAAAGTTCTATAGCCACTTCCTGTGCTGCAGCTATATAAACTGCGCATGACCGCACGGCCATGCGCTAGTATCAAGTCATATGTGCTTTGCGCCAGTGTGGTTAGCATAAGTGTGTTCAGGGACCCGGCTGAAATAAGCCCCTAGAATACCGGCACCTCCGGTGAGGAGATTGTATGAGTGTGTTCAGGGACCCGGCTGAAATAAGCCCCTAGAATACCGGCTTCTCCGGTGAGGAGATTGCGTGTTGCTTAACCACAGACTGCTATCAGCTTGGCAGTAAGCTTGTGCTCCTGTGAGGCTAACAGGGCGCAGTGCTTTCCTCTCGCGGCTGCTCTGTGAGGTAACAGAGCTAGTCTACACCGCCATATTGTGCCACCATTCACTAGCAGCAGGTTCTTCCTGCACGGTGGACCCCGGGCTGCGAACGCACCATTAATAATAAATATCTATTTCTTCTTGGTGCGTTCCGCTAGCCCTAACACCAGGTATTAGTGGCTAACAATAATTTTTTTTGCACCTTAATCCAGATTATTTTATTCCATAGCAATCCAGACCCCCTTTATTTCTCCATTTGCTTGATGACAATGCAGACTACAGCAAGATCATTTTAATACTACAGTGTGAACATCCAGCAATTTTAAACGGCTTTGCCCATCCTTGGCATCACATCTGAGTGCGCTGAAAATTCTGGCATTTTTTTGTGGTACTGTAGTATTTTTTGGAGTGTCTTATTAAATTTTTTGACACCATTTTGCTGACCCAAAAAATGTATCTGTCCAAAAAATATTTAGCTGCCCAAAAAATATTTAGCTGCCCCCTCAAAAAATTAGCTTCCCCAAAAATATGTAGCTACAGTTTATATATTTAACACTGTCTTTTGTCCGTCACAAGCATCAAATATCATTTCGCTTATTATTTTACAATTTTAGTCTTTCAAATAATTTTTTTTGTAGTGTCATTGCCTAGTTATTGACACAATTTTGGTGTGCAAAAAGCATCAAATATCATTTTGCTTAATATTTTACAATTTTAGTCTTTCAAATATTTTTTTTTGTAGTGTCATTGCCTAGTTATTGACACAATTTTGGTGTGCAAAAAAAAAAATCCAGGTCACATATTTAACAGTGTGTTCTATGTCTGTCAGAAGCCTGATCTATCTGTGGCCTACAAAATGTGGCATTTCAGGCCTCCATTCTCCTTTTTTGCCTGTGTCTTACCATAATTCTGTACAGTATTTTCGGTTAAAAAACAAAAATACGGGCCATATATTGAACAGTCTGGTATCTCCGTCAGATGCCAGATCTATCTGTGGGCTACAAATTGTGGCATTACAGGGCTACATTGCTTTTTTTTTGTTGTGTCTTACCCTAGTTCAATAGACTACTTTAGGTTAAAAAATTTTAAAATACAGGCCACATATTGAACAGTCTGGTATCTCCGTCAGACGCTTGTGAGCTACAAATTGTGGCATTTCAGGGCTACATTGCCCTTTTTTTGCTGTGTCTTACCCTAGTTCAGTAGACTACTTTTGGTTAAAAAACTTAAAAATAAAGACCACATATTGAACAGTCTGGTATTTCCGTCAAACGCCAGATCTATCTATGGGCTACAAATTGTGTCCTTTCAGGGCTACATTCCACTGCAGTTGCTGTTACCCTATTTCTATATACTATTTTGGGGTAAAAAAATAAAATCCAGGCCACATATTTAACAGTGTCCTATCTCTGTCAGAAGCCTTATCTATCTGTAGCCTACAAATTGTGTCATTTCAGGCCTGCATTCTCCTTTTTTGCCCGTGTCATACTGTAATTCTATGCAGTATTTTTCGGAGAAAACACAAACTTACAGGCCACATATCTAACAGTCTGGTATCTCCATCAGACACCTGATCTATCTGTGGGATATAAATTGTGCTATTTCAGGGCTACATAGCCCTTTTTTTTGCTGTATCTTACCCTAGTTCAATAGACTACTTTGGGGTAAAAAATTTAAAAATACAGGCCACATGTTGAACAGTCTGGTATCTTCGTCAAATGCCAGATCTATCTGTGGGCTACAAATTGTGGCATGTCATGGCTACATTGCCATTTTTTTGCTGTGTCTTACCCTAGTTCAATAGACTACTTTGGGTTAAAAAAAATTAAAACACAGGCCACATGTTGAACAGTCTGGTATCTTCGTCAAATGCCAGATCTATCTGTGGGCTACAAATTGTGGCATGTCATGGCTACATTGCCATTTTTTTGCTGTGTCTTACCCTAGTTCAATAGACTACTTTGGGTTAAAAAAAATTAAAACACAGGCCACATGTTGAACAGTCTGGTATCTTCGTCAAATGCCAGATGTATCTGTGGGCTACAAATTGTATCATTTCAGGGCTACATTCCATTGTATTTGCTGTATGTTACCCTATTTCTATATAGTATTTTTAGGTAAAAAAAATCCAGGCCACATATTTAACAGTGTGCTATGTCCGTCAGAAGCCTGATCTATCTGTGGCCTACAAATTGTGGCATTTCAGGCCTGCATTCTCCTTTTTTGTCTGTGTCTTACCATAATTCTTTACAATATATTTTGGTAAAAAAAAGTCTGGTATCTCCGTCAGGCGCCTGATCTATCTGTGGGCTTAAAATTGTGGCATTTGAGTGGTCCTTTCAACTGGTTTTCTTGTGTCTTACCCTAGTTATTAACAACATTTAAAAAAAAATACCTACAATCCAGAGAATTAAAACTGTGTTTTTTACACACACTGATCACATATGTTTGCTCCAAATTCAGCAATTTTTAGTGAACGTGGAAAATATTTTAGTAGTCCATTTAAAATGGGTAAGGCGCATGGCAAGGGACAGGGAAGTGGATGTGATGCTGATGGTGCATGCAGAGGCTGAGGCCATAGGCAAGCTGAAAGTGGGCCACAACAAACACCCACATCTTCTTGCTTGACTTTCCTATCACAATTACTAGGGGACCACAGCATACCACTATTGAACCCAGAGCAGTGTCAAAAGGATGATAGTTGGATAGCGGATAATGGTTCCAGTCACTTTGCCACCACCACCACCACCATGTCTTTCACATGATCAAGTCTGAATAGCCATGAGTCTGGTCCGCATATTACTCACTCTGATCCTCCTTCCTCCCACCATGCCGAGTGCCCAGAGACAACTGATCCCACACTTGGACACTCCGAAGAGCTGTTCACTTTTCCATTTATAGATTCGGGAGTCTCAGCCAGTCCATTTGAAGCGGAGCAAGATGAGATCACATGCAGCGATGCCCGAAGATCTGAGCAGCTAGGGTCACACGAAGGCGATGGTGGGAAAGTGTCACAAGAGGTGGATGATGATGAGACACCATTGCCAGAAAGTCAGGAGGAGGACCAGGGTGCAGATGTGGAAGATGAGGTGGTGGATGATATAGTAACTCACCCAACCTGGCAGGAGGACATGCAGAGCGAGGACAGCAGCACACATGGGAAAGGAGGCATACCACCCCAACAGGCAGGAAGAAGCAGTGTGGTGGCCACAAACAGAAGACGGGCATCCATTCCCCATAACACCAACATGACAGATGTTGCCATTCCAACTTTTAGGTCTTCCCAAGTCTAGTTGTTTTTTAAAGACTCTGCTGATAACACCAAACAGGCCATTTGCATCAACTGCCATGCCCGCATCAGCAAGAGTAGCAAAACTACCAGCCTGACCACCAGCAGCATGATCAGGCACATGGTAGCAAAGCACCCGACTTTGTGGGCTGAATCTCAGGTTCTAGGAACAGTGTCTGCGGGTGACACCACTATTTTGCATGCAAGCCAATCCGCCTGCCCACGGTTCATGCGAAGATGCTTCGTACCCTGCAACTGCTGTTGTCCACAGTCAACTAGCACTATTATCAAGCACGTCCACATCCTTGTCCAGGCGCAGCCTTCAGTTGTCCATACCCCATTCATTGGAATACAATCAGAAATACGCAGTCAGCGCCCCACAGGCCACAGTGCTAAATTCACACATTTCTCATCTTCTTGTGGTCGAAATGTTGCCTTTTAGGCTCCTGGAGATGGAAGCCTTCTGCAACCTGATGGTGGCGGCTGTTCCAAGGTACTCGGTCCATACCGGCATTACACCAGCACATGTCCCACAACATTACCTGTGCCCTCAACAATGCTTTTACTAGGAAAGACAACCTAACAAAGGACACGTGGACAAGTGCTTGTGGGCAGGGGTGGTACATCTCACTGACGGCACACTGGGTTAACATAGTGGAAGCCGGGACCCAGTCGGACCTTGGGATTGAACTTGTACTCCCAACGCCAAGGATTTCGGGATCTACATCAATCAGGTTACCCCCACAGTCTCCAGCTCCTGCACCTTCTCCTTCTCCTCCTCCTCTTCAGCCTCCATTTCTTAAATGAGCACATCAATCACAAGCTGGAAGCACTGCAGCACTGCCTCAGCCAAACAACAACAAGCTGTGCTAAAGCTAATCTGCTTAGGTGACAAACTGCACAATCCTGAAGAGTTGTGGACAGCGCTGAAAGAGCAGTCAGATTTGTGGCTGACACCGCTGAACCTACAGCCAGCAATCGTCGTGGTGGCAGCTCTGAGGCGAGGTGAGCTCACACACGTACCTTGCCTTGCTCATGTGCTTAGCCTCATCGTTCAACAGTTTCTCGTTTCTCGAATCTGGAGCTGCCAGATCTGCTTGTGAAAGTTTACCACCTGTGTGCCCATTTTAGTAAGTCAGCTACAGCTTCAGCTGCCCTTGCTGTGGTTCAGCAGTGTTTGCAGCTCCCGGCTTACTGACTGTTGTGTAATGTCCCCACGCATTGGAACGCTACACTGCATATGTTGGAAAGGATTTGTGACCAGAAGAGAGCAGTTGTTGACTACCAGCATCAACAAGGCCGTCGTTATTCAGCTCAGACTCCACACATATAACCTCAGGATTGGACTTGGATATCAGGCATGTGTACCATACTCCAAAACTTTGAGGACTCCACCAGGATGGTCAGCGGTGATCACACCATAATTAGCACCCCCATCCGGCTTCTCTGCATTCTCAAAACCTCTCTACCCACAATTAAAAAGGATGCATTGCAGGCAGAGCACGAGGACATGGAGCAAGGAGCCATACAGGGTGATTATACACAGCCCTGCCTCATGTCATCCCAATGTGGATTGGTAGACAATGAGGAAGAGGAGGAGGAAGAGCAGGAGCTACTTTAATGCGTTATAGATGGTACTAAAAGCAAAACTGTCATACCGTCTGTTCAGCGTGGATGGCCTGAGGACAGGGAGGAGGAGGACAGCATGGTCAGTCAGTGAGGACAAGGAAATCTCGCCTGTTAGCAGTCTGGCATGAATGGCTGACTTTATGTTGTGCTGACTTTCCTGTGACCCTCACATTATGAAAATTTTCAGTGACACTTATTACTGGTTGGTGACACTTCTAGACCCATGCTTCAAGGAGAACTTTCAATCTCTTCTTCCAGAGACAGGCAGGTCTACTAAAATGGTGCAGTACCAGAGGGCCTTAGTTGCGGATTTACTAAAAAAATCCCATCTGAGAATGCTGGCTGCAGACGTCATAGTTCGTTGGACAACCAAGGAGTACAGGCGAGAGAGACACAACTCCAATCCAGCAGAGGCAGGGGAATACTGGCAATGTTCTGGTAGAGTTTTCTCAGACCCTCCCATCGCCCTGGCACAGAGGCAAGGGGTACTGTCACAAGGAGTGCAATATTTTGGAAGATGCTGATGGAGTATCTTGCTGACCGTACCAATGTCCTCCATGATTCATCTACATCTTGGAGGTCCTGGCCTGCCCTGCCACTAGCATTTTGTCAGAGCGGGTTTTTAGTGCCGCTGGTGGAATTATAACTGATAAGTACATCTGCCTGTCAACTGAAAATGCTGACTGGCTGACTCTTATAAAAATGAACAAGGGCTGGATTGGGAAAGACTTCTCTACACCACTGAATGATAACAGCGAAACATAACCTCCAATACAGTGTCTTTTTTGGGAGGTGTATTCCCATGCACCTCTTCACACCCACACATGGGTATATGCTTCCTGATTTTGGCTATTTAGTGTTATCCTCCTCCTTGTCCTCATACTCATCATGCACCACCACTATAACACCAGGGTCAACATGTTCCATGATGCTACAGCCATGCTATTTTTTTGCAAGGGTGTTTATGATACCCATAAATAATTAAAAAAAATTTGTAACACCCAGGTGGAAATGTTTGTCAGCCAATACACTTAGGCCGGCGTCACACACAGCGTAAAACAATACGGTCCGTATATTACGGCCGTAATACGCTGAAAAGTCCCGAAAAAAGTGGTCCGTAGCTCCTCCGTAGGCAGGGTGTGTCAGCGTTTTTTGCGCATGGCATGTAATATGTAATCCGTATGGCATCCGTACTGCGTGGTTTTCTCGCAGGCTAGCAAAACCAACATACCGCTATAGAAGTGATCCATGTGTCCCAAAAAGAAAAGAAAATATATATATATACTGTCTATATATATATATATATATATATATATTTGTCAGTAGACACATATATTAGAGAGAAAAGCCGGTAATTCAGTGCGGTGTACAGTAAAATCACACTGACAGCTTACAGTAGAATAGGTAGAATAAATGTGTACACATAGAATAGGTATATATATATATATATATATATATATGTCAGTGAGACACATATATGTATATATATTAAGATTTATTCCAGCGCTATACAGCTTGAAAGCCGGTAATTCAATTACCGGCTTTTTCTTTCTCCTTCCTAAAACCCGACATGATTTGAGACATGGTTTACATACAGTAAACCATGTCTTCTCTCCATTTTTTTTGCCAGGGAGCTTTCTAGGTAATTTCCCACGATCTATGAACAGCCAGCAGAGGGCGCCTCACCGCAAATGAAGCTAAATATAGATTATTGATCTATTTTTAGCCTCATTCCCTGGGGTTTTGCAGCGAGGAGCAGCCTGCATTAGCACAGCTCCTTGCTGCAAAATGTTTTAACCCCTTCAGAAGGATTTACATCGTTGGACGTTACAGATCTGCGGAGGGTAAGTATATTGTTGGTTTATTATGTTTTTTTACTCACAGAACGAGGGTCTTCAGTGACTGGATTGGGCGTTGAATAAAATACTGCAACAACCATTGTTTTTATTTCATTAAAATAATTTAAAAAAATGTGTTTGTGTTTTATTTAACCCTTTACTAGTATTGGATTAATAATGGATAGGTGTCATAATTGACGCCTCTCCATTATTAATTAGGCTTAATGTCACCTTACAATAGCAAGGTGGCATTAACCCTTCATTACCCCATATCCCACCGCTACACGGGAATGGGAAGAGAGTGGCCAAGTGCCAGAATAGGCGCATCTTCCAGATGTGCCTTTTCTGGGGTGGCTGGGGGCAGATATTTTTAGCCAGGGGGGGGGGGCCAATAACCGTGGACCCTCTCCAGGCTATTAATATCTGCCCTCAGTCACTGGCTTTACTACTCTGGCGGAGAAAATTGCGCGGGAGCCCACGCCAATTTTTTCCGCCATTTAACCCTTTATTTTAAGAGCTAGAACGGCCAAATTTTGCAGATACACACTACTGACATTAGTAGTGTGGAATCTGCAAAAAAAATGGAGAGAAGACATGGTTTACTGTATGTAAACCATGTCTCAAATCATGTCGGGTTTTAGGAAGGAGAAAGAAAAAGCCGGTAATTGAATTACCGGCTTTCAAGCTGTATAGCGCTGGAATAAATCTTAATATATATACATATATGTGTCTCACTGACATATATATATATATATACCTATTCTATGTGTACACATTTATTCTACCTATTCTACTGTAAGCTGTCAGTGTGATTTTACTGTACACCGCACTGAATTACCGGCTTTTCTCTCTAACAGCGCTGCGTATTTCTCGCAAGTCACACTGCTTGTCCGTGTGTAATCCGTATTTTTCACGCTTCCATAGACTTTCATTGGCGTATTTCTTGCGCAGTACGGTGACAAACGCAGCATGCTGCGATTTTGTACGGCCGTAGAAAGCCGTATAATACTGATCAGTAAAATACGGCAAATAGGAGCAGGGGCATAGAGAATAATTGTGCCGTATTTTTTGCGAGTTTTACGGACGTAGATTCTGCGCTCTTACGTCCGTAAAACTCGCATGTGTGACGGCGGCCTTAGAGTATGGACATTCCAAATATAGGAGATGCGCTCCTTTAACCCCTTCATGACCTTGGGATTTTCCATTTTTCCGTGTTCGTTTTTCACTCCCCTCCTCCCCAGAGCCATAACTTTTTAATTTTTCCGGCAATATGGCCATGTGAGGGCTTATTTTTTGCAAAACAAGCTGTACTTTTGAACGCCATCATTGGTTTTAGCATGTCGTATACTAGAAAACGGGAAAAAAATTCCAAGTGCGGTGAAATTGCAAAAAAAGTGCAATCAAACACTGTTTTTTTGTTTGGCTTTTTTGCTAGGTTCACTTAAATGCTAAAACTGACCAGCCATTATAATTCTCCAGGTCATTATGAGTTTATAGACACCTAACATGTCTAGGTTATTTTTTATCTAAGTGGTGAAAAAAAATTCCAAACTTTGCTAAAAAAAAAAATTGCGCCATTTTCCGATACCTGTAGCGTCTCCATTTTTCATGATCTGGGGTCGGTTGAGGGCTTATTTTTTGCATGCCGAGCTGGCATTTTTAATGATACCATTTTGGTGCAGATACATTCTTTTGATCGCTCGTTATTGCATTTTAATGCAATGCATCAGTGACCAAAAAAAACGTAATTCTGGCGTTTCAAATTTTTTTCTTTCTACGCCGTTTAGAGATCAGGTTAATCCTTTTTTTATTGATAGATCAGCCGATTCTGAACACGGCGGTACCAAATATGTGTAGGTTTGATTTTTATATTTTTTTCACTTTTTTTTACTTTAGCCATGCTTCAATAGCCTCCATAGGAGGCTAGAAGCTGGCACAACTCAATCGCCTCTGCTACATAGCAGCGATCATCAGATCGCTATGTAGCTGAATTGCAGGTGTGCTATGAGCACCGACTACAAGGTGGCGCTCACAGCTAGCCGGGATCAGTAACCATAGAGGTCTCAAGGACCTCTATGGTTACTATGCAGAAGCATTGCTGACCCCCGATCATGTGACGGGGTCGGCGATGCGCTCATTTCCGTCCGGATGGCCGGAAGTGCCGGTTAAATGCCACTGTCAGCGTTTGGTACCATATACAGGGGATAGCAGTAATCACGTATTTATATAGTAAGTCACCCTCCCTTACACCGAAAACCTCCTAATTACTGCTATCCCCTGTATATGTTACCAGGTCCTGGCATGGCCAAATTGTTTTTATTGCATTTCATGATGTAACCATTTATGTGCATGTATCTCTCGTATCCCCATACACTATATTTTATCAATAAAGTTTTTTGTATTTTTCTATAATCAACAAATGACCTTGATAACATCTTTTGTGTAGTATATATCTAGTTGTATTGATGGGTTAAAATAGTCCAGGTATTTCTAACACATGATTGTGGTGTTAACTTTAAAATGTGTGGTTGTTATTTAAAAACGCACTGTAAAAATGGAGTAAGACTTTGACAACATTGATCACAGCTGTGACCTGGGAGTCAGAAATGCTTCCAGTGGCATTCCCCATGATGTTCCCATGTCATTTGAGCACTGTTTCCATCATTGACAGATGTTTTTAGACCTTAACCCCTTCATGACCTTGGGATTTTTCGTTTTTCCGTGTTCGTTTTTCACTCCCCTCCTTCCCAGAGCCATAACTTTTTTATTTTTCCGTCAATTTGGCCATGTGAGGGCTTATTTTTTGGGGACGAGTTGTACTTTTGAACGACATCATTGGTTTTAGCATGTCGTGTACTAGAAAACGGGAAAAAGATTCCAAGTGCGGTGAAATTGCAAAAAAAGTGCAATCCCACACTAGTTTTTTGTTTGGCTTTTTTGCTAGGTTCACTAAATGCTAAAACTGACCTGCCATTATGATTCTCCAGGTCAGTACGAGTTCATAGACATCTAACATGTCTAGGTTATTTTTTATCTAAGTGGTGAAAAAAAATTCCAAACTTTGCTAAAAAAAAAAAAAATTGCGCCATTTTTTCTCGCTACGCCATTTAGCGATCAGGTTAATGCTTTTTTTTAATTGATAGATCGGGCGATTCTGAGCGCGGCGATACCAAATATGTGTAGATTTGATTTTTTTATTGATTTATTTTGATTGGGGCGAAAGGGGGGTGGTTTAAACTTTTATATTTTTTTTATTTTTTTCACATTTTTTAACTTTTTTTTTTACTTTTGCCATGCTTCAATAGCCTCCATGGGAGGCTAGAAACAGGCACAGCACGATCGCCTCTGCTACATAGCAGCTATCTGCTGATCGCTGCTATGTAACAGAAATGGAGGTGTGCTGTGAGTGCCGACCACAGGGTGGCGCTCACAGCCACCGGTGATCAGTAACCATAGAGGTCACTAGGACCTCTATGGTTACCATCCTGACATATCGCCGACCCCCGATCATGTGACGGGGGTCGGCGATGACGTCATTTCCGGCCGCCCGGCAGGAAGCGGTAGTTAAATGCCGCTGTCTGCGTTTGACAGCGGCATTTAACTAGTTAATAGGTGCGGGCAGATCGCGATTCTGCCCGCGCCTATTACGGGCACATGTCAGCTGTTCAAAACAGCTGACATGTCCCGGCTTTGATGCGGGCTCACCGCGGAGCCCTGCATCAAAGCAGGGGGTCTGACCTCGGACGTACTATCCCATCCGAGGTCAGAAAGGGGTTAAAAGGACACCCGGGGGGATCATGGTAGAAATCCTCGGGTTTCCCATAGACTTACATTGGGCTCGTTTTTCTGGCTAAGTACCCGAGTATTACAATTTGCTCAACCCGAGCACTAGTTATTCATTATTTCTTCCAATAAATTAACAGAAATAACATTTTTTGCTGCAGTATGGTTCTTAGCCACCAGAAGCTTCTCGAGGGTTTAGGGGCATAACAAAAACAGGTGTCATTGACAGCTTAGAAATTCTGCTCTGTGCAACATTTAAGTAAATTCTCTTAGGCCAAAAAGATACTGTTGTGATGCTTAGAATTGTTAAATGTGACTATTCAACTGTTGCAAAACCAAAACTTTCTATTGTTCATTGTAATGATTTCTTTTCCTTTGTATTTTTCAGATTTTTTCTATCTAGTTTTCTTAACATTGACAATCCTACCCCTTTAACCCTTTAACCACACTGAAACATAATTTAAGTAGCCATAAAATGCCGGGTTGGAAAAGTTTGTACACGTAGGTTTAGGATATGAACATGCGCCAACAATGGGCAATGTGGTCCTCGAGTGTAGGATATATATTAAACAAAAAAAACTGGTATTAAAAAATAAATAGAGCCCTTTTATATTAAAGGTAAAAAAAAAAATCATAGCTAGGTGCCTTTTTAAAATAGGATGGGACCGGAAAATCAAGGTAGAATCACATCCCAAAAGCAAACACCTGCTATATTCAGGTGTGTAATCAGAAAAAGTCCCTAAGTGTAACCAATGGCACTTCAACAATACATAATGACTACTAATAAGTAGTCAGAAAGAAGCGAACCATAATATTAAAACAATTAACATTTATTAAAGCATTTTTAGAAATTATGCAACAAAAAACATAATCATATCAAGACATCCAGTAGGAGGGGCTCCAAACAGTATGGCAATATATTCTATGAAAAGATGGTAAATATACAGCTCAATTATAATATTGATTAAGTGCCTAGTGACCAAGGATATTTCCGTCCATTCAATTCTATAGAAACAGTATATTATCAATTATATCTATGTATCATATCAAAAGCATGTCCTAGGACTGAGAAGAAAACACTCACTGGCACATATCACTATCGATGGTACTGTGCAAATAACCACAACAAAAAAAGACAAGTATAGACCACAATGGTAATAGTGCATAATTTTTAACTAAATACATGAATATATCTGGTTGCCTAAAATATTAATATCCACACCCCCTGAGGAAGTGTCTGGTATAGACACGAAACGTACGTCGGGGTCACCCGTCATCATTTGGGGCTCATTACCATCTGAGTAGTGTTGTGCACTGGGCCTGGTAAGTTTTGCCCTTAATTTATGATACAGTCCCTTTACTCTGCGGATCTCCAGCTGGGCTTGATCTATGCTGATTTACCCTGACCTTTTTTTTTGCTTTACTTTTGGCTTTAAACCTTGCTATAGAGCTCCCGCTGCTGCTGTGGATCCCCGCATTGTTATACAATACTTGGGCTTTATTTATTGTGCCTTATTTTTGGCTCTACTTACCTAGCACATGGACGAGCATTCAAATGTAAATCAGATAGGAGTATTACCTCTGAACTCCCATGTGCACCGCACTACTGTATGTACTTCCGTGTCCTTGTCCTGATTGACAATTTTATTATATGTATTTTTCTTTGATTTTTTTAAAATAAATTTTGCACTTTCTTACTTATTTATTGGTTACTCCAGTTTTTCTCCTATTTATATAACTAAAATATTACCTGTAGGGGTACAGCACAGCAATAGCAGAGCCGATATAAATGCCAGTGGACTGCCACAGAGACCCTCCTCACCCCAACGTACTGTAATGTGCTGCTGCAGTGTAGTATAGTGCAACCTCCACCAGGGGGTGCTGGTTAAGGGAAAGAGGTTGTACACACAGCGTAGCAATACTGAACAACAACACAGGTGTCACAGGTAATGAAAGAGAAGTCAAACAAGCCAAGGCCATACACAGAGAGATCAGCGCAGTACACAGGGGGAGTCAGAGGAAAGTTAGGGAACAAACAAGAAGTCAGAGTCTACCGTTAACATGGTAACAAAATCGTGAGACGTAAGACGAATTCGGGATACAAGCCAGAGGTCAGAATAAGTTATAAACAGGTACAGGCAGTCAGAGGCAAAAAGGAACACTAGTACAAGTGAACAGGTCAGGTGTTCAAGCCGTGCAGCATGAACTATAGCTGACACTGGCCCACAGGCTGCAGAGGACTTAAATAGCTCAGCCAGCTTCAAAGTGAGGCAGAGGGGATTAACTCCCACATGACCAGTCCAGAGACAAGACAGCTGAACACAAACTCAGAACTGGATCATGACATGTACGTTTCGCCCTAGCTAGGGCTGACTACTGACTACTTATTAGTAAGTCTTTTCCGTGGTTATATATTCAGGAGTGTGTATGCATCTAATATTAGACTATAAGAGCAATTAAGCTATAATGAGGCTAAACATATTTTAACCAACACACACAATTTGGTAAGTAAGCACTTAAGTTTAAGCTTCAGGATTATGTAGATTTCTCTTTTAAAAGTAATAAGCTAATACAATTATCTTGCGTATCTCAAAATACAGGAATCACTTTCAGTCATACACAAAGTTTGAATTCACAATTTGGATTTAGTTACACAATTAGAAATGAAGGTTGTAATACTAAGCTTCCTTGCCGACCCTGTTTGAAACATAATGCAGCTATTAAGGTACTGTTAATTCCGAATATCACAGATCAATCAATTCACTTTCACACTGAGTAACAATACAGCTACAACAGTTCCCCAAATTTAATTTGAATCTTGGGATTTGTACCCACAGTCTGAGTGCCCCAGTTCGATTTTTAATCTGGTATATCAGCCCTGAAGTATTGCACCACAATTGCATTCATTAGGCTTTTTTCTATCCCTGGCCTGTGCTTTCCTTGGCCAGTCCTTTTTTTGTTGGATGTGATAGTCATCCCTGATTGGTTCGGCTAGACTGTGTAATCTGATTAGTGCAGGTTATTGTGGGAAAACCTGCAAAACTTCACTTGATGCCATTGTCATGCTCAGCAGTGTGTGAAATGATGGAGTGAATTTTTTTTACGATCCTTGCAAATCAAAACCGCAAGTTCAACTCAAACTCCACCCTCCAAAGTTCCATCTACTCATCTATAGTTAGGATCATTACCCAACTTAATCATGATATTACTCACCTGTCATGGCTGCAGCACTGGGTTCTTCTTCGTTTCCCTGTGACTGGCTACCTCTGTGCTTGTCTGCTCCAAGCTATGGTCACCTCTCATGTCATCATCCAAAGCCTTCCAATAGAGTTTCAAACGACTGTTTATTTCCTGAGTATTCAGGCAGTAGAGCACTCTGCTACCATGTGCTTTCCAGGAGTCAAATTTTTCCTAGCTATATTAAACAGAGAAAGATAGGAAAATTGTGAGGGTGGATATCATCATGGCGCTGCGCTACATGTGATGAGACCAGTCAGATGGAATAAAAATTAAGGATTTAATGAACACTACGTGTTTCAGGAATGGTCTGTCCCCTTCATCAGGTAAGTGCAAGCATTGGGCGTCACTAGTGGACTTGCATAGACTAGTAATAACTTGAGTTGGTTAATTACATGAATACAAGCAATTAAATCAATATAAAGACAGCAATATAAAAACAGGGAAAATGAAATGTATGACGAAATATTGAGGGAATAATAAGACATGGTTAAATCACTTAAATATGATCAGATTACTCTGACATCACTCCAGAAAACAATAAATCATATAATGCCCCGTATAACTATTTTATTAGGAAATATTTAAAATACCACAAACCTGTGGTAGTCCCAAAAAATACACAAAACACACCGTGAACACACCTCCTGATGAGCCGGAGAGGCGAAACGCGTTGAGGCGGTACATTGGAGAGGTGGACGGCATGCTGGGGCTACTATCTGGATGTATACTCACCAGTTTATCCACTCATATCTATGATAGCATGTGTGCAGCATATCTTATGGTAGTATTAACTACATAATGGAGCATACATTGGGGCTCTAATGCTGCATTTATTCAACTACCGTCGTTAAACTCTCCCACATGTTCTCTATTGTTTTTATGGCACGGTATGGGGTCTAGTATTCCTTAGACGTAGCATTGATCTATGTTTAGTTGACAGGGGTTCCTTTAGCTATGCTATCGGGTAGTGGGACCCTGGGTTGTTAATAGGGTTCAATAGGGACCTTAGGGCTAGCCGCCGTGGAGTGGGGGTGCCATAACGTTCCCCCTAGGGCGCCAACCCCCGCAAGTAGGCAGGTACCAGTCCAGGTATTAGTGTAGGAATACTAGGTCTTCATACCAGTTTGTTTACGGTGTGTTTTGTGTATTTTTTGGGACTACCACAGGTTGGTGGTATTTTAAATATTTCCTAATAAAATAGTTTTACGGGGCATTATATGATTTATTACTTGAAGGATTACCCTTGTGCAATATTGTATATTTGATTAGTTAATCCCTCGAGAAAACAAGCAAATGATTGTTCTATTGATTACCCTCATAAATCCGTACTAAAATAGAAATAACATATACAGAAAATTTGTTAGCTAGTTCCCAAAAATGTTGTACACAAATTTTACCAGATACTGTTTTGATGATTTTACCCCTAACATTTGTACCCCTTTTGTAGGATAATAAAGGATGGAATTTAAATTCTAAGTAATAAACACTGGCGCTGTACACTACGGACGATGGAGGAAATAGGGGAATAGGCTAATAAAGGAGGATGAGGGGAAAAAAACGAGGGAGGGGGGGGAAGAGAGAAGAGGACAGAGCTGCTGGTGGGGTGGCAGGGTGTGTGCTATACCCTGTCTGAAAGAAAAAACTATATACTAATGAACCACCTGCGCTCATGAACCAAGTGGAATGCAGAGGCTTAGACGGAACCACTGGCGTACAGTTAAGTACAGTAAGTATAAGAGGCCAAAGAGTGAATAGTATACTGGAAGTCTCCTATTACGGTGACATGAGGATATGTCCACTATGGACCGACAGCAATGGAGTGCCTGCAATGAGTGTAACATCCACTTACTGGTATAGAAGGTCCGAGTGGCTGTGGAGAGCAGTGGGGGTCCCAGACTAACGTCGGCTGATGTGCTGGGCTGCAATATGAGATGGCCGTAGAGTCCTGGGACCGGCTGTTTCCAGAACAGCCGCTGAACGCTGGGGCGTCTGGATTGGATTCCCCCTGTTGCCAAGCCCGCCCTATCCGTGACGTCACGATCCTAGCCACGCCCCCTCCACACACCGCTATCGCTCCGGCGTTGCTTCCGGCCGGGGCACGCCAGGAGTCGGCGGTTCTTACCTATCCAGACGCCCCAGCGTTCAGCGCCTGTTCTGGAAACAGCCGGTCCCAAGACTCTACGGCCATCTCATATTGCAGCCCAGCACATCAGCCGACGTTAGCACATCTGTCGGTCCATAGTGGACATATCCTCATGTCACCGTAATAGGAGACTTCCAGTATACTATTCACTCTTTGGCCTCTTATACTTACTGTACTTAACTGTACGCCAGTGGTTCCGTCTAAGCCTCTGCATTCCACTTGGTTCATGAGCGCAGGTGGTTCATTAGTATATGGAATTTAAATTCTGTTATTGCTGGGCATCCTTTGTCAAAGTTATCCAATGTTTCCTCAAAAAAATTAAAGATCCTACCACTCATCTTATTGTACACTGACAAGCAAAAGAATTATCAAAAAAGTCCAAATAGTTATATAGAGACCATATATGTGGTCTATACTTCTTAACTAAATACAATATCACCATAGAGTGAGCGGTGGTATTGCCCAATAACAACAAAGAAGTGCTACAAAAGAGCTTATAAAATTAATAGTTTTAGATATTTTTTAAAAACAATTACAATAAAAAAAATGCTGAATCCTTATGATCTGGAAGCCACCAAAAACATATTTTGCAAAATAAGTCCTCCTGTTTGCCATTATAAGAGAATCTTCAATGACATGGTAATTCTCCTAGTTTATCAGATCTACACACGTGAACAAAATTGTTGGTACCCCATGTTTAATGACAGAGAAACCCACAATGGTGACAGAAATAACTTGAATCTGACAAAAGTAATTATAAATAAAAAAAAAATCTATGAAAATGAACAAATGAAATTAAGACATTGCTTACAACCATGCTTTCACAGAATTAAAAAGAAAAAATAAAACTCCTGAAATAGGCCTGGACAGAAATTATGGTACTCTTAACTTAATATTTTGCTGCACAACCTTTTGTGGCAATCATTGCAATCAAATGATTTCTGTAACTGTCAATGATACTTCTGTACCTCTCGACGGGTATTTTGGCCCACTCATCAAGAGCAAACTGCTCCGGTTGCCTCATACTTGAAGGTTACCTTTTCCAGATGGCATGTTTCAGTTCTTTCCAAAGATGCTCAATAGGATTTAGGTCAGAGCTCATACAGTAGAATAGTCCAATGTTTTCCTCTTAGCATTCTTGTGTGTTTTTAACTGTGTGTTTTGGGTCATTATCCTATTGCAAGACCCATGACCTGTGACTGAGACCAAGCTTTCTGGCACTGGGTGGCACATTTTTCTCTAGAATCCCTTGATAGTCTTGATATTTCATTGTACCCTGCACAAAAAGCCCCAGAACATAACAGAGCCTCCTCCATGTCTCACAGTAGGGACAGTGTTCTTTTCTTGATATGCTTAATTTTTCTGTCTGCGAACATAGAGCTGATGTGCCTTGCCAAAAAGTTAAATGTCCATAGGACATTCTCCCAGAAGCTTTGTGGCTTGTCAACATGTAGCTTGGCAAATTCCAGTCTGGCTTTTTTATGATTTTTTTTCAATAATTGTGTCCTACTTGGTAGTCTCCCATGAAGTTCACTTTGGCTCATATAACGACGGATGGTGCGATCTGACACTGATGTTCCTTGAAGTAATAGAAGACACGGCACTCAGGGCTTGTTGGAGGTGCACAAATTAGGTATCCAACCCATCAATCATAAATAAATTACTTGGCACTCAGGAGATAATTTTTGCAAGATAAGAAGTGAACAATTCGTTTATTTGGTGCATCCAGTTCAACATTTAAACGTTTTCGGTCTAATCACAAGACCTTCATCAGAAATGGTTTTTTGAGTACTGAATGACGTAGAGAATATGAAAAGGCCCATAAAGTACCAGCATCAGAGCAGTTCCGGGAGAAGGAGGGCGCCTGGGAGTCTGAGGGTATGAGAGACAAGCGCTGTAGGAAGCCAAGTAATTTATTTATGACTGATGTTCCTTGAGCTTGAAGTTCACCTTTAATCTGTTTAGAAATTTTTCTTGGCTCTTTTGTTACCATTCGTAATATCCGTCACTTTGATTTGTCATCAATTTTCCTCCTGCGGCCACATCCAGGGAGGTTGGCTACAGTCCCATGGATCTTAGATTTCTGAATAATATGTGCAACTGAAGTCACAGGAACATCAAGCTGCTTGGGGTTGGTTTTTAACATGTTTGTGTATAATTTTCTTTCTTATCTCCTCAGACAAGTCTTTCCTTTGCGTCCTCTAGTCCATGTTGAGTGTGATGCACACCATGTCATCAACAGCACAGTGAGTATCTGTAGCCCTTTTTACAGGCCTACTCACTGATTCCAAGATTGTAGACACCTGTGAGGCTAGTTAGTGGACACACTTTGATTTAACATATCCCTTTTGTCAGCTTCACACTGAGCACATGTGACAGATATGACAGAGTCTGGAGACGCCGTGGAGAGCGATCTGCTGCATGCAACATACTTCAGCATGACCGGTTTGGCAGTAGGTCAGTAGTGGTGTGGGGTGGCATTTCTTTGGTGAGCCGCACAGCCGTCTATGTGCTCGCCAGAGGTAGCCTGACTGCCATTAGGTACCGAGATGAGATCCTCAGACCTCTTGTGAGACCATATGCTGGTGCGCTTGGCCCTGGGTTCCTCCTAATGCAGGACAATGCCAGACCTCACGTGGCTGGAGTGTGTCAGCAGTTCCTGCAAGATGAAGGCATTGAAGCTATGGACTGGCCCACCCGTTCCCCTGACCTCAATCCAATTGAACACATCTGGGACATCAATGTCTCGCACCATCCACCAACGTCACGTTGCACCACAGACTGTCCAGGAGTTGGCGGATGCTTTAGTCCAGGTCTGGGAGAAGGTCCCTCAGGAGACTATCTGCCGCCTCATCAGGAGCATGCCCAGGCATTGTATGGAGATCATACAGGCACGTGGAGGCCACATACACTACTGAGCATCATTTCCTTGTCTTGAGGCATTTCCAGTGAAGTTGGATCAGCCTGTAACTTCATTTTCCACATTGATTTTGAGCATCATTCCAACTCCAGACCTCCGTGGGACATAAGTTGTGATTTACGTTGATAATTTTTAGATTGTATTGTTCTCAACACATTCGACTATGTAATGAATAAAGATTTACAACTGGAATATTTCATTCAGTGATATCTAGGATGTTGGATTTTAGTGTTCCCTTTATCCCTTTATTTTTTGAGCAGTGTATTTGTACTCTGGGTCAATTGATGCCACTTTATCTGGTGTCTGCCCTTGTTTGAGCTGTTTTGACAGCATTTAGACCCCTTGAAGGTATTGTCTATGAGTTTGGTTTTGTCTCCCATTGAATTAAATGGGGTTCTGATAAGTTCATTGTACTGTTCGGCGAACATCTGGAAGTTCGCCGAGCCGAACCAAACCTTAAAAGGTTCGTTCATCTCTATTTATGACATATGATGTACATTTACATCATGTTAAGACCCCTATGCAAGCTCAGAAGATCAAAGAAAACATGGAGAGTTTGTGGTCCATACCCATGCTGCCAGCTTGTGAAGAAACATCAGACACCAGACGTATTATAGTTCACAAAATAGGATAAATAAGCATATGTGGTATTGTCACATCTATAGAACTCAAATCTATCAAAACCTGAAATCAATTTGCATTTTTTGGTCAACTCTGAAAAACAATAGATTAAGAAGCAAGAAAATGTCATATCTACCAAAAAAAGTATTAATAAAAATATGAGCTCTTTGTGCACAAAAAAAGCCCTCACACAGCACTATGGATAGAAAAATAACAACTGGAAAAAATAGCAACACAATCAAACTTTTCTTTACAAATGTCTATTTTTTTTTCACTACTGAAAAAAACCTATACAAGTTTTGTATCTTTCTAAGTGTACTGATTTGGAGAACCATATTTTTAGAATGTTTTACAGCACAATGAATCTCTTAAAGAAAAAAAAACAAAAACTATTGTGGAATTAATGTATGTTTTTTGCACTTCAACACACCTGGAAACTTATCACATTTTTCAGTACATTATATGGTAAAGTGTATGGTGTCATTCATAACTACAACTTATCCCACAAAAAAAAACCCACATAGGTATAAGGATGGAAAAATGAAACATTATGGCTATTTGAAGAAGAGAAGAAAAAACTAAAGAGCAAAAACAGAAAAATAGCCATCTTAGGAAGGAGTTCATGATGTTGATCAAAATGTTAGATCACAAGTTTTTTTCGTAATTTACTTAGTATTTAAGGGAATAACTGTAATACACATAGTTTCTAACAGTTATTTGTAATTCACATAGCATTTAGATAACTGTGATCCAGTGCACAAAATGTTCATCCTCCGGAGGCAGAGTCTACCCAATTTATAATGAGAGGATGAATGGGTTGCGTCTCATCAGCTCTGGTAAATGGCTTTATATAGACCTCGCTTTTTTCTTTTCCTTTTCTTTTTGCTAAGCAGCTATTAGTCCTCTCGAAAACTAGCTATAGCTGTGCTATTTGTTGGAGTGGCCCAAAGTCTTACGATTGATGCCCCAATAAGGGCTGCACACACTGGAGAACAATATTTTGAGTGCATCAAAATTATTGATGTCAAGTCAAGAACATTTTTATAAGTAATTTCGTCCTAGATTATGATATCACCAATAGTAGTTTTGAGCATACATGTGCTGAATGTTTCATTTTTAGGTATACCGCAGTAATACAAGAAACTTTGTATGCTGTTTCCCTAGATATTATAAATCAGCTTTTTTGTCTTGGTATGAGTGACAAGGTTAATTCTAAGTACTTCCAAAATACCACATAGGTAAGGCTAATTATGTCTCCTCGTAATGTGATCAATAACCACAAAGTGGCTCTAAATTCCCTTAGAGGAAATGCGGGCAGTAACATTTAATAATGCATTAGAAGCTTGTAGCATTTGTGTCTTCTAACCTGTAACAACCAAGGGATTGAATATTAATTTTGCTTTGTCTAGTGAGCATTAGATTAATGAAGAGCAAACTAATTACAAACATGTTGCTGTGGGAGGAATCACGTGGTATTTACCGCAAGTTATTGAAATGGCGATTAGGAGATTGTCTTTTTCACGGCATGTATAAAATATCCCCCTTAACTATCACAATCTCTCTACATAAGACTCTTGGTACATAGGTAAAAGCCATAAGGGCTAATAAAATGTTAATCACTAAGCTGTAAACATCACAATGAAATAGAACACCCCGAACTAACAACTTGCATACATTTGACACCAGCGAGAATTTCCTTCATCAGACGCCAAGTCATCTTCAAACACAACCATTGTATTATTTATATTTGCATTTGTACTTTATCTACAATTATAAGTGAAAGGTCTTTTACATGTTAATATATTCCGGCTGCTGTTAGATAACAAAAGCATTTAATATTTCTGTGAAAGCGAGCCTTCCCGCGCACCTGTTGTAAAAAAACGGAATAATAGATAACATCTTTTGTTTGCATTTGTTTGAAATCATGTTACCGGATTAAAATTAAAAAAAAATAGACGATTGAATTATGCATTAGTATGTAAAGCAAGCTATGAGACTGACAATATAAATGGAAAAGAATAAAGACAGAGTGGGAGATCTTAATGTTAGACTGACAGAAGAGAAAAGGGAATTATTCATACACCCTGTGTAAAGAACAGGTAAGGTGTGTTTCAAGCTGTGCTTAAATAGTGTATATTAGAAGATCTCCATCAATCTGCTATATGCATTGGGTTTGATGAATGAATTGCACACAGGCCGTAAGGATAAAGCTGTCAGTGAATATGGAACAAATTCTACTCTTCCTTTACTCCATGAACATGAATTAACTGCTCTGCAGTGGCAATTCCAGGGCAAAGTGAAGCATAAATTCATGTAATCCATAAAGAATAAGTGCATAAAAATGGACCCCAACAGTCACTTTCATTAAGATGACAAGCTGTCTGATGAAATAAGAGTTCCACACTGCATTAAATAAGCAAAGTCTATTAATACATAATTTTAGCAAAAGTACACATTCTTTTCTGTGAATGTATTTCTTTCTCTAAATGTTGCCCCCTAGAAAAAGATAAGTTAAAAAAATCATCTGTATGTCTTCTTCAGGAAAAATCTTTAAAGGGAACCTGTCAGCTTCCCCAGGATCCCAAATCTTCCCATGTCTTTATTGAACCTCTTATGTAATTCCTAGCAAACCCATTTTCATGACTTAAGGTACCTTCACACATAACGATTTCGTTAACGATATTGTTGCTTTTTGTAACGTAGCAATGATATCGTTAACGAAATCGTTATGCGTGACAGCGACCAACGATCAGGCCCCTGCTGGGAGATCATTGGTCGCTGGGGAATGATCAGGACCTTTTTTTGGTCGCTGATCACCCGCTGTCATCGCTGAATCGGCGTGTGTGACGCCGATCCAGCGAGGTGTTCACTGGTAACCAGGGTAAATATCTGGTTTCTAAGCGCAGGGCCGCGCTTAGTAACCCGATATTTACCCTGGTTACCATTGTAAAAGTAAAAAAAAAAAACCAGTACATACTCACATTCCGATGTCTGTCACGTCCCCCGGCGTCAGCTTCCCGCACTGACTGTGTCAGCGCCGGCCGGCCGTAAAGCAGAGCACAGCGGTGATGTCACCGCTCTGCTTTACGGCCGGCGCTTACACAGTGCAGGGAAGCTGACGCTGGGGGACGTGACAGGAATGTGAGTATGTACTGTTTTTTTTTTTACTTTTACAATGGTAACCAGGGTAAATAACGGGTTACTAAGCGTGGCCCTTCATTTTGTAACCCGATGTTTACCCTGGTTACCCGGGGACTTCGGCATCGTTGAAGACAGTTTCAACGATGCCAAAGTTGTTCCCCAGATCGTTGGTCACTGGAGAGAGCTGTCTGTGTGACAGCTCCCCAACGACCACACAACGACTTACCAACGATCACGGCCAGGTCGTATCGCTGGTCGTGATCATTGGTAAATCATTTAGTGTAACAGTACCTTTATAGATTTTTTTAAATTTCTAAATCAATATTGACTTGTGATATGCTAACTAGTGGGTGATTACAGTGGGGGTGTTGCTGTCCCCAGACTAATCTTCCCACTAATCATGATATCACAACCTTGTGGGAATGAATGACTTGACTTGCCAGAGCAGCAAAACTACCAGCGCTTTGCAAATTTCTGCCTCCCTAATAATTAGCAGTGAAGCCGGAGTACATTTTCTGGCTTCACTGGCACTCTGTGCATGCTCATGGATAGAGATAAGCTAATATTTCATTGTTCGATTTGGATTATGATCACTGAATTTGAATATTGAATATCTGCTGAACACAGCCAAACGCCATTACAGTAAATGGGAGGCAAAAACAAACGCATGAACAATACTTTCATACAGCCCTAAAAGCTGCCAAAACACATCAAATGAGGGACAGACACCAGGAAAGTAGCCTCAATTCACCCACAGTACAAACTGTAGCATGGCATGGCAGCAATAAGCCATGCATTAGATATCGAAGTCTGGGCCAGCATTTATAAATTTGAATTGAACATCAAAGTAAGATGAGGTGGGTGAGGGATCGGTGTAGGCCTGCTGTGCTGGGAGCGCTGATACCACATGTAAAAGCTCAATCTACTTTCATGCTCAGCCACACTCAGTTTTGTGGACTACTATTGTCAGAAAACTCTAAGGATAGTAACACGGGTGACGAGCAGTGCATTTCTGGTTTTCTTCAGTCAAGACGGGATGCAGAGTGTATATTAATGAGAAAAAAATGAACTTTTTTGAACTTACCAAATGGCTGCAATGAAACAAAGAGTGAAAAATGTAAAGGGGTCGTAATTAGTGTTGAGCATTCCGATACCGCAAGTATCGGGTATCGGCCGATATTTGCGGTATCGGAATTCCGATACCGAATTCCGATACTTCCCGCGTATCGGATACCGGAATCGGAAGTTCCCAGAATTCAAACTGAACGCAGCAGCCAATGAGGAATGATTGGAAGTGTGGGCACATCCTGTTTAGCATGGTGGGCATGTAAGTACTGGCAAGGCTTGGATTGGCTGCTGAAATGATGTCACTCTGCACTATAAAAAACGCTGCCGCCATTTTGCGCTCACTCTGCTGTGATTTCAGTTAGGGACAGGACGCTGTGTTCTAACTGAGGGCCAGTCGAGCTAGCTAATTGCTTTATTTTCCTTTCCAAAGGCTAATTTAGCAAAACGCTGTGTGTTCTTCACTGTTCACCTTGCTCTTGCCTTGCAGCGCTGTTTTAACAGCGTTCTGCAAGGTCTCTGTGTGTGTGTGTGCAGCTCACTCTGTAGTCTGTGTGCAGCCATATACCCGGTTGTATTCAGCTCAGGGGGGGTTCACACTGCCTCACACAGTTGTCCTTTTTTGCTCTTAGTGCAGCCTGCTGCACATTTTTTCTCAAATTTCCTATTAGTGTTTTTCCACCAGTCTCCAGCTCTATTGTGGAAAAACACTACATAGGATAACCTAGAGGGGGGTTTTTGGGCCTTGCAGCGCCGTTTACGGCTGTCTGCACGGTCTCCGTGTGAGCCCAGCTCGCCCTGTAGTCTGTGTGCAGCCATAGCCGGTTGGATTCAGCTCAGGGTTCGTTACTGGCTCATACCTTGAGAAAAAATTTACTTTTTTTCAAATAGTGCAGCCTGTTTAAAATTTGAAAAAAAAAATTCCTATTAGTGTCTTTCCACTCGTATCCAGCTAAATAGTGGAAAAACACTATATAGGATAACCTAGAGGAGGGTTTTTTGGCCTTGCAGCGCCGTTTACGGCTGTCTGCACGGTCTCCGTGTGAGCCCAGCTCGCCCTGTAGTCTGTGTGCAGCCATAGCCGGTTGGATTCAGCTCAGGGTTCGTTACTGGCTCATACCTAGAGAAAAATTTTACTTTTTTTCAAATAGTGCAGCCTGTTTAAAATTTGAAAAACAAAAATTCCTATTAGTGTCTTTCCACTCGTATCCAGCTAAATAGTGGAAAAACACTATATAGGATAACCTAGAGGAGGGTTTGTTGGCCTTGCAGCGCCGTTTACGGCTGTCTGCACGGTCTCTGTGTGAGCGCAGCTCGCCCTGTAGTCTGTGTGCAGCCATAGCCGGTTGGATTCAGCTCAGGGCGCCTTACTGCCTCATACCTTGAAAAACAATTTCCTTTTTTTCAAATAGTGCAGCCAGTTTAAAATTTGAAAAAAAAAATTCCTATTAGTGTCTTTCCACTCGTATCCAGCTAAATAGTGGAAAAACACTATATAGGATAACCGAGAGGATGGTTTTTTGGCCTTGCAGCGCCGTTTACGGCTGTCTACACGGTCTCCGTGTGATTTAAACTAGCTCTGTAGCCCGATCTGCACCAAAAAAAAAGTTAAGTTCACCAAACACAACTTAACACTTGTGTAGGCCACATTTGAAAAATAATAAAGTTTAGTCCACAATTTACAACATTAGTGTTTCTTACACCTGTTAGGAGGAGCATTTCAGGAATAAGCACACTAAGGCCTTAGTACTTTTCTGCTTATCTTTATCTGTCAACCAAGATGAAGAGGGCAGTAAGGCACGTGGGCGTGGGCGCGGAGCAGGGAGAGGAGCAGGGAGAGGACGTGGTGATTCTGTGCCTGCTGCGGGCGCCGGTGACTCGTCGTCACTCAGTTTCAGCAGGGAACAGTCCTTCATGCGCAGCTTTGTCGGAGAGCGCCGTGCACCGCTGCTACGTGAAGACCAAATTGAAGCCGTTGTCGGGTGGATGGCAGCTAACGCCTCGGCATCGACTTCAGGTAGTGCCACATCCTCTCAGGCACAGAGCACTGGAGAGCAGCCATCTGTCTCTTCACCACCTGCCAAATTGGCCAGGCAGTCAGAGAGCCCATGACAGGAGCCGTCTCTACTTCTGTTCTCTGAATCTCTTGGCTTGGAAACAGGGGGCCAGCCAAGCAGCATTGGAGAAATGGAAGAAGAGGCAGTGTGCAGTGATGCCCAAAAGCTTTATCTCTCTGACTCTGAAGAGGCAGGTGGGCCAGTGCCTCCGGTGACCACAGCGCAGTACGCATCTGATGATGAAACTCAGGTGCCGCTTTCTGATGCGTACTGTGCTGCCGAGACTACCCAGGAGGAGCAGTTGGTGGCAGAGGGTAGTGGAGATGATGAGGTCCTTGACCCATCGTGGCGTGAGGAACAGGAAGGTGGTGGGAGCAGCTTTGAGGAAGAGCTTCCCCTTACGGGCCAAAGAGGGAGAGGGAGGGGGAAGACTGCGGAGCCTGTAGCCTCCACTTTGGCACCCGTTAGGAGCCTGTCTCTTTCCAAAGCCAAAAAGGGCGCTCCCAAGACTTGCAGTGCCTGGTCCTTTTTTGACACAGTTGCAGATGACATTTGTTTTGTCAAATGCAAGCTGTGTCATCAGAAAGTAAAAAGAGGTAAAAGTGTCAGCAACCTCAATACCACAAATATGTGGAAACATGTGCGGAACAGGCACGCGGTGGAGTTACAGAAACACAGTGAAGACGTAGGCCAACCAACAGCGGCAGCTACCACCTCTTCATCTCGTGTTGCCTCTTCCTCCACTGTTGTCCAGAGACCTAGTGTAATTCCACCCACAGCACCACCTTCCCAGTCATCCTCACACTCCCAGTCTACTCTACAGCCATCGGTAGTCCAGGCATGGGAGAAAAGGCGGGCATTCTCGGCCAACCACCCCCGAGCACAGGCTCTGAATGCAGGCATTGCCAAACTGTTGTCCCTGGAAATGCTCTCGTTCAGGCTGGTGGAGACTGACAGCTTCCGTGACTTGATGGCATTGGCAGTCCCACAGTACAAGGTGCCCAGCCGCTTTTACTTCAGCAGGCAGGCTGTCCCTGCCCTGTACAGGCATGTTGAGGCAAACATAAAACATGCGCTACTGAACGCCGTCAGTAGCAAGGTCCACCTCACCACCGATGCGTGGACCAGTCAGCATGGACAGGGGCGATATGTTTCCCTCACTGCCCATTGGGTTAATGTTGTTGAGCCAGGTACAGATCGTGCGAGTGGCGCAGGACGTGTCCTGCCCACTCCAAGGATTGCAGGAATCCAGTCTGTACGCATCAACTCCTCCTCTTACACCAGTTCCTCTGATTCCTCTCTGCAGGATCCGTCACAGTCCACCTCCACATGGACCCGTGAACGTTTACCTATGACCGACATGAACACAGCCGTGGCCAAACATCAGCAGGCCGTCTTGAAACTAGTTTCATTGGGGCATCGAAGCCACACAGCGCAGGAGCTCTGGAATGCCATCAAGCAGGAGAGCGATGTGTGGTTACTGCCAGCGAATCTCCAGCCAGGCATGGTAGTGTGTGACAATGGCCGAAATCTGGTGGCAGCTTTGGCCCTTGGCAACCTCACTCACATCCCATGTCTGGCACATGTGCTCAATTTGGTTGTGCAGAGTTTTCTGAGGGACTATCCGGATCTTGATGCCCTGCTGCACAAGGTCCGCCTAGAGTGTGCTCACTTGCGGCGTTCCAGCTTGGCCAGATCCCGCATTGCTGCTCTGCAGCGCCGATTCCGCCTTCCGGAACACCGCATCATATGTGACCTACCTACCCGGTGGAATTCCACGTTACATATGTTGGAGCGGTTGTGTGAGCAGCAGCAAGCAGTTATGGAGTACCAGCTGCATCAGGCGCAAAGAAGTCGCAGTCAGCGCCGATCAGACTTCACAACCACAGAGTGGGCCACTATGAAGGACGTCTGCCAGGTTTTGCATCCTTTTGATTATTCCACGCGGATGGCAAGTGCAGATGATGCACTAGTCAGCATGACTGTCCCCCTTATCTGCCTGCTTCAGCAAACTTTGCAAGGGTTAAGGGATGATGTGGTGGAAGAGGTGGAGGATGAGGAGTCACCTTTTCCATCAGCTTCTGGAGAGTCAGCGCCACGTGGTTCCTCACAAAGGGGTACGCAGGGGCCAATTTGTGAGGAGGATGAGTCAATGGAGGAGGAATAGCTCCGTCCAGAGGAGGGAGCGACACAATTGTCCAGTGGTCAGTGTGTACAGCGAGGGTGGGGTGATGACGAGCGGGCAGAGATCATGTCTCAAGCAGGGGACAGCGTTTCTGGGCCAGTTGGCAGTCTGCAGCACATGGTGGATTTCATGCTGCAGTGCCTGAGAAACGACCGCCGCATCGACCACATTCTCAACATGCCTGATTATTGGGTGTTCACCCTCCTCGATCCTCGCTACCGGGACAACGTCCAAAACCTCATCCCTGCGTTGACCCGGGAGCGTAAATTGCGGGAGTACCACGACACACTGGTGAATTCCATCATCTTCTCCTGTCCAACTGAGAGGAGTGCTGCTAGTGCTTTACAAAGCAGCTCAGTGCGTCGAGGCAGTGGGGGAGGCTCTGCCCAAAGAGGGAGCAGAAGCAGTGCCTCTGCCCAAGGCAAGCCCAGTATGGCACAACTCTGGCACACTTTTGTGTGCCCGCCCCAAATGTCTACACCATCACCGGCGGCTCCAGTCAGCAGGAGGCAACGATTCCGTCAGATGGTGACAGACTACATGGTTTGCCCTCTTACTGTACTCCCAGACGGCTCTTCCCCGTTCAAGTTTTGGGTCTCTAAGCTGGATACATGGCCAGAGCTAAGCCAGTATGCATTGGAGGTGCTGGCTTGCCCTGCGGCTAGTGTCTTATCGGAACGTGTCTTTAGTGCCGCAGGTGGTGTACTAACAGACCGTCGCATGCGACTATCCTCCGATAACGTTGACCGGCTTACTTTCCTGAAAATGAACCAGGCCTGGATCTCGCAGGAATTTGCCACTCCTCTGCCTGATTAAGTAATTGGGTGTCATCCAGGTCTCCTGCTGTGTTCATCTTTCTACCACCTGAACTGCTATTCCTGGGCTCCAACACCGCCAGTTGCGGCTCAGAAGTGCAGGCTGCACAGTAAAAACATACTACCCAGTGTTATTGGGTTTCAGTAACGTCAGCTGATCCCCAGCTGTGTAGCCGGCAATGTGTCCTGCGACCGCCACGCTGGCTCAACAACCTAAATGTAAGGGAACCTGTCCCCCCCCCCCCCGTCGTTTGTTACTGAAAGAGCCATCTTGTGCAGCAGTAATGCTGCACAAGGAAAAGGTAGCTCTTTTCTTTTAGCTCTTTGCACACGCAGAACTTAACACTTATAAAATGTGTTCACTGATACCGTTATACCGTCCCGGAGCTGGGACTTTCCTTCGTAATGTGACGCAGCACAGCCGTCATTCCTACCCCCTTGGTGCCATGCGCTGCCTCCTCAGCGTTGTTTTAAGCTGTCACGGAGCCTGCGCTGTTCTGTTATCCCTTGGGCATGCCCTATTTGCGCTGCCTGTCTTCTGACATAATTTGGTGTCAGGCTGGCTGCGCCTGTGCGGCCGCGCTGCCCGAGATCCCGCCTCGCAGTGTCTTCTGATTGAGTCACACTGCGGGCCTGGGATCCATGGGCATGCGCAGTGCATATCTTCCCCTCGGGCTCTCGCTCATTTCCCTCCGCCTTCTTTAGACTGTGCGCCGTCAGCTGATCCCTAGCATGCCACGGCCGTGACACCGCACAGTCTGAAGAAGAGGGAAGGAGGGGAGTGAGAGTCGAGGTTATGCACTGTGCATGCCCATGGTTCCAAGGCCCGCAGTGGGATTACGTTAGACGAGACTGCGAGGTGGGATCTGGAGCAGCGTGGACGCACAGGCACTGACAGCCTGACACCAAATTATGTCAGAAGACAGGCAGCGCTAATTGGGCATGGCCAAGGGCTAACAGAACAGCGCAGGCTCCGTGACAGCTTAAAACAACGCTGAGGAGGCAGCGCACGGCATCAAGGGGATAGGAATGACAGCTGTGCTGTGTCCCATTACGAAGGAAATTCGCACCTCCAGAACGGTTTAACGGTATAAAGGGACACATTTTTAGTGTTTACTTCGGTGTTTGCAAGGAGCATAATTAAAAGAGCAACCTTTTCCTTTTGCATCCTTAGTGGTGCACAAGATGGCTCTTTCAGCTACAAACGTCTTGGGGGGGGGGTTAAAGGTTTCCTTTCAACTTGCTCCAATCAGGCTTCGGCCTACACTCTGTTCCTCTGCTCCTCCTGCTGTCCCTGGGCTCTAACACCGCCAGTTGGTGCCTGGAAGTGCTGTGTGCACAGTCAACAGTCGCTCCTCTGTTATTGGGGTTCAGTAACGTCAGCTGATCCCCAGCTGTGTGTGCGGCAATACCTCCAATCTGCTCCTCCTGCTGTCCCTGGGCTCTAACACCGCCAGTTGGTGCCTGGAAGTGCTGTGTGCACAGTCAACAGTCGCTCCTCTGTTATTGGGGTTCAGTAACGTCAGCTGATCCCCAGCTGTGTGAGCGGCAATACCTCCAATCTGCTCCTCCTGCTGTCCCTGGGCTCTAACACCGCCAGTTGGTGCCTGGAAGTGCTGTGTGCACAGTCAACAGTCGCTCCTCTGTTATTGGGGTTCAGTAACGTCAGCTGATCCCCAGCTGTGTGTGCGGCAATACCTCCAATCTGCTCCTCCTGCTGTCCCTGGGCTCTAACACCGCCAGTTGGTGCCTGGAAGTGCTGTGTGCACAGTCAACAGTCGCTCCTCTGTTATTGGGGTTCAGTAACGTCAGCTGATCCCCAGCTGTGTATCCGGCAACGTGTCATGCGACCGCCACGCTGGCACAACTAAAATGTAAGGGGACCTGTCCCCCCCCCCCCTAGGCGTTTGTTACTGAAAGAGCCACCATGTGCAGCACTAATACTGCACAAGGGAAAGGTCGCTCTTGAAATTATGCTCCTTGCAAACGCTGAACTACACACTCATGTAATGTGTCCCCTCACACCGTCCAACCGTCCCGGAGGTGGGACTTTCCTTTGTAATGTGACGCAGCACAGCCGTCATTGCTACCCCCTTGGCACCGTGCGCTGCCTCCTTAGCGTTGTTTGATTCCGTCATGGACCCTGCGCTGTTATGTTATCCCTTGGCCATGCACAGTTTGCGCTGCCCGTCCTCTGACATCATTTGTTGTCGTCCTGGCTGCGCCTGTGCGTCCACGCTGCCCGAAATCACACCTCGCATTGTCGTCTAATGTGATCCCACAGTGGGCCTGGTATCCATGGCCATGCGCAGTGCATATACTAGCCTCTCACTCCCCTTCTTCACGCTTCTTCAGACTAGGCGGCGTCAGCTGATCCCTAATAGCATGCCACGGCCGTGACGCCGCACAGTCTGAAGAAGCAGAAAGGAGGTGAGTGAGAGGCGATGATATGCACTGCGCATGCCCATGGATCCCTGGCCCGCAGTGGGACTACATTAGATGACACTGCAAGGTTGGATCTCGGGCAGCTTGGACGCACAGGCACTGCCAGCCTGACACCTACATGATGTCAGAAGACGGGCACCGCTAACTGTGCATGGCCAAGGGATAACATTACAGCGCGGGCTCCGTGACAGAACCAAACAACGTTGAGGAGGTGGCGCCCGGCACCAAGGGGGTTGGAATGACGGCTGTGCTGTGTCACATTACAAAGGAAAGTCCCACTTCCGGGATGGTTTGACGGTGTGAGGGGACACATTATATGAGTGTGTACTTCAGCGTTTGCAAGGAGCATAATTTTCGGAGCCACCATTTTCCATGTGCAGTATTACTGGGGGGGGGGGTTAAAGGTTCCCTTTCAACTTGCTCCACTGCAGGCTTCGGCCTACACTCTGCTCCTCTTTGATTCCCTGGGTTTCAACACTGTCAGTTGCCACCTGGAAGTGTTGTCTACACAGAAAAAACACTAGGTGATGTGTCAGTGGGGTTCAGCACCGCCAGCTGTTCCCCTGCTGTGTAGTCGGCAACGTGTCCAGCACAAGCCACGCTGCCACAACAGAACAAAAGCTGCCACCAGTGCAGGCTTCGGCCTACACTCTGCTCCTCTCCTCCTCCTGCTGACCCTGGGCTCAAACACCGCTAGTTTTTGCCCGGAAGTGCTAGGTGCACAGAGAAAAACACCAGCCAATGTGTTAGTGGGGTTCAGCAACACCAGCTGTTCCCCTGCTGTGTAGCCGGCAACGTGACCTGCAAACGCCACGCAGGCACATGAACTGAAATTAAAGGGAACCTGGCCCCACCCCCCCCAGGTGTTTCTATGTATAACAGCCACCTAGTACAGCAGTACTGCTGCATTTGTACAAGGTGGCTGACTTTTTCTCCTTGCCCACGTGGAACTCAACACGTACAAAATGTGTCTCATTGAGACCATTCCACTGTCCCTGAGGTGTGACTTTCCTTTCTAATGATACGCAGCACCCCCCTTGGTAGCGTTTCCCGTCTTTTGTCATCATGGTTAGCTGGCTGCGCCTGTGCATCCGCCCTGCTAGAAACAACGCCCCTCGTTGTCATATTTATTTTGTCAGCGAGGGTGTGGTTTATGGGCACGAGCAGTGCATATGTTCGCCTGTCTTAACTCATCTCCTTCCGCCTTCTTCAGACTGTGCGGCCTCCTGGCCGTGGTAGGCGATAAGGGATCAGCTGAGGCCGCCCAGTCTGGAGCACGTGTAAGGACATGTGTAAGCGGCAAACCTATTTACTGCACAAGGCCACGAATCCCAGCCACGCAGTGTGATTTTTTGAAAACACACTGTGGGTCTGGGATTCATGTCCATCGCTAACCGCAACGGCCGAAATGAAATGAGGTCAGAAGACAGGAAGCGCTCACAGCGCATGGCCAAGGGATCACAATAGCGCAGACTCCTGTACAGCAAATAACAACGCTCAGGAATCTGCGCCCAGTACCTAGGTGCAAATTTTGACACCTGTGCTGCGTCTCCTTAAAAAGACAAGTCACGCCTCCACAACTGTTTGACAGTATAATGGGCTAAATAGTGTACGTGTTTTAGTCAGCGTGTGCAAGGAGCAAAACAAATAGAGCAACCTTTTACTTGTGCAGCATTAATGCTGCACAAGGTGTGGCTCTTGTACCTTGCAACACCTGAGGGGGGGTTAAAGGTAACCTTTGAAATTGGTTCAACTAGGCTTCGGCCTACACTCTGCTCCTCTCCTGCTGACCCTGGGCTCAAACACCACTAGTTTTTGCCCGGAACTGCTAGCTGCACAGAGAAAAACACCAGTCAATGTGTTAGTGAGGTTCAGCACCGCCAGCTGTTCCCCTGCTGTGTAGTCGGCATCGTGTCCAGCACAATCCACGCTGGCACAACTGACCAAAAGCTGCCACCAGTGCAGGCTTCGGCCTACACTCTGCTCCTCTCCTCCTCCTGCTGACCCTGGGCTCAAACACCGCCAGTTTCTGCCCGGAAGTGCTAGCTGCACAGAGAAAAACACCAGCCAATGTGTTAGTGGGGTTCAGCACCGCCAGCTGTTCCCCCGCTGTGTAGCCGGCATCGTGTCCAGCACAAGCCACGCTGGCAAAACTGACCAAAAGCTGCCACCAGTGCAGGCTTCGGCCTACACATTGCTCCTCTCCTCCTCCTGCTGACCCTGGGCTCTAACACCGCCAGTTTTTGCCCGGACATGCGAGCTGCACAGAGAAAAACACCAGTCAATGTGTCAGTGGGGTTCAGCACCGCCAGCTGTTCCCCTGCTGTGTAGCTTGCAACGTGACCTGCAAACGCCACGCAGGCACATGAACTGAAATTGAAGGGAGCCTGCCCCCCACCCCCAGGTGTTTCTATGTAAAACAGCCACCTTGTACAGCAGTACTGCTGCATTTGTACAA
This sequence comes from Ranitomeya imitator, assembly GCF_032444005.1. Classification (NCBI taxonomy): domain Eukaryota; kingdom Metazoa; phylum Chordata; class Amphibia; order Anura; family Dendrobatidae; genus Ranitomeya; species Ranitomeya imitator. The sequence goes on from NC_091284.1 coordinate 238,223,718, forward strand.
GGTGGCTGACTTTTTCTCCTTGCCCACGTGGAACTCAACACGTACAAAATGTGTCTCATTGAGACCATTCCACTGTCCCTGAGGTGTGACTTTCCTTTCTAATGATACGCAGCTCCACCCTTGTTAGCGCTGCCCGCCTTTTGACATCATTGGTTAGCTGGCTGCGCCTGTGCGTCTGCCCTGCTCGAAACAACGCCCCTCGGTGTCTTATTTTTTTGAACAGCGAGGGTGTGATTGATGGGCATGTGCAGTGCATATGTTTGCCTGTGTTCACTCATCTCCTTCCGCCTTCTTCAGACTGGGTGTCCTCATGGCCGCGGCAGGCGATAAGGGATCAGATGAGGCCGCCCAGTCTGAAGCAGGTGTAAGGACATGTGTGAGCGTCAAACATATTTACTGAACAAGGCCACGAATCCCAGCCACGCAGTGTGATTTTTTGAAAACACACTGTGGGTCTGGGATTCATGTCCATCACTAACCGTAACGGCCGACATTAAATGAGGTCAGAAGACAGGAAGCGCTCACAGCGCATGGCCAAGGGATCCCAATAGCGCAGACTCCTGTACAGCAAATAACAACGCTCAGGAATCTGCGCACAGCAGCTAGGTGTAAATTTTGACACCTGTGCTGCATCTCCTTAAAAAGACTAGTAGTCACGCCTCCACTACTGTTTGACAGTATAATGGGCTAAATAGTGTACGTGTTTTATTCAGCGTGTGCAAGGAGCAAAATTAAATAGAGCAACCTTTGACTTGTGCATCATTAATGCTGTTCAAGGTGTGGCTCTTGTACCTTGCAACACCTGAGGGGGGGTTAAAGGTAACCTTTGAAATTGGTTCAACTAGGCTTCGGCCTACACTCTGCTCCTCTACTCCTCCTGCTGACCCTGGGCTCAAACAACGCCAGTTTCTGCCCGGACGTGCTAGCTGCACAGAGAAAAACACCAGCCAATGTGTTAGTGGGGTTCAGCACCGCCAGCTGTTCCCCTGCTGTGTAGTCGGCATCGTGTCCAGCACAAGCCACGCTGGCACAACTGACCAAAAGCTGCCACCAGTGCAGGCTTCGGCCTACACTTTGCTCCTCTCCTCCTCCTGCTGACCCTGGGCTCAAACAACGCCAGTTTCTGCCCGGACATGCTAGCTGCACAGAGAAAAACACCAGCCAATGTGTTAGTGGGGTTCAGCACCGCCAGCTGTTCCCCTGCTGTGTAGTCGGCATCGTGTCCAGCACAAGCCACGCTGGCACAACTGACCAAAAGCTGCCACCAGTGCAGGCTTCGGCCTACACTTTGCTCCTCTCCTCCTCCTGCTGACCCTGGGCTCAAACAACGCCAGTTTCTGCCCGGACATGCTATCTGCACAGAGAAAAACACCAGCCAATGTGTTAGTGGGGTTCAGCACCGCCAACTGTTCCCCTGCTGTGTAGCTGGCAACGTGTCCTGCAAATGCCACGCAGGCACATGAACTGAAATTGAAGGGAGCCTGCCCCCCACCCCCCCAGGTGTTTCTATGTATAACAGCCACCTTGTACAGCAGTACTGCTGCATTTGTACAAGGTGGCTGACTTTTTCTCCTTGCACACGTGGAACTCAACAAGTACAAAATGTGTCTCATTACAGACCATTACAATGTCCCTGAGGTGTGACTTTCCTTTTTAATGACACGCAGCACCCCCATTGTTAGCGCTGCCCGTCTCCTGACATCATTGGTTGGCTGGCTGTGCCTGTGCGTCCCCCCTGCCTGACACAACGCCCCCCGTTGTCTCATATATTTTGACTGCGAGGGTGTGATTGATGGGCACGAGCAGTGCATATGTTCCCGTCTTCACTCCCCTCCTTCCGCCTTCTTCTGACTGTGCGGCCTCATGGCCGCGGCATGCGATAAGGGATCAGCTGAGGCCGCCCAGTCTGAAGCAGGTGTAAGGATATGTGTGAGCGGCGAACATATTTACTGCACAAGGCCACGAATCCCAGCACCGCAGTGTGACTTTAGGAAAAGCCACTGTGGGTCTGGGATTTATGGCCATCGTTAACCGCAACGGCCAACATGAAATGAGGTCATGAGACGGCCTGCACTAACAGTGTATTGCCAAGGGATAACACAAGAGCGCAGTTTCCTGTACTGCAAATAACAACGGTAAGGAATCTGCGCACAGCACCTAGGTGTAAATTTGTACACCTGTGCTGCGTCTCCTTAAAAAGACTAGTAGTCACGCCTCCACTACTGTTTGACAGTATAATGGGCTAAATAGTGTACGTGTTTAATTCAGCGTGTGCAAGGAGCAAAATTAAATAGAGCAACCTTTGACTTGTGCATCATTAATGCTGTTCAAGGTGTGGCTCTTGTACCTTGCAACACCTGAGGGGGGGGTTAAAGGTAACCTTTGAAATTGGTTCAACTAGGCTTCGGCCTACACTCTGCTCCTCTACTCCTCCTGCTGACCCTGGGCTCAAACACCGCTAGTTTCTGCCCGGAACTGCTAGCTGCACAGAGAAAAACACCAGTCAATGTGTTAGTGGGGTTCAGCAACGCCAGCTGTTCCCCTGCTGTGTAGTCAGCAACGTGTCCAGCACAAGCCACGCTGGCACAACAGAACAAAAGCTGCCACCAGTGCAGGCTTCGGCCTACACTTTGCTCCTCTCCTCCTCCTGCTGACCCTGGGCTCAAACAACGCCAGTTTCTGCTCGGACATGCTAGCTGCACAGAGAAAAACACCAGCCAATGTGTTAGTGGGGTTCAGCACCGCCAGCTGTTCCCCCGCTGTGTAGTCGGCATCGTGTCCAGCACAAGCCACGCTGGCACAACTGACCAAAAGCTGCCACCAGTGCAGGCTTCGGCCTACACTTTGCTCCTCTCCTCCTCCTGCTGACCCTGGGCTCAAACAACGCCAGTTTCTGCCCGGACATGCTAGCTGCACAGAGAAAAACACCAGCCAATGTGTTAGTGGGGTTCAGCACCGCCAGCTGTTTCCCTGCTGTGTAGCTGGCAACATGTCCTGCAAACGCCACGCAGGCACATGAACTGAAATTGAAGGGAGCCTGCCCCCTACCCCCAGGTGTTTCTATGTATAACAGCCACCTTGTACAGCAGTACTGCTGCATTTGTACAAGGTGGCTGACTTTTTGTCCTTGCCTACGTGGAACTCAAAACGTACAAAATGTGTCTCATTGAGACCATTCCACTGTCCCTGAGGTGTGACTTTCCTTTCTAATGATACGCAGCACCCCCCTTGGTAGCGCTTCCCGTCTTCTGACATCATTGGTTGGCTTGTTGCGCCTGTGCGTCCGCCCTGCCTGAAACAATGCTCCTCGTTGTCTTATTTTGACTGCGAGGGTGTGATTGATGGGCACGAGCAGTGCATATCTTCACCTGTCTTAACTCATCTCCTTCCGCCTTCTTCAGACTGTGCAGCCTCATGGCCGCGGCATGCGAGAAGGGATCAGCAGAGGCCGCCCAGTCTGAAGCAGGTGTAAGGACGTGTGTGAGCGGCCAAAATATTTACTGCTCAAGGCCACGAATCACAGCACCGCAGTGTGACTTTATAAAAAGGCACTGTGGGTCTGGGATTTATGGCCATCGTTAACCGCACCGGCCAACATGAAATGAGGTCATAAGACGGGCAGCTCTAACAGGGCATTGCCAAGGGATAACACAAGAGCGCAGACTCCTGTACAGCAAATAACAACGCTCAGGAAGCTGCGCCAAGCACCAAGGCGTTATTTGGGACACCTGTGCTGCGTCTCCTTAAAAAGCCAAGTCACGCATCCACTACAGTTTGACTGTAGAATAGGCTAAATTGTGTACGTCTTTAATTCAGCGTGTGCAAGTAGACAAATTAATAGAGCAACCTTTCACTTGTGCAGCATTAATACTGCACAAGGTGTGTCTCTTGTACTTTGTAACACCTGAGGGGGGGTTAAAGGTTTCCTTTGAAATTGGTTCAAATAGGCTTCGGCCTACACTCTGCTCCTCTCCTCCTCCTCCTGCTTTAACACGGGCTCTAACATCGCTAGTTTTTGACCGCAAGTGCTAGCTGCACAGAGAAAAACACACGCCATTGTGTTAGTGGGGTTCAGCAACGCCAGCTGTTCCCCCACTGTGTAGCCGGCAAAGTGTCCTGCAAACGCAACGCAGACACAAAGCTGCCTCCAGTGCAGGCTTCGGCCTACACTCTGCTCCCCCTGCTTACCCTTAGCTCCAACACCGCTAGTTGGGGCTCTAGGAAGACAATCTTTAATAGGCAACGCATCTGGGTTCCAGCACCACCAGCTGGTTCTCGGCAGTGTTCTTGTCACAGGTACTCCCTCGTGCCAAGCCTGGTTTCAGCACCGTCAGCTGTTTCCGGGTTGTGTCAAGCTCACTGAGACGCCTATGCTTGCCCCGTCGTGGTGCGGTCGGGTTAGCCAACTCCAGGGTGCCTCCAGTTTAGGAGCTTCCTATGTGGGCTGCGTGAACTGGTAGTCAAGGCTGGTTCTGTAGTGCCAGTAGGCCCAGCTCCCCCTGTAGGACTGTTGGGGTTCGGTAACTGCGGCTGCCTCGCGGCCTAGCTGTTCTCTCCTCTCCTGTGGGCCTTGGGGTCCACCACCTGGTTCCAGCACCGTCAGCTGGTTCCAGGCCGAGCCTTTGGCTTAGGTGCCTCCTCCTGGGTATCCGAGTTCCACCAACGTCAGGCGGTCCTTGGTAGTGCTTTTAAGCGCGGGCACCTACAGCTTAGTAACCGTGTTCCAGCACCGTCAGCTGGTCCTCGGTCGTGCCATTGGCTCTTCCACACTGGGGCAACGCATCTGGGTTCCAGCACCGCCAGCTGGTTCTCGGCAGTGTTCTTGACACAGGTACTGCCTCGTGCCAAGCCTGGTTTCAGCACCGCCAGCTGTTTCCGGGTTGTGTCAAGCTCACTGAGACGCCTATGCTTGCCCCATCGTGGTGCGGTCGGGTTAGCCAACTCCAGGGTGCCTCCAGTTTAGGAGCTTCCTATGTGGGCTGCGTGAACTGGCAGTCAAGGCTGGTTCTGTAGTGCCAGTAGGCCCAGCTCCCCCTGTAGGACTGTTGGGGTTCGGTAACTGCGGCTGCCTCGCGGCCTAGCTGTTCTCTCCTCTCCTGTGGACCTTCAGGTCCACCACCTGGTTCCAGCACCGTCAGCTGGTTCCAGGCCGAGCCTTTGGCTTAGGTGCCTCCTCCTGGGTATCCGAGTTCCGCCAACGTCAGGCGGTCCTTGGTAGTGCTTTTAAGCGCGGGCACCTACAGCTTAGTAACCGGGTTCCAGCACCGCCAGCTGGTCCTCGGTCGTGCCATTGGCTCTTGCACACTGGGGCAACGCATCTGGGTTCCAGCACCGCCAGCTGGTTCTCGGCAGTGTTCTTGACACAGGTACTCCCTCGTGCCAAGCCTGGTTTCAGCACCGCCAGCTGTTTCCGGGTTGTGTCAAGCTCACTGAGACGCCTATGCTTGCCCCGTCGTGGTGCGGTCGGGTTAGCCAACTCCAGGGTGCCTCCAGTTTAGGAGCTTCCTATGTGGGCTGCGTGAACTGGTAGTCAAGGCTGGTTCTGTAGTGCCAGTAGGCCCAGCTCCCCCTGTAGGACTGTTGGGGTTCGGTAACTGCGGCTGCCTCGCGGCCTAGCTGTTCTCTCCTCTCCTGTGGACCTTCAGGTCCACCACCTGGGTCCAGCACCGTCAGCTGGTTCTCGGCAGTGTCTTTTGCTCTTGTACCTTCTGCTCCCCATCCTGGTTCCAGTACCGTCAGCTGGTTCCGGGCAGAGCCTTTGGCTTAGGTGCCTCCTTCTGGGTATCCAAGTTCCACCAACGTCAGGTGGTCCTTGGTAGTGCTTTCGGGCACGGGTACCTCCTGCTTAGTAACCGGGTTCCAGTAACGTCAGCTGGTCCTCGGTAGTTCCATTGGCTCTTGGACCTTCGGCTACCCATCCGGGTTCCAGTACCGTCAGCTGGTTCTCGGCAGTGTCTTTTGCTCTTGTACCTTCTGCTCCCCATCCTGGTTCCAGTACCGTCAGCTGGTTCCGGGCAGAGCCTTTGGCTTAGGTGCCTCCTTCTGGGTATCCGAGTTCCGCCAACGTCAGGCGGTCCTTGGTAGTGCTTTTTAGCACGGGTACCTCCTGCTTAGTAACCGGGTTCCAGTAACGTCAGCTGGTCCTTGGTAGTTCCATGGGCTCTTGAACCTTCGGGTAGCCATCCGAGTTCCAGTTCCATCAGCTGGTTCTTGGCATTTTCTCAGCCTTCTTGTACCTTCTGCTACATTTCCAAGTTGAAGACCCTAAAGTCGACGACCCGGAAGACCACCCCGATGACGACGACGACGACCCGGAAGACCACCCCGATGACGACGACGACGACGGCGGAGACGACGACGGCTGAGACGACGACGGCGGAGATGACGACACTGGAGACGACGACCCTGGAGACGACGACATGGAAGACCGAGAAGCAGAAGAACAAGAGGCTGCAGAACAAAGAGCAGAAGAACATTAAGCATAAGACTTAATATCAGAGCAAAAGATATTATCTAAATTATATGCAGAAGAAGACTAAGCAGTGTATGGGGGTGAGTCCGTTCCTCCTCGTGGTGCCCCTGGATAAAGCCTGATGCTGCAGGCCAAACTGAACGCGGACAAATGTAACTTTTGTGACTGGCAGAACGGAAGGTGTAATCTTCCAACTTTTATAGATAACAACTACGGGAATGCCTGTCACAAATGAGAATATGATGAAGAAGTAGAATAGGAAGAATAATAACAGTGGAATAAAAAGAATATGTAGAATAGGAAGAATAATAATAGTTGAATAAAATGAATATGAAGAATGTAATAAAAAAAAAAAAATAGGTAGAAGATGAAGAAGAAGATGAATAAGGTGAAGAAGAAGTTGATGTCAAAGATGCTGATGATGATGAAGATGAAAGTGTGGGAAAAGTAAAAAAAAAAAAAGAAAAAAAAAGAAGGGGAAGGGCGTGGAATAGTGAAACATCAATATCTGACAAAATAAAAAAAAATGTACATACTCAATATCTTTTTCACTCCGAACGTCTTAAAAAAAACAAAAAACATGCTATTCTATTTGATTGGGCTAAACCTCATTGCCTTTAATGTCTCCGCCACCTCCCACAATACATCCTACATTATTCTTAGTTGTTTTCCTTGATGTAGAATGAACCTACAAGGAAAGAAAGGGTTTATTTTAATTCCGATATTTTGGTCCCATTGACTTGCATTGGGATCGGGTATCGGTATCGGCGATATCCGATATTTTTTGAATATCGGCCGATCCCAACCGATACCGATACTTTCCGATATCGGAAGGTATCGCTCAACACTAGTCGTAATACTTTCCGTACCCACTGTATATGAAGCAAATGAAAATGTACAGTTCCTCTGGGTATAAAAAGTGGAGAGAGGAAGAATAATAAAATATTGATATAGATGTATTATTTGTTAAGTCTCCAAGTATAATGCAAGCAGCAGAAAATCTTCATAAAGCAAATAGACAAAGCAGCAAATCAAAGAGAAGTAATAATGGGGGATTTTAATTACACTGATATAAATTGGGTGTAGAAACCTGAAGGTCCAGCAAAGGACAAAAGTATATGTGCACACAACATCTTTAAGACAGAATATGTCTGAAAAAGATGTGTGCACATAACATATTAAAGAGCAATTAACATTCGCAATTTGTGCAGGACCCAACAATAGGGAAAAGGGGCATTCTAGACCTACTTTGAAGCAATAGCCTAGACAGAATCAAATGTATGGGCTAGGGATCTTTTAATAAGATGTTTAGTAAAAGGGTTACATTAGATAGATATATTAATAAAACACTACAGCTAAATAAAACTTAAAGGGGAACAATAAACTACAAAAAGAAAGTGTTTAGAGAACTAAAGCACCACTCCAGCAGGGTTTTGTCAGTGCTAGAGTGGTGCTTCTAATCTAAAGCCCCTGACCGTAGTCTCAGGCTATGTGCACACGTTGCGGATTTGGCTGCTGATCCACAGCGGATTGGCCACTGTGGATTCGCAGCAGTTTTTCATGCGGTTTACAGTACCATGTAAACCTATGGAAAACCAAATCTGTTGTGCTCATGCTGCGGAAAACGCAGCAGTGTATTTTCCGAAGCATGTCAACTCTTTCCGCAGCGTTTTACACCTGCTCCTCAATAGGTTCACCGTGCAGAGATGGAACCTGCTGCTAGCTAATGGCGGCACTACAGGTCCTTCTCAAAAAAGACAGGTTTTTTGGGTTATCAGGAGTTGTATGCCAAAATCATCAGTATTAAAACAATAAAAGACCTGACAAATTTCAGTTGGTGGATAATGAATCTATAATATATGAAAGTTTAATTGTAATCATTACATTATGGTAAATAATGAAATTTAACACTATATGCTAATTTTTTGAGAAGGACCTGTATATGGCGGTACTACACCAGAATAAACACGGGTTCCGTCACCCAGTATGAACTGATGCGCAAGGCAAGATTGCCTTGTGCAGGCATATACTACGGAGGACAGAGAATGAACTTCAATCAAATATTGCAGCCAGCATGCAGCCAGCGGGTAAGGAAAGGGTGAATCAAACACCCAAAAACCCCGCCTCCATGGCTGAAGATTGTTCCCTCCAAATTCAGGTGACAGTGTCCCTTTAACGCATGTCTTTGAGAACCAGAGCGAGACTCTCATAAACTTGCATTGAAAAGTGACCTCTGGCTCGCGCCAGCAAACACTTAAGCGATTCAGCAGGTCACAAACTGCTGGAGACGGACAGGAGTGGTGATAAAAGAAGGTGAAGACAACAGCTGGTAGGTATAAGACTAGATAGAGGGACCTTAGATTAGAAGCACCACTCCAGTGCTGAAATAAACAAAAACTGCTGGAGTAGTGCTTTAATGATTCAAAATGGTAGTATTGACACCCTCAAAAATAATCTGGGTGAAAGAGGATAAGGGAAAATTACATTTCTTCCTCTTTACAGTACTTGCACATTAAAATCCAATGACAGATGACATGTTTAGAGATACTTTAAATTCTCCATTAAATGTAATCTTTTTGATAAGGAAAAAACACTAAAATAGACAAATTAGTGGGGCCCAGAAGACATACAGTATACCTGAGATCTGCAGAAACTAAGTTCTGTGATAGACAAACCATTATTTCTAATATTTAATGATTCCATAATAGCAGAGTCTGTTCCAGAGAACTGTCGTTTAGCAAATATGGTGCCAGTATTTAAAAAGGGGAAAAAACTAAGCCTGGGAGACTATTGTATTATAAGTAGTGTTGAGCGATACCGTCCGATACTTGAAAGTATCGGTATCGGATAGTATCGAAAAGTATCGGATATCGACGATACCGATATCCGATACCAATACAAGTCAATTGGACACCAAGTATCAGAAGGTATCCTGATGGTTCCCAGGGTCTGAAGGAGAGGAAACTCTCCTTCAGGCCCTGGGATCCATATTAATGTGTAAAATAAAGAATTAAAATAAAAAATATTGATATACTTACCTCTCTGGAGGCCCCTGGACATCACCGCTGGTAACCGGCAGCCTTCTTTGTTTAAAATGAGCGCGTTTAGGGCCTTCCATGACGTCACGGCTTCTGATTGGTCGCATGCCGCTCATGTGACCGCCACGCGACCAATCACAAGCCGCGACGTCATTCTCAGGTCCTAAATTCCTAGAATGAGGAGTTTAGGGCCTGAAAATGACGTCGCGGCTTGTGATTGGTCGCGTGGCGGTCACATGAGCGGCACGCGACCAATCAGAAGCCGTGACATCATGGAAGGCTCTAAACGCGCTCATTTTAAGCAAAGAAGGCTGCCGGTTACCAGCGGTGATGTTCAGGGGCCTCCGGAGAGGTAAGTATATCAATATTTTTTATTTTAATTCTTTATTTTACACATTAATATGGATCCGATACCGATTCCCGATACCACAAAAGTATCGGAACTCGGTATCGGAATTCCGATACCGCAAGTATCGGCCGATACCCGATACTTGCGGTATCGGAATGCTCAACACTAATTATAAGTGTAATCTCTATTGTGGGCAAAATAATTGAAGGCCTTCTAAGAGATGCTATTATATTTGTAATAGTGAGATGCTGTATATCTGGACTTTTCAAAGGCATTTCATATTGTTAGGGCCGGTGGAAATAATATAAAGGAAGATATAAGGTGAGTTCGCAGCCCGGGGTCCACCATGCAGAGATGACACCTTCTGCTGGGTAATGGCGGACAGTATATGGCAGTATAATGAGAATACAAATAGGTTAACTTCACCCGGTATGTAAGGAAGCGAACCATGTTGCGTCACAGGGCCGCAATACCGCTGAGTAAACGCTAGTGTTTGGTCACAGGACTCTGCCTCAAGGACACAGGGTTAGAGTCCCTCTAGACGCACTAGCGCTCGGCACCGCAGGGAGAAACTAATGCTAATTGATTTAGTGCACTTGGTGCGTGCAGTGCCGCTCTGGCGGATGCCACTAACCACCCTATCTAGGGCCTGGAGAGTGCACTAATTGCGCACGGCGCCGCACTGGTGGACGATGCTTATTTGATGCTGTATGTTCATGCCTTTTGCTGGATGGCACAATCTGGCGCTACTTAGCTCAAACACCCAACACATGCAACAACGGTAGGGAGGGGGTTGATTAGGAGTTTTCATCAGATATCAAACCCACATACACACATAAATTCTGTTTATACTAGCGCTTGGCTGAGCGGCCATGTGAACCTTTTATAGTTGCAGCTTTCTGGGACCTTCCCAGTGGTCCAATCAGAGCCGATTCAGGACCTGAACATGTGACCTCCAACCTCCAACGAGAGGTCATCCCACAGGCATGCTCAGTTGGCAAAAAGCAGGACTTAGTCCCTGGAGCATCAGCTCGCTGCTGATTAATGCTGGTTACAATAGCTGAACCTGACAGCAGCACTAGCCAGATGCACAGCATCTGCTTGAGCAAGACACTGGGACCAACATCTCTGCTGAGCAGGCTCCTCTGGGGAAGAATGGTAGATTTCCGAGGACATGGTTCGAGATTCCCTCTTTGCAGCGGTGGGAACCTAACACTTATTTTCCCACATAAAATTCGAATAGTGGGACTAGGGCAAAATATGTGCAATTACAATAACAACTGGCATAGTGACAGGAAACAAAGAGTGTTTTTATTGGAACAGCCTCTGATTGGATTACAATTAACAGTGGGGAACCTCAAAGGTCAGTATTGTCTTCTTTTCAATATATTTTTTAATGACCTTGTAGAGGACATATAAAACAGAATTTCAATATTAGCAGATCATACTGTCTATTCACCTTGGAACTAAGGGAGGAAAAAGAAAAGCATAATGAAGAGGTTAAATGAACTGGAATTATGCTCTATGAAATAGTATATGATTGATTATAGAAAACTGCTGATCAGGTGTGAACATCAGTGGAACTAGTTAAAAAAATTTGCTTCAGAGTTAAAAGGGTACCAGTCATCAAGTTTTCCCATGTAACCTATAGCCACCACCTTTCAGCTCCATGTGACAAGATTCCATAATGGTGTACTGTAAAGGGAAGTACCCCTGCTTGTTCTGGTATGTATTTGTATGCTAGGCATGCATGCAAGTGCATATACAGTTCAAACCAGAAGTTTACATACACTATATAAAAAGACTCATATGCATGTTTTTCTCAATATATAACATGAAACCAGAATAAACCTTTCTCATTTTAGGTCAATTACGATTACCGTTGCTGTAGCCCTGCTCCCCACATTTTCCCTGTGCGCATCAGCCCACAGCCTACGCTGCTCCCCAGTGCCCTCACGTGCTGCAGCACCCCCTCTGCTCCCTCCTGCACCCACTCCCTCCAGCAAGATCTTCAGTCATCAAGCAGGATAACCCTCCCCATCAAGTGGCTAAGTATCTCAACTGTTAACCCCTTGTTCTCTATAGGGATAGTGTAGTTATAGGTGGGTGGGCTATAACAATTATTGTGTGTATGCATTTAGGAAAGTGGGTGGGAAGTATAATTAGGTTATTGTGGGGTTAATTGTATATTAGTATTGTGCATTATTGAATGCTGCATTACAGGAGGGGGCAGGAATAAGCACAGCTCAATGTAGGCCCCCCATGACTGTGCTTGGTCATAGGCATTTTTTTAAATTGTGCCAGGAGAAGATGATTGGGTAAAAGGGGGAGCGTGGGGAGGGGTTTTTAGTGGGGGGTCGTGGGTATATAGGGGAAAAGTGCGGGAAAGGTGTCAATTGACACCGGAAAAGCCAGAGTGAAGAGAAGAGAGAGAGGAGCCATCCACACCTGTCAGATTACCTTTTCTGCGATGGAGTCAGTGGATGACTTGGTGGGGCGCCTGAGAGACATCACCAGGTCCAGAAGGGGAGGATTATAAACATAAGGATGAATGACCTCGGGGAGATCAAAACATCCAACACCGCGGAGACACCATCACGTGTTTCTCAACGTAGTGATCCAGAACACTGCTCCCATCCCTTATGGGAAATATGCAAATGCATGTAGAAAAGCCGCAGAGAAACCATCACGTGTTTCTCAACGCAAGCAATAAATAACCAGGTCTTTTACCGGGAAGGAACAACCACGGGAAGGGCAGCATCCAAAAAGGAAAACCACTTATGCCAAAACATGGTATCCATCCACAGACAAATGTTTCGGTGTATTTGCCATTCATCAGTGTGGAGTAGGAAACTGGCTATAAGGAGCAGTGCCTAGTAAAAGGACTATAAACATAAGGATGAATGACCTCGGGGAGATCAAAACATCCAACACCTCGGAGACACCATCACGTGTTTCTCAACGCAGTGATCCAGAACACTGTTTGCATCCCTTATGGAAATATGCAAATGCATGTAGAAAAGCCACAGAGACACCATCACGTGTTTCTCAACGCAAGCAATAAATAGCCAGGTGTTTCACCGGGAAGTAACAACCACGGGAAAGGCAGCATCCAAAAAGGAAAACCACCTATGCCAAAACGTGGTATCCATCCACAGACAGCTGTTTCAGGGTATTTTCCCCTTATCAGTGTGGAGTAGGAAACTGTCTGTGGATGGATACCATGTTTTGGCATAGGTGGTTTTCCTTTTTGGATGCTGCCCTTCCCATGGTTGTTTATTGCTTGCGTTGAGAAACACGTGATGGTGATGGTGTCTCCGCGGCTTTTCTACATGCATTTGCATATTTCCCATAAGGGATGGGAGCAGTGTTCTGGATCACTGCGTTGAGAAACACGTGATGGTGTCTCCGCGGTGTTGGATGTTTTGCTCTCCCCGAGGTCATTCATCCTTATGTTTATAGTCCTTTTACTAGGCACTGCTCCTAATAGCCAGGTTCCTACTCCACGCTGATGAGGGGCAAATACCCCGAAACAGCTGTCTGTGGATGAATACCATGTTTTGGCATAGGTGGTTTTCCTTTTTGGATGCTGCCCTTCCCGTGGTTGTTCCTTCCCGGTGAAAGACCTGGCTATTTATTGCTTGCGTTGAGAAACACGAGATGGTGTCTCTGCGGTTTTTCTACATGCAGAAGGGGAGGATGGCTGGAGGAGCAGCTCGCTTCGCTGCTCGGAAATGCAGGAGCGCAGAGCACCGGCAGCAGGTGCGGCAGGCGGACGAGGCCCCCACAGAGACTCTCACCGGAGGTGAGCACGCGTGGCAGGCGCAGGCTTAGGAGCCCCTCCGGGGACTCTGCGGAGGCCGGGTGCAGTGGTGCGGCGTCCCCCCGCTGTGCCTCCTCCAGCAGGAATCCTCTTTGCTGGCTGGCTGCCGCAGGTCCCAGGAGTGCAGCGGTGGAGAGGGCTGCACTGGAAGTGAGGGCCATGCCGGAATTGAGGCCTGCGGCATCTCAGCAGGCCGCATCAAGGACCCGGGCCGCTGCTGGGAGAAGACCAGACTCCAGGAGCGGCACCGCTGCACCGCTGTCAGGTAGCCGTACTCCTGGAGCCGCCGACACCGGGCAAGTTGGCACCAGAGTGGCTGACATCAGCAATACGGCCACAGGATTGGGGCCTGTTAGCAGGAGCGCGGGCAAAAGGACTCCAGCGGGCACAGCGGTACAGGGGACGTCCCGGCAGCAAAGCTCAGAAGATATGCACCGGATGGGATGTACGGCGGGCAGTGGGACCCCACTGTCTGGCAGACGCAGAGGACAAGAGCCGGACAGGGATTCACAGCCTGCAGAGCAAGCATGGTCCAGATCCAGGATGAGGTTGATCAGGCGAGGTACGGCAGACACTCCGGTCCCTCCTGGTGACGTGGAGGCCAGGGGCGCAGGCCAGGAGCAGCACAGTGGCGCTGAAGACTCTTTTTCTGATGATCCAGAGGCGGATGCGGAACGTCGGGATTCGGGACGTACGGCTGGCAGGGACACAGCACCTGCGCAGCTCGGTGAGTATCAATCTTTGTCTAGTTTGTTGCCTATGGGGGTTTTAGCAGCTGAGGTTAGGGGTAATCAGGCGTCGAGTGGGAGGGAGATGGATTTAGGAGGTACCGGTGGGTCAGTTGAGCCCGGGCAGCGAGACGTCTTGCTTAGCATGTCACAACTTTTGAGCAGATTGCAGAGCGGGGCAACGAGAGTAGCGATGGCACCACCGGTCGGGGCATGGCTCCCGGGGGCGGAGGTTGTGGCGCAGCTGATACCTGAACCAGTTAGACCGGTAGTGATTGGGCAGTCGCCGTCAGTGTCCGGTGTATCCGTATCCGTGCAAACGGAAAAAGATAAAGGGGACACAGTGAAGTTGGATGATAGGGCTAAGGGTGAGATGTATGTATGTTTTGAAGGGCCGTTAGGGGCTCATTTGAAGAAGGAGGTTAAAGAAAAAGGATGACAGCAAGAAGGAGGATGAAGAAAAGAGGAGGTGGCAGATTATCCCACAGACGTTTGCTAATTGGTTGAAAGCGTTTGCAATCCTAGCGAGTGTAATAGATGAGAAGTCTCCTGAAAATTGTTCCGGCTTATTTTGTTATCTTGATGCGATTGGGGAAGCGCACCGTACTTATGGAGGGCAGGCCTGGTTGCATTATGATGAACAGTTTAGGCAGAGGAACGTGGTCAGTCCTGAGATACGTTGGGACCAGAAAGACATAGGATTTTGGTTAAAAGTGATGGTGCCAGTCAGGTACGGGCAGTCCTTTCACGGGAGCGGGGGGAGCGGCACCCAGCAGGCCGGCCATGACAGTAGTGGTCAGGGGTCACAGGGAGCAAAGGAAAAATCAGGAACATGCTGGCAATTTAACGAGGGCCAGTGCAAATATGGGAATACCTGCAAGTTTAAACATGTGTTCCCATTGTAATGGAAGTTCCCATGGGGCCTCTAAATGCTTTAAGAAAGCAAGAGGTAAGCCGGCAGTGGGTGACGGTCAAGGGGGAGACGCTGGTGAGGCTTCAAAAGATGGCCCCCTTTCTAAGTAGGTACCCTGATCGGGAGAAGGCTGGAGTTCTTAGTAAGAGTTTTGTGGAAGGTTTTCACATCCCCCCTAATTATGTGGTTCCATTTTCGGTTAAGAATTTGAGGTCGGCTGCGTTACATGCAAAAGTGGTCAGTGACAAGTTAAAAAAGGAGGTGGAGTTAGGGAGAATGGCTGGTCCATTTTCAGGTTTACCTGTTGAAGGGATGATTGTCTCCCCATTGGGGGTGGTCCCAAAAATGGAACCGAATAAATTTCATCTAATTCAGCATTTGTCGTACCCAAAGGGGTTGTCTGTCAACGATGGCATTTCGCAGGAGTTATGTTCTGTGGTCTATACGTCATTTGATATGGCGGTGCACTGGGTGCGCAGTTACGGCACAGGAGCTTTGTTGGCAAAGACGGATGTGGAGTCGGCCTTTAGAATACTTCCGATTCACCCAGACAGTATTCCGTTGTTGGGATTTTTTGGTATGACTGTTATTATCTAGACAGATGTCTGCCGACAGGTTGTGCCATTTCTTGTTCCTTGTTCGAGACGTTTAGTATCTTTCCAGAATGGGTGGTCAGAGAGGTGGCTGGTGTTCCGTCCGTCATTCATTACTTGGATGATTTTTGTTTATAGGTCTTCCCGATTCTAATATGTGTAGAGATACATTGGCCGCCATGGAATGGGTGGCGGAGCTTTTTGATGTCCCCTTGGCTAAGAAAAAACTCAGGGGCCTTGCACTGTTTTAAGTTTTCTGGGTATTCTGATAGACTCGGAAAAAATGGAATGTCGGTTGCCAGAGGATAAACTGGAAACAGGAGGTTGGTCGCATTGTCAGGCTCAAAAAGGTGACTTTGAAAGAGTTGCAGTCTTTGCTCGGTCACTTGCATTTTGCGTGTAGAATTATGCCCATGGAATTAATTTTTTGCCGTAGGTTGTCCAGGGCAACGGTGGGGGTGCAGGCCCACATCATTTCATTCGAATGCGTCAAGAGCATAGGGACGATTTGTTGGTGTGGCAGAGTTTTTTGGTGCACTATAATGGTCGCTCTCTGATACAGCAGCAGTTGGTGAATAATTTTGATTGCAAGATTTACACGGATGCAGCAGGCAGCGTTGGTTATGGGGCCTATTGCGCAGGCCAGTGGAGCGTTGGAACGTGGCCAGATGTTTGGCATAAGAACGGTCTCACAAAAAACCTCGCTTTGTTGGAGTTGTTTCCCATTGTGGTGACAGTTTTAATTTGGGGTGAAGTGTTTGCGAATCGCAGAATTAGGTTCCATTTTGACAATATGAGCGTGGTGTCGGTGATCAACACGCTGTCAGCATCATCGCCTCCCGTGATAAAGTTGGTGAGAGAACTTGTCTTATGATGTCTGGAGATCAATGCATGGATTTCAGCAGTGCATGTACCTTGCGTGCAAAATTCTTTAGCAGATGCCTTATCTCGTTTACAGTGGGAGCGTTTCCGGGAGCTGGCACCAGAAGAAGACGCAGCAGGAGCGGTATGCCATTCGCACTTGTGGCTGATTCCTACGGAGGAGCGGGACGGTTGATTCGGGCCTCAGTTATGAGTTAGACTTGGGCGGCATATGAAGCATTATGGAATATTTGGCAGAGTTCGGTGTTACAGTGGGGTGCGTTAGGGTCTGAGGATGACAAGTTGTTAGCCGTTTTGTGTTTGGTTGGTAGGGCGGCAGATTCAGGCTGGTCTATCTCTAAGGTGAACAAATTCGTGGCCGGCATAGCTTTTGGTTTCAAGCTAGAGGGCTCGGTTGATGTGACAAAATATTTTCTGGTGCGGCAAGCGTTGAAAGGTTTTCGGAGGGGTAATAGGAGCGTCGACGGGCGCCGGCCTATATCGTTTAATGTCCTTGAACGTTTAGGTGTCATATTGGATGGCATTTGCTGCTCTCATTTTGAAACTGTATTGTTTTGTTTAGCTTTTTCTTTGGCCTTTTTCGGGGCTTTACGAATAGGGGTGTTGGTGTCCTGTAGCAGAGTTAGTGCGGGTAAAGTATTGGCTCAAGACGTTGATTTTTGAACTGGTGGTATTGTGTTTTGGATCCAGCGTTCCAAGACAAATCAAGCTGGGGCGGGAAAACGGGTAGTGTTGGGCAGAGTTGCTGGGTCATTGATGTGCCCGGAACAGTGTTTAAAGGCTTATTGGAGTTTGTGGTCCAGTTGGGCGGGCCCATTGTTGTGCCATAGAGATGGGGTTTTCTTGTCCCATTTTCAGTTTTTTGCGCTTCTTCACAAAAGTTTAAAGGATTTGGGTTTTTCGCTGGACAAGTTCGGATCGCATTCGTTCAGGATCGGGGCAGCGTCAGAGGCTGATAGCCTTGGCCTAGGGTCGGAAGTGATCAAGCGGATCGGACGCTGGAGCTCAGGTCGTTATTTGTCTTATGTACGGCAATAATTGCGGTAGCTTTGTAGTGTAATGGTCCTTACTTAATGGTTACTGTTGTTATTATATTTCAGGTCGGGACCCATACCTTGCCTGGATTTTTGGACATTTGTTTGTCTATTGTGGGGCGCTCCGGGCAGATGCCAGGCCGGACGGTAGGCAGTTAGGTTTCAGTAGGGAGCAAGTTGTTGTTCGGTGGCTCGGTTTTTGGGGAAAGGTTTGGAGCAGGGTGATTTCTTATTTTTCACGAGCTGCCCGTTTGGATACAGCACCCAATATCTTGGTGGTTCATTTGGGAGGGAATGACTTAGGCTCCAAACCGGTCAGAGACTTGATAAGGGACATTCGACTTGATTTTCTCCGGTTGTGGACGGCATTCCTGGGGTGTTAACGGTCTAGTCAAATATTGTTCCTCGTAAGAAGTGAAGGTTCGTGTGATCTTTTAAGGGGATCAATAGGGCTAGGGTGAAATTGAACAGGGTGGTTGCAAAGTTTGTATCCAGGAATGGGGGTATAAGTGTTCGGCATTTTGATTTGGAAGCGGGTGTTGGTAATTATTGGAGGGAAGACGGGGGTTCACCTGAATATGATTGGCATTGACTTGTGGGCCCTGTCAATACAGGAAGGAATTGAGAGGGCTGTGGTGGCATTGGGGCACTCACAAGCCTGAGGTGTTCAGGGCTGTGAGTTTTGTGGCGGGGGTGGGGTTCTTAGAGTTGATGCGGATTCAGTGGCGAAGGAATTTGAAGGAAATTTCGGACATTTAAATGGGTTTGTTGTTCTGGCATTTTGGTTACAGGCTCTGAACGGGGTTTTACCCTGGGAGCTGGTGGTGGTTAATTTTTTCCCGGAACGGGAATTATGGTGCCCTCGAGCTGTTGGTATGGCTGAGGGTAATTAGAGGTGTTTAAGTTATGTTGTTGGTTTTGCCAAAACCAAATTTTTTCCCGGTGGGCTCCAAGAACCCTCCCCTCGATTTTTTGCATAAATGTATGTTAATGCTTAAAGTAAATGTTTGTTATTGTTTCTTAATAAACTGGCCGCTGTGGCCAAAATTATCCAAAAGAAGCTATTGTGTTTCGTTTTTATTTAAAGTCAATCTTGAAGAAAAAAAGCTGACAGCACCACCGCTCAAAGGAAACAGCGTGCGCCTGCTCACCTGTGATGGGAGTCTTGACCGCCGGATCTTAGGTGCTCCAGCCACGAAACAAATCCAATCGAAGAAGAAAACAGAAAAGGCAGCACTCACCGATCCATCACGAGAGGTAGCTTTTATTGAGTAAAAGACATCACAGCCGGGGCTTACAAAAACATGCAGTGCGGCAAGCCTGACGACGGCCGTTTCGCGCCCTCCTGGCGCTTCCACGGTTCAGTGAGTCAGTGTTTTTATTTAAAATTTGGTGTTTTTGTGTACACGGGGTAGTGGGTGATGGTTTTATGGGTAAGAAGGAGCCATATTGGCCATACACGGTCATGTGCTAATTTAGTAGTATTAACCTATAGACTTGTGTGTAATAACTACCTTTTATTGATACACTGGTTTGTCTCAGTTCATCGCGGTTTATAGAATACAGTGTAAGGGAATTGTAGTACGCGACAGGTGAGGTATTAGCTGAATATTGATTAGGTAATAGTCAAGCTTGACAGTAATAATTAATAAAAGGTATACCACCGTGTAACATGTATACATGACTCTAATTCACCCTGTAAAGTAAAAACCCAGATTTATTATGTTCACCTACTGGGGCAGTCCAGTCTGGTCATCGTCACTGGTCTAGGTGCAGCGTCTCCTCTCTTCTTGCGCATGTGGAGAACAGTACTCTGCTCTTCCCTCAACATGGCAGAGAGAAGTGCACCTGTGTAGGAGCACTTCTTCGTAGGAGCTCTCCTACATCATCCACTGTGTGTGATGTACGATGCGTCATGCACACGAAGCAGAGAAGGTGGACAGCATCGCAAAAAGAGAGCATCAAGACCAGCGATGTCCATCAGACCGAACTGCCCAGTAGGTGAGTATAATAAAAGGAGTTTTTTTGACTCACAGCGTGAATTTGAGTCATATATACAGCATTATAGAATGATGTCACATGTTGGCTGAAAGGTGGTGGACGTAGGTTATATGGAGAAAATCTGGTGACAGGTTCCCATTAACACGATTGGGTTATACGGAAGCTATTGGAACAGAAGCTAAATAATTAAAATGTGGAAACATTCATTTACAATTTCAACATTGCAAAATACTTGCTTCCTTTACCCTTCGTTTGGGCACTGCTGGTTATGCTTGCTAGATTTTATATTGAGGTGATTTAGCATTATCTGTCAGTGAAGGAAACAGATTACCTTCTTATTTGGCTTTGCATTCACTATTACATTGCTTCTTGTATAATTAATAAAGAGATCAGAGGAAGCAATGCGCTTAGTTCCCCTTGATCTTTTACTAGACATGTTCAATATTAAATGGATTATAAGCTATTTCAATTTAACTAAATGTAATCAGATTATTGAGGATTGTGACTGTGGGGTTTTATGCAATGATATGCCTACTAAGTGTATTTTTATGTAGAAGCTGGATAAGATCATCATCATTGTGAACAATGTTAGTAATGTATATCACAATATGTTTTAAAATATCGTTTTGCTACATGTAGCAAGAGGCATGTCCTTTTTTCTATTTATCTTCAATTTTTTATATATTATCAATGCTGCTTTAAGATTATTTGTACATGCACATGTAAAGGATTAATTTGATTTAATAAAAAGCATCTTTTAAAAAGCACTCCCATCAAAGTTTGTATCCTCTTAATATATTGCAGTCATCATATTGAACTGCTCAAAAAAATAATGAGAACACTACAATGCCCCATCCTAGATATCACTGAATGAAATATTCCAGTTGTAAATTTTTATTCATTATATAGTGAAATGCATTGAGAGAAATAAAACATAAAAATGATCAATGTAAATCAACATGAATATCCCATGGAGGGGTTGGATTTGGAATGATACTCAAAATCAAAGTGGAAAATCAAATTAAAGGTTGATCCTACTTCAGTGGAAATGCCTCAAGACAAGGAAATAATGTTCATCAGTGGTGACCTTCACTGTATGCCCTCCCTACAATGCCTGGGCATGCTCCTGATGATGGGGTGGATGTTCTCCTGAAAGATCTCCTCCCAGACCTGGATTAAAGCATCAGTAAACTCCTGGACCGTCTGCACTGCAATGTGGTGTTGGTGGATGGAACCAGACATGATGTTTCAGATGTGCTTATATTTGGAATCAGGTCTGGGGAACAGGCAGGCCAGTCCGTAGCATCAATGCCTTTGCTCCTTACCTGGAACCACTTAGGCTATGTGCACACGTAGAAATCGCAGCTGCGGATTTGTCACGTTTTTTGTGGGGATCCGCATTGCTTTTGTGCGTTTTTGCAGCGTTTTTTTTTTGCAGATTTGCTGTGTTTTTTACCCCTGCGGATTTCTATAATGGAATGGGTACAAAAACGCTGCAGATTCGCAAAAAAGAAGTGACATGCTACTTCTTTTAAACGGCAGCGTTTCCACAGCGGATTTTCCGCAAAGTGTGCACAGCTTTTTTTTTTTCTCATTGATTTACATTGTACTGTAAATCAATTACGGATCTGCAGCGTTTCTGCACCGCAAAAAACGCTGCAGATCCGCAGAGAATCCGTAACGTGTGCACATAGCCTTAGTCAGACAGCTGGGTTGTTGTGGAGAAGACTTTCTGCCCTGGACAGAAGGGACCATGTGACTGCTGAAGGCAGAGAGGAAGAGAGAGGGGTGTGGTCAGCAAAGAGCGGGAGAGCAGAGAGCTCGGGACAGAGGGGACAGCGCGCCAGAGAGAGAGGGTGCAGCGCCGCGCTCCCCAAAAGAGAGTGTTCCCCGTGAGGGCACTGAGGCTGATATACCAGCCGTAATGAAGGCTGGATGTGAGAGTGTGGACTTGGAAGCCTCCATAATCAGAGAAGACGTATCCCCTTACAGTGACCTGAGCACGCAGCCCCGGTGACCGAACTGATAAGCCAGGACCCCTGAGTGTGACAAAGTAAACTGCTCAGTGTGTGTGTAGCATTGCTGCTGCAGAGAGACTGCCAGCCTAATATACAGAGACTCGCAGCAGAGTGGCTGTGCTACTTCCTGCCTCCAGCTTCACTGGGAGAAAAGACTGCAAAGACTTATCCCCGGAGTTTCCAGTTCCCAGGAGACAGAGGAGAGACTTCAGGATCTTCAAGCGCTGCTGGTGACTGTACCCACGTTGGAATAAGAATCCTCCAGTCAGGACCGCCCTGGACTGATAAGTTACAAGAACATTTGTTAACCGTTTCGATTCCGCTTAACTGTTTACTGTTTGCTTTACCTCTATTAACCCCCTGTTTACTCCCTGCGAGGAGAATCTTACTCCTGTTAATAAATTCCCCTCAACAGTTGGTCTGTCTGTTCCGTGGTGACATACTCAACTCTACACTCTACTACACTTTCATCATGCAGGAAATGATGACTCACTTTAGCAATATAAGGCCTAGCATTGTCTTGCATTAGAAGGAAACCAGGGCCCACTGCACCCGCGTATGGTCTCACAAATGGGTCTGAGGATCTCATTCCGGTACCTAATGGCAGTCAGGGTACCTATGGCTAGCACATGAAGGGCTTTGTGGCCCTCCAAAAAATCCCTCCCCACACAATTATTAACCCAAACCGGTAATGTTGGAGAATGTTTCAGGCAGCAGAACACTCTCCATGGCATTTACAGACTCTGTCACATCTGTCACATGTGCTCAGATTGAGCCTGCTCTCATCTGTGAAGAGCACAGGGCACCAATATTGAATCTGCCAGTCTTGGTGTTCTCTGGCAAATGCCAATTGCCCTGCATGGTGTTGGGCTGTAAGCACAAAACCTACTTGTGGATATCGGGCCCTTATACCACCCCCATGGAGTCTTGGAAGTTTGAATAGGCACATGAATGTTATTGGCTTGCTGGTGGTCATTTTGCAGGGCTCTGGCACTGCTCCTCCTATTATTCCTTGCACAAAAGGGGAGGTTTCGGCCCTGATGCTGGGTTGTTGCCCTCCTACCGCCACCTCCACATCTCCTAGTGTACTGGCCTGTCTCCTGGTTCCGTATCTGCACCATGCTTTGGATACTGTGCTTACAGACATAGCTACCCTTCTTGCCACAGCTCACATTTATGTGCTGAGAGATGTGTGTCAGCTCACCAGAGTGGTATAATTGAGTATACTTGTACTCACACCAGAATAATCTTTGTACTTGGAAATATACTTGTTAATGTTGTTAACTGGCCAAAAGATGTCGCTGTTTTTTAAGCATGGTTAACAGACTGTGATATGCCTATAAGATGTCAGAGGAGGGATTACAATGTGAGACACAGAAGAGAAAGTGCGGCCATCTTGAGCTGGAGAGGGATCCGATAACATCCTCTCATGACAGCACCCCACTGAGTTAAAAGCAGTGGCAGATTGGAGCTGAACTTGTCCATGATCCGAACCTATCCGGATGCGAGGAAATTCCAGCTGGAAAAGCTGCTAAGGAGCAGAAGAAGCCGGGACCTGAAGTGAGAGGTGCTGCACTCCGTTGAAGAGTTAAAGCACAAACATCCTCGATATTGCTCACCTGTTGGATGAGCTCCGCATCTGCCTGCATGTACTGATTGTTTTGTTCAGTGCAGATCTGGCAATAAGAACACTAAAGCCCACTGCTATGCTGCAGTAAGTAAAGGTACACACATCACACTATATTTTGGTGCCAAAAGACACAAGGCTGGAATAAAGCCCATAGTTAATTAGTTAAGTATATTGACTATGCAGACCATGTTACCTGCCAGAATCAGCTGCCAGAAAGCCCAGATTTGTCACCACGTTTTCTTTTGGTTCAGCAACTAAGGTTTCTATGCTACACTTTGGTGCTGACACAGCATGCAAGGAACCCCATACAAGACTTGTTCTTCCTCTTTGTTTCCTGGAGGGAGAGTTTCTGTGGAACAATATGAGACAAAGCAGTGGTTCAGCTCTAATAGACCTTGTCCACAGAAGATCTGCTGATATGTATATATATGGTTGATTTTGGAATATTCTAAACATAATCGAGGTCAGATTATTCCTCTAGTTCCTTGAGATTATACCGGGACAAGAGGGGAATATTTGTTTGGAAGTAAGAATAGAAGTACATACTGTTAAGATTGTGAACCGTTGTGCTGAACCGCACACAAGCCTGTGTATTGCAATCATTTTAACCCCTTCCCGACCTTTGACGCCACGTAGGCGTCATGAAAGTCGGTGCCAATCCGACCCATGACGCCTATGCGGCGTCATGGAAAGATCGCGTCCCTGCAGATCGGGTGAAAGGGTTAACTCCCATTTCACCCGATCTGCAGGGACAGGGGGAGTGGTAGTTTAGCCCAGGGGGGGTGGCTTCACCCCCTCGTGGCTACGATCGCTCTGATTGGCTGTTGAAAGTGAAACTGCCAATCAGAGCGATTTGTAATATTTCACCCATTATAACGGGTGAAATATTACAATCCAGCCATGGCTGATGCTGAAATATCATCGGCCATGGCTGGAAATACTAGTGTGCCCCCACCCCACCCCTCCGATCGCCCCCCCACCCCCCCGATCTGGCCGGTACACTGCTCCGGCTCCCCTCCGCCCTGTGCTCCGCTCCCCCCCGTGCTCGTGTCCGCTCCCCCCGTGCTCCAATCACCCCCCCGTGCTCCAATCACCCCCCCTGCACTCCGATCCACCCCCCCCGTGCTCCGTTCCACCCCCCCGTGCTCCATTCCAGCCCCCCCGTGCTCCGTTCCACGCCCCCCGCGCTCCGTTCCACCCCTCCCGCGCTCCGATTCCCCCCCCCGTGCTCCGATCCCCCCCCCCGTGGTCCCCCCCCACCCTATCATACTTACCGATCCAGCCGTGGTCCCGTCCGTCTTCTCCCGGGCGCCGCCATCTTCCAAAATGGCGGGCGCATATGCAGTGCGCCCGCCGAATCTGCCGGCCGGCAGATTCGTTCCAAAGTGCATTTTGATCACTGAGATATAATCTATCTCAGTGATCAAAATAAAAAAAATAATAAATGACCCCCCCCCTTTGTCACCCCCATAGGTAGGGACAATAAAAAAATAAAGAAATTTTTTTTTTTCCACTAATGTTAGAATAGGGTTAGGGTTAGGGGTAGGGTTAGGGTTAGGGGTAGGGTTAGGGGTAGGGTTAGGGTTAGGGGTAGGGGTAGGGTTAGGGGTAGGGTTAGGGGTAGGGTTAGGGTTAGGGCTAGGGTTAGGGGTAGGGTTAGGGGTAGGGTTAGGGTTAGGAATGTGCACACGTATTCTGGTCCTCTGCGGATTTTTCCGCTGCGGATTTGATAAATCCGCAGTGCTAAACCGCTGCGGATTTATGGCGGATTTACCGCGTTTTTTTCTGCGCATTTCACTGCGGTTTTACAATTGCGATTTTCTATTGGAGCAGTTGTAAAACCGCTGCGGAATCCGCACAAAGAAGTGACATGCTGCGGAATGTAAACCGCTGCGTTTCCGTGCAGTTTTTCCGCAGCATGTGTACAGCGATTTTTGTTTCCCATAGGTTTACATTGAACTGTACACTCATGGGAAACTGCTGCGGATCCGCAGCGTTTTCCGCAGCGTGTGCACATACCTTTAGAATTAGGCTATGTGCACACGGTGCGGATTTGGCTGCGGATTCGCAGCAGTGTTCCATCAGGTTTACAGTACCATGTAAACATATGAAAAACCAAATCCGCTGTGCCCGTGATGCGGAAAATACCGCGCGGGAACGCTGCGTTGTATTTTCCGCAGCATGTGAATTCTTTGTGCGGATTCCGCAGCGTTTTACACCTGTTCCTCAATAGGAATCCGCAGGTGAAATCCGCACAAAAAACACTGGAAATCCGCGGAAAATCCGCAGGTAAAACACAGTGCCTTTTACCCGCAGATTTTTCAAAAATGGTGCGGAAATATCTCACACGAATCCGCAACGTGGGCACATAGCCTTAGGGTTAGGGTTGGAATTAGTGTTGTGGTTAGGGGTGTGTTGGGGTTAGGGTTGTGATTAGGATTATGGCTACAGTTGGGATTAGGGTTAGGGGTGTGTTGGGGTTAGTGTTGGAGTTAGAATTGAGGGGTTACCACTGTTTAGGCACATCAGGGGTCTCCAAACGCAACATGGCGCCACCATTGATTCCAGCCAATCTCGTATTCAAAAAGTCAAATGGTGCTCCCTCACTTCCGAGCCCTGACGTGTGCCCAAACAGTGGTTTACCCCCACATATGGGGTACCAGCATACTCAGGACAAACTGCGCAACAATTACTGGGGTCCAATTTCTCCTGTTACCCTTGTGAATCTAAAAAAATGCTTGCTAAAACATAATTTTTGAGGAAAGAAAAATGATTTTTTATTTTCACGGATCTGTGTTGTAAACGTCTGTGAAGCACTTGGGGGTTCAAAGTGCTCACCACATATCTAGATAAGTTCCTTGGGGGGTCTAGTTTCTAAAATGGGGTCACTTGTGGGGGGTTTCTACTGTTTAGGCACACCAGGGGCTCTGCAAACGCAACGTGACACCCGCAGACCATTCCATCAAAGTCTGCATTTCAAAAGTCACTACTTCCCTTCTGAGCCCCGACGTGTGCCCAAACAGTGGTTTACCCCCACATATGGGGTATCAGCGTACTCAGGAGAAACTGGACAACAACTTTTGGGGTCCAATTTCTCCTGTAACCCTTGGGAAAAAAAAAATTCTGGGCTAAATAATTATTTTTGAGGAAAGAAAACGTATTTATTATTTTCACGGCTCTGCATTATAAACTTCTATGAAGCACTTGGGGGTTCAAAGTGCTCACCACACATCTAGATAAGTTCCTTTCAGGGTCTAGTTTCCAAAATGGGGTCACTTGTGGGGGGTTTCTACTGTTTAGGCACATCAGGGGCTCTGCAAACGCAACGTGACGCCCGCAGAGCATTCCATCAAAGTCTGCATTTCAAAACGTCACTACTTCAATTCCAAGCCCCGGCATGTGCCCAAACAGTAGTTTACCCCCACATATGGGGTATCACCGTACTCAGGAGAAACTGGACAACAAATATTGGGGTCAAATTTCTCCTGTTACCCTTGGGAAAAATAAAAAACTCTGGGCTAAATAATTATTTTTGAGGAAAGAAAACGTATTTATTATTTTCACGGCTCTGCATTATAAACTTCTATGAAGCACTTGGGGGTTCAAAGTGCTCACCACACATCTAGATAAGTTCCTTTGGGGGTCTAGTTTCCAAAATGGGGTCACTTGTGGGGGGTTTCTACTGTTAAGCCACATCAGGGGCTCTGCAAACGCAACGTGACGCCCACAGAGCATTCCATCAAAGTCTGCATTTCAAAACGTCACTACTTCACTTCCGAGCCCCGGCATGTGCCCAAACAGTGATTTACCCCCACATATGGGGTATCAGCGTACTCAGGAGAAACTGGACAACAACTTTTGGGGTCAAATTTCTCCTGTTACCCTTGGGAAAATAAAAAATTGCAGGCTAAAAGATCATTTTTGAGAAAATAATTTTTTTTTTTTTTTTCATGGCTCTGCGTTATAAACTTCTGTGAAGCACTTGGGGGTTCAAAGTCCTCACCACACATCTAGATTAGTTCCTTTGGGGGTCTAGTTTCTAAAATGGTGTCATTTCTGGGGGATCTCCAATGTTTAGGCACACAGGGGCTCTCCAAACGTGACATGGTGTCCGCTAATGATTGGAGCTAATTTTCCATTTAAAAAGCCAAATGGCGTGCCATCCCTTCCGAGCCCTGCCGTGCGCCCAAACAGTGGTTTACCCCCACATATGGGGTATCAGCGTACTCAGGACAAACTGGACAACAATATTTGGGGTCCAATTTCTCCTATTATCCTTGGCAAAATAGGAAATTCCAGGCTAAAAAATCATTTTTGAGGAAAGAAAAATTATTTTTTATTTTCATGGCTCTGCGTTATAAACTTCTGTGAAGCACCTGGGGGTTTAAAGTGCTCAATATGCATCTAGATAAGTTCCTTGGGGGGTCTAGTTTCCAAAATGGGGTCACTTGTGCGGGAGCTCCAATGTTTAGGCACACAGGGGCTCTCCAAACGCGACATGGTGTCCGCTAACAATTGGAGCTAATTTTCCATTCAAAAAGTCAAATGGCGCGCCTTCTCTTCCGAGCCCTGCCGAGTGCCCAAACAGTGGTTTACCCCCACATATGAGGTATCGGCGTACTCGGGAGAAATTGCCCAACAAATTTTATGATCCATTTTATCCTACTGCCCATGTGAAAATGAAAAAATTGAGGCGAAAAGAATTTTTTTGTGAAAAAAAAGTACTTTTTCATTTTTACAGATCAATTTGTGAAGCACCTGAGGGTTTAAAGTGCTCACTAGGCATCTAAATTAGTTCCTTGGGGGGTCTAGTTTCCAAAATGGGGTCACTTGTGGGGGAGCGCCAATGTTTAGGCACACAGGAGCTATCCAAACGCGACATGGTGTCCGCTAACGATGGAAATAATTTTTCATTCAAAAAGTCAAATGGCGCTCCTTCCCTTCCGAGCCTTACCATGTGCCCAAACAGTGGTTTACCTCCACATGTGAGGTATTGGTGTACTCAGGAGAAATTGCCCAACACATTTTAGGATCCATTTTATCCTGTTGCCCATGTGAAAATGAAAAAATTGAGGCTAAAAGAATTTTTTTGTGAAAAAAAAGTACTTTTTCATTTTTACGGATCAATTTGTGAAGCACCTGGGGGTTCAAAGTGCTCACTATGCATCTAGATAAGTTCCTTGGGGCGTCTAGTTTCCAAAATGGGGTCACTTGTGGGGGAGCTCCAATTTTTAGGCACACGGGGGCTCTCCAAACGTGACATGGTGTCCGCTAAAGAGTGGAGCCAATTTTTGATTCAAAAAGTCAAATGGCGCTCCTTCCCTTCCAAGCCCTGCCGTGCGCCAAAACAGTGGTTTACCCCCACATATGAGGTATCAGCGTACTCAGGACAAATTGCACAACAACTTTCGTGGTTCAGTTTCTCCTTTTACCATTGGGAAAATAAAAAAATTGTTGCTAAAAGATAATTTTTGTGACTAAAAAGTTAAATGTTCATTTTTTCCTTCCATGTTGCTTCTGCTGCTGTGAAGCACCTGAAGGGTTAATAAACTTCTTGAATGTGGTTTTGAGTACCTTGAGGGGTGCAGTTTTTAGAATGGTGTCACTTTTGGGTATTTTCAGCCATATAGACCCCTCAAACTGACTTCAAATGTGAGGTGGTCCCTAAAAAAAATGGTTTTGTAAATTTCGTTGTAAAAATGACAAATCGCTGGTCGAATTTTAACCCTTATAACTTCCTAACAAAAAAAAATTTTGTTTCCAAAATTGTGCTGATGTAAAGTAAACATGTGGGAAATGTTATTTATTAACTATTTTGTGTCACATATCTCTCTGGTTTAACAGAATAAAAATTCAAAATGTGAAAATTGCGAAATTTTCAAAATTTTCGCCAAATTTCCGTGTTTATCACAAATAAATGCAGAATTTATTGACCTAAATTTACCACTAACATGAAGCCCAATATGTCACGAAAAAACAATCTCAGAACCGCTAGGATCCGTTGAAGCGTTCCTGAGTTATTACCTCATAAAGGGACACTGGTCAGAATTGCAAAAAACGGCAAGGTCTTTAAGGTCAAAATAGGCTGGGTCTTGAAGGGGTTAATTAATCCAGTTTTCTCAGGGTGTAACCAGGTAATGGGCGGCCGTTTTTTTGTGAGTTTTTCAAAGCCGATTAGCAATATTTTAATCTCTAAGTAAAATAGTTACAGATAGTGTACTGTGTGGAAATTATTTTTTTCTCGCCCGTGACTCTGCTGTATCTTGAAGAACACCCTCAGTGCATGATTTACATGCCACCCTGAACCGGAGCAAATTCTGTGAGTTGTACTGTAGACACCACTTCCTGCTATTGTACTGCAAGGGATGAGAGCAATGACAAAATGCAAAAGATACCAAAACAACAGCCAAAAAGGAAGAGAACAGCTAAATAGTCTGTGGTCATCACCTGCAGAACGACTCCTTTATAGGGGCTGTCTTGCTAATTGTCTACCATGTCCCCCTGCTGTCTGTTCCATTTGCACAACAGCAGGAGAAATTGATTCACAATCAATGTTGCTTCATAACTGGACAGCTTGATTTCATAGAAGTGTGATTGACTTGGAGTTACATTGTGTTGTGTTCCCTTTTTTGAGCAATGTATATAGTACTGTGTGCTTACAATTGCTCATTTTGCCATTCTACTGACTTAATTCTTCTCTTTCCTTTGCTCTATGTAGAAAAAGAAATTCTATTTTCCCTGAATCAGTCATCTCACTATTCACTTGACCTAGCTGCTTTTCTATTTGCCCTTGTCAGGGACTTGTATTTTTGAACAACACCATTGATTTTCAGTACACCATATAGTGTACTGTAAAACGGGAAAAATTCCAAGTGGAATTGCAAAAAAAGTGCAGTTCCATAATTGATGTTTTTTTCTACCATATTTCACCAAATGCTGAAATTGACCTTCCATTATGATTCTCCGGGTCATTATGAGTTTGTAGATACCAAACATGCATAGATTGTTTTTGATATTTAATTGGTTAAAAAAAATCTAGTTTGTTAAAAAAAAACCATCCTAGACGGGTAGAGTCTCCATTTTCTGGGACTGGGTGAGAGCTTGTTTTGCGCTCCGAGCTGACATTTTTATTGATACCATTTTGGTGTAGATGTGATGTTTTGATCACCTGTTGGTGCATTATAATACAATGTTGAAGCGACCAAAAAAAACATAATTCTGGCGTTTTTACTTTTTTTTCTCATTTCGCCATTTACCGATCGGATTAATTATTTTTATATATTGATAGATCGGGTGATTCTGAATGTGGTGATACTAAATATGTGTAGTTTTCATTTGTTTTAATTGTTTTATTTTGAATGGGGGTGATTTAAACTTCTATTTTTTTATTTTTTTTATATTTTTAAAACTTTTTACTTTTTACTTGCTTCAATAGTCTTCATGGGAGACTAAAAACTGTGATCATCCGATCGTCAGTGCTCCAAAGAGCAGGACTGAAGCAGAAATACTTGCTATGAGCGCCGACCACTGGGAGAGAACGCTGGCTGCGGGGCACGACTAGATCTCCAAGGCGTGAGTGGCGAGCTCAGGCCATTTTTCAAGATTGGAACCCCAAAACGAGCAAGGGTCCAGTTCCACAGTCATGGCATCGATGTTAACTTGGAGATACTCTTATACCATCCTCTCTAGGCGTTGGCTGTGCGTCAGACTTCTTGTTTCCTGTAGCCTTGCAAAGGATGATCAAAAAAAATCTTGAAACGATTGGAAAAAATTGCTGTTACCACCAGATACAATGTTATTGTTACGGTTTGAGTGATGACTAGATAGTCCCACAGTTGGCAAGTTAGAATTCAGAGATTCACTACGTGCATCACTGGTGTTTTGTGGAAAAGCAGATGTTAGATTCTGTAACAGTCTCTGCTGATACTCCTGCATTAGATTATACAGGTACTATACAGATGATCAGGTTTTTAATATATCAGATAGGGATTATATAAATTAGATAGGACTGCTCTATTATGGGTATACCTTGGCGATTGGTGGAGCAGCTTAATATACTTTTTTTGCAAAAAAACGTATTAACTAAATACCCTGTATTTTTTTCATTTTTTGACTAGCACTTGCTCATTTACTGTGACTTCTTTACAACAGAGTATGTTTGACCTCGCTGTGCTCTTTTTGTGTCTTCAAGTTTCTTGGTGGTGTGAACAGGTTTCTACAGACTTGTTCACTGTGCAAGTAGCCCATGTGTTTTTGGTTCTATAATTGTTTTCTTGTTTCTACAAGACTGGGGAGTCCACCACTCCTCTGTGGGCCACTTTCACTAAAGCTGTTCCATCCTGCATGTCCACATGGATATTTTCTCTCTGAATCCTGCTTATACAGGTACTATACAGATGATCAGGTTTTTAATACATCAGATAGGGATTATATACATTAGATAGGACTGCTCTATTATGGGTATACCTTGGCGATTGGTGGAGCAGCTTAATATACTTTTTTTGCAAAAAAACGTATTAACTAAATACCCTGTATTTTTTTCATTTTTTGACTAGCACTTGCTCATTTACTGTGACTTCTTTACAACAGAGTATGTTTGACCTCGCTGTGCTCTTTTTGTGTCTTCAAGTTTCTTGGTGGTGTGAACAGGTTTCTACAGACTTGTTCACTGTGCAAGTAGCCCATGTGTTTTTGGTTCTATAATTGTTCTCTTGTTTCTACAAGACTGGGGAGTCCACCACTCCTCTGTGGGCCACTTTCACTAAAGCTGTTCCATCCTGCATGTCCACATGGATATTTTCTCTCTGAACCCTGCTTATACAGGTACTATACAGATGATCAGGTTTTTAATACATCAGATAGGGATTATATACATTAGATAGGACTGCTCTATTATGGGTATACCTTGGCGATTGGTGGAGCAGCTTAATATACTTTTTTTGCAAAAAAACGTATTAACTAAATACCCTGTATTTTTTTTCATTTTTTGACTAGCACTTGCTCATTTACTGTGACTTCTTTACAACAGAGTATGTTTGACCTCACTGTGCTCTTTTTGTGTCTTCAAGTTTCTTGGTGGTGTGAACAGGTTTCTACAGACTTGTTCATTGTGCAAGTAGCCCATGTATTTTTGGTTCTATAATTGTTCTCTTGTTTCTATAAGACTGGGGAGTCCACCACTCCTCTGTGGGCCACTTTCACTAAAGCTGTTCCATCCTGCATGTCCACATGGATATTTTCTCTCTGAACCCTGCTTATACAGGTACTATACAGATGATCAGGTTTTTAATACATCAGATAGGGATTATATACATTAGATAGGACTGCTCTATTATGGGTATACCTTGGCGATTGGTGGAGCAGCTTAATATACTTTTTTTTTGCAAAAAAACGTATTAACTAAATACCCTGTATTTTTTTCATTTTTTGACTAGCACTTGCTCATTTACTGTGACTTCTTTACAACAGAGTATGTTTGACTTCGCTGTGCTCTTTTTGTGTCTTACTGGGTTAGATGCAGTAAACATTTAGATACACAGGCGTGCAGAAACTGCTCCTAGGCCCAAAACTATTTACTGGGTTAGATGCAGTAAAAATTTAGATACACAGGCGTGCAGACACTGCTCCTAGGCCCAGAACAATTTACTGTGTTAGATGCAGTAAAAATTGAGATACACAGGCGGTGTAGTTAGCTTCACAGGCGGGCTACTCCGCTGACGTGCAGACACTGCTCCTAGGCCCAAAACTATTTACTGGGTTAGATGCAGTAAAAATTTAGATAAACAGGTGTGCAGAAACTGCTCCTAGGCCCAAAACTATTTACTGGGTTAGATGCAGTAAAACTTTAGATACACAGGCGTGCATACACTGCTCCTAGGCCCAAAACTATTTACTGGGTTAGATGCAGTAAAAATTTAGATACACAAGTGTGTAGACACTGCTCCTAGGCCCAAAACTATTTACTGGGTTAGATGCAGTAAAAATTGAGATACACAGGCGTGCAGACACTGCTCCTAGGCACAAAACTATTTACTGGGTTAGATGCAGTAAAAATTTAGATACACAGGCGATGTAGTTAGTTTTACAGGTGGGCTACTCCACTGATGTGCAGACACTGCTCCTAGGCCCAAAACTATTTACTGGGCTAAATCCAGTAAAAATTGAGATACACAGGCTTGCAGACACTGCTCCTAGTCCCAAAACTATTTATTGGGTAAGTTGCAGTAAAAATTTAGATACACAGGCGTGCATACACTGCTCCTAGGCCCAAAACTATTTACTGGGTTAGATGCAGTAAAAATTTAGATACACAGGCGTGCAGACACTGCTCCTAGGCCCAAAACTATTTACTGGGTTAGATGCAGTAAAAATTTAGATACATAGGCGTGCAGACACTGCTCCTAGGCCCAAAACTATTTACTGGGTTAGATGCAGTAAATATTTAGATACACAGGCGGGGTAGCTAGTTTCACAGGCGGGCTACTCAGATGACTACCAGACAATTCTACTAGCCCAAAAGGATTGGCTGAGCTAGATTACACCAAATGCTGTGACAAACACTTGCACAGCACTGGCACAGACCTGCCTGGCAAAAAGTGCTATGAACTGCTGTAACCTACCCTAAAAAGGTCTGATATTACAACTTGTTCCGACTCCTCCCAACTCCCTTAACCTATCTCTCTGAAAATTCGCTCCAAAAATACACTCTTAGGCCTCTTTCACACGTCAGTGTCTCCGGTACATGTAGTGACAGTTTTCTCACGTACCGGAGACACTGACACACGTAGACCCATTCAAATGAATGAGTCTATGCACATGTCTCTGTGTTTTCACGGACCGTGTGTCCGTGTTGAAAACACGGAGACATGTCCGTTTTTCTCCGGCAGCACAGTCCGCAAAGCGTCCCGCACACGTGCACACGGAGAACAGTGTGCACTCTCCTTTGTGTGCACATACCGCCCGCAGGAGAGACAGCGCTACAGTAAGCGCTGTCCCCCCCACGTGTGGTGCTGAAGCCGGTATTCATCCCTTCTTCCCAGCAGCGTTCGCTGGAGAGAAGGAATGAAAATTCTTTTTGTTTTTTTTTCCCTTAAAAATAAAGTTTGTGCGTCCCCTCCTTCCTCTCATCCCCTGTGCACACCCCCCCCCCCCGCTTGCCAGGAAATACTCACCGACACCCAGCTCCAGCGATGTCTCCTCTCAGCGCCGGCAGCAGGCCCTGTGTGAGCGGTCACGTGATCCCGCTCATTACAGTGAGGAATATGCGCTGTAATGAGCGGGACCACGTGACCGCTCACACAGGGCCTGCTGCCGGCGCTGAGAGGAGACATTGCTGGAGCTGGGTGTCGGTGAGTATTTCCTGGCAAACGGGGGAAGGGGGGGCGCACAGGGGATGGGAGGCGGGAGGGGTCGCACAAACTTTATTTTTAAGGGAAAAGAAAAAAAAAGAATTTTCATTCCTTCTCTCCAGCGAACACTGCTGGGAAGAAGGGATGAATACCGGCTTCAGCACTGCACGCAGGGGACAGCGCTTAACTGTAGCACTGTCTCCTGCACAGTCCATGTGGTCCTCAGTCGGCACACGGGCGGCACACGGCTGCCGCACTTGTGCCACACTGATGTGCTACGTGAGCACACGGACACACGGACACGGATAATTCCGGTACCGATTTCTCCGAATTATCTGGACGTGTGAAAGAGGCCTTAGACTGTATAGCGCCCACAGCAGCAGCGGTGCCGTCTAACACTAAGCTGCAGCAGTGAGGAAATGGTGGCGACGGGGCAAATGGCTGGTTCTTATAGGGCAAGGACATGTGGCAGCACAGTAGCGCAGTGGTTAGTACCGCAGCCTTGCAGCGCTGGAGTCTTGGGTTCTAATCCCACCCAGGACAACATCTGCAAAGAGTTTGTATGTTCTCCCCGTGTTTGTGTGGGTTTCCTCCGGGTACTCCGGTTTCCTCCCACATTCCAAAGACATACTGATAGGGAATTTAGATTGTGAGCCCTATTGGGGACAGCGATGATAATGTGTACAAACTGTAAGGCGCTGCGGAATATGTTAGCGCTATATAAAAATAAATATTTTTTTTTACGTGACATACACAGCCAATGACACATGCCCTTGCTTGTGTGCATCACATGCACATTGCTGTGTGTGTGCACTGCTGATAGGCTGAGAGACTGAACCGCCCCACTGTAAATGCGGGAAAGAAAAAACAATGGAGATCGGCATTATTTCAGCACAGATCTATCCCCTCCACCCACTATGCACTGAAACAGTCTATTAAGAATGATAAACAGTTTTAATGTGCAAATCAAGTTAGACTTTTGGTGAACAAACAGTTATCGAACAGAAACTCGAGCAGCCGAGTTTTAAGCAAATTGTTCGAGTTCGTCGAACGACTCGAACACCGCCCCAAACAGCTCGAATTTGAAATTGGCGAACAGTTCGACTCGAACACTGCTCATCTCTAATAATGAGGTCCCATTGTTTGGTGTGTATTTAACTTCCCTTTTGGCCTGGGGGGAATGCCAAAGGTGGGGAGCTGAGTTGCAAGTATTTTGGGCCAAACTTTATCTGATAGGGAATTCCATCAGATATCAAAATGATATCATTTAGATATCATTTTTCCATATCACACAAGTGTGTTTTGCTTTATTTCTAATAAAATACTTTATTCTGTCTGTGTGTTTATTTGCAATACAACTATAGAATTAGTAATGGATAGGTGTCTTATAGATGCCTCTTCATTACTAAGCTATTGTACACAATACAAAGGTGACATCAACCCCTCAATGTGCCAAAATTGGCACATCTAATATATGTGTCTTTTCTGGGCAGCTGCAGGCTGCTATTTTTAGGCGGGGGGTCGATATCCCCTTACCAGCCTGAGAGTACCAGCCCCCAGCTGTGAGCTTTAGCAAGGCTGGTTGTCAAAAAATAATTAAATAATTTAATAAAACAGGGTTGGGACCCCTCTATTATTGATAACCAAACTTACTGAATCTGACAGCTGAGGCTTGCAGCCTCCAGCTGTGAGTTTTGCCTGGCTGGTCATAGAAAATAAAGGGGAACCCATGCCATTTTTTTCATTTACTTATTTATTTATTTATAGCGCAGGTGACTGCTGATGAATACCCCCATCTGCGGCACCTGCTGTCACTGTTATTAGCGGCAGCAAGGGTAGACTGATGGGAGTAATAGTCCCTTCAGCCGCCACCTGCTGTCTCTTTGGTATAAAACTCTGTGACACACCCATGATGTCAATATGATCACTGCAATCCTACATGAATTCATTGAGAGGTGTAGTTCATAAAATGGGGTCACTTATGGGGGGTTATGTTCTGGCACCTCATGGGCTATCCCAGTGGGTAAATGGGACATGCAAACCATAACAGTAAAATCTGGCGCTTCTTACCTTCTGCGCTCTGCACTGTGCCTGAAAAATATTTCTTGATTACATGTAGTATATCGGTGCACTCAGGAAAAAATGGACCTCAGTTTGTTGGAAAAAAAAAATTCTATTAGCCCTTAGAAAAATTAAAACAAGGGGCTAAAACAACATTTTAGTGGTAAAAATGTAATTTATTCTTTCTTCACCACTCAGTGTTTTAAAATTCTGTGAGGCACATGTGGTGTCATTATGATTACTGCACCCCTAGTTGAAATAATTGGGAAGTGTAGTTTGAAAAATGAGTTCACATATGGGGGTTTATGTTGTTCTGGCACTCCAGGGGCTCTTCCAGTGAGACATGGCACCCTCAAACCATTCCAGCAAAATCTGAATTCCAATATGGCGCCTCTTCCCTTCTGAGCTTTGCACTGTGCCTAGTAGTATTCCCCTGCATATGGGGTATTGGCGTACTCAAGAGAAATTGCACAACAAATTGTATGGTGCAATTGCATTTGTTACCCTTATGAATATGCAAAATTTGGAGCTAAAACAACATTTTTGGGAGGAGAATGTGATTTTATTATTTTCATGGCTCAACGTTATATACTTCTGTAAAGCACCTGGGGTTGCAAAGTGCTCATCACACTTCTAGATAAGTTCCTTCAGGGGTTTATTTTCCAATATGGGGTCACCTGTGGGAGATTTCCACTGTTTAGGCATATTAGGGGCTCTCTAAACACAACATGACGTCCGATTCTAATTCCAGCCAATTTTGCATTGAAAAAGTCAAACGGCGTTCCTTCCGCTCCGAGCCCTGCCATGCGCCCAAACAGTTGTTTACCCCAACATATAGGGTATCAGCATACTCAGGACAAATTGCACAATTTTTGGTTTCAATTTCTCCTGTTACTCTTGGTAAAAAAAATGGGTGTGAAAAAGTAATTTTTGTGGAAAAAATATGATTTTTTATTTTCATCGCTCGGCGTTATAAACATCTATGAAGCATTTTGGGGTTCAAAGTGCTCACCGCAAATCTAGATATGTTCTTTTGGGGTCTAGTTTCCAAAATGGGGTCACCTGCGAGGGTTTCCACTGCTTAAGGATATCAGAAGCTTTCCAAATGCCACATGGTGTTTGATCTAAATTCCAGCCAATTGTGCATTGAAAAAGTCAAACGGTGCTCCTTCCTTTCTGAGCTCTGCCATGCGCCCAAATAGTGGTTTACCCACACATATGGAGCATCAGCACACTCAGGACAAATTGCACAATGACTTTTTGTGTCCAATTTCTCCAGTTACTATTGTGAAAATAAAAATTTGTAGGTGAAAATGTCATTTTTGTGGAAAAAGTATGATTTTTTATTTTCACTTCTCTACGTTATTCAACTTCTGTGAAGCAATTGGGGGTTAAAAGTGCTCACCACACATCTGTATATGCTCTTTGGAGGGTCTAGTTGTAAAAATGATGTAACTTGTGGGGGTTTCCACTTTTTAGGCACATCAGGGAATCTCCAAACATGACATAGCATCCGATCTCAATTCAAGCCAATTTTGCATTGAAAAAGTCAAACGCCGCGCCTTCCCTTCCAAGCTCTGCCATATGCCCAAACAGTTGTTAACTCTCACATATTGGGTATCCGCGTACTCAATGTAAATTGCACAACAACTTTTGGGATCCAGTTTCTCTTGTTACCCTTGGAAAAATAAACAATTGGGGGCGAAAAGATCATTTTTGTGGAAAAAATATAATTTTGTGTTTTCACGGCTTTACGTTATAAACTTCAGTGAAGCACTTGTGAGTTCAAAGTGCTCACTGAACATTTAGATATGTTCCTTGGGGTTTCTAGTTTCCAAAATTGTTTCAATTGTAGTGGGTTTCCACTGTTTAGGCACATCAGGGGCTCTCCAAATGCGACATGGCATCCAATCTCAATTCCAGTCAATTTTGCATTGAAAAAGTCAAACGGCGCTCCTTCCCTTCAAAGCTCTGCCATGTGCCTAAACAATGGTTTACCTGCACATATGGGGTATTAGCATACTCAGGACAAATTGATCAACAACTTTTACGGTCTAATTTCTCCTCTTACCCTTGGAAAACTAAAAAAAATTGTATCTAAAATAATTTTTTGTGAAAAAAAGTTAAATGTTCATTTTTTTAAAACATCCCAAAATTTCCTATGAAACACCTGAAGGGTTAATAAACTTCTTGAATGTGGTGTAGATCACCTTGAGGGGTGCAATTTTTAGAATGGTGTCACTTTTGGGTATCTTCTATCATATAGACGTCTCAAAGTGACTTCAAATGTGATGTGGTCCCTAAAAAAAAATGGTGTTGTGAAAATGATAAATCGCTGTTAAAATTTTAACCCTTAAAACTTCCTAACAAAAATAATTTTTGTACCAAAATTGTGCTGATGTAAAGTAGACATGTGGGAAACGTTACATATTAAGTATTTTGTGTGACATATCTGTGGTTTAAGGGCATGAAAATTCAAAGTTGGAAAATTGCAAAATTTTCTAAATTTTTGCCAAATTTCCATTTTTTTCACAAATAAACGCAAGCCATATCAAAGAAATGTTACCACTATCATGAAGTACAATATGTCATGAGAAAACATTCTAGGATCACCAGGAACTATGGAAAAGTTCCAGAGTTATTACGTCATAAAGGGACAGTGGTCAGAATTGTAAAAATTGGCCCGGTCAATAACGTGCAAACCACCCTTGGGATTAAAAGGGTTTTCCCAAAAACAAAGTGAATTTTAATCAATATCTTAATCAATAGATTTTTGTATTATAATAAGGTGCACAATTGGATGTGTGTAAATAAAATGTTCCTGTGCTGAGATATTTTATAAATGTATCCCTGCTATGTACTGTGTAATAGCTGTGTCTGACCGTGCAGGAACATGGTCTGATCATACCACAGCTCCTGGGCAGGGGAGGAAACAAAAGAGAGGATACAGACACGATAGCACGGGATAACAGCTGATTCTTTCATTGAGATAAAACATTGATTGAAAACAGGCAGGGAAATGTGCTGCCTCACAAAAAGAATTATCTTCAATCCAATGCTGTAATGTCGGTACAATTTTTTACTTCCTCCCGTGCCCAGGAGCTGTGGTATGATTAAACCATGTTCCTGCATGATCAGACACAGCCATTACACAGTACACAGCAGAGGCACATTTATAAGATTATCTTAGCACAGGAACATCTTTTTTATACATATCCAATTGTGGAACTTATTTTTATTGTAATTTTTTCATGGGAAAACCTCTTTAATTTTCTCAAAGCTTCCTCATTGGCTGCTTGTTTTAACTCTGATTGATTAGGTCAGAGCTGTGACTGGTGACTATGCTTTAGCTACACTGTCTACATGGAGACTTAGCTAGTCTGAGACATATCCCCTGCTTCATCATTGGCTGTCTGCTTTTTTATCTCCCACCTGCCTCGGTAGTGCTGTTACTTCTGATTAGCTGCTGTCCATAAGACAAGTCTATTATAGGTTTATCGGTAAGATCACCATATGGAGAGATGATTTATTTTACAGCAGTGGCAGAAGTACAAATTATTAAAACTCCAGTGAGAAAAAAATTATTAGGAAACTGATAAACATACACCAAGGGAAATAAGCCGATGAGAGCTTTTAAAGTCTGCTCCTTACATTTTGACACAAAAGTAATAATGAACATGACCAGCCATTAGGGTGCCAGATTCTATTTTCCTTTCATCTTTCTTCAATTTATGCCTGTAAGGCTGCTTTCTCACATCAGGTTTTTTGTTTCAGGTGAATTCCGGCTCTTCCGACAAAAAACGGAATAGAAAACCGGAGAAGCCGGATCCGGCATTTCCCCCATTGAATATTATTGGTGCCGGATGGCGCCTGAGAGCCCAGCGTTCCTTCCGGTTTGATGCCGGATCCGGCGTCAAGTCGATTCCGGCGTCTGGAAAAAACGTGTACTGTAACGTTTTTTGTCTCCGGCGAAAAAGCCGGAAAGGCCGGATCCGGTCTTTCCGGCTTTTTACAACAATGCATGTCTATGGATGCCGGAAAGCGCCGGATCCGGAAAAAATCGGATCCGGCGGCCGTATCCGGCTTTTTACACTGAGCATGCTCAAAAAACTTTGATCAGCCCCCTGGACTATATATAAAGCAGGGCCATGAGGCCTTCAGCCATTTCCAGCCCAAAAGCAGAAGAGCCAACACCCTGCCAAGACGGAAGGAGCCAGAGAGCCTGCCACAGAGCTGAGAGCCTGCCACAGAGCCGGGAGCCTTCCACAGAGCCGGGAGCCGAGAGACTTCCACAGAGCTGAGAGCCTGCCACAGAGCCGGGAGCCGAGAGCCTGCCACAGAGCTGAGAGCCTGCCACAGAGCCGGGAGCCTTCCACAGAGCCGGGAGCCGAGAGACTTCCACAGAGCTGAGAGCCTGCCACAGAGCCGGGAGCCGAGAGCCTGCCACAGAGCTGAGAGCCTGCCACAGAGCCGGGAGCCTTCCACAGAGCCGGGAGCCGAGAGACTTCCACAGAGCCGAGAGCCTGCCACAGAGCCGAGAGCCTGCCACAGAGCCGAGAGCCTGCCACAGAGCCGAGAGCCTGCCACAGAGCTGAGAGCCTGCCACAGAGCTGAGAGCCTGCCACAGAGCCGGGAGCCGAGAGCCTGCCACAGAGCTGAGAGCCTGCCACAGAGCTGAGAGCCTGCCACAGAGCTGAGAGCCTGCCACAGAGCCGGGAGCCGAGAGCCTGCCACAGAGCCGAGAGCCGAGAGACTTCCACAGAGCTGAGAGCCATGTCTCCGGGGAGGCCTCCTCCTCCTCGCCGTCCACGCACAGAGGTTAGTATGAACCAAAGGTGTGTGTGTGTGTGTGTGTGTGTATCATCTATTCTTTTATGTTTCATCGTAGGAAGCTGATGAGGCTGAGTCCCCCGGAGAAGAGGTGGTCCCCGAAGATGAGGGAAGGGGTGGAGAAACCCACGGAGAGGGCTCACAATTGGTATGTATCTGTGATGTATTGCGGAAACACACCCTACACTACACACAAAACATAACACTAGATGCTTACAACAAAATACATAGAAACTGATACTTTCAAATCACACACAACACATACAAAACATATATATCACATGGCACACAACACATAGAATGGCTACCAACAACCCCATAAGTTTTTATTTTTGTATTCTAGAGTTCTGAATCTGGTGCCCAAGCAATAGGTCCTTCCAGTGGCTCCCGGGGTCGTCGGCGACATTCACGTGGCGGCCGTCGTCATGTAGGTTTGTTGTTATTTTTTGGGTGCAGGTTAGCAATGTTTCAAATTTGGTGTTAATTTTTTCCCCCTTTTCAAACAGGTTTCACAGCGTGCTCCAGATTCGGACGGTGAGGAGGTCGGCCTTGATATTGACCTCCTCATCGATCTTGTCAGAGACAGGGAGCCGTTGTGGAATATGGGTGACCGCCGCCATGCTGATCTCTCAGTGACCCGTCGACTCTGGGAGCAAATCTGCTGTGAACTGATTCCGAGGTGGGAGGACCTAGATGTTCAGGCCCAGATTCAAGAACGTAAGTATCCTCAGTTCAGTTTTGGTGATGCATTCTAAAATGCTGTTTCTAACCAAGTTGTCTTTCTCCTATTTTAACAGGTGAGCGGATTGTGAAAAGGTGGCGGTCGATCAGGGATCGCTTTAAGAAGGAGTTCAATAAAGAGATGCAGGCCCGGAGTGGATCTGGAGGACGCAGGAGCACGTACAAATACGCAAGGGCCCTGTCGTTCCTCAGGTCAACGATGGTCACCCGAAGGTAAATATTACCCACCACATGCACTAATGTTTTACATGTCTAACCTCTTTTGCTCTTTCAGCCAGGGCCATGCAATGACAGTATATTAATTGTTTGTTTCTCTCTTTTTCCACAGAACCGTTGGGAGCACTCTGGAGCCTGCAGCACAATTGAACACTTCTGGGGCGATCCCTCAAGAGGCCGCCACCGAGGGACACTTTGACAGTGAGGAACCCTCTGCACCTTCCCACTCTGCACCTTCCCACTCTGCACCTTCCCACTCTGCACCTTTCCACTCTGCACCTTCCCACTCTACCGATCCCTCTTTCCCATCCACGAGCACTGGAGCATCCTGGCCGGTTCCATTGCATGTAGCTGCTGGTGAGAACATAGCGTTTCCTGTACCCCACCCTTCTGCTGCAGCCACCTCTAGTACACCTGTAGCATCGGGGCGGTTTCGCCAGAGGGGTCAGATACATAGTTATGCTCCCGAGTTCTTGCACCTGAACGCATCGTTCCAGAACTGTCTGAAAGTTTTGTCCGAGCAAATGGCTGCAGGATTCAATTTCATAAATAAAAGTATGCTCGAGATGCATACACTTCTGGTAACGATGCGTTCAGAGGCAAAACAGTCCCCGAACAACACTTTTTTTCAGTCGGTGCTTGAGCAAATGGAGACGCTATCTACTTCTCAGCAGATGCAAGTAATGGAATCCTGCCAGTCTACTCTAGCGCTAATTGCCTCTAGAGCAGATAGTTCTTCCAACCATCCTCCAACTTGCCCCCCTTCCTCCACTGTCCACCACTACAGCCAGTACCATCCTCCTGACCCGTATCGCCA
Source organism: Ranitomeya imitator (assembly GCF_032444005.1). NCBI lineage: Eukaryota > Metazoa > Chordata > Amphibia > Anura > Dendrobatidae > Ranitomeya > Ranitomeya imitator. Next base: position 238,267,212 of record NC_091284.1, read on the forward strand.
AACAGACATTGCCCCATCACGCCCAACTCGCCATCATCCACATCGTTCCCCGTCCCACCAGCCACACCACCAGCCCCGTGCCCCTTCCCACCATCCACACTATCAGCATCCCTCCCGTGCCACTTCACACCCATATGATGATCCAGACCCATACAACTTCCCATCTACTTCATCCTCACCTCCTCTCCCTGCCCACTTCCAACAGACTGTATCACCCTCTTCCCAAACATCTTCTACACACATCACTCATTCTGCCACCCAGTCCTCCCAAAACATTTCGTACACCCCTCCACCCTACCAAATTTCTAACCCCAATCCCACTTTCTTGTCCACCCGCTCAATAGCTTTCTCCACTCCTTCACCCCTAACCGGTGAACATTCTCCACCACCATCACATTCCTCTCTCCACACTCCCACTGTCGAAGTGTCCCTATCAGACAGTGCCTCCGATAGTATCTCCACCCCGACGTATGAAAACATTTAGTACCCCATTTTTTTGTGTGTTACATTGTTAATAAAAGTTTTTGGTTGAAAAATCTCTTGTATTTATTCATTAGGAACAAATAACACTTTTGTAAAAAAAAGGTTTATTGGTAACAGTAGAACTTTGGGTATGCACATCTTGATTTAAAAATAAACTCAAACAGGTACCCAACATGGTTAAAAGGTAAACCCAAACAGGTACGCAACATGAGGGTAAAAACCAAACTGGTATACAACATGGGTAAGGTAAAAACAACAGGTACGCAACATGGGTAAAGGTTAAAGTTATTACTAGGTATACACAAAGTGTTTAAACTATATCATCCTGCCAATGTATTCTTCCTTGGGGTGAAATAAAATATTCTGCAAAGTGATCCCGTATTCTGGACACTGTGGCAGAACTTCTGTATGTATGGATGCTGTAATCCATCAAGGTGGTTTCGGCAGAATGGTCCTCAATGGAAAGCTGTTCCTTGGATATAACATAATTGTGGAGGACAACACACGCTTTCACCACCTCATCCACAGTGTTTGTGTTTAAGTTTATGGATGTCAAGAGAACTCTCCATTTGGCGGTTAGGATCCCAAACGCACACTCCACCATTCTCCTTGCACGTGTGAGTCTGTAGTTGAAAATTTTTTTGGTATTGGTTAAACCACGGCTGGAGTAGGGTTTCAAAAGATGCTCTGAAAGCTGAAAAGCTTCATCCCCAACACATACAAATGGCATTGGTGGATCGGAAGTTTGAGGCAGTGGTCTTGGGGGGGGAAATTGAAAGGTTTTTCCATATAAATGCCGCCCCATAGAAGACAGTTTGAAAACTTGCGAATCATTAGAACGACCATACGCCCCAATGTCCACCGCTACAAATTTGTAATCCGCATCGGCGATGGCCATCAGCACGATGGAAAAGTACTTCTTGTAGTTGAAATACTGAGATCCAGAACCAGCCGGTTTCACGATACGGATGTGTTTCCCGTACACCGCACCCAAGCAATTGGGAAACTGGCACACTTCCAGGAATCTGTCAGCTACTTCCAACCATGTCTGCATTGTGGGATGTGGAATGTATTCTTCATGCAAACAGTCCCACAGTGCACGGCAAGTGTGCCTCACTATTCCTGATATTGTGGAAATGCCCAGTCTGAATTGAAAATGTAGGGAAGACAGGGATTCACCGGTTGCTAGGAATCTGTGAAGAAAAGGAAGGAAGAAATTACTACAAATTCAAAATATCAAATAAAGAGTCCACAACAAAAGTTGATGCAAAAAGAATGCTTACCGAAGAGTCACCATCAGACGCTCAGCTGGGGTAATGGAGAATCGGCAATAGGTATCACTCCTTCTTATCAGATGTTGAACCCGCTCCACCAATATATCAAAGTTCTCCGCTTTCATCCGAACATAGCAGAGAAACTTTTCAGGGTCACCTCGAAGCTCCATATACAACGTTGAAAAGACTCCCCGGGTCATTCTCTGTGCCGTGATGGGGTGGATCCACAAACGGCGTCGTCGCAGACGCATGACACGCTGTCTCTCTTCCTCTTTCTCAATCACAATAGCTTTTAATCGATTCGCCTCTGTGATGAAATCCACGTTGTTCTGCAGAATCTTTGCAATAATGCCCTCCATCTTGCTCTGTAGCTTGCTCCTCTCCAACCCGTCACAGATGTTAAGAACACTGTATATATAGTTTTCAGCCGGCCAATCACCTTTTTAGCCTTTCAGGGGGCGTTTTTTAAAGCCGGATCCGTAAAAAACCGGAAAGAAAAACGGACGAAACGGATGTGACCGGACGAGCCGGATCAGGTTTTTTGCCGGATCCGGACAACGGATCCGGCTAAAAAACCGGATCCGGCTCGTCCGGTTGCATCCGGTTTCTTTAAAAAAAAACGGATCCGGTGATGCGGCGCGACGCCGCATCCGGCATCCGGCAAAAAACCTGATGTGTGAAAGCAGCCTAAGATTTCTTATTCTATATTGTTCCTTTATATTTCTGGATGTGAAGAATACAGTTATTTAAAAGCAATGAAGCGTAAGCTTGTGTTGAAAAGAAATTAGGAAATTGGAGAATGGAGTGACATAGAATGTTAACTATTACCAAAAATATTGTGGACACTAAAACTAATACATGTTGTATGACAATTGAATAACTGCTGACACTAATCAATAAAGACAATTAAAAATATATAAAATATTAAGCTATGTTTTTGAAAGAACCATTATTGCATTTCAAAGCACTCCTGATGTAAACTCTTTGGACAATTTCTTATGAAGAATACATCACATATAAAGGCTTATATTATACGCAGAAGACAATTTCCCAAATATGTCTTGCAGCTAGGGTTGAGCGACCTTTGCTTTTATAGGATCGGGTCGGGTTTCACGAAACCCGACTTTTTCAAAAGTCGGGTCGAGTGAAATCGGCCGATCCTATAAAAAAGTCGGGGTCGGGGTCGGCCGAAACTCGAAACCCAATGCAGTGCATTGGGTTTCCATGGTTCCCAGGGTCTGAAGGAGAGGAAACTCTCCTTCAGGCCCTGCGATCCATATTTTAGTGTAAAATAAAGAATTAAAATAAAAAATATCGCAATACTTACCCTCTGACGCGCCCTGGTACTAACCGGGAACCTTCCTTCCTTAGAATCAGCCTTCCAAGACCTTGCGGTGACGTCGTGGCTTGTGATTGGTCGCGCGGCGGTCACATGGGCGGCCGCGCGACCAATCACAAGCCGCGACGTCACCGTGACATCACCGAAGGTCCTTCCTAAGAATCAGCGCTTCCAGGACCTTCGGTGACGTCGCGGTGACGTCGCGGCTTGTGATTGGTCGCGCGGCCGCCCATGTGACCGCCGCGCGACCAATCACAAGCCGCGATGTCACCTCAAGGTCTTGGAAGGCTGATTCTAAGGAAGGAAGGTTCCCGGTTAGTACCAGGGCGCGTCAGAGGGTAAGTATAGCGATATTTTTTATTTTAATTCTTTATTTTACACTTAAATCTGAATTCCGATACCAATTCCCGATATCTTAAACATATCGGGAATCGGTATCGGAATTCCGATTCCAGATTCAAAAGATCGCCGACTTCATGGCCGACCCCACACAGGGGTCGGGTTGGGTTTCATGAAACCCGACCTTGCCAAAAGTCGGCGACTTTTGAAAAATTTCGACCCGTTTCGCTCAACCCTACTTGCAGCTAAATGGTCTGTTGTACCATAGTAATCTGTTTCTTTTAAATTTTATTAATTGGTGTTAAATGTCAGAATCAAGTTAGAAAGCTGTACTTTGCATACAATATTTGGCTAAAAAAGTAAAAAGACAACGCAAAGCAAAGTAAAAGGTTAATAAAACAAAAGTACATGTAACACCCCTTTAGGGCTACCACGGTACACTGGGTGTTATGGGGGTCTCACCTCTCCAGGGCGCAGTGCCTCCACCCAAATCTTGATTGGAGCTCTCTCTCTGGGACTGCAGAAGGACTATTGTAACATAGTAACATAGTAACATAGTTAGTAAGGCCGAAAAAAGACATTTGTCCATCCAGTTCAGCCTATATTCCATCATAATAAGTACCCAGATCTACGTCCTTCTACAGAACCTAATAATTGTATGATACAATATTGTTCTGCTCCAGGAAGACATCCAGGCCTCTCTTGAACCCCTCGACTGAGTTCGCCATCACCACCTCCTCAGGCAAGCAATTCCAGATTCTCACTGCCCTAACAGTAAAGAATCCTCTTCTATGTTGGTGGAAAAACCTTCTCTCCTCCAGACGCAAAGAATGCCCCCTTGTGCCCGTCACCTTCCTTGGTATAAACAGATCCTCAGCGAGATATTTGTATTGTCCCCTTATATACTTATACATGGTTATTAGATCGCCCCTCAGTCGTCTTTTTTCTAGACTAAATAATCCTAATTTCGCTAATCTATCTGGGTATTGTAGTTCTCCCATCCCCTTTATTAATTTTGTTGCCCTCCTTTGTACTCTCTCTAGTTCCATTATATCCTTCCTGAGCACCGGTGCCCAAAACTGGACACAGTACTCCATGTGCGGTCTAACTAGGGATTTGTACAGAGGCAGTATAATGCTCTCATCATGTGTATCCAGACCTCTTTTAATGCACCCCATGATCCTGTTTGCCTTGGCAGCTGCTGCCTGGCACTGGCTGCTCCAGGTAAGTTTATCATTAACTAGGATCCCCAAGTCCTTCTCCCTGTCAGATTTACCCAGTGGTTTCCCGTTCAGTGTGTAATGGTGATATTGATTCCCTCTTCCCATGTGTATAACCTTACATTTATCATTGTTAAACCTCATCTGCCACCTTTCAGCCCAAGTTTCCAACTTATCCAGATCCATCTGTAGCAGAATACTATCTTCTCTTGTATTAACTGCTTTACATAGTTTGGTATCATCTGCAAATATCGATATTTTACTGTGTAAACCTTCTACCAGATCATTAATGAATATGTTGAAGAGAACAGGTCCCAATACTGACCCCTGCGGTACCCCACTGGTCACAGCGACCCAGTTAGAGACTATACCATTTATAACCACCCTCTGCTTTCTATCACTAAGCCAGTTACTAACCCATTTACACACAATTTCCCCCAGACCAAGCATTCTCATTTTGTGTACCAACCTCTTGTGCGGCACGGTATCAAACGCTTTGGAAAAATCGAGATATACCACGTCCAATGACTCACCGTGGTCCAGTCTATAGCTTACCTCTTCATAAAAACTGATTAGATTGGTTTGACAGGAGCGATTTCTCATAAACCCATGCTGATATGGAGTTAAACAGTTATTCTCATTGAGATAATCCAGAATAACATCCCTCAGAAACCCTTCAAATATTTTACCAACAATAGAGGTTAGACTTACTGGCCTATAATTTCCAGGTTCACTTTTAGAGCCCTTTTTGAATATTGGCACCACATTTGCTATGCGCCAGTCCTGCGGAACAGACCCTGTCGCTATAGAGTCACTAAAAATAAGAAATAATGGTTTATCTATTACATTACTTAGTTCTCTTAGTACTCGTGGGTGTATGCCATCCGGACCCGGAGATTTATCTATTTTAATCTTATTTAGCCGGTTTCGCACCTCTTCTTGGGTTAGATTGGTGACCCTTAATATAGGGTTTTCATTGTTTCTTGGGATTTCACCTAGCATTTCATTTTCCACCGTGAATACCGTGGAGAAGAAGGTGTTTAATATGTTAGCTTTTTCCTCGTCATCTACAACCATTCTTTCCTCACTATTTTTTAAGGGGCCTACATTTTCAGTTTTTATTCTTTTACTATTGATATAGTTGAAGAACAGTTTGGGATTAGTTTTACTCTCCTTAGCAATGTGCTTCTCTGTTTCCTTTTTGGCAGCTTTAATTAGTTTTTTAGATAAAGTATTTTTCTCCCTATAGTTTTTTAGAGCTTCAATGGTGCCATCCTGCTTTAGTAGTGCAAATGCTTTCTTTTTACTGTTAATTGCCTGTCTTACTTCTTTGTTTAGCCACATTGGGTTTTTCCTATTTCTAGTCCTTTTATTCCCACAAGGTATAAACCGCTTACACTGCCTATTTAGGATGTTCTTAAACATTTCCCATTTATTATCTGTATTCTCATTTCTGAGGATATTGTCCCAGTCTACCAGATTAAGGGCATCTCTAAGCTGTTCAAACTTTGCCTTCCTAAAGTTCAATGTTTTTGTGACTCCCTGACAAGTCCCCCTAGTGAAAGACAGGTGAAACTGCACAATATTGTGGTCGCTATTTCCTAAATGCCCAACCACCTGCAGATTTGTTATTCTGTCAGGTCTATTAGATAGTATTAGGTCTAAAAGTGCTGCTCCTCTGGTTGGATTCTGCACCAATTGTGAAAGATAATTTTTCTTGGTTATTAGCAGAAACCTGTTGCCTTTATGGGTTTCACAGGTTTCTGTTTCCCAGTTAATATCCGGGTAGTTAAAGTCCCCCATAACCAGGACCTCATTATGGGTTGCAGCTTCATCTATCTGCTTTAGAAGTAGACTTTCCATGCTTTCTGTTATATTTGGGGGTTTGTAACAGACCCCAATGAGAATTTTGTTACCATTTTTCCCTCCATGAATTTCAACCCATATGGACTCGACATCCTCATTCCCTTCGCTAATATCCTCCCTTAAGGGGGCGTGGCCTAGCAGGCGATGTGAACAGACGTGCAACAGAGCTCTCCCGCTTCATTATCTCTGTATTAACCCCTTAGAGGCGCCGCCGAGCGCAAATCATACTCTCAGGAGTGCACATAGTCTCGGGGAGCGAGGTGTGACCCGAAGGAACGGAATCTTATCTGAGGATGACACGCAGGAGACAGAAGGAGCTGACAGCTGCGGGAAGCTCACAGGCCCAAGATGGCGCTGAGACTGCAGAGGAGGCGGCGAGGGCAAGCGCTGCTTATCAGAGGAAGATGGATGTGATTGCTAAGTTGGAGCGATTTGCCAGGTCAGAGGAGGCTGTAAATCTACAGTCAGAGGCTGGAAGTGTGGAGTCTGGAGCAGCTGGTGCCCCCGGAGATCAGCAGGAAGGAGGGGCTCAGCTACAGTGCAGTGGGTCAGACCAGGGATCTCCTACAAGGGCCGCAGGAGCTGTTCTGCCTGCACAGTCTGACATGCCAGAAATGGAGGAGCCGACTCTGAAGGACATATTTTCAGTGGTGATGTACTGTAAGTCTGCCCTGGGGGCTCTAAACCTACGAGCGGATGAATTAAAGGGAGAGATGGTCGCTTTAAACTCTGCTATGCGTAAAGTTGAAAAGAGAGTGGAAGAGGTGGAAGAAAGGGTTGGGAGTGCAGAAGATCGGATTGGTGAATTGTTAAACAGGGAAAAAAAGTATATTCAACGTATTGCTGATCTGGAGTTTAAGACTGATGACCTTGAAAACCGATCCCGCAGGAACAACCTAAGGATTGTGGGGGTCCCAGAAAAGGCGGAAGGGAGCAACCCCACGGCTTATATTGAGGCATGGCTAAAAAACGCTGTGGGTGGAGATGGCCTTACTAAGATGTTTGCCGTTGAAAGAGCGCACCGTGTGCCCACCAGACCCCTCCCCCCCGGCTCGGCCCCAAGAGTTATCTTGGCTAAAATTCTGAACTATCAGGACCGAGACATTTTGTTGAGGAAAGCCAGGAATTGTGATGAGCTGACCATTGATGGTAATCGGGTCTCCCTTTATCCGGATTACTCTGCGGCGGTCCAAAAGCTTCGGATGAAGTTTGGAGAGGTCAAGAGGAGGTTGCGAGACTTAGATGTCCGTTATTCAATGATTTACCCAGCAAAATTAAGGGTGGTGGCTCTGGATTGGGTGCATTTTTTCCAAAATCCAGAGGAGGCGTCACAATGGCTGGATCTCAATACTAAGCATGTCAAAACGGGGCAGACCCGCTGAAACTGATTTAAGTGCTACTGAGGCAATTGTTAACCCTTCACTGTTATGTTTGGTTTGATAGTTAACTGGTACTTATACTGTGACTTTATGGTATATTGATATCATCAGGTTGTGTTCGGCGGCGCAACGAAATTTGCATTTTGGCTATGGTGGGCGGGGGAGCTGAAGGAACGCAGAGTTTTTATCGTTAGGCTGTGAAACAGCGTTCCCAGATCTCAAATTGAGAGGGAGAGTTTATTTTGATATTCTAAGAGTAGAGAGGAGTTGGGTGGGCTTAAAGAGAGGGGAGAGATAGAGAGTTATTTCAGTTGGGAATTGGGGATGGGGGGGGGAGGAGGGAGGGGGTGGGAGTTGGGGTTGAGACCTTAGGGAGCTTGAACTCATTCATTGTTTCTATAAGCTACAATGGGTGGGGAGGTTAAAATCCTAAGTTGGAATGTTAGGGGCCTTGCAAATGCTACTAAAAGAACAGCTATTTTCCAATATGTACTGAAACAGAGGCCTTCAGTGATATGTCTGCAGGAAACTCACCTAGTGAAGGAAAAGGTTGCTATTCTACAGAAGAGATGGGTGAGAAAGGCGTATCACTCAACGTTCTCAAATTATGCCAGAGGTGTGTCAATTTTGATACACGTTAGTGTTCCGTTTGAAGAGATTGAGGTAACCACCGATAAAGACGGCCAATTTGTGTTTTTAGTATGCAAGATATTTAACAGGTTAATTTGTATTGTGTCAATTTATATTCCACCACCATATTCCAAGAAAAAGATACAGGAGATTCTGGAAATTACGGGTAGGTGGGATGGGGTGCCCCTCCTTATAGTGGGGGATGTGAACAATATATCTAATGATCACTGGGACAAGGGTAGACATGCAGAGTTGAGAAGTGAAGGGAACTCTACTCCTTTTGGAAATTATCTAAGAGAAATAGGATGGATAGATTTGTGGCGGGTGCGTAATCCTAGGACATATGCCTACTCATGTTATTCAGCAACATACGGATCTTTATCTCGCATTGATGTGGCTTTGGGAAATGGGGGGGTGAATAATCTAATACATGAGGTGGAGTATAGGCCTAGAGTAATATCGGACCATAGCCCAGTACTGGTCTCTGTACAAATGACTGGGAAGAGTGGTCTGACGGGGTTGGGATGGAAATTTCACCCCTCCTGGCTACAGTATTTGGATATGGAACAGGTGGGAACTGAACTCGGGGAGTTTTTCAGGATAAATGAAGGGAGTGCGGGGAATCTTGTAGTGTGGGACACCATGAAGGCATACCTGAGAGGAATTTTATTCCGGGACATCTCGAGACATAAAACTAAGTCTAAAATTCAAGACAATGCAGTGATGGAGGAACTGAGGGTGGCGGAAGAGACACTGGCCTCTCAGAATTCAAGAGAAGCACAACTTCGTATGAGGGCGGCTCAGGTAGCGGTCGATGAACTCCATATGCGTAGGGCAGATAGGTTGAGAGCCTTTCAAAAGGAAACATTTTATTCTGAGGGAGAGAAGGTAGGACATTTGCTCTCGGTGGTGGTTTCTGCGCAGCGGGATTCTTCACATGTATACTCCATAAGAACAGAGGAAGGTAAAACGGTTACTCAGGGGGGGGAAATTTTAGACGTTTTTCGGAGATTTTATAGTAAATTATATTCCTCTAGGGTGGATAAAAGTCCTGAGGAAATGAATAGATATCTGAAAGAGGTTGACTTACCCAGACTTGGTAGAGAGGAAAGGGAGTGGATGGATAGACCGCTTGGGGAGGAAGAATTGAAGGCGGCTTTGGCGAATATGGCGGGGGGCAAGGCTCCGGGGACGGACGGTATCCCAGTAGAGGTTTATAAAATTCTTAATGCAGAGTTAATGCCCAAATTGGAGCGAGTGTTCTCTGAGTCGTTGGAGAGGGGAGTGCTGCCCCCATCAATGAGAGAGGCCATCGTGGTGGTTATTCCTAAAGCTGATAAAGATCCTCAACAGCCGGAGTCGTATAGACCAATTTCACTTCTAACGGCTGACATAAAGATTTTGGCGAAGGCCCTGGCGAACAGGCTGACCCAAGTGATCGATAAATTGATTCACCCAGACCAGTCTGGCTTTATGCCCAATAAATCCACGGCAATTAACTTGAGAAGGCTATTTTTAAATATGCAAATTCCTGCAGACAATGCCGGAAAAAGAGTTGTGGTGTCTTTAGATGCCCACAAGGCCTTTGATTGTGTGGAGTGGAGTTACTTGTGGTCGGTACTGGATCGCCTGGGGTTTGGTCCAAAATTCATCTCCTGGGTTAAGTTGCTGTACTCGTTCCCAATGGCAAAAATTAGAGTTAATAATAATTTGTCAGAGAGTTTCCCGCTGTTTAGGGGTACCAGACAGGGGTGTCCGCTGTCCCCGTTGCTCTTCGCTCTGGCCGTGGAGCCGGTAGCGGCTAAAATAAGAGGTGCTCAGGAGGTTAGAGGTTACATCTATGGTAGGAGGGAAGACAAAATTGCATTATATGCTGACGATATTTTGTTGTTCCTGGAGGATTCTGAAAGGTCCCTGTGCAATGCGGTTGCTTTGATTGAGGAGTTTGGTCGGTTTTCGGGTCTCACAATAAACTGGGATAAGTCTTGTATGTTGTTGATTGAGGGGGACAGTATGGGCAGTGGAGAGAGGGCGATAACCACAAAATTAAAGATTGTTCAAAAATTCAAATATTTGGGTATTCAGATTGCTCTTCCTCTAACTACCTTTGAGGAACTGAATTTAAGTCCATTAATGCAGAAAATTCGTACCAAGATTGCGGCATGGAACAAATTACATTTATCGGTGGTTGGTAGGGTGAACCTCTTAAAGATGATTGTAATGCCACAGTTGTTGTACGTGCTACATAACTCTCCCATTTGGATTACACAATGCAGATTCCGTAAGATTAGGTCTTTGTTTGGGGAATTAATATGGGGAGGAAAGAGTCCTAGGTTTAAACAGGAGATACTTCAGAGGGCCAAAACAGAGGGGGGTCTTGCACTTCCTAATCCATGGCTATACTTCTTAGCAGCACAGTGTCAACATCTCAAAGGATGGGGGGAGGAGGCAGGGAGTGTGCAAATACCTAATAGCTTGAGGTTCTTACTACAGGCAGACGTTTTGAGTGACAGTTTGGAGGGAGGACAATTCAAAAAAATGGGTTCACATGGGTGCACTATCAAATTAATTCACAGAGTATGGGAAAAAGTCAAACTCATTAGGGAAGTGAGTGGGTTCACCAGATTCTCGCCTATTTGGGACAACATTTATCTACCGGAATTTAGGCAGAGGGAGGGTTTTCACTTTTGGTCTGCAGCAGGTATTAAATGGCTGGGGCAGCTGATAAGTCAGGGCAGACTTAAAACATTTGAGGAGTTGCAGGAAGAATTTCAGTTGCCACGGTCTGAATTGTTCCAGTATAATCGTATCTCTCATGCTTATCAGGCACAGAATAAAAGGGGAGCCATAGTGGTACAGATTGATCTCATGATCGACTATATCCTTAAGAATAGCTGCACGAAGGGGGCGATTTCAGAAATATATGGGTTTCTACTTTTTTCTTTCCTGGAAAAATATCCCATCCGAGCCAAAGGGAAATGGGAAGCTGAATTGGGAATAATTGACAATGATAGATGGGAGTCGGTCCTAGAATATGTGCCCAAGATATCAATGAGTGAACCAGGCAGGCTATCACAGTTATTCGTAATCCATAGGGCCTATAGAACCCCTGACAGGTTGTTCAAGGCTGGGCTTAGGCAGAACTCGGACTGCCCTCGGTGCTCACAATCCCAGGCGGGGATATTGCATATGATGTGGCAGTGCCCTAGACTGTCCTCCTTCTGGATAGTTGTTTTAAATCGTATTGAACTGGTGTATGGATGTTCTGTCCCTAGGGTTCCACTGACTTGCATATTGGGATATGTGGAGGAAATTGTTACGGACAACATGTTTAAAATAGCTATTGCACGATTGTTATTCATTGCTAGGAAATTGATCGCCAAATTTTGGATTAGAGAGGAACCTCCAACAAGAAGAGACTTTCTTAAGCAAGCGGAGCATATACTTACTTTGGAGAAAAGTATCTACACCAAAAGGAATAAGCTGGACATCTTCCACAAGCTGTGGCAACCGTGGATGGACTTGAATTAGGATGATAAATGAGAATATAGGGAACCTAGTATTCAATGGAAATATAACGGATGTTTATTCAAATGTTTGTATGATGATGGGAAGTGGGGTGGCTCTGGCTGAGGTCTCGGGTTGGGCAGGGTGGGGGGGCTCTGGGTCGGGGGGGAAAAAGTTATCTGTAAATGTTTAATGAAACATTGCCATGAGAAATATTCTGATTGTTTATTCTTTGCGGATAATAAAAATCTATCTGATAAAAAAAAAAATATCCTCCCTTAAAGTGGACTTTAGACAAGACTTTACATAGAGACAAACCCCTCCTCCTCTCCGATTTTTACGATCCTTTCTAAACAGACTGTAACCCTGTAAGTTAACTGCCCAGTCATAGCTTTCATCTAACCATGTCTCGGTTATTCCCACTATGTCAAAGTTACCTGTAGATATTTCTGCTTCTAGTTCTTCCATCTTGTTTGTCAGGCTTCTGGCGTTTGCGAGCATGCAGTTTAGAGGATTTTGTTTTGTTCCAATCTCCTCACTGTGGATTGTTTTAGAAATGTTCTTACCTCCCTTCTGAGTATGTTTTCCTGGATCTTCTTTGTTCGAGTCTAATGTTTTTCTTCCCGTCCCCTCTTCTTCTAGTTTAACGCCCTCCTGATGAGTGTAGCGAGTCTTCTGGCGAATGTGTGTTTCCCAGGTTTGTTGAGGTGTAGTCCGTCTCTGGCGAGGAGTCCATCATACCAGTAATTCACACCGTGGTCCAGGAATCCAAATCCTTGTTGTCTGCACCATCGTCTTAGCCAGTTGTTTGCATCAAGGATCCTGTTCCATCTCCTGGTGCCATGCCCGTCTACTGGAAGGATAGAAGAAAAAACTACCTGTGCATCCAGTTCCTTTACTTTCTTCCCCAACTCTTCAAAGTCCTTGCAGATTGTCGGTAGGTCCTTCCTTGCCGTGTCATTGGTGCCAACATGTATCAGAAGAAATGGGTGGACGTCCTTGGAGCTGAAGAGCTTTGGTATCCTATCGGTCACATCCTTGATCATCGCACCTGGAAGGCAGCATACTTCTCTTGCAGCTATGTCCGGTCTGCAGATGGCTGCTTCGGTGCCTCTCAGTAGTGAGTCTCCCACCACCACCACTCTTCGTTGCTTCTTGGCTGTACTTTTTGCTGTCACTTGTTGCTGTGTGCCCTTTTCTTTTTTGCTTGCTGGTATTGCTTCATTCTTAGGTGTGCCATCTTCATCCTCTACAAAGATTTGATATCGGTTCTTCAGTTGTGTGGTTGGTGATTTCTCCATGGTCTTCTTGCTTCTTTTGGTCACATGCTTCCACTCATCTGCTTTTGGAGGTTCTCTGACACTTTTTGCACCTTCTGTGACCAGTAGAGATGCTTCTGTTCTGTCTAGAAAGTCTTCATTCTCTTTGATGAGTTTCAAAGTTGCTATTCTTTCTTCCAGACCCCGCACCTTTTCTTCTAAAAGGGCCACTAGTCTACACTTCTGACAGGTGAAATTGGATTCTTCTTCTGGTCGATCTGTGAACATGTAGCACATGCTGCAGCTCACCATGTAGGTTGTCACATCTGCCATGTTGCTCCTAGATCCTGCTGACTTGCTGTGTGTTTTCCTTCTTGTGTAATCTACTCAGCCAAGCTCTCTTGCAATAATGTCCTACAGGCAAAAATTCGCGCGCCGTACGGCGCGCGGTTTGGTGATGCTTTCGAAGCAGCTGGTCCCGGCTGTATCCAACGATCTTCTAGCTTAGGGAGACTTCGCTTCTCCCAGAAGGCACCTGGAATATGCAAATTAGCCTCCTGAAGCTTGAATCCCTGGTTTGGTGATGCTTTCGAAGCAGCTGGTCCCGGCTGTATCCAACGATCTTCTAGCTTAGGGAGACTTCGCTTCTCCCAGAAGGCACCTGGAATATGCAAATTAGCCTCCTGAAGCTTGAATCCCTGGTTTGGTGATGCTTTCGAAGCAGCTGGTCCCGGCTGTATCCAACGATCTTCTAGCTTAGGGAGACTTCGCTTCTCCCAGAAGGCACCTGGAATATGCAAATTAGCCTCCTGAAGCTTGAATCCCTGGTTTGGTGATGCTTTCGAAGCAGCTGGTCCCGGCTGTATCCAACGATCTTCTAGCTTAGGGAGACTTCGCTTCTCCCAGAAGGCACCTGGAATATGCAAATTAGCCTCCTGAAGCTTGAATCCCTGGTTTGGTGATGCTTTCGAAGCAGCTGGTCCCGGCTGTATCCAACGATCTTCTAGCTTAGGGAGACTTCGCTTCTCCCAGAAGGCACCTGGAATATGCAAATTAGCCTCCTGAAGCTTGAATCCCTGGTTTGGTGATGCTTTCGAAGCAGCTGGTCCCGGCTGTATCCAACGATCTTCTAGCTTAGGGAGACTTCGCTTCTCCCAGAAGGCACCTGGAATATGCAAATTAGCCTCCTGAAGCTTGAATCCCTGGTTTGGTGATGCTTTCGAAGCAGCTGGTCCCGGCTGTATCCAACGATCTTCTAGCTTAGGGAGACTTCGCTTCTCCCAGAAGGCACCTGGAATATGCAAATTAGCCTCCTGAAGCTTGAATCCCTGGTTTGGTGATGCTTTCGAAGCAGCTGGTCCCGGCTGTATCCAACGATCTTCTAGCTTAGGGAGACTTCGCTTCTCCCAGAAGGCACCTGGAATATGCAAATTAGCCTCCTGAAGCTTGAATCCCTGGTTTGGTGATGCTTTCGAAGCAGCTGGTCCCGGCTGTATCCAACGATCTTCTAGCTTAGGGAGACTTCGCTTCTCCCAGAAGGCACCTGGAATATGCAAATTAGCCTCCTGAAGCTTGAATCCCTGGTTTGGTGATGCTTTCGAAGCAGCTGGTCCCGGCTGTATCCAACGATCTTCTAGCTTAGGGAGACTTCGCTTCTCCCAGAAGGCACCTGGAATATGCAAATTAGCCTCCTGAAGCTTGAATCCCTGGTTTGGTGATGCTTTCGAAGCAGCTGGTCCCGGCTGTATCCAACTATCTTCTAGCTTAGGGAGACTTCGCTTCTCCCAGAAGGCACCTGGAATATGCAAATTAGCCTCCTGAAGCTTGAATCCCTGGTTTGGTGATGCTTTCGAAGCAGCTGGTCCCGGCTGTATCCAACGATCTTCTAGCTTAGGGAGACTTCGCTTCTCCCAGAAGGCACCTGGAATATGCAAATTAGCCTCCTGAAGCTTGAATCCCTGGTTTGGTGATGCTTTCGAAGCAGCTGGTCCCGGCTGTATCCAACGATCTTCTAGCTTAGGGAGACTTCGCTTCTCCCAGAAGGCACCTGGAATATGCAAATTAGCCTCCTGAAGCTTGAATCCCTGGTTTGGTGATGCTTTCGAAGCAGCTGGTCCCGGCTGTATCCAACGATCTTCTAGCTTAGGGAGACTTCGCTTCTCCCAGAAGGCACCTGGAATATGCAAATTAGCCTCCTGAAGCTTGAATCCCTGGTTTGGTGATGCTTTCGAAGCAGCTGGTCCCGGCTGTATCCAACGATCTTCTAGCTTAGGGAGACTTCGCTTCTCCCAGAAGGCACCTGGAATATGCAAATTAGCCTCCTGAAGCTTGAATCCCTGGTTTGGTGATGCTTTCGAAGCAGCTGGTCCCGGCTGTATCCAACGATCTTCTAGCTTAGGGAGACTTCGCTTCTCCCAGAAGGCACCTGGAATATGCAAATTAGCCTCCTGAAGCTTGAATCCCTGGTTTGGTGATGCTTTCGAAGCAGCTGGTCCCGGCTGTATCCAACGATCTTCTAGCTTAGGGAGACTTCGCTTCTCCCAGAAGGCACCTGGAATATGCAAATTAGCCTCCTGAAGCTTGAATCCCTGGTTTGGTGATGCTTTCGAAGCAGCTGGTCCCGGCTGTATCCAACGATCTTCTAGCTTAGGGAGACTTCGCTTCTCCCAGAAGGCACCTGGAATATGCAAATTAGCCTCCTGAAGCTTGAATCCCTGGTTTGGTGATGCTTTCGAAGCAGCTGGTCCCGGCTGTATCCAACGATCTTCTAGCTTAGGGAGACTTCGCTTCTCCCAGAAGGCACCTGGAATATGCAAATTAGCCTCCTGAAGCTTGAATCCCTGGTTTGGTGATGCTTTCGAAGCAGCTGGTCCCGGCTGTATCCAACGATCTTCTAGCTTAGGGAGACTTCGCTTCTCCCAGAAGGCACCTGGAATATGCAAATTAGCCTCCTGAAGCTTGAATCCCTGGTTTGGTGATGCTTTCGAAGCAGCTGGTCCCGGCTGTATCCAACGATCTTCTAGCTTAGGGAGACTTCGCTTCTCCCAGAAGGCACCTGGAATATGCAAATTAGCCTCCTGAAGCTTGAATCCCTGGTTTGGTGATGCTTTCGAAGCAGCTGGTCCCGGCTGTATCCAACGATCTTCTAGCTTAGGGAGACTTCGCTTCTCCCAGAAGGCACCTGGAATATGCAAATTAGCCTCCTGAAGCTTGAATCCCTGGTTTGGTGATGCTTTCGAAGCAGCTGGTCCCGGCTGTATCCAACGATCTTCTAGCTTAGGGAGACTTCGCTTCTCCCAGAAGGCACCTGGAATATGCAAATTAGCCTCCTGAAGCTTGAATCCCTGGTTTGGTGATGCTTTCGAAGCAGCTGGTCCCGGCTGTATCCAACGATCTTCTAGCTTAGGGAGACTTCGCTTCTCCCAGAAGGCACCTGGAATATGCAAATTAGCCTCCTGAAGCTTGAATCCCTGGTTTGGTGATGCTTTCGAAGCAGCTGGTCCCGGCTGTATCCAACGATCTTCTAGCTTAGGGAGACTTCGCTTCTCCCAGAAGGCACCTGGAATATGCAAATTAGCCTCCTGAAGCTTGAATCCCTGGTTTGGTGATGCTTTCGAAGCAGCTGGTCCCGGCTGTATCCAACGATCTTCTAGCTTAGGGAGACTTCGCTTCTCCCAGAAGGCACCTGGAATATGCAAATTAGCCTCCTGAAGCTTGAATCCCTGGTTTGGTGATGCTTTCGAAGCAGCTGGTCCCGGCTGTATCCAACGATCTTCTAGCTTAGGGAGACTTCGCTTCTCCCAGAAGGCACCTGGAATATGCAAATTAGCCTCCTGAAGCTTGAATCCCTGGTTTGGTGATGCTTTCGAAGCAGCTGGTCCCGGCTGTATCCAACGATCTTCTAGCTTAGGGAGACTTCGCTTCTCCCAGAAGGCACCTGGAATATGCAAATTAGCCTCCTGAAGCTTGAATCCCTGGTTTGGTGATGCTTTCGAAGCAGCTGGTCCCGGCTGTATCCAACGATCTTCTAGCTTAGGGAGACTTCGCTTCTCCCAGAAGGCACCTGGAATATGCAAATTAGCCTCCTGAAGCTTGAATCCCTGGTTTGGTGATGCTTTCGAAGCAGCTGGTCCCGGCTGTATCCAACGATCTTCTAGCTTAGGGAGACTTCACTTCTCCCAGAAGGCACCTGGAATATGCAAATTAGCCTCCTGAAGCTTGAATCCCTGGTTTGGTGATGCTTTCGAAGCAGCTGGTCCCGGCTGTATCCAACGATCTTCTAGCTTAGGGAGACTTCGCTTCTCCCAGAAGGCACCTGGAATATGCAAATTAGCCTCCTGAAGCTTGAATCCCTGGTTTGGTGATGCTTTCGAAGCAGCTGGTCCCGGCTGTATCCAACGATCTTCTAGCTTAGGGAGACTTCGCTTCTCCCAGAAGGCACCTGGAATATGCAAATTAGCCTCCTGAAGCTTGAATCCCTGGTTTGGTGATGCTTTCGAAGCAGCTGGTCCCGGCTGTATCCAACGATCTTCTAGCTTAGGGAGACTTCGCTTCTCCCAGAAGGCACCTGGAATATGCAAATTAGCCTCCTGAAGCTCGAATCCCTGGTTTGGTGATGCTTTCGAAGCAGCTGGTCCCGGCTGTATCCAACGATCTTCTAGCTTAGGGAGACTTCGCTTCTCCCAGAAGGCACCTGGAATATGCAAATTAGCCTCCTGAAGCTCGAATCCCTGGTTTGGTGATGCTTTCGAAGCAGCTGGTCCCGGCTGTATCCAACGATCTTCTAGCTTAGGGAGACTTCGCTTCTCCCAGAAGGCACCTGGAATATGCAAATTAGCCTCCTGAAGCTTGAATCCCTGGTTTGGTGATGCTTTCGAAGCAGCTGGTCCCGGCTGTATCCAACGATCTTCTAGCTTAGGGAGACTTCGCTTCTCCCAGAAGGCACCTGGAATATGCAAATTAGCCTCCTGAAGCTTGAATCCCTGGTTTGGTGATGCTTTCGAAGCAGCTGGTCCCGGCTGTATCCAACGATCTTCTAGCTTAGGGAGACTTCGCTTCTCCCAGAAGGCACCTGGAATATGCAAATTAGCCTCCTGAAGCTTGAATCCCTGTCTTCTGCCAGGGGCTAACTCGGGAAGCCCCTGCCACACTCAGTACACACTCACAGGGATCAGGAGTAAAACAGTTTAACAGGTTTATTGCTCTGCAGCATAAATGAGATGGATTTAAAAGAATAGCATGCAATACAAGTAACTGCTCTGTCAAAGTCATATATACATCACACTCTAATTCTACTTCAACCCTGCAAGTATAACGTAGCAGGGTTTTTTTGTCTTTTCTGGTTAAACTAAGTCCAAACTTTGGGGCCCAGTTGCCGCGGATGTTGGGACGCAAATTAGAACAGTTGGTGCACTTAGATGAATACTAATGGCAATAGTCTGCGCTGTAGTGTACTCACTGTAAATAGCGCTGGTAGAACCACAGGTCTCAGAAGGGAACTCACTGCACGTGTCCAATGGTCGGATGGGTCTCTGGACACCAGCTGGGGGCGGCCGGATTCAGTCCTTTATACGGTGGGAGTGCCGGCAGAACTCTCCAAGTTCTTGATGTAACTTGCTTCAGAGGGTAAAAGAAAGCTGCGCTCTCTCCAGCAGCGCAGGTGTATCCAAGGGGACAGCAACACTGCAGTGTAGAGGGATGCAAATCCACCGGGCTCAGTCTCTCACAGCAAGTTGCCACGCGCACTTCATTCTCTGAACTTTTGCTTTCACTTTCTGCCCAGCTCCTCCCTCCAAGTCCCTCCTCATCCAATCCAGGCTGTGTCATCGGACTGAAACAAGGGTCCCTGGGAATTGTAGTCCACTGCAGTTCAGGGGAAAATCTGCTAATGTCTAGATGTCCCTGTCTAACAGCAGCTGCAAAGCTCTTTTTAGTGTCTGTAAGTCCCAGTATACAAGTAGCTGCCCTGACAGTACCCAGTGCAGGTGTTACATACACATCTGGTTATATAACAAAGAGATTGTCTCACGAGAATACCTTTCAAATTGGCATTAGAGATTAACTATTTTCTTTACTGGCATTAGATCCTACTCGAATATACAAAAAAAACTGCATTGTTGACAATATGAATTTTTGTAAATTTGCCATTTTGCTGAACCATAGATGGCTGGCAAAAGTAAAAAAAAACAAACAAAAAAAAACCTTATAACCTTATATTCATCTCACAGCTCAACTGTCTGGCCTCTCTGCTGCTCACCTCAGAACGTCTTCTTTCTTCTGTTGTCCCACCAGCATATTCTCTGTAGTCAGGTACTTCCAGCCACAACAAGGGCTCATCACACCTCTGTGATGTCACTATGTACAATGCCCAGCGACACCTGCAGCCTAGTTGTGACTGGAAGTCCTGGCCTAGAGTGCACAGACCAGGAGATGCATTGGGGAAGAGCAGAAATAGCTCTGAGTACCGGACGGCAGTCAACTAGCAGCAAAGTGGCTGGACTGGAGAGTGATGAGTATAATTTTTTTTGTTTTCAACATCCTACATTTATTAAACTCAGGGGCCTGTAGAGACCCCAGAGAAAGATTGGACTGGCCCACAAGTGAATCCTTCTGGTGGGCCCCTGTGCAAGAGAGTGCCACCATCCTTTTATATGATCAGTACTAGGCACAATATACTTGAATCACTATGTACAAAGATAGGCAGCATCTTATTCATTTAACAATCTACCAGTTCATTGTTATAGAAATTTGTGATTGAGGATAATGTCACATTTGTATATACAGTTGAAACCAGAAGTTTACATACACTATATAGAAAAGCACACATAGGGTTAGGGTTGTGTAGGGGTTAGGGTTATGGTTGTGGTGTTGGGTTTACAGTTGTGGTGTTGGGGTTATGATTGTGGTATTGGGGTTAGGGTTGTGTTGAGGTTAGGGTTATGTTAGGGTGAGCATTGTGTAGGAGATACAGTTGTGTTAGGGTTAGGGTGGTGTTGGGGTTGGTTAGGGTTGTGGTTAGGGTTAGTTTTGGGATTAGGGTTAGAGTTGGGATTAGGGTAAGGAATAGGGCTGTGTTAGTGTTAGAGTTAGAATTGGGGGATTTCCACTGTTTAGGTACATCAGGATGTCTCCAAACGCGACGTGGTACCCGACTTTGATTCCAGCCAATTTTGCGTTCAAAAATAGAGGTGAGCAAAAATGTTCGGAAAACAATCACCAAACATAAATTCGGCATGAATATGGTACATTCAGATTCAGATCAGTAACACAAGCATTTTTCTTAAAATCGGAAAAAGTCAGTAATAGGGTTGAGCAACTTTTCTTTTTATAGGATCGGGTCGGGTTTCACGAAACCCGACTTTTTCAAAAGTCGGGTCGAGTGAAATCAGCCGATCCTATAGGAAAGTCGGGGTCGGGGTCGGCCGAAACATGAAACCTAATGCAGTGCATTGGGTTTCTAATGGTTCCCAGGGTCTGAAGGAGAGGAAACTCTCCTTCAGGCCCTGGGATCCATATTTAAGTATAAAATAAAGAATCAAAATAAAAAATATTGATATACTTACCCTCGGACGCGCCCTGGTTCTCACCGGCAGCCTTCCTTCCTAAGAATGAGCGCCTGAAGGACCTTCGATGACGTCGCGGCTTGTGATTGGTCACGTGAGCGGTCACATGGGCGTCACGCGACCAATCACAAGCCGCGACGTCATCTAAGGTCCTTCAGGCGCTGATTCTTAGGAAGGAAGGATGCGGGTTAGAACCAGGGCGCGTCCGAGGGTGAGTATATACCTATTAGGAATATACTCACCCTCGGACGCGCCCTCGGACGCTTCCTTCCTAAGAATTAGCGCCTGAAGGACCTTAGATGACGTCGCGGCTTGTGATTGGTCGCGTGACCACCCATGTGACCGCTCACGCGACCAATCACAAGCCGCGACGTAATCGAAGGCCTTTCAGGCGCTCATTTTTAGGAACGCAGGCTGCCGGTTAGAACCAGGGCGCGTCCGAGGGTGAGTATATCAATATTTTTTATTTTTATTCTTTACTTTACACTTAAATATGGATTCCGATACCGATTCCCGAGATCGCAAACATATCGGAACTCGGTATCAGAATTCCGATACCAGATCAGAAGATCGCCGACCTCATGGCCGACCCCACACAGGGGTCGGGTCGGGTTTCATGAAACCCGACTTTGCCAAAAGTCGGCGACTTCTGAATCTGGCCGACCCGTTTCGCTCAACCCTAGTCAGTAACATTCGGTAAAAAAAAAATAAAAGCCAGCAATTCATGTACGGCGATCAGTAAAATCACAGAGCGACAAGCTAGAATATGATGGAATAGATATACTGTATACAAATAGAAAACATATACATATAGATGTCAGAGACACACATATCCGTATATATTATTTCTAAACACTCTTTTTCAGTGATTACTTTGTATCTCCTTTCATACTGCACCCACACACACAAATGATATACCATTTGAAAAGGTAAACTTGCCCCCTTCAGCAAGGAAATAGCCAAACAAACCACACATCCATGATGTGATCATAAATACAGTTTAAACATTAATTTTCATAAACCTGCAGTAAGGGAAATTGACCTGCAGGTGGCACCACACTACCCCAAAGCACACTACCCCAAAGCAGCTTACAGACATCACAAACAAATCCTAATATTTGCCTTGGGGGCTTTCCAGCTTGCCGAACTCATTGTTCAGTCAATTTCAGGCACATTGGAGGATTACATACTTCACTGCAGGTGAGTCACAAATGCAAACACATTTGTAAACATGCACTGCCTATTCAATTGCACACTTTCTCCGTTTATACTCCACTGACACACAAATGATACACCATTTCAAAGGTCAAATTACCTGCAGATGGCATTTGCCTTGGGGTCTTTCAAGCTTGCAAAAGTGCTTGCCCAAACTATTTCAGGCAAATTCGAGGATTGCACACTTCACTGCAGGTGAGTCACATATGCAAACACATTTGTAAACATGCTCTGCTTTTTCAGTGATTACTTCGCCCCACACACGCAAATAATACACCACTTGAAAGGTAAACTTACCCCCTTCAGCACGAAAAGACACAAACCAGACATTCACGATTTGATCAATAAATGCAGTTTAACCCCTTAATGACTGCCGATATGCCTTTTAAAGGCAGCAGTTAAGGGTATTTAAACCACAGCGCCCAGAGAACCCCAGACTTAAACCTCAGACCCCAGAGAACATGATTCGGGGTTTTTTACCGACCCCCTGGTAGCGATCTCCGGTAATTAACCGTTTACCGGCGATCGCAAAAGAAAAGAAAAAAAACGTGATTTCCCATTTAATTTCTCTGTCCTCCGATGTGATCGCACATCTGAGGATAGAGAAATGGGGTTCCCGATAGCCCCTCGATACTCACCTGTCTCCCTCGGTGCTCCTCGTGGCTCCCGATGGGCGCCACCATCTTTTTCCAGCAAAAAAATGGCAGGCGCATGCGCAGTGCGCCTGCCAGCCGGTACCCGGAAGATCTTTGTGGTCTCGGCTGCCAGGGGTAGCCGAGACCCCAAAGAACATGAATGGGGTCGGTTTTTACCGACCCCTGTTTTGCGACCGTCGGTAATTAACTGTTTACCAGCGGTCGCAAAAAAAAAGCGGTCTGACATTCTTTGTCCTCTGATGTGATCGCACATCAGAGGACAGAGAAATAGGGGGATTCGGGGACCCTGTAATACTTACCGGTGCCCCTGGATCCTCCTGCGTCCCCTCCTGTCCGCCGGCTTCTTCATCGGGAAAGATAATGGCGGGCGCATGCCCAGTGCGCCCGCCATGATCTGCCCGCCAGCAGCTAGAGGAGTTGGGGCTAAAATTAGGGTTAGGGTTGGGGCTAAATTTAGGGTTAGGGTTGGGGCTAAATATAGGGCTAGGGTTAGGGTTAGGGCTAGGGTTAGGCTTCTTTCACACTTGCGTCAGTACGGGGCCATCGCAATGCGTCGGCCTGACGTACCGACCCACGTTGTGAAAATTGTGCACAATGTGGGCAGCGAATGCAGTTTTTCAATGCATCCGCTGCCCAGTCTATGTCCTGGAGAGGAGGGGGCAGAGTTACGGCCACGCATGTGCGGTCGGAAATGGCGGATGCGACGTGCAAAAAAAAGGTTACTATGAACGTTTTTTTGTGATGACAGTCCGCCAAAACACAACAGATCCAGTGCATGACGGACGTGACGTGTGGCCATCCGTCGGCAATCCAAGTCTATGGGCACAAAAGGCATCCTGCGGGCACATTTGCAGGATGTATTTTTTGTCCAAACGACGGATTGCGACGGATGCCACATGACGCAAGTGTGAAAGTAGCCTTAGGGCCAGGGTTAGGGTAGGGGCTAAAGCTAGAGCTAGGGTTAGGGTTGGGGCTAAATGTAGGGTTAGGGTTGGGGCTAAATTTAGGATTAGGGTTAGGGCTAGGGTTAGGGTTGGGGCTAAAGTTATGGTTAGTGCTAGGGTTAGGGTTGGGGCTAAAGTTAGGGCTAGGGTTAGGGTTGGGGCTAAAGTTACGGTTAGGGCTAGGGTTAGGGTTGGGGCAAAAGTTAGGGCTAGGGTTGGGGCTAAAGTTAGGGCTAGGGTTGCAGCTAAAGTTAGGGTTAGAGTTGGGATTAGGGTTAGGGTTTGGATTAGAGTTGTGTCATGATAAGGTAATTCAGTACCACAATGGACATTGAGGTCAGAGCACATACAGTGACCTGACAATAACCCACAAACATAGAACGAGCTCTGAGACGTGGAAACTCTGCTGATCGCAATCCCTAATCCTCTCCAACACACTAAAGGCAGCCGTGGATTGCGCCTAACGCTCCCTATGCAACTCGGCACAGCCTGAGAAACTAGCTAGCCTGAAGATAGAAAATAAGCCTACCTTGCCTCAGAGAAATACCCCAAAGGAAAAGGCAGCCCCCACATATAATGACTGTGAGTAAAGATGAAAAGACAAACGTAGAGATGAAATAGATTTAGCAAAGTGAGGCCCGACGTTCTGAACAGAGCGAGGATAGGAAAGGTAACTTTGCGGTCAACACAAAACCCTACAAAAACCACGCAAAGGGGGCAAAAAGACCCTCCGTACCGAACTAACGGCACGGAGGTACACCCTCTGCGTCCCAGAGCTCCCAGCAAGCAGGAAAAAACAAATAGACAAGCTGGACAGAAAAAAACAGCAAACAAAATAGCAAAGCAGAACTTAGCTATGCAGAGCAGCAGGCCACAGGAACGATCCAGGAGGAAACAGGTCCAATACTAGAACATTGACTGGAGGCCAGGATCAAAGCACAAGGTGGAGTTAAATAGAGCAGCACCTAACGACTTCACCACATCACCTGAGGAAGGAAACTCAGAAGCCGCAGTACCACTTTCCTCCACCAACGGAAGCTCACAGAGAGAATCAGCCGAAGTACCACTTGTGACCACAGGAGGGAGCTCTGCCACAGAATTCACAACAGAGTTGGTATTAGGGTTAAGGTTGGCATTAGGGTTACGTTTGGGATTAGGGTTAGGTTTGGGATTAGGGTAAAGGTTAGGGTTGGGATTATGGTTAGGGGTGTATTGGGATTAGGGTTAGGTTTGAGGTTAGAGTTGAGATTAGGACTAGGGGTGTGTTGGATTTTGGGTTTTGATTAGGGTTTTGGTTAGGGTTGAGATTAGGGTTGTTTTGGGGTTAGGGTTGTGATTATCATTAGGGTTTTGATTAGGATTATGGATCGGGTTGGGGTTAGGGTTAGGGGTGTGTTGGGCTTAGGGTTAGAGTTAGAATTGGGGGGTTTCCAATGTTTAGGTACATCAGGAGGTCTCCAAACACGACAGCCAATTTTCCGCTCAATAAGTCAAATGTGCTCCCTCCCTTCTGAGCTCTGCCGTGTGCCCAAACAGTGGTTTACCCCCACATATCAGGCATCAGCGTACTCAGGATAAATTGGACAGCAACTTTAGTGGTCCAATTTCTCCTGTTACCCTTGTGGAAATAAAAACTTGGGGGCTAAAAAATCTTTGTTGTGGAAACAAAAATATTTTTTATTTTCACGACTCTGCATTATAAACTTCTGTGAAGCACTTGGGCATTCAAAGTTCTCACCACAAATCTAGATAAGTTCCTTGGGGGGTCTAGTTTCCAAAATGGGGTCACTTGTGAGGGTTTCAACTGTTTAGGTACATCAGGGGCTCTGCAAACGCAACATAACGCCCGCAGACCATTCTATCAAAGTCTGCATTCCAAAATGGCGCTCTTTCCCTTCCGAGCTCTGCTGTGCACCCAAACAGTGGTTTACCCCCAAATATGGGGTAGCAGAATACTCAGGACAAATTGGACAACAACTTTTGGGGTCCAATTTCTCTTGTTACCCTTGTGAAAATAAAAACTTGAGGGCTTTTTTGTGGAGAAAAAAATATTTTTTATTTTTAAGACTCTGCATTATAAACTTCTGTGAAGCACTTGGGCATTCAAAGTTCTCACCACACATCTAGCTAAGTTCTATGGGGGTCTAGTTTCCAAAATGGGGTCACTTGTGGGGGGTTTCTACTGTTTAGGCACATCAGGGGCTCTCCAAAACGGGACATGGCATCCGATCTCAATTCTAGCCAATTCTACATTGAAAAAGTAAAACGGCACTCCTTCTCTTCCGAGCTCTGCAGTGCGCCCAAACAGTGGTTCTCCCCCACATATGGGGTATCGACGTACTCAGGAGAAATTGCACAACAACGTTTGTGGTCTAATTTCTCCTGTTACCCTTGTGAAAATAAAAAATTGTGGGCAAAAATTCATTTTTGTGGAAAAAATGCAATTTTTTATTTTCACGGCTCTACGTTATAAACTTCTGTGAAGCACTTGGGGGTTTAAAGTGCTCACCACACATCTAGACAAGTTCCTTAAGGGGTCTGGTTTCCAAAATGGTGTCAATTGTGGGGGGTTTCCATGGTTTAGGCACATCAGGGGCTCTCTAAATGTGACATGGCATCCAATCTCAATTCCAGCCAATTCTGCATTGAAAAAGTCAAACGGCGCTCCTTCACTTCCAAGCTCTGCGGTGCGCCCAAGCAGTGGTTTACCTCCACATATGGGGTATTGGCGTATTCAGGAGAAATTGCACAATAAAATTTATGGTTAAATTTCTGTTTTTACACTTGTGAAAATAAAAAAAAATGGTTCTGAAATAAAATGTTTCCAAAAAAAGTTAAATGTTCATTTTTTCCTTCCATATTATTTCAGTTCCTGTAAAGCACGTAAAGGGTTAATAAACTTCTTGAATGTGTTTTGAGCACCTTGAGGGGTGCAGTTTTTAGAATGGTGTCACACTTGGTTTTTTTCTATCATATAGACCCCTCAAAATGACTTCAAATGTGATGTGGTCCCTAAAAAAAAATGGTGTTGTAAAAATGAGAAATTGCACTTTTAACCCTTATAACTCCCTAACAAAAAAATTTTATTTCCAAAATTGTGCTGATGTAAAGTAGACATGTGGGAATTGTTATTTATTAACTATTTTGTGTGACATATCTCTCTGATTTAAGGGCATAAAAATACAAAGTTTGAAAATTGCAAAATTTTAAAAATTTTCACCATATTTCCATTTTTTTCATAAATAATCGCAAGTAATATCGAAGAAATGTTACCACTATCATGAAGTACAATATGTCATGAAAAAACATTCTCTGAATCAGCGGGATCTGTTAAAGTGTTCCAGAGTTATAACCTCATAAAGTGACAGTGGTCAGAATTGTAAAAATTGGCTCGGTCATTAAGTACCAAATTGGCTCTGTCACTATGGGGTTAAATATTCATTTTCAGAAACCTGCAGAAAAAAACAATAACCTGCAGGTAGCACCACAACCTCAAGACAATTCTTTAGCCTCTACTTATCAAACCAATTTATTGTATTACCAATCTACATATATAATTACCTCTCTGTGTTCATGATCCCATTAAATACATTAACATTTGACCAGCTTGATTTTCCTGAAATTGCCTGCACCCCAGCAACCAATGTGTGAAAATTTTGCATGGGCCAACTAGTATATATATATTTATATTACATAGATAGAGGAAAAGCCAGTAATTCATGTGCCGCGATCAGTAAAATCACAGCATAACAGGTTAGAATAGAATATATACTGTATATATATATGTATATATATATATATACATATATATATATATATATATTTACAGCATATATATATATATAATATATGTATATTCCCATGCAATTATCTTAACCAGCAGAGGGAAATCCGACAGCTGGGGGCAGATGTTTATAGCCTGGGAAGGGGGTAATACCCATGCAATTTCCAAGGCTATTACCAATCTCTAAGATGCACCAATTCTGGCACTTAGCCTCGCTCTTCCCACTTGCCCTGTAGTGGTGGCAAGTGGGGTGATAGTTGGGGGGTTGATTTCACCTTTGTATTGTCAGGTGACATCAAACCCCAAGGTTAGTAATGGAGATTCATCAATAAGATGCACCCTTTTCCCCTTCTGAGCATGCCCAAAGGAAGACCTCTCAGTGGAGATCTGGGGTCACATGCTCTGGTACTGCAGTAGCTCCTATTGGTCCTCTAGGAAAGTTCTGAAGTTGCTCAGTACCTGTAGCAGTTCTCATTGGTCCTCTAGGAAGGTCCTGAACTTGCTGCAGCTATAAAAGGTTCACATGGCCACACGGCCATGCGCTAGTATACACTTGTTTACGTGTATGTGTTGTGAGTGAAAGTCACTCGTTAATCATCCCCTCCCTTGTGTTTGAATGCTCGCGTAAAGAGGATGATTGTAATCTAGCACCCGACTTATCTCCAACACTGGTACACAAACAGCGTCTATTACTGTGACCGCCAGTGCGGTGCCGTGCGCTATCGCCGCGCTTTCCAAACCAAAGTCTGGGTGGTTAGTGGCATCCGCCAGTGCGGCACCGCATACACTCTCGAGCTACTTAATTATTATTTCTGTTACGTGCGGTACTGCGGCCCTGTGATGCAACAGGGTTCGCTTTTTTCACACGGGGTAAAGCTAACCCATGTGTGTATCCTCATTGTACTGCCATATAGTCCGTCATTGCTTAGTAGCTGGTTCCATCTCTGCATGGTGGACCCCGGGCTTGCGAACGCACCTTATTCCTTTTCTCTAATTATTTGGTGTGTTCCGCTAGCCCAAACATTATACTAGCGCCAGGGTCTGGCTAAGTAATGACAGATGAACAGCGGTTGCAGGGGTACATCCAGCTGCTTGAGGGCAGGTTGGCGGCTCTCGGGCTTGCAACCTCAGTGGTGGATGTTACCGCAATAGCTGTTTAGGCTGCTAGTGTGGCTGCGGCAGCTTTACCAACTGCCATCTCTGTTCCGACCTTATCTCACCTCCCGCTGCCAGAGAAATACTCTGGTGACAGTAAATCCTGTAGGGGTTTTGTGAGCCAGTGCGGTATACACCTCGAGCTCCTGGCTGCACGTTTTCCCACAGAGTGGGCAAAGGTGGGATTCATAATTTCTCTTCTTTCGGACAGGGCATTGGAGTGGGCTATGCCGCTGTGGGAGCACGACTGTTGTGAATTCCGCTCTTGGGCTCCCTCCGGTGGTTGTAAGTGGCACTTTTGTAAATTCTGCTCTTGGGCTCCCTCTCGTGGTTTCTAGTGGTATGGCTGCTCCTTGGAGTTAGCTGTCATCAGCTGCCTCCACTTATCGTCTCTTCTGCTCCGCTATTTAAGTCTGGCTCTTTCTTCAGCCTGTGCCACTTGTCAATGTTTCCTGGCTGGATTCACATCTCTGCTTGGATTCTCCTGGTTTCCTGACCAGTTCTGCAAAGATAAGCTCTGGCTTTGCTCATTTCAGTCCACATGTTGTGGACTTATTGTTCTGTGCATTCTATATTTGTCCAGCTTGTCAGTATGGATTATTTCTGTTAGCTGGAAGCTCTGGGAAGCAGATTTACCCTCTACACCTTTAGTCAGGTGTGGAGATTTTGTAAACTCTGTGTGGATTGTTTTGTAGTTTTTATACTGACCGCACAGTATCCTTTCCTGTCCTATCTATCAAGCTAGACTGGCCTCCTATGCTAAAATCTGATTTCATTTCTGCGTATGTTATTTTCCCCTCCTCTCACCGTCAATATTTGTGGGGGGCTATCTTTCCTTTGGGGATTTTCTCTGAGGCAAGATAGGTTTCCTGTTTCCATCTTTAGGGGAAGTTAGATCTTAGGCTGTGCTGAGGGGTCTAGGGAGCGTCAGGTACCCCCCACGGCTATTTTTAGTTGCACTGCTAGGTTCAGGGTTTGCGGTCAGTACAGATACCACCTCCTTCAGAGCTTGTCTCATGTTGTTCCTAAACCACCAGATCATAACAGTACAAGTGGCCAAAAATGAATTAAATGCAACTCAAAAGAAGAAAAAGAAAGTTCTGAGCCATTTTTTTTTCTGTGCTTTGGTTTGTCTTTTTTTTTTTCCTCTTGATATCTGGGTGGTTCAGGATATATGTTTTGGCATGGATGTTCAGGGTTTGTTTTCTCGTGTGGATCAACTTGCTGCAAGAGTACAGAATATCCAGGACTATGTTGTCCAGACTCCGGCTTTAGAGCCCAGAATTCCTACTCCTGATTTGTTTTTTGGGGACAGATCCAAGTTTTTGAACTTTAAAAATAACTGCAAATTGTTTTTTGCTTTGAAAATCCGTTCTTCTGGTGATCCCATTCAGCAGGTGAA
The DNA here is from genome assembly GCF_032444005.1 of Ranitomeya imitator. NCBI lineage: Eukaryota > Metazoa > Chordata > Amphibia > Anura > Dendrobatidae > Ranitomeya > Ranitomeya imitator. Next base: position 238,297,226 of record NC_091284.1, read on the forward strand.
AATCATCATATCCTTGCTGCGTGGTGACCCTCAAGACTGGGCTTTTTCTCTTGAAAAAGGGGATCCGGCATTATTGAATGTAGATGCATTTTTTCAAGCGCTCAGATTATTGTATGACGAACCTAATTCTGTGGATCATGCAGAAAAAATCCTGTTGGCCTTGTGTCAAGGTCAGGAAGCGGCAGAGTTATACCGCCAGAAATTTAGAAAATGGTCTGTGCTCACTAAATGGAATGAAGAGGCACTGGCTGCTATTTTCAGAAAAGGTCTTTCTGAAACCCTTAAAGATGTTATGGTGGGCTTTCCTACGCCTGCCGGTTTGAGCGAATCTATGTCTCTAGCCATTCAGATTGATCGGCGTCTGCGTGAGCGGAAAGCTGTGCACCATATGGCAGTATCCTCTGAGCATAGTCCTGAACCTATGCAATGTGATAGGATTTTGACTAGAATAGAACGGCAGGAATTCAGACGTCAGAATAGGCTGTGTTTTTACTGTGGTGATTCGGCTCATGTTATCTCTGATTGCCCTAAGCGTACTAAGAGAGTCGCTAGGTCTGTTACCATTAGTACCATACAGCCTAAATTTCTCTTATCTGTGACCCTGATTTGCTCATTGTCGTCCTTTTCTGTCATGGCATTTGTGGATTCAGGCGCTGCCCTGAACTTAATGGACTTAGAATTTGCCAGGCGCTGTGATTTTTCCTTGTAGCCTTTGCAGAGCCCTATTCCTTTGAGGGGCATTGATGCTACACCCTTGGCCAAGGATAAACCTCAGTACTGGACACAGATGACTATGTACATGGCTCCAGCACATCAGGAAGATTGCCGTTTTCTGGTGTTGCATAACCTGCATGATGTTGTTGTACTGGGATTTCCATGGTTACAGGAACATAATCCGGTGCTGGATTGGAAAACTATGTCTGTGACTAGTTGGGGTTGTCAAGGGGTACATAGTGACGTTCCTTTGATGTCAATTTCCTCTTCCCCCTCTTCTGAGGTCCCTGAGTTTTTGTCGGATTTCCAGGATGTATTTGATGAGCCCAAGTCCAGTTCCCTTTCTCCACATAGGGGCTGTGATTGTGCTATTAACTTGATTCCAGGTTGTAAGTTCCCTAGGGGCCGACTTTTCATTCTGTCTGTGCCAGAGCATGCCGCCATGCGGAGCTATGTTAAGGAATCTTTGGAGAAGGGCCATATTCGTCCGTCTTCGTCACCATTGGGAGCGGGTCTCTTTTTTGTTGCTAAGAAGGATGGCTCCTTGAGACCCTGTATTGATTATCGTCTTCTTAATAAGATCACGGTCAAATTCCAATACCCCTTGCCTTTGCTTACTGATTTGTTTGCTCAGATTAAGGGAGCTAGTTCGTTTACTAAGATTGACCTCCGAGGGGCATATAATCTTGTTCGTATTAAACAGGGTGACGAATGGAAAACTGCATTTAATACGCCCGAAGGCCATTTTGAATACCTTGTGATGCCATTTGGGCTCTCTAATGCTCCATCTGTGTTCCAGTCTTTCATGCATTATATTTTCCGCAATTATCTTGATAAATTCATGGTCGTATATTTGGATGATATTTTGATTTTTTCCAATGATTGGGGGTCTCATGTGAAGCAGGTCAGGATGGTGTTCCAGATCCTTCGTGATAATGCTTTATTTGTGAAGGGGTCTAAGTGCTTATTCGGAGTTCAGAAGGTCTCTTTTTTGGGTTTTATTTTTTCTCCCTCGTCTATAGAAATGGATCCTGTTAAGGTCCAAGCTATTCATGACTGGATCCAACCCACATCTGTGAAGGGTCTTCAAAAATTTTTGGGCTTTGCTAATTTCTATCGCCGTTTCATTGCCAACTTTTCCAGTGTGGTTAAGCCCCTTACTGATTTGACGAAGAAAGGCGCTGATGTGACGAATTGGCCCTCTGAGGCTGTTGAGGCCTTTCAGGAGCTTAAACGCCGATTTACTTCTGCCCCTGTGTTGCGTCAACCGGATGTTTCTCTTCCTTTCCAGGTTGAGGTCGATGCTTCTGAGATTGGGGCAGGGGCCGTTTTGTCTCAGAGGGAGTCTGATGGTTCTTTGATGAAACCGTGTGCTTTTTTTTCCAGAAAGTTTTCGCCTGCAGAACGCAATTATGATGTCGGCAATCGGGAGTTGTTAGCTATGAAGTGGGCGCTTGAGGAGTGGCGACATTGGCTTGAGGGAGCTAAACACCGTGTTGTGGTCTTGACCGATCATAAGAATCTGATTTACCTCGAGTCGGCCAATCCTAGACAGGCTCGATGGTCCCTGTTTTTCTCCCGTTTTGATTTTGTGGTCTCGTATCTTCCGGGATCTAAGAATGTTAAGGCTGATGCCCTCTCTAGGAGTTTTTCGCCTGATTCTCTTGGAGTCCTGGAGCCGGTTGGCATTTTTAAGGAGGGGGTGATTCTTTCTGCTATCTCCCCTGATTTGCGGCGGGTGCTTCAGGAAATTCAGGCTGATAGGCCTGACCGCTGTCCAGTGGGGAAGCTGTTTTTTCCTGATAGAAGGACAAGTAAGGTAATTTCTGAGGTTCATTGTTCAGTGTTGGCTGGTCATCCTGGGATTTTTGGTACCAGAGATTTGGTTGCTAGGTCCTTTTGGTGGCCTTCCTTGTCTCGCGATGTGCGTGCTTTTGTGCAGTCCTGTGGGACTTGTGCCCGGGCCAAGCCTTGCTGTTCCCACGCTAGTGGGTTGCTTTTGCCTTTGCCGGTCCCTGAGAGGCCCTGGACGCATATTTCCATGGATTTTATTTCGGATCTTCCTGTTTCCCAGAAGATGTCTGTTATCTGGGTTGTTTGTGACCGGTTCGCTAAAATGGTCCATCTGGTACCTTTGCCTAAGTTGCCTTCCTCCTCAGATCTGGTTCGTTTGCATGTCATTCCGGAGAATATTGTGTCTGACAGAGGTTCTCAGTTTGTCTCCAGGTTTTGGCGGGCCTTTTGTGCTAGGATGGGCATTGATTTGTCTTTTTCTTCGGCGTTTCATCCTCAGACTAATGGCCAAACTGAGCGAACTAATCAGACCTTGGAGACCTATTTGAGATGCTTTGTGTCTGCTGATCAGGATGATTGGGTGTCTTTCTTGCCGTTGGGCGAGTTTGCCCTTAATAATCGGGCTAGTTTGGCTACTTTGGTTTCACCTTTCTTTTGTAATTTTGGTTTTCATCCTCGTTTTTCTTCTGGGCAGGTTGAGCCTTCTGATTGTCCTGGTGTTAATTCTGTGGTGGACAGGCTGCAGCAGATTTGGACTCATGTGGTGGACAATTTGACGTTGTCTCAGGAAAGGACTCAACATTTTGCTAACCACCGTCGGCGTGTTGGTCCCCGGCTTCGTGTGGGGGATTTGGTTTGGTTGTCTTCTCGTCATGTTTCTATGAAGGTTTCTTCTCCTAAGTTTAAGCCTCGGTTTATTGGTCCTTATAAAATTTCGGAAATTATTAATCCGGTGTCTTTTCGTTTGGCTCTTCCTGCCTCTTTTGCCATTCATGATGTTTTCCATAGATCTTTGTTGCGGAGATATGTGGTGCCCGTTGTTCCCTCGGTTGACCCTCCTGCCCCGGTGTTGGTTGAGGGAGAGTTGGAATATGAGGTTGAGAAGATTTTGGATTCTCGTTTTTCGAGGCGGAGGCTTCAGTATCTTGTCAAGTGGAAGGGTTATAGCCAGGAGGATAATTCTTGGGTTGTTGCCTCCGATGTCCATGCTACCCATTTGGTTTGTGCTTTTCACTTGGCTCGTCCTGATCGGCCTGGGGGCTCTGGTGAGGGTTCGGTGACCGCTCCTCAAGGGGGGTACTGTTGTGAATTCCGCTCTTGGGCTCCCTCCGGTGGTTGTAAGTGGCACTTTTGTGAGTTCTGCTCTTGGGCTCCCTCTTGTGGTTTCTAGTGGTATGGCTGCTCCTTGGAGTTAGCTGTCATCAGCTGCCTCCACTTATCGTCTCTTCTGCTATTTAAGTGTGGCTCTTTCTTCAGCCTGTGCCACTTGTCAATGTTTCCTGGCTGGATTCACATCTCTGCTTGGATTCTCCTGGTTTCCTGACCAGTTCTGCAAAGATAAGCTCTGGCTTTGCTCATTTCAGTCCACATGTTGTGGACTTATTGTTCTGTGCATTCTATATTTGTCCAGCTTGTCAGTATGGATTATTTCTGTTAGCTGGAAGCTCTGGGAAGCAGATTTACCCTCTACACCTTTAGTCAGGTGTGGAGATTTTGTAAACTCTGTGTGGATTGTTTTGTAGTTTTTATACTGACCGCACAGTATCCTTTCCTGTCCTATCTATCAAGCTAGACTGGCCTCCTATGCTAAAATCTGATTTCATTTCTGCGTATGTTATTTTCCCCTCCTCTCACCGTCAATATTTGTGGGGGGCTATCTTTCCTTTGGGGATTTTCTCTGAGGCAAGATAGGTTTCCTGTTTCCATCTTTAGGGGAAGTTAGATCTTAGCCTGTGCCGAGGGGTCTAGGGAGCGTCAGGTACCCCCCACGGCTATTTTTAGTTGCGCTGCTAGGTTCAGGGTTTGCGGTCAGTACAGATACCACCTCCTTCAGAGCTTGTCTCATGTTGTTCCTAAACCACCAGATCATAACACACGACGATCATGTGGTGCAGAGTGCTCCTCGGTTTTTGAGCACTCTGAAACAGGTCTTTTTAGTACCTCAAGTCACCCATGATATGGTGCTCCAACTGCTGGCATTGACTCAGGGTTCGTCCATGGTCAGCCATTTTGCCATCCACTTCCGGACATTAGCGTCTGAGCTGGAATGGTCAGATAAAGTCCTTATCCCGGTATTTTGGAGAGGGTTGGCTGACCATGTGAAGGATGCTTTGGCCACTAGGGAGATTCCCGCCACACTGGAGGAGCTCATAGCTATGTCAACCCGCATCGACTTTCATTTTCACGAGCAACGTTTGGGGCGAGCCCAGTGTAGGCAGAGGTTTTGGCTGGCTCCCACCTTTGCCAAACCACAGGAATCTCCGGTCCAGGCGTCCGAGTCACATGAGGCCATAGAGGCATTGCGTGCAGAATCTTAGTCCCGTTCCACTCGTGCACTTAGGGTCTGTCATGTTTGCCGGCAGTCAGGACATCTTGCCTCCTAGTGTTCTCAGCGGTCGGGGGAACGTCGACATCTAGTGGTAGTTGGAGGAGGTACACTAGACACGGAGACGTTTTCCTCTAAATTGTCCTTCAAGGGGACAATTACCATAGGTTCATCCACTCTTATGAGAGCGCTTTGCCTGGACTCTGGGTCGGAAGGCAATTTCATGTCATCTGCTTTCGCCCACCGTCACTCAATACCCCTGGAGATGCTCGCCAAACCTGTGACTAATCGAGTGGTAAATGGGTCAACACTACCCTCACAGATTACACATCAGACCATTCCATTCACTCTTTCTATGTCTCCATCATATCAGGAGATTATCTCCATATTAGTCATTCCTGAGAGAATTGATGAGGTCTGTCATGATAAGGTAATTCAGTACCACAATGGACATTGTGGTACTGCCTAGCGCCTAACGCTCCCTATGCAACTCGACACAGCCTGAGAAACTAGCTAGCCTGAAGATAGAAAATAAGCCTACCTTGCCTCAGAGAAATACCCCAAAGGAAAAGGCAGCCCCCACATATAATGACTGTGAGTAAAGATGAAAAGACAAACGTAGAGATGAAATAGATTTAGCAAAGTGAGGCCCGACTTTCTGAACAGAGCGAGGATAGGAAAGGTAACTTTGCGGTCAACACAAAACCCTACAAAAACCACGCAAAGGGGGCAAAAAGACCCTCCGTACCGAACTAACGGCACGGAGGTACACCCTCTGCGTCCCAGAGCTCCCAGCAAGCAGGAAAAAACAAATAGACAGACAGAAAAAAACAGCAAACAAAATAGCAAAGCGGAACTTAGCTATGCAGAGCAGCAGGCAACAGGAACGATCCAGGAGGAAACAGGTCCAATACTAGAACATTGACTGGAGGCCAGGATCAAAGCACAAGGTGGAGTTAAATAGAGCAGCACCTAACGACTTCACCACATCACCTGAGGAAGGAAACTCAGAAGCCGCAGTACCACTTTCCTCCACCAACGGAAGCTCACAGAGAGAATCAGCCGAAGTACCACTTGTGACCACAGGAGGGAGCTCTGCCACAGAATTCACAACAGAGGTCCTGTTGGGGATACCATGGCTTCGCTATCATTCTCCTCATATAGAGTGGTACTCAGGGAAAATTTTGGGATGGAGTAAATCATGTGAGGGTAAATGTCAGAGGGAGTGCGTACAGGTTGCTTCTACAGAGGTACCCGCAGATCTTTCCTCTCTCCTCCAGCACTATTGGTCCTATGCGGACGTGTTCTCCAAAATGGCTGCGGAGACCCTTCTGCCTCACCTCCCCTATGACTGTCCTATTGACCTCTTGCCTGGTGCAAAGCCTCCCAGAGGTCGAGTCTATCCATTATCTCTCCCAGAGATGGAGGCAATGTCCCAGTACATTCAAGAGAATCTGGCAAGAGGATTCATTAGGAAGTCAGTGTCACCTGCAGGGGCTGGTTTCTTCTTTGTGCAGAAGAAGAATGGAGAACTGCGTCCATGCATAGACTACAGGGGTCTTAACGCCATCACCATTAAGAATAAATACCCACTACCCCTGATATCTGAGCTTTTTGATAGGCTACGGGGAGCAAGGGTATTTACTAAATTAGATCTGCGGGGTGCTTACAACCTGATTCGCATCCGTGAGGGGGATGAATGGAAGACGGTTTTTAACACCAGGGATGGGCACTATGAAAATGTGGTGATGCCCTTCGGGCTCTATAATGCCCCAGCCGTTTTCCAAGACTTTGTGAACGACATTTTCCGGGACATGCTCACCACCTCGATCATAGTCTATCTGGATGATATTCTCATCTACTCTCCAGATATTGACTCCCATCGGAGAGATGTTCGCAAAGTTTTCAACCTCTTACGGGCAAACTCCCTCTACACCAAGTTGGAGAAGTATGTGTTTGAGCAGGAGTTCTGGCCTTTCCTTGGCTGTATCATCTCTGCTCAGGGATTGGCTATGGATCCTGCCAAGCTACAGGCTGTGAGGGACTGGCAAGAACCCCATTCTCGCTTTACCCCAATTAATGAACCCCCATGCAGCGCTTTATGGGGTTCATTAATTACTATCGCCAGTTCATCCCACACTTCTCAACTTTGGTAGCTCCCTTGGTTGTCCTCACCAAGAAGGGAGCAATTCCCAAGTTGTGGTCGGAGGAGGTCTCCAAGGCGTTTCTCTCGATTAAGTCACACTTTGCTAGCGCTCCCATCCTACATCACCCCGATGTAGATAAGCCATTTATTATGGAGGTGGATGCCTCATCCGTTGGGTGGAGAAATGAGTGGAGAAAAATGTTTGGTGATATCATTTATATTCTCTTAAATAAGGCCAACCTTGCTGAAGCTGACAGCTGAGGGCTGCAGCCCCCAGCTGTGGGTTTTGCCTGGCTGGTTATCAAAAATACAGGGGAACCCATGCCTTTTTCTTTTAAATTATTTATTTACAGCGCAGGAGCGGCTAATGAATACTCCCATCCGCTGCTCCTGCTCTGACTGTTATAAGCAGCAGCAGGTGTCAGATGATGGGAGCTGACTCCAGTGACAAAAAGGTAAATGTTATACTCCGATCACAGCGTTGTGCTCACAATGTCTTTTGACAGCGTGGGAACCGTGGCTCTCTGACCGCGGGGGTGATTTCACCGCTGATCAGAAGCACTGTTTCCCATGCTGTCATACAGCGTGGGAAACACTGGCTTTTGTTTTGTATATGTTCGGCTATGTTCGGTGAATAAATCTACAATTAAAACGGCGAACATTGCAAATTCGGCAATCGTGAGCCGAACTGAATATTGAAATATTCACTCACCCCTATTCAAAAAGTCAAACGGTGCTTCCTCCCTTCTGAGCTCTGTAATGCACCTAAACATTGGCTTTCCCAGACAAATGGGGTATCGATGACATTGCACAACAAATTTTGTGGTCCATTTTCTCCTGGTACCCTTGTAAAAATTAAAAAAAGTTTGGGTCCAAAGCAATTTTTTGTGAAAAAAGTTAAATGTTAATTTTTTCCTTCCACATTGCTTTAGTTCTCGTGAACCATCTGAAGGGTTAATAAACTTCTTGAATGTGGTTTTGAGCACCTTGAGGGGTGTAGTTTTTAGAATGGTGTCAATTTTGGGTATTTTCTGTCATATTGACCCCCACACTCACTTCAAATGTGAGGTGGTCACTAAAAAAAATGGTTTTGGAAATTTTGTTGGAAAAATGAGAAATTGCTGGTCAACTTTCAACCCTAACAAAAAAAAAATATGTTCCACAATAGTGCTGATATAGACATGTGGGAAATTGTATTTATTAACTATTTAGTGTGATATAACTGATTTAAGGGCACAAAATTTGAAAATTACAACATTTTCAAAATGATAGCCAAATTTCCATTTTTTTCATAAATAAAAGCAAATAATATACCTGTACCAGCAGATGACATAGCTCCCCAAACCATCATTGATTGTGGAAACTTCACACTAGACCTCAAGAGGCTTGGATTGTCTGTCTCTCTATTCTTCCTCCAGACTCTGGGGCCTTGATTTCTCAGGTCTAGTGTGAAGTATCCACAATCAATGATGGTTTTGGAGCCATGTCATCTGCTGATGTAGGTCCGCTGTGTTTTATCAAGACGAAAGTCAGTGCAGCCGTCTTCCTGGAAATTTTAGAGCACTTCATGCTTCCCTCTGCCGACAAGCTTTTTTAAGATGGAAATTCCATTCTTCAGCAGGACTTGGCAATTGTTCGCACTGCCAAAAGTACCAATTCTTGGTTTAAAAACAACAGTATCACTGTGCTTGATTGGCCAACAAACTCGCCTGACCTTAAGCCCATAGAGAATCTATGGGGTATTGTCAAGAGGATTATGAGAGTCACCAGACCCAACAATGCAGATGAGCTGAAGGCTGCTATCAAAGCAGCCTTCCATAACACCTCAGCAGTGCCACAGGCTGATCACCTTCATGCCACGCCACATTGATGCAGTAATTAATGCACAAGGAGCCCTGACCAAGTATTGAGTGCATTTACTGAATATACATTTCAGTAGGCCAACATTTCAGATTTTAAAATCATTTTTTCAAGCTGAGGTTATAAAGTATTCTACTTTACTGAGAGAAAGACTTTGAGGTTTTCATTGGCTGTAAGCCATACTCATCAACATTAACAGAAATAAACAATTGAAATAAATCATTCTGTTTGTAATGAATCTATATAATACATGAGTTTCACTTTTTGTATTGAAGAACTGAAATAAATTAACTTTTTGATGATATTCTAATTTTGTCAGATGCACCTGTATGTGTCTTTTTATATAGTGTATGTAAATTTCTGTTTTTAACTGTAGCTGAAAAGTAGGGCCCTGGAGTTGGTTTCTAGATGGTCCTTGGCACCCCAGTTCAACATTGCCACAGCATTGCTCTATTACACAGATATTTTCATTTGTTTCTACTGGAGTTCGCCATCTGAAATCTCTGCTTTGTGCTTGTATGTTTTTTCAGTCTTCCCTGGGGGTGTGCACTTTCATTCTTATTGACCGACCCATTTTCAGATCCCTTATGTATCAACACTCACAGTAATCATACAGTTGCTGCCACAAATTTCTCAGTTCCACACACATAGAACTTTTTTTGTTAGTTCTAGATTGCCTATAATTATACATAGGGGACACATTAATTGCATGCATTGCTCCCGCTAGCATACACAGGACTTCATTCACTGCCGCAGTGTCCCTATAACCAGGTATTGTTTATATAATTACATACAAGACAACCAATGTCAGCTACAATGTCCCCATTTGTCAACCACAATGCTCCATTCTTGAGCCTCATAGGCCCCATTATCTGCCACCGTGTCCCATTACCGGTTACAGACTTTTTATAGGCTGCCACAGTGCCCACATTGCTCCTACTCCTAGATACAGAGCTATCATTGTCAATTACATTGCTGAAAATAATGATAGAGCCAAATAACAATTAGACATCTATTACCACATTTAATTTCTATTACAATGTAATACTGCAAACTTTGTTTATGAAAAACTAAATAAATAAATAGATTTCCAGAAAAAATAACTATTATCACAAAAACAAAGCCAAATACATTACAAAGATAGAAAAGGAGAATGCCAGATTTTGTTAGTTTGTCCCCTCTACTTTACGATATCTCTCATATGTCACACAGCTTAATGCAGAGGTAGTAATCTTCTGAGAAGAAAAATAGAATTTTGGTGAAAGATGAGATGTCTGTCCAAGCCACAGATAGCATCTATCTTTCAAGTTAAAGCTGACAGCAAGCAGCGTTGTGACAAACATAAAAATGTATTGGGGAAGAAAGCCGTTGTGACATTTGTAATGTGTACTCTGCATGGAGCATTGACACATAAAAGAATTAAATACATCTGAAAAGATCAACAAAATCAAGCTCTATGAGTAAAGAAAAAAAATCCAATAAATGACTAAAAAGGATGGCTTTGACTTTATATATATATATATATATATATATCTACTATATAATTGTATATATATCTACTATATATTTGTCTAAGGGTCACTTCCGTCTGTCCTTCTGTCTGTCACGGATATTCATTGGTCGCGGCCTCTGTCTGTCATGGAATCCAAGTCGCTGATTGGTCGTGGCAAAGCGCCCACGACCATTGCCACGACCAATCAGCGATGGGCGCAGTCCGGCGGCAACATGGCCGCCCCTTCCTCCCCGCAGTCAGTGCCCACTCCATTATCCCCTCCAGTCAGCGCTCACACAGGGTTAATGGCAGCGCTAATGGACCGCTTTATGCCACGGTGTAATGCACTCCATTAATGCTGCTATTAGCCCTGTGTGACCAACTTTTTTACTATTGATGCTGCCTATGCAGCCTCAAAAGTAAAAATATCTAATGTTAAAAATAATTAAAAAAATAAAAAATTATCATATACTCACATTCCAGCGCCTTTCTCACTACTCGCGATGCTCCGATGACCGCTCCATGCAAGCGGCAGGTTCCAGTGGCAAGGATGGTATGCGACAAGGACCTGCCATGACGTCACGGTCATGTGACCGTGACGTCATCACAGGTCCTGCGAGAAAGACCTGCCATCACGTCATGGTCATGTGACCGCTACGTCATCACAGGTCCTGCACCCATACCAACCCTGGGACCGAAAGCTGCCACGTGCACCGCACACAGGACCAGGACTTCAACGGAGGTTGAGTATATGTTTATTTTTTATTTTAAGTCTGTATACTACATGGCCCTGTGCTGTATACTCCATCGCTGTGCAACATACTACGTGGTTGAGCAATATACTACGTGACTGGGCAATATACTACGTGGCTGAGCAATATACTATGTGGCTGGGCAATATACTACGTGGCTGGGCAATATACTACGTGGCGAGCAATATACTACGTGACTGGGCAATATACTACGTGGCTGGGCAATATACTACGTGGCTGAGCAATATACTATGTGGCTGGGCAATATACTACGTGGCTGGGCAATATACTACGTGGCTGAGCAATATACTACGTGACTGGGCAATATACTACGTGACTGGGCAATATACTATGTGGCTGAGCAATATACTATGTGGCTGGGCAATATACTACGTGGCTGGGCAATATGCTATGTGGCTGGGCAATATACTACGTGGCTGGGCAATATACTACGTGGCTTGGCAATATACTACATGGACATGCATATTCTAGAATACCCGATGCGTTAGAATCGGGCCACCATCTAGTATATATATATTTATTTCTAACGCATCGGGTATTCTAGAATATGCATGTCCCCGTAGTATATGGACAATGATGATTCCAGAACTCGCGGCAGCCTGTGCCCGTCGCTGATTGGTCGAGGCAACCTTTATGACATCATCGTCGCCATGGCAACCATTATGACATCTACATCGATACTGTGCCCGTCGCTGATTGGTCGAGGCGAATTCGCGGCAGACTGTGCCCATCGCTGATTGGTCGAGGCAAGGGATTTCCAGGACAGACAGACAGACAGACAGATGGAAAAACCCTTAGACAATTATATATATAGACTAGATTGTGGCCCGATTCTAACGCATCGGGTATTCTAGAATATGCATGTCCCCGTAGTATATGGACAATGATGATTCCAGAATTCGCGGCAGACTGTGCCCGTCGCTGATTGGTCGAGGCAACCTTTATGACATCATCGTCGCCATGGCAACCATTATGATATCTACGTCGATACTGTGCCTGTTGCTGATTGGTCGAGGCCTGGCGGCATTGACCAATCAGACGCGGGATGTCTACATTCTTTATGACATCATCGTCGCTGTGCGTTATGCATGGCGGCCAAAAAACACAGCATTCCAAGAAAAACACTTGCTACCCACAGTAAAATTTGGTGTAGGTTCCATCATGCTTTGGGGCTGTGTGGCCAATGCCGGCAACGGGAATCTTGTTAAAGTTGAGGGACACATGGATTCCTCTCAGGATCAGCAGATTCTTGACAATAATGTTCATGAATCAGTGACAAAGTTGAAGTTACGCAGGAGATGGATCTTTCAGCAAGACAATGATCCAAAACACTGCTCCAAATCTACTCAGGCAGAGGAACAATTACACTGTTCTGGAATGGCAATCCCAGTCCCCAGACCTGAATATCATTGAACATCTGTGGGATCATTTGAAGAGGGCTGTCAATGCTCGGCGACCATCAAACTTAACTGAACTGGAATTGTTTTATAAAGAGGAATGGTCAAAAATACCTTCATCCAGGATCCTGGAACTCATTAAAAGCTACAGGAAGCGACTAGAGGCTGTTATTTTTGCAAAAGGAGTGTCAAATTTTGTTTGAATGCAGATTGCACATTTTCTGTTAGTACAATAAACCTCATTTCAAGGCAGAAACATTACTGTGTCCAACAGTCATTAGATATATGAAACTGAAATAGCTGTTGCAAAAAAAAAAACAATTTTTATAAAACATTAAGCTTAAGATTAATAGGGGTGCCCAAACTTTTTCATATAACTGTATATATACAGTAATGCCCCAAATTTTACATACCCAGGCAGAATTTTTGCTTTCTTGGCCTTTTTTCAGAGAATATGAATAATAAATTCATAAATAAATGTACTCTACTGAAAATATGCACCCAAGCAGCCTTTAAAACCACTATTGTCACGAGAGTGTCACGTCCACCTGGAAGACCTTGAGTTAGACTGCCACGTCGAATAATGAATCGCAGGTCTTTTTTAAAGATGGTGTGATTTTTATACCATATGAAATAGATTTTGTTTTCTCTGATGCTGAAGAGTAGTGCTCAGTAGCACGTTGCCCGGGTCGAGCAAATTGGAATACTTGGGTACTCGACCCGAGCAACGAGCCCAATGTATGTCTACGGAAAACCCGAGTATTTTACTGCAATCCCCCCCCCCCCGGGGATCCTTTTAAGGTCTAAAATCATCTGAAAATGATGGAAACACTGCTCAAAATGACACGGGAACATCATGGGGATCGCCCCTGTAAGCATTTCTGACTCCTAGGTCACAGCTGTAAACAATGTTGTCAGAGTTTCGCGCCATTTTTACCGGCACACCAAAAAACATACAAAAATGAAAGCAAAATGGATTTTGCTGTGAAATATGTTAAGAAACATCTTTTCCAGGGTAAAGAAGTATATAAGGCAAAACTCCAACCAAAAATGTTCCTCCACCACTTGGGCTATGTTCACACGCAGCATTTTTTTATGCATTTTTCAACTTTAGCATTGCTTTGTAACTTTGAACAACCCTAGCTGGCCATATGTTGTGTGACACATAAGCAGACATATATTTTTTCATTTATGAAGGAGGGACTCTTAAAGTCACAGAGCCTATTTTTCGAGGGGCATCAGACAGCATTAATGTTCTTAAAAGGCCATTAAAAACAGTGGATCTCCTATACTGTTATTGCTTATGCAGTGAGTGGCTGGGCTGCCAAAAATTTTGACACACTCCAATACCCCTTTCACGAGAGGTACAGGAGGGCCTCCTGAAAAAATGTTGCATTGAATGCAAGGTCTGCCCTGTCCCAAAGTTACATGCACCCTGTTAACCGTTTCTGCAGACGTACTTGAGGGCCTCATGTCAAAATTGTTCCCATTAGAAGAAAGTGTGTCTCCCATACTGTTTGCTTATGCATTGAATGCAAGGCCTGTCCGCACCCCCAATGTTACATGCACCCCAATAACTGCTTCAGTAGACGTACTTTACCACTTCATGACAAAATTGTTCCCATTAGAAGAAAGTGTGTCTCCCATACTGTTTTTGTAATGTGCTGCTGCAGTGCAGTATAGAGCAACCTCCACCAGGGGGTGCAGGTTAAGGGAAAGAGGTTGTACACACAGCACAGCAACACTGAACAACAACACAGGTGTCACAAGTAATGAAAGAGACATCAGACCAGCCAAGTTCATACACGGAGATAGCAGTGCGGTACAGAAGGGGCGAGGAGAGAATAGTCGGGGACAAGCAAGAAGTCAGAGCCTACCAGGAATGTGGTAACCAAAACGTGAGACGTTTTGTACGGGGTACAAGCCAGAGGTCAGAACAAGTCATAAACGGGTGCAGGCAGTCAGATGCAAAAGGAACACTAGTACAAGTATCCAGCCTAGGTGCTCAAACCATGCAGCATGAACTATAGCTGACACTGGCCCACAGGCTGCAGAGGACTTAAATAGCTCAGCCAGCTCCAAAGTGAGGCAGAGGGGATGAACTCCCACATGACCAGTCCAGAGATAAGACAGCTGAACATAAACTCAGAACTGGATCATGACAGTTTGCTTATGCATTGAATGCAAGGCCTGCCCTGCACCAATGTTATATGCACCCCAAGGACTATTTCAACAGCTGTACTATACAGCCTCAGGACAAAATTGTTCCCATTAGAAGAGAGTGTGTGTTCCACACTGTTTGCTTATGCACTGAATGCAAGGCCTGTCCCGCACCAATGTTACATGCACCACAATAAGCCTTTCAGCAGATGTACTTTACGGCCTCATGACAAAATTGTTCCCATTAGAAGAAAGTGTGTCTCCCATACTGTTTGCTTATGCACTGAATGCAAGGCCTGCCCTGCATCAATGTTACATGCACTCCAATTTTTTTTATTACCATAAATGTTGCTCATGAAGTGAATGCAAGGCCTGGCCCTAATTTGCATGCATCACAATCTCCCTTGGAAGAAACGTGGAGGAGGGTCTCATAGAAAATTGTCACACTGAAAAGGAGTGCAACACCCCACCACAATATGCAGCTTCCAGCAAATAAACCTATGGACCCAGAGGAGCAGATAAAATAAACTGCCCTAGATATCCAAAGAAAGGGACAGGGGAAGATGTCCAAATATATACCCTGAAATACCCTGCAGAGTCTGATCCTAGGAGTGGTCAAAAGGTGAAGATAGTGCTGGAGAAAGCACCATAGGAGAAATCCTGCTGCAGGAGGCTGTGAGGCTGAATAGTCACAGGGCAAATGCGACCGGAGGAGAAGCCCAACGCGTGTCGCTGTTCTAGGACAGCTTCGTCAGGGGAAGTCTGTGTGCATAATTGTTGTTATATGGTTGTATACAGCGTGTTCATTCCAAATTTTGACTATATATAGTTATATTAATAATATTAAGTGCAGAGGGCAGGGACACGTCTGTAAGATTTCATACGTTTATATATCTATGTATATTTTGGCATACAGTGTTCACAGGGGTATCTGCACGGAGGTTATGTGTGATTTTAGATGTTTTTAATTATGTTCCCAATAAAGCTTATATTATTTTTATCATAACTTTGGTGGTGTGCAGATATTTTGATGGCTCTTGTTTCTTGTGCTTTTGTCAGTTTGCATTATTAGCCATCAGTCTTGCACCCCCTCTATATATCTGCATATTGTAGTGGTGCGTCAGCTATCCCATATGTTACTGAAAAGGAGTGCATCACTGTTATGACCTGGTGGTTAGGAGCACCAGGAATGACCTGATGGTTAAACTCACAGGACAAGCTCTGGGAAGTGGGAACTTTGCTGACCGCAATCCCTAATCCTATCACACACACTAGAAATAGCCGTGGAGCGTACCTAACAGGCCTAGACGCCTCGGACACAGCCTAAGAACTAGCTAGCCCTAGAGATCAAAAATAAAGCCTACCTTGCCTCAGAGAAGTTTCCCCAAAGGAAAAGGCAGCCCCCACAAATATTAACTGTGAGTTAAGATGAAAGTCACAAATACAGAAATGAAACAGGTTTAGCAAAGGGAGGCCAGACTAACTAAATAGACAGAGGATAGGAAAGGTATCTTTGCAGTCAGCACAAAACTACAAAAGACCACGCAGAGTGTGCAAAAAGACCCCCGCACCGACTCACGGTGCGGAGGCGCCACCCTGCATCCCAGAGCTTCCAGCTAGCAAGACAAAATCATGAAAGCAAGCTGGACTAGAAAACCATGAACAGAAAATAACAAACGGGGACTTAGCTTCTTGCAGGAAGAGACAGGTCTCCAGAAGATCCAAGAGCGAACTGAACCAGCACAGGAACATTGACAGCTGGCCTGGAGTAACGATCTGAGTGGAGTTAAATAGAGCAGCCAACCAAAGGATAAACCACGTCACCTGTTTAAGGAACCTCAGAAGCAGCAGCTTCATGCACAGCCACCAGAGGGAGTCCATGGACAGAACTCGCCGAAGTACCATTCATGACCACAGGAGGGAGTTCAACAACAGAATTCACAACAGTACCCCCCCCTTGAGGAGGGGTCACCGAACCCTCACCAGAGCCCCCAGGCCGATCAGGATGAGCCAAATGAAAGGCACGAACTAGATCGGCAGCATGAACATCAGAGGCAAAAACCCAGGAATTATCTTCCTGACCATAACCCTTCCACTTGACCAGGTACTGGAGTTTCCGTCTCGAAACACGAGAATCCAAAATCTTCTCCACCACATACTCCAACTCCTCCTCGACCAACACCGGGGCAGGAGGATCAACGGAGGGAACCATAGGCGCCACGTATCTCCGCAACAACGACCTATGGAACATATTATGGATGGCAAAAGAAGCTGGAAGGTCCAAACGAAATGACACAGGATTAAGAACTTCAGAAATCTTATATGGCCCAATGAAACGAGGCTTAAACTTAGGAGAGGAAACCTTCATAGGAACATGACGAGATGAGAACCAAACCAAATCCCCAACACGAAGTCGGGGACCAACACAGCGCCGGCGGTTAGCAAAACGTTGAGCCTTCTCCTGGGACAATGTCAAATTGTCCCACCACATGAGTCCAAATCTGCTGCAACCTGTCCACCACCGTATCCACACCAGGACAGTCCGAAGGCTCAACCTGCCCTGAAGAGAAACGAGGATGGAAACCAGAATTACAGAAAAAAGGAGAAACTAAAGTAGCCGAGCTGGCCCGATTATTAAGGGCGAACTCAGCCAAAAGCAAGAAGGACACCCAATCATCCTGATCAGCAGAAACAAAGCATCTCAGATATGTTTCCAAAGTCTGATTAGTTAGTTCGGTTTGGCCATTAGTCTGAGGATGGAAAGCCGAAGAAAAAGACAAATCAATGCCCATCTTAGCACAAAAGGATCGCCAAAACCTCGAAACAAACTGGGAACCTCTGTCCGAGACATTGTTCTCCGGAATGCCATGCAAACGAACCACATGCTGGAAAAACAATGGCACCAAATCAGAGGAGGAAGGCAATTTAGACAAGGGTACCAAATGGACCATCTTAGAGAAGCGATCACAAACCACCCAAATGACCGACATCCTTTGAGAAACAGGGAGATCAGAAATAAAATCCATGGAAATATGCGTCCAGGGCCTCTTCGGGACCTGCAAGGGCAAAAGCAACCCACTGGCACGAGAACAGCAGGGCTTAGCCCGAGCACAAGTCCCCAGGACTGCACAAAAGAACGCACATCCCGTGACAAAGAAGGCCACCAAAATGATCTAGCCACCAAATCTCTGGTACCAAAGATTCCAGGATGACCAGCCAACACCGAACAATGAACCTCAGAGATAACTCTACTAGTCCATCTATCAGGGACAAACAGTCTCTCCGCTGAACAACGGTCAGGTCTATCAGCCTGAAACTTCTGCAGCACGCGCCGCAAATCAGGGGAGATGGCAGACAAAATTACCCCCTCTTTAAGAATACCCGCCGGCTCCGGAACACCCGGAGAGTCAGGCACAAAACTCCTTGACAGGGCATCAGCCTTCACATTCTTAGATCCCGGAAGGTATGAAACCACAAAATCAAAACGGGAGAAAAAGAGCGACCATCGAGCCTGTGTAGGATTCAACCGTTTGGCAGACTCGAGATAAATCAAATTCTTGTAATCCGTCAAGACCACCACGCGATGTTTAGCTCCTTCAAGCCAATGTCGCCACTCCTCAAATGCCCACTTCATGGCCAACAACTCTCGATTGCCAACATCATAATTGCGCTCAGCAGGCGAGAATTTTCTAGAAAAGAAGGCACATGGTTTCATCCCCGAGCCATCAGAACTTCTTTGCGACAAAACAGCCCCTGCTCCAATCTCAGAAGCATCAACCTCGACCTGAAACGGGAGCGAAACATATGGCTGGCACAACACAGGGGCAGAGGAAAAACTACGCTTCAACTCCTGAAAAGCCTCTACAGCCGCAGAGGACCAATTGACCACATCAGCACCTTTCTTGGTCAAATCAGTCAACGGATTAGCAATACTAGAAAAATTAGCGATGAAGCGACGGTAAAGATTAGCAAAGCCCAGGAACTTCTGCAGGCTCTTCACAGATGTCGGCTGAGTCCAATCATAAATGGCCTGAACTTTAACAGGGTCCATCTCGATAGTAGAAGGGGAAAAAATTAAACCCAAAAATGAAACCTTCTGAACTCCAAAGAGACACTTTGACCCCTTCACAAACAAGGAATTCGCACGAAGGACCTGGAACACCATTCTGACCTGCTTCACATGAGACTCCCAATCATCCGAAAAGACCAAAATGTCATCCAAATATACAATCATGAATCTATCGAGGTACTCTCGAAAGATGTCATGCATAAAGGACTGAAACACAGATGGAGCATTAGAAAGCCCGAATGGCATAACCAGGTACTCAAAATGGCCCTCGGGCGTATTAAATGCAGTTTTCCATTCATCGCCCTGTTTAATTCGCACAAGATTATACGCCCCTCGAAGATCTATCTTGGTGAACCAACTAGCCCCCTTAATCCGAGCAAACAAATCAGTAAGCAGCGGCAAAGTCTACTGAAATTTGACTGTGATCTTATTAAGAAGGCGGTAATCAATACAAGGTCTCAAAGAGCCATCCTTCTTGGCCACAAAAAAGAATCCTGCTCCCAATGGTGAAGACGATGGGCGAATATGACCCTTCTCCAAGGACTCCTTGATATAACTCCGCATAGCGGCGTGTTCTGGCACCGATAAATTGAACAGTCAACCCTTAGGAAACTTACTACCAGGAATCAAATCAATAGCACAATCACAATCCCTATGAGGAGGTAGGGCACCGGATTTGGGCTCATCAAATACATCCCGGTAATCCAACAAAAACTCAGGGACTTCAGAAGGAGTGGAAGACGAAATTGACAGCAATGGAACATCACCATGTACCCCTTGACAACCCCAGCTGGACACAGACATTGATTTCCAATCCAATACTGGGTTGTGGACCTGTAGCCATGGTAACCCCAAAACGACCACATCATGCAGATTATGCAACACCAAAAAGCGAATATCGTCCTGATGTGCAGGAGCCATGCACATGGACAAATGAGTCCAGTACTGAGGCTTATTCTTGGCCAAAGGCGTAGCATCAATTCCTCTCAATGGAATAGGATACTGCAAGGGCTCCAAGAGAAAACCACAGCGCCTGGCAAACTCCAAGTCCATCAAGTTCAGGGCAGCGCCTGAATCCACAAATGCCATAACAGAATAGGACGACAGAGAGCAAATCAGAGTAACGGACAAAAGAAATTTAGACTGTACAGTACCAATGGTGGCAGACCTAGCGAACCGCTTAGTGTGCTTAGGACAATCGGAGATAGCATGAGTGGATTCACCACAGTAAAATCACAGCCAATTCCGACGTCTGTGTTCTTGCCGTTCAGCTCTGGTCAAAGTCCTATCACACTGCATAGGCTCAGGCCTATTCTCAGAGAATACCGCCAGATGGTGCACAGCTTTGCGCTCACGCAAGCGCCGATCGATCTGAATGGCCAAGGACATAGACTCATTCAGACCAGCAGGCGTGGGAAATCCCACCATGACATCCTTAAGGGCTTCAGAAAGACCCTTTCTGAAAATTGCCACCAGGGCACACTCATTCCACTGAGTAAGCACAGACCACTTTCTAAACTTCTGACAGTACACCTCCGCTTCATCCTGACCCTGACACAAAGCCAGCAAGATTTTCTCTGCCTGATCCCCTGAATTTGGTTCATCATAAAACAATCCAAGCGCCAGAAAAAACGCATCAACATCACGCAATGCAGGATCTCCTGGCGCAAGGGAAAATGCCCAGTCTTGAGGGTCACCACGCAAGAAAGAAATAATGATTTTTACTTGTTGAACGGGGTCACCAGAGGAACGGGGTTTCAAAGCTAGAAACAGTTTACAATTATTTTTGAAATTCAGAAACTTAGATCTATTCCCAGAAAATAAATCAGGAATAGGAATTCTAGGCTCTAACATAGGATTCTGAACCACAAAATCTTGAATGTTTTGTACCCTTGCAGTGAGATGATCCACACAAGAGGACAGACCTTGAATGTCCATCTCTACACCTGTGTCCTGAACCACCCAAAGGTCTAGGGGAAAAGAAAGACAAAACACAGTGCAAAGAAAAAAAATGGTCTCAGAGCTTCTCTTATCCCTCTATTGAGATGCATTAATACTTTGGGCCAGCTGTACTGTTATGACCTGGTGGTTAGGAGCACCAGGAATGACCTGATGGTTAAACTCACAGGACAAGCTCTGGGAAGTGGGAACTTTGCTGACCACAATCCCTAATCCTATCACACACACTAGAAATAGCCGTGGAGCATACCTAACAGGCCTAGACGCCTCGGACACAGCCTAAGAACTAGCTAGCCCTAGAGATCGAAAATAAAGCCTACCTTGCCTCAGAGAAATTTCCCTAAAGGAAAAGGCAGCCCCCCACAAATATTAACTGTGAGTTAAGATGAAAGTCACAAACACAGAAATG
The DNA here is from genome assembly GCF_032444005.1 of Ranitomeya imitator. NCBI lineage: Eukaryota > Metazoa > Chordata > Amphibia > Anura > Dendrobatidae > Ranitomeya > Ranitomeya imitator. The sequence goes on from NC_091284.1 coordinate 238,318,544, forward strand.
AAACAGGTTTAGCAAAGGGAGGCCAGACTAACTAAATAGACAGAGGATAGGAAAGGTATCTTTGCAGTCAGCACAAAACTACAAAAGACCACGCAGAGTGTGCAAAAAGACCCCCGCACCGACTCACGGTGCGGAGGCGCCACCCTGCATCCCAGAGCTTCCAGCTAGCAAGACAAAATCATGAAAGCAAGCTGGACTAGAAAACCATGAACAGAAAATAACAAACGGGGACTTAGCTTCTTGCAGGAAGAGACAGGTCTCCAGAAGATCCAAGAGCGAACTGAACCAGCACAGGAACATTGACATCTGGCCTGGAGTAACGATCTGAGTGGAGTTAAATAGAGCAGCCAACCAAAGGATAAACCACGTCACCTGTGTAAGGAACCTCAGAAGCAGCAGCTTCATTCACAGCCACCAGAGGGAGTCCATGAACAGAACTCGCCGAAGTACCATTCATGACCACAGGAGAGAGTTCAACAACAGAATTCACAACACATCACCTCTACTTGGAATGCCCATACACTAAGTATATGGGCAAACAAACATTTCCTCCTGGGGTTATACCTTTTTTTTAAATTATTTATGGGCATCATAAACCCCCTTTCCAAAAAATAGAGTGACTGTTGCATCATGGAATCCGTTCACCCTCGTGTTCTAGTGGCGGTGCCTGAAGAGACGTGGGGGATGTCTTCATGTCTCTATTTCCAATTTAAAAGAGTGGGTCTCCTACATTTTGAATGCCCATACACTAAGTGTATGGGCTGACAAACATTTCCCCCAGGGGGGTTCAACATTTTTAGTTTTGGTAAGAATTTACAGACATCATAACAACACCCTTACCCAAAAATTGAGTGACTGTTGCATCAAGTAATACATTCACCCTTGTGTTCCAGTGGTGGTGCCTGAAGAGATGTGGGGGATGTTCTCATATGTCTCAATTCCCAATTTAAAAGAGCGGGTCTCCTATATTTTGAATGCCCATACACTAAGTGTATGGGCTGAGGAACATTTCTCCCTGGGGTGTACAACATTTTTATTTTTGGTAAGTATTTACGGGCATCATAACAACACCTCCAAAGACTGAGTGATTGTTTCATCAAGGAATACACTCCCTGACAGAAGTTATGTCGCTTATCCATGTTATGTAAATAAAAGCTTATAACCTGACGTTAAATTCATCCATTGGTTGTATAAATTATTCTTATGAAAGCTGAAACCCTACGAAGTGTGGTTTAGGTTAAGAAAATAAATTGGCATCCATGCAAAAATATTGATCAGTTAATGGACACAGCATGGTCAGATTTTGGCAAGACAAAAGTTTTGTCATCTGGTCGTATAATGCACCCCATCCTCACCTGTGCTCAGTAACTGATCGGTTAATTAGTTGTGTGTATAAAAAGAAACCCACAACCCCAGACCCTCACTTGAACTGCAACTTGAGCTCTGACAACATGCCAAAAATCCACCCTGCGACCAAAGCCTGGATTATCAAGAGGCTGAAGACCAGATCCACTGCCGAGGTGGCTGGCACCTTTAATGTGTCTCAGCATCAAGTACAAAGAATTAGAAAAAATATTTGAAGAGACTAGAGATGTGTTTGACAAGCCCAAGTCCAGCAGACCCCGCAAGACAACTGCTCAGGAGGAATGTTTGTTGGTTAGAAAATCCAAAGCAAGCCCCTCTTCCACTGCAGCAGAGCTCCAACAGGCCTGGTCACCTCAAGTCCCTGTGTCATCTAGAACAGTTGATAGGATTCTGTCTCGAAATAGCCTCCATGGTTGAATCAGTGTCCAGGAGCCAGAACTAAACAAAATGCAAATAAAAAACCTTGTGGCATTTGCAAAGTCCCACAGCCTGCTAAACGGATGGACGCTGAAAAAGTGACACAAGGTGGATTTCTCTGATGAATCTTCAGTAGAATTACACCATAGCTGCCGCAAATGCTGCAGGAGACCTACTGGAGCCCGTATGGATCCAAAATACACCCAGAAAACAATTACATTTGGTGGTGGAAAGATCATGGTCTGGTTTTACATTCAGTATGAAGGTGTGCAAACATTGGCAAGGTGGAAGACAATATCAGTAGCCTAAAATATCGAGAAGTATTAGCTACCTCTTATATTCCAAATCATAAAAGGGGTCAAATTCTGCAGCAGGATGGTGCTCCATCTCATACATTCATCTCTACAACAAAGTTCTTCCATGCAAAAAAGATCAAGGTGCTCAAGGACTGGCCATCCCAGTCACCAGACATGAACATCATTGAGCATGTTTGGGTGGGATGAAAGAGGAAGCTTGGAAGACTAAACCAAAGAATCTAGATGAACACTGGGAGGCATGTAAGACTGAATTCTTTGCTATCCCTGATGACTTCATTAATAAATTGTAAGAATCATTGTTGAACCGCATGGATGCAGTCCTTCAAGCTCATGAAAGTCGCACAAAATATTAAATATGACTCTAATAGCACCAAAACTTTAGTCATCAATGTTATGCAACATATATTTGCATTTTAAGTTAATTATTTGTTTGAATATCACATTACTTTCTGTGGGCTACAAAACTTTTCTCTTGCCAAAATCTGACCATTATGTGTCCATTAACTGATCAATATTTCTGCATTGATGCCAATTTATTTTCTTAACCTAAACCACATTTCGGAGGGTTTCAGCTTTCAAAAGAATAATTTATACATCCAATGGATTAATTTAACATCAGGTTAAAACCTTTTATTTACATAACATGGATAAGCGACATAACTTCTGTCAGGGAGTGTACCTTCACCCTCGTGTTCTACTGGTGGTGTCTGAAGAGACGTGGATGATATCCTTATATATCTCTATTCCCAATTTATAGGAACTGGTCTCCTACATTTTGAATGCCCATACACTAAGTGTTTGGGCTGACAAACATTTCCCCCTGGGGGAGTAAAAAATTTGTTGGTTTCAAATTAGTAACAGGCATCATAAAAACACCATTGTACAAAAATTGAGTGACTTTTGCATTACGGAATATGTTCACCCTGGTGTTATAGTGGTTGTGGATGATGAGGATAAGAATAAGGAGGAGGATAACGCAAATAGACAAAATCAGAAAGCGTATACCCATGGGTGGTTGTGAAGAGGTGCATGAGAATACACCTCCCAAAAAAGACAATGTATTTGAGTTTATGTTTCGCTGTTTTCATTCAGTGGTGTACAGAAGTCTTGCCCAATCCAGCCCTTGTTTATTTTTATAAGAGTCAGCCTGTCAGCATTTTCAATTGATAGGTGGATGCACTTATCAGTTATAATTCCACCAGCGGCACTAAAAACCCTCTCTGACAGAAGGCTAGCAGCAGGGCAGGCCAGGAACTCCAATGAGTAGAGAGCCAGTTCATGCCGCGTGTCCAGCTTGGATAACCAAAAATTAAAAGGCACAGAGGAATCATGGAGGATGTTTGTACGATCAGCAATGTACTCCCTCAGCATCTTCCCAAACATTGCACTTCTTGTGACAGCACCCCTTGCCTCTGTGCCGGCACGATGGGAAGGCCTGAGAAAACTGTCCCAGAACTTTGCCATTGTTCCCATGCCTGGGCTGGATTGTACTTTTGTCTCTCTCACCTGTACTCCTTGGTTGGCCAACAAACTCTGACGTCTGCTGCCAGCGTTCTCTGATGGGAATTTTTTTTTAGTAATTCTGCTACAAGGGCCCTCTGGTACTGCACCATTTTAATACACCTGTCTGCCTCTGGAAGAAGAGATTGAAAGTTCTCCTTGTAGCGTAATTCTAAAAGTGACACCAACCAGTAATGAGTGTCACCAAAAATTTTAATAATGCGAGTGTCATGGGAAACACAGCGCAACATAAAGTCAGCCATGCGTGCCAGACTGCTAACAGGCCAGACTTCCGTGTCCTCACCAACAGGATGACTGACCATGTGGTACTCCTCATCCTCCTCCTCTCTCTCCTCAGGCCATCCACTCTGAACAGACATTGCCACATACAGATTATATTTTTTTTGCACTGGAGTGCCACACAGCCAATCCCTGATTGAAGGCTGGCTGTCTCATTTGATATTATTGCCCTTGTGGAGTTGCCATTATACTTGGGTCCGCTGCACCCTGTTAGTGCATTTGTATTGAGGCCCAGTTAGACAGGTAAGCATCTCTGCCTGTTTTTGGTTCTTGAATATTGGAGGATTCTTTCTTTTTGTGGTTTTTATGTTAGAGTAGAATTGGCCAGGGTAAGGTCCCTTGACGCGGGTTGCTAGGTTACATATTATGGCCAGAATATCAACCAATACCTTACATATATTGTTATGCTTTTGTGCATTTTTTTTTCTGGGTGCAGTTGGGCCCAAATGGTTCTGTCAACTGTGGCCTCTGTTCACACGGGATGCATTATAGTTAGCACTGGGCAGCCTTCCATAAGGCATCATTAATATGCTGAGAACCAAGTGCTCTGCATTCCTTGTGTGAACATTGCCAGATACAGATTATATTTTTTTGCACTGGTGTGCCACACGGCCAATCCCTGATTGAAGGCTTGCTGTCTCATTTGGTATTATTGCACCTGTGCAGTTGCCATTTTACTTGGGTACGCTGCACCATGTTAGTGCATTTGTATTGAGGTCCAGTTAGACAGGTAAGCATCTCTGCCTGTTTTTGGATTTTCTTGTCCAAAAATGTTCTAAAACACTCCAAACAATACTATAGTACCAAATAAAAAGGCAAGAATTGTCTGTGCACTCACATCTGATGCCTGTGACAAAAAAAAACCTCATTTTAAATTGTTAGATTTTCACGCTCTTGTATTAAAATGACCTGGCTGTAGTCTGCAGTGTGTCCAAGCAAATGTAGAAAAAAGGGGGCTATGGATTGCTTTGTAATAAAATTAGCAGGTATATGGTGCAAAACAAAAAATCCTAGCCACGGACACCTGCTGCTAGGTATATATAAAATACGCAGCAGCAGACAGTAATGGAGCCTTTTGATGTATGCAGTGAGATCTATATACTCACATACAGTGCCTGCATGCCTTTCATTGATGTGGATATCTACACATAGACTCCCCTGCCTACCTAGCATTGCAATCTATATACTCCTGAATTAGCCCTAAAAAGGACTGTTGGTTTGTCAGTATTTGTGGATTGAACAATAGTAGTCGCTCTTGGACTTCAGCATGCTTGCTGAAGTCCAAGAGCGCCGTTTGTGCTCGAAACGCGTCCAGCGACTACATGGTAGCTTCCATCTAAATGATGTAATTTTTCGCTTGTCAGCAGTTTTCCATGTTTTAATATGTTTAAATAAATTTTTGATAATTTTTATTCCTGGAGCTGGATTTTAATTTCCATGTGCACAAGTTTCAACGTCAGACAGAGAAGTATTTTCTTTGCTCAGACATTATGTGGACTACAGACAAATGTTTCTACTGGGTGAGCTTAAAAGTTTTTCTGTTTTTTAATAATCACTGTAATACCACAACAAAGATGGCTGCGGTATTACATTGTGCAGCTCCCCATAGTCCTGGTCATTGCAGTGGTATTGCTTTCCTCTCTGGGAGAGTGATGCTACGTTAGGAGGCAAAGAAGGATAACTGCATCCAGGTATCACAAACATGCAACACATTTCACACTCCAGACCACCAGGGGGAGCTTCTGCTCCTATTTATTAGGTCACTCCCTATATATATATATAACTGATAGTCTGTAGGGAAAGTCAGTCAGTGCCAGATAGGAGTCAGTTCCTGGCAGGGCTCCAGGCAGGAGTCCTGTTAGTTCCAGACCAGAGTCTGAGGAGGATGTAAGGTTAAAGGAGCTGTGCATGCCCTCAGAGCTGCAGCTCCCAGAAAGACACATTGAAAAGACAGAACTGTATTGCAGCGAGCGTGAAGGAAGTCGAAGCAAAGGAGAGGATACCAGATGAGGACCAGCCCAGAACAGGCTGCCTCCTTCTGAGGCGCAGAACACCGGGAGCGGGACACCGAGGTAGTAAGGACCTTTATGCCTTACTTCAGAGACCGGCAGGACAGCTAATTTCAGGTTACCTGTTCGCACCTACACCCAGGAGGCAAGGTGGCACCCTTCAGAGGCCGGGGCATGCTAGAGTCCCTATAAACAGCCTCAAGCCACCAGTCATATGGTTTTTGTCCTATCCGACTATGGGGGGACAGAGAGAGAGACACCACATCTGTGAGACCCTTATTTGAAGCTTATGCAGTAAGGGACTACACCACCACAGCGCAAGGGAAGGCTATTGATTTCCACCTGGATAAGGGGACTCTGGACTTGCCTCCAAACAGCCGGACTCTGCCTGCCCTGTGATCTGGTGCTCTGGACTGTGGATGCTGAAGTCTTCAGTAAAGGTAAAGAGACTGTAACCTTGTGTCCTCGTTATTCTCTGCACCATTCACAATATCACCAACTACACACTGGGAAGCCCAGGGGATATACTTCACCTGTGGGAAGTTATACCATCTAGCTGCCATAACATTACCCCAGCGGACCCCTTAAAGCAGCATTGGTCACCCTGACCAAATACCACAGGTGGTGTCACGAACATTTCCCTTAAAGACCTTTCCCTTTTACACGGACGTCCTAGAGCCACGGACCGGGTCAGCCAGTGTGACATCCCCCAGTGAACATCGGACCCAGTACCGAGTACCCCATGGCCCTTGGGGGGTGATGAAATGCATGGCAGACAATCCCTGCATGTCCATTGACGCTCTAAAAAGTGCCAAAATTTAAAGGCGGAGACCTGAGCTCCCGCCGAATAATCCCAGAAATGCTCGGTGCTCTCCGTGTACATCAACAATTTTACAATGCCACTAACAATCTAGAATAAATTGTGGATACTCCAAAGAGGGCGCATGCACTAAATATACTAATTTGAGAAAATGATCTCTCGCTGTAAAACCTGCTACATCAGCTTACAGTTTTTCCAAACTGTGGAAGGCTGGCAGAGAAATCTCCATTTATAATACCAAAATTTCATATCACATTTGTAAACATTAGCAAGTAATAATATGTTGTTACATACAATAGTGAGGGGTTATACATCTTTACAGAAAAAGTAACTTTTCAAGTTAATATCTAGTGTATTTGTTAGGCATTGGGATTCTGCCGTTGCACGGGATAGAACCCAAGCATTAACTGCTTCTGTGGTCTCCCATTCAGGTCCGGCCACTGCGATTGTTGCTCAGCACAGACAGGTCCAAGAATCTTGCTCAGGCTCATTGTATATGTTTGGGCACTGCTGGTGCTCCAGTCAAGTCTATAGTAACCAGTGATATGCAGATGCAGCCTTGCCCTACTGAGCATGTCCGTGATGTGGTGGCTTTTCATTGGTGGTTGGACGTTAGCTGCTCTGATGATTTGGCAGCCCCGGATTGGCCCACAGGCGATGTCTCGACAAACTGGGCATGAGTGTTTGGGGTGGAGCTTAGCATATTAAAAGGCTCTCAGCGGTGCATGTTGTGTCATTTATGTTTGGTGTGTGTGGCTGGCTACTCTACCACTCTGTGTGCACGTTTGTGTGTGTCTTTGCTCAGAGACTGTACACATTGGTAGGCGAGTTGCACACTTATGTGGTTTTGTTCCCTTGGCTCAATGCCTGAGTCTCTATTCTGCTGCATGCTTAGGTTGCCGGTCAGGCACAGGTTCAGTAGTGACAGGACTGGGGTAACTAGTTGCTTGGCTTAGCATTTTCTTTGTTCTTGTGTACGGTTAACACAGTTCAGTTACAGAGCAAGCTCAATCCTTATGCCGTACCTCTCGGTGAAGTAACTGAGCTTGGTACTCAGTGTTCCATTCACACTGAATGGCGTTAACTCAGTGTGTTCAAGGTAACCCTTGCTGTTGTGTGCTGTCATTGTTTACTAGCAGCAGTGTTCATCTCTGCATGGTGGACCCCGGGTTGCAATTGCACTTCATTTCATATTTTATTTAGTGCAATCTGCCAACACTAACACATACCATGGTCTGGCTAGTAATGGTGGACGAGCAGCAGCTTCAGCAGTACATCCAGCAAGAGGGCAGGTTTTCCACTCTCGAGCTGGCAGTACAAGCAGCCTTCAAAACCGCCACTATGGTTTCTGCTGCGGCCCTTGGCCCACCTTTTTCTTGCTATTCGCTGCTCGATAAGGCTACGTTCACATTGGCGTTCCGCCAATGTGCGTCGCTGTTGCGCCGGCGACGCAGCGGCGACGCAGCGGCGACGCGCCCCTATGTTTAACATAGGGGACGCGTGCGTTGTTTTGGTGGCGTTTTTGCCACGTGCGTCGTTTCCGACGCTAGCGTCGGACGCAAGAAAACGCTACATTGTAGCATTTTCTGTGCGTCCGATTTTCGTCAAAAACGACGCACGCATCGCAAAACGCGCGCGTTTTTGCGCGCGTTTGCGCGCGTTTTTACGTGCGTCGCGCGTTGCGTCGCCGACGCAGGGCGGCGCAACGCTAGTGTGAACCTAGCCTAAGTTCATCAAGGCTTGCAGGGGTTTTGTGAACCAGTGCTCAATTCAGCTGGAGCTACTGGCCTTACGATTCCCATCTGAGCGGGCCAAGGTGGGATTTGTGGTGTCCCTTGTGACTGACAGGGCATTGGAGTGGGCTACGCCATTATGGGAGCGTAATGATCAGGTGGTACAGAACGCCTCCCGTTTTCTGTACGCTCTGAGACAGGTTTTTTTGGGACCTCGGATTACCCATGATGCCGCACTCCAACTCTTAGAGTTAACCCAGGGCGCTTCCATGGTCAGTCAGTTCGACATCCAATTCCGAACTTTAACTTCCAAGATGGAGTGGTCAGATAAAGTCCTGATTCCTGTATTTTGGAGGGGTCTTGCTGACCATGTAAAGGATGCTTTGGCCACTAGGGAGATTTCTACTACTCTGGAGGACATAATATCTGTGTCCACTCACATCGAACTTCGACATGCTTAGCGAAGATTAGAGTGAGCCCACTGTAGACATAGGATTCGATTAGCCCCGAACTTTGGTAATCCTTTGGAATCTCTGGCTCTGATGAGTGATCATGTAGAGCCTAAGGAAGTTTCTCGGGTGGAATTTAACCCCCGTCCTGTATGTCCACAACCGACCTGCTTGATCTGTAGGCAAGCAGACCATTACACCAATACGTGTCCCAGGCATCAGGGACGACCACGTCTAGTCGCTACCAGAGGAGGCTCTTTTGACACAGTAGATTTGCCCCCAAGTTAACCTTTAAGGCTTCCCTGTCATACTCTCTACAGAGGCCTGAGTGGAGGGCAATTTTTGGTCTTCCACCTTCTCCCAACGGCACACGATTCCCTTAGTGATGCTTCCAAGGCCAGTCACCATTCGGGTGGTTAATCGGTCTGTCCTTCTTACTCAGATTACTCATCAGATTAAACCTCTTACCCTCAGCATGTCTCCAAAACATCAGGAGATAATCCCACTTCTTGTAATCTCTGAGGGCATGGATGAGGTACTTCTGGGGATTCCTTGGTTGTGCCGCCATTCACTCCATATAGATTGGGAAACAGGGAGCATACAGGGATGAGGTAGTTCATGTGAGGGACAATGTCTTAGGGCCCAAGTTCAGTTTGGGGCATCTGAGGTCACAATTGACCTAACCTCCCTACATAAGCACTACTGGCTGTACAGAGATGTATTCCTCAAAAAGGCCACGGAGATGCTTCCTCCTCATCACCCCTATGATTGCCCTATAGATCTCATACCAGGGGCAGAGCCTCATTGTGGGCATTAGGGTTGAGCGAAACGGGTCGAACATTTTCAAAAGTCGCCGACTTTTGGCTAAGTCGGGGTTTCATGAAACCCGATCCGACCCCTGTGCGGGGTCGGCCATGCGGTACGCGACTTTCGCGCCAAAGTCGCGTTTCAATGACGCGAAAAGCGCCATTTCTCAGCCAATGAAGGTAAACGCAGAGTGTGGGCAGCGTGATGACATAGGTCCTGGTCCCCACCATCTTAGAGAAGGGCATTGCAGTGATTGGCTTGCTGTCTGCGACGTCACAGGGGCTATAAAGAGGCGTTCCCGCCGACCGCCATCTTACTGCTGCTGATCTGAGCTTAGGGAGAGGTTGCTGCCGCTTTGTCAGAAGCAGGGATAGCGTTAGGCAGGGTCCATTAACCACAAAACCGCTTGTGCTGCAGCGATTTGCACTGTCCAACACCACCCTCGGTGTGCAGGGACAGTGGAATTTTTTTTTTTTTTTTTTTTCCCCTCAGCGCTGTAGCTCATTGGGCTGCCCTAGAAGGCTCCCTGATAGCTGCATTGCTGTGTGTACGCCGCTGTGCAAACCAACTGCTTTTTTCAAAGCACAAATCCTCTTGTTCCTTCCTTTCTGCACAGCTATCTTTTTTGTTTGTCCACACTTTTTATTTCATTTGTGCATCAGTCCACTCCTTATTGCTGCCTGCCATACCTGGCTGAGATTACTGCAGGCAGGGAGATAGTAGCTGCCTGCCATACCTGGCTGAGATTACTGCAGGCAGGGAGATAGTAATTGTAGGACATTCCCTGTTTTTTTTTTTTTTTTTTTTTTGGTGGGAGATTAAGATTGGCAATTTGGCATTTCTGCTAGAGTGCCATCCCTGTGTGTGCCATCTCTCTCACATAGTGGGCCATAGAAAGCCTTTTCATTTTTCTGTATTTTTTTTTGTGGGGTGTATAAATTCTCCCTGATAAAAATACAGTGGGAGATTAATATTGGCCTTTGGGCTTGTGTGCCAGTCCTGAGTGTGCCATCTCTCTCACAAATAGTGGGCCATAGAAAGCCTATTTTATTTTTTTTTGGGTTTTATAAATTCTCCCTGAAAAAAAGGGAGATTAATATTGGCCTCTGGGCTTCTGTGCCAGTCCTGAGCGTGCCATCTGTGCCAGTCCTGAGCGTCCCATCTCTCTCACAAATAGTGGGCCATAGAAAGCCTATTTAATTTTTTTTTTGGTTTTATAAATTTTCCCTGAAAAAAGGGAGATTAATATTGGCCTCTGGGCTTGTGTGCCAGTTGTGAGCGTGCCATCTGTGCCAGTCCTGAGCGTGCCATCTCTCTCACAAATAGTGGGCCATAGAAAGCCTATTTAATTTTTTTTTTGGTTTTATAAATTTTCCCTGAAAAAAGGGAGATTAATATTGGCCTCTGGGCTTGTGTGCCAGTTGTGAGCGTGCCATCTGTGCCAGTCCTGAGCGTGCCATCTCTCTCACAAATAGTGGGCCATAGAAAGCCTATTTAAATATTTTTTTGGTTTTATAAATTCTCCCAGAAAAAAAGGGAGATTAATATTGGCCTCTGGGCTTCTGTGCCAGTTGTGAGCGTGCCATCTGTGCCAGTCCTGAGCGTGCCATCTCTCTCACAAATAGTGGGCCATAGAAAGCCTATTTAAATATTTTTTTGGTTTTATAAATTCTCCCAGAAAAAAAGGGAGATTAATATTGGCCTCTGGGCTTCTGTGCCAGTCCTGAGCGTGCCATCTGTGCCAGTCCTGAGCGTCCCATCTCTCTCACAAATAGTGGGCCATAGAAAGCCTATTTTATTTTTTTTTTGGGTTTCAGAAATTCTCCCTGGAAAAAAAAAGGGAGATTAATATTGCCCTTTGGGCTTGTGTGCCAGTACTAAGCGTTCCATCTCTCTCTCTCTCTCAGTCAGTGGGCCATAGAACGCATATTTTTGGTTTTATTTGTTTTCTAAATTCTCCCTGAAAAAATCATTTTATTTTATTTGGTTTCTAAATTCTTCCTGATAAAATCATATTTTTTTTATTATTTTTATTTCTAAAGTCTCCCTGAAAAAAAAAAAAAAAAAAAACAACCAAAAAAACAGTGGGAGATTAATATTGGCCTTTCTGCTTGTGTGCCAGTCTTGACTCCTGGGTGTGCCATCTCTCTCTCTCTCTCTCTCTCTCTCTCTCTCTCTCTCTCTCTCTCCAATTGTGGTCCATAGAAAGCCTATATTTTTTTTCCTTGATTTGGGTTCTAAAATCTACCAGAGAAAATAACTACATCAATCATTGGTAGAAAAATATTGGCCTCTGGGTTTGTGTGCCACTCCTGACTCCTGTGTGCGTCATCTCTCAGTCAGTGGGCCATAGAACGCCTATTTTTGGTTTTATTTGTTTTCTAAATTCTCCCTGAAAAAATTATTTTATTTTATTTGGTTTCTAAATTCTTCCTGATAAAATCATATTTTTTTTATTATTTTTTTTTCTAAAGTCTCCCTGAAAAAAAAAAAAAAAAACAGTGGGAGATTAATATTGGCCTTTCTGCTTGTGTGCCAGTCTTGACTCCTGGGTGCGTCATCTCTCAGTCAGTGGGCCATAGAACGCCTATTTTTGGTTTTATTTGTTTTATAAATTCTCCCTGAAAAAATCATTTTATTTTATTTGGTTTCTAAATTCTTCCTGATAAAATCATATTTTTTTTATTATTTTTTTTTCTAAAGTCTCCCTGAAAAAAAAAAAAAAAAAACAACCAAAAAAAACAGTGGGAGATTAATATTGGCCTTTCTGCTTGTGTGCCAGTCTTGACTCCTGGGTGCGTCATCTCTCAGTCAGTGGGCCATAGAACGCCTATTTTTGGTTTTATTTGTTTTCTAAATTCTCCCTGAAAAAATCATTTTATTTTATTTGGTTTCTAAATTCTTCCTGATAAAATCATATTTTTTTTATTATTTTTTTTTCTAAAGTCTCCCTGAAAAAAAAAAAAAAAAAAACAACCAAAAAAAACAGTGGGAGATTAATATTGGCCTTTCTGCTTGTGTGCCAGTCTTGACTCCTGGGTGCGTCATCTCTCAGTCAGTGGGCCATAGAACGCCTATTTTTGGTTTTATTTGTTTTATAAATTCTCCCTGAAAAAATCATTTTATTTTATTTGGTTTCTAAATTCTTCCTGATAAAATCATATTTTTTTTATTATTTTTTTTTCTAAAGTCTCCCTGAAAAAAAAAAAAAAAAAACAACCAAAAAAAACAGTGGGAGATTAATATTGGCCTTTCTGCTTGTGTGCCAGTCTTGACTCCTGGGTGCGTCATCTCTCAGTCAGTGGGCCATAGAACGCCTATTTTTGGTTTTATTTGTTTTATAAATTCTCCCTGAAAAAATCATTTTATTTTATTTGGTTTCTAAATTCTTCCTGATAAAATCATATTTTTTTTATTATTTTTTTTTCTAAAGTCTCCCTGAAAAAAAAAAAAAAAAAAACAACCAAAAAAAACAGTGGGAGATTAATATTGGCCTTTCTGCTTGTGTGCCAGTCTTGACTCCTGGGTGCGTCATCTCTCAGTCAGTGGGCCATAGAACGCCTATTTTTGGTTTTATTTGTTTTCTAAATTCTCCCTGAAAAAATCATTTTATTTTATTTGGTTTCTAAATTCTTCCTGATAAAATCATATTTTTTTTATTATTTTTTTTTCTAAAGTCTCCCTGAAAAAAAAAAAAAAAAAAACAACCAAAAAAAACAGTGGGAGATTAATATTGGCCTTTCTGCTTGTGTGCCAGTCTTGACTCCTGGGTGTGCCATCTCTCTCTCTCTCTCTCTCCAATTGTGGTCCATAGAAAGCCTACATTTTTTTTCCTTGATTTGGGTTCCAAAATCTACCAGAGAAAATAACTCCATCAATCATTGGTAGAAAAATATTGGCCTCTGGGCTTGTGTGCCACTCCTGATTCCTGTGTGCGTCATCTCTCACTCAGTGGCCCATAGAAAGCATATAGTTTGTTACATTTGTTTTCTAAATTCTCCCTGCAAAAATCTATTTTTTTTTTTTTGGGGGGTTTCTAAAGTGTTCCTGAAAAAAATAAAAATAAAAAAAAAATAATAGTGTGACATTAATATTAACATTTGTGCTTCAGTGACAGTCCTGCGTGTGGGGCATCTCTCTAATTTGCAGCCACCAAAAAAAGAGTGTGTAACATTGGGCCTGATTTTCGCTGTGGTCTCACCAACCTGTAAAGGGGTAGCTAAATCATACAGAAGTTATAGCTCACCGTGTAAGTTGTGTGACTGCAACAAATAACGTTAGTTTGGTTACGTTTTTAAAACAATGAGGAAGTCTAGTGGAAGAGGTCGTGGCCGGGGGCGTTCATTGTCAGCTGGTAATGAGGGTAGTGGTAGTGGTGGAGCATCAGGTGGTCGTGGGGGAAAAAATATTGCACCTAAGTCTGGAGCTGTGGAGCCAGGTTCGTCGTCCGGCTACACAAGGCCTCGAACGCTCCCTTTTCTGGGATTAGGAAAACCGCTTTTAAAGCCGGAGCAGCAAGAGCAAGTTTTGGCTTATCTTGCTGACTCAGCCTCTAGCTCTTTTGCCTCATCTCGTGAAACTGGTAAAAGTAAAAGCAGCGCGTCGTTAGTGGATGTTCACGGTCAGGGACAAGTCACTTCCTTGTCCTCTTCAGCAAAAACAACAACAGAGAAGAATGCAGCAGGCGACACAACGGGTTACTCCATGGAGCTCTTTACACATACCGTCCCTGGCTTAGAAAGTGAAGCAGTTAACAGTCCATGCCCATTACAAATTGAATCTGACATGGAGTGCACTGACGCACAGCCACAGCCAGACTACTATGCTGGTCCTTTGACTCAGACCACAACATTGCCCTCGCAGGGTGCTGATCAAGAATCAGACCCTGATGAGACTATGTTGCCCCATCACGAACGCTATACCACCGAACGACACGGTGACACAGACGAAGTTGCGCAGGAGGTACAAGAAGAGTTATTAGATGACCCAGTTCTTGACCCCGATTGGCAGCCATTGGGGGAACAGGGTGCAGGCGGCAGCAGTTCTGAAGCAGAGGAGGAGGAGGGGCCGCAGCAGGCATCAACATCGCCACAGGTTCCATCTGCCGGGCCCGTATCTTGCCCAAAACGCGTGGCAAAGCCAAAACCTGGTGGAGGACAGCGTGGCCATCCGGTTAAAGCTCAGTCTGCAATGCCTGAAAAGGTATCCGATGCTAGAAAGAGTGCAGTCTGGCATTTTTTTAAACAACATCCAATTGATCAGCGCAAAGTCATCTGTCAAAAATGTTCTACTTCCTTAAGCAGAGGTCAGAATCTGAAAAGTCTCAATACTAGTTGCATGCATAGACATTTAACCACCATGCATTTGAAAGCTTGGACTAACTACCAAACGTCCCTTAAGGTTGTTGCACCCTCGGCCAATGAAGCTAGTCATCAACGCAACATCCCTTCCGGCAGTGTAGGACCACCATTTAGCGCACCACCTGCTGTATCTGTGCAGGTATCTTTGCCAGGCCAAAGCAGTCAGGGTCAGGGAATCACCAGTTTCGTAGTAGGAAACACTGCATCTAGGGCACCGGCGGCAACAATACCATCTCCCACCGTCTCTCAGTCTGCCATGTCCACCGGCACCCCCGCTAGTTCCACGATCTCCAGCTCTCCAGTCCAGCTCACCCTACATGAGACTATGGTTAGAAAAAGGAAATACTTAGCCTCGCATCCGCGTACACAGGGTTTGAACGCCCACATAGCTAGACTAATCTCGTTAGAGATGATGCCCTACCGGTTAGTTGAAAGCGAAGCTTTCAAAGACCTGATGGACTACGCTGTACCACGCTACGAGCTACCCAGTCGACACTTTTTTTCCAGAAAAGCCATCCCAGCCCTCCACCAGCATGTTAAAGAGCGCATCGTCCATGCACTCAGGCAATCTGTGAGCACAAAGGTGCACCTGACAACAGATGCATGGACCAGTAGGCATGGCCAGGGACGTTACGTGTCCATCACGGCACACTGGGTAAATGTGGTGGATTCAGGGTCCACAGGGGACAGCAAGTTTGGGACAGTTCTGCCTAGCCCACGGTCTAGTAAACAGTTGTCTGTAGCCGTTCGCACCCCCTCCTCCTCCTCCTCCTCGTCCTCCTGCAGAAGCAAGAGCTCGTCCACAGACCGCAGTCGCACAAACACTCCATCCGCACCTGCCACTGTTGCACACCAGGTCTCCCATTATGGGGCAGCTACTGGCATACGTCAGCAGGCTGTATTGGCTATGAAGTGTTTGGGCGACAATAGACACACCGCGGAAGTTCTGTCCGAGTTCTTGCAGCAAGAAACGCAGTCGTGGCTGGGCACTGTAGATCTTGAGGCAGGCAAGGTAGTGAGTGATAACGGAAGGAATTTCATGGCTGCCATCTCCCTTTCCCAACTGAAACACATTCCTTGCCTGGCTCACACCTTAAACCTGGTGGTGCAGTGCTTCCTGAAAAGTTATCCGGGGTTATCCGACCTGCTCCTCAAAGTGCGTGGACTTTGCGCACATATCCGCCGTTCGCCTGTACACTCCAGCCGTATGCAGACCTATCAGCGTTCTTTGAACCTTCCCCAGCATCGCCTAATCATAGACGTTGCAACAAGGTGGAACTCAACACTGCACATGCTTCAGAGACTGTGCGAACAGAGGCGGGCTGTTATGTTTTTGTGGGAGGATACACATACACGGGCAGGCAGTAGGATGGCAGACATGGAGTTGTCAGGTGTGCAGTGGTCGAAGATTCAAGACATGTGTCAAGTCCTTCAGTGTTTTGAGGAATGCACACGGCTGGTTAGTGCAGACAACGCCATAATAAGCATGAGCATCCCCCTAATGCGTCTGCTGATGCAAAGTTTGACGCACATAAAGGATCAGGCGTCTGCACCAGAGGAAGAGGAAAGCCTTGATGACAGTCAGCGATTGTCTGGTCAGGGCAGTGTACATGACGAGGTACCGGGCGAAGAGGAGGTGGAGGATGAGGAGGATGATGGGGATGAGTATATTTTTAATGAGGAAGCTTTCCCGGGGGCACGGGAAATTGGTGGCGTGGCAAGGCCGGGTTCTGGTTTTTTGAGGGACACAAGTGACGTAGATTTGCCTGCAACTGCCCCTCAACCAAGCACAACCGCAGATTTGACAACGGGAACTTTGGCCCACATGGCGGATTATGCCTTGCGTATCCTCAAAAGGGACACACGCATTACAAAAATGATGAACGATGACGATTACTGGTTGGCCTGCCTCCTTGATCCTCGCTATAAAGGCAAATTGCAAAATATTATGCCACATGAGAACTTGGAACTAATATTAGCAACAAAACAATCAACTCTTGTTGACCGTTTGCTTCTGGCATTCCCTGCACACAGCGCCCGTGATCGTTCTCACACGAGCTCCAGGGGCCAGCAGACCAGAGGTGTTAGAGGGGCAGAAATCAGAAGTGGCGTTGGACAGAGGGGTTTTCTGACCAGGTTGTGGAGTGATTTTTCTATGACCGCAGACAGGACAGGTACTGCAGCATCAATTCAAAGTGACAGGAGACAACATTTGTCCAGTATGGTTACAAACTATTTTTCATCCCTTATCGACGTTCTCCCTCAACCGTCATTCCCATTTGATTACTGGGCATCCAAATTAGACACCTGGCCAGAATTGGCAGAATATGCATTGCAGGAGCTTGCTTGCCCGGCAGCTAGTGTCCTATCAGAAAGAGTATTCAGTGCTGCAGGTTCAATACTAACAGAAAAAAGGACTCGTCTGGCTACCCAAAATGTAGATGATCTAACCTTCATTAAAATGAACCACAACTGGATTTCAAAATCTTTTGCCCCACCCTGCCCGGCTGACACCTAGCTTTCCTATGAAAAGGTCTTGCCTGTGGACTATTCTGAATGACTTTTCCAATCTCGTAATTTTCTTCACCTGATTGTCCAGCATACGACATGTTTCCACCTCACGAAATGGCCAAACTCCCCACACGGGGCCGTGCTATCGCCACTTTGCGCTTGGACCCTTGAGAGTGCTGTTTGTCTGAAGAGGTGGGTGTGGCCGCTTTTGGTCGACGGCACTGCCACTGGGTCCCTCATAGTACAATAAAGTGTCTCTGGCGGTGGTGGTGCGCACCCAACGTCAGACACACCGTTGTAATATGAGGGGCCCTGTGCCTGTACCGCCGGCCACAAGACAGTTCCCCCCCCCAGCTCAAACAGTGCTCTACCACTAGCAAAATTATCTCTCACAGCTTCACCAATGTGTAGTCTAGCCGCTGACATCCTTCAATGCCTGGCACTGACAATACCATTGTTTTGACATTTTTGTTATGTTAGGCCTTCGAAGCCTGTCTGCGGTCCCTTCTTTCTACAACTACTACACTGACCAGGCCACTGCTGGCCGTGTTACCCTGGAACCAATTTAAAAGTGCCTACAGTCAGCCCAATTTTGTTATGTTAGGCCTTCGAAGACTGTCTGCCGTCACTCCTTCCACTAGACTTCCACTGACCATACACTGCTGCCCATGTACCCCTGGAACCAATTTAAAGTGCCTACAGCCAGCCCAATTTTGTTATGTTAGGCCTTCGAAGCCTGTCTGCGGTCACTCCTTCCACTAGACTTCCACTGACCAGACCACTGCTGCCCGTGTACCCCTGGAACCAATTTAAAAGTGCCTACAGCCATGTGTTATTATTTTAGGCCTTCGATGCCTGTCTGCGGTCACTCCTTCCACTAGGCCTCCACTGACCACACCACTGCTGCCCGTGTACCCCTGGAACCAATTTAAAATTGCCTACAGCCAGCCCAATTTTTTTATTTTAGGCCTTCGATGCCTGTCTGCGGTCCATTCTTTCAACTACTACTACACTGACCAGGTCACTGCTGCCCGTGTACCCCTGGAACCAATTTAAAATTGCCTACAGCCAGCCCAATTTTTTTATTTTAGGCCTTCGATGCCTGTCTGCGGTCCATTCTTTCAACTACTACTACACTGACCAGGTCACTGCTGCCCGTGTACCCCTGGAACCAATTTAAAATTGCCTACAGCCAGCCCAATTTTTTTATTTTAGGCCTTCGATGCCTGTCTGCGGTCCATTCTTTCAACTACTACTACTACACTGACCAGGTCACTGCTGCCCGTGTACCCCTGGAACCAATTTAAAATTGCCTACAGCCAGCCCAATTTTTTTATTTTAGGCCTTCGATGCCTGTCTGCGGTCCATTCTTTCAACTACTACTACACTGACCAGGTCACTGCTGCCCGTGTACCCCTGGAACCAATTTAAAATTGCCTACAGCCATGTGTTATTATTTTAGGCCTTCGATGCCTGTCTGCGGTCACTCCTTCCACTAGGCCTCCACTGACCACACCACTGCTGTCCGTGTACCCCTGGAACCAATTTAAAATTGCCTACAGCCATGTGTTATTATTTTAGGCCTTCGATGCCTGTCTGCGGTCACTCCTTCCACTAGACTTCCACTGACCAGACCACTGCTGCCCGTGTACCCCTGGAACCAATTTAAAAGTGCCTACAGCCAGCCCAAGTTTGTTATGTTAGGCCTTCGATGCCTGTCTGCGGTCACTCCTTCCACTAGGCCTCCACTGACCACACCACTGCTGCCCGTGTACCCCTGGAACCAATTTAAAATTGCCTACAGCCAGCCCAATTTTTTTATTTTAGGCCTTCGATGCCTGTCTGCGGTCCATTCTTTCAACTACTACTACACTGACCAGGTCACTGCTGCCCGTGTACCCCTGGAACCAATTTAAAATTGCCTACAGCCAGCCCAATTTTTTTATTTTAGGCCTTCGATGCCTGTCTGCGGTCCATTCTTTCAACTACTACTACACTGACCAGGTCACTGCTGCCCGTGTACCCCTGGAACCAATTTAAAATTGCCTACAGCCATGTGTTATTATTTTAGGCCTTCGATGCCTGTCTGCGGTCACTCCTTCCACTAGGCCTCCACTGACCACACCACTGCTGTCCGTGTACCCCTGGAACCAATTTAAAATTGCCTACAGCCATGTGTTATTATTTTAGGCCTTCGATGCCTGTCTGCGGTCACTCCTTCCACTAGGCCTCCACTGACCACACCACTGCTGTCCGTGTACCCCTGGAACCAATTTAAAATTGCCTACAGCCATGTGTTATTATTTTAGGCCTTCGATGCCTGTCTGCGGTCCATTCTTTCAACTACTACTACACTGACCAGGGCACTGCTGGCCGTGTACCCCTGGAACCAACATCAGAAAATATAAAAATAAGTATTTTGCTTATAAAAAAGAAAATACTGGTGAGATATCAAATGCAGACATTTTAACATTAAAAACAAACACACAACTCTAATCTGGTACAGTACTAAAAATGGCCACCAGCTACAATTACTTTCTCCTGCAAGTAGTTAACTGAAAGTTTTTTTAAATTGAAAACACACATATGGCATCCACCGAGTGTTGTCCTGTCGCGTCTTCTTTATATTATTGCCGAGAAGATGCAAAATAATGAAAATAATAAAATCATTAATTACCAAAATAATAGAGAAAGTCAACACCACATTGCAAATAAACATTCATTCCAAATAAAGAAGCAGGGCGCGTCCGAGGGTGAGTATATACCTAATAAGAATATAATCACCCTCGGACGCGCAATGCTTATTTCCAACAGCCTTCCTTCCTAAGAATCAGCCCTTCCGTCGTGTAGAGAGACGTTGTGTTACACTCCAAGGTGTTCCCCAGGTTGCCTTTCCTGAGCTTCGATCTTCCGGCTCTCGTTTAGTAGTTCTTGGAAACTACTCTGCATTAGGCCTTCAAATTGGGTATGGGGTGTAGAGAGATGGTGTGTTCCACTCCAAGGTGTTCCCCAGGTTGCCTTTCCTGAGCTTCGATCTTCCGGCTCTCGTTTAGTAGTTGTTGGAAACTACGCTGCATTAGGCCTTCAAATTGGGTATGGGGTGTAGCGAGAGGGTGTGTTACACTCCAAGGTGTTCCCCAGGTTGCCTTTCCTGAGCTTCGATCTTCCGGCTCTCGTTTAGTAGTTCTTGGAAACTACACTGCATTAGGCCTTCAAATTGGGTATGGGGTGTAGAGAGAGGGTGTGTTACACTCCAAGGTGTTCCCCAGGTTGCCTTTCCTGAGCTTCGATCTTCCGGCTCTCGTTTAGTAGTTGTTGGAAACTACGCTGCATTAGGCCTTCAAATTGGGTATGGGGTGTAGCGAGAGGGTGTGTTACACTCCAAGGTGTTCCCCAGGTTGCCTTTCCTGAGCTTCGATCTTCCGGCTCTCGTTTAGTAGTTCTTGGAAACTACACTGCATTAGGCCTTCAAATTGGGTATGGGGTGTAGAGAGAGGGTGTGTTACACTCTAAGGTGTTCCCCAGGTTTCCTTGCCATTGCTTCGGTCTTCCGACTCTCGTTTAGTAGTTGTAGAAAAGTACACTGCATTAGGCCATACAAAATGGGTATGGGGTGGAGAGAGATGGTGTGTTACACTCCAAGGTGTTCCCCAGGTTGCCTTTCCTGAGCTTCTATCTTCAGGCTCTCATTAAATTGTGGTTAAATGGAACAACTGCATTTGGCGTACTAGTTGGTTTGGGGCCTACTATCGGTGTCTGCCACTCCTTGCTGTTCTCCTCCACTGAACAAAGCTGTGCCGCCTGTTTACTACGGTTGCCAATTTTGAACTGCATTTCGACTACTTACTGATTTGGCCCTACTCTCTGTGTCAGCCTCTCATTCCAGTTGTCCTCCACTGCAATGCCCCCTGGTTATTCCTGTGTTACCAATTTTGAACTGCATTTAGCCCACTTTCTTCTTTGGGCCTATATCTGTGTTTCCACTTCATCGTGCCCATTGCCCAGCCAGTGATAGATGAGTCTGCTGGTACATTGACCCATAACGCAACATTCCCCGTGCACGCTACACAACAACATTGTGACCCTGCTGAAAGTCAGGTTGCTCTTCCCGCATACCATACCACCTTACACGGGGACAAAGAGGAAGGTGCAGATGAAAGTGCAGGTTCCTTCATCAGGTGGGGGGAGGAATACTAGTTGGCGACGTCACTGGCACAGGGCCTCTCATAGTACGCAAAAGTGTTGCTGCCGGTGGGAGGCGCCCCCGCCGTGCAAACACACCGCTGTACTTTGAGGGGCCCTGTGCCAGTGCCAATGCCAACGAGTGGGCCCCCCCTGCTTGCTCAGGTTCACAGCACTTGCAAAGTTGAAATACTTACCTCTCCCTGCTCCACTGCCGTGACGTGGTCCAGATTTCCTGGGCCCACTAATTACTTGAACCAGCCCTACCCCCCACAACTTTAGCCAAATGACCCCCAATTTCAAATGCCTTCCAATTATTATAAGGTAAATTACGCTTGACAAGCTTCATTAAGAAGAATGGATGGTTTTGACATTAAAATGGCCACTCTAGGTGTTTTCCTGGCCCCCACTCACTGCCGACTATGCTGCCCCATTGACTTGCATTGGGTTTCGTGTTTCGGTCGATCCCGACTTTACGTCATAATCGGCCGATTTCACTCGACCCGACTTTGGACATAGTCGGGTTTCGCAAAACCCGGCTCGACTCTAAAAAGGTCAAGGTCGCTCAACTCTAGTGGGCATGTTTACCCATTGTCTCTCACGGAGACAGAAGCTATGTCTGAGTATATCAGGGAGAATTTGGTGAGGGGGTTTATCAGGAAGTCAATGTCTCCTGCTGGGGCAGGTTTCATCTTTGTTCTAAAGAAAAATGGGGAATTAGGCCCCTGCATTGATTATAGGGGTTTGAATTTGATCATTATTAAAACAAATATCCTCTGCCATTAATCTCTGAGCTCTTCGATAGGCTGCGGAGTGCTAGGATATTCACAAAGTTGGACTTGCATGGGGCATATAATCTAATTCATATACATCAAGGGGATGAATTGAAGACCGCCTTTAATACCTGGGACGGTCATTATCAGTACTTGGTCATGCCATTCGGTCTCTGTAAAGCTCCCGCAGTCTTTCAAGACTTCGTAAATGGGAATTTATTTTGGGAATTATTATCCACATCTGTGGTAATATATCTTGATGACATACTCATCTATTCCCCAGATGTTGACACTCACCATAAAGATGTGTGTAAAGTTTTTGAGCTCTTACACGCCAATTCTCTTTTTGCCAAACTGGAGAAGTGCGTGTTTGAGCAAGAGTCCTTACGATTTCTTGGGTACATCGTTTTGGCCAAGGATTTAGCTATGGACCCTGCCAAGCTGGAGTCAGTGTTGAACTGGAAGGAACCGCATTACCTTAAAGCAGTGCAGTGCTTTATGGGTATTATCAATTATTATCTCCAGTTCATTCCTCACTTCTCCACATTAGCAACTCCATAGGTAGCCCTCACCAAGAAGGGAGCTAACCCTAGGCAATGGTCCAAGGAGGTCTTCAAAGCCTTTCCTCCCTGAAGTCTCACTTTGCTAGTGCATCAGTTCTGCATCGGCCCGATGTTGACAAGCCTTTCATCTTGGAAGTGGATGCTTCTTCCGTTGGAGCTGGGGTTCAAGGTTGGAAAAATCCATACTTCTTTTTTTCTAAGACCTTTTCACCAGCAGATAGGAATTATTCCATTGGGGACAGGGAGCTGCTCGCCATGAGATTGGCTTTTTTGGAATGGAGACATCTCCTGGAGGGAGCTCGGCATCCTTTTAAGGTTTTTACAGACCACTAAAATCTCCTATACCTCCAGATTGCCCAACGGCTGAATTCTCACCAGGCTAGGTGGTCCTTATTCTTCTCATGATTCAATTTTACGATCCATTTTTTGTCCAGCGAGAAGAATTTACGTGCTGATGCTCTGTACTTTTCTGTGGTCTCCTCCAAGGAAGGGGAAGAGCCACGTCTAATAGTCCTTTCAGAGAGCCTTCAAACGGTGGCATCGGTGTCTCTAGAACAAGTACCTCTGGGCAAATCTTATGTACCACCTAATCAGCAGCTGGCGGTTATCCCGCGTGCACACACCTCCCAATTGGGTGGTCATTTTGGTATCAAAAGGACCACCAAACTTCTAGAGAGGGCTTATTGGTGGCCTCGGTTGGCACGAGATGTCAAGGATTATGTGCAAACCTGTGTCTCGTGTGCCAGGATTCAGCCTTCCAGGCAGAGACCTTCGGGCTTGCTCTATCCCTTGCCTGCGACAGATAGACCCTGGGAGATGGTCGGAATGGACTTTATTGTGGACCTACCTAAATCTCATAATAATAAGGTCATTTGGGTCATCACCGATCATTTTTCCAAAATGGTACACCTGGTCCCTCTTCCTCGTATACCATTCGCACGGGCTCTTGTGGCACTATTTATCAAACGTGTATTATGCCTTCATGGGTTACCTGACAAGATTGTCAGTGACCGGGGTCTCCAGTTCGAGTCATGGTTCTGGAGGGAACTTTGTCATCTACTTAGCATAGAGTTAAATTTGTCTTCGGCGTTTCATCCTGTGACAAATGGGCTGGTGGAGAGGACCAATCAGACACTGGTCACTTATCCACGGCATTTTCGGTCCTCCAGGCATGACAACTGGTCATCCCCGCTGCCATGGGCAGAGTTTGCTTTAAATAATGCTGTCTCTCATTCCTCAGGGCAGACTCCCTTTCTCCTGAACTACGGTCAGCATCCGAGTCTACGAGTCTCTCGAATCAATAACCGGCACTGCCGTTGGCACTTGGGACTTGAGCATTCAGCTGCATAGAAATACATGTAGCCACACACTCCGGTCCCGAGTGCTGGCGGCAGTGCCAGGTATTGAGGCAGAGACTCGTGCGAGTTTCTCGCATTGCACTCGCAAATGTTACCCCAGCCTTAGTGCTACTATCTGTGGGAGTTGGCTTGGTACATATGATTGTATATTGTATGTATCTATCTATATATCTATCTGTCTAGCTATCTACTGTATCTATCTACAGAAAAGAAAAACCTTTCCAGCACTTCCATATAATGTGAATAGGTGCAAGCTGCAATGACTGTACAATATGCAAAAAGAAAGCTCAACAGCACTCTATAAGGGCCAAAGTATATGCAAACACTGAATACATGAGATCTGAAATGTATTGACGATAAATAAAATGTACTTACAAAAATGAACTTGCAAAAATGAAAGTTCTTAGAGTATAAATTGTCCAATTCATGTGTGCCCATCAACCACGGCAAGGTGACACTACTCTGATGGGTAACTACTCTGATACTTATCAAACATGCCTCTCCTGGGCTTTAAGTCTACATTTTAACCCCTTCACGAAATGCACCATACATGTACTGCGCATGTCGCATCCCTTCCTTTGAAGTGGGCTCCGGCATTGAACCCACATCTTTCCCAGCATGTCAGCTGTTTTGAACATTTGGCATGTGCCCCTAACAGACGTGGGTGGAATCGTGATCCACCCACGGCTGTTAACCCGCTAAATGCCGCTGTCATTCACTGACAGCGGCTTTTAATGTGATCACGCTGGAAGCGCATCACTAATCCCGCCCAACAGCGTCTATGTCACATGACAGCAGGCCGCTGATGGGTTTGCAAACTGGGGTCTGCAGTAGACGTTGTTGTTGTCATTGCCGATTGCTATGAGCCAGAGGTCCCATAGAGACTAATGAAGCATGCAAAAAGTAAAAATAAAATGTTTGTAAAAAAGATTAAAAAACTAAAAAAATATAAAAGTTCAAATCACCCCATTCAAAATAAAACAATAAAAAAACACATATTTGGTATCGCCGCATTCAGAATCACCCAATCTATCAAGATATAAAATTAATTATTCAGATCAGTAAATGGCATACAAAAAAAAAGAAGTAAAAACGCCACAATGACTTTTTTCAGTGCTGGACATGTGAAAAGGGTTTACATAAAAAATACAAATATAAATTACAATGAACAAATTAACAATGATAGACTAGTACAGAGGGAATAGAACTCTACTCTCACAGGCTTACTGTCCCTGTTTTCTGTCTATCATCTTCCTTTCTATGATATAGTATGTCTATCTATCTATCTCAAAAAATCTTTTTATATTCCATAAGTGGAAACATTTATTAATATACATCTTTGGCTCCACTGGGAGCTAGGTAAATAGCTTTTTCACTTTCCAACCAAAATCCAATACACAGTTGACATTAAGGGATACTGTGATTGTATTACAGCTTTCTTTTTTTTCTAAATGTTCTCTCCTTTCACGTCGTACTTTGTGATGGGCACTAAAACACATTTTGGATCTTGTTCAAGTCCAAAAAACAAATGTCTTAATATAGTTTACTAAATCAAACTAAGCATTATAAAGAAGAGAAAAGTAATTGTGTTTTTTATCCACCCTGATGAGGTTCATCCAATCTCTTTCTTTAGCAGGAATGCCATTCATCTCAATCGGTTAGAACAGGGACAAATCAATGGTAATGGACAAAACTCCAAAGTGGACTCACTGCATCAGTCAGACTTAAGGATGCCTTCTGTATGAGCCGGGACAGATATATCATGGTGGACAGACCTTTCCCAGCATGTGAATGTTGGAAATTGCTCAATGACACTTAAAGGATGCATTTTTCATATTGGAAAAGACATCTTCACTAAATCAAGTTAACCCTTATTTTGACCTATTGACTACGAAAATGGACGAAGTCACATTATTTGCTAAAAGAACATGAAAAATTGATTTTTTTTCTGTAAATTCCTTTATTTACCATAGCAAACTTTTCTTCTTTCACATTTATCCAGACATTTACACTGCATACATAGGTCAATGTTCATTACTTCCAAAACAGGATGTTGCATTGAAAATGTACGATTTTATTGTGATAGAACAAAATGGAAATATTTCTGAAGAGCGAAGTCAGACCAAACTTATATGAAACCAACAGTGTAGCATTATGGCTCTGTGCTATGTTAAATAAGTGTACACACAATTGGAATTTGCTCTGTAGCACAGGATGACCCAACGACAGTTATAGATATTGTCTTAAATAGGCAAGAAGTTAGAGCAATGACTCTAAACGGAAAAAGATGTCAATCAAATACGGTCAGCTTATGCTCTATTTCAGGGTAAAGCAAGAGGACACTGATAATACAGTACTTTAATCAATAAATAATTGTATTTATAACTGTAATATTTTTCATTTATCTTTACTTTAATTGTTTTATTAACACCTCACCAATAGTGTTGAGCATTCCGATACCGCAAGTATCGGGTATCGGCCGATATTTGCGGTATCGGAATTCCGATACCGAATTCCGATACTTCCCGCGTATCGGATACCGGAATCGGAAGTTCCCAGAATTCAAACTGAACGCAGCAGCCAATGAGGAATGATTGGAAGTGTGGGCACATCCTGTTTAGCATGGTGGGCATGTAAGTACTGGCAAGGCTGTGATTGGCTGCTGAAATGATGTCACTCTGCACTATGAAAAACGCTGCCGCCATTTTGCGCTCACTCTGCTGTGATTTCAGTTAGGGACAGGACACTGTGTTCTAACTGAGGGCCAGTTGAGATAGCTAATTGCTTTATTTTCCTTTCCCAAGGCTAATTTAGCAAAACGCTGTGTGTTCTTCACTGTTCACCTTGCTCTTGCCTTGCAGCGCTGTTTTAACAGCGTTCTGCAAGGTCTCTGTGTGTGTGTGTGTGCAGCTCACTCTGTAGTCTGTGTGCAGCTATATACCCGGTTGTATTCAGCTCAGGGGGGGTTCACACTGCCTCACACAGTTGTCCTTTTTTGCTCATAGTGCAGCCTGCTGCACATTTTTTCTCAAATTTCCTATTAGTGTTTTTCCACCCGTCTCAAGCTAAATTGTGGAAAAACACTACATAGGATAACCTAGAGGGGGGTTTTTGGGCCTTGCAGCGCCGTTTACGGCTGTCTGCACGGTCTCCGTGTGAGCCCAGCTCGCCCTGTAGTCTGTGTGCAGCCATAGCCGGTTGGATTCAGCTCAGGGTTCGTTACTGCCTCATACCTTGAAAAAATTTTTCCTTTTTTTCAAATAGTGCAGCCTGTTTAAAAAATTTTTTTAAAAATTTCCTATTAGTGTTTTTCCACCCGTCTCCAGCTAAATTGTGGAAAAACACTACATAGGATAACCTAGAGGGGGGTTTTTGGGCCTTGCAGCGCCGTTTACGGCTGTCTGCACGGTCTCTGTGTGAGCGCAGCTCGCCCTATAGTCTGTGTGCAGCCATAGCCGGTTGGATTCAGCTCAGGGTGCGTTACTGCCTCATACCTTGAAAAAAAATTTCCTTTTTTTCAAATAGTGCAGCCTGTTTAAAAATTTTTTTAAAAGTTTCCTATTAGTGTTTTTCCACCCGTCTCCAGCTAAATTGTGGAAAAACACTACATAGGATAACCTAGAGGGGTTTTTTTGGGCCTTGCAGCGCCGTTTACGGCTGTCTGCACGGTCTCTGTGTGAGCGCAGCTCGCCCTGTAGTCTGTGTGCAGCCATAGCCGGTTGGATTCAGCTCAGGGTGCGTTACTGCCTCATACCTTGAAAAAAATTTCCTTTTTTTCAAATAGTGCAGCCTGTTTAAAATTAAAAAAAAAAAATTTCCTATTAGTGTCTTTCCACCCGTCTCCAGCTAAATAGTGGAAAAACACTACATAGGATAACCTGGAGGAGGGTTTTTGGGCCTTACAGCGCCGTTTACGGCTGTCTGCACGGTCCCCGTGTGAGTTAAACTTGCTCTGTAGTCCGATCTGCAGAAAAAAAAAAAAGGAAAGTTCACCAAACACAACTTAACACTTGTGTAGGCCACATTTGAAAAATAAAAAAGTTTAGTCCACACTTTACAACATTAGTGTTTCTTACACCTGTTAGGAGGAGCATTTCAGGAATAAGCACAATAAGGCCTTAGTACTTTTCTGCTTATCTTTATCTGTCAACCAAGATGAAGAGGGCAGGGAGTAAGGCACGTGGGCGTGGGCGCGGAGCAGGGAGAGGAGCAGGGAGAGGACGTGGTGATTCTGTGCCTGCTGCGGGCACCTGTGACTCGTCGTCACTCAGTTTCAGCAGGGAACAGTCCTTCATGCGCAGCTTTGTCGGAGAGCGCCGTGCTCCGCTGCTGCGTGAAGACCAAATTGAAGCCGTTGTCGGCTGGATGGCAGCTAACGCCTCGGCATCGACTTCAGTTAGTGCCACATCCTCTCAGGCACAGAGCACTGGAGAGCAGCCATCTGTCTCTTCACCACCTGCCAAATTGGCTAGGCAGTCAGAGAGCCCAGGACAGGAGCCGTCTCTACTTCTGTTCTCTGAATCTCTTGGCTTGGAAACAGGGGGCCAGCCAAGCAGCATTGGAAAAATGGAAGAAGAGGCAGTGTGCAGTGATGCCCAACAGCTTTGTCTCTCTGACTCTGAAGAGGCGGGTGGGCCAGTGCCTCCGGTGACCACAGCGCAGTACGCATCTGATGATGAAACTCAGGTGCCGCTTTCTGGTGCGTACTGTGCTGCCGAGACTACCCAGGAGGAGCAGTTGGTGGCAGAGGGTAGTGGAGATGATGAGGTCGTTGACCCATCATGGCGTGAGGAACAGGAAGGTGGTGGGAGCAGCTCTGAGGAAGAGATTCCCCTTACGGGCCAAAGAGGGAGAGGGAGGGGGAAGACTGCGGAGCCTGTAGCCTCCACTTTGGCACCCATTAGGAGCCTGTCTCTTTCCAAAACCAAAAAGGGCGCTCCCAAGACTTGCAGTGCCTGGTCCTTTTTTGACACAGTTGCAGATGACATTTGTTTTGTCAAATGCAAGCTGTTTCATCAGAAAGTAAAAAGAGGGAAAAATGTCAGCAACCTCAATACCACAAATATGTGGAAACATGTGCGGACCAGGCACGCAGTGGAGTTACAGAAACACACTGAAGATGTAGGCCAACCAACAGCGGCAGCTACCACCTCTTCAGCTCGTGTTGCCTCTTCCTCCAGCTCACGCACAGCTGGTTTGGCTTCCTCCCAGGATCGCCATGGAAGAACCTCTGGCACTGTTGTCCAGAGACCTTGTGTAATTCCACCCACAGCACCACCTTCCCAGTCATCCTCACACTCCCAGTCTACTCTACAGCCATCGGTAGTACAGGCATGGGAGAAAAGGCGGGCATTCTCGGCCAACCACCCCCGAGCACAGGCTCTGAATGCAGGCATTGCCAAACTGTTGTCCCTGGAAATGCTCTCATTCAGGCTGGTGGAGACTGACAGCTTCCGTGACTTGATGGCATTGGCAGTCCCACAGTACAAGGTGCCCAGCCGCTTTTACTTCAGCAGGCAAGCTGTCCCTGCCCTGCACAGGCATGTTGAGGGAAACATAAAACATGCGCTACTGAACGCCGTCAGTAGCAAGGTCCACCTCACCACCGATGCGTGGACCAGTCAGCATGGACAGGGGCGATACGTTTCCCTCACTGCCCATTGGGTTAATGTTGTTGGGCCAGGTACAGATCGTGCGAGTGGCGCAGGACTTGTCCTGCCCACTCCAAGGATTGCAGGAATCCAGTCTGTACGCATTGACTCCTCCTCTTACACAAGTTCCTCAGAATCATCTCTGCAGGAGCCGTCACAGTCCACCTCCACATGGACCCGTGAATGTTTACCTATGACCGACATGAGCACAGCCGTGGCCAAACGTCAGCAGGCCGTCTTGAAACTAGTTTCATTGGGGAATCGAAGCCACACAGCGCAGGAGCTCTGGAATGCCATCAAGCAGGAGAGCGATGTGTGGTTACTGCCAGCGAATCTCCAGCCAGGCATGGTAGTGTGTGACAATGGCCGAAATCTGGTGGCAGCTTTGGCCCTTGGCAACCTCACTCACATCCCATGTCTGGCACATGTGCTCAATTTGGTTGTGCAGAGTTTTCTGAGGGACTATCCGGATCTTGATGCCCTGCTGCACAAGGTCCGCCTAGAGTGTGCTCACTTGCGGCGTTCCAGCTTGGCAAGATCCCGCATTGCTGCTCTGCAGCGCCGATTCCGCCTTCCGGAACACCGCATCATATGTGACCTACCTACCCGGTGGAATTCCACGTTACATATGTTGGAGCGGTTGTGTGAGCAGCAGCAAGCAGTTATGGAGTACCAGCTGCATCAGGCGCAAAGAAGTCGCAGTCAGCGCCGATCAGACTTCACAACCACAGAGTGGGCCACTATGAAGGACGTCTGCCAGGTTTTGCGTCCTTTTGATTATTCCACGCGGATGGCAAGTGCAGATGATGCACTAGTCAGCATGACTGTCCCCCTTATCTGCCTGCTTCAGCAAACTTTGCAAGGGTTAAGGGATGATGTTGTGGAAGAGGTGGAGGATGAGGAGTCACCTTTTCCATCAGCTTCTGGAGAGTCAGCGCCACGTGGTTCCTCACAAAGGGGTACGCAGGGGCCACTTTGTGAGGAGGATGAGGAGGAGTCAATGGAGGAGGAAGAGCTCCGTCCAGAGGAGGGAGCGACACAATTGTCCAGTGGTCAGTGTGTACAGCGAGGGTGGGGTGATGACGAGCGGGCAGAGATCATGTCTCAAGCAGGGGACAGCGTTTCTGGGCCAGTTGGCAGTCTGCAGCACATGGTGTGGATTTCATGCTGCAGTGCCTGAGAAACGACCGCCGCATCGACCACATTCTCAACATGCCTGATTATTGGGTGTTCACCCTCCTCGATCCTCGCTACTGGGACAACGTCCAAAACCTCATCCCAGCGTTGACCCGGGAGCGTAAATTGCGGGAGTACCACGACACACTGGTGAATTACATCATCTTCTCCAGTCCAACTGAGAGGAGTGCTGCTAGTGCTTTACAAAGCAGCTCAGTGCATCGAGGCAGTGGGGGAGGCTCTGCCCAAAGAGGGAGCAGAAGCAGTGCCTCTGCCCAAGGCAAGCCCAGTATGGCACAACTCTGGCACACTTTTGTGTGCCCGCCCCAAATGTCTACACCATCACCGGCGGCTCCAGTCAGCAGGAGGCAACGGTTCCGTCAGATGGTGACAGACTACATGGCTTGCCCTCTTACTGTACTCCCAGACGGCTCTTCCCCGTTCAAGTTTTGGGTCTCTAAGCTGGATACATGGCCAGAGCTAAGCCAGTATGCATTGGAGGTGCTGGCTTGCCCTGCGGCTAGTGTCTTATCGGAACGTGTCTTTAGTGCCGCAGGTGGTGTACTAACAGACCGTCGCATGCGACTATCCTCCGATAACGTTGACCGGCTTACTTTCCTGAAAATGAACCAGGCCTGGATCTCGCAGGAATTTGCCACTCCTCTGCCTGATTAAGTAATTGGGTGTCATCCAGGTCTCCTGCTGTGTTCATCTTTCTACCACCTGATCTGCTATTCCTGGGCTCCAACACCGCCAGTTGCGGCTCAGAAGTGCAGGCTGCACAGTAAAAACATACGACCCAGTGTTATTGGGTTTCAGTAACGTCAGCTGATCCCCAGCTGTGTAGCCGGCAATGTGTCCTGCGACCGCCACGCTGGCACAACAACCTAAATGTAAGGGAACCTGTCCCCCCCCCCGTCGTTTGTTACTGAAAGAGCAATAATGCTGCACAAGGAAAAGGTAGCTCTTTTAGTTTAGCTCCTTGCACACGCAGAACTTAACACTTATAAAATGTGTTCACTGATACCGTTATACCGTCCCGGAGCTGGGACTTTCCTTCGTAATGTGACGCAGCACAGCCGTCATTCCTACCCCCTAGGTGCCATGCGCTGCCTCATCAGCGTTGTTTTAAGCTGTCACGGAGCCTGCGCTGTTCTGTTATCCCTTGGCCATGCCCTATTTGCGCTGCCTGTCTTCTGACATAATTTGGTGTCAGGCTGGCTGCGCCTGTGCGGCCGCGCTGCCCGAGATCCCGCCTCGCAGTGTCTTCTGATTGAATCACACTGCAGGCCTGGGATCCATGGGCATGCGCAGTGCATATCTTCCCCTCGGCTCTCGCTCATCTCCCTCCGCCTTCTTTAGACTGTGCGCCGTCAGCTGATCCCTAATAGCATGCCACGGCCGTGACACCGCACAGTCTGAAGAAGAGGGAAGGAGGGGAGTGAGAGTCGAGGATATGCACTGTGCATGCCCATGGATCCAAGGCCCTCAGTGGGATTACGTTAGACGACACTGCGAGGTGGGATCTGGAGCAGCGTGGACGCACAGGCACTGACAGCCTGACACCAAATTATGTCAGAAGACAGGCAGCGCTAATTGGGCATGGCCAAGGGATAACAGAACAGCGCAGGCTCCGTGACAGCTTAAAACAACGCTGAGGAGGCAGCGCATGGCACCAAGGGGATAGGAATGACAGCTGTGCTGTGTCCCATTACGAAGGAAATTCGCACCTCCGGGACGGTTTAACGGTATAAGGGGACACATTTTTAGTGTTTACTTCTGTGTTTGCAAGGAGCATAATTAAAAGAGCAACCTTTTCCTTTTGCATCCTTAGTGCTGCACAAGATGGCTCTTTCAGCTACAAACGTCTTGGGGGGGGGTTAAAGGTTCCCTTTCAACTTGCTCCAATCAGGCTTCGGCCTACACTCTGTTCCTCTGCTCCTCCTGCTGTCCCTGGGCTCTAACACCGCCAGTTGGTGCCTGGAAGTGCTGTCTGCACAGTCAACAGTCGCTCCTCTGTTATTGGGGTTCAGTAACGTCAGCTGATCCCCAGCTGTGTGTGCGGCAATACCTCCAATCTGCTCCTCCTGCTGTCCCTGGGCTCTAACACCGCCAGTTGGTGCCTGGAAGTGCTGTCTGCACAGTCAACAGTCGCTCCTCTGTTATTGGGGTTCAGTAACGTTAGCTGATCCCCAGCTGTGTGTGCGGCAATACCTCCAATCTGCTCCTCCTGCTGTCCCTGGGCTCTAACACCGCCAGTTGGTGCCTGGAAGTGCTGTCTGCACAGTCAACAGTCGCTCCTCTGTTATTGGGGTTCTGTAACGTCAGCTGATCCCCAGCTGTGTGTGCGGCAATACCTCCAATCTGCTCCTCCTGCTGTCCCTGGGCTCTAACACCGCCAGTTGGTGCCTGGAAGTGCTGTCTGCACAGTCAACAGTCGCTCCTCTGTTATTGGGGTTTAGTAACGTCAGCTGATCCCCAGCTGTGTATCCGGCAACGTGTCATGCGACCGCCACGCTGGCACAACTAAAATGTAAGGGGACCTGTCCCCCCCCCCCCCCTAGGCGTTTGTTACTGAAAGAGCCACCTTGTGCAGCACTAATACTGCACAAGGAAAAGGTCGCTCTTGAAATTATGCTCCTTGCAAACACTGAACTACACACTCATGTAATGTGTCCCCTCACACCGTCCAACCGTCCCGGAGGTGGGACTTTCCTTTGTAATGTGACGCAGCACAGCCGTCATTGCTACCCCCTTGGCACCGTGCGCTGCCTCCTTAGCGTTGTTTGATTCCGTCATGGACCCTGCGCTGTTATGTTATCCCTTGGCCATGCACAGTTTGCGCTGCCCGTCCTCTGACATCATTTGTTGTCGTCCTGGCTGCGCCTGTGCGTCCACGCTGCCCGAAATCCCACCTCGCAGTGTCATCTAATGTGATCCCACAGTGGGCCTGGTATCCATGGCCATGCGCAGAGCATATACTGGCCTCTCACTCCCCTTCTTCACGCTTCTTCAGACTAGGCGGCGTCAGCTGATCCCTAATAGCATGCCACGGCCGTGACGCCGCACAGTCTGAAGAAGCAGGAAGGAGGTGAGTGAGAGGCGATGATATGCACTGCGCATGCCCATGGAACCCTGGCCCGCAGTGGGATTACATTAGATGACACTGCGAGGTTGGATCTCGGGCAGCTTGGATGCACAGGCACTGCCAGCCTGACACCTAAATGATGTCAGAAGATGGGCACCGCTAACTGTGCATGGCCAAGGGATAACATTACAGCGCGGGCTCCGTGACAGAACCAAACAACGTTGAGGAGGTGGCGCACGGCACCAAGGGGGTTGGAATGACGGCTGTGCTGTGTCACATTACAAAGGAAAGTCCCACTTCCGGGACGGTTTGACGGTGTGAGGGGACACATTATATGAGTGTGTACTTCAGCGTTTGCAAGGAGCATAATTTTCGGAGCCACCATTTTCCATGTGCAGTATTACTGCTGTACAAGATGGCTATTCAGCAACAAATGCCTTGGGGGGGGGGTTAAAGGTTCCCTTTCAACTTGCTCCACTGCAGGCTTCGGCCTACACTCTGCTCCTCTTTGATTCCCTGGGTTTCAACACTGTCAGTTGCCACCTGGAAGTGTTGTCTACACAGAAAAAACACTAGCTGATGTGTCAGTGGGGTTCAGCACCGCCAGCTGTTCCCCTGCTGTGTAGTCGGCAACGTGTCCAGCACAAGCCACGCTGGCACAACAGAACAAAAGCTGCCACCAGTGCAGGCTTCGGCCTACACTCTGCTCCTCTCCTCCTGCTGCTGCCCATGGGCTCAAACACCGCTAGTTTTGGCCCGGAAGTGCTAGCTGCACAGAGAAAAACACCAGCCAATGTGTTAGTGGGGTTCAGCAACGCCAGCTGTTCCCCTGCTGTGTAGCTGGCAACGTGACCTGCAAACGCCACGCAGGCACATGAACTGAAATTAAAGGGACCCTGCCACCCACCCCAACGTGTTTCTATGTATAACAGCTATCTTGTACAGCAGTAATGCTGCATTTGTACAAGGTGGCTGACTTTTTCTCCATGCCAACGTGGAACTCAACACGTACAAAATGTGTCTCATTGAGACCATTCCACTGTCCCTGAAGTGTGACTTTCCTTTCTAATGACACGCACCACCCCCCTTGGAAGCGCTGCCCGTCTTCTGACATCATTGTTTGGCTGCCTGTGCCTGGGCGTCCGCCCTGCCCGACACAACCCCCCTCATTGTCTCATTTATTTTGGCTGTGAGGGTGTGATTGATGGGCATGTGCAGTGCATATGTTCGCCTGTCTTAACTCATCTCCTTCCGCCTTCTTCAGACTGTGCGGCCTCATGGCCGTGGTAGGCGATAAGGGATCAGCTGAGGCCGCCCAGTCTGAAGCAGGTGTAAGGACATGTGTGAGCGGCAAACATATTTACTGCACAAGGCCACGAATCCCAGCCACGCAGTGTGATTTGTTGAAAAAACACTGCGGGTCTGGGATTCATGGCCATTGCTAACCGCACCGGCCAACATGAAATGAGGTGAGAAGACAGGCAGCGCTCACAGCGCATGGCCAAGGGATCACAATAGCGCAGACTCCTGTACAGCAAATAACAATGCTCAGGAGGCTGCGCCCAGCACCAAGGCGTTATTTATGTGCACCTGTGCTGCGTCTCCTTAAAAAGACAAGTCACGCCTCCAATACAGAACTGAACTACTGTTCAATGGGCTAAATTGTGTACGTCTTTCATTCTGCGTGTGCAATGAGCAAAACTTAAAGAGCAACCTTTAACTTGTGGAGCTTTACTGCTGCACAAGGTGTGGCTCTTCAACATTGTAACACCTGAGGGTGGGTTAAAGGTTACCTTTGAAATAGGTTCAAGTAGGCTTCCGCCTACACTCTGCTCCTCCTGCAGACCCTGGGCTCTAACTACGCCAGTTGGGGCCCGGAAGTGCTGGCTGCACAGAGAAAAACACCCACCATTGTGTTAGTGGGGTTCAGCACCGCCAGCTGTTCCCCTGCTGTGTAGCCGGCATCGTGTCCAGCACAAGCCACGCTGGCACTACAGACCAAAAGCTGCCACCAGTGCAGGCTTCGGCCTACACTCTGCTCCTCTCCTCCTCCTGCTGACCCTGGGCTATAACACCGCCAGTTGTAGCCTGGAAGTGCTAGCTGCACAGAGAAAAACACCCGCCAATGTGTTAGTTGGGTTCAGCAGCGCCAGCTGTTCCCCTGCTGTGTAGCCGGCATCGTGTCCAGCACAAGCCACGCTGGCACTACAGACCAAAAGCTGCCACCAGTGCAGGCTTCGGCCTACACTCTGCTCCTCTCCTCCTCCTGCTGACCCTGGGCTATAATAACGCCAGTTGTAGCCTGGAAGTGCTAGCTGCAGAGAAAAAACCACCCGCCAATGTGTTAGTGGGGTTCAGCAATGCCAGCTGTTCCCCTGCTGTGTAGCTGGCAACGTGTCCTGCAAACGCCATGCAGGCACCTGAACTGAAATTAAATGGAACCTGGCCCCACCCCCCCAGGTGTTTCTATGTATAACAGCCACCTAGTACAGCAGTACTGCTGCATTTGTACAAGGTGGCTGATTTTTTCTCCTTGCCCACGTTTAATTAAACACGTACTAAATGTGTCTCATTGAGACCATTCCACTGTCCCTGAGGTGTGACTTTCCTTTCTAATGATACGCAGCACCACCCTTGGTAGCGCTTCCCGTCTTTTGACATCATTGGTTAGCTGGCTGCGCCTGTGCGTCTGCCCTGCTCGAAACAACGCCCCTCGTTGTCTTATTTTTTTGGACAGCGAGGATGTGATTGATGGGCATGTGCAGTGCATATGTTCGCCTGTCTTAACTCATCTCCTTCAGCCTTCTTCAGACTGGGCGGCCTCATGCCCGTGGTAGGCGATAAGGGATCAGCTGAGGCCGCCCAGTCTGAAGCAGGTGTAAGGACATGTGTGAGCGGCAAACATATTTACTGCACAAGGCCATGAATACCAGCCACGCAGTGTGATTTGTTGAAAACCCACTGCGGGCCTGGGATTCATGGCCATTGCTAACCGCACCGGCCAACATGAAATGAGGTCAGAAGACAGGCAGTGCTCACAGCGCATGGCCAAGGGATCAAAATAGCGCAGTTTCCTGTACAGCAAATAACAACGCTCAGGAATCAGCGCCCAGCACCTAGGTGTAAATTTTGACACCTGTGCTGCGTCTCCTTAAAAAGACAAGTCACGCCTCCACTACTGTTTGACAGTATAATGGGCTAAATAGTGTACGTGTTTTATTCAGCGTGTGCAAGGAGCAAAATTAATAGAGCAACCTTTGACTTGTGCAGCATTAATGCTGCACAAGGTGTGGCTCTTGTACCTTGCAACACCTGAGGGGGGGTTAAAGGTAACTTTTGAAATTGGTTCAACTAGGCTTCGGCCTACACTCGGCTCCTCTCCTCCTCCTGCTGACCCTGGGCTATAACACCGCCAGTTGTAGCCTGAAAGTGCTAGCTGCACAGAGAAAAACACCAGCCAATGTGTTAGTGGGGTTCAGCACCGCCAGCTGTTCCCCTGCTGTGTAGCCGACATCGTGTCCAGCACAAGCCACGCTGGCACAACAGACCAAAAGCTGCCACCAGTGCAGGCTTTGGCCTACACTTTGCTCCTCTCCTCCTCCTGCTGACCCTGGGCTCTAACACCGCCAGTTTTTGCCCGGACGTGCTAGCTGCACAGAGAAAAACACCAGTCAATGTGTCAGTGGGGTTCAGCACCGCCAGCTGTTCCCCTGCTGTGTAGCTGGCAACGTGTCCTGCAAACGCCATGCAGGCACCTGAACTGAAATTAAAGGGAACCAGCCCCACCCCCCCAGGTGTTTCTATGTATAACAGCCACCTTGTACAGCAGTACTGCTGCATTTGTACAAGGTGTCTGACTTTTTCTCCTTGCCCACGTTTAATTAAGCACGTACTAAATTTGTGTCATTGAGACCATTCCACTGTCCCTGAGGTGTGACTTTCCTTTCTAATGATACGCAGCACCACCCTTGGTAGCGCTTCCCGTCTTTTGACATCATTGGTTAGCTGGCTGCGCCTGTGCGTCTGCCCTGCTCGAAACAACGCCCCTCGGTGTCTTATTTTGTTGGACAGCGAGGGTGTGATTGATGGGCATGTGCAGTGCATATGTTTGCCTGTGTTCAGTCATCTCCTTCCGCCTTCTTCAGACTGGGTGGCCTCATGGCCGCGGCATGCGATAAAGGATCAGATGAGGCCGACCAGTCTGAAGCAGGAGTAAGGACATGTGTGAGCGGCAAACATATTTACTGCACAAGGCCACGAATACCAGCCACGCAGTGTGATTTGTTGAAAACCCACTGCGGGCCTGGGATTCATGGCCATTGCTAACCGCACCAGCCAACATGAAATGAGGTCAGAAGACAGGCAGCGCTCACAGCGCATGGCCAAGGGATCAAAATAGCGCAGTTTCCTGTACAGCAAATAACAACGCTCAGGAATCAGCGCCCAGCACCTAGGTGTAAATTTTGACACCTGTGCTGCGTCTCCTTAAAAAGTCAAGTCACGCCTCCACTACTGTTTGACAGTATAATGGGCAAAATAGTGTACGTGTTTTATTCAGCGTGTGCAAGGAGCAAAATTAATAGAGCAACCTTTGACTTGTGCAGCATTAATGCTGCACAAGGTGTGGCTCTTGTACCTTGCAACACCTGAGGGGGGGTTAAAGGTAACTTTTGAAATTGGTTCAACTAGGCTTCGGCCTACACTCGGCTCCTCTCCTCCTCCTGCTGACCCTGGGCTATAACACCGCCAATTGTAGCCTGAAAGTGCTAGCTGCACAGAGAAAAACACCAGCCAATGTGTTAGTGGGGTTCAGCACCGCCAGCTGTTCCCCTGCTGTGTAGCCGGCATCGTGTCCAGCACAAGCCACGCTGGCACAACAGACCAAAAGCTGCCACCAGTGCAGGCTTCGGCCTACACTCTGCTCCTCTCCTCCTCCTGCTGCCCCTGGGCTCAAACACCGATAGTTTTTGCCCGGAAGTGCTAGCTGCACAGAGAACAACACCAGCCAATGTGTTAGTGGGTTTCAGCAACGCCAGCTGTTCCCCTGCTGTGTAGCCGGCATCGTGTCCAGCACAAGCCACGCTGGCACAACAGACCAAAAGCTGCCACCAGTGCAGGCTTCGGCCTACACTTTGCTCCTCTCCTCCTCCTGCTGACCCTGGGCTCTAACACCGCCAGTTTTTGCCCGGACGTGCTAGCTGCACAGAGAAAAACACCAGTCAATGTGTCAGTGGGGTTCAGCACCGCCAGCTGTTCCCCTGCTGTGTAGCTGGCAACGTGTCCTGCAAACGCCATGCAGGCACCTGAACTGAAATTAAAGGGAACCAGCCCCCACCCCCCCAGGTGTTTCTATGTATAACAGCCACCTTGTACAGCTGTACTGCTGCATTTGTACAAGGTGTCTGACTTT
The DNA here is from genome assembly GCF_032444005.1 of Ranitomeya imitator. Lineage (NCBI taxonomy): Eukaryota > Metazoa > Chordata > Amphibia > Anura > Dendrobatidae > Ranitomeya > Ranitomeya imitator. The sequence continues at coordinate 238,358,333 of NC_091284.1, forward strand.
TTCTCCTTGCCCACGTTTAATTAAACACGTACTAAATGTGTCTCATTGAGACCATTCCACTGTCCCTGAGGTGTGACTTTCCTTTCTAATGATACGCAGCACCACCCTTGGTAGTGCTTCCCGTCTTTTGACATCATTGGTTAGCTGGCTGCGAATGTGCGTCTGCCCTGCTCGAAACAACGCCCCTGGGTGTCTTATTTTGTTGGACAGCGAGGGTGTGATTGATGGGCATGTGCAGTGCATATGTTTGCCTGTGTTCACTCATCTCCTTCCGCCTTCTTCAGACTGGGTTGCCTCATGGCCGCGGCATACGATAAGGGATCAGATGAGGCCGCCCAGTCTGAAGCAGGTGAGAGGACATGAGTGAGCGGCAAACATATTTACTGCACAAGGCCACGAATACCAGCCACGCAGTGTGTTTTTTTGAAAACACACTGTGGGTCTGGGATTCATGTCCATCGCTAACCGCAACGGCCGACATGAAATGAGGTCAGAAGACAGGAAGCGCTCACAGCGCATGGCCAAGGGATAACAATAGCGCAGTCTCCTGTACAGCAAATAACAACGCTCAGGAAGCTGCGCCCATGCACCAAGGTGTTATTTTGGACACCTGTGCTGCGTCTCCTTAAAAAGACAAGTCACGCCTCCACTACTGTTTGACAGTATAATGGGCTAAATAGTGTACGTGTTTTATTCAGCTTGTGCAAGGAGCAAAATTAATAGAGCAACCTTTTACTTGTGCAGCATTAATGCTGCACAAGGTGTGGCTCTTGTACCTTGCTACACCTGAGGGGGGGTTAAAGGTTACCTTTAAAATTGGTTCAACTAGGCTTCGGCCTACACTCTGCTCCTCTCCTCCTCCTGCTGACCCTGGGCTCTAACACCGCTAGTTTTTGCCCGGAAGTGCTAGCTGCACAGAGAAAAACACCCGCCATTGTGTTAGTTTGGTTCAGCACCGCCAGCTGTTCCCCTGCTGTGTAGCCGGCATCGTGTCCAGCACAAGCCACGCTGGCACAACAGACCAAAAGCTGCCACCAGTGCAGGCCTCGGCCTACACTTTGCTCCTCTCCTCCTCCTGCTGACCCTGGGCTCTAACACCGCCAGTTTTTGCCCAGACATGCTAGCTGCACAGAGAAGAACACCAGCCAATGTGTTAGTGGGGTTCAGCACCGCCAGCTGTTCCCCTGCTGTGCAGCCGGCAACGTGACCTGCAAACGCCACACAGGCACATGAACTGAAATTGAAGGGAGCCTGCCCCCCACCCCCAGGTGTTTCTATGTATAACATCCACCTTGTACAGCAGTAATGCTGCATTTGTACAAGGTGGCTGACTTTTTCTACTTGCCCACGTGGAACTCAACACGTACAAAATGTGTCTCATTGAGACCATTCCACTGTCCCTGAGGTGTGACTTTCCTTTCTAATGATACGCAGCACCACCCTTGGTAGCGCTTCCCGTCTTCTGACATCATTGGTTGGCTGGCTGCGCCTGTGCGTCCGCCCTGCCTTAAACAATGCTCCTCGTTGTCTTACTTATTTTGACTGCGAAGGTGTGATTGATGGGTACGAGCAGTGCATATCTTCGCCTGTCTTAACTCATCTCCTTCCGCCTTCTTCAGACTGTGCGGCCTCATGGCCGCAGCATGCGAGAAGGGATCAGCTGTGGCCGCCCAGTCTGATGCAGGTGTAAGGACATGAGTGACAGGCGAAAAAATTTACTGCGCAAGGTCACGAATCCCAGCCCCCTGGTGTGACTTAAACAAAAGACACTGCGTGTCTGGGTTTCATGGCCATCGCTAACCGCACCGGCCAACATGAAATGAGGTCAGAAGACAGGCAGCGATCACAGCGCATGGCCAAGGGATAACAAGAGCGCAGACTCCTGTACAGCAAATAACAACGCTCAGGAATCTGCACCCAGCACCTAGGTGTAAATTTGGACACCTGTGCTGCGTCTCCTTAAAAAGACAAGTCACGGCTCCACTACTCTTTGACAGTATAATGGGCTAAATAGTGTACGTGTTTTATTCAGCGTGTGCAAGGAGCAAAATTAATAGAGCAACCTTTTACTTGTGCAGCATTACTGCTGCACAATGTGTGGCTCTTGTACCTTGCAACACCTGAGGGGGGGGTTAAAGGTAACTTTTGAAATTGGTTCAACTAGGCTTCGGCCTACACTCGGCTCCTCTCCTCCTCCTGCTGACCCTGGGCTATAACACCGCCAGTTGTAGCCTGAAAGTGCTAGCTGCACAGAGAAAAACACCAGCCAATGTGTTAGTGGGGTTCAGCACCGCCAGCTGTTCCCCTGCTGTGTAGCCGGCATCGTGTCCAGCACAAGCCACGCTGGCACAACAGACCAAAAGCTGCCACCAGTGCAGGCTTCGGCCTACACTTTGCTCCTCTCCTCCTCCTGTTGACCCTGGGCTCTAACACCACCAGTTTTTGCCCGGACGTGCTAGCTGCACAGAGAAAAACACCAATGTGTCAGTGGGGTTCAGCACCGCCAGCTGTTCCCCTGCTGTGTAGCTGGCAACGTGTCCTGCAAACGCCATGCAGGCACCTGAACTGAAATTAAAGGGAACCAGCCCCCACCCCCCAGGTGTTTCTATGTATAACAGCCACCTTGTACAGCAGTACTGCTGCATTTGTACAAGGTGTCTGACTTTTTCTCCTTGCCCACGTTTAATTAAACACGTACTAAATGTGTCTCATTGAGACCATTCCACTGTCCCTGAGGTGTGACTTTCCTTTCTAATGATACGCAGCACCACCCTTGGTAGCGCTTCCCGTCTTTTGACATCATTGGTTAGCTGGCTGCGCCTGTGCGTCTGCCCTGCTCGAAACAACGCCCCTCGGTGTCTTATTTTGTTGGACAGCGAGGGTGTGATTGATGGGCATGTGCAGTGCATATGTTCGCCTGTGTTCACTCATCTCCTTCCGCCTTCTTCAGACTGGGCGGCCTCATGGCCGTGGTAGGCGATAAGGGATCAGCTGAGGCCGCCCAGTCTGAAGCAGGTGTAAGGACATGTGTGAGCGGCAAACATATTTACTGCACAAGGCCACGAATACCAGCCACGCAGTGTGATTTGTTGAAAACCCACTGCGGGCCTGGGATTCATGGCCATTGCTAAACGCACCGGCCAACATGAAATGAGGTCAGAAGACAGGCAGCGCTCACAGCGCATGGCCAAGGGATCAAAATAGCGCAGTTTCCTGTACAGCAAATAACAACGCTTAGGAATCAGCGCCCAGCACCTAGGTGTAAATTTTGACACCTGTGCTGCGTCTCCTTAAAAAGACAAGTCACGCCTCCACTACTGTTTGACAGTATAATGGGCTAAATAGTGTACGTGTTTTATTCAGCGTGTGCAAGGAGCAAAATTAATAGAGCAACCTTTGACTTGTGCAGCATTAATGCTGCACAAGGTTTGGCTCCTGTACCTTGCAACACCTGAGGGGGGATTAAAGGTAACTTTTGAAATTGGTTCAACTAGGCTTCGGCCTAAACTCGGCTCCTCTCCTCCTCCTGCTGACCCTGGGCTATAACACCGCCAGTTGTAGCCTGAAAGTGCTAGCTGCACAGAGAAAAACACCAGCCAATGTGTTAGTGGGGTTCAGCACCGCTAGCTGTTCCCCTGCTGTGTAGCCGGCATCGTGTCCAGCACAAGCCACGCTGGCACAACAGACCAAAAGCTGCCACCAGTGCAGGCTTCGGCCTACACTCTGCTCCTCTCCTGCTCCTGCTGCCCCTGGGCTCAAACACCAATAGTTTTTGCCCGGAAGTGCTAGCTGCACAGAGAACAACACCAGCCAATGTGTTAGTGGGTTTCAGCAACGCCAGCTGTTCCCCTGCTGTGTAGCCGGCATCGTGTCCAGCACAAGCCACGCTGGCACAACAGACCAAAAGCTGCCACCAGTGCAGGCTTCGGCCTACACTTTGCTCCTCTCCTCCTCCTGCTGACCCTGGGCTCTAACACCGCCAGTTTTTGCCCGGACGTGCTAGCTGCACAGAGAAAAACACCAGTCAATGTGTCAGTGGGGTTCAGCACCGCCAGCTGTTCCCCTGCTGTGTAGCTGGCAACGTGTCCTGCAAACGCCACGCAGGCACCTGAACTGAAATTAAAGGGAACCAGCCCCCACCCCCCCAGGTGTTTCTATGTATAACAGCCACCTTGTACAGCAGTACTGCTGCATTTGTACAAGGTGTCTGACTTTTTCTCCTTGCCCACGTTTAATTAAACACGTACTAAATGTGTCTCATTGAGACCAATCCACTGTCCCTGAGGTGTGACTTTCCTTTTTAATGACACGCATCACCCCCATTGTTAGTGCTGCCCATCTTCTGACATCATTGGTTGGCTGGCTGTGCCTGTGCGTCCGCCCTGCCCGACACAACGCCCCTCGTTGTCTCATATATTATGACTGCGAGGGTGTGATTGATGGGCACGAGCAGTGCATATCTTCGCCTGTCTTCACTCCCCTCCTTCCGCCTTCTTCAGACTGTGCGGCCTCATGGCCGCGGCATGCGAGAAGGGATCAGCAGAGGCCGCCCAGTCTGAAGCAGTTGTAAGGACGTGTGTGAGCGGCCAAAATATTTATTACTCAAGGCCACGAATCCCAGCACCGCACTGTGACTTTATGAAAAGGCACTGTGGGTCTGGGATTTATGGCCATCGTTAACCGCACCGGCCAACATGAAATGAGGTCATAAGACGGGCAGCGCTAACAGGGCATTGGCAAGGGATAACACAAGAGCGCAGACTCCTGTACAGCAAATAACAACGCTCAGGAAGCTGCGCCAAGCACCAAGGCGTTATTTGGGACACCTGTGCTGCGTCTCCTTAAAAAGCCAAGTCACGCATCCACTACAGTTTGACTGTAGAATGGGCTAAATTGTGTACGTCTTTCATTCATCGTGTGCAAGTAGACAAATTAATAGAGCAACCTTTCACTTGTGCAGCATTAATACTGCTCAAGGTGTGTCTCTTGTACTTTGTAACACCTGAGGGGGGTTAAAGGTTTCCTTTGAAATTGGTTCAACTAGGCTTCAGCCTACACTCTGCTCCTCTCCTCCTCCTCCTGCTTCACCACGGGCTCTAACATCGCTAGTTTTTGCCCGCAAGTGCTAGCTGCACAGAGAAAAACACCCGCCATTGTGTTAGTGGGGTTCAGCAACGCCAGCTGTTCCCCCACTGTGTAGCCGGCAAAGTGTCCTGCAAACGCAACGCAGACACAAAGCTGCCTCCAGTGCAGGCTTCGGCCTACACTCTGCTCCCCCTGCTTACCCTTTGCTCCAACACCGCTAGTTGGGGCTCTAGGAAGACAATCTTTAATAGGCAACGCATCTGGGTTCCAGCACCGCCAGCTGGTTCTCGGCAGTGTTTTTGTCACAGGTACTCCCTCGTGCCAAACCTGGTTTCAGCACCGTCAGCTGTTTCCGGGTTGTGTCAAGCTCGCTGAGACACCTATGCGTTGCCCCGTCGTGTTGCGGTTGAGTTAGCCAACTCCAGGGTGCCTCCAGTTTAGGAGCTTCCTATGTGGGCTGCATGAATTGGTAGTCAAGGCTGGTTCTGTAGTGCCAGTAGGCCCAGCTCCCCCTGTAGGACTGTTGGGGTTCGGTAACTGCGGCTGCCTCGCGGCCTAGCTTTTCTCTCCTCTCCTGTGGGCCTTCGGGTCCACCACCTGGTTCCAGCACCGTCAGCTGGTTCCGGGCCGAGCTTTTGGCTTAGGTGCCTCCTCCTGGGTATCCGAGTTCCGCCAATGCCAGGCGGTCCTTGGTAGTGCTTTTAAGCGCGGGCACCTACAGCTTAGTAACCGGGTTCCAGCACCGTCAGCTGGTCCTCGGTCGTGCCATTGGCTCTTGCACACTGGGGCAACGCATCTGGGTTCCAGCACCGCCAGCTGGTTCTCGGCAGTGTTTTTGTCACAGGTACTACCTCGTGCCCAGCCTGGTTCCAGCACCGTCAGCTGTTTCCGGGTACTGTCAAACTCACTGAGACACCTATGCGTTGCCCCGTCGTGTTGCGGTCGAGTTAGCCAACTCCAGGGTGCCTCCAGTTTAGGAGCTTCCTATGTGGGCTGCATGAATTGGTAGTCAAGGCTGGTTCTGTAATGCCAGTAGGCCCAGCTCCCCCTGTAGGACTGTTGGGGTTCGGTAACTGCGGCTGCCTCGCGGCCTAGCTGTTCTCTCCTCTCCTGTGGACCTTCGGGTCCACCACCTGGTTCCAGCACCGTCAGCTGGTTCCGGGCCGAGCCTTTGGCTTAGGTGCCTCCTCCTGGGTATCCGAGTTCCGCCAACGTCAGGCGGCCTTGGTAGTGCTTTTAAGCGCGGGCACCTACAGCTTAGTAACCGGGTTCCAGCACCGTCAGCTGGTCCTCGGTCGTGCCATTGGCTCTTGCACACTGGGGCAACGCATCTGGGTTCCAGCACCGCCAGCTGGTTCTCGGCAGTGTTTTTGTCACGGGTGCTCCCTCGTGCCCAGCCTGGTTCCAGCACTGTCAGCTGTTTCCGGGTTGTGTCAAGCTCGCTGAGACACCTATGCGTTGCCCCGTCGTGTTGCGGTTGAGTTAGCCAATCCAGGGTGCCTCCAGTTTAGGAGCTTCCTATGTGGGCTGCATGAATTCTTAGTCAAGGCTGGTTCTGTAGTGCCAGTAGGCCCAGCTCCCCCTGTAGGACTGTTGGGGTTCGGTAACTGCGGCTGCCTCGCGGCCTAGCTGTTCTCTCCTCTCCTGTGGACCTTCGGGTCCACCACCTGGTTCCAGCACCGTCAGCTGGTTCCGGGCCGAGCTTTTGGCTTAGGTGCCTCCTCCTGGGTATCCGAGTTCCGCCAATGCCAGGCGGTCCTTGGTAGTGCTTTGAAGCGCGGGCACCTACAGCTTAGTAACTGGGTTCCAGCACCGTCAGCTGGTCCTCGGTCGTGCCATTGGCTCTTGCACACTGGGGCAACGCATCTGGGTTCCAGCACCGCCAGCTGGTTCTCGGCAGTGTTTTTGTCACGGGTACTCCCTCGTGCCCAGCCTGGTTCCAGCACCGTCAGCTGTTTCCGGGTACTGTCAAATTCACTGAGACACCTATGCGTTGCCCCGTCATGTTGTGGTCGAGTTAGCCAACTCCAGGGTGCCTCCAGTTTAGGAGCTTCCTATGTAGGCTGCATGAATTGGTAGTCAAGGCTGGTTCTGTAGTACCCGTAGGCCCAGCTCCCCCTGTAGGACTGTTGGGGTTCGGTAACTGCGGCTGCCTCGCGGCCTAGCTGTTCTCTCCTCTCCTGTGGACCTTCGGGTCCACCACCTGGTTCCAGCACCGTCAGCTGGTTCCGGGCCGAGCCTTTGGCTTAGGTGCCTCCTCCTGGGTATCCGAGTTCCGCCAACGTCAGGCGGTAATTGGTAGTGCTTTTAAGCGCGGGCACCTACAGCTTAGTAACCGGGTTCCAGCACCGTCAGCTGGTCCTCGGTCGTGCCATTGGCTCTTGCACACTGGGGCAACGCATCTGGGTTCCAGCACCGCCAGCTGGTTCTCGGCAGTGTTTTTGTCACGGGTACTCCCTCGTGCCCAGCCTGGTTCCAGCACCGTCAGCTGTTTCCGGGTACTGTCAAACACACTGAGACACCTATGCGTTGCCCCGTTGTGTTGCGGTTGAGTTAGCCAACTCCAGGGTGCCTCCAGTTTAGGAGCTTCCTATGTGGGCTGCATGAATTGGTAGTCAAGGCTGGTTCTGTAGTGCCAGTAGGCCCAGCTCCCCCTGTAGGACTGTTGGGGTTCGGTAACTGCGGCTGCCTCGCGGCCTAGCTGTTCTCTCCTCTCCTGTGGGCCTTCGGGTCCACCACCTGGTTCCAGCACCGTCAGCTGGTTCCGTGCCGAGCTTTTGGCTTAGGTGCCTCCTCCGGGGTATCCGAATTCCGCCAACGCCAGGTGGTCCTTGGTAGTGCTTTTAAGCGCGGGCACCTACAGCTTAGTAACCGCGTTCCAGCACCGTCAGCTGGTCCTCGGTCGTGCCATTGGCTCTTGCACACTGGGGCAACGCATCTGGGTTCCAGCACCGCCAGCTGGTTCTCGGCAGTGTTTTTGTCACGGGTACTCCCTCGTGCCCAGCCTGGTTCCAGCACCGTCAGCTGTTTCCGGGTACTGTCAAATTCACTGAGACACCTATGCGTTGCCCCGTCGTGTTGCGGTCGAGTTAGCCAACTCCAGGGTGCCTCCAGTTTAGGAGCTTCCTATGTGGGCTGCATGAATTGGTAGTCAAGGCTGGTTCTGTAGTGCCAGTAGGCCCAGCTCCCCCTGTAGGACTGTTGGGGTTCGGTAACTGCGGCTGCCTCGCGGCCTAGCTGTTCTCTCCTCTCCTGTGGACCTTCGGGTCCACCACCTGGTTCCAGCACCGTCAGCTGGTTCCGGGCCGAGCCTTTGGCTTAGGTGCCTCCTCCTGGGTATCCGAGTTCCGCCAACGTCAGGCGGTCCTTGGTAGTGCTTTTAAGCGCAGGCACCTACAGCTTAGTAACCGGGTTCCAGCACCGTCAGCTGGTCCTCGGTCGTGCCATTGGCTCTTGCACACTGGGGCAACGCATCTGGGTTCCAGCACCGCCAGCTGGTTCTCGGCAGTGTTTTTGTCACGGGTACTCCCTCGTGCCCAGCCTGGTTCCAGCACCGTCAGCTGTTTCCGGGTACTGTCAAACTCACTGAGACACCTATGCGTTGCCCCGTTGTGTTGCGGTTGAGTTAGCCAACTCCAGGGTGCCTCCAGTTTAGGAGCTTCCTATGTGGGCTGCATGAATTGGTAGTCAAGGCTGGTTCTGTAGTGCCAGTAGGCCCAGCTCCCCCTGTAGGACTGTTGGGGTTCGGTAACTGCGGCTGCCTCGCGGCCTAGCTGTTCTCTCCTCTCCTGTGGACCTTCGGGTCCACCACCTGGTTCCAGCACCGTCAGCTGGTTCCGGGCCGAGCCTTTGGCTTAGGTGCCTCCTCCTGGGTATCTGAGTTCCGCCAACGTCAGGCGGTCCTTGGTAGTGCTTTTAAGCGCAGGCACCTACAGCTTAGTAACCGGGTTCCAGCACCGTCAGCTGGTCCTCGGTCGTGCCATTGGCTCTTGCACACTGGGGCAACGCATCTGGGTTCCAGCACCGCCAGCTGGTTCTCGGCAGTGTTTTTGTCACAGATACTCCCTCGTGCCAAACCTGGTTTCAGCACCGTCAGCTGCTTCCGGGTTGTGTCAAGCTCGCTGAGATGCCTATGCTTGCCCCGTCGTGTTGCGGTCGGGTTAGCCAACTCCAGGGTGCCTCCAGTTTAGGAGCTTCCTATGTGGGCTGCGTGAATTGGTAGTCAAGGCTGGTTCTGTAGTGCCAGTAGGCCCAGCTCCCTCTGTAGGACTGTTGGGGTTCGGTAACTGCGGCTGCCTCGCGGCCTAGCTGTTCTCTCCTCTCCTGTGGGCCTTCGGGTCCACCACCTGGTTCCAGCACCGTCAGCTGGTTCTCGGCAGTGTCTTTTGCTCTTGTGCCTTCTGCTCCCCATCCTGGTTCCAGTACCGTCAGCTGGTTCCGGGCAGAGCCTTTGGCTTAGGTGCCTCCTTCTGGGTATCCAAGTTCCACCAACGTCAGGTGGTCCTTGGTAGTGCTTTCAGGCAAGGGTACCTCCTGCTTAGTAACCGGGTTCCAGTAACGTCAGCTGGTCCTCGGTAGTTCCATTGGCTCTTGGACCTTCGGCTACCCATCCGGGTTCCAGTACCGTCAGCTGGTTCTCGGCAGTGTCTTTTGCTCTTGTACCTTCTGCTCCCCATCCTGGTTCCAGTACCGTCAGCTGGTTCCGGGCAGAGCCTTTGGCTTAGGTGCCTCCTTCTGGGTATCCGAGTTCCGCCAACGTCAGGCGGTCCTTGGTAGTGCTTTTTAGCACGGGTACCTCCTGCTTAGTAACCGGGTTCCAGTAACGTCAGCTGGTCCTCGGTAGTTCCATAGGCTCTTGTCTTGAACCTTCGGGTAGCCATCCGAGTTCCAGTTCCATCAGCTGGTTCTTGGCATTTTCTCAGCCTTCTTGTACCTTCTGCTACATTTCCAAGTTGAAGACCCTAACGTCGACGACCCGAAAGACCACCCCGATGACGACGACGACGGCGGAGACGACGACGGCGAAGACGACGACGGCGGAGACGACGACACTGGAGACGACGACCCTGGAGACGACGACATGGAAGACCGAGAAGCAGAAGAACAAGAGGCTGCAGAACAAAGAGCAGAAGAACATTAAGCATAACACTTAATATCAGAGCAAAAGATATTACCTAAATTATATGCAGAAGAAGACTAAGCAGTGTATGGGGGTGAGTCCGTTCCTCCTCGTGGTGCCCCTGGATAAAGCCTGATGCTGCAGGCCAAACTGAACGCGGACAAATGTAACTTTTGTGACTGGCAGAACGGAAGGTGTAATCTTCCAACTTTTATAGATAACAACTACGGGAATGCCTGTCACAAATGAGAATATGATGAAGAAGTAGAATAGGAAGAATAATAACAGTTGAATAAAATGAATATGTAGAATAGGAAGAATAATAATAGTTGAATAAAATGAATATGAAGAATGCATTAAAAAAAAAAAGGTAAAGGGTGAAGAAGTTGATGTCAAAGATGCTTGTTCTGCCTTCCTCCACGTAGGATGCTGTGTGGATTCCAACATACGGCTAAACCTTCATCCACATCCCAGTAAACAGACTGTGTTGATGCTTAAGTCTTATTTATTAGGGTGATGATAACCAAAACTATAACGTTGAACAACAATGGTGGACAGTATTCATAGTAGATGATCAAATAGTGAATGATGTTGATGTACAAGGTGGATGTTCAGTGAATAATCATAGTGAATGACTGATCATAGTGGATGACTGGTGAAAAACTGTAAAGAATAACAGCATTTCAGTATATGCACATACAGGGTGCAATCACATAAATAACTGGGACATTACAGCAAGAATTATACAGAGTACATTACACAGTAATTCTAACAGCACTGCCCTATTCTATACAAGAATGCATCTATCTACATGCAGAGTACACCTGAACCTAACTGCAAGCTGCAAAGCACATCTGCCTAACTATATCTGACTATAGGAGCTGCATAAGGCTTAAATACTAACACAAACATAAGATGCATTAAACCTTTATAAACGTACCGAGATCCGTTAGGACAGGGGTAAGAAAGTAAGCGAGACAGGAGCACGTGTGCCTCTCTGCAGATCTCAGGAAAAATGGCTACTGAAGCTTGTCTTCACAAGAAGAATGTGGGCGGAACTAACCCATAAGACATTGCTCTTAGGAGGGAAAGGTTGGTAAACAACATGAAAAGTAGGCAACTGATGACCTCCAGTGGCCACAACTTGAATAACATGATAATTAACTCTTTGCACATTAAGATGGGCAGAACACTCCCCGCTTGGCGTCAACAGATGCCACAATTAGGTTCTTTTGGGGAAAATAATAATACAAGCTCGGTAACGGGTCTGAGGAACAGTTTGTTTTCTCCAAGCTTGCACACTCTGACCTCTACTTTCCGCACTTTCCCATCTTTACTGGGCAGGGTCTTAATGACTAGGCCGAGTGGCCAACTGTCTTTGACGAGTACAACATCGCCAGATTGAATGTTTGAGCAGTCTTTCTGCCACTTTGTCCTGCTTTGCAGAGTGGAGAGATACTGTTTCCTCCATCTATTCCAGAAGACGTTGGACACGCTTTGTACTTGCCTCCATTGTCGTCTGTAGAGGTCTTTGTCATTGAATTCTCTGAGTGGAGCTTTCGGGACACAGGTTTTCTGTGTGAGTAACATTGCAGGAGTAAGGATGGATGGATCTCCAGAATCACTAGAAAGTGCTGTCTTGTAGGACTGGGTTACAAGAAATAGACAAGCTAAAGCTTGAACAAGTGACTTCCAGGTGGAGAACCTGCTGAACCGGTGAGATTCGAGGTGGCAGCTTGAAATCTCTGTATGTAGAGCAGACACTTGAGGTCGGATCTCTTCGTCTGTGTCTGGACCCACTAGTTCGAAAGTTTCAGGCCTGTTGATCTGGGACATCGAACGGTACAAAGAGGTAGGACCTGTGAACCATGAAGTGTCCTTCAGATGACTGGGTGCAACGGATCTAGTCGCGTGGTCCGCAGGATTGTGATGAGTAGGTACGTAGTGCCACTGATTAGGGTCGGTGGATCTTCTTACCCGAAGTACCCGGTTGCTGACGTAGACGTAGAAGCGTCGTGTCTCGTTACAGATGTACCCCAGTACCACCTTGCTATCGGTGTAGAACTCTGCATCCCCGATCTTCAGGCCCATCGCATCCGAGACCAGCTCGGCCAACTCAACTGCGAGGACAGCAGCACAGAGTTCCAGTCTGGGTATCGTGTGTTCACGAAGTGGCGCCAATTTCGTCCGGCTCATAACGAACCCGATATGGCATTGTCCGCTTACGTCTGTGGATTTGAGGTACGCTACTGCTGCAATCGCTTTGACTGATGCATCACAGAAAATACAAAGTGTTTGCGTTTTGACCTCTGTGGATGGCACAGGAGCATACGGTCGTTTCACACGAAGGTTGGTCAGGGCTTCAAGAGACTTCCTCCACTCTGCCCACAGGTCAGCCTTTCCCGCTGGAAGTGGATCATCCCAACCAGTAGTGTCTTGGGTGAAGTCCCTGAGCATCAGCTTTCCTTGGATGGTTACTGGAGCTACGAACCCCAAGGGGTCGTATAAACTATTCACGAAGGAAAGAACTCCTCTGCGCGTGAAGGGTTTCTCATCCTTGCTGATCTGAAAGGTGAAGGTATCTGTCTTCAGGTCCCACAGCAATCCAAGGCTCCGCTGCATAGGAAGGGGGTCGATGCTGAGGTCTAAATCCTTTAGATCGCTGGAATAGTCTTCAGAGGGAAAGGCTTCCATCAACTCTCGGCTGTTGGAAGAAATCTTGTGAATCTGGCGAACTCAGTCGAGGGGTTCAAGAGAGGCCTGGATGTCTTCCTGGAGCAGAACAATATTGTATCATACAATTAGGTTCTGTAGAAGGACGTAGATCTGGGGATTTATTATGATGGAATATAGGCTGAACTGGATGGACAAATGTCTTTTTTCGGCCTTACTAACTATGTTACTATGTTACTATGTTACTATGTAACCTTAGGTTAGACTGAGCGAGCATGTCACGAGTCCTCTTTAGTAGACTGATTGCGGCCTCACTTGTCGGTGTGGACTTCAAACAGTCATCCACGTAAAAATCCTTTTCCACAAAGGACCTGACGTCCGAGCCATACTCTTCTTCACCCTTTTTGGCAGAATGTCGGAGGCCGTAGATTGCGACCGCTGGGGAAGGACTGTTCCCAAAGATGTGTACCCGCATCCGGTACTCGCCGATGTCTTCGTCCGGGTCGTTGTCACGGTACCAGAAGAACCACAGGTAGTTTCTGTGTTCCTCTTTGACGAGAAAACAGTGGAACATCTGTTGTATGTCGGCCATAAATTCCACTGAATCTCTACGGAAACAGAGTAATACTTCCAGAAGTCTGTTGTTGAGGTCTGGGCCCGACAGTAAGACATCATTCAATGACACGTCTTCGCATTTGGCACTTGGGTCGAATACCACTCTAATTTGACCTGGCTTCTTAGGATGGTACACTCCGAAGATGGGCAGGTACCAACACTCCTCTCCGTGTCGAAGTGCAGGTGCAATCTCTGCGTGGTTGTTCTGGAATATCTTTCCCATGAAGGTGAAGAAATGTTCCTTCGTCTCAGGTGACTTCTGAAGCTTGTGTCTTAGGGAGATGAATCTGCTGTAGACCAATTCCTTGTTGTTGGGTAGGCGTCTCCTCTGAGGTCGAAATGGTAGAGGTGCGATCCAACTATTTGCCGTATCCTTGACTATTTGTTCGTCCATGATGTCCAGGAATATCTTGTCTTCTATAGACATCGCTACCTTGTTGTCTTCCTTCGTCCTGTGGAAGACTGTACATCCTATGTGGTCTTGTTCAACTTCACAGGCGTGGTCTTCGTTGATAGGAACTGAGAAGGCAAGGTAGGGGAGTGCTGCTCGGTAGTTCCTTTACCAGCAGACTATTGTGACACGGCTGGAAGAGAGATGGACGTCCATTTTCTAGTGTGCTGGTAAGCATACTGTTGACTGAGACCGGCTTGTGTGCTCCTCCTAGACAGACATCTCCTACAATGACCCATCCAAGGTCTTGCCTCTGCGCGTATGGAGCATTCAGTGAGCCGTTGATATATTCTCTAGTCTTGTGGACTCGTAGAATATCTCTTCCCAGAAGTAAAGCTATTGGCGCTTCTGGTTCCAACTTAGGTATCAGGTGGGCTATACGCTTCAGGTGGGGGTGATACGTTGCCACCTCTGGTGACGGTATCTCAGACCTGTTGTCAGGAATCTGGTTGCACTCCAGGATGGTCGGTAGTGACAGACAGGTCTGGCCATCCATGGACTCCACTTTGTATCTGGTTGTTTTCCTCCCCGCCGTCTCGACGGTACCTGAACATGTCCTAAGGGAGTAGGGAGAACCGGGGCCTACAATGCTGAAGTTGTCAAAGAAGATGGACCTGGCTAAAGACCTATTACTTTGGTCATCTAGGATAGCATATATCTTGAGCGCTTTGTCTCTGTGGCCTGTTGGATAGACTCGTACAAGGCAGATTTTTGAGCAGGATCTTCTTCCCTTGAGTCCCTTACAGATCTCCGTACATTGAGAGGTGACCGCAGGGGTGTCTTCATCGGTGTTCTTCTGTTTCTCATCGTGCTCCTCTGCTTGTGACAACACTCCTGGAGGTGGTCCAGGATGCAAGGCTGTATTGTGATCCGTGCTGCTGCATTCTGCACATTTCACGCTAGCTCCACACTTCCTGGCGAAGTGAGAGGTCGTAGCACAGCATTTGAAGCAGATGTTGTTTTCCTTGAGGAAACCTTTGCGATGCTCTAAAGTCTTCTCCCTGAAGGCTCTGCACTTTAGTAGAGGATGTGGTTTCCTGTGTAGAGGACACTGCTTACTGACATCCTGAGGTTTGCTCTCTTCCGTAGGGGGCTTAGTTGTCTTGTGTGGAGGACCTGTGGAATCAATATCAGTTTTATGGACTGCCACGGGTGTCTTACTGGGTTTGACACCAGGGGTAGTGGAACATGACAGAGTGAAATCAAAACTAGGGTCATTTCTGATCTTGGCTTGCTGGGTGACAAACTCAACAAATACAGTAAAAGGAGGGAATGGTACGTTATGAATTTGTTTATACCGTGAACCATGTATAATCCACCTTTCTTGAAGATTGTAAGGAAGTTTTTGTACTATTGGATTGACACCCCTAGAAGTGTCTAAGAATGCCAATCCAGCCAAGTGACCTTCCTTCTGGGCGACCTGTAACTCTATCAATAAATCACTCAATTCTCTAAGTCTTTGATAACCCTTGGGCCCTATCTTAGGGAAATCATCAATTCTTTTGAATAAAGCATTCTCTATTACTTCTACGGACCCATAGCATTCGTCAAGTCTTTCCCACACTTTACGTAAACCTATGTGTGGGTATTCTATGTTAATGTCTCTTAGTCTTTTAGCATGCTCGACCGATTCAGTTCCAAGCCACTTTCCCAGGAGATCTAACTCCTCACTACTAGAAAGGTCCAGTCCCTGAATGGCGTTCTGGAACGAAGCTCGCCATGACCTGTAGTTTTCGGCTTTGTCAGTGAACTTTACAAGTCCTTTTGTTACCAGTTCTCGGCGGGCAAAGAACTTTGCCAAGTCTATGGTGGCTTGATCAGTGTTGGTACGAGCCGGTATGTTATAGCCATGTCTAGTGTGTGGTGCATCACCATACCTGTGAGACGCTCTTGGCTTCGGACAGTCTGCATAGTACCTTTCTGGTGAAGATGTCTCTTTAAGGTGAGGTGGGAGCTGTACCTTTTTCTCAGTGGAACGATAGCTGTGGCCGACTCCTCTGTGTTGGACGTCTTCTTGTTTGTAGTAGCGAAGTTCGGGGTTAGATCGATGATAATCGGCATAGGCTGATCGTTGTAGTCTGTCGAGGGTGTTGTCCATGCTGGAGTGTCGATGAACGTACTCTGCGACGCGCTGAGCTGGATCTTGCTGCTCTAGATCTGTTCCAAGAACGTTGCTGCGTCTCTCATAATCAGGATCCTTCATGGCTTCCAAGTACTCTGCCTTAGCTATTGCAGCTGCTGCCTCTTTGTCTACCATAAGTCTTTCTAGAGACACTTGCAGGCGCGCACCTTCTGCTTCTTGCTCTGCCCGCAAACGTGCATTTTCTGCTTCATGCTCTGCCCGCAAACGTGCGGTTTCGGCTTGCAGGCGTGCAGTTTGTTCTGCCTGCAAACGCACCTTTTCTGCCTCATGCTCTGCTTGTCTCAGCTTTAGATGCATTTCTTTCTCGGCAAAGGAGGACCTCGCTTTGGCTGCTTCAGCTTCAGCACGAGCGACAGCAGCCAGCTCTGCTAATGATGACCTGCTCGAGCTTGCTCGTGACCTCATCTTGAGTGAGGATGTGCTGTTTCGAGACATTGTGCGCTTAGCTGCGTACTGCTGAGTGTTTTGGCGGGAAACTGAGTCTAGTTGCGGTGAGCTTCCGCGTGTCGGGAATGATGTAGCTTCTCTTGGCGGGCTGCAGTATAGTCCCGCGGCTGTATGGTGGCTGCTGTGATACCCGAATGCGAAGCAGTGTGGGTGTTAGCGGTTCCGTACAGTCTGAACAACTACAGCCTGCGACCGGCTATCAGTTTCGCTGAAGGCAACTAATCTGTTCTTACTTTACAATCACCGCCTGCGACTGGCGGTCTCGTTTTTCACTGTTCTGCCTTCCTCCACGTAGGATGCTGTGTGGATTCCAACATATGGCTAAACCTTCATCCACATCCCAGTAAACAGACTGTGTTGATGCTTAAGTCTTATTTATTAGGGTGATGATAACCAAAACTATAACGTTGAACAACAATGGTGGACAGTATTCATAGTAGATGATCAAATAGTGAATGATGTTGATGTACAAGGTGGATGTTCAGTGAATAATCATAGTGAATGACTGATCATAGTGGATGACTGGTGAAAAACTGTAAAGAATAACAGCATTTCAGTATATGCACATACAGGGTGCAATCACATAAATAACTGGGACATAACAGCAAGAATTATACAGAGTGCATTACACAGTAATTCTAACAGCACTGCCCTATTCTATACAAGAATGCATCTATCTACATGCAGAGTACACCTGAACCTAACTGCAAGCTGCAAAGCACATCTGCCTAACTATATCTGACTATAGGAGCTGCATAAGGCTTAAATACTAACACAAACATAAGATGCATTAAACCTTTATAAACGTACCGAGATCCGTTAGGACAGGGGTAAGAAAGTAAGCGAGACAGGAGCACGTGTGCCTCTCTGCAGATCTCAGGAAAAATGGCTACTGAAGCTTGTCTTCACAAGAAGAATGTGGGCGGAACTAACCCATAAGACATTGCTCTTAGGAGGGAAAGGTTGGTAAACAACATGAAAAGTAGGCAACTGATGACCTCCAGTGGCCACAACTTGAATAACATGATAATTAACTCTTTGCACATTAAGATGGGCAGAACAATGCTGATGATGATGAAGATGAAAGTGTGGGAAAAGTAAAAAAAAAAGAAGGGGAAGGGCGTGGAATAGTGAAACATCAATATCTGACAAAATAAAAAAAAAATTTACATAGTCAATATCTTTGTCACTCCGAACGTCTTTAAAAAAAAACAAAACATGCTATTCTATTTGATTGGGCTAAACCTCTATGACTTTAATGTCTCTGCCACCTCCCCAAATACATCCTGCATTATTCTTAGTTGTTTTCCTTCATGTAGAATGAACCTACAAGGAAAGAAAGGGTTTATTTTAATTCCGATATTTTGGTCCCATTGACTTGCATTGGGATCGGGTATCGATATCGGCGATATCCGATATTTTTTGAATATCGGCCGATCCTATCCGATACTGATACTTTCCGATATCAGAAGGTATCGCTCAACACTACTCACCAACAAATGATGTACCAGCAGTGGTATAACTAGAGTTTAATGGGCCCACTGCAAGATTTGGACAATGGCCTCCCCCCATCCTGATTATATATATATATATATATATATATATATATATATATATATATATATATATATTTATATTATGTCACATAAAATACATAAAAAGTAACATTTCCCACATGTCTACTTTAAATCAGCACAATTTTGGAACCAAAATTTTCTTTGTTAGGTATAAGGAGTTATATGGGTTAAGCGTTGACCAGTGATTTCTAATTTTACAGCACCATTATTTTATTAAGGACCACATCACATTTGAAGTCACTTTGAAGGGTCTATATGATAGAAAATTCCCAAAAATGAAACCATTCTAAAAACTGCACCCCTCAAGGTGCTCAAAACCATATTCAAGAAGATAATTAACCCTTCAGGTGCTTCACAGGAATTTTTGGAATGTTAAAAAAAAAAAAAAATTTTCACAAAAAGTTTACTTAAGATCAAATTTGAATTATTTCACCAAGGGTAACAGGAGAAATTGGACCCCAAAAGTTGTTGTGCAATTTGTCCTGAGTACTCTGATACACCATTTGTGGGGATAAACCACTGTTTGGGCACATGGCAGAGCTCGAAAGGGAAGGAGCATCGTTTGACTTTTCAATGCAAAATTGGCTGGAAGTGAGATTGGATGCCATGTCGCGTTTGGAGAGCACCTGATATGCCCAAACAGTGGAAACCCCCCCACAAGTGACACCATTTTAAAAAGTAGACCCACTAAGGAACGTATCTAGATGGATGGTGAAGACTTTGAACCACCCAAGTGCTTCACAGAAGATTATAATGTAGAGACATAAAAATGAAAAATCATATTTTTTTCAAAAAAATTATCTTTTTGCCCCCAATATTTTATTTTCCCAAGAATAAAAGGAGAAATTGGACTGTAAAAGTGATTGTCCAATTTTTTCTGAGCTCGCTGATAACCCATATGTGGGGGTAAACCACTGTTTGGGCGCACAGCAGAGATCGGAAGGAAAGGAGCACCGTTTGACTTTTTCAACGCAGAACTGGCTGGAATTGAGATTGGATGCCATGTCGCGTTTGGAGAGCCCCTGATGTGTCTAAACAGTTGAAACCCCCCAATTCTAACTCCAGCCCTAACCCCAACACATCCCTAACTCTAATTCCAACCCTAACCATGACCACACCCCTAACCTGAACACACCCCTA
The DNA here is from genome assembly GCF_032444005.1 of Ranitomeya imitator. Classification (NCBI taxonomy): domain Eukaryota; kingdom Metazoa; phylum Chordata; class Amphibia; order Anura; family Dendrobatidae; genus Ranitomeya; species Ranitomeya imitator. The sequence continues at coordinate 238,377,583 of NC_091284.1, forward strand.
ACCCAATCCCAACCCTAACCACAACACTAAGCCAATACACCGCTAACCGCAACACACCCCTTACCCTAATCCCATCCTTAACCATAACCCTAACCACACCCCTAACCACAACACACCCCTAACCCTAATCCCAATCCTAACCATAACCCTAATCACAGGAAAAATCGATCACATCGCGTTGTTCTGAGGGAAGCACAAAAGGAGCCCCCTCCCTGTGTGATGCTTCTCTATACCACCGGAACACTGCGCCCTTGCTTGATCGGAGTGTTCTGGGGTTAAAGTGCCAGGAGGGGTCTTTGACCACTGCTGGCACTTAGTGCGGGGTGTCAGCTATGAGAATCAGCTGACACCCAGCCCCAATAGTCCGCACATCACCCGCATGCGCGGCCAATCGGCTTCAACGTACTATCCCGTCCATGGTCAGACGGGCCCAGCCCACATGGACGGGATAGTACGTCGGATGTCAGAAAAGGGTTAATCACATCTAATCATGGCACTTATTAGTATTCCAAAATCTATTGTTAAAAATGTACTCTTGTTCATGGGAAAACCCCTTTAATTCAGGTTGTGAGTGCAGAGTAGGACGGCTTCTTAAAGAAAAAAATAACTGGTCTGTAAGAGCCAGCATTCTTGTTGGTTAGTATGTGATCAAATACTTATTTCATGCAATAAAATGTAATTTAATTATTCAAAAATCATACAATGTGATTTTTTTGTTTTTATTTTTACATTCTGTCTCTCATAGTTGAAGTGTACCTACGATAAAAATGAGACACCTCTCCATTCTTTGCAGGTGAGAAAACTTTCAAATTGGCAGTGTATCAAGTACTTATTTTCCGACTGCATATATTAGTCCTGGTATACATATATATATATATATATATATATATATAGTGAATGTATAAGGAAATAGAGCGCACTCGCCGATCATCCAGTGCAGGAATTTTTATTCAAACATCGTGCTGTACATCTTCACGACCGGGGGTGCTGTACAGAGAGTGCGGCAAAGCGGGACGACGGCCATTTCACGCCTGGCTGGCGCTTCAACGGGCCAGCCAGGCGTGAAACGGCCGTCGTCCCGCTTTGCCGCACTCTCTGTACAGCACCCCCGGTCGTGAAGATGTACAGCACGATGTTTGAATAAAGATTCCTGCACTGGATGATCGGCGAGTGCGCTCTATTTCCTTATACATTCACTATTTCATATGGACTTTTCTCCAGCGGAGCTACGCACCCAAGATCAGATATCCTGGCCTTACACAGGTGAGCGGTTCCCACTTTGTTCTTCCTGGCAGTGGTGCTGTCTGGCTGTTCCTTTTGCATTTGATATATATATATATATATATATATATATATATGCTCCGTCCAGGTATTTGGGTCCCTCACCCTGGCTCAAATCTTGTATATGTTCCTTATCTTTGGCCAGGGCCGTATTTGCCACTAGGCACTCGAGGGCACGTGCCTAGGGCGGCGCCTATGCGGGGGGCGGCACCAGAGCAAAGTTTTTTTTTTTTTTTTTTAGTCCGGCGGGGTCACCTGGTCCCTGTCTCTAATAATAACCCCCCCCCCCACCGTGGTCGCCCAAGTTGCCCAGACATCATACAGTGTCACTGGTGGTGAGTCATCATCATACTGTACATAAATACTCACCTAGCTAGCTCCAGCGATGCCTGGTCTGGTCTCCGCGTCAGCTCGTCCTGCGTGAGGTGCGGTCAGGTAGTACCGCTGCTCATTAAGTTCATGAATATGCGCATATTCATGAACTTAATGCGCGGTACCACCTGACAGCTCACGCAGGAGGACGAGGGTGCTGCGCCGCCGCCGCCGGGACAGAGGTGGATTCCGCGCGGTGTGGAAAGGAGTCGGACGGACCGACGGTGACTCGGTGAGTATGAATGTCTGATGGGAGGGTGGCGGGGGCTGGGGGACAACCGTGGACGGGGAGCGGAGCAGCGAGCCGAGCCATGATAGGAATGGATGCATGGGACTGGAGTGGAGCGCGGAGCGGCAGGGTCGGGGAGCCTCAGCCGATGAGCCGCCCAGGCCCATGAATGATGGTGACGCTAATGCGGCGCCCGGCGGGCCCATGCATGGATCCTGGGGGCGGCTGGCCAGGGGGGGAGAGGAGGGCGGCGATGAGCCACGCGTACAGGAGGGAGGGGGGGGATGGGAGATGAGCCAGAGAGCCACCCCTGCATACAGGGAGGCCTGGGAGGGGGACAAAACATGAGCCACGCATGGGGGGGATGGGAGATGAGGAGCTCATCTCCCATCCCCCCCCATGCGTGGCTCATGTTTTGTCCCCCTCCCAGGTCTTCCTGTATGCAGGGGTGGCTCTCTGGCTCATCTCCCATCCCCCCCATGCGTGGCTCATGAGCCATGCATACAGGATGGGAGGGGGGTGGGCCATTAAACATTATGCGTGGAGCATCATATGTGGCCATTATACAGTATGGACCATCATGTGTGGCTATTATACAGTATGGACCATGATGTGTGGCTATTATACAGTATGGAGCATCATGTGACTATTATACAGTATGGAGCATCATGTGTGGCCATTATACAGTATGGAGCATCATGTGTGGCCATTATACAGTATGGAGCATCATGTGTGGCCATTATACAGTATGGAGCATCATGTGTGGCTATTATACAGTATGGAGCATCATGTGTGGCTATTATACAGTATCAGTAATAGAATGATAAAGTCCATATATTAATCCTACAATGTCTGCTGGACATGGTATGGGGAGAGTTTATAGTTCAGTTAGTACACAGACACCGATACTTGTTAACCAGTTAATGCTCTCTTGTCCACCACACTGCAGTGTCAAAAGAGGAAGACGGCGAGACAGGCAGCAACATCGCATCAGAGAGCTCTTGACCTCGAAACAGAAGATCCTCAGATCCTGGTATTGTGACATAATATTAAGAAGAATATTTATTCACTGATATTATTCTATTAACTCCACAGCATTTTTCATGCATCAACACTGTCCCCATTGGGGCTCACAATCTAAACATCCTATTAGTTGGTCTTTTGAGTGAGGTAGAAAACCCACACTAACACGGGGAGAACATCGAAACTCTGCAGATGTCATCCTTGTTGGGATTTGAACCCCAGACCCCAGTGCTACAAAGCTGGGGATGGGAGATGAGCAAGAGCCACCCCTGCATACAGGGAGACCTGGGAGGGGGACATCACATGAGCCATGCATGGGGGATGATGGGAGATGAGCCAGAGCCACCCCTGTATACAGGGAGGGGGACATCATGAGCCAGAGCCACCCCTGCATACAGGGAGAGGGACATCATGAGCCACGCATATGGGGGGGGAGATGAGCCATGCATACAGGAGGGGGGGAGAGATGAGCCATGCATGATGGGGGTGGGTAGCCGATGAGCCATGCATGGGGGGGGGAGATGAGCCATGCATACAGGATGGGAGGGGGGTGGGCCATTAAACATTATGCGTGAAGCATCATATGTTGCCATTATACAGTATGGATTCGGAGCATCATGTAGAGCCATTATACAGTATGGAGCATCATGTGTGGCCATTATACAATATGGAGCATCATGTGTGGCCATTATACAGTATGGAGCATTGTGTGGCCATATTTTTTTTTTGTTATAATTATTGTATATGAAACAGTGTGATCAGCAGTGCTAAATGGGTGTGGTTGGGACTTGAATATGGGTGTGACTAGTTGTGAAATGGGTGTGGTCAGAGGCGTGGCCTAAAATTTGCCGCGGCGCACTACGTGTGCCGCAACCTTTATACCTCTTTCCCTTCAAGAGTTGGGCGGTATGGTACCACATTTACCAGATCATGGCAAGTACCACAAATCCCATAGGGGATGAATGAGGCCAAACGCAGTGTTGCCGTAAATGATCCATTACGCTGCAGATGCAAAAAAACTGCCCGATCTGCTGCAAACAACAGCGATTCTTGCCAAAGTCACTGCCGATAGTGTCATACTCACCAATGGGGGAGGCAGCACTAAAAGTGCCTAGGGCAGCAGAAACTCTAAATACGGCCCTGTCTTTGGCCCTATCTTGATATGAACTGCTCAAAAAAATAAAGGGTACATTTAAACAACAGAATATAACTCGAAGTAAATCATACTTCTGTGAAATCAAACTGTCCACTTAGGAAGCAACGCTGTTTGACAATTAATTTCACATGCTGTTGTGCAAATGGAATAGACAACAGATGGAAACTATTGGCAATTATCAAGACACACTCAAAAAGGAGTGGTTCTGCAGGTGGGGACCACAGACCACATCTCAGTACCAATGCTTTCTGGCTGATGTTTTGGTCACTTTTGAATGTTGGTTGTGCTTTCACACTCGTGGTAGCATGATACAGACTCTACAACCCACACAAGTGGCTCAGGTAGTGCAGCTCATCCAGGATGGCACATGAATGCGAGCTGTGGCAAGAAGGTTTGCTGTGTCTGTCAGCGTAGTGTCTAGAGGCACTACCAGGAGACAGGTCAGTACACCAGTAGATGTGGAGGGGGCCATAGGAGGGCAGCAACCCAGCAGCAGGACCCCTACATCAGCCTTTGTGCAAGGAGGAACAGGAGGAGCACTGCAACATCCCTGCAAAATTACCTCCAGCAGGCCACAAATGTGCAAGTGTCTGCACAAACAGTTAGAAACCGACTCCATGAGGATGGTTTGAGTGCCCGACGTCCACAGATGGGGATTGTGCTCACAGCCCAACACCGTGCAGGACACTTGGCACTTGATACAGAACACCAGGATTGGCAAATTCGCCAATGGCGCCCTGTGCTCTTCACAGATGAAAGCAGGTTCACACTGAGCACATGTGACAGACGTGACAGAGTCTGGAGACGCCATGGAGAGCGATCTGCTGCCTGCAACATCCTTCAGCATGACCAATTTGGCAGTGGGTCAGTAATGGTGTGGGATGGCATTTCTTTGGAGGACCACAAAGCCCTCCATGTGCTCGCCAGCGGTAGCCTGACTGTCATTAGGTCCCGAGATGAGATCCTCAGACCCCTTGTGAGACCATATGCTGGTGCGGTTGGCCCTGGGTTCCTTCTAATGCAGGACAATACCAGACCTTATGTGGTTGGAGTGTTTCAGCAGTTCCTGCAAGATGAAGGCATTAGAGCTATGGACTGGCCTGCTCATTCCCCAGACCTGAATCCGACTGAACACATCTGGGACATCATGTATCGCACCATCCACCAACGTCACGTTGCACCACAGACTGTCCAGGAGATGGCGGATGCTTTAGTCCAGGTGTGGGAGGAGATCCCTCAGGATACCATCCGCCGCCTCAACAGGAACATGCCCAGGCATTGTAGGGAGATGATACAGGCACGTGGAGGCCACACACACTACTGAGCATCATTTCCTTGTCTTGAGGCATTTCCACTGAAGTTGGATCAGCCTGTAACTTCATTTTCCACATTGATTTTGAGAATCATTCCAACTCCAGCCCTCCTTGGGATATTGGTTGTGAATTACATTGATCATTTTTAGGTTTTATTGTTCTCAACACATTCCACTATGTAATGAATAAAGATTTATAACTGTAATGTTTAATTCAGTGATATCTAGGATGTTGGATTTTAGTGTTCCCTTTATTTATTTGAGCAGTGTATATATCCCTCTTTCTGGTATTTGTCCCTTATCCTGGGCCCCATTCTGGTTTGCATACGTGGTCAAAATTGTTGGCACCCCTTGTTAAATGACAGAAAAACTCACAATGGTCATAGAAATAACTTGAATCTGACAAAAGTAATAATAAATAAAATATCTATGAAAATGAACAGATGAAAGACAGACATTGCTTTTCAACCATGCTTCCACAGAATTAAAACAAAATAAAACTCCTGAACTAGGCCTGTACAGAAATGATGGTAACCTTAAGTTAATATTTTTCTGCAAAACTTTTTGAGACAATGACTGCAATCAAACGATTGCTGTAACTGTCAATGAGATTTCTGCACCTCTTGACAAGTTAAATAGATATAGAATTATTCATTGCTTGCATTTAGACAATACGAGGGATAAATAGCGATATTCATCCCTGACATTCTATATTTTAAATGTCAGACCCAAGGACAGTCATGGCAACTAATATAACTTTACTATAATGGGGGTCGTTTGGTTTCAATTAAAGTGTCCATCATTTGTCAGATTCCCTAATGTAAACTAAACAGACTCGATTAAAGATAAAGTAATATAGATATCTATGATTATTTTTAAAGAATCATTCCTCCTCCCATCAACATTTTTATTCTCTTCATATATTGCAGTCATCAAACAATATAGCACTGTGTACTTACAATTGCTCATTTTGTCTTTCTAACCAGTTAATTATTTCCCTTACCATAAGATCAATGACATTACATGATTAAAAACTGATTAGCTGAATCCTTTCAAGTCAAGCTTAATACAGGTTTGTATCTCATGAACCTTCAACTCCCGGTATGTCCTTAAAAATGGTAAGGAGATTAGAGATGGGTAGACACCTGCTTGTTTGGGTCCAGCGGGTTCGGCCGAACAGTTACAAAAAGTTAGTGTTTGGGTACCAGAACAGTACCCAGACCAGAACCTGGACCCCATTCACTTGAATGGGGGGCCCGAACAGCTAGTGCTTGCTGCTCTGTAATGTACATGACAGCGTGGCAAACACCACTTCTGACTGGCAGTGAAATCATCCCCACTGGTCAGAGAGCCGCGGTTTCCACGCGTCAGAAGACAGCGTGAGCACTCAATTGTGATCGGAGGTATAAAGTTTACCTCCGGTCACTGGTATCAGCTAAATGGGACAACTGCTTCCATCATCTGAAACCTGCTGCCGCTAATAACAGTGAGAGCAGGAGCAGTGGATGGGAGTATTCATCTGCCGCTCCTGCGCTGTAAATAATTAGAAAAAAACTCGGCGTAGGTTCCCCTGTATTTTTGTTAAGCCCACCGCCATCAGGGGCTTATCTCTAGCATTCTGTAATACTGTAGATAAGCCCCCGATGTAACCTGAAAGATGAGAAATAATGGTTAGATTATACTCATCCAGGGGCGGTGCCACTGTGATCCGGTCCGATGGGCGTCGCAGTCCGGGTCCGGCGCTTCCTATCTTCATTCGATAACGTCCCCTTCTTGTCTTCTTGCTGCGGCTTTGGTGCAGGTGTACTTTGTCTGCCCTGATGAGGGCAGAGCAAAGTACTGCAGTGCGCAAACGCCGGGAAAGGTCAGAGAGTCCCGGCAACTGTGCACTGCAGTACTTTGCTCTGCCCTCAACAGGGCAGACAAAGTACGCCTGCGCTGGAGCTGCGGCAGAAGACAAGGAAAGGATGTCATCTGATAAAGATAGGAGGCGCTGGACCGGACCGCGACACCCATCGGACCCGGACCGCAGCGGGACCGCCCCTGGGTGAGTATAATCTAACCTTTATTTCTCATCTTTCAGGTTACATGGGGGCTTATCTACAGCATTACAGAATGCTGTAGATAAACCCCTGATGCTGGTGGGCTTAGCTCAGATACGATTTTTGGGGTGACAGATTCCCTTTAACCAGCCAGGCAAAACTCACAGCTGGGGGCTGCAACCATCAGCGGTCAGCTTCAGCAAGGCTAATTATCAAGAATAGAGGGGTCCCCTTCATTTTTGACAACCAACCTTGCAAAAGCAGACAGCTGGGGGTTGTTATTCTCAGGCTGGTAAGGGGCCCCCTAAAGCCAAAAAATAGCAGCCCGCAGCAGCCCAGAAAAGGTACATTAGATGCGTCAATTCTGGCACTTTGCCCAGCTCTTTTGACAGCGTGGGAACTGCATCTCTCTGACCAGCGGGGATGATTTCACCACCGATTAGAAGCTGTGTTTACTGCGCTGTCATGCCTGTAGTTCGGGAACCCAAACAGTAACATTGACTTCCTGGTGAAGTCCGTGTTCGGTGTCTGTAGTTGTTTGGTACGGATGCAGAACTTTACTGTTCGGGCTCGCCCATCTCTAATGGAGATACTGGGAGTTGTTGTTATCAGTTTTAATCAGACTGTGGGCCATACAAGAACCAGAGTACTGATGAGACGTAATGTGGTAAACATTTACATCCAGGTACCTTATGGTTAACCTCTTCTCTGATCGAGCCTTTTCTTATCATCTCTATCTTGTTGAGAGTCGAGACGCCATGATGGCTTTTCACATCCACAGCTCATCTCTCCATATTCCTGGCACACCAGCCTGACCAAAAAACTGAGGTGAGCTTCCAGGGCTGCTGAGTGCAGATGGAAAAGATCCCACTCCAACGAGCACTTTATCGCATTCAATAGTCCCTCACTACTTTCAAGACCACACTCGCCACAACTAAACAAACCTACTTCTCATTTCTCATATCCTCCCTGTCTCACAACCCTAAACAGTTATTCAACACCTTCAATTCTCTCCTCCGTACCCCAGCACCTCCTCCCTCCCCACTCATCTCAGTGGAAGACTTTGCCTCATTTTTCCAGCAGAAGATTGATAATATTAGAGACAGTTTTGGTCAACAACCCCCAGAGCCCTTCCTCCCAACTACCCAGCTCACCACCTCGAAAACCAACTTCTCCACCATTACAGAAGATCAACTCTCCACTCTACTCTCAAGATCACATCTCACCACCTGTGCACTTGACCCGATCCCATCCCACTTCATCCCAAACCTCACCACAGTCTTCATCCCAACCCTAACCCATCTCTTCAACCTATCACTAACAACTGGTGTTTTCCCCTCAAGCTTTAAACATGCCTCCATCACACCCATCCTCAAAAAGCCCTCTCTTGACCCATCCTCTGTATCAAGCTATCGCCCTATATCAGTTTTCCCCTATGACTCCAAGCTACTGGAACAACACGTCTTCCTTGAACTGTCCTCCCATCTCTCTTCTTGCTCCCTCTTTGACCGCTTACAATCTGGCTTCCGGTCACACCACTCCACTGAAACTTCCCTAACTAAGGTAACCAATTACCTTTTAACCGCCAAGAGCAAGCGACACTACTCTGTCCTCCTCCTGGACCTGACCTGTCGGCTGCCCTTGACACAGTGGACCATTCCCTATTATTAAAGACCCTCTCATCCCTTGGCATCACAGACTTGGCCCCATCCTGGATCTCATCATACCTAACAGACCGGACATTCAGCGTCTCCGACTCACACACCACCTCCTCACCTCGCCCCCTATCTGTCGGAGTCCCACAAGGTTCAGTCCTAGGGCCTCTGCTCCATTTACACCTTTGGCCTGGGACAGCTCATAGAATATCATGGCTTTCAGTATCATCTCTATGCCGATGACACACAGATCTACATCTCTGGACCAGATATCACCTCCCTACTAACCAGAATCCCTCAATGTCTGTCCACTATTTCATCCTTCTTCTCCACTAGATTTCTGAAACTTAACATGGACAAAACAGAATTAATCATCTTTCCCCGATCTAATGTGACCCCCCAACGAACCTATCCATTACAGTAAATGGCTGCCCACTCTCCCCAGTCCCACAAGCTCGCTGCCTCGGGGTAATCCTTGACACTGATCTCTCCTTCAAACCAAATATCCAAGCCCTTTCCACTTCCTGCCGACTTCAACTAAAAAATATTTCACAAATCCGTTTATTCCTCAACCAAGAATCTGCAAAAAGCCTAGTCCATGCCCTCATCATTTCTCGCCTTGACTACTGCAACCTCCTGCTCTGTGGCCTCCCCTCGAACACCCTTGCACCCCTCCAATCTATTCTAAACTCTGCTGCCCGACTAATCCACCTGTCCCCCCGCTATTCCCCAGCTTCCCCCCTCTGTCAATCCCTTCACTGGCTCCCCATTGCCCAGAGACTCCAGTACAAAACCCTAACCATGACGTACAAAGCCATCCACAACCTGTCTCCTCCATACATCTGTGACCTCGTCTCCCGGTACTTACCTACACACAACCTCCGATCCTCACAAGACCTCCTTCTCTACTCCCCTATTATCTCCTCTTCCCACAATTGTATACAAGATTTCTCTTGTGTATCACCCCTAATCTGGAACCCTCTACCACAACACATCAGACTCTTGCCCACCATCGAAACCTTCAAAAAGAGCCTGAAGACCCACCTCCTCCGACAAGCCTATAACCTGCAGTAACCACCGATCGACCAAACCGCTGCATGACCAGCTCTACCCTCGCCTACTGTATCCTCACCCATCCCTTGTAGATTGTGAGCCTTCGCGGGCATGGTCCTCTCTCCTCCTGTACCAGTTATGACTTGTATTGTTTTAGATTATTGTACTTGTTTTTATTATGTGCATGTAAAGCTCCATGGAATAAATGGCGCTATAAGAATAAATAATAATAATAATAATAATATTCCCTCTTCTCCAGTTTTCTACAGCAAATCCCAACTTGGTGCCCTGTGTTATTAACAGTGCAATTAAAATCACCTTTGCATAAAAATATCTTTCCATTCTATCACCTAAATAAGCCTCCTTTAGTATATAGCCCCAACACTGTTCGCCTTAATAGGCTACACCCACCAAACTGCCTGCCGTTATCAGCTATAACCACCACATCATCTGTCCTTATGAAGCATGGCTAATACCACGGCTGGTTTTTCCTTACACTCTCTACATTTCCACACTGCCCCCCCACCATGCTAACCTCTCTCCATACTGTGCCCCATTTCAGGCTGCTCCCTCTCCATTCTGTGCTTGTTTTCACACTATGCCCTCATACTGTCTACCACGTTGTCCTCTCCAAACTGTATCCCTCCCTCACACTGTTCCCATACATTGCATGATGGATACCATTGCCGTCCATGCAGTGTGATATCCACAACATCCCTCCAATACACACTATGATGTCCACCACAGCCCCTCAATATACAGTATGATGTCCCCATAGCCACCTTTACAGAGTGATTTCTCTCCCACAGTCCCTTTTCAGTGATGTCCTCCATATCCAGAGCCAGCCCCTCATATGTCCCCCATAGCCAGCCCTTCTTTCCCCCACACCAACCCCGTCTTAAAGGGACTCTGTCACCCCAAAAATCGTATCTGAGCTAAGCCCACCAGCATCAGGGCTTAGCTCAGAGCAAAGTACTGCAGTGCGCAGGCGCTGGAAAGTTCAGAGAGCCCTGGCGCCTGCGCACTGCAGTACTTTGCTCTACCCTCAACAGGGCAGACAAAGTACACCTGCGCTGGAGCCGCGACAAGAAGACAAGAAGAGGACGCCATCAAATGAAGATAGGAGGCGCTGGGTCTGGATTGCGATGCCCATCGGACCGGACCGCAGTGGGACCACCCCTCGGTGAGTATAATCTAACCTTTATTTCTCATCTTTCAGGTTACATCGGGGGCTTATCTACAGCATTACAGAATGCTGTAGATAATCCCTTGATGCGGTGGGCTTAGCTCTGACAGAGTCCCTTTAAGTCCTTCATAGCTAGCCCATCTTATGTCCATAACAGCGAGCCACTCATATTTTCCCCACAGCCTTCCCCTCTTATGACCCCTGCAGCCTGTCCCTCTCATATCCCCTATAGCCAGCCCCTCGTATGTCCCCCATAGCCAGTCCCTCATATGACGTCCAGAGCGAACCTTTCATATGTCCCCCATAGCCAGTCACTCATTTGTCCCCATAGCCATACCCTCATATGTCTCCCATGCCCATCCCCTCATTTGTCCCCAAATCCAGCTTCTCATAGATCCCCCATAGCCAGCCCCTCATAGGTCCCCCCATAGCCAGCCCCTCATATGTCCGCTATAGCCAGCCCCTCATATGTTGCTCATAGCTGGCCCCTCCTATGACCCTCATGCATTGGCAAAATATCAGGGAAAAATAAGGTTTATACTCACCTAATCTAGTCTCCCTGTATATCACGACTGCCATCTCCTTTTCCTATATGTATAGCAGTGGACGCTGAATGACCTCAAGGCATCATGCCATCCAACATCCCCCAGGTTCGGTGTCTTCAGCAAAGCGCAGGCAGATCTCTAAGAAATTGGCACCTGAGGGCCACATAATCCACTAAACCTCAGTGATCCACTGTAGAAATTCACAACAGAAGTCCTCAGTAGTGCAACTCACCTGTGTTAGATTAATGATGCTAGCCTCAGCAACCTGGATTCTGATTGGTTCATCATAGATAACCCCTAAGGTGCCAAAAACAGCATCAACTGAAGACCATTCTGGGACATGATTACCAAGCGTGTTAATGGAATCCATGCTCTCAGTAATGTGATGCTGAGCTACTACTCACAGACAAGCCATGAGACAGGGTAGTCAGCAGGTCAGAGGACAGATACCAAGCCGGCTTGTGGCACAGAGGGGCAAAGCACAGGCATGATCAGGTAACAGTCTGGTGAGAGCATCCAGAGCACAAGGGTTAATGCACACGACAATTCTTAGGTACGGCAAGAAGATTCGAGAAAGACACACTCAGACACTGAGCTAAGCACATACCAAAGCAATGCTACAGCTGACACTGAACTGCTCACAGCTAGCTAGTTAAAAAGCTAGCAAATCACCAAGGATGTAAGGCACACGGGGAAACGCCCACAGGTTAGGCCAAATTGAGCAGCAGAGCTGTCAATCAAAATGATGACAGCCCAGCATGACCCAGCAACAGATTGGATGACTGGGCTGCACACTCCAGATCGCATAGGGTGGCATGCCATCACTCACAGCATACCTAGACCACAGTATAGATTAAATCGTGACAGTATATATACTTCCCATCTTGACATATGTCCCCAGTTCTGCTGCTTTTCTTCAATGTATATAAAAAATAAACCATTATATTCACCAGGGTTGTACATAGAAGTCATGGGGCCCCATAGCAGAAGTAAAATGCTCTCCCCATAGTCCTCCATGTAGTATAATGTACAGCCCATAGTCCTCACTATAGTATAATGCACCTGCAATAGTCCTCCATACAGTATAAAGAGGCCTACATAGTCCTTCATATATAATGCATAGCCCATAGTCATACATGTAATATAATGCACAGCCCATAATCATGCATGTATTATAATACACAGCCCATAGTCATACATGTAGTATAATGCACAGCCCATAAAAGGTTACCTCCAGTCACAGGCATTAGCTGATAAGAGAGTACTTCTTTCATAAGCATACACCTGCTGTCGCTAATAACAGCAAGAGCAGGTGACGCTGATGGGAGTATTCATCAGCCAGCACCTGTGCTATAAATCTATTTTTAAAAAATGATGTGGGGTCTCTTCTTTTTTTGATAACCTGCACAGGCAAAACTTACAGTTGCGGGCTGCAACCCTCAGCTGTCATCTTTATCATGGCTGGTTATCAAGAATAGAGGGGTCCCACACATTTTTTAAAATTAATTAAATAGTTTAAAAAATGATATGGGATCTCCCTATTTTGGAAAAGCAAACAGCTGGGGGCTGGTATTCTCAGACTGGTAAGGGGCTATGGATATTGGTCCCTTCAGCCTAAAAATAGTAGCCTGCTACCGCCTCAGGAGAGAGGCATTTATTAAATGCACCAATCCTGGTGTTTTGCCCATCAGCTGTTTTATAGCCGCTGACATGAAGCCCACAGATTAGTAATGGAGAGGCATCTAAAAGACGGCCCCCATTACTAACTCCATAGTTAGATTGTAAAAGAGACACAGTCAAGTGAAGCTGGGGATATCAGTTCACTGATGACAGTTGATTACTATGCCTTATTTTAGTAGGGGATTTTCCTGTTGAATGTTATCTATTGGATTGTTGAACTACCTTATTGATACTAAATCATCCCATACATTCATATCTTCCACATCTTGTGTATCAAGTGTTTGTATCATATAATTCCATGATAGATAAAGTATGGTGGGCTATAAATGTTATTATTACATGCTTCACTGAATTTCATCCTTTATATCTAGGAAAACTATTGTCTATTTTTAGGGTATGTGCACACGTTGTAGACTTGCCTGTAGAATTTTCTGGGCAGATTCTTCCCTCTCTTGCCAGAAAACGCACGTGTGGATTTGCTGCGTTTTTTATGTGGTTTTTGAGGTGTTTTTTACTGCAGAGTTGTATATGTTTTTGGAAACTAAATAAAGATCTATTATTGAGCAAAAAAAAAAGAATTGTGATGTCATTTCTTGTTCAACCTCCTCTTTAACATTTGTCCAACCCACACTCCATTACACACACAGATAGACAGATAGATAGATAGAAGGAATGAGATAGATAGATAGATAGATAGATAGATAGATAGATAGATAGATAGAGATTTATCGATAGATAGATATATATAGATTTATCGATAGATAGATCTATCTATCTATCAAAATATTTATCTATAGATCTATCGATTGATAGATCTCTCTATCTATCGATCTATCGATCGATAGATCTATCTATAGATTTGTCGATCGATAGATCAATCTATCGCTATAGAAAAAATCCATGTTAGGCCGGGGTCACACTTTATGAGAAACTCGTACGAGTCTCGCACCTCAATACCCGGCACTGCCATCGGCACTCGGACCGGAGCGTTCAGCTTCATAGAAATACATGCAGCTGCACACTCCGGTCCCAGTATCAGCAGCAGTGTCGGGGTATTGAGGTGCGAGACTCATACAAGTTTCTCGCAAGTGTGACCCCAGCCTTAAACACAATATTTGTTTAACTGGAGGCCAGTGTTTATAGCCTGGGAATAGCCTTTACTGGCTATTAAAATAAGGGGACCCCGAAAAAAATGATGTGGGGTCCCCTATATTATAGCCAGAAAGGCTATGCAGACAGCTACAGGCTAATATTTATAGCCTAGGAAGGGACCATGGATATTGCCCCCCCCGGCTACAAATACCAGCACCCAGCCTCCCCAGAAATGGCACATCTGTAAGTTGCGCAAAATCCGGCATTTAACCTCTCTCTTCCCACTGCCCTCTAGCAGTAGCATATGGGGTAATAAGGGGTTAATGTCACCTTTATATTGTAAGGTGACATTAAGCCCAGTTAGTAATGGAGAGGGGTCAATAAGACACCTATCCATTACTAATCCTATAGTAGTGAAAGAGTTAAAAAAAGACACAGACAGGAAAAAGTATTTTAATATTCTTAGTTTCACCATACTTACAGCCACGCCTAATTCCTGCAAAGCCCTTGATCGCCTGCAAAAAAAATAAAAAATAATAAACCAACCATATACTCCCTGTCCCACGTAGTCCAATTAATAACGAGTGTCTCATGACGATCTCCCCTATACAGCAGTGACATCAGGATATGTCACTGCTCTATAGGGCCTCCAGTGACACACTGACAGTAGACAATGGCTCCTGCAGTGCATCACTGAAGAAGTTACTTTAGTTCATTGCTGTCACTTTTACAGTACTGCTGCATGAGAATTTTCCCACGGAGCTGTGCCAAAAGTGACAGCATGAACAATACTGTCCTCACAGTGGCGGAGGAATACAGTGCAGAAAGATTCCTCCCGTCATTGTATCGCCAGAGCCCCTGGAGAGCAGTCGCATTTGCTGATGTGACAGCTCTCCACAGGAGATCGTTGGGGGACATTCATTATTACATGGATTACTGCGGATCAGGGAGTATATTGTTGGTTTATTATTTTAATATTTTTTAAAGGTGATCGACTCCTTCAGGGACAAGGTGATTGGTGAGTATGTACTCTATGTTGTATGTTGTATATACTGTATGTCTCGATGTGTGTACTGTATGTTGTATGTACTGTATATGTGTGTATGTGTTGTTTGTTTTTTTTTACACTTGAACACAGTAGCCGGATGATGGAACAGTATAGTCGTGTCACTGTAGCAGGCATAGCCGGATGGAACTAGTAGTCCCATTGGACGATGCCTGCCTACATACAGGCCTGCACACACACAGCCCCACACACACACAGCCTTGCACACACTCACGCACACCCACACAGGCACAGACACACACAGCTCCGCAGACCCCTGGACAGGCCCGCGATCCCAGCACAGCCCCGTGATCTCCGCACAGCCTTTGATCCCCGCACAGCCCAGTGATCCCTGCCTAGCCCCATGATACCCGCAATCCCCACACAGCCTGCAATCCTCACACAGCCCCGCAATCCCCACACAGACCCGCAATCCCTGCACAGTCCCGTGATCTCTGCACAGGCCCGTGATCCCCGCACAGTTCCGCAATCCCTGCACAACCTGTGATCCCTGCATAATCCCGTGATCTCCTCACAGCTCCTCGATCCCCGCACAGCCCCGCGATCACCCTGATCACAGCACAGGATGCAATCCCAGCACAGCCCCACGATCCCTGCAATCCCTGCACAGCCCCGTAGACCCCTGCACACAGATACACAATTAAAGTTTATGGGTACATGAAGAAATGTACATGTACCCAAAAATTTGATTGAGGTTTCAACTTAAAATATGTGTTGTAAAGATTTGTCTCTGAAGCATTTACTGCTATTCTAATAAAGGATTTACAGCTACAAATATGGTTGGAAATCCATAGTGTATGTCCCATATATGAATATTTCCTAAGATTTTTAGAATATTTTTACTTAATACCCTATGCTACTTGTCTGAGCAGGAGCCGATGCAGATACAAGAGGGCCCCCTGTGCAAGAACAATAAATGAGCCCTTTGCAGGACCATAACTCACTATAAGGCTATAAGGTCACACAACCCTCATAGAATCATAGAATGGGAGAGTTGGAAGGGACCTCCTGGGTCATCTGGTCCAACCCCCTGCTCAAAGCAGGATTATTATTATGATTATTATTGTTATTATTCATTTATATAGCACCATTAATTCCATGGTGCTGTACATGAGAAAGGGGTTACAAACAGAGTTATAGATATTGTTTACAGTAAACAAGTTTACAGTGACAGACTGGTACAGAGGGGAGAGGATCCTGTCCTTGCGGACTTACATTCGATGGGATAGTGGGAAAGAGGCAGAAGGTAGGGGGTGAGGCGGCGGCTCTGGCGATGGCGAGGCAGCGGCTCTGGCGATGGTGAGTCGGTGGCTCTGGCAATAGCGAGGTGGCGGCTCTGGTGATGGAGAGGCAGCAGAATGGTTATTGCAGGTTGCAGGCTTTCTTGAAGAGATGGGTTTTCAGGTTCCGTCTGAAGGATCCGAGGGTGGTGGATAATCAGACATGTTGAGGCATGGAATTCCAGAGGATGGGGATATTTGGGAGAAATCTTGGAGGCGGTTGTGTGAGGAACGAATAAGTGTGGAGGAGAGTAGGAGGTCTTGGGAGGATCGGAGATTACGTGAGGGAAGATATTGGGACATTAGTTCAGAGATATAGGGAGGGGACAGGTTGTGGATGGCTTTGTAGATCAGTGTTAGTAGTTTGAACTGGATTCGTTGGGGAATTAGGAGCCAGTGGATGGATTTGCAGAGGGGAGTAGCGAGGAGAGAGGTGGATTAGCCGGACAGCAGAGTTGAGGACAGACTGGAGTGGTGCAAGAGAGTTATCGGGGAGGCCACAGAGGAGGGTGTTGCAGTAGTTGAGGCGGGAGATGATGAGGGCATGCACAAGAGTTTTAGTAGACTGTGGGCTGAGGAAGGAACGGATTCTAGCAATATTTTTGAGTTGGAAACGACAGGAGGTGGCAAGAGTTTGGACGTGCAGTTTGAAGGACAGGGCAGAGTCGAGAGTTACCCCGAGGCAGTGGATTTCAGGTGCAAGAGAGAGCATGATGCCATTTACCATAATAGATAGATCAGGTAGGGGGGAAATGTGAGATGGGGGAAAGATGATGAGTTCGGTTTTGTCTACATTGAGTTTTAGGAAGTGAGAGGTGAAGAAGGAGGATATGGCTGACAGACACTTCGGGATTCTGGACAGCAGAGAGGTGACATCTGGGCCAGAGAGGTAGATCTGAGTGTCGTCCGCATACACGTGGTACTGGAAGCCATGGGACTTTATGAGTTGTCCTAGGCCAAGGGTATAGATAGAAAAAAGTAGGGGTCCTAGGACAGAGCCTTGAGGGCTTCCAACAGAGAGAGGGGGGATGAGGAGATGGTGTAGGAGTGGGAAATGCTAAATGTGCGGTCGGAAAGGTATGAGGCAATCCAGGACAGGGCAAGGTCTTTGATGCCAAGGGAATAAAGAATCCGTTTAAGTAGGCAGTGATCGACTGTGTTGAAAGCAAAAGACAGGTCAAGGAGGAGGAGGATGGAGAACGGTCTGTTAGCTTTGACTGTGAGTAAGTCATTAGTAATTTTTGTCAGGGCAGTTTCGGTGGAGTGGTGGGGGCGGAAGCCAGATTGGAGGTTGTCAAGGAGAGAGTTAGATGAGAGGTGGGAGGAAATTTGAGCATGGATATGCTGCTCAAGGAGTTTTGAAGCAAACGGGAGCAGTGATATGGGGCAGTAGTTGGGCATAGCCATTGGGTCAAGGTTAGTTTTTTTGAGGATGTGTGGATGGTGGCATGTTTGAAGGCAGAGAGGAAGGTACCTGTTATGATCAGGTGACCTTGGAGCAGCATGAAAACTTTCACTGGAGTAACTATACTGACCGCAAACCCTGATCTTATCACTGCAACAAGAAGTAGCCGTGGGGTGTGCCTAACAAAACCTAGACACCTTGAACAGCCGGAGGACTAAATACCCCTATAGATGGAAATAGGATTT
Source organism: Ranitomeya imitator (assembly GCF_032444005.1). Classification (NCBI taxonomy): domain Eukaryota; kingdom Metazoa; phylum Chordata; class Amphibia; order Anura; family Dendrobatidae; genus Ranitomeya; species Ranitomeya imitator. Next base: position 238,396,205 of record NC_091284.1, read on the forward strand.
TCTACCTTGCCTCAGAGCAGAACCCCAAAGGATAGGCAGCCCCCCACAAATATTGACTGTGAGTAGTAGAGGAAAAGACACACGTAGGCAGGAAACAGGATTTAGCAAATGAGGCACACACTAGCTAAATAGGAAAAGATAGGACAGGATACTAAGTGGTCAGTATTAAAAATCCTTCCAAAAAATCGACAGCAGAAAATACAAAAACTCCACCATCTAACTAAAGATGTGGAGCGTATATCTGCATCTCCAGAGAATCCAACAAGACTGAGAAAACAGTGACACAGTCTAAGCTGGACAAGAGAAAAACAAATGAATAGCACAGAGTATAAGCACACTGCATGTGTGCCACAGAAACAAAAACCAGACACTTATCTTTGCTGAATTGACAGCTGAGCAGGAGAAGCCAGAAAGAGATCCAACACTTCAGAAGAAACATTGACAACTGGCAAGGACTAATGAATCCTGCACACCTAAATATCCCAGTCAGAACTGCAGTCAGCAGAAACACCTGGCCAGGACTGCGAGTCAGAGACAACTGCATTCCCACATACAACCACTGGAGGGAACCCAACAGCAGAATTCACAACAGTACTCCCCCTTGAGGAGGGGTCACCAAACCCTCACCAGGGCCTCCAGGACGATCAGGATGAGCCAGATGAAAGGCACGGACCAAATCAGCAGCATGGACATCAGAGGCAAAAACCCAAGAATTATCCTCCTGGCCATAACCCTTCCATTTGACAAGGTACTGAAGCCTCCGCCTTGAAAAACGAGAATCCAAAATCTTCTCAACCACATATTCCAACTCACCATCATCCAACACAGAGGCCGGAGGATTAACAGAGGGAACAACGGGCACCACATATTTCCGCAATAAAGATCTATGGAAGACATTATGGATAGCAAAAGAGGCCGGAAGCACCAAACGAAAAGACACCGGATTAATAATCTCAGAAATCTTATAAGGACCAATAAACCGAGGCTTAAACTTAGGGGAAGAAACCTTCATAGGAACATGATGGGAAGACAACCAGACCAGATCCCCAACCCGAAGCCGGGAGCCAACACACCGACGACGGTTAGCAAAACGTTGGGCCTCCTCCTGAGACAACACCAAATTGTCCACCACATGAGCCCAAATCTGCTGCAACCTGTCAACCACAGAATCCACACCAGGACAGTCAGAAGGCTCAACCTGCCCAGAAGAAAAACAAGGATGAAAACCAAAATTACAAAAGAAAGGCGAAACCAAAGTAGCCGAACTATCCCGATTATTAAGGGCAAACTCGGCCAATGGCAAGAAGGCCACCCAATCATCCTGATCAGCAGACACAAAGCATCTCAAATAAGTCTCCAAAGTCTGATTAGTTCGCTCGGTCTGGCCATTTGTCTGAGGATGAAATGCAGAAGAAAAAGACAAATCAATGCCCAGCCTAGCACAAAAGGCCCGCCAAAACCTAGAAACAAACTGGGAACCTCTGTCGGACACAATATTCTCCGGAATACCATGCAAACGAACCACATGCTGAAAAAACAACGGAACCAAATCTGAAGAGGAAGGCACTTTAGGCAAAGGCAGCAAATGAACCATCTTAGAGAACCGGTCACAAACAAACCAGATAACAGACATCTTCTGGGAAACCGGAAGATCAGAAATAAAATCCATCGATATATGCGTCCAGGGCCTCTCAGAGACTGGCAATGGCAAAAGCAACCCACTAGCACGGGAACAACAAGGCTTGGCCAGCGCACAAGTCCCACAGGACTGCACAAAAAAACGCACATCACGCGTTAAAGAAGGCCACCAAAAGGACCTACCAACCAAGTCTCTGGTACCAAAAATGCCAGGATGACCAGCCAACACGGAACAGTGAACCTCAGAAATCACTCTACTAGTCCATCTGTCAGGAACAAACAGTTTCCCCACAGGACAGCGGTCAGGTTTGTCAGCCTGAAATTCCTGAAGAACCCGTCGTAAATCAGGGGAAATGGCAGAAAGGACCACCCCTTCTTTCAGAATACCGACCGGTTCTAAGACCTCAGGAGAATCAGGCAAAAAAATCCTAGAGATGGCATCAGCCTTAATATTCTTAGAACCCGGAAGGTACGAGACCACGAAATCAAAATGGGAAAAAAACAAGGACCATCGAGCCTGTCTAGGATTCAGCCGTTTGGCAGACTCGAGGTAAATCAGATTCTTATGATCGGTCAAGACCACAATACGGTGCTTAGCTCCCTCAAGTCAATGTCGCCATTCCTCAAACGCCCACTTCATAGCCAACAACTCCCGATTCTCGACATCATAATTGCGTTCAGCAGGCGAAAACTTACGGGAAAAGAAGGCACACGGTTTCATCAAGGAACCAACAGGATCCCTCTGAGACAAAACGGCCCCTGCCCCAATCTCAGAAGCGTCAACCTCAACCTGAAACGGAAGAGAAACATCCGGTTGGCGCAACACCGGAGCAGAAGTAAGACGACGTTCAAGCTCCTGAAAGGCAGAGACAGCCGCAGAGGACCAATTCGACACATCAGCGCCTTTCTTCGTCAAATCGGTCAAGGGTTTAACCACACTGGAAAAATTAGCAATGAAACGGCGATAAAAATTTGCAAAACCCAAAAATTTCTGAAGGCTCTTCACGGATGTGGGCTGAATCCAATCATGAATGGCCTGAACCTTAAACGGATCCATCTCTATAGATGAGGGAGAAAAAATAAAGCCCAAAAAAGAAACCTTCTGCACCCCAAAGAGACACTTAGACCATTTCACAAACAGAGCATTGTCACGAAGGATCTGAAATACCATCCTGACCTGTTGCACATGAGACTCCCAATCATCGGAAAAAATCAAAATATCGTCCAAATATACAATCAAGAATTTATCGAGATAAGTTCGGAAGATATCATGCATGAAGGACTGAAAAACAGATGGAGCATTAGAGAGTCCGAATGGCATCACAAGGTATTCAAAATGGCTTTCAGGCGTGTTAAATGCAGTTTTCCATTCATCACCCTGCTTAATACGAACAAGATTATATGCCCCCCGAAGGTCAATCTTAGTAAACCAACTAGCTCCCTTAATCCTAGCAAACAAATCGGAAAGCAAAGATAAAGGGTATTGAAACTTGACCGCGATCTTATTCAAGAGGCGATAATCAATACAGGGTCTCAAGGAACCATCTTTTTTAGCAACAAAAAAGAACCCCGCTCCCAACGGTGAAGAAGATGGCCGAATATGCCCTTTCTCCAAACACTCCTTAATATAGCTCCGCATGGCGGTATGTTCAGGCACAGACAAGTTGAAAAGTCGACCCTTAGGAAACTTACAGCCTGGAATCAAGTCAATAGCACAATCGCAGTCCCTGTGCGGTGGAAGGAAACTGGACTTGGGCTCATCGAATACATCCTGAAAATCAGACAAATACTCTGGAATTTCAGAAGAGGAAGAAGAGGAGATTGACATCAAAGGAACATCATTATGAACCCCCTGACCACCCCAACTAGTCACAGACATGGACTTCCAATCCAACACAGGATTATGTACCTGCAACCACGGAAAACTCAGCACGATAGCATCATGCAAATTATGCAACACCAGAAATCGACAATCTTCCTGATGGGCTGGCGCCATGTGCATGGTCACCTGTGTCCAAAACTGGGGCTTATTTTTAGCCAAGAGTGTAGCATCAATGCTACACCCTTGGCTAAAAATAATAGGAATAGGGTTCTGCAAAGGCTGCAAGGGAAAACCACAACGCTTGGCAAACTCAAAGTCCATTAAGTTCAAGGCGGTGCCTGAATCCACAAACGCCATGACAGAAAATGATGACAATGAGCAGATCAAGGACACAGATAATAAAAATTTAGGTTGTACAGTACTGATGGTAATTGAACTGGCGATCCTCTTTGTCCGCTTAGGGCAGACAGAAATGACATGAGAAGCGTCGCCACAATAATAACACAACCTATTCTGACGTCTGAAACCTTGTCGCTCCGTTCTAGACAGAATCCTATCACACTGCATAGGCTCAGGAATTTGCTCTGAGGATAACGCCACAGCGCGCACAGTTCTGCGCTCCCGCAAGCGCCGGTCAATCTGAATGGCCAGAGACATAGAATCACTCAGACCGGAAGGCGTGGGAAACCCCACCATAACATCTTTAACGGATTCAGAAAGACCCTTTCTGAAAATTGCCGCCAAAGCATCATTATTCCATTTAGTCAACACCGACCATTTTCTGAATTTCTGACAATACAATTCTGCCGCCTCTTGACCCTGAGACAGGGCCAACAAGGTCTTCTCAGCTTGATCCACAGAATTAGGTTCATCATATAACAATCCCAAAGCCTGAAAAAAGGAGTCTACATTAAGCAAAGCCGGATTCACAGATTCCAGGGAAAATGCCCAATCCTGCGGGTCGCCACGCAGCAGGGAGATGACAATTTTTACCCGCTGAATGGAATCACCAGAGGATCGAGGTCTCAAAGCAAAAAACAGTTTAAGGTTGTTTTTAAAACTCAAAAATTTGGACCTGTCACCAAAAAACAAATCAGGAGTAGGAATCTTCGGTTCTAAAACAGGAGTCTGAACAATATAATCAGAAACACCCTGTACCCTAGCAGCAAGCTGGTCTACACGAGAAGCTAAATCCTGAACATTCATGCTAGCACAAGGCTCTTCAGCCACCCAGAGATTAAGAGGGAGGAGAAGACAAAGTAAACTGAAGAAAAAAAATGGCTCAAGACCTTTCTTCCCTTCTTCTGAGATGCATTTAACTCATTATTGGCCAGTTGTACTGTTATGATCAGGTGACCTTGGAGCAGCATGAAAACTTTCACTGGAGTAGGTGGTAACTATACTGACCGCAAACCCTGATCTTATCACCACAACTAGAAGTAGCCGTGGGGTGTGCCTAACAAAACCTAGACACCTCGACACAGCCGGAGGACTAAATACCCCCATAGATGGAAATAGGAATTTCTACCTTGCCTCAGAGCAGAACCCCAAAGGATAGGCAGCCCCCCACAAATATTGACTGTCAGTAGTAGAGGAAAAGACACACGTAGGCAGGAAACAGGATTTAGCAAATGAGGCACACACTAGCTAAATAGGAAAGGATAGGACAGGATACTAAGCGGTCAGTATTAAAAATCCTTCCAAAAAATCCACAGCAGAAAATACAAAAACTCCACCATCTAACTAAAGATGTGGAGCGTATATCTGCATCTCCAGAGAATCCAACAAGACTGAGAAAACAGTGACACAGTCTAAGCTGAACAAGAGAAAAACAAATGAATAGCACAGAGTATAAGCACACTGCATGTGTGCCACAGAAACAAAAACCAGACACTTATCTTTGCTGAATTGACAGCTGAGCAGGAGAAGCCAGAAAGAGATCCAACACTTCAGAAGAAACATTGACAACTGGCAAGGACTAATGAATCCCGCACACCTAAATATCCCAGTCAGAACTGCAATCAGCAGAAACACCTGGCCAGGACTGCGAGTCAGAGACAACTGCATTCCCACCTACAACCACTGGAGGGAACCCAAGAGCAGAATTCACAACAGGTACCAGAAGATAGGGACAGGTTGAAGAGATGGGATAGGGCTTGTAACAGGGTCTACCAAGCTGGGGTACCTCTTTCAGTACCACCCCGTGTTTCAGGAGGTCCACTCTGCCTTTGCTGTACTCTGAATGAAGGAAGCCGGCTGGAATTCCTTGGCCACGTGAGAGCATATAAAAGCTGACAGCTACCCCACGTATTTCGAGTCTAAAAGAACAACCTTTATTTATAGCACACAGAATATATAACACAGATACACAGAATAGGCCAATAGGAACACAGCAGGCCAGACATACATTACAATAGCCGCAGGGGGTTGGAGCCTGCCAATATTTACTGTGGGAATTACAAAGGTGGGTGGAAGTCAGAAAGAGAATATCTTGTCCAGGGGCGCAGCCTGTGAACTGATGCATTTCACATGGAAACTATTATACATACATATAACTGCATAACATTCTTGGTGCTGGGGGTTCTGTAACACGGCTCCCCTTTTCAGCGACGTGATCGGCATACACAGTCTTATCCTTAACGGATCAGTTTGGGGATGACCGAAGTTTATGGGGTTGGTACGAGTGCCGTTTGTCGACTTAGTCCATCGGCGTTACCATTTTGTTTGCCAGGTCGGTAGTGGATGGTGAAGTCCAGAGGTTGTAGCGCTAAACTCCACCGCAGCAATCTGGCATTGTCTCCGGAGACCCGATTAAGCCAGACTAGGGGATTATGGTCCGTTCGGAGGGAAAACTGTCATCCATACAAATATGGTTGTGACTTTTTGAGTGCCCGTACTATTGCCAGGCAGTCCTTCTCGATGGCCGCATAGCTCACTTCACTGGGCAGTAGTTTCCGACTCAGGTAAGCTACCGGGTGTTCTTGGCCGTCCAGCCCGACTTGGCTTAGTACTGCCCCCAATCCAAACATAGAAGCGTCGGTGTGGACAAGGAAACGTTTAGTTGGATCGGGTGCGGCCAATACAGGGGTATTGTTGAGGGCGTCCTTTAGCTGGCGGAAGGCTTCCTCACACTCTGAGGTCCAGGTTACCTGGCGGGGTTGGTTCTTACGGGTCAGATCAGTGAGGGGCTTGGCTACGCTGCTATAATTGGGAACGAATTTCCTGTAATACCCTGCTGTCCCTAGAAACACCATGACCTGGGTTTTAGTGTGTGGGGTGGGCCATTTGGCTATGGCCTCAATCCTGGCTGGTTCTGGTTTCTGTTTCCCACTTCCCACCCAATGCCCTAAATACTGAACCTCTGCTTTGCCCATGTGACACTTGTTTGAGTTCAGGGTGATTCCAGCCTTGTGGATCCTGTCTAATACTGTCTCTAGGTGATTTAGATGCTCTTCCCATGTCGCGCTGTAGATGGCGATGTCATCCAGGTAGGCACACGCATAGTCCTGGAGACCATCCAGAAGCCAGTCAGCCAGCCTCTGGAAGGTCGCCGGAGCAGTGTTCATCCCGAATGGCATAACTCGAAACTGGAATAAGCCAAACGGGGTGACAAATGCCGACTTGGGAATAGCATCAGGACTAAGGGGAATCTGCCAGTAGCCTTTGCATAGATCGATGGTGGTCAAATACTTTGCCCCTGCCAGCCGGTCTAACAAGTCATCCACACGCGGCATGGGATACGCATCCATCACTGTTTTCTCATTGAGCTTACAATAGTCTACACAAAACCATGTAGTCCCATCCTTCTTGGGCACTAACACTATTGGGGATGCCCAGGGACTATCTGACTCTTCAATGACCCCTAAACGCAACATCTCTTGTATCTCTTGTGGCATCCCTTCTTGTACAGACTCAGGGACGTGGAAGGGGGGTTGTCGCAGGGGGGTCTGATCCTGGGTCTCAACCTTGTGTTGTGCCAGGTGAGTGTACCCGGGTTTCCCCGAAAACATCCTCTGTCGCTGCCTCAACAACTCCTCCGCCTGCTGTCTCTCCCGGGGACCTAAGTCTTCACCCCAGTGTACCTGGTCTCATGTTTTAGACTGAGTCCTCTCCCCTAAGACATCAGGCAAGGGAATTCCGGCTAAATCCTCTGCTTCAGGTGCACAGATGGCCACTACCTCTTCAGGGCGCTCCCGATAGGGCTTCAGCATATTCATGTGGAACATGCGGATAACCATGGGGTCGTCACAATCGGCGACATTATAGGTGGTGTTGGCTATTTTCCCCACTACCTGGTAGGGCCCCTGCCATGCAGCTTGGAACTTGTTCTGCCTAGTGGGCTCTAAAACCAGGACCTTCTGCCCTATTTCCAAGGTGCGCTCTCTGGCCCTCCGATCGTACCATACGTGCTGGCGCCGCTGGGCCACCTGCATGTTCCCACGTACAGCCTGGGTGAGCTCCTGTAGGCAGTCCCGGAATTCCAGCACATAGGGTACAATAGAGCCCTTCTATGGTGCCTGTTATGATCTGGTGGTTTAGGAACAACATGAGACAAGCTCTGAAGGAGGTGGTATCTGTACTGACCGCAGACCCTGAACCTAGCAGCGCAACTAGAAATAGCCGTGGGGGGTACCTGACGCTCCCTAGACCCCTCGGCACAGCCTTAGATCTAACTTCCCCTAAAGATGGAAACAGGAAACCTATCTTGCCTCAGAGAAAATCCCCAAAGGAAAGATAGCCCCCCACAAATATTGACGGTGAGAGGAGGGGAAAATAACATACGCAGAGATGAAATCAGATTTTAGCATAGGAGGCCAGTCTAGCTTGATAGATAGGACAGGAAAGGATACTGTGCGGTCAGTATAAAAACTACAAAACAATCCACACAGAGTTTACAAAATCTCCACATCTGACTAAAGGTGTGGAGGGTAAATCTGCTTCCCAGAGCTTCCAGCTACCAGAAAAAATCCATAATGACAAGCTGGACAAAAATAGAATGCACAGAACAATAAGTCCACAACATGTGGACTGAAATGAGCAAAGCCAGAACTTATCTTAGCAGAACTGGTCAGGAAACCAGGAGAATCCAAGCAGAGATGTGAATCCAGCCAGAAAACATTGACAAGTGGCATAGGCTGAAGACTAGAGCCAGGTTAAATAGCAGAGCCAGGAGAGACGATTAGTGAAAGCAGCTGCTAAAGCTAAACCCAAGGAGCAGCAGTTCCACTCAAAACCACCAGAGGGAGCCCAAGGGCAGAATTCACAAAAGTGCCATTTACAACCACCGGAGGGAGCCCAAGAACGGAATTCACAACAGTACCCCCCCTTGAGGAGGGGTCACCGAACCCTCACCAGAGCCCCCAGGCCGATCAGGACGAGCCAAGTGAAAAGCACGAACCAAATCGGTAGCATGGACATCGGAGGCAACAACCCAAGAATTATCCTCCTGGCCATAACCCTTCCACTTGACAAGATACTGGAGCCTCCGCCTCGAAAAACGAGAATCCAAAATCTTCTCAACCTCATATTCCAACTCTCCCTCAACCAACATCGGGGCAGGAGGGTCAACCGAGGGAACAACGGGCACCACATTTCTCCGCAACAAAGATCTATGGAAAACATTATGAATGGCAAAAGAGGCTGGAAGAGCCAAACGAAAAGAGACCGGATTAATAATTTCAGAAATTTTATAAGGACCAATAAACCGAGGCTTAAACTTAGGAGAACAAACCTTCATAGGAACATGACGAGAAGACAACCAAACCAAATCCCCCACACGAAGCCGGGGACCAACACGCCGCCGACGGCGGTTAGCAAAACGTTGAGCCCTTTCCTGAGACAACGTCAAATTGTCCACCACATGAGTCCAAATCTGCTGCAGCCTGTCCACCACAGAATCAACACCAGGACAATCAGAAGGCTCAACCTGCCCAGAAGAAAAACGAGGATGAAAACCAAAATTACAAAAGAAAGGTGAAATCAAAGTAGCCGAACTAGCCCGATTATTAAGGGCAAACTCGGCCAACGGCAAGAAAGACACCCAATCATCCTGATCAGCAGACACAAAGCATCTCAAATAGGTCTCCAAGGTCTGATTAGTTTGCTCAGTTTGGCCATTAGTCTGAGGATGAAATGCAGAAGAAAAAGACAAATCAATGCCCATCCTAGCACAAAAGGCCCACCAAAATCTAGAGACAAACTGAGAACCTCTGTCAGACACAATATTCTCCGGAATGCCATGCAAACGAACTACATGCTGAAAAAACAATGGAACCAGATCTGAGGAGGAAGGCAACTTAGGCAAAGGTACCAAATGGACCATTTTAGAGAACCGGTCACAAACAACCCAGATAACAGACATCTTCTGGGAAACAGGAAGATCCGAAATAAAATCCATGGAAATATGTGTCCAGGGCCTCTCAGGGACCGGCAAAGGCAAAAGCAACCCACTAGCGTGGAAACAGCAAGGCTTGGCCCGGGCGCAAGTCCCACAGGACTGCACAAAAGCACGCACATCGCGCGACAAGGAAGACCACCAAAAGGACCTAGCAACCAAATCTCTGGTACCAAAAATCCCAGGATGACCAGCCAACACTGAACAATGAACCTCAGAAATTACCTTACTTGTCCATCTATCAGGAACAAACAGCTTCCCCACTGGACAGCGGTCAGGCCTATCAGCCTCAAATTCCTGAAGCACCCGCCGCAAATCAGGGAAGATAGCAGAAAGAATCACCCCCTCCTTAAGAATGCCAACCGGCTCAAGGACTCCAGGAGAATCAGGCGAAAAACTCCTAGAGAGGGCATCGAGCATGTCTAGGATTCAGCCGCTTGGCCGACTCGAGGTAAATCAGATTCTTATGATCGGTCAGGACCACAACACGGTGTTTAGCTCCCTCAAGCCAATGTCGCCACTCCTCAAACGGCCACTTCATAGCCAACAACTCCCGATTGCCGACATCATAATTGCGTTCCGCAGGCGAAAACTTTCTGGAAAAAAAAGCACACGGTTTCATCAAAGAACCATCAGACTCCCTCAGAGACAAGACGGCCCCTGCCCCAATCTCAGAAGCGTCGACCTCAACCTGAAAAGGAAGAGAAACATCCAGTTGACGCAACACAGGGGCAGAAGTAAATCGGCGTTTAAGCTCCTGAAAGGCCTCAACAGCCTCAGAGGACCAATTCGTCACATCAGCGCCTTTCTTCGTCAAATCAGTAAGGGGCTTAACCACACTGGAAAAGTTGGCAATGAAACGGCGATAGAAATTAGCAAAGCCCAAAAATTTTTGAAGACCCTTCACAGATGTGGGTTGGATCCAGTCATGAATAGCTTGGACCTTAACAGGATCCATTTCTATAGACGAGGGAGAAAAAACAAAACCCAAAAAAGAGACCTTCTGAACTCCGAATAGGCACTTAGACCCCTTCACAAATAAAGCATTATCACGAAGGATCTGGAACACCATCCTGACCTGCTTCACATGAGACTCCCAATCATTGGAAAAAATCAAAATATCATCCAAATATACGACCATGAATTTATCAAGATAATTGCGGAAAATATCATGCATGAAAGACTGGAACACAGATGGAGCATTAGAGAGCCCAAATGGCATCACAAGGTATTCAAAATGGCCTTCGGGCGTATTAAATGCAGTTTTCCATTCGTCACCCTGTTTAATACGAACAAGATTATATGCCCCTCGGAGGTCAATCTTAGTAAACCAACTAGCCCCCTTAATCTGAGCAAACAAATCAGTAAGCAAAGGTAAGGGGTATTGGAATTTGACCATGATCTTATTAAGAAGACGATAATCAATACAGGGTCTCAAGGAGCCATCCTTCTTATCAACAAAAAAGAAACCCGCTCCCAATGGTGACGAAGAGGGCCAAATATGCCCTTTCTCCAAAGATTCCTTAACATAGATCCGCATGGCGGCATGCTCTGGCACAGACAGATTGAAAAGTCAGCCCTTAGGGAACTTACAACCAGGAATCAAGTTAATAGCACAATCACAGTCCCTATGTGGAGGAAGGGAACTGGACTTGGGCTCATCAAATACATCCTGGAAATCCGACAAAAACTCAGGGACCTCAGAAGAGGGGGAAGAGGAAATTGACATCAAAGGAACGTCACTATGTACCCCTTGACAACCAAAACTAGTCACAGACATAGTTTTCCAATCCAGCACCGGATTATGTTCCTGTAACCATGGAAATCCCAGCACAACAACATCATGCAGGTTATGCAACACCAGGAAACGGCAATCTTCCTGATGTGCAGGAGCCATGTACATAGTCATCTGTGTCCAGTACTGAGGTTTATCCTTGGCCAAGGGTGTAGCATCAATGCCCCTCAAAGGAATAGGGCTCTGCAAAGGCTGCAAGGAAAAACCACAGCGCCTGGCGAATTCTAAGTCTATTAAGTTCAGGGCAGCGCCTGAATCCACAAATGCCATGACAGAAAAGGATGACAATGAGCAAATCAGGGTCACAGATAAGAGAAATTTAGGCTGTATGGTACTAATGGTAACAGACCTAGCGACTCTCTTAGTACGCTTAGGGCAATCAGAGATAACATGAGCCGAATCACCACATTAAAAACACAGCCTATTCTGACGTCTGAATTCCTGCCGTTCGATTCTAGTCAAAATCCTATCACATTGCATAGGTTCAGGACTATGCTCAGAGGATACTGCCATATAGTGCACAGCTTTGCGCTCGCGCAGACGCCGATCAATCTGAATGGCTAGAGACATAGATTCGTTCAAACTGGCAGGCGTAGGAAAGCCCACCATAAAATCTTTAAGGGTTTCAGAAAGACCTTTTCTGAAAATAGCAGCCAGAGCCTCTTCATTCCATTTAGTGAGCACAGACCATTTTCTAAATTTCTGGCAGTATAACTCTGCCGCTTCCTGACCTTGACACAGGGCCAACAGTGTTTTCTCAGCATGCTCTACAGAGTTAGGTGCGTCATGTAATAATCCGAGCGCTTGAAAAAATGCGTCTACATTCAATAATGCCGGATCCCCTGTTTCAAGAGAAAAAGCCCAGTCTTGCGGATCACCACGCAGCAAGGATATGATGATTTTCACCTGCTGAATGGGATCACCTGAAGAACGGGGTTTAAAAGCAAAAAACAATTTGCAGTTATTTTTAAAGTTCAAAAACTTGGATCTGTCCCCAAAGAACAAATCCGGAGTAGGAATTCTGGGCTCTAAAGCCGGAGTCTGGACAACGTAGTCCTGGATACTCTGTACTCTTGCAGCCAGTTGATCCACACGAGAAAACAAATCCTGAGCATCCATGCCAGAGCATATATCCTGCACCACCCAGATATCAAGAGGAAAAAAGAGGCAAATCAGAGCACAGAAAAAAAAATGGTTCAGAACTTTCTTTTCCTTCTTTTGAGATACATTTAATTCATTTTTGGCCACTTGTACTACTGTTATGATCTGGTGGTTTAGGAACAACATGAGACAAGCTCTGAAAGAGGTGGTATCTGTACTGACCGCAGACCCTGAACCTAGCAGGGCAACTAGAAATAGCCGTGGGGGGTACCTGACGCTCCCTAGACCCCTCGGCACAGCCTAAGATCTAACTTCCCCTAAAGATGGAAACAGGAAACCTATCTTGCCTCAGAGAAAATCCCCAAAGGAAAGATAGCCCCCCACAAATATTGACGGTGAGAGGAGGGGAAAATAACATACGCAGAGATGAAATCAGATTTTAGCATAGGAGGCCAGTCTAGCTTGATAGATAGGACAGGAAAGGATACTGTGCGGTCAGTATAAAAACTACAAAACAATCCACACAGAGTTTACAAAATCTCCACACCTGACTAAAGGTGTGGAGGGTAAATCTGCTTCCCAGAGCTTCCAGCTACCAGAAAAAATCCATAATGACAAGCTGGACAAAAATAGAATGCACAGAACAATAAGTCCACAACATGTGGACTGAAATGAGCAAAGCCAGAACTTATCTTAGCAGAACTGGTCAGGAAACCAGGAGAATTCAAGCAGAGATGTGAATCCAGCCAGAAAACATTGACAAGTGGCATAGGCTGAAGACTAGAGCCAGGTTAAATAGCAGAGCCAGGAGAGACGATTAGTGAAAGCAGCTGCTAAAGCTAAACCCAAGGAGCAGCAGTTCCACTCAAAACCACCAGAGGGAGCCCAAGGGCAGAATTCACAAAAGTGCCATTTACAACCACCAGAGGGAGCCCAAGAACGGAATTCACAACAGGTGCCCTCCCCTTCCCAGTGTTCTAGCATTAAGTCTAGGGGTCCCCTTACCTGTCTCCCGTATACCAGTTCGAATGGGGAGAACCCCGTGGATTCTTGGGGCACCTCTCGATAGGCAAACAGGAGGTGAGGCAATAATTTCTCCCAGTCCCTGTAGGTCCTGGTAAAAGTCCCAATGAGTTGTTTTAATGTCCCATTAAAGCGTTCACACAACCATTGGTTTGCGGGTTGTACGGGGCGCTTCTAATGGACTTTACGCCGCACAGCTTCCACAGTTGGTTGGTCACCTCTGCTGTAAACTGGGTACCCTGGTCTGAGATAATCTCCCGGGTTAATCCAACCCGTGAGAAAACCTGGAGCTGGGCAGCCGCCACCGTCTCTGCAGGTATGTTAGGTAACGCAACTGCCTCTGGATACCGTGTGGCATAATCTACCACTGTCAATATATACCTTTTCCCTGACGGACTGGGTTTGGCTAACGGCCCTATCAGATCGACCGCTAATCGGCTAAATGGTTCCTCCACAATGGAGAGGGGGCGTAATTTGGCCTTGCATCGATCTCCCCTCTTGCCAATGCGCTGGCAACTGTCACAGGTCTGGCAGTATTGACGAACATCATAGGTTACCCCCGGCCAAAAGAAGTTTTGTGTCAGACAATGCCTGGTGCGACTGACGCCGAAGTGCCCGGCCAAGGGCAAGGGTATGTCATGAGAGATTCGCAGTAACTCCTGCCTATACTTCTTGGGAACTACCAGCTGTCGTTTTATAGTGGGGCTCGTCCCTGTGTGGTGCTGCTCTGTCATCCGGTCGAGGAGTCCCTGCTTCCATATAAACTGTTCCCCTTCCAGTACCACTCTCCCCTCCTGTGCCTTCCCACGATATCCCTCCAATGAAGGATCCTCAAGTAACTCCCTCTTAAATTCATCTGGGGTGGCCCAAGAAATGTGTCTGGCTATGGGAATACGTGTAGGGCTGGGATGTCTTACCTGGGCCTCCTCTGAGTTTGATTCCGCCTCCGCAGCTCGAGCTTGTCTCCGGGTGGTCACAGGATATGTCTCAGCCAGAGGGGCAACCGAGAAGGCAGACAACATGGGCCCCAAGTCATTTCCCAGCAAAATGTCTGCAGGCAAATCCTCCATCAAGCCGACCTCAACAAGGCCATCCCCAACTCCCCAGTTCAGGTGAATCCTGGCAGTGGGAAGTCGATGTATTGCTCCCCCTGCTACATGGACTGCCACTGTCCAGTCCGTCTTCTCTTGGTTCCGGACGAGATGAGGCTTCACAAGGGTCAAAGTTGCTCCGGAATCTCTTAGTCCCTGCATGCGTTTCCCATTAACCCACACGACCTGTCGATGCTGTTGTCGATTATCTGCCTGGGCTGCCTGCACGGAGTCTACTTCATGCAGCACTTCCTCCATGTCTTCCACCCCTTGGTTAGTTGTAGCCTCCAATGCCGGGTTAGCTTCGCCTTGGTAGCAGTGTACAGTGGCCCGGCGGAAGTTAGCTGTTCCCGCCTTTGGCCACTGGGTATGCTGAGTCCGGTTGGGACATTGTCTTTGCAGGTGGCCCAGCTGATGACAGGTGTGGCATCGCGCCCCAGGGGACCTGTGGTAGGCCGGGTTTCTAGCTGGTCCCCCTACAATCTTCGGTGGTTTGGGGCCCTCCAGGTCCATGGGCGGACCCCTAGTGACCATCTTTGATCCGGACAACTGAGGCCTCCTGGCGTCATGATGTTCATCGGCCAGATGAGCGGCTTCCTCAAGTGTCCTTGGCCCGAAGCCATTCCTGCGTCTCGGGGTTTAGTCCATTAAAGAATCGTTCTAACAAGAAGAGCTGGAGGACGTCCTCCTTAGTGGTTGCTTGGCTCCCTTGTACCCACTGTAGCAGTGACCACCGTAATTTACAGGCCCATTCAGCGTGGGTATCGGTTACTCGTTTTATAAGTCCGCAGAACTTTTGGCGGTATGCCTCTGGTGTCAGCGCATACCGGGCCAAGATCACTTCTTTGATCTGCTCATAGTCCACACAGTCCTCATCGGGTACCGTGCGATAGGCGTCCGCTGCCCGGCCTGTCAGCTTGCTGGCCAGAATCTGAACACGTTCCTCTGGCTTCACTTGATGAAGGACACACTGCCACTCAAAGTCTTGCAGAAAGCCATCAATGTCTTCCTCTGCCTCCCCCAACTGTCGGAAGGCATTATACTGGATCTTTTTGTGGCTTACTGTTGAAGGTACCTGGGCGGAGGCCAGAGCTCCCCTTGCTCGCTGACTCTCCTCTCTCCGCTCTGCCATCTCCATCTTGGCTAGCTCCACTTTGGTCCGCTCTGCCATCTCCATTTTGGCTAGCTCTATCCTGGTCCCCTCGGCCATCTCTTCCTTCAGATCAGTACGCACATCAGACATCACCTCTCGCATGATCTCTACTGCAGGGTTTGGGCCATAGAACGCCAGTCTGTTCTTTACCTCCCTCTGGAATTCAGTGTCCTCCACGTTCACATTGGGGGGCACTGCACTGTCGTGTTCCATGATGGCTGCTATCAAATCCGCTTTTGTTTTGTTGCTGGCGATTAACCCTCGGCCTTCCACCAGATCTTTTAATGTAGTCCTCTTTAACTTCTGGTAGTTGTCTTCCATTCATTCCTTTCCTCCTGTAGAAGGGATATCACATCCCGCTGTCTGCCACCAGTGTAACGGGGTCTACCAAGCTGGGGTACCTCTTTCAAGAGAACAAATATGGAAACAGGAACACATGGGCTACTTGCACAGTGAACAAGTCTGTAGGAACATGCTCACACACCACCAAGAAACTAGGGAGTTACCCACCACTCCTCTTGGGTTATCTGCACAAAAGCTGTTCCACTCAGCATGTCCACATGGACTTTTTCTCTCTGAACCCTGTTCACACAGGTAATATACAAATGATCAGGTTTTTAAATACATCAGATAGGGATTGCACACATCAGTTAGGACTGCTCTGATATGGGTATACCTTGACGTTTGGTGGAGCAGCTTAGTATACATTTTTTGCAAAAAAACATATCAACCAAATACCCTGTTTTTTACATCTTTTTACTAGCACTTGCGGATTACTGTTATTTTTGGAAACTGAGTGTTTTTGGTTTTACTATGCTCTTTTGTGTCTTCAAGTTTCTTGGTGGTGTGTGAGCATGTCCCTACAGACTTGTTCACTGTGCAAGTAGCCCATGTGTTCATGTTCCCACGTATTTCCAGTCTAAAAGAACATCCTTTATTTACAGCACATAGAATATATAACACAGATACACAGGATAGGCCAATAGGAACACAGCAGGCCAGACATACATTACAATAGCCACAGGGGGCCGGAGCCTGCCAATATTTTCTCTGGGAATTACAAAGGTGGAGGGAGGTCAGAAAGAGAATATCTTGTCCAGGGGGGCAGCCTGTGGACTGATGCATTTCACATGGAAACTATTATACCTACATATAATGCATAACATTCTTGGTGCTGGGGGGTTCTGTAACAGGGCTGGAATGAGCATGTTAGTGAGGTTGGGGAGCAGGTGGGAGGGGATGGGGTCAAGTGCACAGGTGGTGAGGTGTGATTTGGAAAAGAGGCGAGTAAGCTCTCCTTCATTGATGTTGAAGAGGGAGGTTATTAGGGAAGGGCAGAGGTCTGGTATATGGAGTGGTTGGGGTGGTGGAACAGTTAGGGTTTGCCTTGTTGGGTCGATCTTGTTTTGAAGTAGGTGGCAAAGTCCTCGGAAGAGATGAGGGGAGTTGGAGGTGGCAGTGGTGGGCGGAGGAGGGAGTTAAATGTGCTAAATAGTTGTTTTGGGTTGTAGGATAGTGAAGATACAAGGTTAGTGAAATAGGTCTGTTTAGCGGAGGAGAGAGCTAATTTGAAGTGAAATGTAGCTTGTTTGAAAGTAGTGAAGTCATCTGGCAGGAGTGTTTTCTTCCAACATTGCTCTGCAACCCTGGATGCTTGTCGAAGTTTTTTTGTGAGATAGTTATGCCAAGGTTGCCTATTGGTTCATCGCACTGTGCCATGCATGAGAGGGGCGACTGAGTATATGGCTGATGTGAGGGTAGAGTTATAGAAAGCGGTGGCGCTGTCCTTGTCGTGGAGTGAAGATATGGAGGACAGGGGTAAGAGAGAGTCTGAGAGTCTGTGAATGTCTAGATAAGCGAGGTTTCTGCTAGGATTTGGTAATGGCTGGACATGGGTGGCAGGTGAGGAGGACAAGGATGAGAAGGTGAGTAGATGGTAGTCAGATAGGGGGAAGGGAGAAGTTGTGACATTAGATAAGGAACAGAGGCGGGTGAAGATGAGGTCTAGTGTATGTCCATCTGTGTGGGTGGCTGTGGAGGACCACTGAGTGAGTCCAAAGGATGAAATAAGGGCCAGTAGCTTGGGGGCTGCTGGCTGGAGGGTGTCAGTAGGGATATTAAAGTCACCTATGATGATGGTGGGGATGTCAGCAGAGAGAAAGTGAAGGAGCCAGGTGGAGAATTGGTTGATTAAGGCAGTGGCTGAGCCCGGTGGTCGGTATATGACAGCCATTTAGAGATTGGAGGGAGCGTAGATATGGACAGAGTGAACCTCGAAAGAAGGGAGGATAAGGGAGGGTGGGGATTGGATAGCGTTGAAGGATCAGTTTTTAGAAAGAAGGATACCCACTCCTCCACCATGTCTGTTGTCAGAGAGAGGAGTGTGGGTAAATTGGAGGCCGCCGTAATGCAGTGCTGCAGGTGAGGCCATGTCAGGGGGTGTCTGCCAGGTCTCAGTGAGAGCCAGGAAGGAAAGGTTGCAGGAAGTAAAGAGATTGTGGATCACGTGGAGCTTGTTGCACATAGAGTGGGCATTCCAAAGTGCCCCAGAGAGAGGAAGGAGGGGGATGGGGGTCAGTGGCACAGATTTTAAGTGTGAGGGGTTGCGATAGTTTCTCATAGTGTGACAAGGATAGGGTGAGGATTAGTGATGAATGGGGGGGGCAGGATTGGGGGATGTGTCGCCAGCAGTGAGAATAAGCAGAGAAAGAGAAGCAGGTGGGTGAAGGAGAGTGATTGGCTTATATTATATTTTGGTAGTAGAGGTCTGAGGTTAGTGAGCAGGTCTGCAGATGAAGCAAGGTTGGGGGGTAAGGCTGCCATCACACTATCAGTATTTGGTCAGTATTTTACATCAGTATTTGTAAGTCAAAACCAGGAGTGGAACAAATAGAGGAAAAGTATAATAGAAACATATGCACCACTTCTGCATTTATCGCCCACTCCTGGTTTTAGCTTACAAATACTGATGTTAAATACTGAACAAATACTGCTAGTGTGACGGCAGCCTTAGAGAGAGGGGGAGATAGTTATGTGGTTTGAGGGTGCGAGGGTATGGGGTTAGTGGAGGAGAGTGAGGATTAGTGGAGCAAAAATGGTGGTGGAAATGTGTGCATGGTTAAAGAGCAGGGGAGAAAAAGGAAAGGCAAGTAAATTTAGAAGACAGTGATTAGTCTTACCGTCTGGCCAATTTCTGGACTATTTCTGGTATATTTCACATGATACACTTAAAATCTGTCACTTGAAATTATGTCACATCTGACTAAAGTCAGATCTGACCTGCTTCATGCACCTTATACCATTCAAATGTCTAAGAAATGAAGCCAGGTGAGAGAGGGAGGGGAGGAAGGAGGTGGAGGACAGTCCACAGCAGGGGACAATTAGCAGATTGGAGTTAATACAACATTTGACTACCAAAGAAGAAGATAGAGGCAGGATAAGATAAAAAGATGGCGCTAGGTGTGAGGAGCACAGACATGTCAATATGCAGTCAGAAAATTTTCAGAATGATACAGGAATTAATGTCAGGGAAAAAGAAGCAACGTACCACTTAGAACAGAGGAAGAGAAGTACAAGGGATTCAGGGGTGCAGTGGCTATTCCAGATTAGGAGATAGTTCATTAAATCATCTCAGACAGATGTCTGTCCAGCCTCTGTTTGAAGGCTTCCATTGAAGGAGAACTCACCACCACTCGTGGCAGCCAGTTCCACTCATTGATCACCCTAACTGTCAAAAAGTTTTTTTCTAATATCTAATCTGTGTCTCCTCCCATTCAGTTTCATCCCATTGCTTCTAGTCTTTCCTTGTGTAAATGAGAATAAAGATGATCCTTCTACAATATGACAGCCCTTGAGATATTTGAAGACAGCTATTAAGCCTCCTCTCAGTCTTCTTTTTTGCAATAAAAACATTCCCAAATCCTGTAAACGTTCCTCATAGGATATGGTTTGCAGACCGGTCACAATTCTATTCCCTCTGGACCCTATATTCTCTCATCTGAAAAAATAGGGTCGATTATGGTGTTTTTTCAGTTGGAACAGACTGGTGGACAGTTTTGGTTGCACAAATAAGTGGACGATACTTCATACAGGGCAAATGTAGACTTCAATGACACCTGCGTGATGGGAATGATTCTTATGACTATGTTTCCTTACAATGATTGGATGAAGATGGATGACAATGACTAGTTAGTTTCATGATTAAAAGAAATAAAAAGCTATGAAAATGGTTTGATGGACCGGGTGTATTTTAGAGAAAGTAATAATTCAGGCTGAAGCACTAAGCACACCCCGAACAACATTTGTCACTAGATCTGTTAATAAGCATGTTGGTACAGGAACCTACTTTGAGTGAAAAATGGCTTTGGACAGAAACTTGTCTTAAAAAAGGGTTACAATATAATAGGAGCGTCAAATTGGTTGTCTGGAGCTAAAGTGAATGGTAGTGCAAATTTCTATGTAATAAACTGTACTGCAGGACTGCGCTGGTTCCAGGAGCGATAGAAAATTTGTATTCAGTTGTACTAAACAAAGGGCTACAAATAAAAGCAAATGTTTACATAAGCATAAAAAACATAGAGCGGGTGCTCTGCAGCCAGGAATAACCAAACACCGACATGCAAATGAGAACAAAGTCATCCATTTCTCATTTACACATTCAAACATCAACGTTCTTAAATGGAACTGCAATAATTCGCATTTGCTGCTAATTATTGTTCCTCAAGTTTTTGCTAAAGTCATATTTGAATTGCAAGTAAAGTGACGGAAAAGAAACATTTAAACGCAAAACTCTTCTAAATGCCACAGAATGTCATTTTAAAGGGAACCTGTCATGTTGAAAATGGCATCTGGCCTGGAGGAGCGATATTATAAATCAGGAGGAGCTGATCAGATTGATGGACATTTTTGTGGGAAATGTTTTAGTAAAGCTCGCAGTTTATTCATTAAATTCCTTGTGCTTGGATGTATTAGTCCAGTGGCAGTCTTTCAGATATGAATAAGAATGCAAAACTTACGATAAATCACTAAAAAGACCGCTTTCTGGACTCACATATATACAGTATAAACACCAGTGATTTCAATTAACTCCTTCTTGACATTGGAATTTTCTGTTTTTGTGTTTCTGTTTTTTGCCCCCCTTCTTCCCAGGGCCATAACTTTTTTATTTTTCTGTGAATGTAGCTGTGTGATGACTTGTTTCTTGTGGGACGAGAAGTAATTTTAAACAACATTATTGATTTTATCAATCAGTGTACTGAAAAGTAGGAAACCAATTCCAAGTGAGGTGAAATTGCAAAAAAAATTGCAATTCCACCATTGTTTTTTTTTTCTTTTACCATGTTCTATAAATACTAAAACTGACCGATTTTCCAGGTCACTATATGATTTAGCAGGTACCCAACATGTATAGGTTCTTTTTTATTTAAGTGGTGAAAAAAAATCCAAAGTTTGTAAAAAAAAAAAAAAATTGATATTTTCTGAGACCTGTAGCGTCTCCATTTTTGGGATCTGGGTCTGGACGAGGGCTTAATTTTTGCTCACAAAGCTGACATTTTTACCGATAAAAGTATACTGCAGCCCTGCTATGTGTAGCAAATATCATCATCTACAAACGCCAGGTACAGGCCTGCATTCATAGCAGATCAGCCCCAAAATTATGTGATAGGGGTTTAATGTGGTGCTCTTTTGGCATGATTGTGTTAAATGCATTTAACATGTTAACAGATGCAGGTGGATCATGATTCCACTTTTGGCTGTTAGGGGCACTTGACAGCTGATCAAATCAGATGTCATGAGCCTGAAAAGATGTGGGTTCCGATCTATGACAAATCTATCCATCATCGGTCATGACGAAGTTAATTAAATATAAGTATTGCTGAAATTTGTTCCCAAAAAGCTGTATCCATCTGATCAACTCCTTTTGCTCTATAACACATTGCCTAAAGGTCAGATACCATTTTCAACATGACAGGTTTTCTATATCCTTCCAGCAAACTTATATACACAGATCAAAAAAATAAAGGGAACACTAAAATACCACATCCTAGATATCAATGAATTAATTATTCCAGCTGCAAATCTGTATTCATTAAATAGTGGAATGCATTGAGAATAAGACATATTAATTATCAATGTAAATAAAAATTAATATCCCATGGAGGTCTGGATTTGGAATGATACTCAAGCTCAAAGTGAAAATCAAATTACTGACTGATCCAACTTTAGTGGAAATGCATCAAAACAAGGAAATGATGCTCAGTGGTGTGTGCCACCATGCATTATGTCAACCCTCTTGTAATAATGTCCTCCGTTCATAGCCATGTAATATTGACCCCCTTTCCTGTAATAATGTTCCCTGACATTTAATAATGTTCCCCTTCATGTAATATTGTCGCCCGTTCTGCAATATTGCCCCCTTTGCTGGCCCCACCTTGTAATAATGTCACTCATATTGTAATATTTTCCAACTTCCCGTTTTAATATACCGATTCCGTAATAATGTCCCCAAACCACTAATAATGTTTCTCTTTAAAAATGCCCAATTCCCGGCCTCATTTCATAATAATGTCTTCTGTCCTGTAATAACGACTCTTTTCGGCAATAATGACCCCTGTCCTATTTAATATTCAGTAATAATGTCCCCTGTTTTGTCCCTATCTTGTCTTAATATCCTCCATCCTCTAATGATGTACCCTATCCTGGCTAGCATCCTGTAATAATGTCCCCCGTTCTGGCCTCATTCTGTAATAATGTTTCATTTACCTGTAATAAAGTCCCAGTCATGTCTCTTGTCCTGTATTAATGTCCCAGATACTGTAAAAATGTCACCCTGTAATATTGTCTTCCTTCCTCTCATCTTATAGTAATGTCCCCCCATCCGGGTTCCCATCTTGTAGAAATGTCCCGATCCGGAAGTGTCTGGAAATCCTGAAGTTAAGTCTTGACCCTGGACTTATGTTTGGTTCTTTGTAATGATAGAATCGATTTAATGTAAATCAAATTCTAATCAAATTTTTAATGTTATACACAAGTCCTGGTAATTTCAAACAATTTACTGCTACAACTTTGTTCTCGGGTATCCAGGGACTAAGGGTTCCTTCCCTGTCCCTAACGCTAGGGGCTCCCTATCTTTCCCTGTTCCCTGTATTACTTCTAATGGTGAAGACACAGGGGCCATATACCTTGATTTATCTCCTGAATCCGTCCTCAGTCTGTACCCTTCCCCCACCCAGGAAAGAGGGGAGTAGTAGTGTACCGTAATACACCAACCAGATTAACAAAGTAATACAAAGAGGGATAAAGGAAAATACCAATCACACAAATATACTCACACAAACAAAAGAGGTAAAAACCGGGGAGTGGAGGATGAGGAAAAACCAAAGTAGGAGAAGAAGGGGAGTAGCACACACCCAAAACCTCACCACAAACTCAGATAAATCTAGCAAACACCTTCTCAAACAACTACAACAAACCATCTCCTAACCATGCAGCATGAATCTTGCTCTGGCATTGAGTGCTTGCCAGGGCCCATATTATATATGAGATGGAAGTGGTTAACTGTGAACAGCTGTGAGCCTTAATGCAGGGAAGCTTACAAGAGCTCTAAACTGTGCAGATTAACCCCTGCACTGCAAACAGAAACCTGCACCGTTCAATATGATGGTGAAGTGCCTCTGATCAGTTCAGGAGTAGGAAACTGTTGTGGATTCTGTTTTTGGGCTCCCTCTGGTGGTTACAGATGGTACTGGGTGACTTGTGTTCTCTGCGGTCTCTGGTGTCCACCTGTTCTATCAGGATATGGGAGTTTCCTATTTAACCTGGCTTTCTTGTCATTTCCTTGCCGGCGATCAATGTAATCAGTGTGTCTTGTTACCTCTGCTTTCTGCTTCAGTAATCTTCAGGACAAGCTAAGTTTTTGATTTTCCTGTTCCACGTTTTGCTTTATTTTTGTTTTAGTTCAGCTTGCAGTTATGTGATTCCTTGTTGCTGGTTGCTCTAGTGGGCTGATATTACTCCTCATGTTCCATGAGTTGGCACATGAGTTCAGGTAATTTCAGGATGGTTTTTTGTAGGGTTTTTCGCTGACCGCGCAGTTCACTTTTGTGTCCTCTGCTATCTAGTTTTAGCGGGCCTCATTTTGCTGAATCTGTTTTCATTACTACGTATGTGCTTTCCTCTCATTTCACCGTCATTACATGTGGGGGGCTGCTATTTCTGTGGGGTGTTTCTCTGGAGGCAAGAGAGGTCTTTGTTTCTTCTAATAGGGGAAGCTAGTCCTTCAGCTGGCGCGAGACGTCTAGAATCATCGTAGGCACGTTCCCCGGCTACTGCTAGTGTTGTGAATTAGGTTCAGGATCGCGGTCAGCTCAGTTTCCATCACCCTAGAGCTTGTTCTGTTTTTTGTGTGCTTGTCCTTTTGTGATCCCCTGCCATTGGGATCATGACAGTATCGCCGGCCCGAAAAGTGGTAATCATATTGGCTGAAGTAGGAGGAAAAGTAGTCTGAGGAAGTTTTTTTTTTTTTTCCTTCCCTCAGAGTTTGCTGCGTCTTACCTCCTCTTAATCCTTGAATGGCTCTGACCTCAGCTGTTTATCATGGACGTCCAGAGTTTGGCTTCCAGCCTGAATAATCTTGCTGCTAAGGTTCAAAATATACAAGATTTTGTTGTACATGCTCCTATGTCTGAACCTAGAATTCCTATCCCAGAGTTTTTTTCTGGAGATAGATCTAGTTTTCTGAATTTTAGGAACAATTGCAAGTTGTTTCTTTCTTTGAAATCTCGCTCCTCTGGAGACCCTGCTCAGCAAGTCAAGATTGTAATATCTTTCCTGCGGGGTGACCCTCAGAATTGGGCATTTGCATTGGCACCAGGGGATCCTGCGTTGCTCAATGTGGATGCGTTTTTTCTGGCATTGGGTTTGCTCTATGAGGAACCTAACCTAGAGATTCAGGCTGAAAAAGCTTTATTGGCTCTCTCTCAGGGGCAAGATGAAGCAGAATTATATTGTCAGAAATTTCGGAAATGGTCGGTGCTTACTCAGTGGAATGAGTGCGCCCTGGCTGCAAGATTCAGAGATGGCCTTTCTGAGGCCATTAAAGATGTTATGGTGGGGTTCCCTGCGCCTGCAGGTCTGAATGAGTCTATGACTATGGCTATTCAGATTGATCGGCGTTTACGGGAGCGCAAACCTGTGCACCATTTGGCGGTGTCTTCTGAACAGGCACCTGAGACAATGCAATGTGATAGAATTCAGTCCAGAAGTGAACGGCAAAACTATAGGCGGAAAAATGGGTTGTGTTTTTATTGTGGTGATTCAGCTCATGTTATATCAGCATGCTCTAAACGCACAAAAAGGTTGATAAGTCTGTTGCCATTAGTACTTTACAGTCTAAGTTCATTCTGTCTGTGACTCTGATTTGTTCATTGTCTGCCATTTCCGTCGATGCCTATGTGGATTCAGGCGCTGCCCTGAGTCTTATGGATTGGTCATTTGCCAACCGCTGTGGGTTTAGTCTGGAGCCTCTGGAAGTCCCTATTCCTTTGAAAGGAATTGACTCTACACCTTTGGCTATGAATAAACCTCAGTACTGGACACACGTGACCATGCGTATGACTCCCGTTCATCAGGAGGTGATTCGCTTCCTGGTACTGTATAATTTACATGATGTCTTAGTGCTTGGTCTGCCATGGTTACAAACTCATAACCCAGTCTTGGACTGGAAAACGATGTCTGTGTTAAGCTGGGGATGTCAGGGGGTTCATGATGATGCACCTCCGATTTCTATATCCTTCCAGCAAACTTATATACACAGATCAAAAAAATAAAGGGAACACTAAAATACCACATCCTAGATATCAATGAATTAATTATTCCAGCTGCAAATCTGTATTCATTAAATAGTGGAATGCATTGAGAATAAGACATATTAATTATCAATGTAAATAAAAATTAATATCCCATGGAGGTCTGGATTTGGAATGATACTCAAGCTCAAAGTGAAAATCAAATTACTGACTGATCCAACTTTAGTGGAAATGCATCAAAACAAGGAAATGATGCTCAGTGGTGTGTGCCACCATGCATTATGTCAACCCTCTTGTAATAATGTCCTCCGTTCATAGCCATGTAATATTGACCCCCTTTCCTGTAATAATGTTCCCTGACATTTAATAATGTTCCCCTTCATGTAATATTGTCGCCCGTTCTGCAATATTGCCCCCTTTGCTGGCCCCACCTTGTAATAATGTCACTCATATTGTAATATTTTCCAACTTCCCGTTTTAATATACCGATTCCGTAATAATGTCCCCAAACCACTAATAATGTTTCTCTTTAAAAATGCCCAATTCCCGGCCTCATTTCATAATAATGTCTTCTGTCCTGTAATAACGACTCTTTTCGGCAATAATGACCCCTGTCCTATTTAATATTCAGTAATAATGTCCCCTGTTTTGTCCCTATCTTGTCTTAATATCCTCCATCCTCTAATGATGTACCCTATCCTGGCTAGCATCCTGTAATAATGTCCCCCGTTCTGGCCTCATTCTGTAATAATGTTTCATTTACCTGTAATAAAGTCCCAGTCATGTCTCTTGTCCTGTATTAATGTCCCAGATACTGTAAAAATGTCACCCTGTAATATTGTCTTCCTTCCTCTCATCTTATAGTAATGTCCCCCCATCCGGGTTCCCATCTTGTAGAAATGTCCCGATCCGGAAGTGTCTGGAAATCCTGAAGTTAAGTCTTGACCCTGGACTTATGTTTGGTTCTTTGTAATGATAGAATCGATTTAATGTAAATCAAATTCTAATCAAATTTTTAATGTTATACACAAGTCCTGGTAATTTCAAACAATTTACTGCTACAACTTTGTTCTCGGGTATCCAGGGACTAAGGGTTCCTTCCCTGTCCCTAACGCTAGGGGCTCCCTATCTTTCCCTGTTCCCTGTATTACTTCTAATGGTGAAGACACAGGGGCCATATACCTTGATTTATCTCCTGAATCCGTCCTCAGTCTGTACCCTTCCCCCACCCAGGAAAGAGGGGAGTAGTAGTGTACCGTAATACACCAACCAGATTAACAAAGTAATACAAAGAGGGATAAAGGAAAATACCAATCACACAAATATACTCACACAAACAAAAGAGGTAAAAACCGGGGAGTGGAGGATGAGGAAAAACCAAAGTAGGAGAAGAAGGGGAGTAGCACACACCCAAAACCTCACCACAAACTCAGATAAATCTAGCAAACACCTTCTCAAACAACTACAACAAACCATCTCCTAACCATGCAGCATGAATCTTGCTCTGGCATTGAGTGCTTGCCAGGGCCCATATTATATATGAGATGGAAGTGGTTAACTGTGAACAGCTGTGAGCCTTAATGCAGGAAAGCTTACAAGAGCTCTAAACTGTGCAGATTAACCCCTGCACTGCAAACAGAAACCTGCACCGTTCAATATGATGGTGAAGTGCCTCTGATCAGTTCAGGAGTAGGAAACTGTTGTGGATTCTGTTTTTGGGCTCCCTCTGGTGGTTACAGATGGTACTGGGTGACTTGTGTTCTCTGCGGTCTCTGGTGTCCACCTGTTCTATCAGGATATGGGAGTTTCCTATTTAACCTGGCTTTCTTGTCATTTCCTTGCCGGCGATCAATGTAATCAGTGTGTCTTGTTACCTCTGCTTTCTGCTTCAGTAATCTTCAGGACAAGCTAAGTTTTTGATTTTCCTGTTCCACGTTTTGCTTTATTTTTGTTTTAGTTCAGCTTGCAGTTATGTGATTCCTTGTTGCTGGTTGCTCTAGTGGGCTGATATTACTCCTCATGTTCCATGAGTTGGCACATGAGTTCAGGTAATTTCAGGATGGTTTTTTGTAGGGTTTTTCGCTGACCGCGCAGTTCACTTTTGTGTCCTCTGCTATCTAGTTTTAGCGGGCCTCATTTTGCTGAATCTGTTTTCATTACTACGTATGTGCTTTCCTCTCATTTCACCGTCATTACATGTGGGGGGCTGCTATTTCTGTGGGGTGTTTCTCTGGAGGCAAGAGAGGTCTTTGTTTCTTCTAATAGGGGAAGCTAGTCCTTCGGCTGGCGCGAGACGTCTAGAATCATCGTAGGCACGTTCCCCGGCTACTGCTAGTGTTGTGAATTAGGTTCAGGATCGCGGTCAGCTCAGTTTCCATCACCCTAGAGCTTGTTCTGTTTTTTGTGTGCTTGTCCTTTTGTGATCCCCTGCCATTGGGATCATGACAGTATCGCCGGCCCGAAAAGTGGTAATCATATTGGCTGAAGTAGGAGGAAAAGTAGTCTGAGGAAGTTTTTTTTTTTTTTCCTTCCCTCAGAGTTTGCTGCGTCTTACCTCCTCTTAATCCTTGAATGGCTCTGACCTCAGCTGTTTATCATGGACGTCCAGAGTTTGGCTTCCAGCCTGAATAATCTTGCTGCTAAGGTTCAAAATATACAAGATTTTGTTGTACATGCTCCTATGTCTGAACCTAGAATTCCTATCCCAGAGTTTTTTTCTGGAGATAGATCTAGTTTTCTGAATTTTAGGAACAATTGCAAGTTGTTTCTTTCTTTGAAATCTCGCTCCTCTGGAGACCCTGCTCAGCAAGTCAAGATTGTAATATCTTTCCTGCGGGGTGACCCTCAGAATTGGGCATTTGCATTGGCACCAGGGGATCCTGCGTTGCTCAATGTGGATGCGTTTTTTCTGGCATTGGGTTTGCTCTATGAGGAACCTAACCTAGAGATTCAGGCTGAAAAAGCTTTATTGGCTCTCTCTCAGGGGCAAGATGAAGCAGAATTATATTGTCAGAAATTTCGGAAATGGTCGGTGCTTACTCAGTGGAATGAGTGCGCCCTGGCTGCAAGATTCAGAGATGGCCTTTCTGAGGCCATTAAAGATGTTATGGTGGGGTTCCCTGCGCCTGCAGGTCTGAATGAGTCTATGACTATGGCTATTCAGATTGATCGGCGTTTACGGGAGCGCAAACCTGTGCACCATTTGGCGGTGTCTTCTGAACAGGCACCTGAGTGTTATGGCTGGCAATCAGGCAACACAGCGTGCAGTAATCAGCGCACATACAGAGATCTGGCAATAACCCAAAACAATAGGACGAGCTCTGAGACGTGGAATCTCTGTAGACTGCAGTACCTGATCTATCCTCACACAACTGTAAGCAGCAGTGGATTGCGCCTATCAACTACCTATGCAACTCGGCACTGCCTGAGGAGCTGACTAGCCTGAAGATAGAAATACAAGCCTGACTTACCTCAGAGAAATACCCCAAAGGAATAGGCAGCCCCCACATATAATGACTGTTAGCAAGATGAAAAGACAAACGTAGGAATGAAATAGATTCAGCAAAGTGAGGCCCGATATTCTAGACAGAGCGAGGATAGCAAAGAGAACTATGCAGTCTACAAAAAACCCTAAAACGAAAACCATGCAAAGGGGCAAAAAGACCCACCGTGCCGAACTAACAGCACGGCGGTGCACCCCTTTGCTTCTCAGAGCTTCCAGCAAAAGTTAATAGCAAGCTGGACAGAAAAAACAGAAAACAAACTAGAAGCACTTATCTAGCAGAGCAGCAGGCCCAAGGAAAGATGCAGTAGCTCAGATCCAACACTGGAACATTGACAAGGAGCAAGGAAGACAGACTCAGGTGGAGCTAAATAGCAAGGCAGCCAACGAGCTCACCAAAACACCTGAGGGAGGAAGCCCAGAGACTGCAATACCACTTGTGACCACAGAAGTGAACTCAGCCACAGAATTCACAACAGTACCCCCCCCTTGAGGAGGGGTCACCGAACCCTCACCAGAACCCCCAGGCCGACCAGGATGAGCCACATGAAAGGCACGAACAAGATCTGGGGCATGGACATCAGAGGCAAAAACCCAGGAATTATCTTCCTGAGCATAACCCTTCCATTTGACCAGATACTGGAGTTTCCGTCTAGAGACACGAGAATCCAAAATCTTCTCCACAATATACTCCAATTCCCCCTCCACCAAAACAGGGGCAGGAGGCTCCACAGATGGAACCATAGGTGCCACGTATCTCCTCAACAACGACCTATGGAATACATTATGTATGGAAAAGGAGTCTGGGAGGGTCAGACGAAAAGACACCGGATTGAGAATCTCAGAAATCCTATACGGACCAATAAAACGAGGTTTAAATTTAGGAGAGGAAACCTTCATAGGTATATGACGAGAAGATAACCAAACCAGATCCCCAACACGAAGTCGGGGTCCCACACGGCGTCTGCGATTAGCGAAAAGCTGAGCCTTCTCCTGGGACAAGGTCAAATTGTCCACTACCTGAGTCCAGATCTGCTGCAACCTGTCCACCACATAATCCACACCAGGACAGTCCGAAGACTCAACCTGTCCTGAAGAGAAACGAGGATGGAACCCAGAATTGCAGAAAAATGGAGAGACCAAGGTAGCCGAGCTGGCCCGATTATTAAGGGCGAACTCAGCCAACGGCAAAAATGACACCCAATCATCCTGGTCAGCGGAAACAAAACATCTCAGATATGTTTCCAAGGTCTGATTGGTTCGTTCGGTCTGGCCATTAGTCTGAGGATGGAAGGCCGAGGAAAAAGATAGGTCAATGCCCATCCTACCACAAAAGGCTCGCCAGAACCTCGAGACAAACTGGGAACCTCTGTCAGAAACAATATTCTCAGGAATGCCATGTAAACGAACCACATGCTGGAAGAACAAAGGCACCAAATCAGAGGAGGAAGGCAATTTAACCAAGGGCACCAGATGGACCATTTTAGAAAAGCGATCACAGACCACCCAAATGACAGACATTTTTTGAGAAACGGGAAGGTCAGAAATGAAATCCATCGAAATATGTGTCCAAGGCCTCTTCGGGACCGGCAAGGGCAAAAGCAACCCACTGGCACGTGAACAGCAGGGCTTAGCCCTAGCACAAATTCCACAGGACTGCACAAAAGCACGCACATCCCGTGACAGAGATGGCCACCAGAAGGATCTAGCAACCAACTCCCTGGTACCAAAGATTCCTGGATGACCGGCCAGCACCGAACAATGAAGTTCAGAGATAACTTTACTAGTCCACCTATCAGGGACGAACAGTTTCTCGGCCGGACAACGATCAGGTTTATTAGCCTGAAATTTCTGCAACACTCTCCGCAAATCAGGGGAGATGGCAGACACAATGACTCCTTCCTTGAGGATACTCGCCGGCTCAGATAACCCCGGAGAGTTGGGCACAAAACTCCTAGACAGAGCATCCGCCTTCACATTTTTAGAGCCCGGAAGGTATGAAATCACAAAATCAAAACGAGCAAAAAATAACGACCAACGGGCCTGTCTAGGATTCAAGCGCTTGGCAGACTCAAGATAAGTAAGGTTCTTATGATCAGTCAAAACCACCACGCGATGCTTAGCACCCTCAAGCCAATGACGCCACTCCTCGAATGCCCACTTCATGGCCAGCAACTCTCGGTTGCCCACATCATAATTACGCTCAGCAGCAGAAAATGTCCTGGAAAAGAAAGCACATGGTTTGAACACTGAGCAACCAGAACCTCTCTGTGACAAAACCGCCCCTGCACCAATCTCAGAAGCATCAACCTCGACCTGGAACGGAAGAGAAACATCAGGTTGACACAACACAGGGGCACAGCAAAAACGACGCTTCAACTCCTGAAAAGCTTCCACGGCAGCAGAAGACCAATTAACCAAATCAGCACCCTTCTTGGTCAAATCGGTCAATGGTCTGGCAATGCTAGAAAAATTACAGATGAAGCGACGATAAAAATTAGCAAAGCCCAGGAATTTCTGCAAACTTTTTAGAGATGTCGGCTGAGTCCAATCCTGGATGGCCTGAACCTTAACCGGATCCATCTCGATAGTAGAAGGGGAAAAGATGAACCCCAAAAATGAAACTTTCTGCACACCGAAGAGACACTTTGATCCCTTCACGAACAAGGAATTAGCACGCAGTACCTGGAAAACCATTCTGACTTGCTTCACATGAGACTCCCAATCATCTGAGAAGATCAAAATGTCATCCAAGTAAACAATCAAGAATTTATCCAGATACTCACGGAAAATGTCATGCATAAAAGACTGAAAAACAGATGGAGCATTGGCAAGTCCGAACGGCATCACCAGATACTCAAAATAACCCTGGGGCGTATTAAATGCCGTTTTCCATTCATCTCCCTGCCTGATTCTCACCAGATTATACGCACCACGAAGATCAATCTTAGTAAACCAACTAGCCCCCTAAAGGCCCCTTCACATTAAGCGACGCTGCAGCGATACAGACAACGATCCGGATCGCTGCAGCGTCGCTGTTTGGTCGCTGGAGAGCTGTCACACAGACCGCTCTCCAGCGACCAACGATGCCGGTAACCAGGGTAAACATCGGGTAACTAAGCGCAGGGCCGCGCTTAGTAACCCGATGTTTACCCTGGTTACCATGCTAAAAGTAAAAAAAAACAAACACTAGATACTTACCTACCGCTGTCTGTCCTCCAGCGCTGCGCTCTGCTTCTCTGCTCTCCTCCTGTACTGTCTGGGAGCCGGAAAGCAGAGCGGTGACGTCACCGCTCTGCTTTCCGGCTCACAGACAGTACAGGAGGAGTGCAGAGCACAGCGCTGGAGGACAGACAGCGGTAGGTAAGTATGTAGTGTTTGTTTTTTTTTACTTTTAGCATGGTAACCAGGGTAAACATCGGGTTACTAAGCGCGGCCCTGCGCTTAGTTACCCGATGTTTACCCTGGTTACCAGTGAAGACATCGCTGGATCGGTGTCACACACGCCGATCCAGCGATGTCTGCAGGGAGTCCAGCGACGAAATAAAGTTCTGGACTTTGTTCAGCGACCAACGATCTCCCAGCAGGGGCCTGATCGTTGGTCGCTGTCACACATAACGATTTCATTAACGATATCGTTGCTACGTCACAAATAGCAACGATATCGTTAACAACATCGTTATGTGTGAAGGTACCTTAAATCCGAGCAAACAAGTCAGAAATCAATGGCAAGGGATACTGAAACTTAACAGTGATCTTATTAAGAAGGCGGTAATCAATACACGGTCTTAGCGAACCATCCTTCTTGGCTACAAAAAAGAACCCTGCTCCCAATGGTGACGACGATGGGCGAATATGTCCCTTCTCCAGGGACTCCTTCACATAACTGCGCATAGCGGTGTGTTCAGGTACGGACAAATTAAATAAACGACCCTTAGGGAATTTACTACCAGGAATCAAATCGATAGCACAATCACAATTCCTATGCGGAGGAAGGGCATCAGACTTGGACTCTTCAAATACATCCTGAAAGTCCGACAAGAACTCTGGGATGTCAGAAGGAATGGATGACGAAATAGACAAAAATGGAACATCACCATGTACTCCCTGACAACCCCAGCTGGTTACCGACATAGAGTTCCAATCCAATACTGGATTATGGGTTTGTAGCCATGGCAACCCCAACACGACCACATCATGCAAATTATGCAGTACCAAAAAGCGAATAACTTCCTGATGTGCAGGAGCCATGCACATGGTCAGCTGGGCCCAGTACTGAGGCTTATTCTTGGCCAAAGGTGTAGCATCAATTCCTCTCAACGGAATAGGACACCGCAAAGGCTCCAAGAAAAATCCACAACGTTTAGCATAATCCAAATCCATCAGATTCAGGGCAGCGCCTGAATCCACAAACGCCATGACAGAATATGATGACAAAGAGCACATTAAGGTAATGGACAAAAGGAATTTGGACTGTACAGTACCAATAACGGCAGAGCTATCGAACCGCCTAGTGCGTTTAGGACAATTAGAAATAGCATGAGTAGAATCACCACAATAGAAACACAGTCTGTTCAGACGTCTGTGTTCGTGCCGTTCTACTTTAGTCATAGTCCTGTCGCACTGCATAGGCTCAGGCTTACTCTCAGACAATACCGCCAGATGGTGCACAGATTTACGCTCGCGCAAGCGACGACCGATCTGAATGGCCAAGGACATAGACTCATTCAAACCAGCAGGCATAGGAAATCCCACCATTACATCCTTAAGAGCTTCAGAGAGACCCTTTCTGAACAAAGCCGCTAGTGCAGATTCATTCCACAGAGTGAGTACTGACCATTTTCTAAATTTCTGACAATATACTTCTACATCATCCTGACCCTGGCATAAAGCCAGCAGATTTTTCTCAGCTTGATCCACTGAATTAGGCTCATCGTAAAGCAATCCCAGCGCCTGGAAAAATGCATCAACATTACTCAATGCAGAATCTCCTGGTGCAAGAGAAAACGCCCAGTCCTGTGGGTCGCCGCGCAAAAAAGAAATAATAATCAAAACCTGTTGAATAGGATTACCAGAAGAATGAGGTTTCAAGGCCAAAAATAGCTTACAATTGTTTCTGAAGCTCAGGAACTTAGTTCTGTCACCAAAAAACAAATCAGGAATCGGAATTCTTGGTTCTAGCATCGATTTCTGATCAATAGTATCTTGAATCTTTTGTACATTTACAACGAGATTATCCATTGAGGAGCACAGAGCCTGAATATCCATGTCCACAGCTGTGTCCTGAAGCACTCTAATGTCTAGGGGAAAAAAAAGACTGAAGACAGAGCTAAGATAAAAAAAATGATGTCAGGATTTCTTTTTTCCCTCTATTGGAAATCATTGAAGGGCTCCTTGTACTGTTATGGCTGGCAATCAGGCAACACAGCGTGCAGTAATCAGCGCACATACAGAGATCTGGCAATAACCCAAAACAATAGGACGAGCTCTGAGACGTGGAATCTCTGTAGACTGCAGTACCTGATCTATCCTCACACAACTGTAAGCAGCAGTGGATTGCGCCTATCAACTACCTATGCAACTCGGCACTGCCTGAGGAGCTGACTAGCCTGAAGATAGAAATACAAGCCTGACTTACCTCAGAGAAATACCCCAAAGGAATAGGCAGCCCCCACATATAATGACTGTTAGCAAGATGAAAAGACAAACGTAGGAATGAAATAGATTCAGCAAAGTGAGGCCCGATATTCTAGACAGAGCGAGGATAGCAAAGAGAACTATGCAGTCTACAAAAAACCCTAAAACGAAAACCACGCAAAGGGGCAAAAAGACCCACCGTGCCGAACTAACAGCACGGCGGTGCACCCCTTTGCTTCTCAGAGCTTCCAGCAAAAGTTAATAGCAAGCTGGACAGAAAAAACAGAAAACAAACTAGAAGCACTTATCTAGCAGAGCAGCAGGCCCAAGGAAAGATGCAGTAGCTCAGATCCAACACTGGAACATTGACAAGGAGCAAGGAAGACAGACTCAGGTGGAGCTAAATAGCAAGGCAGCCAACGAGCTCACCAAAACACCTGAGGGAGGAAGCCCAGAGACTGCAATACCACTTGTGACCACAGAAGTGAACTCAGCCACAGAATTCACAACACCTGAGACAATGCAATGTGATAGAATTCAGTCCAGAAGTGAACGGCAAAACTATAGGCGGAAAAATGGGTTGTGTTTTTATTGTGGTGATTCAGCTCATGTTATATCAGCATGCTCTAAACGCACAAAAAGGTTGATAAGTCTGTTGCCATTAGTACTTTACAGTCTAAGTTCATTCTGTCTGTGACTCTGATTTGTTCATTGTCTGCCATTTCCGTCGATGCCTATGTGGATTCAGGCGCTGCCCTGAGTCTTATGGATTGGTCATTTGCCAACCGCTGTGGGTTTAGTCTGGAGCCTCTGGAAGTCCCTATTCCTTTGAAAGGAATTGACTCTACACCTTTGGCTATGAATAAACCTCAGTACTGGACACACGTGACCATGCGTATGACTCCCGTTCATCAGGAGGTGATTCGCTTCCTGGTACTGTATAATTTACATGATGTCTTAGTGCTTGGTCTGCCATGGTTACAAACTCATAACCCAGTCTTGGACTGGAAAACGATGTCTGTGTTAAGCTGGGGATGTCAGGGGGTTCATGATGATGCACCTCCGATTTCTATCGCTTCATCTACTCCTTCTGAGGTTCCTGTATTTTTGTCTGATTATCGGGATGTTTTTGAGGAGCCTAAGCTCAATTCGCTTCCTCCTCACAGGGATTGCGATTGTGCTATAGATTTGATTCCTGGCAGTAAATTTCCTAACGGTCGTTTGTTCAATCTGTCAGTGCCAGAGCATACTGCTATGCGGGATTATGTTAAGGAGTCCTTGGAAAAGGTACATATCCGTCCATCTTCGTCTCCTTTGGGAGCAGGTTTTTTTTTCGTGGCTAAAAAAGATGGTTCCTTGAGGCCTTGTATAGATTACCGTCTTTTGAATAAGATTACGGTCAAATATCAGTATCCTTTGCCATTGTTGACTGATTTGTTCGCTCGCATTAAGGGGGCTAAATGGTTCACTAAGATTGATCTTCGGGGTGCATATAATCTTGTGCGGATTAAGCAGGGTGATGAGTGGAAAACCGCATTTAATACGCCTGAGGGCCATTTTGAGTATTTGGTGATGCCTTTTGGACTTTCTAATGCTCCTTCTGTCTTCCAGTCCTTTATGCACGATATTTTCCTTGAATATCTGGATAAATTTATGATTGTGTATTTGGATGATGTTTTGGTTTTTTCTGATGACTGGGAGTCCCATGTTCAGCAGGTCAGGAAGGTGTTTCAGGTCCTGCGGGCCAATTCTTTGTTTGTAAAAGGTTCAAAGTGTCTCTTTGGAGTCCAGAAGATTTCTTTTTTGGGGTATATTTTTTCCCCTTCTACTATTGAGATGGATCCCGTCAAGGTTCAAGCTATTTGTGACTGGACGCAGCCTACATCTCTTAAGAGTCTACAGAAGTTCTTGGGCTTTGCTAATTTTTATCGTCGTTTCATAACTAATTTTTCTAGTGTTGTTAAGCCTTTGACGGATCTGACTAAGAAGGGTGCTGATGTTGCTGATTGGTCTCCTGCGGCTGTGGAGGCCTTTCAGGAACTTAAGCGCCGGTTTTCTTCTGCTCCTGTGTTGCGTCAGCCAGATGTTTCGCTTCCTTTTCAGGTTGAGGTTGATGCTTCTGAGATTGGAGCGGGGGCGGTTTTGTCACAGAGAAGCTCCGATTGCTCGGTGATGAAGCCATGTGCGTTCTTTTCTAGAAAGTTTTCGCCCACTGAGCGGAATTATGATGTTGGTAATCGGGAGCTTTTGGCCATGAAGTGGGCATTTGAGGAGTGGCGTCATTGGCTTGAGGGTGCTAGACATCGTGTGGTGGTCTTGACTGATCACAAAAATCTGATTTACCTTGAGTCTGCCAAGCGTCTGAATCCTAGACAGGCTCGTTGGTCACTGTTTTTCTCCCATTTCGATTTTGTGGTTTCATACCTGCCAGGTTCAAAGAATGTGAAGGCGGATGCTCTTTCTAGGAGTTTTGTGCCTGATTCCCCTGGAAATTCTGAGCCCACTGGTATCCTTAGGGATGGGGTGATTTTGTCGGCTGTCTTCCCAGACTTGCGACGTGCTTTGCAGGAGTTTCAGGCGGATAAACCTGATCGTTGTCCGCCTGAAAGACTGTTTGTTCCGGATAATTGGACCAGTAGAGTCATCTCCGAGGTCCATTCTTCTGCGTTGGCAGGTCATCCTGGAATATTTGGTACTAGAGACTTGGTGGCCAGGTCTTTTAGGTGGCCTTCCTTGTCGAGGGATGTGCGTTCTTTTGTGCAGTCTTGTGAAGTTTGCGCTCGGGCTAAGCCTTGCTGTTCTCGGGCCAGTGGATTGTTGTCACCTTTGCCTATCCCGAAGAGGCCTTGGACGCACATTTCCATGGACTTTATTTCGGATCTCCCTGTCTCTCAAAAAATGTCCGTCATCTGGGTTGTGTGTGACCGCTTTTCTAAGATGGTTCATCTGGTACCCTTGCCTAAGTTACCTTCCTCCTCTGAGTTGGTCCCTCTGTTTTTTCAGAACGTGGTTCGTTTGCATGGGATTCCGGAGAACATTGTTTCTGACAGGGGATCCCAGTTTGTGTCTAGATTTTGGCGGACGTTCTGTGCTAAGATGGGCATTGATTTGTCCTTTTCGTCTGCATTCCATCCTCAGACGAATGGCCAGACGGAACGAACTAATCAGACCTTGGAAACTTATTTAAGGTGTTTTGTTTCTGCTGATCAAGATGACTGGGTTACCTTTTTGCCGCTTGCCAAATTTGTCCTTAATAATCGGGCTAGTTCTGCTACCTTGGTTTCTCCTTTCTTTTGTAATTCGGGGTTTCATCCTCGTTTTTCCTCTGGTCAGGTGGAGCCTTCTGATTGTCCTGGAGTGGACATGGTGGTGGATAGGTTGCATCAGATTTGGAGTTATGTGGTGGACAATTTGAAGTTGTCCCAGGAGAGGGCTCAGCAGTTTGCTAATCGCCGTCGCCGCGTGGGTCCTCGACTTCGTGTTGGGGACTTGGTGTGGTTGTCTTCTCGTTTTGTTCCTATGAAGGTATCTTCTCCTAAGTTCAAGCCTCGGTTCATCGGTCCCTATAGGATCTTGGAAATTCTTAACCCTGTGTCGTTTCGTTTGGATCTCCCTGCATCGTTTGCTATTCATAATGTGTTCCATCGGTCGTTGTTGCGGAGGTATGAGGTACCTGTTGTTCCTTCGCTTGAGCCTCCTGCTCCGGTGCTGGTGGAGGGAGAATTGGAGTATGTTGTGGAGAAGATCTTGGATTCTCGTGTTTCCAGACGGAAATTTCAGTATTTGGTCAAGTGGAAGGGTTATGGTCAGGAGGATAATTCTTGGGTGGTTGCCTCTGATGTTCATGCTGCTGATTTGGTCCGTGCATTTCATAGGGCTCATCCTGGTGGTTCTCGTGAGGGTTCGGTGACCCCTCCTCAAGGGGGGGGGGTACTGTTGTGGATTCTGCTTTTGGGCTCCCTCTGGTGGTTACAGATGGTACTGGGTGACTTGTGTTCTCTGCGGTCTCTGGTGTCCACCTGTTCTATCAGGATATGGGAGTTTCCTATTTAACCTGGCTTTCTTGTCATTTCCTCGCCGGCGATCAATGTAATCAGTGTGTCTTGTTACCTCTGCTTTCCGCTTCAGTAATCTTCAGGACAAGCTAAGTTTTTGATTTTCCTGTTCCACGTTTTGCTTTATTTTTGTTTTAGTCCAGCTTGCAGTTATGTGATTCCTTGTTGCTGGTTGCTCTAGTGGGCTGATATTACTCCTCATGTTCCATGAGTTGGCACATGAGTTCAGGTAATTTCAGGATGGTTTTTTGTAGGGTTTTTCGCTGACCGCGCAGTTCACTTTTGTATCCTCTGCTATCTAGTTTTAGCGGGCCTCATTTTGCTGAATCTGTTTTCATTACTACGTATGTGCTTTCCTCTCATTTCACCGTCATTACATGTGGGGGGCTGCTATTTCTGTGGGGTGTTTCTCTGGAGGCAAGAGAGGTCTTTGTTTCTTCTAATAGGGGAAGCTAGTCCTTCGGCTGGCGCGAGACGTCTAGAATCATCGTAGGCACGTTCCCTGGCTACTGCTAGTGTTGTGAATTAGGTTCAGGATCGCGGTCAGCTCAGTTTCCATCACCCTAGAGCTTGTTCTGTTTTTTGTGTGCTTGTCCTTTTGTGATCCCCTGCCATTGGGATCATGACAGGAAACATCAGATGCTTCGGTCTTCTGGCTCCTCTCTGTCATTAACATTACCAATATGAATCACATAAAATGCCCTTCATCTTATTATACATTGCAGAAGACTGAATCAGTCACAAAAACTAACATAACCTCAAGTGCGACTGTGCGGGCTTGCTCTTAATGACTTACAGCTATTATATGTTCTAGCACTGCCAATGAGTAAGGACTGTCATAGCCTGCATACAAACTTAAACTAGGAATACAGCAGCCATCTAATGGTAATTTTTGTATAGTGGGTGTTTTTCAAAGCTCACAAGTAAACACCAGCGATAGCAAGAGAAAGCCCTAAAACATTGGACAAATAATCACTATGCCTGATCACTGATATGGTGTAACTGGCTATTGTACTGTTGCATTTGAATTACAATAACATCTATTTTCTTCACTTTTAATGCACTAAAAGCCAGCATCAAAAAAACACAATAGTTTTACATACAAAAATTAATCTGAAATAAGTGTCAGAAAGTGTGCTTGATTGTAATAAGTGACTGAATTGTTTTTTTGCATTTTTTGCATAATCATGTTTATGAAAGTGGGAATGACTGATTTTTAAAAAAAAAAATACAATAGGAAATTCTCCAAGATACAGTTATTTATCTGTTTCTGTCTACATCATGAAATAAACATTTTTTGTATATTTGTTATACCAGTTAAATTTTACCTCTGTATGCGCCACACTAATGCTGTGCCCTGTTGCAGGTGCTGTCTTCTTGGACATGTATATATCAAACCTTTAATATCTTATCATTTTTGTTAAAGTGGTTGAATTTTGTTGAAAAAAAATTGTGTAAAAAACGTAAACATCTAGTGCATGTCTGCTTTTGCACCCCTGTTTTACAAGTCCAATTTGACAATACATGCCACATTAATAGTGATGCGACATAAAGCCTTCTATACTTGCACCTACGTACCTAGCATTTATTATTGCTTCCTTTTTGGCAAGGGTTGAAAAATTGGGGTTGAAAATATTGTCAAAAGTTAATAAAAGTGTTGCACAAAATGCATGGTGAAAGAAAAAGTGGCTATGACAATGGATGGAGTACTGTAAAAGAAAAAAAAATACTTTGCCTATGAATGTAGGAGCCGCTAGTAGCAGCAGAGGCACCAGCACCACCACTGATACCAGCCATCCAGGGAGTAGCAATGCCAATTGAAGGTCACAATTGACCTCTTTTGTCTCCAGCAAGTACATTAATGGAGAAGAAGCAGAAGGTATTATGGAATACAAAAAGAGAAGGAATATAACCAGCTCACCTGTGATGCGTAAGCTGAGTTTCGGGCGCACGGACCCACTGTGTCCAGGAGTGTAGAGTCTCAGAGAAGAAAATGTCCAGGTTCACCGACGTGTCATGATTAAGGGAGCCTAGTCTTCAGAAACGCGTTGAGATTCTTACCCATATGATTTGTGCTGAAGTTTGTATCCTCCATGTTTAAGTTTGTGAATAAAGAAAACTTTTTTCACGCATTCGATGAAGCTGGACATTATTGAATATATACTTGTACTTTTGTCTCAGTCATACCAGGATGATGCTACCTTTAATAGCAATAATACAAAAGTTGACACGTCCGTCATTCTTAAACAAATCGCTAAAAACCACACATAAACACAAGTCTACAGACATCTCAATCATTTCGGAATTAAGCAGCCTATTTTATTTGTGGTTTTTAATGATTCATTGAATAACTAAACATATATATTTTGCAAACAAGACCCAACTAGTTTCATGTTGTATTTGCTGCCATTGCTCTTGGTACCGGCAATAAAGTTCTGCGGTTGTAATGAGCTGTCATTATGTTTGTTATGATTTATCTTTAACAGTGACATCATTAGTTTGAGTCACTGTACTGCACACAATGGTCTACCTGCTCACAAATTACTAAGAGGACTAATTCTTGTATTGTTTTTTAATTTTAACCCCTTCCTGACATGTGCCTCTCATATACTGCTCTGCAGGAGCTGTGTTCCCGCAAACAGCAGTATATGTATGGCAGCACTATCGCACGCCCTCACGCTGAGCGCTGCGGATATCGGGTGCGGGTGTCAGCTCTGTGTCAGCATTGTGTCAGCATTGTCAGCAACAGCCACAATCGGGGTTGACATAGTGTTACGGTTGTGTCAGAGGCTGCAGACTGTTGCTCTGCCTCTGACTGCAGAAGGTCTCAGCAGTTTGCTTTTCAGACTTCTTCATGGGCCTTCTGATTCTAGGACCCAGTGGCAACCTTCCCCAGGCGCTAGTTAACACACCTGAACTGGGGTGTTTAAAACTTCCAGCTTGCTGCTTGAGGTTGCTGGTGATATTGGTATTTCCATTTCCCTGTTGAGGCATGGAGCTATAGCAGTCAGCTATCTTCCTCTCCAGTTTTTGGAGAAAGTCCGTGTTTCTCTTTGTGTTTACTCAAGCTAAGTGTTTCCCTTGTTTGTTTATCCCATCTGTCTTTAGTGGTAGCGGGGATTGATTAGCGCTAATCTTGTCTTTCCCGGTGCAGGGCTTATCACCAGGCAGGGATTAGGTATCCTGCTTGACGATAGGTGCAGAAACTATGTAGGGATGATAGGTCATACAGGGTGATGACAGATCTGCCTAGGGGGTCTCCACTCCTCCCTTCCCTAATATGTGGTTCCCTTTTCCTTAACCCATCATGTTACACTTAGCCTTTCCTACACGTTGTGTGACACTTAGAGGAGCATCTCGCAGAGAATGAGTTCGCTGCACGGTTCCATCAGGACCGACACAATGCGATCACGTTGTTCTGATGGTCTCCATGGAGACCCCCAGCCCCAAGATAGCCACGAGGTCCTTCAAGGTCCTGCAGGGAACGTGGCTTATAAGCTCCTGCTGAGAGCAGGCGCTGACATGTCTCCTCCCTGCCTGTCAGATACTGATGTGATACTCTGCAGTGCAGAAGCATTGCAGAGTATCTGATCAGTGATTTGAATCTATACAGTGGTGTCTCAGGATGGGACACTGCAAAGAAGGAAAAGTATTATTATTTTTAGTAATATTTAGTATTATTTAGTATTATTATATTACATATTAAAAAGTGTAAAAATATATACAAAACAATCCCCTAATAAAGAAAAAAGAAACAAATATTTTTCCAATAAATTCATTTATATATGCAAATAAAAAAATAAACAATAAAAGTACACATTTTTGGTATCGTCATGTCCATAACGACCTGCTCTATAAAACTGTCATACAAGTTAACCCCTTCAGTGAATACCTTAAAAAAAGGTAAAAAACAATGCTTTTTTATAGTACCACTGAACAAAATGTGCAATAAAACACGATCAGAAAGATGAATGTAAATAAAAATGATACAGCTGAAAACATCATCTTGTCCCTCAAAAACAAGCCACCATACAGCTCTATCAGCAGAAAAATAAAAAAAGTTATAGCTCTCAGAATAATGCGATGCAAACTAATTATTTTTTTGCTAAAATAGTTTTTACTGTGTAAAAGCGCCAAAACATAAAAAAAAACTATATAAATTGGGTATCACTGTAATTAAACAGACCAAAAAAATAAAGTTGCCTTACCAATTTTACCACACGCAGAAGAGTCTAAAAAAACATAAAAAGCAAT
Organism: Ranitomeya imitator; assembly: GCF_032444005.1. Lineage (NCBI taxonomy): Eukaryota > Metazoa > Chordata > Amphibia > Anura > Dendrobatidae > Ranitomeya > Ranitomeya imitator. Next base: position 238,439,476 of record NC_091284.1, read on the forward strand.
TCCTTAATTGCTGGTTTTTGTTTATTCTGTCTTCCCAAAATCAGAATAGAAAGTGTGTGAAGGAACAAATTATGAAAGATTCTCCATTTTGTGCTTTGACTCCATTTTGTTGTTGGTTAAAGATAAATTCTGTTATTTACTTAGGTTGAAGGTTACAGCTGCTATGAAATAACTCTGTCCGGTTTCTCACGAAGATAACATTTTGTTATTCAGCTAGTCTATGGTTCATAATTGGTATAAAGACCTTGAGTATTCTAACTCGAGTGAGCCAGATAAGAGACTCGTGGGGGTATCGCTATACAAGACTGTTAATATGTTTTTCTATGCCAAAAAGACATGACCATATCTGTAGTTTCCATTTTTCCTGTATCCTCATGGGTTAAGTTTTTCCTGTATTCTTATAGGTTAAGAACTGTGAACGTGTTCTTATGCTGATTGGTTGAAGTATAATTTCTATGACTATGAAAAGTCAGACAATAAACGGGGCCCAGAGATCTGCTCGATCCCCCACACAGAGGCACGAGTCTCCGTCTGGTCATTTTCAGTTGCCGGCAACGCCCTTTAGATTAATTTGGAAATAACTGAGTCAACCGTGAAGGATCACTTTAGATCCTCCCTCAACAGCTTGGCGCCCAACGTGGGGCCCCAAACAGGAACGCCTCTGCCCCCCGGAGGACAACAAGACAAAGGACCCTCGGAGCGGACACAGGCACTGGAAAATTGGGGCTGATCATCCCCCACAACAACATGGTAAGTTGGCAGTTATACTGTCCAGACTGACCGTTTGGTGTGATTTTCCTGTGTTTGTTGCTGCAAAGAGGATCTGAGGTTTGTCCCCGATGGTGGGTGATTTTTGGGTGGAATCATATAGAGGTGTAGTTCCTTTGGGGGCCCAGTCCTCGAACCGTACCTCATAAGGGACGGACACCCCTGATTGACCAGTGATGTTATTCTCTTTATAGTCAAAATATCCTGAATTCCTGATCATTGTTAGAATCAGGCACGGCGAGGTGATCGAAGATTGGGTAGGATACGTAACTCAGGAATATATAGAAGTATACAGTATATATATCCAGAGGTATTCGGAGGGAATGTCTAAGACGCCCTCCTCCTTTCACTGAGTACCGCGTTTTTGGGTTGTCCCAGCGGGGGACAGAGAGACCCAGTGGAACAAACCGTAAAGGCCTCTCGGTATTGTGCACAACTAGGTAAGGATATTTAGCTCTAAAGGAGAATCATGTTTCCATGGAAGTAAGAGAAGACTTTGAATTTGTGTGTTGAATCTGATACTGTTAGCCCAAAGATGAGGAAAATATTCTCAATCATTGGTTTTTCTAAGGTGTTCTGGCATATGAATTGTGTGATGAAGGTTTTGTAGAAATTAATTAAGTCTGAGAACTGCTGTATTCTGTTTCTGTGTAGATTTCCCGATGGGAGGGGTCAAACAACTGCGCCGTGTCTTTCTGCTTTCTGTGCTGAGGAATGCTGTAAATTCTTATCGCTGTGTCTCTGTTATGGAGGGGGCACAATGCTGCGTCCTCTCTGAATTTTCTATCCTTGTGTAGTATGTGCATTAGTACAATATTGTATTGAAGTAGAAAGAAATATTGTAAGTTTAAAGTAAAAAAATGGCGCCTAGTTTTAGAAGGAAACTTGAAAGAGATGGTTATCAGTGTGATTGAAAGATTGGTAAAAGATTCACCTGCTTCAAGTTGAGTGGTTGATATATAGCAAATTAAGGATTAACAAAGGACGTGAATTTGGATTTGTTTTTGTTAGGTTGAAAAAAAAAGGAAAATTGTCTATTGCTATGACAAAAAATGGATGTTTGTGGTGCAGGAAGGAACTGAGAAAGTGATTGAGGGTAATGTGTTAGAAAGACAAATAATTAAAAAAAAAAAAATTTGAAACAGGGGGGCTCCCTGTTGGGTAATATGATCCCTCCCCAGGAAATTAAGTCTCTTCTCCCGACTGTAAGCTCTGTGCCCCTTAACCCCAAAGCTCCAATATATCCTGGGTTGCCAAAACTTAGTGCGCCCCCACCCTATGATCCTGCCGGGTGGATTTGTGATGTATGCAGAGTTACTAATTCTCAGTGGAGACAGGTCTGTTACAATTGTGAAGCAAGAAGACCCGGAGTTGTAGCCCCCACCTTTCCCTTGCTAAACGCTGACGGCACCTATTATCGGACACCGCCAGCACCAGCTCCTGTCATGCCTAGTATTGCTAGCGGTTATGAGTATCCCCCCCCTCCTACTTTAGTCACCCGCTCAGAGACGGGATACACAGAGGAGATAGAAGATTTCCAGGAAATGTATTCCAATGTTATTCCTGGACCCCACAGCCATGATGTGCTCTTTAGGATAGGGACAGGGGATCTTACGAAGCAGCACGTTGGGGCCATAGTAAATGCCGCAAATAATCAACTCCACCATGCTGGAGGACTGGCCGCAACAATTTCACAGAAAGGTGGACCTATAATACAGGAAGAATCTAATTCATACATACAAACTTATGGCCAGGTAGAAACAGGACAGGTCGCAGCAACCAGAGCAGGACAGCTGCCGTGCCAATATGTGATACATGCAGTGGGACCACGATATGATCCTACCAATATCCCAAGATCCCAACAATTACTTACCGAGGCTGTCCAGAATGCAATCCTGTATGCCTCCTCTGTCCCCCCCCAGTATGATGCCTCAACGTACAATGGCCATCCCATTAATCTCTGCCGGTATTTTTCAATATCCCAGGAAGGATGCCGCCATGGTCATAGTATCAGCAATAGAGCGGTGTATACAGAAAAACCCCATAAAATTGGAGGAGGTCCGATTTGTCCTTGACAGCTGCCTAACGGCCCATCAGGCAATACAATCTTTAACTGTAACAGAGCCTCCTGCCCCACTTCCACAGCAGATGCCCCTTGTGCCCGTACTACCGCCACCTCCTCCCGCCTCCGAGTCAGTGATATCAGAGTTTGGAGATGATGTGGAAACTATTCCTGACAGGCCAAAGTATACCCCCTTTTCTCCATCCCAGATAAACACCCTTTGTAACCAGTTACCTGATCCAGAAACATCCCCCATGGCCTTCTATAGACAAATAGCAGCGAATCGAGAGATTTATTCCACTCCCCGGAAAGATCTGTTACACTTACTCCAAGTGAAGGCTGGGGAGGGGTATTTTCCAATTATTGAGGGTGGCATAATCTATAATGTGAACCTGGACGGGGGAACCTATGAGAGTGATGTTGATTTCTGTAATGCTTTAAAGGTTTGGGCATAAGATAGACTAGCGGACCAAGCTACCTCCCTCACATACGAGTTGTCACACAGGACAAGGGGGAGACTGCCGAGAAGTTCTATGGGCGTCTTATGGTAGTACTTAAAGATTTGTGGTTTTCACTGTATAATAAAGCCCATTCACACCTTTTTGTGGTAGCTTTGATGTCCAGCCTTAAATCTGAATTGAAACAGGCAATAATGTCAGTCAGATCCGATATTGAGACTTCCAATTCGGAGGATGCATTGAAAAAAAAAAAAAAAGTAGTACAAAGTTTCCAGAAGAACTTAACCCACTCTAAATCAGCAGCTGCAGCGATCTCTGCTCGCTCTCTAGCCCCCACCACCGCAGCTTCAAGGACGCAGCTCGGTTCCTTATCAGTGGCTCAAGCAACAGACTTTAGCCCCAGCCCCCCTCCCTTACTCAAATCCAGTCTCATACTCCAATATCCATTTTAACCCTGTGTCTGGAAATCTCCCTTGCTATGTTAATTCTCAGATCAAGAGCTTGTTTTAATTAGAGTAGATGGCAGACCCAATAAATATACTCTTACAAAACCCATCCCTGTGGGTCCTTTCTATGAAGTTACTGCTCAGTTCGTAATCTCTCCCTCATGTTCGGTAAATTTACTGGGGCAATTTTATTATCACAGTTCCGCTCCAGAATATAATTCCAAGATGATGGTCAAATGGTATTTACGTTATATAACCCCTATGCAGATGAATATAATGAGATGTGTATCTTACATGTCCCTTCCCAATCAGTTTGAGAAAAAAAAAATATGGGCGAGTGTCGTTAACCCTGGCAGTTAGAATATCCCTATGTCACGCTGCTTCAGTATGTGGGTAATTTTTTTGCTGTGTGCACAGACAGAGCAGGAAGCCATTGTTGCCACTGTTAGTTTTCACAAGTATCTGGCAGATCTGAACTGTCGGGTTTCGGCCTCGAAACTTCGGTTCTGCCTTGGTCAAGTGATATTTTTGGGTCACTGTCTCCTTCAGGGTGCCAGACACCTCACAGAAGAAAGAAAAATAGCCCTCAGCTACAAAAGATGTGACTGAACTCCAAGGTTTCCTTGGACTATGTACTTATTGTTGTCAGTGGATACCGGACGCATCCCGCATAATGCAACCTCTCTACAAGGCCCTGAAAGACTGTTCAAGATATGCTGATGATTTTGGCAGATTCCACACAGGATATGCTGTTACTACGGAAGATACTGTAGTGCACGGAGCTGCACTCTCTCCCTCCCTGTCAGGACAAGAAGCAGAACGCCAGGCTCTGTCTACTGCATGTGTTCTGGCCAAAGACAGGCGGGCTAATATATACACGGACTCACAGTATGCATTTGGTATTGCTCATGATTTCGGAGCCCTATGGGCCAATCGATGGTTTATTACTACTGCCGGGACTCCAGTGAAGAATGCTGAAGCTGTTAAAACCCTCATGGACTCAATCAAATTACCTACTCAGGTGGCCATTATCAAAGTTAAGGAGCACGGTCCTAGGAACAGTCCACAGACTGTTGGTAACGCCTTTACGGATATGCAAGCAAAAGCCGCTGCTCTTCTGCCCGTTGTACAGACCATACCAGCTATGGTGACCACACGCTCTCAGCGTAAACAGTTACAAGAAACACTGACTCTACAGGAACCTGATAATCTATGCCAGACTGAGGTTTTCTGCCGGAACCCGCAAGACCGCTTAATGACGATGCAGAGAATGTCCCCAAAGGAAGAAGTGAAGCAGTGGAAAGCTGATGGAGCATGTATGGACAATGGTCTCTGGAAAAAGGACCAACTTGTGTGTCTCCCTAAGCGGATGTACCCTGCTATTGCCACGTGGGCACATGGGCCCACACATCGAGGTATCTGTCAGACCTGCAATCCCGGTCAACTTCAACGTGTACCCCCGAAGTATCTTGCTAAGCCCGACTATCCTTTCCAAAAGCTCCAGGTGGATCTTATCACGTTGCCTAAGTCTGGAAGGTATGAATATTGTCTGGTATAAACCAAATGTAGATGACCGACAGCACTCCCTTATTCGGGCGCTCGTTCCATATCCAGGGAACCCACCTGGGTAACACGTCACAGTCTGCACAAAGGAACAGCGCTCCACCGGGTGTATAAATCAAAATTAATCCTTTATTCAGCCATTAAGCACAAGCGACATCCCTGCGTGGTGTCCACACTATTTAAGACCGCCTGTCAGCCATATTTGTATGCTTGAAAAAGACCAGCATATGGTCGAAACGTCGCTTGTGCTTAATGGCTGAATAAAGGATTCATTTTGATTTATACACCCGGTGGAGCGCTGTTCCTTTGTGCAGACTGTGAATATTGTCTGGTGGTTGTCGACATGTTCTCCAGTTGGCCAGAAGCATTCCTCGTTACCAACGTGACTGCAAAGACCACAGCAAAGAAACTGGTGATGGAAGTTATATGCAGATATGGTGTTCCAGAAGTTGATGAAAGTGACCAAGGCCCGGCCTTTTCTTCTCATGTGTATCAGGAGGTTCTGACAATGCTTGGATCCACTGTAGCCCAACATACTCCGTACCATCCACAATCCAGTGGGAAAGTTAAGAGGCTGAACGGCACACTGAAGGAACAATTGACCAAAATGATGCAGGAGACTACGGCTCCATGGCCAGGGCTCTTACACATTCGTACTACCCCTATTGCAAAACATGGCCTGTCCCCATATGAGATATTGTTTGGTGCTAGGTTCTCAGTTGCAAATTTCCAGTCTCAGTAGTTATCAGAAGAAACTGTCTGTTCTGTTCAATATGTTATTTAGCTTAGTAAAAATGTTGCTAACACCCATGTTTTAGTTTCTTCTTCCCTTCCAGATTCAGCAGAAACCGACACTTGTCACAATTTGAAGCCTGGTGGTTTTATGGTCGTGAAAAGCTATGTCAGAAAACATGGACTAGAACCCTTGTATGACGGTCCCTACCAAGTCCTCCTCATTACTCCTATGTCAGTAAAGCTGGAAGGAAGGCCTTCGTGGATCCACGTATCGCAGTGCAAGCTGGTCAAACAGACTAGTGGCAAATAAGGGGACATGATGTTTTGGTTTTTCGTATTTCCATTTAATAATATTGATAACCGAATGGGACAGCCTAAATTCCACAACATCCTTGAATAATAAGTTTGTACAATATCATGAAAGATTAATAGTACAGATGGGTATAGCCAATAAAATTGTCAGTTCTATTTTCATTTACCCTATGATTACACAAATGTGGGATAAATTGCTTAGGGCCACAGATTATCCAGATGATCAAATTTGGGGATATATTGAATATACTTAATACTACTGTTGCTGTCCAAAACTAACTTATCATAGTCACTAATCAATACACTGTAGTATTGGATTACTTAAGAGCAGCACAGGGGGGTATGTGTCAGATTATTGGACCCGCATGCTGTTATTATACAGATCCCAATAGTACTCTAAAGTTAAAGTTAGAGGACATTCAAAGATTTAGAGATCAATATGATAAAGACAATGACCGTAATAAGGACAGTTGGTGGGCAGACACCTTCTCCTTTCTTAATCCAGACAATTGGTTTGAGGGACTTGGGGGCTGGATAGTTGGAATCTTGCAGAGTTTGTTTCACATCGCTGCCTTTATCCTTGTCATGTATGTAATACTAAAACTTGTTCTTTGGTGTATTTCTGTATGTATTAGGAAATTCTGCACTAAGACAACTAATGATGAAACCAAAAGCGTTGCCACCCCTGCTCTCTACACCGATTTCACAAAGTTACCAGATGAAGATGTTGAAGCCAAGCGCATGGCTATCTTCAAAAGATCCCCACCACCGTTATCAACAATTGTTATTCATAAATTCTAGTATACAGGGGGGACGGGTGCGCCGCAACAGCCATGGCTGGTAACATAGCACCAGTCATGTGAAGACCAGTACCCCTCGAGCTTATAGCTTGGGATAGTACCTCTGATGCTGTGCTGGACATTAATTAACAAAATTTATCTAGGGGGGAATGTGAAGGAACAAATTATGAAAGATTCTCCATTTTGTGCTTTGACTCCATTTTGTTGTTGGTTAAAGATAAATTCTGTTATTTACTTAGGTAGAAGGTTACAGCTGCTATGAAATAACTCTGTCCTGTTTCTCACGAAGATAACATTTTGTTATTCAGCTAGTCTATGGTTCATAATTGGTATAAAGACCTTGAGTATTCTAACTCGAGTGAGCCAGATAAGAGACTCGTGGGGGTATCGCTATACAAGACTGAGGCATCTGTTAATATGTTTTTCTATGCCAAAAAGACATGACCATATCTGTAGTTTCCATTTTTCCTGTATCCTCATGGGTTAAGTTTTTCCTGTATTCTTATAGGTTAAGAACTGTGAACGTGTTCTTATGCTGATTGGTTGAAGTATAATTTCTATGACTATGAAAAGTCAGACAATAAATGGGGGCCCAGAGATCTGCTCGATCCCCCACACAGAGGCACGAGTCTCCGTCTGGTCATTTTCAGTTGCCGGCAACGCCCTTTAGATTAATTTGGAAATCACTGAGTCAACCGTGAAGGATCACTTTAGATCCTCCCTCAACAAGTGATCAAATAATGTCATGCACTCCAATAAAAATATCAGCTTGTCATGCAAAAACAAGCCATAATATCACTCTGTGGGCCAAAATATAGAAAAATTATAGTTCTCAAAAGATGTTGATGGAAAAACTGGTTTTCACAATAAAAAGCATCTTTTAGTGTGTGACAGCAGCCAAACATAACAACCCGATATAAATCTGGTATCACTGTAATCACACCAACCCGAAGAATAAAGTCGCCTAATTACTTATACTGCATGAGGAACGGCGTCCAAAATAAATAAAACCAATTCTTCACATACTGTTTTTTTCATTCTGCCTCTTAAAGACTGCAGTAAGGCTCAGCGCACTTTTATCCTGTGCTCTATGCTGAGTGCTTACATCGGGATTTCCATGTAAATCTCTGAAATTTGAGCCAGAATGGCACGGCAGAAGATTCCCTATAATGAGGCAGAAGAAGGCACTGTGGACGCCACGGGACCTGTGATCTGGCATTGTCTGAATTTTTAGGATTGCATAAAATTGCGTCGGCCACAGTTTTGTGCACTTCAGAAAAGAAGAACACCACTGAACAGAGGCCAGACAGAGCTCAGAGTAACCCTGCTGCCTCATTATAGTGAATGGATCCTTCTGGGGTTTCATTGTCATGTCACTTGGAGATTTAGATGGAAACCTCGATGTAAGTGCTCAGTGTAGAGCGCCGGATAAATGTGATCATAAATGAAATCTGAAATGTTCCCAAAAAAGCTTCAACTTAATCTACGAAAAAAGCAAGCCCTCACTCAGGTCCATCATCTGTTAACGGAAATATAGGGGGCTTCCATGTTACTGGCAACATGAAGTCTGGAAATGCTAAAGGACTCCTCACTAGAGTTGAGCGACCTTGACCTTTTTAGAGTCGAGCCGGGTTTCGCGAAACCCGACTATCTCAAAAGTCGGGTCGAGTGAAATCGGCCGATTATGACGTAAAGTCGGGATCGACCGAAACACGAAACCCAATGCAAGTCAATGGGGCAGCATAGTCGGCAGTGAGTGGGGGCCAGGAAAACACCTAGAGTGCCCATTTTAATGTCAAAACCATCCATTCTTCTTAATGAAGCTTGTCAAGCGTAATTTACCTTATAATAATTGGAAGGCATTTGAAATTGGGGGTCATTTGGCTAAAGTTGTGGTGGGTAGGGCTGGTTCAAGTAATTAGTGGGCCCAGGAAATCTGGACCACGTCACAGCAGTGGAGCAGGGAGAGGTAAGTATTTCAACTTTGCAAGTGCTGTGAACCTGAGCAAGCAGGGGGGGCCCACTCGTTGGCATTGGCACTGGCACAGGGCCCCTCAAAGTACAGCGGTGTGTTTGCACGGCGGGGGCGCCTCCCACCGGCAGCAACACTTTTGCGTACCATGAGAGGCCCTGTGCCAGTGACGTCGCCAACTAGTATTCCTCCCCCCACCTGATGAAGGAACCTGCACTTTCATCTGCACCTTCCTGTTTGTCCCCGTGTAAGGTGGTATGGTATGCGGGAAGGGGGACCTGACTTTCAGCAGGGTCACAATCTTGCAGTGTAGCGTGCACGGGAAATGTTGCGTTATGGGTCAATGTACCAGCAGACTCATCTATCACTGGCTGGGCAATGGGCAGGATGAGGAGGAAACACAGATATAGGCCCAAAGAATAAAGTGGGCTAAATGCAGTTCAAAATTGGTAACACAGGACTAATAAGGGGGCATTGCAGTGGAGGACAACTGGAATGAGAGGCTGACACAGAGAGTAGGCCCAAATCAGTAAGTAGTCGAAATGCAGTTCAAAATTGGCAACAGTAGTAAACAGGCGGCACAGCTTTGTTCAGTGGAGGAGAACAGCAAGGAGTGGCAGACACCGATAGTAGGCCCCAACCCAACTAGTAGGCCAAATGCAGTCTAACATTAACAACTACTTAACGAGCGCCTGAAAACGGAATTTCAGGACAGGAAACCAGGAGAACAGCAAGGAGCGGCAGACACCGATAGTAGGCCCCAAACCAACTAGTACGCCAAATGCAGTTGTTCCGTTTAACCACAATTTAATGAGAGCCTGAAGATAGAAGTTCAGGAAAGGCAACCTGGAGAACACCTTGGAGTGGAACACACCATCTCTCTACACCCCATACCCAATTTGTAGGTCTAATGCAGCGTAGTTTCCAACAACTACTAAACGAGAGCATGATGATCGAAGCATTGGCGATGAAACCTGGGGAACACCTTGGAGTGGAACACACCATCTCTCTACACCCCATACCCAATTTGTAGGCCTAATGCAGCGTAGTTTCAAACAACTACTAAACGAGAGCATGATGATCGAAGCATTGGCGAGGAAACCTGGGGAACACCTTGGAGTGGAACACACCATCTCTCTACAGTGGAACACACCATCTCTCTACACCCCATACCCAATTTGTAGGCCTAATGCAGCGTAGTTTCCAACAACTACTAAACGAGAGCCGGAAGATCGAAGCTCAGGAAAGGCAACCTGGAGAACACCTTGGAGTGGAACACACCATCTCTCTACACCCCATACCCAATTTGTAGGCCCAATGCAGCGTAGTTTCCAACAACTACTAAACGAGAGCCGGAAGATCGAAGCAATGGAGAGGAAACCTGGGGAACACCTTGGAGTGTAACACACCATCTCTCTACACCCCATACCCAATTTGTAGGCCTAATGCAGCGTAGTTTCCAACAACTACTAAACGAGAGCCGGAAGATCGAAGCAATGGAGAGGAAACCTGGGGAACACCTTGGAGTGTAACACACCATCTCTCTACACCCCATACCCAATTTGTAGGCCTAATGCAGCGTAGTTTCCAACAACTACTAAACGAGAGCCGGAAGATCGAAGCAATGGAGAGGAAACCTGGGGAACACCTTGGAGTGTAACAAACCATCTCTCTACACCCCATACCCAATTTGTAGGCCTAATGCAGCGTAGTTTCCAACAACTACTAAACGAGAGCCGGAAGATCGAAGCAATGGAGAGGAAACCTGGGGAACACCTTGGAGTGTAACACACCATCTCTCTACACCCCATACCCAATTTGTAGGCCTAATGCAGCGTAGTTTCCAACAACTACTAAACGAGAGCCGGAAGATCGAAGCAATGGAGAGGAAACCTGGGGAACACCTTGGAGTGTAACACACCATCTCTCTACACCCCATACCCAATTTGTAGGCCTAATGCAGCGTAGTTTCCAACAACTACTAAACGAGAGCCGGAAGATCGAAGCAATGGAGAGGAAACCTGGGGAACACCTTGGAGTGTAACACACCATCTCTCTACACCCCATACCCAATTTGTAGGCCTAATGCAGCGTAGTTTCCAACAACTACTAAACGAGAGCCGGAAGATCGAAGCAATGGAGAGGAAACCTGGGGAACACCTTGGAGTGTAACACACCATCTCTCTACACCCCATACCCAATTTGTAGGCCTAATGCAGCGTAGTTTCCAACAACTACTAAACGAGAGCCGGAAGATCGAAGCAATGGAGAGGAAACCTGGGGAACACCTTGGAGTGTAACACACCATCTCTCTACACCCCATACCCAATTTGTAGGCCTAATGCAGCGTAGTTTCCAACAACTACTAAACGAGAGCATGATGATCGAAGCATTGGCGAGGAAACCTGGGGAACACCTTGGAGTGGAACACACCATCTCTCTACAGTGGAACACACCATCTCTCTACACCCCATACCCAATTTGTAGGCCTAATGCAGCGTAGTTTCCAACAACTACTAAACAAGAGCCGGAAGATCGAAGCTCAGGAAAGGCAACCTGGGGAACACCTTGGAGTGGAACACACCATCTCTCTACACCCCATACCCAATTTGTAGGCCTAATGCAGCGTAGTTTCCAACAACTACTAAACGAGAGCCGGAAGATCGAAGCTCAGGAAAGGCAACCTGGAGAACACCTTGGAGTGGAACACATCATCTCTCTACACCCCATACCCAATTTGTAGGCCCAATGCAGCGTAGTTTCCAACAACTACTAAACGAGAGCCGGAAGATCGAAGCAATGGAGAGGAAACCTGGGGAACACCTTGGAGTGTAACACACCATCTCTCTACACCCCATACCCAATTTGTAGGCCTAATGCAGCGTAGTTTCCAACAACTACTAAACGAGAGCCGGAAGATCGAAGCAATGGAGAGGAAACCTGGGGAACACCTTGGAGTGTAACACACCATCTCTCTACACCCCATACCCAATTTGTAGGCCTAATGCAGCGTAGTTTCCAACAACTACTAAACGAGAGCCGGAAGATCGAAGCAATGGAGAGGAAACCTGGGGAACACCTTGGAGTGTAACACACCATCTCTCTACACCCCATACCCAATTTGTAGGCCTAATGCAGCGTAGTTTCCAACAACTACTAAACGAGAGCCGGAAGATCGAAGCAATGGAGAGGAAACCTGGGGAACACCTTGGAGTGTAACAAACCATCTCTCTACACCCCATACCCAATTTGTAGGCCTAATGCAGCGTAGTTTCCAACAACTACTAAACGAGAGCCGGAAGATCGAAGCAATGGAGAGGAAACCTGGGGAACACCTTGGAGTGTAACACACCATCTCTCTACACCCCATACCCAATTTGTAGGCCTAATGCAGCGTAGTTTCCAACAACTACTAAACGAGAGCCGGAAGATCGAAGCAATGGAGAGGAAACCTGGGGAACACCTTGGAGTGTAACACACCATCTCTCTACACCCCATACCCAATTTGTAGGCCTAATGCAGCGTAGTTTCCAACAACTACTAAACGAGAGCCGGAAGATCGAAGCAATGGAGAGGAAACCTGGGGAACACCTTGGAGTGTAACACACCATCTCTCTACACCCCATACCCAATTTGTAGGCCTAATGCAGCGTAGTTTCCAACAACTACTAAACGAGAGCCGGAAGATCGAAGCAATGGAGAGGAAACCTGGGGAACACCTTGGAGTGTAACACACCATCTCTCTACACCCCATACCCAATTTGTAGGCCTAATGCAGCGTAGTTTCCAACAACTACTAAACGAGAGCCGGAAGATCGAAGCAATGGAGAGGAAACCTGGGGAACACCTTGGAGTGTAACACACCATCTCTCTACACCCCATACCCAATTTGTAGGCCTAATGCAGCGTAGTTTCCAACAACTACTAAACGAGAGCCGGAAGATCGAAGCAATGGAGAGGAAACCTGGGGAACACCTTGGAGTGTAACAAACCATCTCTCTACACCCCATACCCAATTTGTAGGCCTAATGCAGCGTAGTTTCCAACAACTACTAAACGAGAGCCGGAAGATCGAAGCAATGGAGAGGAAACCTGGGGAACACCTTGGAGTGTAACACACCATCTCTCTACACCCCATACCCAATTTGTAGGCCTAATGCAGCGTAGTTTCCAACAACTACTAAACGAGAGCCGGAAGATCGAAGCAATGGAGAGGAAACCTGGGGAACACCTTGGAGTGGAACACACCATCTCTCTACACCCCATACCCAATTTGTAGGCCTAATGCAGCGTAGTTTCCAACAACTACTAAACGAGAGCCGGAAGATCGAAGCAATGGAGAGGAAACCTGGGGAACACCTTGGAGTGTAACACACCATCTCTCTACACCCCATACCCAATTTGTAGGCCTAATGCAGCGTAGTTTCCAACAACTACTAAACGAGAGCCGGAAGATCGAAGCAATGGAGAGGAAACCTGGGGAACACCTTGGAGTGTAACACACCATCTCTCTACACCCCATACCCAATTTGTAGGCCTAATGCAGCGTAGTTTCCAACAACTACTAAACGAGAGCATGAAGATCGAAGCAATGGAGAGGAAACCTGGGGAACACCTTGGAGTGGAACACACCATCTCTCTACACCCCATACCCAATTTGTAGGCCTAATGCAGCGTAGTTTCCAACAACTACTAAACGAGAGCATGATGATCGAAGCATTGGCGAGGAAACCTGGGGAACACCTTGGAGTGGAACACACCATCTCTCTACAGTGGAACACACCATCTCTCTACACCCCATACCCAATTTGTAGGCCTAATGCAGCGTAGTTTCCAACAACTACTAAACAAGAGCCGGAAGATCGAAGCTCAGGAAAGGCAACCTGGGGAACACCTTGGAGTGGAACACACCATCTCTCTACACCCCATACCCAATTTGTAGGCCCAATGCAGCGTAGTTTCCAACAACTACTAAACGAGAGCCGGAAGATCGAAGCTCAGGAAAGGCAACCTGGGGAACACCTCGGAGTGTAACAAACCCTCTCTCTACACCACGGAAGGGCTGATTCTTAGGAAGGAAGGCTGTCGGAAAGAAGCAGGGCGCGTCCGAGGGTGATTATATTCTTATTAGGTATATACTCACCCTCGGACGCGCCCTGCTTCTTTATTTGTAATGAATGTTTATTTGCAATGTGGTTTTGACTTACTCTATTTTTTTTGGTAAATAATGATTTTATTATTTTCATTGTTTTGCATCTTCTTGGCAATAATATAAAGAAGACGCGACAGGACAGCACTCGGTGGATGCCATATCTGCGTTTAAAATTGAAAAAACCTTTCAGTTAACTACTTGCAGGAGAAAGTTATTGTAGCTGGTGGCCATTTTTAGTACTGTACCAGATTTTTGTTGTATGTGTTTGTTTTTAATGTTAAAATGTCTGCATTTGACATCTCTCCAGTATTTTCTTTTTTATAAGCAAAATACTTATTTTTATATTTTCTGATGTTGGTTCCAGGGGTACACGGGCAGCAGTGGTGTGGTCAGTGGAGGCCTAGTGGAAGGAGTGACCGCAGACAGGCATCGAAGGCCTAAAATAATAACACATGGCTGTAGGCAATTTTAAATTGGTTCCAGGGGTACACGGGCAGCAGTGGTGTGGTCAGTGGAGGCCTAGTGGAAGGAGTCACCGCAGACAGGCATCGAAGGCCTAAAATAATAACACATGGCTGTAGGCAATTTTAAATTGGTTCCAGGGGTACACGGGCAGCAGTGGTGTGGTCAGTGGAGGCCTAGTGGAAGGAGTGACCGCAGACAGGCATCGAAGGCCTAAAATAATAACACATGGCTGTAGGCAATTTTAAATTGGTTCCAGGGGTACACGGGCAGCAGTGGTGTGGTCAGTGGAGGCCTAGTGGAAGGAGTCACCGCAGACAGGCATCGAAGGCCTAAAATAATAACACATGGCTGTAGGCAATTTTAAATTGGTTCCAGGGGTACACGGGCAGCAGTGGTGTGGTCAGTGGAGGCCTAGTGGAAGGAGTGACCGCAGACAGGCATCGAAGGCCTAAAATAATAACACATGGCTGTAGGCAATTTTAAATTGGTTCCAGGGGTACACGGGCAGCAGTGGTGTGGTCAGTGGAGGCCTAGTGGAAGGAGTGACCGCAGACAGGCATCGAAGGCATAAAATAATAACACATGGCTGTAGGCAATTTTAAATTGGTTCCAGGGGTACACGGGCAGCAGTGGTGTGGTCAGTGGAGGCCTAGTGGAAGGAGTCACCGCAGACAGGCATCGAAGGCCTAAAATAATAACACACGGCTGTAGGCAATTTTAAATTGGTTACAGGGGTACACGGGCAGCAGTGGTGTGGTCAGTGGAGGCCTAGTGGAAGGAGTGACCGCAGACAGGCATCGAAGGCCTAAAATAATAACACATGGCTGTAGGCAATTTTAAATTGGTTCCAGGGGTACACGGGCAGCAGTGGTGTGGTCAGTGGAGGCCTAGTGGAAGGAGTGACCGCAGACAGGCATCGAAGGCCTAAAATAATAACACATGGCTGTAGGCAATTTTAAATTGGTTCCAGGGGTACACGGGCAGCAGTGGTGTGGTCAGTGGAGGCCTAGTGGAAGGAGTGACCGCAGACAGGCATCGAAGGCCTAAAATAATAACACATGGCTGTAGGCAATTTTAAATTGGTTCCAGGGGTACACGGGCAGCAGTGGTGTGGTCAGTGGAGGCCTAGTGGAAGGAGTGACCGCAGACAGGCATCGAAGGCCTAAAATAATAACACATGGCTGTAGGCAATTTTAAATTGGTTCCAGGGGTACACGGGCAGCAGTGGTGTGGTCAGTGGAGGCCTACTGGAAGGAGTCACCGCAGACAGGCATCGAAGGCCTAAAATAATAACACATGGCTGTAGGCAATTTTAAATTGGTTACAGGGGTACACGGGCAGCAGTGGTGTGGTCAGTGGAGGCCTAGTGGAAGGAGTGACCGCAGACAGGCATCGAAGGCCTAAAATAATAACACATGGCTGTAGGCAATTTTAAATTGGTTCCAGGGGTACACGGGCAGCAGTGGTGTGGTCAGTGGAGGCCTAGTGGAAGGAGTGACCGCAGACAGGCATCGAAGGCCTAAAATAATAACACATGGCTGTAGGCAATTTTAAATTGGTTACAGGGGTACACGGGCAACAGTGGTGTGGTCAGTGGAGGCCTACTGGAAGGAGTCACCGCAGACAGGCATCGAAGGCCTAAAATAATAACACATGGCTGTAGGCAATTTTAAATTGGTTCCAGGGGTACACGGGCAGCAGTGGTGTGGTCAGTGGAGGCCTAGTGGAAGGAGTGACCGCAGACAGGCATCGAAGGCCTAAAATAATAACACATGGCTGTAGGCAATTTTAAATTGGTTCCAGGGGTACACGGGCAGCAGTGGTGTGGTCAGTGGAGGCCTAGTGGAAGGAGTGACCGCAGACAGGCATCGAAGGCCTAAAATAATAACACATGGCTGTAGGCAATTTTAAATTGGTTCCAGGGGTACACGGGCAGCAGTGGTGTGGTCAGTGGAGGCCTAGTGGAAGGAGTGACCGCAGACAGGCATCGAAGGCCTAAAATAATAACACATGGCTGTAGGCAATTTTAAATTGGTTACAGGGGTACACGGGCAGCAGTGGTGTGGTCAGTGGAGGCCTAGTGGAAGGAGTGACCGCAGACAGGCATCGAAGGCCTAAAATAATAACACATGGCTGTAGGCAATTTTAAATTGGTTCCAGGGGTACACGGGGAGCAGTGGTGTGGTCAGTGGAGGCCTACTGGAAGGAGTCACCGCAGACAGGCATCGAAGGCCTAAAATAATAACACATGGCTGTAGGCAATTTTAAATTGGTTCCAGGGGTACACGGACAGCAGTGGTGTGGTCAGTGGAGGCCTAGTGGAAGGAGTGACCGCAGACAGGCATCGAAGGCCTAAAATAATAACACATGGCTGTGGGCAATTTTAAATTGGTTCCAGGGGTACACGGGCAGCAGTGGTGTGGTCAGTGGAGGCTTAGTGGAAGGAGTGACCGCAGACAGGCATCGAAGGCCTAAAATAATAACACATGGCTGTAGGCAATTTTAAATTGGTTACAGGGGTACACGGGCAGCAGTGGTGTGGTCAGTGGAGGCCTACTGGAAGGAGTCACCGCAGACAGGCATCGAAGGCCTTAAATAATAACACATGGCTGTAGGCAATTTTAAATTGGTTACAGGGGTACACGGGCAGCAGTGGTGTGGTCAGTGGAGGCCTAGTGGAAGGAGTGACCGCAGACAGGCATCGAAGGCCTAAAATAATAACACATGGCTGTAGGCAATTTTAAATTGGTTCCAGGGGTACACGGGCAGCAGTGGTGTGGTCAGTGGAGGCCTAGTGGAAGGAGTGACCGCAGACAGGCATCGAAGGCCTAAAATAATAACACATGGCTGTAGGCAATTTCAAATTGGTTCCAGGGGTACACGGGCAGCAGTGGTGTGGTCAGTGGAGGCCTAGTGGAAGGAGTGACCGCAGACAGGCATCGAAGGCCTAAAATAATAACACATGGCTGTAGGCAATTTTAAATTGGTTCCAGGGGTACACGGGCAGCAGTGGTGTGGTCAGTGGAGGCCTACTGGAAGGAGTCACCGCAGACAGGCATCGAAGGCCTAAAATAATAACACATGGCTGTAGGCAATTTTAAATTGGTTCCAGGGGTACACGGGCAGCAGTGGTGTGGTCAGTGGAGGCCTAGTGGAAGGAGTGACCGCAGACAGGCATCGAAGGCCTAAAATAATAACACATGGCTGTAGGCAATTTTAAATTGGTTCCAGGGGTACACGGGCAGCAGTGGTGTGGTCAGTGGAGGCCTAGTGGAAGGAGTGACCGCAGACAGGCATCGAAGGCCTAAAATAATAACACATGGCTGTAGGCAATTTTAAATTGGTTCCAGGGGTACACGGACAGCAGTGGTGTGGTCAGTGGAGGCCTAGTGGAAGGAGTGACCGCAGACAGGCATCGAAGGCCTAAAATAATAACACATGGCTGTAGGCAATTTTAAATTGGTTCCAGGGGTACACGGGCAGCAGTGGTGTGGTCAGTGGAGGCCTAGTGGAAGGAGTGACCGCAGACAGGCATCGAAGGCCTAAAATAATAACACATGGCTGTAGGCAATTTTAAATTGGTTCCAGGGGTACACGGGCAGCAGTGGTGTGGTCAGTGGAGGCCTAGTGGAAGGAGTGACCGCAGACAGGCATCGAAGGCCTAAAATAATAACACATGGCTGTAGGCAATTTTAAATTGGTTCCAGGGGTACACGGGCAGCAGTGGTGTGGTCAGTGGAGGCCTAGTGGAAGGAGTGACCGCAGACAGGCATCGAAGGCCTAAAATAATAACACATGGCTGTAGGCAATTTTAAATTGGTTCCAGGGGTACACGGGCAGCAGTGGTGTGGTCAGTGGAGGCCTAGTGGAAGGAGTGACCGCAGACAGGCATCGAAGGCCTAAAATAATAACACATGGCTGTAGGCAATTTTAAATTGGTTCCAGGGGTACACGGGCAGCAGTGGTGTGGTCAGTGGAGGCCTAGTGGAAGGAGTGACCGCAGACAGGCATCGAAGGCCTAAAATAATAACACATGGCTGTAGGCAATTTTAAATTGGTTCCAGGGGTACACGGGCAGCAGTGGTGTGGTCAGTGGAGGCCTAGTGGAAGGAGTGACCACAGACAGGCATCGAAGGCCTAACATAACAAAAATGTCAATACAATGGTATTGTCAGTGGCAGGCATTGAAGGATGTCAGCGCATAGACTAAACATTGGTGGAGCTGTGAGATAATTTTGCAAGTGGTAGAGCACTGTTTGAGCTGGGATGGGGGGAAACTGTCTTGTGGCCGGCGGTACAGGCCCAGGGCCCCTCATATTACAACGGTGTGTCTGACGTTGGGTGCGCACCACCACCGCCAGAGACACTTTATTGTACTAGGAGGGACCCAGTGGCAGTGCCGTCGACCAAAAGCGGGCTCACCCACCTCTTCAGACAAACTGCACTCTCACGGGTGCTGTCGCCAAGTGTCGATACCACGGCCCCGTGTGGGGAGTTTGGCCATTTAGTGAGGTGTAAACATGTCGTATGCTGGACAATCAGGTGCAGAAAATTACGAGATTGGAAAAGGCATTCAGAATAGTCCACAGGCAAGACCTTTTCATAGGAAAGCTAGGTGTCAGCCGGGCAAGGTGGGGCAAAAGATTTCGAAATCCAGTTGTGGTTCATTTTAATGGTTAGATCATCTACATTTTGGGTAGCCAGACGAGTCCTTTTTTCTGTTAGTATTGAACCTGCAGCACTGAATACTCTTTCTGATAGGACACTAGCTGCCGGGCAAGCAAGCTCCTGCAATGCATATTCTGCCAATTCTGGCCAGGTGTCTAATTTTGATGCCCAGTAATCAAATGGGAATGACGGTTGAGGGAGAACATCGATAAGGGATGAAAAATAGTTTGTAACCATACTGGACAAATGTTGTCTCCTGTCACTTTGAATTGATGCTGCAGTACCTGTCCTGTCTGCGGTCATAGCAAAATCACTCCACAACCTGGTCAGAAAACCCCTCTGGCCAACGCCACTTCTGATTTCTGCCCCTCTAACTCCTCTGGTCTGCTGGCCCCTGCAGCTCGTGTGAGAACGATCACGGGCGCTGTGTGCAGGGAATGCCAGAAGCAAACGGTCAACAAGAGTTGATTGTTTGGTTGCTAATATTAGTTCCAAGTTCTCATGTGGCATTATATTTTGCAATTTGCCTTTATAGCGAGGATCAAGGAGGCAGGCCAACCAGTAATCGTCATCATTCATCATTTTAGTTATGCGTGTGTCCCTTTTGAGGATACGTAAGGCATAATCCGCCATGTGGGCCAAAGTTCCAGTTCTCAAATCTGCGGTTGTGCTTGGTTGAGGGGCAGTTTCAGGCAAATCCACGTCACTTGTGTCCCTCAAAAAACCAGAACCCGGCCTTGCCGCGCCACCAATTTCCAGTGGCCCCGGAAAAGCTTCCTCATTAAAAATATAATCATCCCCATCATCCTCCTCGTCCTCCTCCTACTCTTCGCCCGCTACCTCGTCCTGTACACTGCCCTGGCCAGACAATGGCTGACTGTCATCAAGGCTTTCCTCTTCCTCAGCTGCAGACGCCTGATCCTTTATGTGCGTCAAACTTTGCATCAGCAGACGCATTAGGGGGATGCTCATGCTTATTATGGCGTTGTCTGCACTAACCAGCCGTGTGCATTCCTCAAAACACTGAAGGACTTGACACATGTCTTGAATCTTCGACCACTGCACACCTGACAACTCCATGTCTGCCATCCTACTGCCTGCCCGTGTATGTGTATCCTCCCACAAAAACATAACAGCCCGCCTCTGTTCACACAGTCTCTGAAGCATGTGCAGTGTTGAGTTCCACCTTGTTGCAACGTCTATGATTAGGCGATGCTGGGGAAGGTTCAAAGAACGCTGATAGGTCTGCATACGGCTGGAGTGTACGGGCGAACGGCGGATATGTGAGCAAAGTCCACGCACTTTGAGGAGCAGGTCGGATAACCCCGGATAACTTTTCAGGAAGCACTGCACCACCAGGTTTAAGGTGTGAGCCAGGCAAGGAATGTGTTTCAGTTGGGAAAGGGAGATGGCAGCCATGAAATTCCTTCCGTTATCACTCACTACCTTGCCTGCCTCAAGATCTACAGTGCCCAGCCACGACTGCGTTTCTTTCTGCAAGAACTCGGACAGAACTTCCGCGGTGTGTCTGTTGTCGCCCAAACACTTCATAGCCAATACAGCCTGCTGACGTTTGCCAGTAGCTGCCCCATAATGGGAGACCTGGTGTGCAACAGTGGCAGCTGCGGATGGAGTGGTTGTGCGACTGCGGTCTGTGGACGAGCTCTCGCTTCTGCAGGAGGACGAAGAGGAGGAGGAGGGGGTGCGAACGGCTACAGCCAATTGTTTCCTAGACCGTGGGCTAGGCAGAACTGTCCCAAACTTGCTGTCCCCTGTGGACCCTGCATCCACCACATTTACCCAGTGTGTCATGATGGACACGTAACGTCCCTGGCCATGCCTACTGGTCCATGCATCTGTTGTCAGGTGCACCTTTGTGCTCACAGATTGCCTGAGTGCATGGACGATGCGCTCTTTAACATGCTGGTGGAGGGCTGGGATGGCTTTTCTGGAAAAAAAGTGTCGACTGGGTAGCTCGTAGCGTGGTACAGCGTAGTCCATCAGGGCTTTGAAAGCTTCGCTTTCAACTAACCGGTAGGGCATCATCTCTAACGAGATTAGTCTAGCTATGTGTGCGTTCAAACCCTGTGTACGCGGATGCGAGGCTAAGTACTTCCTTTTTCTAACCATAGTCTCATGTAGGGTGAGCTGGACTGGAGAGCTGGAGATCGTGGAACTAGCAGGGGTGCCGGTGGACATGGCAGACTGAGAGACGGTGGGAGATGGTATTGTTGCCACCGGTGCCCTAGATGCAGTGT
This sequence comes from Ranitomeya imitator, assembly GCF_032444005.1. Classification (NCBI taxonomy): domain Eukaryota; kingdom Metazoa; phylum Chordata; class Amphibia; order Anura; family Dendrobatidae; genus Ranitomeya; species Ranitomeya imitator. The sequence goes on from NC_091284.1 coordinate 238,461,135, forward strand.
TTCCTACTACGAAACTGGTGATTCCCTGACCCTGACTGCTTTTGCCTGGCAAAGAAACCTGCACAGATACTGCAGGTGGTGCGGAAAATGGTGGCCCTACACTGCCGGAAGGGATGTTGCGTTGCTGACTAGCTTCATTGGCCGAGGGTGCTACAACCTTAAGGGACGTTTGGTAGTTAGTCCAGGCTTGCAAATGCATGGTGGTTAAATGTCTATGCATGCAACTTGTATTGAGACTTTTCAGATTCTGTCCTCTGCTTAAGGTAGTTGAACATTTTTGACAGATGACTTTGCGCTGATCAATTGGATGTTGTTTAAAAAAATGCCAGACTGCACTCTTTCTAGCATCGGATACCTTTTCAGGCATTGCAGACTGAGCTTTAACCGGATGGCCACGCTGTCCTCCAACAGGTTTTGGCTTTGCCACGCGTTTTGGGCAAGATACGGGCCCGGCAGATGGAACCTGTTGCGATGTTGATGCCTGCTGTGGCCCCTCCTCCTCCGCTTCAGAACTGCTGCCGCCTGCACCCTGTTCCCCCAATGGCTGCCAATCGGGGTCAAGAACTGGGTCATCTATTACCTCTTCTTGTAGCTCGTGTGCAACTTCGTCTGTGTCACCGTGTCGGTCGGTGGTATAGCGTTCGTGATGGGGCAACATAGTCTCATCAGGGTCTGATTCTTGATCATTACCCTGCGAGGGCAATGTTGTGGTCTGAGTCAAAGGACCAGCATAGTAGTCTGGCTGTGGCTGTGCATCAGTGCACTCCATGTCAGATTCAACTTGTAATGGGCATGGACTGTTAACTGCTTCACTTTCTAAGCCAGGGACGGTATGTGTAAAGAGCTTCATGGAGTAACCCGTTGTGTCGCCTGCTGCATTCTTCTCTGTTGTTGTTTTTGCTGAAGAGGACAAGGAAGCGACTTGTCCCTGACCGTGAACATCCACTAACGACGCGCTGCTTTGACATTTACCAGTTTCACGAGAGGAGGCAAAAGAGCTAGAGGCTGAGTCAGCAAGATAAGCCAAAACTTGCTCTTGCTGCTCCGGCTTTAAAAGCGGTTTTCCTACTCCCAGAAAAGGGAGCGTTCGAGGCCTTGTGTAGCCAGACGACGAACCTGGCTCCACAGCTCCAGACTTAGGTGCAATATTTTTTTTCCCACGACCAGCTGATGCTCCACCACTACCACTACCCTCATTACCAGCTGACAATGAACGCCCCCGGCCACGACCTCTTCCACCATACTTCCTCATTGTTTTAAAAACGTAAACAAACTAACGGTATTTGTTGCTGTCACACAAATTACACGGTGAGCTATAACTTCAGTATGATTTAGCTACCCCTTTACAGGTGAGTGAGACCACAACGAAAATCAGGCACAATGTTACACACTCTGCTTTTGGTGGCAACAAATGAGAGAGATGCCACACACGCAGGACTGTCACTGAAGCACAAATGTAAATATTAATCTCCCACTGATTTGATTTTTTTTTTTTTTCAGGGAGACTTTAGGAAAAAAAAATAATAGAATAAAATGATTTTTTCAGGAAGAATTTAGAAACCAAATAAAATAAAATGATTTTTTCAGGGAGAATTTAGAAAACAAATAAAACAAAAAAAGGCTTTCTATGGCCCACTGAGTGAGAGATGACGCACACAGGAGTCAGGAGTGGCACACAAGCCCAGAGGCCAATATTTATCTCCCACTGATTGATGTAGTGATTTTTTCAGGTAGATTTTGGAACCCAAATCAAGCTAAAAAAAATAATAGGCTTTCTATGGCCCACAATTGGAGAGAGAGAGAGAGATGGCACACCCAGGAGTCAAGACTGGCACACAAGCAGAAAGGGCAATATTAATCTCCCACTGATTTGTTTTTTTTTGTTTTTTTTCAGGGAGACTTTAGGAAAAAAAAAATAGAATAAAATGATTTTTTCAGGAAGAATTTAGAAACCAAATAAAATAAAATGATTTTTTCAGGGAGAATTTAGAAAACAAATAAAACAAAAAAAGGCTTTCTATGGCCCACTGAGTGAGAGATGACGCACACAGGAGTCAGGAGTGGCACACAAGCCCAGAGGCCAATATTTATCTCCCACTGATTGATGTAGTGATTTTTTCAGGTAGATTTTGGAACCCAAATCAAGCTAAAAAAAATAATAGGCTTTCTATGGCCCACAATTGGAGAGAGAGAGAGAGATGGCACACCCAGGAGTCAAGACTGGCACACAAGCAGAAAGGGCAATATTAATCTCCCACTGATTTGTTTTTTTGTTTTTTTTTTCAGGGAGACTTTAGGAAAAAAAAAATAGAATAAAATGATTTTTTGAGGAAGAATTTAGAAACCAAATAAAATAAAATGATTTTTTCAGGGAGAATTTAGAAAACAAATAAAACAAAAAAAGGCTTTCTATGGCCCACTGAGTGAGAGATGACGCACACAGGAGTCAGGAGTGGCACACAAGCCCAGAGGCCAATATTTATCTCCCACTGATTGATGTAGTGATTTTTTCAGGTAGATTTTGGAACCCAAATCAAGCTAAAAAAATAATAGGCTTTCTATGGCCCACAATTGGAGAGAGAGAGAGAGATGGCACACCCAGGAGTCAAGACTGGCACACAAGCAGAAAGGGCAATATTAATCTCCCACTGATTTGTTTTTTTTTGTTTTTTTTTTCAGGGAGACTTTAGGAAAAAAAAAAATAGAATAAAATGATTTTTTCAGGAAGAATTTAGAAACCAAAGAAAATAAAATGATTTTTTCAGGGAGAATTTAGAAAACAAATAAAACAAAAAAAGGCTTTCTATGGCCCACTGAGTGAGAGATGACGCACACAGGAGTCAGGAGTGGCACACAAGCCCAGAGGCCAATATTTATCTCCCACTGATTGATGTAGTGATTTTTTCAGGTAGATTTTGGAACCTAAATCAAGCTAAAAAAAATAATAGGCTTTCTATGGCCCACAATTGGAGAGAGAGAGAGAGATGGCACACCCAGGAGTCAAGACTGGCACACAAGCAGAAAGGGCAATATTAATCTCCCACTGATTTGTTTTTTTTTGGTTTTTTTTCAGGGAGACTTTAGGAAAAAAAAAATAGAATAAAATGATTTTTTCAGGAAGAATTTAGAAACCAAATAAAATAAAATGATTTTTTCAGGGAGAATTTAGAAAACAAATAAAACAAAAAAAGGCTTTCTATGGCCCACTGAGTGAGAGATGACGCACACAGGAGTCAGGAGTGGCACACAAGCCCAGAGGCCAATATTTATCTCCCACTTTTTTTTTTTTGTTCCAGGGAAAATTTATAAACCCAATAAAAAAAATAATAAATAGGCTTTCTATGGCCCACTATCTGAGAGACAGATAGAGATGGCACGCTTAGGACTGGCACACAAGCCCAAAGGCCAATATTAATCTCCCTTTTTTTTTTTAAGGGAGAATTTATAATACCAAAAAAAAATAAATAAATAGGCTTTCTATGGCCCACTATTTGTGAGAGAGATGGCACACTCAGGACTGGCACACAAGCCCAGAGGCCAATATTAATCTCCCACTTTTTTTTTTTTTTTCCAGGGAAAATTTATAAACCCAATAAAAAAAAAAATAAATAAATAGGCTTTCTATGGCCCACTATCTGAGAGAGAGAGATGGCACGCTTAGGACTGGCACACAAGCCCAAAGGCCAATATTAATCTCCCACTGATTGATTTATTGATTTTTTCAGGTAGAATTTAGAACCCAAATAAAGCAAAAAAAAAAAAAAAGGGCTTTCTATGGCCCACTGAGTGAGTGATGATGCACACAGGAGTCAGGAGTGGCACACAAGCCCTGAGGCCAATATTTTTCTCCCACTGATTGATGTAGTGATTTTTTCAGGTAGATTTTAGAACCAAAATCAAGCAAAAAGATAAATAGGCTTTCTATGGCCCACTGAGTGAGTGATGATGCACACAGGAGTCAAGAGTGGCACACAAGCCCTGAGGCCAATATTTTTCTCCCACTGATTGATGTAGTGATTTTTTCAGGTAGATTTTATAACCCAAATCAAGCAAAAAAATAAATAAGCTTTCTATGGCCCACTGAGTGAGAGATGACACAGACAGGGATGGCACTCTAGCAGAAATGTCAATCTTAATCTCCCACAAAAAAAAAAAAAAAAAAACAGGGAGTGTCCTTCAATTACTATCTCCCTGCAGTAATCTCAGCCAGGTATGGCAGGCAGCAATAAGGAGTGGACTGATGCACAAATTAAATAAAAAGTGTGTACAAACCAAAAAGATAGCTGTGCAGAAAGGAAGGAACAAGAGGATTTGTGCTTTGAAAAAAGCAGTTGGTTTGCACAGCGGCGTACACACAGCAATGCAGCTATCAGGGAGCCTTCTAGGGCAGCCCAATGAGCTACAGCGCTGAGGGGGAAAAAAAAAAAATGTAGCTTCCACTGTCCCTGCACACCGAAGGTGGTGTTGGGCAGTGGAAATCGCTACAGCACAAGCGGTTTGGTGGTTAATGGACCCTGCCTAACGCTATCCCTGCTTCTGACGAAGCGGCAGCAACCTCTCCCTAAGCTCAGATCAGCAGCAGTAACATGGCGGTCGGCGGGAACGCCCCTTTATAGCCCCTGTGACGCCGCAGACAGCAAGCCAATCACTGCAATGCCCTTCTCTAAGATGGTGGGGACCAGGACCTATGTCATCACGCTGCCCACACTCTGCGTTTACCTTCATTGGCTGAGAAATGGCGCTTTTCGCGTCATTGAAACGCGACTTTGGCGCGAAAGTCGCGTACCGCATGGCCGACCCCGCACAGGGGTCGGATCGGGTTTCATGAAACCCGACTTTGCCAAAAGTCGGCGACTTTTGAAAATGAACGACCCGTTTCGCTCAACCCTACTCCTCACCCCTCAAAAGAAATTCAGCAATTTCTCCACTCCCATATCCAAATGACCCCCCCCCCTTCTGAGCCCTAGTTTGCCTAAACCACATTTAGCACCCACGTTTGGCATTTCTGTCGTGATGAGAGCCTGCCTAATTTACAGGTGTATGTCTCCAGAAGCATGATCTAGGCATAACGGAATGGTCACTACAATGTACTGGTCACTACAGTGTACTGATTACTACAATGGCAGTTTGCAATATTCACTGAGCAGCATCTACTGCTGCCTGTTTCTGGAAAAACCCCATGGAGTTAAAATCTTCACTACATCTGTAAATAAATTCCCAAAAGGGTATAATTTCCAAAAGGAGGTCAATTGAGTGAGGATTCTTCTTTTCTGGCACTTAGGGGCTCTGTATATAGAATCCGTAAACTGTTCTAGGAAAATCTGCGCTCCAGGAGGCAAATAGCGCTCTGTCCCTCCAAAGTTTTTCCGTATGGCTAAGCAGCACTGTACAACCACATATGGGGTATTTCTACATTCAGTAGAAATTGTATGACAAATTTTGGTGCCATTCTTACAATTTTCCACATATGAAAATGTAAAACGTGGGGCTAACACAATCTTGGTGGTAAAAATGTAATTATTTTATCTTCAGTGACTAATGGTATAAAAGTCTGTGACACACCAGTGGTGTCAATATATTCACTACACCACTGGATGAATTCAATGAGAGGTTTAGTTTGTAAAATGGGGTCACTTATGGGGATTTCTTTTGTGTTGGCTCCTCAGGGGTTCTGCCAATATACCATGGCACCCTCAAACAAGTGCAGCAAAATCTGCACTGTGATATGGCATTTCTTCCTTTCTGAGCTTTGCACTGTCCATTAAAAGTAGTTTTTGATGATATATTGGGTATCGTTAAACTGAGTAGAAGTTGCACAACAAATTTTGGGGTCCATTTTCTCCTGTTACCCTTGCAAAATACAAAATTTGGAGCTAAAAAATATTTTTGATGGAAATATATATATTTTTTTTCACGGCTTAATATTGTACATTTATGTGAAGGACATGGGGCTTTAACAAGTTCATTGCACACCTAGATTAATTTCCAAATGGGTCTAGTTTCCAAAATTGTGTCACTATTGGGGTGTTTCCACTGTTTTAGCACATCAGGGGCTCTGCAAACGCGACATGGCATCCGCTAATTATGCCAGCAAATTTTGCATTGAAAAAGTCAAATGGCCCTCCTTCCCTTCCAAGCCCTGCCATGCACCCAAATAGTTGTTTATCTCCACATATTGGATATCGGCAGGGCCGTATTTAGAGTTTCTGCTGCCCTAGGCACTTTTAGTGCTGCCTCCCCCTTTGGTGAGTATGACACTATCGGCAGTGACTTTGCCATAAATAGCTGATGTGAAAGTAGCCTTTTGCAGCAGATCCGGCAGTTTTTCTGCATCTGCCGCGTAACGGATCACTTACGGCAACACTGCGTTCGGCCTCATTCATTCCCTATGGGAATTGCGACACTTGCCGTGATCTGGCAAATGCGGTATCATACCTCCCAACTTTTGAAGAAGGGAAAGAGGTATAAAGTTTGCGGCGCGCCTAGTGCGCCGTGGCAAATTTTAGGCCATGCCTCTGACCACACCCATTTCACAACTAGTCACACCCATATCCACATCCCAACCACACCCATTTAGCACTGCTGATCACACTGTTTCATATGCAATAATTATAACCAAAAACAAATATGGCCACACAGTTCTCCATACTGTATAATGATCCCACATGATGCTCAATACTGTATAATGGCCACACATGATGCTCCATAGTGTATAATGGCCACACATGATGCTCCATACTGTATAATGGCCACGCATGATGCTCTATACTGTATAATGGCCACACATGATGCTCAATACTGTATAATGGCCATTGGCCACACATGATGCTCCATAATATATAATGGCCAGACATGATGCTCCATACTGTATGATGGCCCCACAAGATGCTCCATACTGTATAATGGCCCCAGATGATGCTCCATACTTTATAATGGCCCCACATGATGCTCCATACTGTATCATGGCCACACATGATGCTCCATACTGTATAATGACCCCACATGATGCTCCATATTTTATAATGACCCCACATGATGCTCAATACTGTATCATGGCCACACATGATGCTCAATACTGTATAATGCCCCCTCCCATCTTGTATGCATGGCTCATCTCCCCCATCCTGTACGCATGGCTCATGTCCCTCCCATCCCATATGCATGGCTCATATTCCCCCCCTCCTGTATGCATGGCTCATCTCCCTCCCATCCCATATGCATTGCTCATATTCCCCCCACCTGTATGCATGGCTCATATTCCGCCCTCCTGTATGCATGGCTCATATTCCCCCTGTATGCATTGCTCATATTCCCCCCTGTATGCATGGCTCATATCCCCCCTCCTGTATGCATGGCTCATATCCCCCCTCCTGTATGCATGGCTCATACTTCCCCCCTCCTGTATGCATGGCTCATATTCCCCTTCTGTATGCATGGCTCGTATTCCCCCCATATGCATGGCTCATATTCCCCTCTCCTGTATGCATGGCTCATATTCCCCCTCCTGTATGCATGGCTCCCCCATCCTCCCACCCTGTATGCATGGCTTCCCCATCCTCCCACCCTGTAAACATGACTCCTCCATCATCCTCCCCTGTCCTCCTCCGTCTTCCTCCATCCTCCCCTGTCCTCCTCTATCCTCCCCCGTCCTCCTCTATCCTCCCCTCCCTGTCATACTTACCTTTCTCTCACCATGCAGTGCTGAACTTGCCGGGCATCTCTGTCCCCGCAGCGTCTTCCTTCCTGTATGAGCGGTCACGTGGTACCGCTCATTAAGGTGATGAAGATGCATCCGTATTCATCACCTTAATGGGCGGTACCACGTGACCACTGAGGACATGATGAGCTGCCAACGCTGAGACGGTGTTGCAGCAGGCACCGCTGGAGGAGGGTGAGTATGAAGTCTTCAGAGAGGGGGCGGGAGGGAGGGAGAGAGGGAGGAAGGGAGCGGAAGGGAGGGGGGGCAGGCGCTTGACCCTGGACTTTATATGTAAAAAAAAACCTTGCTCAAGTGCGCCCCCCGCATCCTGCACACCAAGTTTTATGCAGCAACAGTATATTTAATCCACATATGGGGTATCGGCATGCTCAGGAAAAATTGCACAACAAAATGTATTGTCCATTTTCTTCTATTACTCTTGCAAAAGTAAAAAAAAATAGGTCTAAAGGAAATTTTTTGTGAAAGAAATGTAAATGTTTATTTTTTCCTTTCACGTTACAAAAATTCCTGTGAAGCACCTGAAGGGTTAATAAACTTCTTGAATGTGCTTTTGAGTACCTTGAGGGGTGCTGTTTTTAAAATGGCATCAATTTTGGGTATTTTCTGTCATATAAGCCCCTCAAAGTCACTTCAAATGTGATGTGGTCCCTAAAAAAATGGTTTTGCAGATTTAGCTGTAAAAATTAAAAATCGCTGGTCAACTTTTAACCCTTATAACTTCCTAACAAAAAAAATTATGTTTAAAAAATTGTTCTGATGCAAAGTAAACATATGGAAAATGTTATTTATTAACTGTGTTGTGCGATATAACTCTCTGATTTGGGCTAGTTTCACATTTGCGTTAAAAAATGCAGCGTTTTTAACGCAAACGCATGTGGTGCAAAAAACGCATGTAAACGCATGCAAACGCTGCGTTTTTTAAACGCATGTGTTTTTGCATGTGGTAAAAAAATGTGGCGTTTTGACGCATTTACATGCATTTTTTCCTGCGTTTGCATTTTTGAAACCCATGATGAGAAGTGTGTGACAGCTGCCAATCATCAAAATCAACTAGAAAATCCACTATAAACAGAAATAGCTAGGGTTAGGGTTAGGGTTAGGATCCCTAGGGTTAGGGTTAGGGTTAGGATCCCTAGGGTTAGGGTTAGGGTTAGGGTTAGGATCCCTAACCCTAGGGATCCTAACCCTAACCCTAACCCTAGGGATCCTAACCCTAACCTTAACCCTAATCCTAGGGTTAGGGTTAGGATCCATAGTAACCCTAGAAATCCTAACCCTAACCCTAACCCTTGGGTTAGGGTTAGGATCCCTAGTAACCCTAGGGATCCTAACCCTAACCCTAACCCTAGGGACCCTAACCCTAACCCTAACCTAGGTTAGGGTTAGGGTTAGGATCCCTAGGGTTAGGGTTAGGGTTGGGTTGTGGCTTATCAGTGTGTATTCTTGTGTTTTTCTATTGAAACACATGCGTTTAAAAACGCATGCAAACGCATGTGCTTAAAAACGCATGCGTTTACATAGACAGCAATAAGTTTTTTACTACAGGTTGCATTTCCGCAACAAAACGAAAGCATAGAAATGAGGCATGCGTCGTCAAAACGTGACAAAACGCATGCAAAAAAAGCATGCGTTTTTAACCCCTTTACCCCCAAGGGTGGTTTGCACGTTATGGACCGGGCCAATTTTTACAATTCTGACCACTTTCCCTTTATGAGGTTATAACTCTGGAACGCTTCAACGGATCCCGGTGATTCTGACACTATTTTCTCATGACATATTGTACTTCATGATAGTGGTAAAATTTCTTTGATATTACTTGCGATTATTTGTGAAAAAAACGGAAATATGGCGAAAATTTTGAAAATTTTGCAATTTTCCAACTTTGAATTTTTATGCAATTAAATCACAGAGATATGTCACACAAAATACTTAATAAGTAACATTTCCCACATGTCTACTTTACATCAGCACAATTTTGGAACCAAAATTTTTTTTTGTTAGGGAGTTATAAGGGTTAAAAGTTGACCAGCAATTTCTCATTTTTACAACACCATTTTATTTTAGGGGCCACATCTCATTTGAAGTCATTTTGAGGGGTCTATATGATAGAAAATACCCAAGTGTGACACCATTCTAAAAACTGCACCCCTCAATGTTCTCAAAACCACATTCAAGAAGTTTATTAACCCTTCAGGTGTTTCACAGGAATTTTTGGAATGTTTAAATAAAAATTAACATTTTACTTTTTTTCACAAAAAATTTACTTCAGCTCCAATTTGTTTTATTTTGCCAAGAGTTACAGGAGAAAATGGACCCCAACCCTTGTTGTACAATTTGTCCTGAGTACGCTGATACCACATAAGTGGAGGTAAACCACTGTTTGGGCGCATGACAGAGCTTGGAAGCGAAGGAGCGCCATTTGACTTTTTAATGCAAAATTGACTGGAATTGAGATGGGACGCCATGTTGCGTTTGGAGAGCCACTGATGTGCCTAAACATTGAAACCCCCCACAAGTGACACCATTTTGGAAAGTAGACCCCCTAAGGATCTTATCTAGAGGTGTGGTGAGCACTTTGACCCACCAAGTGCTTCACAGAAGTTTATAATGCAGAACCGTAAAAATAAAAAATATTTTTTGTAAAAAAAATGATTTTTCGCCCCCAATTTTTTATTTTCCTAATGGTAAGAGAAGAATTTGGAACCAAAAAGTTGTTGCACAATTTGTCCTGAGTACTCTGATACCCCATATGTGGGGGTAAACCACTGTTTGGGCGCATGGGAGACCTCGGAAGGGAAGGAGTGCCGTTTGACCTTTCAATGCAAAATTGACAGGAATTGAGATGGGACGCCATGTTGCGTTTGAAGAGCCACTGATGTGCCTAAACATTGAAACCCCCCACAAGTGACACCATTTTGGAAAGTAGACCCCCTAAGGAACTTATCTAGAGGTATGGTGAGCACTTTGACCCACCAAGTGCTTCACAGAAGTTTATAATGCAGAACCGTAAAAATAAAAAATCATTTTTTTTTCAAAAAATTATCTTTTCGCCCCCAATTTTTTATTTTCCCAATGGTAAGAGAAGAAATTGGAACCAAAAGGTTGTTGTACAATTTGTCCTCAGTACGCTGATACCCCATATGTGGGGGTAAACCACTGTTTGGGCGCATGGGAGAGCTCGGAAGGGAAGGAGCGCCGTTTGACTTTTCAATGCAAAATTCACAGGAATTGAGATGAGACGCCATGTTGCGTTTGGAGAGCCACTGATGTGCCTAAACATTGAAACCCCCCACAAGTGACACCATTTTGGAAAGTAGACCCCCTAAGGAACTTATCTAGATGTGTTGTGAGCACTTTGACCCACCAAGAGCTTCACAGAAGTTTATAATGCAGAGCCGTAAAAATAAAACAAATTTTTTTTCCCACAAATATTATTTTTTAGCCCCCAGTTTTGTATTTTCCCGAGGGGAACAGGAGAAATTGGACCCCAAAATTTGTTGTGCAATTTGTCCTGAGTGCGCTGATACCCCATATGTGGGGGGGAACCACCATTTGGGCGCATGGGAAGGCTCGGAAGGGAAGGAGCGCCATTTGAAATACAGACTTAGATGGAATGGTCTGCAGGCGTCACATTGCGTTTGCAGAGCCCCTAATGTACCTAAACAATAGAAACCCCCCACAAGTGACCCCATATTGGAAACTAGACCCCCCAAGGAACTTATCTAGATGTGTTGTGAGAACTTTGAGCCCCCAAGTGTTTCACTACAGTTTCTAACGCAGAGCCGTGAAAATAAAAAGAAAAATTCCCCCCAAAATTATATTTTAGCCCCCAGTTTTGTATTTTCTCGAGGGTAACAGGAGAAATTGGACCCCAAAATTTGTTGTCCAATTTGTCCTGAGTGCGCTGATGCCCCATATGTGGAGGGGAACCACCGTTTGGGCGCATGGGAGGGCTCGGAAGGGAAGGAGCGCCATTTGGAATGCAGACTTAGATGGAATGGTCTGCAGGCGTCACATTGCGTTTGCAGAGCCCCTGATGTACCTAAACAGTAGAAACCCCCAACAAGTGACCCCATATTGGAAACTAGACCCCTCAATGAACTTATCTAGATTTGTTGTGAGAACTTTGAGCCCACACGTATTTCACTACAGTTTATAACGCAGAGCCGTGAAAATTTAAAAAAAAATTTTTTCCCACAAAACTTATCTTTTAGCCCCCAGTTTTGTATTTTCCCAAGGGTAACAGGAGAACTTGGACCCTAAAAGTTGTTGTCCTATTTGTCCTGAGTACGCTGATACCCCATATATTGGGGTAAACTCCTGTTTGGGCACACGGGAGACCTCGGAAGGGAAGGAGCACTGTTTTACTTTTTCAACGCAGAATTGGCTGGAATTGAGATTGGACGCCATGTTGCGTTTGGAGAGCCCCTGATGTGTCTAAACAGTGGAAATCCCCCAATTATAACTGAAACCCTAATCCAAACACACCCCTAACTCTAATTCCAACGGTAACCCTAACCACACCTCTAACCCTGACACACCCCTAACCCTAATCCCAACCCTATTCCCAACCGCAAATGTAATCCAAACCCTAACCCTAACTTTAGCCCCAACCCTAACTGTAGCCTTAACCCTAACTGTAGCCTTAACCCTAACTGTAGCCTTAACCCTAACTGTAGCCTTAACCCTAGCCCTAACCATAACCCTAGCCCTAACCCTAGCCCTAACCCTAACCCTAGCCCTAACCCTAGCCCTAACCCTAGCCCTAACCCTAACCCTAGCCCTAACCCTAGCCCTAACCCTAACCCTAGCCCTAACCCTAACCCTAGCCCTAACCTCAGCCCTAACCCTAGCCCTAACCCTAGCCCTAACCTTAGCCCTAACCCTAGCCCTAGCCCTAACCCTAATGGGAAAATGGAAATAAATACATTTTTTAATTTTTTTTTACTTTTCCCTAACTAAGGGGGTAATGAAGGGGGGTTTGATTTACTTTTATTGCAGAATTTTTAGCGGATTTTTATGATTGGCAGCCGTCACTCACTGAAAGACGCTTTCTATTGCAAAAAATATTTTTTGCGTTATCACATTTTGAGAGCTATAATTTTTCCATATTTGAGTCCACAGAGTCATGTGAGGTCTTGTTTTTTGCGGGACGAGTTGACGTTTTTATTGGTAACACTTTCGGGCACGTGACATTTTTTGATCGCCTTTTATTCCGATTTTTGTGAGGCGGAATTACCAAAAACCAGCTATTCATGAATTTCTTTTGGGGGAGGCGTTTATACCGTTCCGCGTTTGGTAAAATTGATAAAGCCGTTTTATTCTTCGGGTCAGTACGATTACAGCGACACCTCATTTTATCATTTTTTTATGTTTTGGCGCTTTTATACGATAAAAACTATTTTATAGAAAAAATAATTATTTTTGCATCGCTTTATTCTGAGGACTATAACTTTTTTATTTTTTTGCTGATATTGCTGTATGGCGGCTCATTTTTTGCGGGACAAGATGACGCTTTCAGCGGTACCCTGGTTATTTATATCTGTCTTTTTGATCGCGTGTTATTCCACTTTTTGTTCGGCGGTATGATAATAAAGCGTTGTTTTTTGCCTCGTTTTTTTTTTTTTTTCTTACGGTGTTTACTGAAGGGGTTAACTAGTGGGCCAGTTTTATAGGTCGGGTCGTTACGGACGCGGCGATACTAAATATGTGTACTTTTATAGTTTTTTTTTTTTTAAATGTATTTATGGGAATAATATTTTTATTTTTTTTTTTCATTATTTAGGATTTTTTATTTTTATTTTTTTTACACACTTGTAAAAAATTTTTTTTTTACTTTTTTACTTTGTCCCAGGGGGGGACAATACAGATCGGTGATCTGCCAGTTTGCACAGCACTCTGACAGATCACCGATCTGTCTCAGAGCGCTGCAGCGTTACCAAGTGCCTGGTCTGAGCAGGCACTTGGTAAGCCACCTCCCTCCCTGCAGGACCCGGATCCGCGGCCATATTGGATCCGGGACTTGATGCAGGGAGGGAAGTAGGAGACCCCCGGAGCAACGCGATCACATCGCGTTGCTGCGGGGGTCTCAGGGAAGCCCGCAGGGAGCCCCCTCCCTGCGCGATGCTTCCCTGCACCGCCGGCACATCGCGATCATGTTTGATCGCGGTGTGCCGGGGGTTAATGTGTCGGGGGCGGTCCGTGACCGCTCCTGGCACATAGTGCTGGATGTCAGCTGCGATAAGCAGCTGACACCCGGCCGCGATCGGCCGCGCTCCCCCCGTGAGCGCGGCCGATCGGCTATGACGTACTATTCCGTCCTTGGGAAGTAAAGCCCACCCCACATGGACGGAATAGTACGTCTAATGGCAGAAAGGGGTTAATGTTAAGTATAGAAAAAAAACGTATGCGTTTTTTTTGCGCTAAAATGCAGTGGCAAAAAACGCAAATGTGAAACCAGCCTTAACCCTAGTATGCATGACATCAGAAATCTTCATATTAACATATTGGGGGCCTTTTAGGCCCCCATGCAAATCATATGGAAAAAGACACTTATATAACTTTTACAAGTTTATTTTAAAACTGCTAAATAAAATATGATTAGTAAACAAAATTTTAATTATAATTTTTCACCGAAAACACCCCCCCAAATTTTTTTTTCAAAATTGCACACAAACATATGAAAAAACACACAAAAACGCATAGACATTTATACCAAACTAGCTGCAACTACATTTCTATTATGTTTCTTTTCTATTATATTAGTCTTCCAAACAATTTAGACAAGTTATTTTTTCGGAAGAATGTTCTTTGCAGACATTTTCCTTACAAATTGAACAAAATCTCTCAGTTTTCCTTTCTATGTTTCTTGGACACATGAAACAGCGCTTTGTTTTCCTTTCTCCTGGCCCTGGAATCATCTGAAACTGTACACCACACTGTTTCATTGCTTCTTTAGTTTGCTTTAGCAAGCCTTTCACGTCGCATGTGAGGCATTACAAGTTCATGACAAAGGTCTTTCCTGTCCTTCCTCCGTGCATGGAATTCTGGATGAGTTTCTGTATAATTGATGAATGAATTTAGGGCTGCTACATCAAGCATATTTGAAAAAAGTACTACAGGCCATCGTTTTGTTGCCTCTTGCATGAATATTCTCCCACCATCTTATCCATTTTATCCACACCTCTTTTTATTTTATTGTGATGCAGGATGATTTCTGGTTTTAATTTTCTGTCATTGCTGTCAATACTGCAATTGTGATGCATGGTACTGAGTAATATCACTGATTTCTCCTTCTTCGCTTTGTAAGATACCAAAGTCGCTTTGTTATAGAATCCAAAGACACTCTCATAAAGTGCTCACTGACCATTGTGCTTCAGTGCTTCTGGCATTTCTTGTCGGTTTGGCTTGATAGTACCAACAAGTGTAATAGCTTTTTGAAGCAGAAAATTGCCTAGTTCAACATTGTTGAAACAATTGTCCATGGTAATGTTTCTACCTGAATTGAATATTGGAACAGCAAGAGTTTTGACAATTTCAGACCCCAGATCCTTCTGTTCTGGAGCACCAACCTCTTTGCCACAGTAGATTACGCCATTTATGCCATAATAATTTGCAGAATCACACTTCCTCTCAACATCTTATCTTATCTCAGGTCCTTCACAATTAGCTCACAGTGTATACTGTCCTCATTACTGTGTTCAGAAGGACCTGAGATGATGTCATGGCCTTATCTCTCCCTCCAAAAATCACATGACATCCTCATGTGGCATTATCCACACTCTGGCCCCTCCACCAGCATTGCTGAGTACAAATAAAGTAACTTGAGAAGACACAAACACTACTGAGAACATGATAAAAAATACATGGGGGCTTAAAGGCTCCCAATCCCGTACAGATGTGGTTTTCACCAAAAAAGCATTGTTACACCGAAATGCCTATGAAAAAAATTATATGAACAACTGGATATTACCAACAACGACATACTTGAGGATTACTTTGAGTTTCAAAATTCTAACTTAAGTTAAGTTATATAATAGCAAAAAAGTAAGCATGGTGGCCTAAAAGGCCCCCAATAAACATGCTAGGGTTAAGGGTATAAAAATTAAAAGTTTGAAAATTGCGAAATGTTCTCAATTGTTGCCAAATTTCCATTTTTTTCACAAATAAACGCAAGTCATATCAAATATATTTTAGCATTATCATTAAGTACAATATGGCAGGAGAAAACATTCTGAGAATCAGTGGGATCCATTGAAGCGTTCCAGAGTTATGACCTCATAAAATGGATGTGGTCAGAATTGTAAAAATTGTCCTGTTCATTAAGTCATTAAAGGGACACTGTCACCTGAATTTGGAGGGAACAATCTTCAGCCATGGAGGCGGGGTTTTTGGGTTTTTGATTCACCCTTTCCTTACCCGCCGGCTGCATGCTGGCTGCAATATTGGATTGAAGTTCATTCTCTGTCCTCCGTAGTACATGCCTGCACAAGGTGCAATCTTGCCTTGCGCAGGCGTGTACTATGGAGGACAGAGAATGAACTTCAATCCAATATTGCAGCCAGCATGCAGCCGGCGGGTAAGGAAAGGGTGAATCAAAAACCCAAAAACTCCGCCTCCATGGCTGAAGATTGTTCCCTCCAAATCCAGGTGACAGTGTCCCTTTAAGGTGAAAACAGGCTTCAGGCTGAAAGGGTTAAAAGCATGAAAAGCTTGTCAGTGTACTGTGTCAGTAAATTGACTGTTGGTTTACTTCCTTGCTATCCATTTCTATGTTGAGGTTGCGTGGACATTACAGGGCTGCATTTGCATTTGAAAGACTGAAAAGGGTTGGATACAGTCATTGAGACCTCAGAGTATTATACACATCTTTTCAGTGCCATTGGAGTATCTGCAATTTATTCAACATGAATCATTATCTACTATATAATTGTCTAAAGGTCACTTCCGTCTGTCCTTCTGTCTTTCTGTCTGTCATGGATATTCATTGGTCGTGGCCTCTGTCTGTCATGGAAATCCAGGTCGCTGATTGGTCTCACCAGCTGCCTGTCATGGCTGCCACGACCAATCAGCGACGGCCACAGTCCGATTAGTCCCTCCCTACTCCCCTGCAGTCAGTGCCTGGCGCCCGCTCCATACTCCCCACACTCACTGCTCACACAGGGTTAATGCCAGCGGTAATGGACCGCGTTATGCCACGGGTAACTCATTCCGTTACTGCCGCTATTAACCCTGTGTGACCAAGTTTTTACTATTGATGCTGCCTATGCAGCATCAATAGTAAAAAGATCTAATGTTAAAAATAATAAAACAACCTGCTATTCTCACCTTCCATAGTCTGACGATGCGCCCGTGCCTGCCGCCAGCTTCCGTTCCCAGAGATGCATTGTGAAATTACCCAGAAGACTTAGCGGTCTCGCGAGACTGCTAAGTGAACTGGGTAATTTTGCAATGCATCCTAGGATTGCAAGATGGCGGCAGCCGCGCGTGCATAGCAAGAGGTTCGCTGGATCCACGCTGGATCCCGGCAGGTGAATATATAACTAGTTTTTATTTTAATTATTTTTTTAACAGGCATATGGTGCCCACACTGCTAAATAATACGTGGGCTGTTTTAGATACCGTGTGGCTGCTATATACTACGTGGGCTGTGTTAGATACTATGTGGGCTGTATTCTATACTGCATGGGCTGTGTTATATACTACATGGCTGCTATATACTGTGTGGGCTGTGTTATATACTACGTGGCTGTGTTCTATACTGCGTGCTATATACTACATGGCCACTGTTAGATACTATGTGAGCTGTGCTATATATTACGTGGGCTGTGTTATATATTACGTGGCCAGTGTTACATACTACGTGGGCTGTGTTATATACTGCATGGCTGCTATATACTGCGTGGCTGCTATATACTGTGTGGGCTGTGTTATATACTACGTGGGCTGTGTTATTTACTGCGTGGCTTATATTAACACATTGGGTATTCTAGAATATGTACAGTGGGGCAAAAAAGTATTTAGTCAGTCAGCAATAGTGCAAGTTCCACCACTTAAAAAGATGAGAGGCGTCTGTAATTTACATCATAGGTAGACCTCAACTATGGGAGACAAACTGAGAAAAAAAAATCCAGAAAATCACATTGTCTGTTTTTTTAACAATTTATTTGCATATTATGGTGGAAAATAAGTATTTGGTCAGAAACAAAATTTCATCTCAATACTTTGTAATATATCCTTTGTTGGCAATGACAGAGGTCAAACGTTTTCTGTAAGTCTTCACAAGGTTGCCACACACTGTTGTTGGTATGTTGGCCCATTCCTCCATGCAGATCTCCTCTAGAGCAGTGATGTTTTTGGCTTTTCGCTTGGCAACACGGACTTTCAACTCCCTCCAAAGGTTTTCTATAGGGTTGAGATCTGGAGACTGGCTAGGCCACTCCAGGACCTTGAAATGCTTCTTACGAAGCCACTCCTTCGTTGCCCTGGTGGTGTGCTTTGGATCATTGTCATGTTGAAAGACCCAGCCACGTTTCATCTTCAATGCCCTTGCTGATGGAAGGAGGTTTGCACTCAAAATCTCACGATACATGGCCCCATTCATTCTTTCATGTACCCGGATCAGTCGTCCTGGCCCCTTTGCAGAGAAACAGCCCCAAAGCATGATGTTTCCACCACCATGCTTTACAGTAGGTATGGTGTTTGATGGATGCAACTCAGTATTCTTTTTCCTCCAAACACGACAAGTTGTGTTTCTACCAAACAGTTCCAGTTTGGTTTCATCAGACCATAGGACATTCTCCCAAAACTCCTCTGGATCATCCAAATGCTCTCTAGCAAACTTCAGACGGGCCCGGACATGTACTGGCTTAAGCAGTGGGACACGTCTGGCACTGCAGGATCTGAGTCCATGGTGGCGTAGTGTGTTACTTATGGTAGGCCTTGTTACATTGGTCCCAGCTCTCTGCAGTTCATTCACTAGGTCCCCCCCGCGTGGTTCTGGGATTTTTGCTCACCGTTCTTGTGATCATTCTGACCCCACGGGGTGGGATTTTGCGTGGAGCCCCAGATCGAGGGAGATTATCAGTGGTCTTGTATGTCTTCCATTTTCTAATTATTGCTCCCACTGTTGATTTCTTCACTCCAAGCTGGTTGGCTATTGCAGATTCAGTCTTCCCAGCCTGGTGCAGGGCTACAATTTTGTTTCTGGTGTCCTTTGACAGCTCTTTGGTCTTCACCATAGTGGAGTTTGGAGTCAGACTGTTTGAGGGTGTGCACAGGTGTCTTTTTATACTGATAACAAGTTTAAACAGGTGCCATTACTACAGGTAATGAGTGGAGGAAAGAGGAGACTCTTAAAGAAGAAGTTACAGGTCTGTGGGAGCCAGAAATCTTGATTGTTTGTTTCTGACCAAATACTTATTTTCCACCATAATATGCAAATAAATTGTTAAAAAAACAGACAATGTGATTTTCTGGATTTTTTTTTCTCAGTTTGTCTCCAAAGTTGAGGTCTACCTATGATGTAAATTACAGACGCCTCTCATCTTTTTAAGTGGTGGAACTTGCACTATTGCTGACTGACTAAATACTTTTTTGCCCCACTGTATGTAGGTATATAGCAGCCACATGGTAAATATCACAGGCCACATAGTACTCCTATATACTCCCTGGCCTTTTCTATATACTATGTGGCTGCTATATACATACATACATATTCTAGAATACCCAATGTGTTAATATTGTATATATGTAGGATGTGTTATACGCTACTTGGCTGTGCTATATTTCTCTGCTGTATCTGTGCATCATGAATTGTGGTATGTGTTAAAGAGTGGGGCCCACAGACTCTTTCGCCTGGGGCTCTCAAAAACCTTGAGCCGACCCTGGCTTCACTGATTGGTCACGCCCGGCCGCGAACAATCAGAGACAGGCACAGTCCACCCGCGAATTGGCGTGGAATTTGAACCACACTTCGCTAATTGGTTGCGTCTGGCTGGCCGAAACCTGTGTATAAATTGCATTATTCTGAAAACTTCATAAATAAACTACATACATATTCTAGAATACCCGATGCTGAACCTGACAAATTCGAATTTGAAATTATTCATTCATTTTTACTGACTCTACAACCTAAACTACTTCTACAAAATAGCCTTATGCAATAATATATGTTGTTTTGCATCTCAGATTTCAACATGAATGGAAACAAGCACCCGATTCACTAAGACTATGCAGATTTGTGCTGTATATCAGTGATCTGTAAAATACCAGATTTGCCTTATATATCTATTTTTCTGTCAAGCTTTCTTTGCAACCTAAGTGTTAAGGAAAAAAAAATATATGCACAGTATACAATAGTAACAACACCAGCATCCTAATTTCATGTTTCCTCCTACTTGGGCATTACTGTGTCCTTGCAGCAAAAAGTTTGACTTTTCTGCTTTTAAAAACTATCTCTGGCACAGCATGCATATCCACAACTGTTAGCATGACATTATTCTGTGCTTTGATCAGACTGTTTATCTAGCTAAAATGGACCAAAGGTTAATTGAAAAGCTGATGCATCCTCAGCCGCAGAGCCCCTTGTGAAGCTGAGAGTAATTGGAGGCACCCAAACACTGCTCTGTAGGACCTGACAATGTGACCCTAGGGAAGTAATCACATAACGTGCACTAGGATTCCTGTGCCTGTCCATGCCAGCAAACAATTAGTAGTGTGGGGGTGTTCTGTAATGCTTCATTAAATCACAGATAAAGAAAGCAAGGTCATCTATGAATTAAGAATGTGAACTTCTAAAGGTACCTTCACACTGAACAATATCGCTAGCGATCCGTGACGTTGCAGCATCCTGGCAAGCGATATCATTGAGTTTGACACGCAGCAGCGATCAGGATTCCTGCTGTGCCATCGTTGGTCGGCGCAGAAAGTCCAGAACTTTATTTCGTCGCTGGACTCCCGCAGACATCGCTGAATCGGCGTATGTGACGCCGATTCAGCGATGTCTTCACTGGGAACCAGGGTAAACATTGTGTTACTAAGCGCAGGGCCGCGCTTATAATAATAATAATAATAATCTTTATGCTTAGTAACCCGATGTTTACCCTGGTTACCAGTGTAAATGTAAAAAAAAAAAAACACTACATACTTACATTCCGGTGTCTGTCCCCCGGCGCTGTGCTTCTCTGCACTGTGGCCGGAAAGCACAGCGGTGACGTCACCGCTGTGCTCTGCTTTCCGGCCGGCGCTTACACAGTGCAGAGAAGCACAGCGCCGGGGGACAGACACCGGAATGTAAGTATGTAGTGTTTTTTTTTTTTACATTTACGCTGGTAACCAGGGTAAACATCGGGTTACTAAGCGCGGCCCTGCGCTTAGTAACCCAATGTTTACCCTGGTTACCAGGGGACTTCGCATAGTTGGTCGCTGGAGAGCTGTCTGTGTGACAGCTCTCCAGCGACCACACAGCAACGCTGCAGCGATCGGGATCATTGTCTAGATCGCTGCAGCGTCGCTAAATGTGACAGTACCTTTACAGACACACAGACTAAACTAGGATATTTTGGTTATTTGATATATGGGATATTGTAGCTCTTAAGATAAAAATAAGACAGTTAGCTGACACTGGGAAGTGCCATGACCAAATTAAACACAAGGTCTCACAATGACAACATTCATATACGTTAAGGAACGCTGTGGTGAATCATCATATTTTTGGGATGTGTCTAAGTGGTAACATCTCTCCTTGTGGAGAATGACACACCTGCAAAGCCAGTATAAGGAGAGTAAGGCCGGGATCACACACAGCGAGATACAGCCGAGTCTCGCAGGTGAAAACCCTCCACTGGCGCCCGCACTTTGGAGCGGAGCATGCAGCTCCATGTGTTGCTGTGCGACTGCACGCTCCGCTCCGGAGTGCCGGCACCAGAAGAGGGTTTTCATCTGCGAGACTTGCGAGTGTGTGATCCCGGCCTAATAGGTAATGCAGTGCTTTTCTGAGAAATTAAATATGCAAATTACCTCTTCAGACAGAAATTGCTGTAGCAATCCTGCAAATCATTATTGACTCTTTAAGGCTACGTTCACATTAGCGTTGCGCCACCGTGCGTCGGCGACGCAACGCGCGACGCACGCTAAAACGCGCCCAAACGCGCGCAAAAACGCGCGCGTTTTGCGATGCGTGCGTCGTTTTCCGACGAAAATCGGATGCACAGAAAATGCTACATGTAGCGTTTTCTTGCGTCCGACGCTAGCGTCGGAAACGACGCACGTGGCGAAAAACGCCACCAAAACGACGCACGCGTCCCCTATGTTAAACATAGGGGCGCGTCGCCGCTGCGTCGCCGCTGCGTCGCCGGCGCAACAGCGACGCACATTGGCGGAACGCCAATGTGAACGTAGCCTAAGAAGCCTTTCCACATGGCTCAGAATAAAAACCATGCCAAAACCTCTGTTTTAGACATGTATTTTGGAGTGTTGCCTCTCCACAATCCAAAGCAAGAGATATGATTTGGCCATATGAGAGGCTCTGATTGTGATCTAAAGAGTAAAGTCTCTTCTTGTGGAGAGTGATATGCCTGACATGACAGTGTAACTAGACTTGCAGGTCCTGTAATGCTCCTTTGGAAAATTAATGTGGAGACTTTTAATAGGTGGCACTGTAATTCAAGCTCTCTTTTTCTCTGAAGAGGCAATTTGCATACTTTTTTTATTATAAAGAGAAAGAGATACATTATTTGTTTACAGTAGTCAGAACTTGTTTTTTAGACAGGTTCTGCCATCATCATGATTGTAATTCTGTATTTATGTATAAAAATAATATTTATCTCTAAGCCAATGAATAATTTATATTGTTAGTATTACTGTCAGGGACCCGTAGAAGCGCCGTAGCGCGAAACGGCCGTCGTCCGGTCTCTCCTCACTCCCGCTCCCTAACACTCTCCTGCCGATGCCGCGTTATTTCCTGTAAAGCTGTTATTGCTGAATAAAGGACACACTATTGTTTCATAAAGACTGCGGGTGAGTGCTGCATTCTTTTCCTTCTCATGTCATGATATTGGAGAATAATGAGGTCTCCTGTTGCCTCACTCCTCTAGCATGGAGCCTCTGGTCCATACAGACCACCTGTGTCATGGCATCCTCCAGGGTATCGGGGAGAGTGTTATGCCATGCCTGAGCATCCTGTAAATGATCAGACAGGCCCCTGCAGAACAATCCCCTCAGGGCAGCATCATTCCACGATACTTCAGAGGCCCAGCATCTAAACTCTGAGCAGAACCATTCGGCTGAGTGCCTCCACTGTGTCACTCTCATCACCTTATCCTCTGCTAGACACACTCTATCAGGCTCATCATAAATGTGCCCCAAAGCCACAAAGAACAGGTTCACTGACATATGTTCAGAAGCAGAGGGAGAGAGAGAGTAAACCCATTCCTGTGGCGCCCCCCTTAACAAGGACATAACAATCCCCACCCTCTACCTTTCATTACCAGAAGCTCGGGGATGTAACTCAAAAAACAACTTGCATCCCTCTTTAAAAACCCTAAATCTTTTTTTATCTCTGGAAAATTTGTCAGGTAACTTTACCGGTGGTTCGGGGTCCACTAGGGACACATTAGTGGGACCCCCTCCAGAGTCCCCAATGGAACAGGACCCTGTATGGCACCCGCCACATCTCTCTGCACGTGTTGGTGTGAGTGAACCAGGGCTTGCTGCTCTATGGACAGGTTCTGCATGAATTGGGAGAGCTCATTAACCTGCTCTGTGAGAGCCCGTACCGGATCCATAATAGACTCGCACCTCACCATCTGAAAGATACTGTATGGTCAGTTATAATGTCAGGGATCCCGGGTGTAACTACTGCTACTTGTCGCAGTAAGGGAGCCCAGAGCAGAACGACAGAGAACTCACCTGGTAGTAAGCAGGACCGGAACCATGTGACAGAGGGGGGGTGGCCAGGGACGGAGCCAGGTGCCGTGGTGCAAAGGAGACAATCGGCGCTGGAGAGTAGTCAAACGTGCCTAGGTTAGTTACCGGGAGATCAGCTAGGTACTGGAGGGTGAGACAGAAGGATAGTCAGGTGGAAGCCGGAGGCCAGAAAGCCGAGAGAATCAACCAGATTGAATATGAAGAGCAAACAACACAGTATGCACACGCACACCAGGGGTCAGGCACTTAGACAGATCAAGAGTATAACTGACAGAGAATCCTAGTCCAGAGTGGGTATAAATATCCCTCCCAGATCCAAAAGGAGGCCACATCAATTAACCCTGAGAGGGCAGGACATTAACCCTGTCCAAACCATGACAATTACATTTTAAGAACACTTTAGTATTTTGATAACAATGTACAGTATATTATTTTAGCTTAGCATTGTAACCAGAATAAGCTTGAAGACTTCCTATCCTCCATTATCTAGAACTTCCCTAGTGATTATTTGAGATAGAGATGCGTGTAACATTAAGACTGATATATGAAAGCTTAAGAAAAGTAAATGTTTCTGGATAAGGTTCTAGAAACACTACACCGATGTATAACAATCACTATGGTTTGCAAATACTATTTATTTCTCACATGAGCATTAAACCAAACGGAAAAAGTAGGCCTTAGAGCAATTCTTGAAAACATATATAGAAATTTTATTGAAGAAATTCAAACAACACAGTAATATTACCATAAAAACAACTACATGCAGAGAAAATCAGGGTGTAATGAGATCAAGGTGTCATGTCTGCAAAACAGTTGGTCAGATTGTTGTCAAAAAAAGAAATATTACAAATATGTAAGTACAATCCCAATACAGATAGCCACGTATAGAATATACCACTAAGTCATGTGGTAGTGACCATTGGTAGTTCCTATTCAAAAATTCATATAAAGACCAAGGGTATAAAATAACTGTATAATCCAGGTAAACAAACGGGTCAACGTGATGCAGGAAGAATGATAACAAAAGCCAACAATCACGTATTAAAAAATTAGGCCAATACTGATAAGATTGTACTAAAACATAAATCCATAGATGACACACAGTTTGTTATATCAGACAGAATGAAGGGAAAAGGAAGCCCATAATGAACCAACCTGAATGCGTGACGTGGAAAAGCGGACCCCAACGCGCGTTTCGCAATGTTGCTTCCTCGGGGGGACGTCATTATTTCTCACATGATCACTTGCACAGTTGACATCTTAAGGCTGTTCAAAGTATGAGCTGAGAACCATACCCAGTGGAGTATGTAGAAATCACATGACCTTACAGCAAAAATTTATTCTAATTAGGCATATCTATCGCCTCCCCCAAAAAACAATATATTGTACATAAATACAGTATATATCGCACACAATATCATGACTCCCACAAAGTATCATGGCCAGTCAGTATAATGCCCCCAATCAGTATGATTGCCCTCACTTACTTGCACAGCGTCCAACCTGCAGCATACAGATGTCACAGCATAGTGGATGGGATTTCAAGAAATCCCATGCCCATTATGTGTCCACAGACGCCCGCCGCTCACCCGTGGGGATGGACATGTAACGTTTCTTTCCAGACCACAGCATGTCAATTTATCTTGCGGAGATGTGAGTCTCGGCAAGATAAATTTCACCCATACAATATATTGGACGCTGTGAATCCGCACAGTTCAGTGAACACATGCAGATTCACCTGCGTTGAATATCCGGCATGCTTTGGACACAGCGGACATGTGCTGCATCCAAAGTGCTGCCAATTAATGAAGGTGTGCACATACCCTCACTCTGCTGATATATAAATCATATATTACTGAACCGAACTTTGTACTAGAGTTCAGGTCGGGTACCAGAACCTGAACTTCCATGGGTCCACTCATCCCTAATAACCATACTCACAAAAATGCAAAACCAAGCAGAAAAAAAACAAAACCTATACCTTTATTGTTTCAGCCAAATGCAGAATTCAATTTAATGTCATGGATGTTGTAGAGGATGCTATTTAATTGATATTCAACCACTCTTTATGCAAAAAGTTTGAAGTAACTCCTACAACTCCTAAGGCTCCTATCTAAAGTGATCACATAAACCTCTCTGCCAAGAAAAATGGAACCTCCAAATAGACTGCCCCTCAAAGACCTTGCTTCATTTCAGAAAATCGCTATAACCATTCTTCAATTTCAATCCCATAGAGTTTGAATTGTCAGATAGAGTTCCATAGTCTGTGAGAATGAATCCAACAAAATGGCAATGACAAAAGGTTAAAAAACCTCCAAACTAATACATCACCATTCACCTCTCCAACCACCTTCACTGCTCACTCTACCCCTAATGGTTCTTGGCACATCTTCTTACTGCTGTCAGTACTGCATCTTCTTGCTAGGCCACGACTAAGTCCTGTACAAACCCTGCACACTTGCAGGGTCATCTGTAGCCTAGTTATGGAAGGAAGTCCTGGCCTGGGGTGTGCATCGTAAAGTCGTGGTGCATGTGATGTCTAGGAATTCCTGGTTGTGAATGCACTACTTTGCTGAGAACTGAATTTTCCGATAAAATCCATGTAATGTAGTGAAGTTGAATTTGATTAGACCCGCTCATCCTTACTTAAAATACAATTTCAATAACCCTAAATACATACTCAGAAAAAAATACAAGCTTTATAAAAAAAAAATACAAACATATTGAAAAACTATTTTGTCGCTAGATGGTGTTATATATTTATTTTTACATAAATATATTTATTGTCTACCAGGATTCAAGCTCATGGTCCTGAGGCAGAAACATGGAAGGCAGAAACATTTATCTGTCTAAAAATCTCCTCATTTATTACAGTCATAATGCACTGATATATACTGTATGTAGATATTTTTCTATTAGCCAGTAAATAGGTAAAAAAGACCTTTTTTTCCAAAATATTTTTAATGCAATAGTGCAAAAACAATTATGTTATGGAGTCAACTAGTGAGCTAGATTGTTTAAGTTGTGTGTCTCTGTAGGCACACAGATAGGAGGCAACATTGCAGTGAAATGAGTCTTCACGGACAACGTATGGATCAGTAAGGACTAGAACAGCAGCGCATGCAGGATGGCAGAGAGATGTGGAGCAGGTTGTAAAGTACAGATGTAGCAGAGTCAGTAGTCGTTATGTATTAAATAAACATAAACTGATAATTAAAGAGATATTTGGAATCCCCATATATGTTAAAACCTGTACAGTACTGTTAACACTGAAATTGTGCATTTGTTGTTTTTTTGTGCATTTAATCTATTCTTAATGTTAATATAAATGTACTACTTATATATAGTGACATGTAAAACTTTGGGCACCCCCGGTCAAAACTACTTTTTTTGTGAACAGTTAAGCCAGTTGAAGATTAAATAATCTCTAAAAATGCTAAAGTTAAAGATAACACATTTCATTTGTATTTTAGGATAAAAAATATATATATATATTTTTCATCCTTTACATTTTAAAAATTACAGAAAGGAAAATGGGCCAATGCAAAAGTTTGGGCAGCTTTGGAGATTTTTGTTCTCAAATAACTTTAATCAAGGTTACAGACCTTAATGAGCCTGTTAGGATTATGGCCTTTTCACTATTTTCATTAGATTATGCAAATTTCCTGGCTTTAAAAAAACCCAATGTTCTCTATCCTTGTGCCAAAAACAGCAGCTGCCAAGCACTTTGAAAATAAAAATGGTGGAGGCCCACAAAGCAGAAGGCTATAAGAAGATAGCAAAGCATTTTCAAGTTGCACCCCCCAGTGTTCGAAATGTAATTAAGAAATTGCAGTTAACAGGAACAGTAGGGTCAAAATAAGGTCTGGAAGACCAAGCAAAATATCTGTGAGATCTGCTAGTAGGATTGCCAGAGAGGCAAATCTGAACCCCCGCTTTACTGTAAAAGACCATCAGAAAGATGTAGAAGACTCTGGCGTCGTGGTACATTGATTTACTGTTCAGAGACACCGGAACAAATATGGCCTTCATGGAAGAGTCATCAGAAGAAAGCCTCTCCAGCATCCTCACCATTAAATTCAGTATCAGAAGTAGTCAAAAGAACATCTAAATAAGCCTGATGCATTTTGGAAACAAGTCCTATGGACTGATGAGGTTAAAACAGAACTCTTTGGCCACTATGATCAAAGGTATCTGTGGATATAAAAAGGCACAGAATTTCAGGAAAAGAACATCTCTTCAACCATTAAGCATGTGGGTGGATCAATCATGCTTTGAGGTTGTTTGGCAGCCTATGGTACAAGGAACATTTTACGTGTAGAAGGAAGAGTAGATTCAATGAACTTTCTACAAATTCTTGATGCAAACATAACACCATCTGTAAAACAGCTGAAGTTGAAAAGTGGATGGCTTCTACAAATGGATGATTATCATTAACACACATCAAAATCCACAATAGACTACCTCAAAAGGTTCAAGCTGAAGGTTTTACAATGGCCCTCACAGTCCTCTGATCTGAACATCATTGATCTGTGGCTAGACCTCAAAATAACAATGCACGCAAGACAACCCAGAAATCTCACAAAACTGGAAGCATTTTCCATGAAAGAATGGATGAAAATTCCTCAAACAAGGATTGATAAACTCTTGGCTGGCTACAAAAAGAGTTTACAAGCTGCGATACTTGCAAAAGGGGTGCTACTAGGTGCTAGCCATGCAGGGTGACAAAACTTTTTCATTGGCCCATTTTTCTTTTTGTAATTTTTAAAATGTAAAAGATGAATATACAGCTCTAACAAAAATTGAGTGACCACTGCAAAATTTTCAGTTTGTCTGATTTTTCTCTTTCTATGTATATTTTTGAGTAAAACGAATATTGCTCTTTTATTTTATAAACTACTGACTACATGTCTTCGAATTTCCAAGAAAAAATGCAGTGCTTACAGACCTCAAATAATGCTAAGAAAACAAGTTCATAATCATTTAGAAACAACAATACTAATGTTTTAACTCAGGAAGATAAATCAATTTTTTGTGAAATAACCATGATTTTTAAAGACAGCTTTCATGCGTCTTTGCATGATTTCCACCAGTCTTTCACACAGCTTTTGGGTGACCTTATGCCACTCGTGGTACAAAAATTTAAGCAGTTCATCTTTGTTTGATGGATTGTGACTATCCATCTTCCTCTTGATCACATTCCAGAGGTTTTCAATGGGGTTCAGGTCTGGAGATTGTGCTGGCCATGACAGGAATTTGATATGGTGGTCCTTCATCCACACATTGATTGACCTAGCTGTGTGGCATGGTGCATTGTCCTGCTGGAAAAACCAGTCCACAGAGTTGGGGAACATTGCCTGAGCAGAAGGAATCAACTGTTTTTCCAGGATAACCTTGTATGCGGCTTGCTTCCTACATCCTTCGCAAAGATTAACCTGCCCAATTCCAGCCTTGCTGAAACATCCCCAGATCATCATCGATCATCCACCAAATTTCTCAGTGGGTGCAAGACACCGTGGCTTGTACGCCTCTCCAGGTCTCCGTCTAACCATTAGACGACCAGGTGTTGGACAAACCTGAAAATTAGACTCATCAGAGAAGATTACCTTACTCCAGTCCTCTATGGTGCAATCCATACGGTCTTTGGCAAATTTCAGCCTTGCTCTCCTTTGCTTCTCATTGATGAATGGCTTTTTTCTACCTTTACATGACTTAAGCCCTGCCTATAGGAGCCTGTTACCAACTGTCCTTGCTGTGTACTTCACCCCAGGTGCCATTTACCATTCCTTTTGTAAGTCACTTGATGTCATCCTGAGGCTGCTGAGTGACATTTGAATAAGATGATAATCCCGGTCAGTGGAGAGTCATTTTCGCCCTCTGCTGGTCTGTAGCTTTGTTATCCCCAATGTCTGCTGCTTGACCTTGTTGTAAGGACTGCCGTCTTAGAAATGTTAAGGATAGAGGCAACATGATGCTCACTGTATCCCTCTGCTAGTAAAGCTAGAATTGAACCCTTCTTTTCCTCACACAAGAGTTTTGTTTTCAACTCCTTTGGCATGGTTAAAAGTTATTTTTTCATTCCTATTACTTTTTGGGATATTACTAGCACTTGCTTCGCCATCCAACTTGTCCTACTGCAATAGGATTGAACACCACAGCAGGGTTTTTTAATATTTTCCTTCATTAAATAAGATTTGGTTCAGGTGATCACCTAATCAGAAGCACATTAAGTACAATGAGGTGTACTCTGGTTGGAATTTAACTGACACTGGAATGGAATGGCATGTAGAGAAGTTGATTTTTATAAAATTGTGCAGTGGTCCTTTCTCATTCTCGGGACCTCTACCAGAGGGCTAGGAGTTTGAGAGTTCTGCGCAGGATCTTAGTTGTTCCCAGCATTGTGCTTTTCTAGACAGAGAGTTCAGATGTTGCTCCAGAGATCTGTTGTAGCCATTTTCCCAACTTAGGGGTCACTGCTCTAAAGGTACCTTCACACATAACGATATTGTTAACGATATCGTTGCTATTTGTGACGTAGCAACGATATCGTTAATGAAATCGTTCTGTGTGACAGCGACCAACGATCAGGCCCCTGCTGGGAGATCGTTGGTCGCTGAATAAAGTCCAGAACTTTATTTCGTCGCTGGATCTCCCGTGGACATCGCTGGATCGGCGCGTGTGACACCGATCCAGCGATGTCTTCACTGGTAACCAGGGTAAACATCGGGTAACTAAGCGCAGGGCCGCGCTTAGTAACCCGATGTTTACCCTGGTTACCATGCTAAAAGTAAAAAAAAACAAACACTAGATACTTACCTACAGCCGTCCGTCCTCCAGCGCTGTGCTCTGCTCTCCTCCTGTACTGTCTGTGAGCCGGAAAGCAGAGCGGTGACGTCACCACTCTGCTTTCCGGCTCCCAGACAGTACAGGAGGAGAGCAGAGAAGCAGAGCGCAACGCTGGAGGACGGACGGCTGTAGGTAAGTATGTACTGTTTGTTTTTTTTTACTTTTAGGATGGTAACCAGGGTAAACATCGGGTTACTAAGCGCGGCCCTGCGCTTAGTTACCCGATGTTTACCCTGGTTACCGGCATCGTTGGTCGCTGGAGAGCGGTCTGTGTGACAGCTCTCCAGCGACCAAACAGCGACGCTGCAGCGATTCGGATCGTTGTCGGTATCGCTGCAGCGTCGCTAAATGTGAAGGGGCCTTAAGTGCTCCTATCACCACTGGAATCACTGTTGTCTTCAACTTCCACGTCTCCAGTTCTCCTTTGAGGCCCAGGTATTTCTCCAGGTTCTCATATTCCTTTTTTATGATGTTGATGTCACTTGGCACTGCCACATCTATTATCATTACTGTCTTCTGATCCTTGTCTACTATCACAATGTCTGGTTGGTTAGCCAACACCTGCTTATCCATCTGGATCTTGACGTCCCACAGTATTTTAGCCCTTTCATTCTCCACCACTTTTTCTGGGGTCTCCCACCTGGACTTAGGGGGACTTAGCCCGTATGCTGTGCAGATATTCCTGTATACAATTACCGCTACTTGGTTTTTGGATTCAGTATACGCTGTTCTTACTTGCATTTTTCATCCTGCCACTATATGTTGGACTGTTTCTGAAGTTTCTTTGCATAGTCTGCACCATGGGTCTTGTCTTGTGTGGTAGGTTCCTGCTTCTATGGATCTGGTACTTAGTGCTTGCTTTTGTGCCACTATGATTAGTGCCTCTGTGCTGCCTCAGAGTCCAGATATCTCAAGCCATTGGTAGCATTGCTCCATGTCAGCCACCTCCATTATCTGTTGATGGTACATTCCATGCATGTCTTGCCATGGCGCTTTATGTTCTTGTTCCTTCTTCCAGATCTATTGTTGCTGCCTTAAGCTTTCTCTCAGCATCTCATCTTTTGTGCCATTTTTCTGATGTATTCCTGGATACTCCTGGTTTCATCTGTGATGGTGGCTTGCATGCTTATCAAGCCTCAATCACACTCCGTTCTGTTGGTATGCAATCTTTGGGTGTTAGACTTAGGGTGGAGACATCCATGTATTGTGAGGAGCCTTAGTGTCTTCATATTTGCAGCTTCCATCTCTTCTTTTGGCCAGCACAATATGCCAGAAGGTTATCTGATAACTGGCAGGGCATATGTATTGATGGCACGGATTTTATTCTTCCCATTGAGCTGACTCTTAAGGACCTGTGTTACCCTTTGATGGCATTTGGATGTTGATGCTTTCCTTGCTTCCTCATCATGGTTAGGCAAGAAAAGCAGCAACATCCAAATACCATCAAAGGGGTAGACAGGTCCTGAAAAGCCAGTTCAATTGGGAATTGGAAGAATAAAATCTGCTCCATCAATACATATGCCCTGCATATACCATATATACTCGAGTATAAGCCAAGAATTTCAGCACATTTTTTGGGCTAAAAGTCCCCCTTTCGGCTTATACTCGAGTCATACCCAGAGGTCGGCAGGGGAGGGGGAGGGGGGCTGTCTAATTATACTCACCTGCTCCTGGCGCGGTCCCTGCAGGTCCCTGACTCCCCAGCTTCTTCCTGTACTGAGCGGTCACATGGTACTGCTCATTACAGTAATGAATATGCGGCTCCACCTCCCATAGGAGTAACGGTGACCGCTCAGTACAGAAAGAAGCTGCGGCATCGGGGAAGCAGGGACTGCACAGCGCCAGGAGCAGGTGAGTATAATGGGGAGGGGGAGCGCTGCATGATATTCACCTACTCCCCATTCCGGGCACCGGTCGGTCTTCAGCATCTTCTGCAGTGACGCTCAGGTCAGAGGGCGCGGTGACGTGGTTAGTGTGCGCCCTCTGCTTGAACGTCAGTGCAGAAGACGCTGAAGATGGAGTGGCGCTGGAATGAAGTCAGGTGAATATTGAAAGCGCAGGGGGATTGAGCAAAGGAGAGGTGAGTATGTGATTTTTTTTATTGCAGCAACAGCAAATGGGGCAAGTGTCTGTATGGAACATCTTATGGGGCCATAACATTTGTGCAGCACTATATGGGGCAAGTGTCTGTATGGGGCCATAATAATAGGTTTGTGCAGCACTATATGGGCAAGTGTCTGTATGGGGCCATAATCAACGTTTGTACAGCACTATGTGGGGAAAAAATTTCTTTATGGAGCATCTTATGGGGCCATAATTAACGTTTGTGCAGCATTATATGGGGCAAATGTCTGTATGGAGTACCTTATGGGGCCATAACGTTTGTGCAACACTATATGGGGCAAATATCTTTATGGAGCATCTTATGGGGCCATAATTAACGTCTGCAGCATTATATGGGGCAAATGTCTGTGTGGAGTATCTTATGGGGCCATAATTAACGTTTGTGGAGCATTATATGGGGCAAGTGGCTGTATGGAGCATCTTATGGGGCCATAATTAACGTTTGTGCAGCATTATATGGGGCAAATGTCTGTATGGAGTATCTTATGGGGCCATAACGTTTGTGCAGCACTATATGGGGCAAATATCTTTATGGAGCATCTTATGGGGCCATAATTAACGTCTGCAGCATTATATGGGGCAAATGTCTGTATGGAGTATCTTATGGGGCCATAATTAACGTTTGTGGAGCATTATATGGGGCAAGTGTCTGTATGGAGCATCTTATGGGGCCATAATCAAGGTTTGTGCAGCACTATATGGGGCAAATATCTTTATGGAGCATCTTATGGGGCCATAATCAACATTTGTGCAGCATTATATTGGGCAAATGTGTCAATGGAGCATCTTATGGGGCTATTATTAACCTTTATGCAGGATTATATGGGGCATATTTTAATATGGAGCATTTTATGGGGCCATCATAAACTTTATGGAGCATTATATGGGGCTCCTGATTCAATATGGATATTCAAAACACTTAACCTACTGATGTCTCAATTAATTTTACTTTTATTGGTATCTATTTTTACTTTTGACATTTACCGGTAGCTGCTGCATTTCCCACCCTAGACTTATACTCGAGTCATTAAGTTTTCCCAGTTTTTTGTGGCAAAATTAGCGGGGTTGGCTTATACTCACGTATATACGGTATATACATATCTATAATATAAGGCTGGGAGCGTCACTCTGTCCGAAGCCTTTATAGACTGCGCAAGCGCCAGCGCAGTCTGGACCCCACAGAGTGCCTCAGCCCAAGAGATTGCGGTATGCGTAAGCACTGAATGCACACCGCGATCTCCAGCGGAGAAGCAGGGACGTGCCAGGAGGGTGAGTATAAGCTATATTCACTTGTCCCGTTCCAGCGCTACGCGCCGCTCCATCTTCCGGGTCCTCTGCCTGTGACGTTCACAGTTCAGAGGGCGCGATGATGCGCTTAATGCGTGCCGCCCTCTGACTGAACAGTCACAGCCAGAGGACCCGGAACACGGAGCGGCACGCAGCGCTGGAATGGGACAGGTGAATATAGCAAGTTTCGGGGGCCTGAGCTAGCAGCGACTCCGACACCTGACCCCCACAGTGCGCCGGTGACCCCGCCTGCTCAGGCCCTCCAGCACTCGGCACCCAGCGACGATAGGTGAGTATATTATTTTTTTTTATATATCGCAGCAGCATACGGGGCATATACTATGGAGCATCTTATGGGGGCCATAAACCTTTATGGAGCAGTGTACGGGGCATATACTATGGAGCATTTTATGGGGGCCATAAACCTTTATGGAGCAGTGTACGGGGCATATACTATGGAGCATCTTATGGGGGCCATAAACCTTTATGGAGCAGTGTACGGGGCATATACTATGGAGCATCTTATGGGGGCCGTAAACCTTTATGGAGCAGTGTACGGGGCATATACTATGGATCATCTTATAGGGGCCATAAACCTTTTTGGAGCAGTGTACCGGGCATATACTATGGAGCATCTTATGGGGGCCGTAAACCTTTATGGAGCAGTGTACGGGGCATATATTATGGAGCATCTTATGGGGGCCGTAAACCTTTATAGAGCAGTGTATGGGGCATATACTATGGAGCATCTTATGGGGGCCATAAACCTTTATGGAGCAGCATACGGGGCATACACTATGGAGCATCTTATGGGGGCCATCAACCATAATGGAGCAGCATACGGGGCATATACTATGGAGCATCTTATGGGGGCCATCAACCATAATGCAGCAGCATATGAGGCATATACTATGGACCATCTTATGGGGGCCATCAACCTTTAAGGAGCAGCGTATGGGGTATATGGATGGGAGCAGCAAATTACAGAATGGTGGCGCAGGATGGGAGCAGCACATGACAGAACGGGGGGGCAGGATGGGAGTAGCACATGACAGAATAGGGCAGCACATGACAGAGCGGGGGTGCAGGATGGAGGCAGCACATGACAGAACGGGGGTGCAGGATGGAGGCAGCACATGACAGAACGGGGGTGCAGGATGGGAGCAGCACATGACAGGATGGGGGCGCAGGATGGGAGCAGCAAATGACAGAATAGAGGCGCAGGATGGGTGCAGCACATGTCAGAATGGAGGCGCAGGATGGGTGCAGCACATGTCAGAATGGGGGCGCAAGAAGGGTGCAGCATATGTCAGAATGGGGGCACAGGATGGGAGCAGCACATGTCAGAATGGGGGCGCAGGATGGGAGCAGCACATGTCAGAATGGGGGTGCAGGATGGGAGCAGCACATGACAGAATGGGGGCCCAGGATGGGTGCAGCACATGACAGGATGGGGGTGCAGGATGGAGCAGCACATGACAGGATGGGGGCGCAGGATGGAGCAGCTCATGACAGGATGGGGACGCAGGATGGAGCAGCACATGACAGGATGGGTACGCAGGATGGAGCAGCACATGACAGGATGGGGATGCAGGATGGAGCAGCACATACCAGGATGGAGACCATATACCAATATAAATGCTCGCCACTCGGGCGTAGAACGAGTTCAATAGCTAGTACAGTATATGCTGCCAAAAATGCAAAGAAAATTAGGTATCTTTAATTTTAGGCCTTTTAGAGGTCATTTCATCTTCAGTTTGCTGAACTAATCACAATAACAGTAATTTTAACCAGGGGTCCCCAAACTTTTACATGCCACTGTATGTGTTTGCCTAAATTGCACCTAATAAATAACAGCTAATGTCATGGACAAATAAAAAAACACTTCAAATATCAATACTTAAATAGAATTAAAAAGGTACAACTGGAAGTGTTAGGACTTGCGGAACGCACCAAATAAATATGGAAATATGGTGCATTCGCAGCCCGGGGTCCACCGTGCAGAGATGGTACCTGTTGCTGAGTAATGGCGGCACTCTATGGCGGTATTACACCAAAGTACACAAGGGTTAACGTCACCCGGTGTGAAAAGATGTGAACCCTGTTGCTTCACAGAGTCGCAGAGCACAATAGAACACTGACAAAGGGCGCAGCAGAGTAGGACCTAGTGGGATCCCTAACTCTCACCCCAACTGCACTGGTGTTTGAACCCGCTCTGTCACTCAGTGGCTTTTGAGCCCGTGCCTGAGGACGCTCGGAGACAGATGCTGAGTTCAAGCGGGAATTCCCACCCTACTCAAGTGTCACTCATGCGTACGCTTACCTAGTATGTGGCAGAGGCTTAGTAACTGACTGGTGCTGTATCTTTGCTCCACTCTCCCTGATCCCCTAGCAACAACCGGAGGGAAGGGGAACATTAAGGAGCATTCACCAGATACAATCACACAAGCTCACACCCACCCTTTAGGTTAATACTAGCGCATGGCTGAGAAGCCATGCAAGCCTTTTATAGATGTAGCCTTCCAGGACCTTCCCAGTGGTCCAATTGGAGCTGCTACAAGACCTGAGCATGTGACCTCCGACCTCCAATGAGAGATCATCCCACGGCATGCTCAGTAGATGAAAAGCAGGACTTATTATCTGGAACATCTGCTCGCCGCTGATCAATGCTGGTTACAAAGGCTGAACCTGGGACGGCAGCTGTAACTAGACGCACAGAATCAGCTTAAGCCAGACACTGGGACTGATGTCTCTGCTGAGATGACTCTACTGCGGCTGGGGAAGAATGAGAGACCGCAAAGAACATGGTTCGAGATTCCCCCTGTGCAGTGGCAGGATCTGGACACCTAACAGATTTTTTTGCGGAATGTTTGCGGATTTTTTTTTTCCTGAATGACCTTTTTGATAGCAAATCCGCAAATAATCCGGAAAAAGAATGAGCATGTCCGGATTTTTTGCAGGATGCATTTTTTTGCGGATAAAAAACGCTAACATCTGCACAAAAAATACGGAATGCATTCTAAATGATAGGATGCATAATGTTAGCGTTTTTTTACCGGATTTATAGCGTTTTTATGGCGAAAATCCACAAAAAAAACCCTAAAAATCCTGACGTGTGCACATACCCTAAAGGTGACTGCAGACCTGTGAAACGTCACAACGCCCAGTGTGTGCACTGCCAACATTCTCTGGTGCCATGAGTTGCAGGTGTATGACCTTAAGTATGCAATTTGCTTAACATGTGGTCACCTGCCAACTAGTCGTACCCGGTCTCATTCAATACAAGTGAATTGAGCAAGGCCCGATATGTCTAGATGGAATCTAGCAGGAAGTATGCAAACAGAATACTTGCAGTCACATGACCGCCCGCTCCCGATGCTAACACCATGAGAATCCTGACTGTGGGCTGTGAGCTCCTTGTCTGGACAACTCCTTTAACAGGTGCAAACCAGTTTTTAAATATATATAGCCAAATAACAACCATTTCTGTTAATTTTTTAAAGGTTATAACACCTTTTCGATAAAAAATGTAATACTTTCATATTAGACCTTAAAATTATCCTCTTAGAGGAATCGTATTTTGCAGATTATAAAACACCATAAGACGCACCCCAATTATGGGGTGGAAAATAAGAAAATATTGTTCTTAAATAAAATGGTGGTATATTATATTTATTTTAATGGTAACTTACGTGGGGGCAACTGCTGTGGAGCAGGGTCAGAAGAGGCAAGGTTACTGCTTCAGGAGGCCACCAGTGGTGTTGGTGTAAGCAGGTTGTGGGACGTAGTGACAGACAGGAGACAGAGCAAGGGTTAAAGATTTTACTTTAACAGGGGGATCCTCCAGGCAGGGAGGCAAACAGTTAAACGGGGAAATCAACAGTTAAATGGCAGAATGAACAGTTCATTGGAAAAAGGATGTGCAGGGTTGAAAAACAGTGGATTTAGTAACGGCAGTTCCTTTTGTACACTTATCATGTCAGAGGTTCCTCCGACTGTAGATGCTGCTTGAAAGCCAGTAGCGTCGACAACAGCTGGCTCGGTGCTTGTCCAATAAGGCCCTCCTGTCTTCTGGCGGCAGTGGTCGGTGTCCAGTACCTTCCACTGGGCCCCTAGCCCATAAGTAGCTGCGGCCAACGCAGGCAAGGCCACAATACTGTTACGGTCCTTGTCGAATGGTGTGGTAATGTCCAGCAATGTGGGCAGCAACAAACAGTCTTGCACCCTGCCCTGGCTCTTAAGGTTATGCACTGAGCTGAACAGGGTTCCCGGCTCTCTCCTTGTCACTGTGGCAGGCTCCGGCAGTGTCCTGGCATATGGCTGGCCTTTCATCTTGGCCCAGCTGTGCATCTAGCAGAGCATGCTGCGCACAAATCTTGCCTCTCTCACAGCTGGCGAGAAACTCCTGGATGCTGCGCGAGCTTTCCCTATTAACTGTGCCTCCAGCTTGCGGGTCAGAGCCCCGGTCCGGTCCTTTTTGCCTTCCCCTGGGAAACAAGGGATGCAGACTCAACAGTTCCAGACCCAGCTAGCACAGGTACCCGCAGCCCGGTCTTCCTCCTTACATGGTGACGGTGCCTGAGATCTCAAAAGGTGTCAATGCCGGTAAGCGGAGTCAATTTTGAGATATCAAAATGGATCTTCTAAGATCCCAGGCACTGCAGCATCACCTTGTTCCTGCCACTGCCAGCCTCCTGAAGCAGTGACGCTACCTCCTGTAACTCCACTCCACCGCCACCCCCCGGTAAGCTCACTTTGGATTATAAGACGCACCTTTATTTTCCTCCCAAATTTGGAGGAAGAAAATCCCAAATCCGAAAAAATTTGGTAATTGCCAAATTATCAGAAAATGTATACATTTATTTAACTTGTAGAACTCACATAACTGTTCAGCAGTAAATCTTGCATTTGATGGTCCCGAAGTTTGATGTTGTAAATCTGATTTGGAAAATGCTCTTGTTTGCATAAGAACAAAGACACTTTACATTTTTGCACTCATGCTGACCCTTCAGCTGTGAATGAATGCATACTTAAATTGATGAGTTGTTTCACAAACCTTGGCAATTTGTTTTTCCCTAATAGAGCTAAATGTGTTTAAAAGCTGATTTGGGAAAATCAGGAAAAGCTTATGAATATTTTATTATACTGTGCTGGCTCATTATATGCAAAGAGAATGTGATATCCATGACAATCTACTGTCAACACAAGTGCTTTGTCAGCCGAGCACTGTATAAAAAATTACATACTAGAAGAAGTCTATGAAGTTACCTGTCTGTTTCAATATAGTACCCTGAGCTGCTTGACATTAACCAGCTAAGGGTGGTCTCACACTTGCGTTTTCATCTGCAGCGTTTTTACTGCAAAAAAACGCATGCGTTTTTTTTCTTATCTTTTACATTAAAAACGCATGCGTTTTTTTTATACGCGTTTGGTTGCGTTTATGAACGCATGCGTTCATTTGCAGAAATGCAACATGTAGTAATTTTAAGAGGCTTTTTTTGACGTATAATAACACATGCGTTCGTATGCGGGTTTTTTTGCAGCGAAAAATGCATTGGAGTCAATGGAAACGCATGCGTTTTTCAGGTACATGCGTTTGCATGCATTTTTGAGCGCATGCGTTTCAATTAAGATAAGGATGTCTAGACACTGATAAGCCACCCCCTAGCTTCAAGATGATAAAAGGGAGCTTGGGGAAGTTTCAGGATACTTCTCATCAGACTCCCAAGAAGACAAGACACTGTCGGACAGCATTTTAGAGGACAAGACACAGGACAATGTGAGTATATCCTAACCAATGCCTTTATTTTGTAATTTTTTGCTCTACATGTCCTAATTTCTTCCATTTATTTTTTTCCAAATGCGTCAGAATGTCTTTTTTGGAGTCTTCATCTGGTGAGGAGTTTGAGCCACGTCAGTCGGAAGTGGATCATGTTAGTGAGGTTATTATTTGCCCCGTCAGCTTGGTAAGTATTCACTGTCACATCGACACATGTGACAATTTGATTTTTCCTTTTTTTAGAGCACTTCTACTGAGGCACAGACAGGGCCGGAGCAGCGGAGTCAAGGTCCGGTGGAAAGACGGCAACGGGTATGTATACAAGGCAGACTGTCCTCATTGTAATATTCTTGAATCTCCTTTTCTTTACACTCTTTTACACTATTTCTTTTAATTTTTCTTCTGGAATCCTTTTGTATGTTGACTTTTGTATTCATGCCATTTCTCAGCATCTGTTCTCTTTCTTTTCCTTATGTGATTGATCAAACTTTAATTATTTCCTTTAATTTTAGGTTTCACAACGGGACGATGACCGGATTGACAATGACCTCCTGATAACCCTTGTCCAGGAGCGAGTCCCGTTGTGGGACAGCCGGGATCAACAGCACGCAGTGAACAGCACGCTCTGTCGGTTGTGGAGTGAGGTGGCCCAAGCGTTGTGGGATGGCTGGGACGATGCCCCATCACGGCCCCGTAGTGCATTTGGTAAGTATTGCAATGCAGTGTGAAGCAGCAGAGACCTTGGCCGTGCTCTGTTGACTGTGTGTGATGAAAGAAACTCTTCAGAGTTTCTTTCATCACACATAGTTGTTTTTGTATGGCCAAAAGTCCATTTACTGATCATTATATTTTATTTTTATTTAACAGTGGACAATCTAAGAACACATTGGTGTTCCATGAAGGACTGCTTCAACAAGGACCTTCGCAAAGAGAGTCCTGTTGCCAGTGGTTCTGCAGCAAGGATCAGACCGTACAAGTACCATCGTGTGCTGTCATTTTTAAGACCGGTCCTTCTCATGAGAATGTAAGTATTTCTCACATGCTTTCGGTTGTATTGCATTGACATAATATGTATTTTCATATTCCACAGAATTTAGCGTCTGGTTAGTTTTTGGTATTAATTTTATGTTTCCTTTTTTCACAGCACACACAGCACGACTGTCGCCCCAGGTTCTGGAGCGGTCCTTCAGCCGGCAGCCACGGACCCGTCCCAGCCATCCAGCAGCGCAGCAGCAGGTGGGCCTTCCACACTAACTGGAGACCAGGGAGCTGGCTCATCAGGTATTCCCCTTTCGCAGTCGTCTTCCACTGCCCCCTTTTTTGCGGGCACATCCCGGCAGCGACAGAGGGCTTCGGACAGGTCACTCATGCCTGAGTTTTTGCACTTGAGCTCGGTTTTACACAAAGCAATCAAGGCTTTAGGTGACCGAATGGATGTGTCTCATAACCTGTTAAATTGCCATATCCAGGTCACCAAATCCTTGATCAAGTTAAAGCCGACCTCCAGAGTCCAGCTCATCATTTTTTCAACCAAATTGAGCAGGGCATGTCGGAACACCTTAGCCCTGATCTCCAGCTCAGTGTGATGCAGGCCTGCAATGCTGCTTTTGTGCAGGCTATGCAGCAGAGTTGCAATTTACAGCAGACAGTGGCGGCTAGAGTTGAGCGACCTTGACCTTTTTAGAGTCGAGCCGGGTTTTGCGAAACCCGACTATGTCCAAAGTCGGGTCGAGTGAAATCGGCCGATTATGACGTAAAGTCGGGATCGACCGAAACACGAAACCCAATGCAAGTCAATGGGGCAGCATAGTCGGCAGTGAGTGGGGGCCAGGAAAACACCTAGAGTGGCCATTTTAATGTCAAAACCATCCATTCTTCTTAATGAAGCTTGTCAAGCGTAATTTACCTTATAATAATTGGAAGGCATTTGAAATTGGGGGTCATTTGGCTAAAGTTGTGGGGGGTAGGGCTGGTTCAAGTAATTAGTGGGCCCAGGAAATCTGGACCACGTCACGGCAGTGGAGCAGGGAGAGGTAAGTATTTCAACTTTGCAAGTGCTGTGAACCTGAGCAAGCAGGGGGGGCCCACTCGTTGGCATTGGCACTGGCACAGGGCCCCTCAAAGTACAGCGGTGTGTTTGCACGGCGGGGGCGCCTCCCACCGGCAGCAACACTTTTGCGTACTATGAGAGGCCCTGTGCCAGTGACGTCGCCAACTAGTATTCCTCCCCCCACCTGATGAAGGAACCTGCACTTTCATCTGCACCTTCCTCTTTGTCCCCGTGTAAGGTGGTATGGTATGCGGGAAGAGCAACCTGACTTTCAGCAGGGTCACAATGTTGTTGTGTAGCGTGCACGGGGAATGTTGCGTTATGGGTCAATGTACCAGCAGACTCATCTATCACTGGCTGGGCAATGGGCACGATGAAGTGGAAACACAGATATAGGCCCAAAGAAGAAAGTGGGCTAAATGCAGTTCAAAATTGGTAACACAGGAATAACCAGGGGGCATTGCAGTGGAGGACAACTGGAATGAGAGGCTGACACAGAGAGTAGGGCCAAATCAGTAAGTAGTCGAAATGCAGTTCAAAATTGGCAACCGTAGTAAACAGGCGGCACAGCTTTGTTCAGTGGAGGAGAACAGCAAGGAGTGG
The DNA here is from genome assembly GCF_032444005.1 of Ranitomeya imitator. Lineage (NCBI taxonomy): Eukaryota > Metazoa > Chordata > Amphibia > Anura > Dendrobatidae > Ranitomeya > Ranitomeya imitator. The sequence goes on from NC_091284.1 coordinate 238,503,471, forward strand.
CAGACACCGATAGTAGGCCCCAAACCAACTAGTACGCCAAATGCAGTTGTTCCATTTAACCACAATTTAATGAGAGCCTGAAGATAGAAGCTCAGGAAAGGCAACCTGGGGAACACCTTGGAGTGTAACACACCATCTCTCTCCACCCCATACCCATTTTGTATGGCCTAATGCAGTGTACTTTTCTACAACTACTAAACGAGAGTCGGAAGACCGAAGCAATGGCAAGGAAACCTGGGGAACACCTTAGAGTGTAACACACCCTCTCTCTACACCCCATACCCAATTTGAAGGTCTAATGCAGTGTAGTTTCCAAGAACTACTAAACGAGAGCCGGAAGATCGAAGCTCAGGAAAGGCAACCTGGGGAACACCTTGGAGTGTAACACACCCTCTCGCTACACCCCATACCCAATTTGAAGGCCTAATGCAGCGTAGTTTCCAACAACTACTAAACGAGAGCCGGAAGATCGAAGCTCAGGAAAGGCAACCTGGGGAACACCTTGGAGTGTAACAAACCCTCTCTCTACACCCCATACCCAATTTGTAGGCCTAATGCAGCGTAGTTTCCGACAACTACTAAACGAGAGCATGAAGATCGAAGCTCAGGAAAGGCAACCTGGGGAACACCTTGGAGTGTAACACACCCTCTCTCTACACCCCATACCCAATTTGTAGGCCTAATGCAGCGTAGTTTCCGACAACTACTAAACGAGAGCCGGAATATCGAAGCTCAGGAAAGGCAACCTGGGGAACACCTTGGAGTGTAACACACCCTCTCTCTACACCCCATACCCAATTTGTAGGCCTAATGCAGCGTAGTTTCCGACAACTACTAAACGAGAGCCGGAATATCGAAGCTCAGGAAAGGCAACCTGGGGAACACCTTGGAGTGTAACACACCCTCTCTCTACACCCCATACCCAATTTGAAGGCCTAATGCAGTGTAGTTTCCAAGAACTACTAAACGAGAGCCGGAAGATCGAAGCTCAGGAAAGGCAACCTGGGGAACACCTTGGAGTGTAACACACCCTCTCGCTACACCCCATACCCAATTTGAAGGCCTAATGCAGCGTAGTTTCCAACAACTACTAAACGAGAGCCGGAAGATCGAAGCTCAGGAAAGGCAACCTGGGGAACACCTTGGAGTGTAACAAACCCTCTCTCTACACCCCATACCCAATTTGTAGGCCTAATGCAGCGTAGTTTCCGACAACTACTAAACGAGAGCATGAAGATCGAAGCTCAGGAAAGGCAACCTGGGGAACACCTTGGAGTGTAACACACCCTCTCTCTACACCCCATACCCAATTTGTAGGCCTAATGCAGCGTAGTTTCCGACAACTACTAAACGAGAGCCGGAATATCGAAGCTCAGGAAAGGCAACCTGGGGAACACCTTGGAGTGTAACACACCCTCTCTCTACGCCCCATACCCAATTTGTAGGCCTAATGCAGCGTAGTTTCCGACAACTACTAAACGAGAGCCGGAATATCGAAGCTCAGGAAAGGCAACCTGGGGAACACCTTGGAGTGTAACACACCCTCTCTCTACACCCCATACCCAATTTGAAGGCCTAATGCAGTGTAGTTTCCAAGAACTACTAAACGAGAGCCGGAAGATCGAAGCTCAGGAAAGGCAACCTGGGGAACACCTTGGAGTGTAACACACCCTCTCGCTACACCCCATACCCAATTTGAAGGCCTAATGCAGCGTAGTTTCCAACAACTACTAAACGAGAGCCGGAAGATCGAAGCTCAGGAAAGGCAACCTGGGGAACACCTTGGAGTGTAACAAACCCTCTCTCTACACCCCATACCCAATTTGTAGGCCTAATGCAGCGTAGTTTCCGACAACTACTAAACGAGAGCATGAAGATCGAAGCTCAGGAAAGGCAACCTGGGGAACACCTTGGAGTGTAACACACCCTCTCTCTACACCCCATACCCAATTTGTAGGCCTAATGCAGCGTAGTTTCCGACAACTACTAAACGAGAGCCGGAATATCGAAGCTCAGGAAAGGCAACCTGGGGAACACCTTGGAGTGTAACACACCCTCTCTCTACGCCCCATACCCAATTTGTAGGCCTAATGCAGCGTAGTTTCCGACAACTACTAAACGAGAGCCGGAATATCGAAGCTCAGGAAAGGCAACCTGGGGAACACCTTGGAGTGTAACACACCCTCTCTCTACACCCCATACCCAATTTGAAGGCCTAATGCAGTGTAGTTTCCAAGAACTACTAAACGAGAGCCGGAAGATCGAAGCTCAGGAAAGGCAACCTGGGGAACACCTTGGAGTGTAACACACCCTCTCGCTACACCCCATACCCAATTTGAAGGCCTAATGCAGCGTAGTTTCCAACAACTACTAAACGAGAGCCGGAAGATCGAAGCTCAGGAAAGGCAACCTGGGGAACACCTTGGAGTGGAACACACCATCTCTCTACACCCCATACCCAATTTGAAGGCCTAATGCAGAGTAGTTTCCAAGAACTACTAAACGAGAGCCGGAAGATCGAAGCTCAGGAAAGGCAACCTGGGGAACACCTTGGAGTGTAACACAACGTCTCTCTACACGACGGAAGGGCTGATTCTTAGGAAGGAAGGCTGTTGGAAATAAGCATTGCGCGTCCGAGGGTGATTATATTCTTATTAGGTATATACTCACCCTCGGACGCGCCCTGCTTCTTTATTTGGAATGAATGTTTATTTGCAATGTGGTGTTGACTTTCTCTATTATTTTGGTAATTAATGATTTTATTATTTTCATTATTTTGCATCTTCTCGGCAATAATATAAAGAAGACGCGACAGGACAACACTCGGTGGATGCCATATGTGTGTTTTCAATTTAAAAAAACTTTCAGTTAACTACTTGCAGGAGAAAGTAATTGTAGCTGGTGGCCATTTTTAGTACTGTACCAGATTTTAGTTGTGTGTTTGTTTTTAATGTTAAAATGTCTGCATTTGATATCTCACCAGTATTTTCTTTTTTATAAGCAAAATACTTATTTTTATATTTTCTGATGTTGGTTCCAGGGGTACACGGCCAGCAGTGCCCTGGTCAGTGTAGTAGTAGTTGAAAGAATGGACCGCAGACAGGCATCGAAGGCCTAAAATAATAACACATGGCTGTAGGCAATTTTAAATTGGTTCCAGGGGTACACGGGCAGCAGTGACCTGGTCAGTGTAGTAGTAGTTGAAAAAATGGACCGCAGACAGGCATCGAATGCCTAAAATAATAACACATGGCTGTAGGCAATTTTAAATTGGTTCCAGGGGTACACGGACAGCAGTGGTGTGGTCAGTGTAGTAGTAGTTGAAAGAATGGACCGCAGACAGGCATCGAAGGCCTAAAATAAAAAAATTGGGCTGGCTGTAGGCAATTTTAAATTGGTTCCAGGGGTACACGGGCAGCAGTGGTGTGGTCAGTGGAGGCCTAGTGGAAGGAGTGACCGCAGACAGGCATCGAAGGCCTAAAATAATAACACATGGCTGTAGGCAATTTTAAATTGGTTCCAGGGGTACACGGGCAGCAGTGACCTGGTCAGTGTAGTAGTAGTTGAAAAAATGGACCGCAGACAGGCATCGAATGCCTAAAATAATAACACATGGCTGTAGGCAATTTTAAATTGGTTCCAGGGGTACACGGACAGCAGTGGTGTGGTCAGTGGAGGCCTAGTGGAAGGAGTGACCGCAGACAGGCATCGAAGGCCTAAAATAATAACACATGGCTGTAGGCAATTTTAAATTGGTTCCAGGGGTACACGGACAGCAGTGACCTGGTCAGTGTAGTAGTAGTTGAAAGAATGGACCGCAGACAGGCATCGAAGGCCTAAAATAAAAAAATTGGGCTGGCTGTAGGCAATTTTAAATTGGTTCCAGGGGTACACGGGCAGCAGTGGTCTGGTCAGTGGAAGTCTAGTGGAAGGAGTGACCGCAGACAGGCTTCCAAGGCCTAACATAACAAACTTGGGCTGGCTGTAGGCACTTTTAAATTGGTTCCAGGGGTACACGGGCAGCAGTGGTCTGGTCAGTGGAAGTCTAGTGGAAGGAGTGACCGCAGACAGGCTTCGAAGGCCTAACATAACAAAATTGGGCTGGCTGTAGGCACTTTAAATTGGTTCCAGGGGTACATGGGCAGCAGTGTATGGTCAGTGGAAGTCTAGTGGAAGGAGTGACGGCAGACAGTCTTCGAAGGCCTAACATAACAAAATTGGGCTGACTGTAGGCACTTTTAAATTGGTTCCAGGGTAACACGGCCAGCAGTGGCCTGGTCAGTGTAGTAGTTGTAGAAAGAAGGGACCGCAGACAGGCTTCGAAGGCCTAACATAACAAAAATGTCAAAACAATGGTATTGTCAGTGCCAGGCATTGAAGGATGTCAGCGGCTAGACTACACATTGGTGAAGCTGTGAGAGATAATTTTGCTAGTGGTAGAGCACTGTTTGAGCTGGGGGGGGGAACTGTCTTGTGGCCGGCGGTACAGGCACAGGGCCCCTCATATTACAACGGTGTGTCTGACGTTGGGTGCGCACCACCACCGCCAGAGACACTTTATTGTACTATGAGGGACCCAGTGGCAGTGCCGTCGACCAAAAGCGGCCACACCCACCTCTTCAGACAAACAGCACTCTCAAGGGTCCAAGCGCAAAGTGGCGATAGCACGGCCCCGTGTGGGGAGTTTGGCCATTTCGTGAGGTGGAAACATGTCGTATGCTGGACAATCAGGTGAAGAAACTTACGAGATTGGAAAAGTCATTCAGAATAGTCCACAGGCAAGACCTTTTCATAGGAAAGCTAGGTGTCAGCCGGGCAGGGTGGGGCAAAAGATTTTGAAATCCAGTTGTGGTTCATTTTAATGAAGGTTAGATCATCTACATTTTGGGTAGCCAGACGAGTCCTTTTTTCTGTTAGTATTGAACCTGCAGCACTGAATACTCTTTCTGATAGGACACTAGCTGCCGGGCAAGCAAGCTCCTGCAATGCATATTCTGCCAATTCTGGCCAGGTGTCTAATTTGGATGCCCAGTAATCAAATGGGAATGACGGTTGAGGGAGAACGTCGATAAGGGATGAAAAATAGTTTGTAACCATACTGGACAAATGTTGTCTCCTGTCACTTTGAATTGATGCTGCAGTACCTGTCCTGTCTGCGGTCATAGAAAAATCACTCCACAACCTGGTCAGAAAACCCCTCTGTCCAACGCCACTTCTGATTTCTGCCCCTCTAACACCTCTGGTCTGCTGGCCCCTGGAGCTCGTGTGAGAACGATCACGGGCGCTGTGTGCAGGGAATGCCAGAAGCAAACGGTCAACAAGAGTTGATTGTTTTGTTGCTAATATTAGTTCCAAGTTCTCATGTGGCATAATATTTTGCAATTTGCCTTTATAGCAAGGATCAAGGAGGCAGGCCAACCAGTAATCGTCATCGTTCATCATTTTTGTAATGCGTGTGTCCCTTTTGAGGATACGCAAGGCATAATCCGCCATGTGGGCCAAAGTTCCCGTTGTCAAATCTGCGGTTGTGCTTGGTTGAGGGGCAGTTGCAGGCAAATCTACGTCACTTGTGTCCCTCAAAAAACCAGAACCCGGCCTTGCCACGCCACCAATTTCCCGTGCCCCCGGGAAAGCTTCCTCATTAAAAATATACTCATCCCCATCATCCTCCTCATCCTCCACCTCCTCTTCGCCCGGTACCTCGTCATGTACACTGCCCTGACCAGACAATCGCTGACTGTCATCAAGGCTTTCCTCTTCCTCTGGTGCAGACGCCTGATCCTTTATGTGCGTCAAACTTTGCATCAGCAGACGCATTAGGGGGATGCTCATGCTTATTATGGCGTTGTCTGCACTAACCAGCCGTGTGCATTCCTCAAAACACTGAAGGACTTGACACATGTCTTGAATCTTCGACCACTGCACACCTGACAACTCCATGTCTGCCATCCTACTGCCTGCCCGTGTATGTGTATCCTCCCACAAAAACATAACAGCCCGCCTCTGTTCGCACAGTCTCTGAAGCATGTGCAGTGTTGAGTTCCACCTTGTTGCAACGTCTATGATTAGGCGATGCTGGGGAAGGTTCAAAGAACGCTGATAGGTCTGCATACGGCTGGAGTGTACAGGCGAACGGCGGATATGTGCGCAAAGTCCACGCACTTTGAGGAGCAGGTCGGATAACCCCGGATAACTTTTCAGGAAGCACTGCACCACCAGGTTTAAGGTGTGAGCCAGGCAAGGAATGTGTTTCAGTTGGGAAAGGGAGATGGCAGCCATGAAATTCCTTCCGTTATCACTCACTACCTTGCCTGCCTCAAGATCTACAGTGCCCAGCCACGACTGCGTTTCTTGCTGCAAGAACTCGGACAGAACTTCCGCGGTGTGTCTATTGTCGCCCAAACACTTCATAGCCAATACAGCCTGCTGACGTATGCCAGTAGCTGCCCCATAATGGGAGACCTGGTGTGCAACAGTGGCAGGTGCGGATGGAGTGTTTGTGCGACTGCGGTCTGTGGACGAGCTCTTGCTTCTGCAGGAGGACGAGGAGGAGGAGGAGGAGGGGGTGCGAACGGCTACAGACAACTGTTTACTAGACCGTGGGCTAGGCAGAACTGTCCCAAACTTGCTGTCCCCTGTGGACCCTGAATCCACCACATTTACCCAGTGTGCCGTGATGGACACGTAACGTCCCTGGCCATGCCTACTGGTCCGTGCATCTGTTGTCAGGTGCACCTTTGTGCTCACAGATTGCCTGAGTGCATGGACGATGCGCTCTTTAACATGCTGGTGGAGGGCTGGGATGGCTTTTCTGGAAAAAAAGTGTCGACTGGGTAGCTCGTAGCGTGGTACAGCGTAGTCCATCAGGTCTTTGAAAGCTTCGCTTTCAACTAACCGGTAGGGCATCATCTCTAACGAGATTAGTCTAGCTATGTGGGCGTTCAAACCCTGTGTACGCGGATGCGAGGCTAAGTATTTCCTTTTTCTAACCATAGTCTCATGTAGGGTGAGCTGGACTGGAGAGCTGGAGATCGTGGAACTAGCGGGGGTGCCGGTGGACATGGCAGACTGAGAGACGGTGGGAGATGGCATTGTTGCCGCCGGTGCCCTAGATGCAGTGTTTCCTACTACGAAACTGGTGATTCCCTGACCCTGACTGCTTTGGCCTGGCAAAGATACCTGCACAGATACAGCAGGTGGTGCGCTAAATGGTGGTCCTACACTGCCGGAAGGGATGTTGCGTTGATGACTAGCTTCATTGGCCGAGGGTGCAACAACCTTAAGGGACGTTTGGTAGTTAGTCCAAGCTTTCAAATGCATGGTGGTTAAATGTCTATGCATGCAACTAGTATTGAGACTTTTCAGATTCTGACCTCTGCTTAAGGAAGTAGAACATTTTTGACAGATGACTTTGCGCTGATCAATTGGATGTTGATTAAAAAAATGCCAGACTGCACTCTTTCTAGCATCGGATACCTTTTCAGGCATTGCAGACTGAGCTTTAACCGGATGGCCACGCTGTCCTCCACCAGGTTTTGGCTTTGCCACGCGTTTTGGGCAAGATACGGGCCCGGCAGATGGAACCTGTGGCGATGTTGATGCCTGCTGCGGCCCCTCCTCCTCCTCTGCTTCAGAACTGCTGCCGCCTGCACCCTGTTCCCCCAATGGCTGCCAATCGGGGTCAAGAACTGGGTCATCTAATAACTCTTCTTGTACCTCCTGCGCAACTTCGTCTGTGTCACCGTGTCGTTCGGTGGTATAGCGTTCGTGATGGGGCAACATAGTCTCATCAGGGTCTGATTCTTGATCAGCACCCTGCGAGGGCAATGTTGTGGTCTGAGTCAAAGGACCAGCATAGTAGTCTGGCTGTGGCTGTGCGTCAGTGCACTCCATGTCAGATTCAATTTGTAATGGGCATGGACTGTTAACTGCTTCACTTTCTAAGCCAGGGACGGTATGTGTAAAGAGCTCCATGGAGTAACCCGTTGTGTCGCCTGCTGCATTCTTCTCTGTTGTTGTTTTTGCTGAAGAGGACAAGGAAGTGACTTGTCCCTGACCGTGAACATCCACTAACGACGCGCTGCTTTTACTTTTACCAGTTTCACGAGATGAGGCAAAAGAGCTAGAGGCTGAGTCAGCAAGATAAGCCAAAACTTGCTCTTGCTGCTCCGGCTTTAAAAGCGGTTTTCCTAATCCCAGAAAAGGGAGCGTTCGAGGCCTTGTGTAGCCGGACGACGAACCTGGCTCCACAGCTCCAGACTTAGGTGCAATATTTTTTCCCCCACGACCACCTGATGCTCCACCACTACCACTACCCTCATTACCAGCTGACAATGAACGCCCCCGGCCACGACCTCTTCCACTAGACTTCCTCATTGTTTTAAAAACGTAACCAAACTAACGTTATTTGTTGCAGTCACACAACTTACACGGTGAGCTATAACTTCAGTATGATTTAGCTACCCCTTTACAGGTTGGTGAGACCACAGCGAAAATCAGGCCCAATGTTACACACTCTTTTTTTGGTGGCTGCAAATTAGAGAGATGCCCCACACGCAGGACTGTCACTGAAGCACAAATGTTAATATTAATGTCACACTATTATTTTTTTTTTATTTTTATTTTTTTCAGGAACACTTTAGAAACCCCCCAAAAAAAAAAAAATAGATTTTTGCAGGGAGAATTTAGAAAACAAATGTAACAAACTATATGCTTTCTATGGGCCACTGAGTGAGAGATGACGCACACAGGAATCAGGAGTGGCACACAAGCCCAGAGGCCAATATTTTTCTACCAATGATTGATGGAGTTATTTTCTCTGGTAGATTTTGGAACCCAAATCAAGGAAAAAAAATGTAGGCTTTCTATGGACCACAATTGGAGAGAGAGAGAGAGAGAGATGGCACACCCAGGAGTCAAGACTGGCACACAAGCAGAAAGGCCAATATTAATCTCCCACTGTTTTTTTATTTTTTTATTTTTTTTTTTCAGGGAGACTTTAGAAAAAAAAATAATAAAAAAAATATGATTTTATCAGGAAGAATTTAGAAACCAAATAAAATAAAATGATTTTTTCAGGGAGAATTTATAAAACAAATAAAAACAAAAATAGGCGTTCTATGGCCCACTGACTGAGAGATGACGCACACAGGAGTCAGGAGTGGCACACAAACCCAGAGGCCAATATTTTTCTACCAATGATTGATGTAGTTATTTTCTCTGGTAGATTTTAGAACCCAAATCAAGGAAAAAAAATATAGGCTTTCTATGGACCACAATTGGAGAGAGAGAGAGAGAGAGAGAGAGAGAGAGAGAGAGAGAGATGGCACACCCAGGAGTCAAGACTGGCACACAAGCAGAAAGGCCAATATTAATCTCCCACTGTTTTTTTTGGTTGTTTTTTTTTTTTTTTTTTCAGGGAGACTTTAGAAAAAAAAATAATAAAAAAAATATGATTTTATCAGGAAGAATTTAGAAACCAAATAAAATAAAATGATTTTTTCAGGGAGAATTTATAAAACAAATAAAACCAAAAATAGGCGTTCTATGGCCCACTGACTGAGAGATGACGCACCCAGGAGTCAAGACTGGCACACAAGCAGAAAGGCCAATATTAATCTCCCACTGTTTTTTTTGGTTGTTTTTTTTTTTTTTTTTTCAGGGAGACTTTAGAAAAAAAAATAATAAAAAAAATATGATTTTATCAGGAAGAATTTAGAAACCAAATAAAATAAAATGATTTTTTCAGGGAGAATTTATAAAACAAATAAAACCAAAAATAGGCGTTCTATGGCCCACTGACTGAGAGATGACGCACCCAGGAGTCAAGACTGGCACACAAGCAGAAAGGCCAATATTAATCTCCCACTGTTTTTTTTTTTTTTTTTCAGGGAGACTTTAGAAAAAAAAATAATAAAAAAAATATGATTTTATCAGGAAGAATTTAGAAACCAAATAAAATAAAATGATTTTTTCAGGGAGAATTTAGAAAACAAATAAAACCAAAAATAGGCGTTCTATGGCCCACTGACTGAGAGATGACGCACACAGGAGTCAGGAGTGGCACACAAACCCAGAGGCCAATATTTTTCTACCAATGATTGATGTAGTTATTTTCTCTGGTAGATTTTAGAACCCAAATCAAGGAAAAAAAATATAGGCTTTCTATGGACCACAATTGGAGAGAGAGAGAGAGAGAGAGAGAGAGAGATGGCACACCCAGGAGTCAAGACTGGCACACAAGCAGAAAGGCCAATATTAATCTCCCACTGTTTTTTTGGTTGTTTTTTTTTTTTTTTTTTCAGGGAGACTTTAGAAATAAAAATAATAAAAAAAATATGATTTTATCAGGAAGAATTTAGAAACCAAATAAAATAAAATGATTTTTTCAGGGAGAATTTAGAAAACAAATAAAACCAAAAATAGGCGTTCTATGGCCCACTGACTGAGAGAGAGAGAGAGATGGAACGCTTAGTACTGGCACACAAGCCCAAAGGGCAATATTAATCTCCCTTTTTTTTTCCAGGGAGAATTTCTGAAACCCAAAAAAAAAATAAAATAGGCTTTCTATGGCCCACTATTTGTGAGAGAGATGGGACGCTCAGGACTGGCACAGATGGCACGCTCAGGACTGGCACAGAAGCCCAGAGGCCAATATTAATCTCCCTTTTTTTCTGGGAGAATTTATAAAACCAAAAAAATATTTAAATAGGCTTTCTATGGCCCACTATTTGTGAGAGAGATGGCACGCTCAGGACTGGCACAGATGGCACGCTCACAACTGGCACACAAGCCCAGAGGCCAATATTAATCTCCCTTTTTTCAGGGAAAATTTATAAAACAAAAAAAAAAATTAAATAGGCTTTCTATGGCCCACTATTTGTGAGAGAGATGGCACGCTCAGGGCTGGCACAGATGGCACGCTCAGGACTGGCACACAAGCCCAGAGGCCAATATTAATCTCCCTTTTTTTCAGGGAGAATTTATAAAACCCCCAAAAAAAATAAAATAGGCTTTCTATGGCCCACTATTTGTGAGAGAGATGGGACGCTCAGGACTGGCACAGATGGCACGCTCAGGACTGGCACAGAAGCCCAGAGGCCAATATTAATCTCCCTTTTTTTCTGGGAGAATTTATAAAACCAAAAAAATATTTAAATAGGCTTTCTATGGCCCACTATTTGTGAGAGAGATGGCACGCTCAGGACTGGCACAGATGGCACGCTCACAACTGGCACACAAGCCCAGAGGCCAATATTAATCTCCCTTTTTTCAGGGAGAATTTCTAAAACCCAAAAAAAAAATAAAATAGGCTTTCTATGGCCCACTATTTGTGAGAGAGATGGGACGCTCAGGACTGGCACAGATGGCACGCTCAGGACTGGCACAGAAGCCCAGAGGCCAATATTAATCTCCCTTTTTTTCTGGGAGAATTTATAAAACCAAAAAAATATTTAAATAGGCTTTCTATGGCCCACTATTTGTGAGAGAGATGGCACGCTCAGGACTGGCACAGATGGCACGCTCACAACTGGCACACAAGCCCAGAGGCCAATATTAATCTCCCTTTTTTCAGGGAGAATTTCTAAAACCCAAAAAAAAAATAAAATAGGCTTTCTATGGCCCACTATTTGTGAGAGAGATGGGACGCTCAGGACTGGCACAGATGGCACGCTCAGGACTGGCACAGAAGCCCAGAGGCCAATATTAATCTCCCTTTTTTTCTGGGAGAATTTATAAAACCAAAAAAATATTTAAATAGGCTTTCTATGGCCCACTATTTGTGAGAGAGATGGCACGCTCAGGACTGGCACAGATGGCACGCTCACAACTGGCACACAAGCCCAGAGGCCAATATTAATCTCCCTTTTTTCAGGGAAAATTGATAAAACAAAAAAAAAAATTAAATAGGCTTTCTATGGCCCACTATTTGTGAGAGAGATGGCACGCTCAGGGCTGGCTGGCACAGATGGCACGCTCAGGACTGGCACACAAGCCCAGAGGCCAATATTAATCTCCCTTTTTTTCTGGGAGAATTTATAAAACCAAAAAAATATTTAAATAGGCTTTCTATGGCCCACTATTTGTGAGAGAGATGGCACGCTCAGGACTGGCACAGATGGCACGCTCACAACTGGCACACAAGCCCAGAGGCCAATATTAATCTCCCTTTTTTCAGGGAAAATTTATAAAACAAAAAAAAAAAATTAAATAGGCTTTCTATGGCCCACTATTTGTGAGAGAGATGGCACGCTCAGGGCTGGCACAGATGGCACGCTCAGGACTGGCACACAAGCCCAGAGGCCAATATTAATCTCCCTTTTTTTCAGGGAGAATTTATAAAACCAAAAAAAAAAATAAATAGGCTTTCTATGGCCCACTATTTGTGAGAGAGATGGCACACTCAGGACTGGCACACAAGCCCAAAGGCCAATATTAATCTCCCACTGTATTTTTATCAGGGAGAATTTATACACCCCACAAAAAAAAATACAGAAAAATGAAAAGGCTTTCTATGGCCCACTATGTGAGAGAGATGGCACACACAGGGATGGCACTCTAGCAGAAATGCCAAATTGCCAATCTTAATCTCCCACCAAAAAAAAAAAAAAAAAAAAAACAGGGAATGTCCTACAATTACTATCTCCCTGCCTGCAGTAATCTCAGCCAGGTATGGCAGGCAGCTACTATCTCCCTGCCTGCAGTAATCTCAGCCAGGTATGGCAGGCAGCAATAAGGAGTGGACTGATGCACAAATGAAATAAAAAGTGTGGACAAACAAAAAAGATAGCTGTGCAGAAAGGAAGGAACAAGAGGATTTGTGCTTTGAAAAAAGCAGTTGGTTTGCACAGCGGCGTACACACAGCAATGCAGCTATCAGGGAGCCTTCTAGGGCAGCCCAATGAGCTACAGCGCTGAGGGGAAAAAAAAAAAAAAAAAAACTTCCACTGTCCCTGCACACCGAGGGTGGTGTTGGACAGTGCAAATCGCTGCAGCACAAGCGGTTTTGTGGTTAATGGACCCTGCCTAACGCTATCCCTGCTTCTGACAAAGCGGCAGCAACCTCTCCCTAAGCTCAGATCAGCAGCAGTAAGATGGCGGTCGGCGGGAACGCCTCTTTATAGCCCCTGTGACGTCGCAGACAGCAAGCCAATCACTGCAATGCCCTTCTCTAAGATGGTGGGGACCAGGACCTATGTCATCACGCTGCCCACACTCTGCGTTTACCTTCATTGGCTGAGAAATGGCGCTTTTCGCGTCATTGAAACGCGACTTTGGCGCGAAAGTCGCGTACCGCATGGCCGACCCCGCACAGGGGTCGGATCGGGTTTCATGAAACCCCGACTTAGCCAAAAGTCGGCGACTTTTGAAAATGTTCGACCCGTTTCGCTCAACCCTAGTGGCGGCATATCCAACTGTGCCGTCAATGTCACGATTAACATTCCTTCCTACCTCCGCTGCATACCACTGCACGGCCACCTCAATTCCTTCCACAGGTGGAATTCACTACAGCGGCAACACCATTACCAGTGCTGTTGGACATCCCACCGCCACCACCGTGACAACCGCTGCTCCAGCTTGGACCTCCTCCACTGACACCACGAGGCCGGAGGACCCTGGCGTGGCTTTCCTGGCCGGACCCCCCCCCGATGCAGCAGGACCCTGGCGTGGCTTTCCGGGCCGGACCTCCCCCGATGCAGCAGGACCCTGGCGTGGCTTTCCGGGCCGGACCCTCCCCCCCCGATGCAGCAGGACCCTGGCGAGGCTTTCTGGGCCGGACCCCCCCCGATGCAGCAGGACCCTGGTGTGGCTTTCCGGGCCGGACCCCCCCGATGCAGCAGGACCCAGGCATGGCTTTCCGGGCAGGCCCCCCTGATGCAGCAGGACCCAGGCATGGCTTTCCGGGCAGGACCCCCCATGCAGCAGGACCCAGGCATGGCTTTCCGGGCAGGACCCCCCCCCATGCAGCAGGACCCAGGCATGGCATTCCAGGCAGGACCCCCCATGCAGCAGGACCCAGGCATGGCTTATTGGGCCGGCCCCACCACGATGCAGCAGGACCCTGGCAGGGCTTTATGTTCCCCCCCAACGATGCAGCAGGACACTGGCAGGGGTTTATGTTCCCCCCAACGATGCTGCAGGACCCTGGCAGGGCTTTATGTTCCCCCGCACTACGACGCAGCAGGACTCTGGTGAGGCCGAGCGATCGTCAAGTGCAATGGACTTTGACACAGTGCAGCCGGACCCTGACGTGTCTCCCGCCACCACGCTACAGCATATGAGCCCAACAAGACGTGCCCCTACCAGGCAAACCCAAACAAAAACTCATAAAAAAAACAAACACTTAGTATTCTTCCCCCTTCACCTACCGATGTGTCTGTATTGTCAGTTTTGTCTCACCCTTCCAGTGTGTCTCAAGCCTCTCATGTGTCAAGCCCCATCCCCGAGCTTCCAGACCCATCCAGTTTCATTGCCCCTTCTCCTGCCACCTCAGCGTCGTCCACGGTTAGCCAGGCATCAGTTCTGCACACCCCCCGTTTACATCACTCTACCCCAAGCCGTCGCGGCACAAGCCATCGTGGTACCAAAAAATAAGTTTTACATTTTGTTAAATAAATAAAAAAAGTTTTATTTGCCACAATTATGTTTGGTTTATTGTGTCTATCGCCCACGGCAATACACACCGTGCGCCACGAAACTTCGCCATACACGTATTCTTTGGGCCACAACATATCTCCAGTAGTTAAAAACACAAGACAGCAGCTATATGTGTGTCTTTAGTATGGAGATATGAGGTGGCACAAAAAATAAAACTTTTATTTCCATACTCTGTTTTTCTATATGCCTAGTGTGACAGTACAAAGAGAATATGGTGAATATACAAGGCAGTTATCAACTCAATAGGTCAGGTGTCAAAAAAAGTCATAAGTTAGGACACCTGACCTATTGAGTTGATAAATGCCTTGTATATTCACCATATTCTCTTCTTTATACCTAATGTATTACACACCAATTGAGGTGACAATGGTTGTCACGCTACATATCTATGCTCACCTGCCCATGGGTAAGAATTAGTGAATTCATGAGCCTGTATATGTTTATCATGAATTCATTATTTCTCACACTTGACTTGATGAATATAGATAGCGTGACAGCGATTGTCACAGTGTCGACGCAATGATGTCAACAAGCTTACCAATAAATCAACATGGTTGCCATTATTAGAAGTATGTGGACAGTGTTTGATATCATTATTTGTAAAAAAAAAGGGAGTGAAACTATAAGAGGAAAAAGATAGGAGACACGGTTAACACAACCAACACTAAAGTTTATTTATTTGAATCTTTTTTTCATTGTAGAAAATTACTGTTAAAGATAAAGATACAACAGGACATTTATACAAGATTGTCCTGCCATGACACACGTCCAATATCTGACACAAAATAGGCCGCAAATTGGTCCCGCATGAGACCAACGGCTGCAGTTGACCGCAGCGGGTGATGCTGAAAATCAGGCAGTGGGTGTGCAACTGGTTCATCCAGTTCAATGTGGGGTCGCTCCTTAGTAATTATGTAATTGTGGAGAACCACACAGGCTTTGACCACCTCGTCAACTGTTTCCACTTTTAGATTTATGGCGGTTGCAAGAATGCGCCATTTAGCAACCAGAATGCCAAAGGTACACTCTACTGTTCTCCGGGCCCTTTTCAATGTGTAGTTGAAGATCCTTCTAGTGTGGTCCAAGTCCCGACTGGAATATGGCTTCAGTAGATTTTCACACATCTGGAAGGCCTCATCCTCAACCATAACAAATGGCAGCGATGGGCCTTGAGTGTTGGGGAGAGGCTGTGGAGGAGGAAAATTAAAATTGTTGCCATACACACGACGGCCCATATCAGAGCTCTTGAAAGTCTGGGAATCATTGCCACGGCCAAAAGCTCCAATGTCCACGGCGATGAAGCAACAGTCCGCATCAGCTATTGCCATGAGCACTACAGAAAAATATTTTTTGTAGTTGAAAAACTCTGATCCGGTTCTGGCAGGTTTGATAATGCGGATGTGCTTTCCATCCACTGCCCCTAAATAGTTGGGGAAATCACACACATTCAAAAATGTATCTGCAATTTCACGCCACCTGTCCACGGTGGGTACTGGTATAAACTCCTCACGTACTGTAGTACGTTCTATAAAGCCCGACAGGTGTCCACAACTATTCCGGAGAGGGTGGATATTCCAAGCCAGTATTGGAAGTGGAGGGAAGATAAACTCTCCCCTGTCGCAAGAAATCTAGAAGAAAAACGCAAAAAAAACCATTACAATCTACTCTTTTTATGGTGTGGTTTAAAAGAAAAAAAAAAAAAGAAGAAAACATAAAAAAAAATGTCAGAATAAAAAAAAAGGACTGTCATTGGTTTAGATTTTGAACGTACCTTAATGTCACCAGCAGACGTTCCTCGTTGGTATCGCTCTGCGGAGCTGAGTGTCCTGGCGCCGTATGACTCCTTGGACACGAGACAGCAAATCCCGGAACGATGCTTGTGACATTCTCGTGTACTCCTGGAATTTCTTCGGGTTGACATTCAGCTCGGCATAGAGCGTGTGATAGGCTCCACGGCTCTCACGCACTTCTATTATGGGGTGCCTACAAAAACGCCGATGTTGTCTCCTTCTCCATCTTTCACGGTTTCGGTCTTGCTCCCAAGCAAAAGCACAGGCCAGAAAAATCTTGAAGCTGAAATCCAGGTTGAAATAAAAGCTCTCCATGCTAAGATCCATCATGACACAGGAAACTGTAGCAAGCAGTTAACATTTCAGTAGCCCTAGGGTCTATATATAGAGAGCCCATCATATACGCCCTCTCTATTCCCATTGGTGTCACGTTATCTTTTTTTGGCTCCTGTGATATTTTTGGACTTGTGCAAAAAAAAAACGCAAACGCATGCAAAAACGCATGTAAACGCGTGTAAACGCTGCGGCAAAAAAACACAGCGTTGACATGCGTTTACATGCGTTTTTGCATGCGTTTAAAACGCGTTAAAAACGCATGCAGATGAAAACGCAAGTGTGAAACCAGCCTAAATGATGAAAAAGAGAATCAGATAACCATATTTCGACATCAAACTCTCTCATTACACCACAGTATCACATAAAAAATATTACACATACGGTAACTTTTTCTGCTGAACCTAAATAATCAATTAGGATAGACATATGATTAAAACAAAATTTGGCAAACATATTGGTTAGCAAGAACATACATTTACACTCCATGTTTTACAGAATATCATCTAACATTCAAACATTATTATAGTAGTACAAAAAAGGAAAATGATTATCATTACACAGTGCTCTCTTTGAATACTATAGTTTTACACATCAGGATGTAATAAAAAAAAAACCTGACCCTTCTACAGTCTAAATACAATCTCAGATGAACTACAACACAAGACAAATTACATTGTGTCATTATTTTTTTTCAAAAACTAAGCGAAAATGCAGATGACGTGTGAAAATCTAAGTACACCCCATGAATCAATAGCTTGCATCACCTTTAGAAGCAACAACTTGAAGCAATAATATTCTGTATGACATTTTGTGTCTCACTCATCATTCGGAATGAATTTTGGCTTTAGCTTTAAAGTGATTTTCCCATTAACAAAGTTCATTTTAATCAATACACTGTGTTCCAATGGTCGGTGCAAATGACAGTCAGTCTAATAAAAGTCATCATCCGTTAGAGTATACATCGAATTTTATTGAAGAAACCTCCCAATGATAACAGTATAATCTCCAAAATGAATAAAAACTCAAAATGCACTTGTTACAGAACCACTCAGCACCCAGAATATGTTGTGCAGTTATATGTATGTATAATAGGTTCCATGTGAAACACATGTCCCTAATGCATCAGCCCACAGGCTACGCCCCTGGGCAGAGGGGACACGATATTCCCCTTTTGTTGGCCCCCCCACCACCTTTGTAATTCTCACAGTAAATATCGGCAGGCTCCGTCCACCTTCGGCTATTGTAATGTATGTCTGGCCTGCCGTTTTTCTATTGGCCTGCGCTCTGTATCTGTGTTATACAGTGGGGCAAAAAAGTATTTAGTCAGTCAGCAATAGTGCAAGTTCCACCACTTAAAAAGATGAGAGGCGTCTGCAATTTACATCATAGGTAGACCTCAACTATGCGAGACAAACTGAGAAAAAAAAATCCAGAAAATCACATTGTCTGTTTTTTTAACAATTTATTTGCATATTATGGTGGAAAATAAGTATTTGGTCAGAAACAAACAATCAAGATTTCTGGCTCTCACAGACCTGTAACTTCTTCTTTAAGAGTCTCCTCTTTCCTCCACTCATTACCTGTAGTAATGGCACCTGTTTAAACTTGTTATCAGTATAAAAAGACACCTGTGCACACCCTCAAACAGTCTGACTCCAAACTCCACTATGGTGAAGACCAAAGGACACCAGAAACAAAATTGTAGCCCTGCACCAGGCTGGGAAGACTGAATCTGCAATAGCCAACCAGCTTGGAGTGAAGAAATCAACAGTGGGAGCAATAATTTGAAAATGGAATACATACAAGACCACTGATAATCTCCCTCGATCTGGGGCTCCACGCAAAATCCCACCCCGTGGGGTTAGAATGATCACAAGAACGGTGAGCAAAAATCCCAGAACCACGCGGGGGGACCTAGCGAATGAACTGCAGAGAGCTGAGACCAATGTAACAAGGCCTACCATAAAAAAAAAAAAAAAAAAAAAAAACAACACAAAATTGAGCTTAACTTAAGATGGTATACATGCAGAGCTTTTTGGGCTCAGTCCTTTCATCTGCCCTTATTCACACTGAGGTCAACATTGACTCATGGTAAGGTTTTAATATTAGATAGTTTAGGACTGTCCCGATCAGAGTTACCGTGACGAGGTGGGATGGCTTTTGTGCTATTTTTTGATCAAAAAACAGTATTACTAAAAACTCTGTGTTATTTAAATGCATTTTTGCTTTTTTACTTAGTTATATCAGGGTTTTCATTTACTTTTTTCTCTTGTAGGTTTTAATGTTTTGTGGCCATTTTGAACATGCGTTTTACCTCTGCATGTATACCATCTTAAGTTAAGCTCAATTTTGTGTTTTTTTTCTGTGTATTGTTGCATTCTGTGCAATCCGGGGTGTGGCCTCCCTGTTTCTGAGCTAGAAACTATATAAGGCTTCCCTAGTCTAGTGTTTCACTTTTTGGGCTCAGTCCTTTCATCTGCCCTTATTCACACTGAGGTCAACATTGACTCATGGTAAGGTTTTAATATTAGATAGTTTAGGACTGTCCCGATCAGAGTTACCGTGACGAGGTGGGATGGCTTTTGTGCTATTTTTTTATCAAAAAACAGTATTACTAAAAACTCTGTGTTATTTAAATGCATTTTTGCTTTTTTACTTAGTTATATCAGGGTTTTCATTTACTTTTTTCTCTTGTAGGTTTTAATGTTTTGTGGCCATTTTGAACATGCGTTTTACCTCTGCATGTATACCATCTTAAGTTAAGCTCAATTTTGTGTTTTTTTTTCTGTGTATTGTTGCATTCTGTGCAATCCGGGGTGTGGCCTCCCTGTTTCTGAGCTAGAAACTATATAAGGCTTCCCTAGTCTAGTGTTTCACTTTTTGGGCTCAGTCCTTTCATCTGCCCTTATTCACACTGAGGTCAACATTGACTCATGGTAAGGTTTTAATATTAGATAGTTTAGGACTGTCCCGATCAGAGTTACCGTGACGAGGTGGGATGGCTTTTGTGCTATTTTTTGATCAAAAAACAGTATTACTAAAAACTCTGTGTTATTTAAATGCATTTTTGCTTTTTTACTTAGTTATATCAGGGTTTTCATTTACTTTTTTCTCTTGTAGGTTTTAATGTTTTGTGGCCATTTTGAACATGCGTTTTACCTCTGCATGTATACCATCTTAAGTTAAGCTCAATTTTGTGTTTTTTTTTTTCTGTGTATTGTTGCATTCTGTGCAATCCGGGGTGTGGCCTCCCTGTTTCTGAGCTAGAAACTATATAAGGCTTCCCTAGTCTAGTGTTTCACTTTTTGGGCTCAGTCCTTTCATCTGCCCTTATTCACACTGAGGTCAACATTGACTCATGGTAAGGTTTTAATATTAGATAGTTTAGGACTGTCCCGATCAGAGTTACCGTGACGAGGTGGGATGGCTTTTGTGCTATTTTTTGATCAAAAAACAGTATTACTAAAAACTCTGTGTTATTTAAATGCATTTTTGCTTTTTTACTTAGTTATATCAGGGTTTTCATTTACTTTTTTCTCTTGTAGGTTTTAAGGCCTACCATAAGTAACACACTACGCCACCATGGACTCAGATCCTGCAGTGCCAGACGTGTCCCACTGCTAAAGTCAGTACATGTCCAGGCCTGTCTGAAGTTTGCTAGAGAGCATTTGGATGATCCAGAGGAGTTTTGGGAGAATGTCCTATGGTCTGATGAAACCAAACTGGAACTGTTTGGTAGAAACACAACTTGTCGTGTTTGGAGGAAAAAGAATACTGAGTTGCATCCATCAAACACCATACCTACTGTAAAGCATGGTGGTGGAAACATCATGCTTTGGGGCTGTTTCTCTGCAAAGGGGCCAGGACGACTGATCCGGGTACATGAAAGAATAAATGGGGCCATGTATCGTGAGATTTTGAGTGCAAACCTCCTTCCATCAGCAAGGGCGTTGAAGATGAAAAGTGGCTGGGTCTTTCAACATGACAATGATCCAAAGCACACCGCCAGGGCAACGAAGGAGTGGCTTCGTAAGAAGCATTTCAAGGTCCTGGAGTGGCCTAGCCAGTCTCCAGATCTCAACCCTATAGAAAACCTTTGGAGGGAGTTGAAAGTCCGTGTTGCCAAGCAAAAAGCCAAAAACATCACTGCTCTAGAGGAGATCTGCATGGAGGAATGGGCCAACATACCAACAACAGTGTGTGGCAACCTTGTGAAGACTTACAGAAAACGTTTGACCTCTGTCATTGCCAACAAAGGATATATTGCAAAGTATTGAGATGAAATTTTGATTCTGACCAAATACTTATTTTCCACCATAATATGCAAATAAATTGTTAAAAAAACAGACAATGTGATTTTCTGGATTTTTTTTTCTCAGTTTGTCTCCCATAGTTGAGGTCTACCTATGATGTAAATTACAGACACCTCTCATCTTTTTAAGTGGTGGAACTTGCACTATTGCTGACTGACTAAATACTTTTTTGCCCCACTGTATATTCTGTGTCTTGTGAGTAAAGTTTTTGTCAGACTGGAAATACGTGGAGAAGCAGTGATCTTTTATATGCGCCCATGTAATAAAGGAATTCCAGCCAGCGTCCTTCATTCAGATTCCAGCCAAAGCAGAGTGAACCTCCGAAAACATGGGGTGGTACTGAAAGAGGTACCTCAGATTGGTACACCCCGCTTCACTGGTGGCAGCAGTGGGATATGATACACCTACAGGAGGAAAGGAATGAATGGAAAACGACTACCAGAAGTTAAAGAGGACTACATTAAAAGATCTGGTGGAAGCCCGAGGGTTGATCGCCAGCAACAAAACAAAAGTGGAATATCGTGTCCCCTCTGCCCAGGAGCACAGCCTGTGGGCTGATGCATTAGGGACATGCATCTCACATGGAACCTATTATACATACATATAACTGCACAACATATTTTGGGTGCTGAGTGGTTCCGTAACAGCACTGTTCCAAATTATTAGGCACAGTAGAATTTCTATACATTTGATATGTTGTAAAGAACTGAAAATGCTCATTTGTGGAATTTGCAGCATTAGGAGGTCACATTCACTGAACAAAACAGCTATTTAACTCCAAAACATCCTAACAGGCCAAGTTACATGTTAAAGGGAAGGTACCGCGTTTGTAGGTCATTAATAAATCACTGTAATGTAGCATAACATGCTGCTATAAGCAAGTTTGAAATGCATGTAAAACAGATTTCATGTGTTTTATGAGTTTAAAGAATGCACTAGGGGCTGACATCTTGGTTTTGCAGCAGTAGCAGGGTCCTATCAGTGTCAGATTACAGCACCCCATGGACATAGGAGATAATAGACCAGCATGGACCCTGTTATGATAAGGTAATTCAGTACCACAATGGACATAGAGGTCAGAGCACATACAGTGACCTGACAATAACCCAAAAACATAGAACGAGCTCTGAGACGTGGGAACTCTGCTGACCGCAATCCCTAATCCTCTCCAACTACACTAGAGGCAGCCGTGGATTGCGCCTAACGCTCCCTATGCAACTCGGCACAGCCTGAGAAACTAGCTAGCCTGAAGATAGAAAATAAGCCTACCTTGCCTCAGAGAAATACCCCAAAGGAAAAGGCAGCCCCCACATATAATGACTGTGAGTTAAGATGAAAAGACAAACGTAGAGATGAAATAGATTTAGCAAAGTAAGGCCCGACTTTCTGAACAGAGCGAGGATAGGAAAGGTAACTTTGCGGTCAACACAAAACCCTACAAAAACCACGCAAAGGGGGCAAAAAGACCCTCCGTACCGAACTAACGGCACGGAGGTACACCCTCTGCGTCCCAGAGCTTCCAGCAAGCAGGAAAAAACAAATAGACAAGCTGGACAGAAAAAAACAGCAAACAAAATAGCAAAGCGGAACTTAGCTATGCAGAGCAGCAGGCCACAGGAACGATCCAGGAGGAAACAGGTCCAATACTAGAACATTGACTGGAGGCCAGGATAAAAGCACTAGGTGGAGTTAAATAGAGCAGCACCTAACGACTTCACCACATCACCTGAGGAAGGAAACTCAGAAGCCGCAGTACCACTTTCCTCCACCAACGGAAGCTCACAGAGAGAATCAGCCGAAGTACCACTTGTGACCACAGGAGGGAGCTCTGCCACAGAATTCACAACAGTACCCCCCTTGAGGAGGGGTCACCGAACCCTCACTAGAGCGCCCAGGACGACCAGGATGAGCCATATGAAAGGCACGAACAAGATCGGGAGCATGGACATCAGAGGCAAAGACCCAGGAATTATCTTCCTGAGCATAACCCTTCCACTTAACCAGATACTGGAGTTTCCGTCTTGAAACAAGAGAATCCAAAATCTTCTCCACAATATACTCCAACTCCCCCTCCACCAAAACCGGGGCAGGAGGGTCAACAGATGGAACCATAGGTGCCACGTATCTCCGCAACAATGACCTATGGAATACGTTATGTATGGAAAAAGAATCTGGAAGGGTCAGACGAAAAGACACAGGATTAAGAACCTCAGAAATCCTATACGGACCAATGAAACGAGGTTTAAACTTAGGAGAGGAAACCTTCATAGGAATATGACGAGAAGATAACCAAACCAAATCCCCAACACGAAGTCGGGGACCCACACAGCGTCTGCGATTAGCGAAACGCTGAGCCTTCTCCTGGGGCAAGGTCAAATTGTCCACTACATGAGTCCAAATCTGCTGCAACCTGTTCACCACAGTATCCACACCAGGACAGTCCGAAGACTCTACCTGCCCTGAAGAGAAACGAGGATGGAACCCAGAGTTGCAGAAAAACGGCGAAACCAAGGTAGCCGAGCTGGCCCGATTATTAAGGGCGAACTCAGCCAAAGGCAAAAAGGACACCCAGTCATCCTGATCAGCAGAAACAAAGCATCTCAGATATGTTTCCAAGGTCTGATTGGTTCGTTCGGTCTGGCCATTAGTCTGAGGATGGAAAGCCGAGGAAAAAGACAAGTCAATGCCCATCCTACCACAAAAGGCTCGCCAAAACCTCGAAACAAACTGGGAACCTCTGTCAGAAACGATATTCTCTGGAATGCCATGTAAAAGAACCACATGCTGGAAGAACAACGGCACCAAATCAGAGGAGGAAGGTAATTTAGACAAGGGTACCAAATGGACCATCTTAGAGAAGCGATCACAGACCACCCAAATGACTGACATCTTTTGAGAGACGGGAAGATCTGAAATAAAATCCATAGAGATATGTGTCCAAGGCCTCTTCGGGACCGGCAAGGGCAAAAGCAACCCACTGGCACGAGAACAGCAGGGCTTAGCCCGAGCACAAATCCCACAGGACTGTACAAAAGTACGCACATCCCGCGACAGAGATGGCCACCAAAAGGATGTAGCCACTAACTCTCTGGTACCAAAGATTCCAGGATGACCAGCCAACACCGAACAATGAACCTCAGAGATAACTTTATTCGTCCACCTATCAGGGACAAACAGTTTCTCCACTGAGCAACGATCAGGTTTATTAGCCTGAAATTTTTGCATCACCCGCCGCAAATCAGGGGAGATGGCAGACACAATTACTCCCTCTTTGAGGATACCCGCCGGCTCAGATAAACCCGGAGAGTCGGGCACAAAACTCCTAGACAGAGCATCCGCCTTCACATTTTTAGAGCCCGGAAGGTACGAAATCACAAAGTCAAAATGGGCAAAAAACAACGACCAACGAGTCTGTCTAGGATTCAACCGCTTGGCGGACTCGAGATAAGTCAAGTTCTTATGATCAGTCAAGACCACCACGCGATGCTTAGCTCCTTCAAGCCAATGACGCCACTCCTCGAATGCCCACTTCATGGCCAGCAACTCTCAATTGCCCACATCATAATTTCGCTCAGCAGGCGAAAACTTCCTGGAAAAGAAGGCGCATGGTTTCATCACCGAGCAATCAGAACTTCTCTGCGACAAAACAGCCCCTGCTCCAATCTCAGAAGCATCAACCTCGACCTGGAACGGAAGCGAAACATCTGGTTGACACAACACAGGGGCAGAAGAAAAACGACGCTTCAACTCTTGAAAAGCTTCCACAGCAGCAGAAGACCAATTGACCACATCAGCACCCTTCTTGGTCAAATCGGTCAATGGTTTAGCAATACTAGAAAAATTGCAGATGAAGCGACGATAAAAATTAGCAAAGCCCAGGAACTTTTGCAGACTTTTCAGAGATGTCGGCTGAGTCCAATCATGGATGGCTTGGACCTTAACAGGGTCCATCTCGATAGTAGAAGGGGAAAAGATGAACCCCAAAAATGAAACCTTCTGAACACCAAAGAGACACTTTGATCCCTTCACAAACAAAGAATTAGCACACAGGACCTGAAACACCGTTCTGACCTGCTTCACATGAGACTCCCAATCATCCGAGAAGATCAAAATGTCATCCAAGTACACAATCAGGAATTTATCCAGGTACTCTCGGAAGATGTCATGCATAAAGGACTGAAACACTGATGGAGCATTGGCAAGTCCGAATGGCATTACTAGATACTCAAAATGGCCCTCGGGCGTATTAAATGCAGTTTTCCATTCATCGCCTCGCTTAATACGCACAAGATTGTACGCACCACGAAGATCTATCTTGGTGAACCAACTAGCCCCCTTAATCCGAGCAAACAAATCAGATAACAACGGCAAGGGGTACTGAAATTTAACCGTGATCTTATTTAGAAGGCGGTAATCTATACAAGGTCTCAGTGAACCATCCTTCTTGGCTACAAAAAAGAACCCTGCTCCTAATGGCGACGATGACGGGCGAATATGCCCCTTCTCCAAGGACTCCTTCACATAACTCCGCATAGCGGCGTGCTCAGGCACAGATAAATTAAACAGTCGACCTTTTGGGAATTTACTACCAGGAATCAAATCGATAGCACAATCACAATCCCTATGCGGAGGTAGGGTAGCGGACTTGGGCTCATCAAATACATCCTGGTAATCAGACAAGAACTCTGGAACCTCAGAAGGAGTGGATGACGAAATAGTCAGAAATGGGGCATCACCATATACCCCCTGACAACCCCAGCTGGACACAGACATGGATTTCCAATCTAATACTGGATTATGGACTTGTAGCCATGGCAACCCCAACACGACCACATCATGCAGATTATGCAACACCAGAAAGCGAATAACCTCCTGATGTGCAGGAGCCATGCACATGGTCAGCTGGGTCCAGTACTGAGGCTTATTCTTGGCCAAAGGTGTAGCATCAATTCCTCTCAAAGGAATAGGACACTGCAAGGGCTCCAAGAAAAACCCACAACGCCTAGCATACTCCAAGTCCATCAAATTCAGGGCAGCGCCTGAATCCACAAATGCCATGACAGAATACGATGACAAAGAGCAGATCAAGGTAACGGACAGAAGAAATTTTGACTGTACCGTACCAATGGTGGCAGACCTAGCGAACCGCTTAGTGCGCTTAGGACAATCAGAGATAGCATGAGTGGAATCACCACAGTAGAAACACAGCCCATTCAGACGTCTGTGTTCTTGCCGTTCAACTCTGGTCAAAGTCCTATCGCACTGCATAGGCTCAGGTTTAAGCTCAGGTAATACCCCCAAATGGTGCACAGATTTACGCTCACGCAAGCGTCGACCGATCTGAATGGCCAAAGACATAGACTCATTCAGACCAGCAGGCATAGGAAATCCCACCATGACATCCTTAAGGGCTTCAGAGAGACCTTTTCTGAAAATAGCTGCGAGCGCACCTTCATTCCACTGAGTGAGTACGTACCACTTTCTAAATTTCTGACAATATACCTCTATCTCATCCTGACCCTGACACAGAGCCAACAAATTCTTCTCTGCCTGATCCACTGAATTAGGCTCATCATACAGCAATCCGAGCGCCAGGAAAAACGCATCGATATTACTTAATGCAGGATCTCCTGACGCAAGAGAAAATGCCCAGTCCTGAGGGTCGCCACGTAAAATAGAAATAATGATCCTAACTTGTTGAACTGGGTCACCAGAGGAGCGAGGTTTCAAAGCCAGAAATAGTTTACAATTATTTTTGAAACTCAGAAATTTAATTCTATCTCCAAAAAACAAATCAGGAATAGGAATTCTCCGTTCTAACATAGAATTCTGAACCACAAAGTCTTGAATATTTTGTACTCTTGCCGTGAGCTGATCCACACATGAAGACAGACCTTTAATGTCCATCGCTACACCGGTGTCCTGAACCACCCAAATGTCTAGGTGAAAAAAAAGGCAAAACACAGTGCAGAGAAAAAAAAATGGTCTCAGAACTTCTTTTTTCCCTCTATTGAGAATCATTAGTACTTTGGGCCTCCAGTACTGTTATGATAAGGTAATTCAGTACCACAATGGACATAGAGGTCAGAGCACATACAGTGACCTGACAATAACCCAAAAACATAGAACGAGCTCTGAGACGTGGGAACTCTGCTGACCGCAATCCCTAATCCTCTCCAACCACACTAGAGGCAGCCGTGGATTGCGCCTAACGCTCCCTATGCAACTCGGCACAGCCTGAGAAACTAGCTAGCCTGAAGATAGAAAATAAGCCTACCTTGCCTCAGAGAAATACCCCAAAGGAAAAGGCAGCCCCCACATATAATGACTGTGAGTTAAGATGAAAAGACAAACGTAGAGATGAAATAGATTTAGCAAAGTGAGGCCCGACTTTCTGAACAGAGCGAGGATAGGAAAGGTAACTTTGCGGTCAACACAAAACCCTACAAAAACCACGCAAAGGGGGCAAAAAGACCCTCCGTACCGAACTAACGGCACGGAGGTACACCCTCTGCATCCCAGAGCTTCCAGCAAGCAGGAAAAAACAAATAGACAAGCTGGACAGAAAAAAACAGCAAACAAAATAGCAAAGGAAAACTTAGCTATGCAGAGCAGCAGGCCACAGGAACGATCCAGGAGGAAACAGGTCCAATACTAGAACATTGACTGGAGGCCAGGATAAAAGCACTAGGTGGAGTTATATAGAGCAGCACCTAACGACTTCACCACATCACCTGAGGAAGGAAACTCAGAAGCCGCAGTACCACTTTCCTCCACCAACGGAAGCTCACAGAGAGAATCAGCCGAAGTACCACTTGTGACCACAGGAGGGAGCTCTGCCACAGAATTCACAACAGGACCCTATCTGTAACATTGCAGCAGCATTAGCAGTGAGCTGGGCACGCCTCTGTGGGCTGCACAACTCACTGCTGTAGGTGTGACTAGCTGCCATTTTATTATAGCCCTGTGCTCTCTATCACAGGACAGAAGAAGCCCTCACTGCTCCTCTGTACTCCAAGCAGGCACGTCCTCTGCTTTCACAAGCTGCCCTGTGTGCTTCTCCTGCTGTGTCTCCGCCTCCCCCTCACACACAGTCCCTGTGATCTCCAGTAAGCTGCACTCACAGCCTGCAGAGAGGAAGGTGACACCTGTAGAGAGAGATCAGGGCAGCTGACAGGACAGGGATTAAGGTGGGGGAAGAGGGATAGCAAGAATGTTATTCACAAAAATGCTGCTGAGCCCACTGTGTTCTGCTCCTCTGTAAACAAGCTGTGCCTCTGATGCAGTAACTGCTGGTGATAGCAGGTCACAGGGCAAAATGGTGCTGCCCTGTGATGCTGCTCTTCATTCTTACTGTTAGATGCAAAATTGGGGCAGTAACTGCTGACATCACCATTTCCCTCCCCTTTTGGGTGGTCTAATATCCCTGGGGCAAAGCTGCTAAATCTTACTATAGCTGCTTGAGGTCTAAAACGGAAAATGCTCCCCCTAGTGGTAAATATGTATATTTGTAGAAAAATATATAATATTTTTCATATAGAAATGTTTGCAAACAGTGCAAACATTGCATTAATACATTTTAATTACTATTTTAAGCTTAATTTCACAAAAAAACAAAATACAGGAAAACTGGTGGCACCTTCCCTTTAACATAGGACCCCTTCTTTGATATCACCTTCACAATTCTTGCATTCTTGAGTTATTGGAGAGTTTCTGCTTGCACATCTTTGCATAAAGTCAGAATAGTTTCCCAGAGCTGCTGTTTTGATGTGAACTGCCTCCCAGCCTCATAGATCTTTTGCTGGATGATACTCCAAAGGTTTTCTATAGGGTTGAGGTCAGGGGAAGATGGTGGCCACACCATGAGTTTATCTCCTTTTATGCCCATAGCAGCCAATGACTCAGAGGTATTATTTGCAGCATGAGATGGTGCATTGTCATGCATGAAGATGATTTTGCCCCTGAAGGCACGTTTCTGCTTTTAGACCATGGAAGAAAGTTGTCAGTCAGAAACGCTATTTACTTTACATAGGTCATTTAAACATCTTCAGGAACCTTAAAGGGCCCCACCAGCTGTTTCCCCATGATTCCAGCACAAAACATGACTCCACCTCCTTGCTGACGTCACAGCCTTGTTGCAACATGGTGGCCATTCACCAACCATCCACTACTCCATCCATCTGGACCATCCAGGGTTGCTCGACACTCATTAGTGAACAAGACTGTTTGAAAATTAGTCTTCAAGTATGTCTGGGTCCACTGCAACCGTTTCTGCTCATGAACACTGTTTAGGGGTGGCCGAATAGTAGGTTTATGCACCACAGCAAGCCTTTGAAGGATCATACACCTTGAGGTTCGAGGGACTCCAGAGGCACCAACAACTTCAAATAACTGTTTGCTGCTTTGTAATGGTATTTTGGCAGCTGCTCTCTTAATCCAATGAATTTGTCTGGCAGAAACCTTCCTCATTATGCCTTTATCTGCATGAACTCTGTCTGTGCTCTGTTTCAGTCACAAATCTCTTCACAGTATGATGATCACAAAGTTTTTGTGAAGAATAATTTTTTCATACCTTGTCCAAGGCATTGCACTATTTAATGCTTTTCAGCAGCAGAGAGATCCTTTTTATTTTTCATATTGCTTTAAACCTTTGGCCTGCTTAATAATGTGGAACATCATTTTTAAGTAGTTTTCCTTTAATTAGAATCACCTGGAAAACTAATTATCACGTGTTTAAGATTGACTTCAGTTATCTATTGAGCCCTGAGACACAATACCATCCACAAGTTTATTTGAAAAACAAAACAATTAAATCTTGATGAAAATTAAATCCAATTTGCATAATCATTTGGAACACAGTGTAGATATTTTATTAATAAAAAGTTCCATAGTTAGAATTGTTTTAAAAATAATATTCCCATTCTGAGATAATCTTATAAATGTGCCCCTGCTGTGTACTGTGTAGTGGTTGTGTCTTACCGTGCATGGAACACGGTCTGAACATACCACATCTCCTGGGCAGGGGAGGAAGCAAAAAGTATACAGACATTACAGCATGGGATCGCAAATAATTCTTTCTTTGACGTAAAACATTTTTTAAGAACAGGAAAGCAAATACTTAATCTCAGACAAAGAAGCAACTTTGATCCCATGCTGTTCTTACTGTATACTCTTTTGCTCCCCCCGCCCATTTATAAGATTTTCTCCGCAGAGGAACATTTTTTTAACACATTCGATTGTGGACATTATTATTATTCCAAGATATATTGATTAAAATCAACTTTAAAATTAACTTTGTTCATGGAAAAACCCTAGAAAAATTCTAGACTTTGACTCCTTACAACAACTTGATTATTTTCTTTCTTAGTCATTCTGATGTAGATTTACTAGTGTGCTTCGGATAATTGTCTTATTGCACGACCAAGTTTTCAGCCAAGTATTAACTTTTGAATAGATGTGTTCACATTTGACTCCAGAATATTTTGGTATACGGAAGAGTTCATGCTTGTCTCAATGACTGCAAGGAGCCCAGGTCCTGTTGTTGCAAAATAAGAAGAGATCATGCCCCCTTCACCAACATGCTTGAAAGTTGGTATTTGGTGTTTGTGCTGACATACTGTGTTTGGTTTTCATTAAACATGGGGCAAGACATAATGGCCAAAACCTTCAACTTAGGCCTCATCTGTCTAAAGAACACCTGAGAAGTCTTGTTTGCTTATATGAATCTTTGTAAACTTTACTTGTGCTGCCATGTGCTGTTTAGAAGAAAGAGGCTTTCTCCTGGCAACCCTTCCCAACAAGTCATATTTATTCAGTCATTTTTTACCTTTAGTGCCACGAACTAAAATCATGATGTCTTTAGAGTCTTACCTAAAGCTCACAATTGTTTTTGCACTTTTACTGAGAATTGCACAATTTGATCTTGATTTGAATTTGCTGAGACATCTACATCTTGGAAGATTATCATTTTTTTAATGTCTTTCATTTGTGAACAATCTGTCTTATTGTAGAATTCTGGACCCTGAATTATTTGGAAATGGCCTTATTCCAAGATTAATGAACAGCAACAATTGCTTCTATAAGATAATTGCTGATGTCTATTCTCATTGGCACTGGGTTCACACATGCCTACATACTTCATAGAAGCAAACTTACAAGACATTTGACTTTATAGTGAAAAACAAGTTTCTAGTTTGACTTTTTATACTAAGTCAAGTGGCAAGACCTTTTAAAAGGTTGATAAAAACTTTTTGGATTGCTACTTCCAATAGGTGATACTAGAGTTCTGATCCGTTCCTTGCATGGCTTATAAGTCTCCATTTATCAACTTGGCACTCTCAGGAAGGAGAAATTGTACCCTTTAGACCCCATGTATGTTTTTCAAAGATCTGTCATCTCTGCAGCTACTGTTTAGTATAGAGCATAGCTGAATGTGATCACAAACACTTCCATATCTCCTCTCATGGCAATCAATGAGAAGGGAGGGAGAATACAGCAGGGTAGGGTTTCATTACTAACACATTTGCAACTGAAGCTCTCATTTCACAGCTGTGTCAGCACTTTTCCTCCCCACATTGATATTCTCTTAAGAGGAGTGCTTGTAATCACAGTCAGAACTGATAGACTGGTACCACCAAAGTGACAGCTATCAGAGGAGATCTGGAAGTGTTTGTAATCACACTCAGCTTTCCTGTATTCTCTGTTATGATCTGGTGGCCTAGGTGCAGCATGAGACGTACTCTGGAGAAGGTGGTACCTGTACTGACCGCAGACCCTGAACTTAGCACCGCAGCTAGAAGTAGCCGTGGGAAGTACCTAACACTCCCTAGACCCCTCAACACAGCCTAAGAACTAACTTCCCCTTAAGATAGAAACGGGAAAACTATCTTGCCTCAGAGAAAATCCCCAAAGGATAGACAGCCCCCCACAAATATTGACTGTGAGAGGAGAGGGAAATGACATACGCAGACTGAAATCAGGATTTAGCATAGGAGGCCATTCTAGCTAAAAAGAAAGAATAGGACAGGGTACTATGCGGTCAGTATTAAAACACTAGAAAATATCCACCACATCAAATACAAATCTCCACATCTGACTAAAGACATGGAGGGTATATCTGCATCTCCAGAGACACAGCTTGGCTGCAAAAAATCCTTCACAGACAAAGCTGGACAAGACAAAACATGAAAATGCACTGAACTATAAGGTCCACAGCAGGTGGACAGCAAAAACAAAGCCAGAACTTATCTTTGTTGAAATGAACAGCAAAACAGGAGAGACCAGGTATGGATGTGAATCCTCCAAAACAATGGACAACTGGCATTGACTAAAGGATCAAGCAAGACTAAATAGCCCAGTCCAAATTGCAAGTGGACACACCTGATAAATGCTGCGAACCAAAGACAGCAGCACTACCACTCATAACCACCGGAGGGAGCCCAAGAGCAGAATTCACAACAATTCTCCATCCCCATTATGATTGGTTATTGTTATGCAAAGAACAAAATACATGCCCCCAGAGAAGAATCTCAGGTAATTCCCCATTTGGTTTATCATAATGTATTACCTAAACTGTATTATTATTATTTATTTATATAGCACCATTAATTCCATGGTGCTGTACATGACTGGGTTACATCAAAATACAAATATCACTTATAATAAACAAACTAACAATGACTGACTGATACAGAGGGAAGAGGACCCTGCACTTGAGGGCTTACATTCTACAGGATTATGGGGAAAGATTGGGGATTGCAGTAGCTCCAATGGTGTTGAGGTGGCCATGTGGTCATTACAGGTTGTAAGCTTTCTTGAAGAGATGGGTTTTCAGATAACTTTTGAAGGATCCAAATGTTGTGGATAACCGGACGTGTTGAGGCACAGAATTGCAGAGCATGGGGGATATTCAGGAGAAGTCTTGAAGGCGATTGGGTGAGGAGCGAAGGAGGAGAGAAGGAGGTCTTAGGAGGACCGGAGATTACGTGACGAAAGATATTGAGAGATTAGTTTGGAAATATATGGAGGAGAAAGGTTATGGATGGTTTGTAGGTCAGTATTAGTAGTTTAAACTGGATACCCTGGGAAATTGGGAGCTAGTGAAGGGATTTGCAAAGAGGGGAAGCAGGAGTATAGTGAGGAGAGAGATTAATTAGTTGGGCAGCAGAGTTAAGGATGGGCTGTATAAGCTATAATCTCTAGAATGGATATGAAAAATTATAAAATAAAAAATACATTTTATTCAGCTTTGTAGCCAAAATTTAATGATGAGGATAGTGCAGAATGCTATATTTGTTGAAAGAACCTCTACATAGTGTACACTAAATGTCACCTGTCTTTTCAGGATCTTTGTTCTCCTGTATGAAAATTACACAAGGAACCTCTGAGTGATCTCTGCAACTGTGAATAATGCATAGTTGTCAGTGCTAGAATACTTAAAACCAGTGTATCTAAAACAGCCACAAAGTGTTGTGAGTTTATTGAAATGGTATAATTGAGATAGAGCATCCAGAAAATCCTAAGTAACAGTCTGAGGGGAATCTTTTTTTAGTACGCATAGGGTCGTTTAATAAATGTGAATGGATGTTTGTTAAAGGGAACCTGTCACCTAGGAAAACACTATTTACCTGCCGATATAGGGTTGTCACCTTCACCCCAAAGCCTGATTTCACCTTCCTGACCAGGCCAATTTTTATAATTCTGACCACTGTCATTTTATAAAGTCATAACTCTGGAACGCTTCAATGGATCCCACTACTTCCGAGACTGTTTTCTCGTGACATATTGTACTTTATGATAGTGGTAAAATTTTCCTGATATAACTTGCATTTATTTGTGAAAAAACGGAAATTTGTCAAAAATTTTGCTAATTTTTAAATTTTTTTATTTTATGCCCTTAAATCATAGAGTCATATCGCACAAAATAGTTAATAGTTAGGTATTTTCTGTCATATAGGCTCCTCAGTCAGTTCAAATGTGAGGTGGTCACTAAAAAATGGTTTTGCAAATTTTGTTGTAAAAATGAGAAATCGCTGGAAAATGTTTAACCCTTATAGCTTCCTAAAAAAAAAGTTTAAACAATTGTACTGATGTAAAGTAGACATGTTGTAAATGTTATTTATTAACTATTTTGTGCGATATGACTCTCTGATTTAAGGGCATAAAATAAAAATTAAGGACACCATTCTAAAAACTGCACCCCTCAAGGTGCTTAAAATCACATTCAAGAAGCTTATTAACCGTACAGATGCTTCACAGACCTATTTTTTTACTTTCACAAAGGTAACAGGAGAAAAATGACCATACAATTTGTTGTCCAATTTCTCCCCAGCATGCCGATACTCAACATGTGGGGGAAATCTACTGTTTGGGCACACGGCAGGGCTCAGAAGGGAAGGAGAGCCATTTCACTTTTTGAATGCAAAATTTGCTGGAATAATTAGACAATGCCATGTTGCGTTTAGAGAGCACCTGGTGTGCCTAAACAGTGGAAACCTCACACAAGTGACACCGTTTTGGAAACTAGACCCCTTATGGAACTTTTCTAGATGTGTATTGAGCACCTTGAATCCACAGGTGCTTCACAGAAGTTTATAATGTAAGCTATAGAAATAAAAAAATCAAATTTTTCCCAAATAAATCATTTTTAGTTTAGGGTAAGATTTGCTCCAAATTGCTCCATACAATTTGTTTTGCAATTTCTCCTGAGTATGCCGATACCCCATATGTGAAGGAAAACTACTATTTGGGCACATGGCAGCGCTTGGAAAGAAAGGAGCACCATTTAACTTTTAATGCAAAATTTGTTTGAATAATTAGTGGACGCATTGTTGCGTTTGGAGAGCCCCTGATGTGCCTAAACAGTAGAAATCCCCCCAAAATTACACTCTTTTGGAAACTAGACCCCTTTGGGAATTCATCTAGATGTGTATTGAGCACCTTGAACCCATAGCCACTTAACAGAAGTTTTTACGATAGGCCGTTAAAATTTAAAAAATCACATTTTTCACACAAAAATCTTTTTAAGCTAAAAGTTTTGCATTTTCTCAAGGGCAACAGGAGAAAATGGACCACAAAGTTTGTTGTGCAATTTCTCCTTAGTTTACCGATATCCTATATGTGGTCGAAAACTACTTTTGAGGCACAGTGCAAAGCTCAGAAGGAAAGTAGTGCCATATTAGAGTGCAGATTTTTCTGCACTTTCTTGAGGGTGCCATGTTACATTAGCAGCGCCCCTGAAGTGCCAGAACAGCAGAACTCCCCATAAAAGACACAATTTTACCTATTAAACCTCTCAATGATTTCATCTAGGGGTGCAGTGATTATATTGATGCGACAGGTGTGTCACAGACTTTTATACCATTGGGCAGTGAAGAAAACATTTTCATTTTGGGAAATGGGTAAAAAATGTGTCCCACAGTTTCTGCTAAATGTAGAAATACCCCATATATGCCTGTACAGTGCTGCTTAACCATATAGAGAGACTCGGGAGGGACAGAGCGCCATTTGCCTCCTGGAGTGCAGGTTTTCCTAGACTAGTTTACGGATTCAATATAAAGAGCCCATAAGTGCTAGAAGTGTCCACATGTACGTGGTTAGGTGGACTTTCCTAGTAACAGCATTGTTGAGGGCACGGGTAATATTGTGGGACATGTGCTGGTGTATTACCAGTATGGCACACCGGGAGAAATAGTGGCGACAGGGGACTAAGTACCTTGAGATGGCCGCTGCCATCAGGTTGCGGAAAGCTTCCATCTCAATGAGCCTAAAAGGCAACATTTCGAGTGCAAGCAAATGAGAAATGTTAGAATTGTGTACTATGGCCTGTGGGGCGTTGGCTGTGTATCTCCGCTTGTGTTCCAATGACTGGGGTATAGACAACTGAAGGCTGCACTGGGACATGCACGTGGACGGGCTTGATGATGGTGTTGGTTGACTGTGGGCAACAACAAGTGCAGGGCATGAGGCATCTTCACATGCACCGTGGACTGGGGATTGGCTTCTACGCAAAACAGTGGAAGAAGCAGTGGTGTCACCTGCAGACAGTGTTCCTGGAGCCTGGGGTTCAGCCCACAAAGTCGGGTGCTTTGCTGCCATGTACCTGATCACGCTGTTGGTCTTCAGGCTGGTAGTTTTGCTACCCCTGCTGACTAGGACATGGCAGGTGCTGCAACCCCTGTTTGGGGTCATCGGCAATGTCTTTAAAAAATAACCAGTCTCGGGAAGATCTAACAGTTGGAATGGCAACTTCCGTCATGTTGATGTTGATGCTGATGCATGCCTTCTATCTGCGGCCACCAAACTGCTTCTTTCTGCTTGTTGGGGTGCTATGCCTCTTTCCCTATGCGTGCTGCTGTCCTCGCTCTGCATGTCCTCCTGCCAGGTTTAGTCAGTTACTATGTCTTCCAGCACATCATCTTCCACATCCACACCATGCTCATCCTCCTGATTTTCTGGCAATTGTGTCTCCTCATTGTCCACCTCTTGTGAAAATTTCCCACCATCGCCTTCATGTGACCATGGCTGCTTAAATCTTTGGGTATTGCTACATGCAATCCCATCTTGCCCCACTTCAAGTTGACCGACCAAGAGTCCAGAATCTTTAAAGTGAAAAGTGAACTGCTCTTCAGAGTGTCCAAGTGTGGGATCAGTTGTCTCAGAGCACTCGGAATGGTGGACGGTAGGTGGATCAGGATGAGTACTATGCAGTCCACACTCATGGCTACTCAGACTTGAATGTGTGAAAGACGTGGTGGTGGCTAAGTGACTGGAAGCATTATCCGCTATTCAACCAACAACCATTTCACACTGCTCTGGCTTCAATAGTGGTGTGCTGTGGTCCCCTAGAAACTGGGACAGGAAGGTCGAGCGAGATGATGTGGATCTTTGTTGTGGTCCACTTTCAGATTGGCCATGGACTCGTCCTCTGCATTCACCATCACCATCATGTCCACTTCCCCAACCCTTTCCTTGCAGATTTTAAATAGACTACTGAAATATTTTAGAAGTTCAATACAAATGGATTAAATTTGAGAAAACTTTTATGTGATCGGTATACCTGAAAAGCACGTATTTGGAGACCACAAATAGACCACGCGTCTGACAAAGATTACACACTGTTTTAATATGTGGCCTGAATTAAAAAAAATTTTTTAACTACAAAATACTGTATAAACCAAGGGTAGCAAACACAAAACTGCAATGTATGCCTAAAAAACAAGGATTTCGACACCACAGATAGACCTGGCGTCTGACTGAGATAACAGACTGTTTCAATATGTCGCCTGTTTGTTTATGGAATTTTTGAACCACAAGATACTGTGTACACAAAGGGTAGCAGACAAAAAACTGGAAAGTATGCCTGAAAAGCGAGGATTTGGAGACCACAGATAGACCAGGCATCTGACTGAGATAACAGACTCTTTCCATATATGGCCTGTATATTTTAAAAAATTTTGAACCAAAAAATACTGTATACACCAAGGGTAGCAGACAAAAAAACTGGAATGTATGCCTGAAAAGCAAGGATTTGAAGACCACAGATAGACCAGGTATATGACTGAGATAACAGGCTGTTTCAATATGTGGCTTGTATATTTTTAAATTTTTTGAACCACAAAATACTGTATACACCAAGGGGAGCAGTGTTGTGAATTCTGTGGCAGAGCTCCCTCCTGTGGTCACAAGTGGTACTTCGGCTGATTCTCTCTGTAAGCTTCCGTTGGTGGAGGGAAGTGGTACTGCGGCTTCTGAGTTTCCTCCCTCAGGTGATGTGGTGAGGTCGTTAGGTGCTGCTCTACTTAACTCCACCTAGTGCTTTGATCCTGGCTTCCTGTCAATGTTCCAGTATTGGACTTGTTTTCCTCCTGGATCGTTCCTGTGGCCTGCTGCTCTGCATAGCTAAGTTTTCCTTTGCTATTTTGTTTGCTTTTCTTCTGTCCAGCTTATCTATTTGTTTGCTGGAAGCTCTGGGACGCAGAGGGTGTACCTCCGTGCCGTTAGTTCGGTACGGAGGGTCTTTTTGCCCCCTTTGCGTGGTTTTTAGGGTTTTGTGTTGACCGCAAAGTTACCTTTCCTATCCTCGCTCTGTTCAGAAAGTCGGGCCTCACTTTGCTAAATCTATTTCATCTCTACGTTTGTCTTTTCATCTTACTCACAGTCATTATATGTGGGGGGCTGCCTTTTCCTTTGGGGTATTTCTCTGAGGCAAGGTAGGCTTATTTTCTATCTTCAGGCTAGCTAGTTTCTCAGGCTGTGCCGAGTTGCATAGGTAGCGTTAGGCGCAATCCACGGCTGCCTCTAGTGTTGTTGGATAGGATTAGGGATTGCGGTCAACAGAGTTCCCACATCTCAGAGCTCGTTCTATGTTTTTGGATTATTGTCAGATCACTGTATGTGCTCTGACCTCTATGTTCACTGTGGTACTGAATTGCCTAATCATAACAGTACAGGAAGCCAAAGTACTAATGATTCTCAATAGAGGGAAAAAAGAAGTTCTGAGACCATTTTTTTTATCTGCACTGTGTTTTGCCTTTTTTTTCCCCTAGACATTTGGGTGGTTCAGGACACAGGTGTAGCAATGGACATTAGAAGTCTGTCTTCATGTGTGGATCAGCTCTCGGCAAGAGTACAAAAGATTCAAGACACTATTGATCAGAAATCTATGTTAGAACCAAGAATTCCTATTCCTGATTTGTTTTTTGGTGATAGAACTAAGTTTCTGAGTTTCAAAAATAATTGTAAACTATTTCTGGCCTTGAAACCTCGCTCCTCTGGTGATCCAGTTCAACAGGTTTTGATCATTATTTCTTTTTTGCGTGGCGACCCTCAGGACTGGGCATTTTCTCTTGCGCCAGGAGATCCTGCATTAAGTAATATCGATGCGTTTTTCCTGGCGCTCGGATTGCTGTACGATGAGCCTAATTCTGTGGATCAGGCAGAAAAAAATTTGCTGGCTCTTTGTCAGGGTCAGGATGAGATAGAGTTATATTGTCAGAAATTTAGAAAGTGGTCCGTGCTCACTCAATGGAATGAATCTGCGCTGGCAGCTATGTTCAGAAAGGGTCTCTCTGAAGCCCTTAAGGATGTCATGGTGGGATTTCCTATGCCTGCTGGTTTGAATGAGTCTATGTCTTTGGCCATTCAGATTGGTCGACGCTTGCGTGAGCGTAAATCTGTGCACCATTTGGGGGTATTACCTGAGCTTAAACCTGAGCCTATGCAGTGCGATAGGACTTTGACCAGAGTTGAACGGCAAGAACACAGATGTCTGAATGGGCTGTGTTTCTACTGTGGTGATTCCACTCATGCTATCTCTGATT
The DNA here is from genome assembly GCF_032444005.1 of Ranitomeya imitator. Taxonomy (NCBI): domain Eukaryota; kingdom Metazoa; phylum Chordata; class Amphibia; order Anura; family Dendrobatidae; genus Ranitomeya; species Ranitomeya imitator. The sequence continues at coordinate 238,542,888 of NC_091284.1, forward strand.
ATCCTAAGCGCACTAAGCGGTTCGCTAGGTTTGCCACCATTGGTACAGTACAGTCAAAATTTCTTCTGTCCGTTACCTTGATCTGCTCTTTGTCATCGTATTCTGTCATGGCATTTGTGGATTCAGGCGCTGCCCTGAATTTGATGGACTTGGAGTATGCTAAGCAATGTGGGTTTTTCTTGGAGCCCTTGCAGTGTCCTATTCCATTGAGAGGAATTGATGCTACGCCTTTGGCCAAGAATAAGCCTCAGTACTGGACCCAGCTGACCATGTGCATGGCTCCTGCACATCAGGAGGTTATTCGCTTTCTGGTGTTGCATAATCTGCATGATGTGGTCGTGTTGGGGTTGCCATGGCTACAAGTCCATAATCCAGTATTAGATTGGAAATCCATGTCTGTGTCCAGCTGGGGTTGGCAGGGGGTACATGGTGATGTTCCATTTCTGTCAATTTCGTCATTCACCCCTTCTGAGGTTCCAGAGTTCTTGTCTGATTACCGGGATGTATTTGATGAGCCCAAGTCCGATGCCCTACCTCCGCATAGGGATTGTGATTGTGCTATCAATTTGATTCCTGGTAGTAAGTTCCCAAAAGGCCGATTGTTTAATTTATCTGTGCCTGAGCACGCCGCTATGTGCAGTTATGTGAAGGAGTCCCTGGAGAAGGGGCATATTCGCCAGTCATCGTCGCCATTAGGAGCAGGGTTCATTTTTGTAGCCAAGAAGGATGGTTCGCTGAGACCTTGTATAGATTACCGCCTTCTAAATAAGATCACGGTTAAATTTCAGTACCCCTTGCCGTTGTTATCTGATTTGTTTGCTCGGATTAAGGGGGCTAGTTGGTTCACCAAGATAGATCTTCGTGGTGCGTATAATCTTGTGCGAATTAAGCGAGGCGATGAATGGAAAACTGCATTTAATACGCCCGAGGGTCATTTTGAGTATCTAGTAATGCCATTCGGACTTGCCAATGCTCCATCAGTGTTTCAGTCCTTTATGCATGACATCTTCCGAGAGTACCTGGATAAATTCCTGATTGTGTACTTGGATGACATTTTGATCTTCTCGGATGATTGGGAGTCTCATGTGAAGCAGGTCAGAACGGTTTTTCAGGTCCTGCGTGCTAATTCTTTGTTTGTGAAGGTATCAAAGTGTCTCTTTGGTGTGCAGAAGGTTTCATTTTTGGGGTTCATCTTTTCCCCTTCTGCTATCGAGATGGATCCTGTTAAGGTCCAAGCCATCCATGATTGGACTCAGCCGAGATCTCTGAAAAGTCTGCAAAAGTTCCTGGGCTTTGCTAATTTTTATCGTCGCTTCATCTGCAATTTTTCTAGTATTGCTAAACCATTGACCGATTTGACCAAGAAGGGTGCTGATGTGGTCAATTGGTCTTCTGCTGCTGTGGAAGCTTTTCAAGAGTTGAAGCGTCGTTTTTCTTCTGCCCCTGTGTTGTGTCAACCAGATATTTCGCTTCCGTTCCAGGTCGAGGTTGATGCTTCTGAGATTGGAGCAGGGGCTGTTTTGTCGCAGAGAGGTTCTGATTGCTCAGTGATGAAACCATGCGCCTTCTTTTCCAGGAAGTTTTCGCCTACTGAGCGAAATTATGATGTGGGCAATCGAGAGTTGCTGGCCATGAAGTGGGCATTCGAGGAGTGGCGTCATTGGCTTGAAGGAGCTAAGCATCGCGTGGTGGTCTTGACTGATCATAAGAACTTGACTTATCTCGAGTCCGCCAAGCGGTTGAATCCTAGACAAGCTCGTTGGTCGCTGTTTTTTGCCCGTTTTGACTTTGTGATTTCATACCTTCCGGGCTCTAAAAATGTGAAGGCGGATGCTCTGTCTAGGAGTTTTGTGCCCGACTCTCCGGGTGTATCTGAGCCGGCGGGTATCCTCAAGGAGGGAGTAATTGTGTCTGCCATCTCCCCTGATTTGCGGCGAGTGCTGCAAAAATTTCAGGCTAATAAACCTGATCATTGTCCAGCGGAGAAACTGTTTGTCCCTGATAGGTGGACGAATAAAGTTATCTCTGAGGTTCATTGTTCGGTCTTGGCTGGTCATCCTGGAATCTTTGGTACCAGAGAGTTAGTGGCTAGATCCTTTTGGTGGCTATCTCTGTCGCGGGATGTGCGTACTTTTGTGCAGTCCTGTGGGATTTGTGCTCGGGCTAAGCCCTGCTGTTCTCGTGCCAGTGGGTTGCTTTTGCCCTTGCCAGTCCCGAAGAGGCCTTGGACACAAATCTCTATGGATTTTATTTCAGATCTTCCCGTTTCTCAAAAGATGTCAGTCATTTGGGTGGTCTGTGATCGCTTTTCTAAGATGGTCCATTTGGTACCCTTGTCTAAATTGCCTTCCTCCTCTGATTTGGTGCCATTGTTCTTCCAGCATGTGGTTTGTTTACATGGCATTCCAGAGAATATCGTTTCTGACAGAGGTTCCCAGTTTGTTTCGAGGTTTTGGCGAGCTTTTTGTGGTAGGATGGGCATTGACTTGTCTTTCTCCTCGGCTTTCCATCCTCAGACTAATGGCCAGACCGAACGAACCAATCAGACCTTGGAAACATATCTGAGATGTTTTGTTTCTGCTGATCAGGATGATTGGGTGTCCTTTTTGCCTTTGGCTGAGTTCGCCCTTAATAATCGGGCTAGCTCGGCTACCTTGGTTTCGCAATTTTTCTGCAACTCTGGGTTCCATCCTCGTTTCTCGTCAGGACAGGTTGAGTCTTCGGACTGTCCTGGTGTGGATACTGTGGTGGACAGGTTGCAGCAGATTTGGACTCAGGTAGTGGACAATTTGACCTTGTCCCAGGAGAAGGCTCAACGTTTTGCTAATCGCAGACGCTGTGTGGGTCCCCGACTTCGTGTTGGGGATCTGGTTTGGTTATCTTCTCGTCATATTCCTATGAAGGTTTCCTCTCCTAAGTTTAAACCTCGTTTCATTGGTCCGTATAGGATTTCTGAGGTTCTTAATCCTGTGTCTTTTCGTCTGACCCTTCCAGATTCTTTTTCCATACATAACGCATTCCATAGGTCATTGTTGCGGAGATACGTGGCACCTATGGTTCCTTCTGTTGACCCTCCTGCCCCGGTTTTGGTGGAGGGGGAGTTGGAGTATATTGTGGAGAAGATTTTGGATTCTCGTGTTTCAAGACGGAAACTCCAGTATCTGGTTAAGTGGAAGGGTTATGCTCAGGAAGATAATTCCTGGGTCTTTGCCTCTGATGTCCATGCTCCCGATCTTGTTCGTGCCTTTCATGTGGCTCATCCTGGTCGTCCTGGGCGCTCTAGTGAGGGTTCGGTGACCCCTCCTCAAGGGGGGGTACTGTTGTGAATTCTGTGGCAGAGCTCCCTTCTGTGGTCACAAGTGGTACTTCGGCTGATTCTCTCTGTAAGCTTCCGTTGGTGGAGGGAAGTGGTACTGCGGCTTCTGAGTTTCCTCCCTCAGGTGATGTGGTGAGGTCGTTAGGTGCTGCTCTACTTAACTCCACCTAGTGCTTTGATCCTGGCTTCCTTTCAATGTTCCAGTATTGGACTTGTTTTCCTCCTGGATCGTTCCTGTGGCCTGCTGCTCTGCATAGCTAAGTTTTCCTTTGCTATTTTGTTTGCTTTTCTTCTGTCCAGCTTGTCTATTTGTTTGCTGGAAGCTCTGGGATGCAGAGGGTGTACCTCCGTGCCGTTAGTTCGGTACGGAGGGTCTTTTTGCCCCCTTTGCGTGGTTTTTAGGGTTTTGTGTTGACCGCAAAGTTACCTTTCCTATCCTCGCTCTGTTCAGAAATTCGGGCCTCACTTTGCTAAACCTATTTCATCTCTACGTTTGTCTTTTCATTTTACTCACAGTCATTATATGTGGGGGGCTGCCTTTTCCTTTGGGGTATTTCTCTGAGGCAAGGTAGGCTTATTTTCTATCTTCAGGCTAGCTAGTTTCTCAGGCTGTGCCGAGTTGCATAGGTAGCGTTAGGCACAATCCACGGCTGCCTCTAGTGATGTTGGATAGGATTAGGGATTGCGGTCAACAGAGTTCCCACGTCTCAGAGCTCGTTCTATGTTTTTGGATTATTGTCAGATCACTGTATGTGCTCTGACCTCTATGTTCACTGTGGTACTGAATTGCCTAATCATAACAGAGCAGACAAAAAAAACTGTAATGCATGCCTGAAAAGCAAAGATTTGAACACCACAGATATACCAGGCACTTGACAGAGATAACAGACTGTTTCAATATGAGGCCTGTCTTTTTAACCTTAGTCAGGCTGCATAATTTTACAACGTTAACAGGCTGCAGAGGTACAATTCTACCTTCATATATATATTGTATTGAAATTTGGCCAATATATTCTGGACCAAAACTGCAGAGATGTCACAAAATTTCAGCCCTCTACGTGTTAGGGCTAGCGGAACGCATCAAATAATAAGATAGAATAAGGTGCGTTCGCAGCCCGGGGTCCACCGTGCAGAGATGGAACCTGCTGCCGAGTAATGATGGACTATATGGTGGTACAATGTGAATACACACATGGGTTAACTTCACCCTGTGTGAAGGAAGCGAACCCTGTTGCGTCACAGGGCCGCAGTACCGCACGTAACAAAACTAATAATTAAATAGCATGAGAGTGCGAACTGTGCCGTACTGGCAGACGCCACTAACCACCCAGACTTGGGTTAAAGAAGCGCTCTAATGGCGTGTGGCGCCATACTGGCGGTCACAGCAGTAGGCGCTGTTTCGTGTGTTAACGCTGTGAGTTCAGCCGGGTGCTAGATTGCAGCCATACACCTTACGCGAACAGTCATACACAAGGGATGAGTTTTTTAAGGAACGACTTGCACTCATCAACACACACAATTACAATTGTATACTAGCGCATGGCCGTGCAGTCATGCGAAGCTTATATAGCTGCAGCACATTCAGGACCTTCTAATAAAGGACCAATGGGAAGCTGCCACAGAAGTTTAGCACCTTCAGGACCTTCCTGGATGACCAATGGGATCTGCTGCAGTATTTGAGCATGTGACCCTCGATCTCCAATGGGAGATCTTGCCCTGGGCATGCTCATAAGGGGAAAAGCAGGACTTAGTCCCAAAAGCGTCTGCTCGCCGCTGCCCAGCACTGGCTTCAATGGCAGAAGCAGGAAAAGCAGCAGTAACCCTATGCACAGAGTGAGACTGAGCAAGATGCTGGGACCGACGTCTCCGCTGAGCAGACTCCACTGCGGCTGGAGAAGAATGGGCGACCACTGCAGAGACAGCTCAAGATTCCCCCTGTGCAGAGGCGGGAACTCGACACCTAACACTACGGCTTTTCGAAAAAAAAAAGTTATTGCAATTTTAAAACGGAATAGTTACAATTGTACCTACTCAGCCGGACGAAGGTTGAAAAAGTTTGAACCACAAAATACTGTATAAACCAAGGGTAGCAGACAAAAAACTGTAATGTATGCCTGAAAACCAAGGATTTGGAGACCATAGATAGACCAGGCGTCTGACTGAGATAATAGACTGTTTCAATATGTGGCCTGCATTTTTAAATTTTTTGAACCACAAAATACTGTGTAGACCAAGGCTAGCAGACAAAAAATGCAATGTATTCCTGCAAAGCGAGGATTTCGATACCACAGATACACTGGGCATCTAACGGATATAACAGAGTGTTTCAAAAAGTGGCCTTTTTTATTTTAACAATAAAATACTGTATAGACCAAGGCTAGCAGACAAAAAACGCAATGTATGCCTGCAAAGCGAGGATTTGAACACCACAGATTCACTGGGAATCTGACGGAGATAACAGACTGTTTCAAAAGAGTGGCCTGTTTCTCTTAAAATACATTTTTAACCACAAAATACTGTATAGACCAAGGCTAGCAGACAAAAAATTGTAATATGTGCCTGCAAAATGAGGATTTCGACACAAAAGATACACTGGGCATCTTACGGAGATAACAGACTGTTTCAAAAAAGTGTGCTGTTTTTTTAAAACAAAAAATACTGTATAGACCAAGAGTAGCAGACAAAAACCTGGTATGTATGCCTGAAATGCAAGGATTTCAACACCACAGATAGATCAGGTGTCTGACTGAGATCTAAGATAACAGACTGTTTCAATATGTGGCCTGTCTTTTTTAAAAATGTTTAAACCACAAAATAATGCATACACCAAGGGTAGCAGACAAAAAACTGGAAAGTATGCTGGAAAAGCAAAGATTTGGAGACCACAGATAGACCAGGTGTCTGACAGAGATAACAGACTGTTTCAATATGTGGCCTGTCTTTTTAAATTTTTTGAACCACAAAATACTGTATAGACCAAGGCTAGCAGACAAAGAACTGCAATGTATGCCTGGAAAGCAAGGATTTCGACACCACAGATAGATCAGGCATCCAACTGAGATAACAGTCTGTTTCAATATGTGGCCTGTCTTTTTTTAAAAATTTTGAACCGCATGATACTGTGTACACAAAGGGTAGCAGGCAAAAATCTGGAAAGTATGCCTGAAAAGCAAGGATTTGGAGACCACAGATAGACCAGGCATCTGACTGAGAAAACAGACTGTTTCTCTATATGGCCTGTATATTTTAAAAAATTTTGAACCAAGAAATACTGTATACAACTGGGGTAGCAGACAAAAAACTGAAATATATGCTTGAAAAGCAAGAATTTGGAGACCACAGATAGACCGGGTGTCTGACTGAGATAACAGACTGTTTCAATATGTGGCCTGTCTTTTAAAAAAAATTTTGAACCCAAAAATACTGTATAGACCAAGAGTAGCAGACAAAAACCTGGTATGTATGCCTGAAATGCAAGGATTTCAACACCACAGATAGATCAGGTGTCTGACTGAGATCTAAGATAACAGACTGTTTCAATATGTGGCCTGTCTTTTTTAAAAATGTTTAAACCACAAAATAATGCATACACCAAGGGTAGCAGACAAAAAACTGGAAAGTATGCTGGAAAAGCAAGGATTTGGAGACCACAGATAGACCAGGTGTCTGACTGAGATAACAGACTGTTTCAATATGTGGCCTGTCTTTTTAAATTTTTTGAACCACAAAATACTGTATAGACCAAGGCTAGCAGACAAAGAACTGCAATGTATGCCTGGAAAGCAAGGATTTCGACACCACAGATAGACCAGGCATCCAACTGAGATAACAGTCTGTTTCAATATGTGGCCTGTCTTTTTTAAAAAATTTTGAACCGCATGATACTGTGTACACAAAGGGTAGCAGGCAAAAATCTGGAAAGTATGCCTGAAAAGCAAGGATTTGGAGACCACAGATAGACCAGGCATCTGACTGAGAAAACAGACTGTTTCTCTATATGGCCTGTATATTTTAAAAAATTTTGAACCAAGAAATACTGTATACACCAGGGGTAGCAGACAAAAAACTGAAATATATGCTTGAAAAGCAAGAATTTGGAGACCACAGATAGACCGGGCGTCTGACTGAGATAACAGACTGTTTCAATATGTGGCCTGTCTTTTTTAAAAAATTTTGAACCCAAAAATACTGTATAAACCAAGGGTAGCAGACAAAAAACAGGAATGTATGCCTGAAAAGCAAGGATTTCTACACCACAGATACAGTGGGGCAAAAAAGTATTTAGTCAGTCAGCAATAGTGCAAGTTCCACCACTTAAAAAGATGAGAGGCGTCTGTAATTTACATCATAGGTAGACCTCAACTATGGGAGACAAACTGAGAAAAAAAAATCCAGAAAATCACATTGTCTGTTTTTTTAACAATTTATTTGCATATTATGGTGGAAAATAAGTATTTGGTCAGAAACAAAATTTCATCTCAATACTTTGTAATATATCCTTTGTTGGCAATGACAGAGGTCAAACGTTTTCTGTAAGTCTTCACAAGGTTGCCACACACTGTTGTTGGTATGTTGGCCCATTCCTCCATGCAGTTCTCCTCTAGAGCAGTGATGTTTTTGGCTTTTCGCTTGGCAACACGGACTTTCAACTCCCTCCAAAGGTTTTCTATAGGGTTGAGATCTGGAGACTGGCTAGGCCACTCCAGGACCTTGAAATGCTTCTTACGAAGCCACTCCTTCGTTGCCCTGGTGGTGTGCTTTGGATCATTGTCATGTTGAAAGACCCAGCCACGTTTCATCTTCAATGCCCTTGCTGATGGAAGGAGGTTTGCACTCAAAATCTCACGATACATGGCCCCATTCATTCTTTCATGTACCCGGATCAGTCGTCCTGGCCCCTTTGCAGAGAAACAGCCCCAAAGCATGATGTTTCCACCACCATGCTTTACAGTAGGTATGGTGTTTGATGGATGCAACTCAGTATTCTTTTTCCTCCAAACACGACAAGTTGTGTTTCTACCAAACAGTTCCAGTTTGGTTTCATCAGACCATAGGACATTCTCCCAAAACTCCTCTGGATCATCCAAATGCTCTCTAGCAAACTTCAGACGGGCCCGGACATGTACTGGCTTAAGCAGTGGGACACGTCTGGCACTGCAGGATCTGAGTCCATGGTGGCGTAGTGTGTTACTTATGGTAGGCCTTGTTACATTGGTCCCAGCTCTCTGCAGTTCATTCACTAGGTCCCCCCCGCGTGGTTCTGGGATTTTTGATCACCGTTCTTGTGATCATTCTGACCCCACGGGGTGGGATTTTGCGTGGAGCCCCAGATCGAGGGAGATTATCAGTGGTCTTGTATGTCTTCCATTTTCTAATTATTGCTCCCACTGTTGATTTCTTCACTTCAAGCTGGTTGGCTATTGCAGATTCAGTCTTCCCAGCCTGGTGCAGGGCTACAATTTTGTTTCTGGTGTCCTTTGACAGCTCTTTGGTCTTCACCATAGTGGAGTTTGGATAAATCAAGTGTAGATGACGGACAGCACTCCCTTACTTGGGCGCTCGTTCCATATCCAGGGAACCCACCTGGGTAACACGTCACAGTCTGCACAAAGGAACAGCGCTCCACCGGGTGTATCGATAAAAATAAATCCTTTATTTAGCCATAGAACAAAAGCGACGTTTCGACCATATGCTGGTCTTTTTCAAGCATACAAACATGGCTGACAGGCGGTCTTAAATATCGTGGACACCACACAGGGAGCCAATCGCTACCAAGTACCGCCCATCTCACAATATAAATCAACATTATGTAAACATATATAAAATAGACATCAGGCATTATAATATACATATAGATAAAGTAACATTCATTCCCTTCACAATACCAGTGAAAAACGATCACTTAAAGCACTAAAACCCAATATTTGTTTACACTTTAGCTCTCCTCGATCTCACCGCCTGTATACGTTGCCATAGTGAACAACACTTCCTGTATGTGACTAGCACACGTACCGCACTTAGCATAGCCAATCTCATTTGGTCTAACATAAAGCATCTAACATTAACCAATCGTATGATCTCTTATACTCACATATCACTACCGGTATCCACTACCGGTAGTGGAGTTTGGAGTCAGACTGTTTGAGGGTGTGCACAGGTGTCTTTTTATACTGATAACAAGTTTAAACAGGTGCCATTATTACAGGTAATGAGTGGAGGAAAGAGGAGACTCTTAAAGAAGAAGTTATAGGTCTGTGAGAGCCAGAAATCTTGATTGTTTGTTTCTGACCAAATACTTATTTTCCACCATAATATGCAAATAAATTGTTAAAAAAACAGACAATGTGATTTTCTGGATTTTTTTTTCTCAGTTTGTCTCCCATAGTTGAGGTCTACCTATGATGTAAATTACAGACGCCTCTCATCTTTTTAAGTGGTGGAACTTGCACTATTGCTGACTGACTAAATACTTTTTTGCCCCACTGTAGACCAGGCATCTGACTGAGATAACAGTCTGTTCCAACATGTAGCTTGTATTTTTTTTTAAATGTTGAACCACACAATACTGTATAAACCAAGGCTAGTGGACAAAAAACTGGAATGCCTGAAAAGCAAGGATTTCAACACCACAAAAAGATCAGGTGTCTGACTAAGATAACAGACTGTTTCAATATGTGGCCTGTCATTTTTTAAAATGTTTGAGCCACAAAATACTGTAAACACCAAGGGTAGCATAGCAGACAAAAAACTGGAATGTATGCCTGAATAGCAAGGATTAGGAGACCACAGGTAGACCAGGCGTCTGACTGAGGTATCAGACTGTTTCAATATGCGGCCTGTATTTTAAAAATTTTTTAACCACAAAATACTGTATAGGCCAAGGCTAGCAGACAAAAAACTGCAATGCATGCTGGAACAAAAACCTGGAATGTTTGCCTGCAAAGCAAGGATTTGGACAACAGAGAAACACCGGGCATCTGACGAAGATAACAGACCGTTTAAAAAAAGTGGCCTGTTTTTTTTTTCTTTAACCACAAAATACTGTATAGATCAAGGGTTACAGACAAAAAAATGCAATATATGCCTGCAAAGCCAGGATTTGGACACCACAGATAGATTAGGTGTCTGGCTGAGATAACAGACTGTTTCAATATGTGGCATGTATATATGTAATTTTTTTAAAACCACAAAATACTGTATACACCAAGGATAGCAGAGAAAAAAATGCAATGTATTCCTACAAAGCAAGGATTTGGACACCACATATACATCGGGCGTCTGAATGAGATAACAGACTGTTTCAATATGTGGCCTGTTTTTTTAAATTTTTTGAACCATGGAATACTGTATAGACCAAGGCTAGCAGACAAAAAATGCAATGTATGCCTGCAAAGTGAGGATTTGGACACCACATATACATCGGGCGTCTGACAGAGATAACAGACTGTTTCAATATGTGGCCTGGTTTTCTTTTAACCACAAAATACTATATAGAACAAGGGTAGCAGACAGACAAAAAAGTGGAATGCATGCCTGAAAATTTGGAGACCACAGATATACCGGGCATTAGACGGAGATACACTGATCAAAATGTGACCTTGATATTTTTTGGCACACCAAAATTGTGTGCCAAAAAAATATGCTATGACACAAAAAAATTGGAGTACTAAAATTGTAAAATATTTAGCGCAATGATATGCGATGCATCTGGCATACAAATCACAGTGATAAATGTAAGAACTGTAGCTAAATATTTTTGGACCAGCTACAGATCTTTTGGGCAGCAAACTTGTGTCCAAACATGTTGTAAGACACACCAAAAAATAATATAGTACCGAAAAAAAGGCCAGAATTTTCTGCACACTCCCATCTGATGCCTGGGAAAAACAAAATTTTTTAAATTGTTGGATTTTCATGCTTTTGTATTGAAATGACCTGGCTGTAGTCTGCAGTGTGACCAAGCAAATAAATGTAGAAAAAAGGGGGCTATGGATTGCTTTGTAATAAAATTAGCAGGTGTAAGGTGCCAAAAAAATAGCAAACGATACCTGCAGCTACGTATATATAAAATGCGCAGCAGCAGACAGTAATGAAGCTTTTTGAGGTAAGCAGTGAGATCTATATACATTATTTTCAAAATTATTATGCAAATTATATTTTTCTTGGATTTTGCTAAATGGTTGGTACTAGAGTTGAGCGACTTTTACTTTTTTAGGATTGAGTCGGGTTTCGAGAAACCCGACTTTCTCAAAAGTCGGGTCGGGTGAAATTGAGAAATAGCAATTTGGATCCTAATAAAACTTAACCTTTGATAGGTAATCTAAAACCTGAAGCCATACAGAAATGCAAAAAATGCACCACTAAAAAGGGAAAGGGAGGGGGAAACCTAGTGAGGTGTGCCCTATAAACCATGCACAGAAGGAGAAAACATACAAAACAAACAAATATAGAAAATAAAAAATGACAGTACTATTAACCCTGTTGGAAAAATATCTCTACTCAGGAGGATGATATAAATTTGTACTGTACAAATGTACCTTTTAAAGGTGCGCAAGGTATAGCCCGCAGTGTTATATAAGGAGGCTTTATACCAATTGTACTGGTACTAGTGTGGAAACCAAGGTATATTGTTATGCTATATACGAGATGTACAAACTAAGGCTTTAGAGTAGAAGCCAAACAAAGTGCCAAACCATGCAAAATGAAATACTGATATCTGTCTGAGACCAGAGTTGCAGCCTTACACTGTAACAAGGAATGCCCCCTATGTTTCACATTAGTGTCTCATTGACATGGATACCACTTAAGTAGAGCATGGTCCGCAGTATTATATTAGGAGGCTTTGTTTACCAATTGTACATGTACATATGCATAAACCAAGGTGTCCTATCATTCCCTTTTAGTGACTGTCAAATATAGCAGCTTAAAAGCAAGGGACTTCCAATGCCGTAAATAAACATTACCCCAATGCAAACACAGAACGCACATTAATCCGGAACCATGCTGTCTCATTAATTATTCATGAGCGTTCCTTTGTCGTTGATTTGCGGGTATTTTTTCAAATATATGTAAGTTCATTTATGTGCCGGCCAATTTTGGAACAGCATATATGAGGAAAAAAGAAACCCACAGATGTGACAAGAACAAGGAAGCCCCAGCTTAGCGTCTCCCGACGCGTTTCATCGTGATAGAATCATCAGGGGAGTTTGATAAGTTGCATCCGACGCTCTTACCGGTCTCCCCCGTTCTGTGTTATTTCAAGGTTTGGAACCGTGGCGCGTCAGGGAGGCTCCGCCCCCAGCGTGTGACGCGTCCTAGGGTTTAAAGAACTACTGCCGGTATCATTTGGAGCGCACATCCGGATAATGGAGCACACGTATCCCAGGGAGGCGGAACGCAAGCGTTTGCCTATACTGGGACACAGCGCTCATACGGACTATTAGCTTGATTACTCCAATACGTCAATTTTGGGGGATATTTTACATGTGCTGGTGAGTATCAAACCAGCACTTGCAAGCCCCAAATTGTTCAGCGCACATGTTTATGAATGTCTGAGTATGCATAACAGGCATTCTTTTGTGAGCTGGACATTGTAAACAAGACGGGCGCCATTTAGATGCGCTCCATCCTGTACCCATATGGCATGATTCAGGTTAAACCCCACATCTGATTGTAACACTTACAGAGGCAGTCAGTGGTACCAAGTACAGTAGATTAATATTGGGTACAGGTCTGGATATGGATTAGAGACATTGAGAGACGAATGGTCATTCTCATAACCCATCGGAAGAAAAATAATAATTAAAAAAGTCAAAAATACTACAATTATATCTTCCATAAGGCCTGTGCCCGGGACACCACAGTATAAAGAAAGGAAAGAAGAACGGATATAAGGAAATAAAGGAGGGGGTATTTGTTAGGGAACAAACAGCCTATTTAACCCTATGTGTATAATGGCCTATTCTATCTATACTCTGCCTATCGTGGAGGTTGGCACCCTAGAAAGAAACCTGCGCATATGGCGCCCCCACTCGGCGACGGCTGTCCCAAACTATATGTCCCTGTTACTCCCTAAAAAATGGGGGAGGACAGATATAGGATAGTATAGTAAATAATTCAGCCGAAGGTATATGTCAGATGGTTCAAAATGTATTGTGTCATTCCTAAAAACTGTTCCCTGCCTGACGCGGGGGTTGGCACCCTAAATTCCTGCGCAGAAGGCGCCCCCACTCCACGACGACTATCCCTAAAAAAACTGTGCCCTAGGGATACATATGTCAAAAAATATAAGGAACAAGAGGTGATGTGGCTAAAGAAAGCAGCTATAGGGCTGTAGCTCATTCATGCCCAAGGGTTGGACCGTCCTGAGGGTGAAGATCCATCTGCTCTCTTTCTGCAGGATCAGTTTGTCCCAATCCCCTCCTCTTTCCGGTGGTGATATTTTATCTATCCCCACAAAAAGGATTTTTTTGGCGTTACCCTGATGAAAACTGTTCATGTGGGTTGCCACAGGGGTTTCCCTTTTGTTAGCAATGTCGCGGAGATGCTCTCCAATTCTTTTTCGGAATTCTCTTTTGGTCTTCCCAACGTATTCCAACCCACATTCGCAGGTGGCTTTATATATGACCTCTTTTGTACGACAGTTGATAAAATGTCGAATAGAGTAGGTAGTGCCTGTGACATTGCTGTGGAAGATTTTTGTAGATGTAATTGCGGCACAAGCCTTGCACCCCCCACATTTGTAACAACCTTTCGTTTGATTCATCAGGGTAGGCCTACTTGCCGCCTGATAATGGCTGTGAACCAATCTATCAGATAATGACCTGCCTTTTTTGTAGGTAATTTGAGGATAAGTCGAGATGTGTTTCTTAATGTCTCTATCCATCTGGAGTATGGGCCAATGCTTGAGTAAAATGTTTCTTATGTCATCGGCCCCATTCGAGAACCTAGTGATGAACCGAATTATGTTATCCCCATGAGGTTTGTCGTTTAGTATCAATAGTTGTCTTCTTTCTTTTTGGACAGACTCTTTGTGGGCCTTTTTCAGAATCCCTTCCGGATAGCCCCTCTCTAAAAATCTATTCCTGAGGTCATTTGCTTGTTCATGGAAGGAATCCATATCGGAGCAATTCCTCCGTATTCTCAGATATTGCCCCTTAGGGATGCCTCTTTTTAAAGGGACGGGATGGTTACTTTCCCATCTGAGAAGAGAGTTTGTAGCTGTCTCTTTTCTGTGAGTCTTAGTTTTTATCTCACCATCTATCTTCCTTTCAATACAAATGTCCAAAAATGCTAGCTTTGTTGGACTGGTCTCATAGGTAAAGTGTAGGCCTACATTGTTAATGTTGAGGCCCTCAACAAAGCTACCAAAATCTGCAGCATCACCTCGCCAAATTACCAAAACATCATCGATGTACCTTAACCACAGAACTATCCTCTCGTCTGGGTGGTACATCGAATCATTAAAGACCACTGTTTCCTCCCACCAGCCTAGGAGCAAGTTGGCATACGAGGGCGCACAAGGGCTGCCCATCGCGGTACCCCTGAGCTGGTGGAAGTACTTGCGGTCAAAAAGAAACACATTTCTGGTCAAACAAAATTCCAGGGCTTCTAAAACAAACTTGTTATGTTTTTCAAATTGAATGCCTCTGGTGCTTAGATAGTGGTTCACAGCCGCAAGACCCTTATCATGAGGAAATGCCGTCTAATTTGCCCAAAAGGTCTGTGGTGTCCCGTACAAAGGAATTTAAGGAACCAACAAAATGTTTTAAAATTTTGTCTATGTATATACCCAATTTTTCAGTCAGTCTATTGTTGCCTGAGACTATAGGTCTCCCTTTCAAGGGATTGGTACCCTTGTGAATCTTGGGAAGACAATAAAAGGTTGGAACCACTGGGTTATTGGGTAACAAAAAAACTCTCTCGTCTCTACCTATCACTCCATCACTGTACCCTTTTTCAATGCTAGATTTAAGTTCATCCAGAAATCCACTCAAGGGGTTTCTAGTTAGAACCTTATAGTCCTCCTTATTGTCCAGTAGTGAAAGGCATAGAGTATGGTAGTCAGTTGTGTTCATAACCACAACATTACCCCCTTTATCAGAGGGTTTTATGGTAATGCTTTTATCTTACTCCAAATTACACAAACATGCCATTTCACCCCTGGACAAATTGTGTGGATTGCTGTGTGGCCTTTCAGGTAAGTTCATGATGTCATCAGTGACTAGATTAAGGAAGATGTCTATAGAGCTCAGATCACCTGTTGGTGGGGGCATCTTTGAACTCTTGTTTTTTAAGCTTGTAAATGGGCCCCTCCCATCCATGTTGGGATCTGGATCTCCTAAATGGAATAACAGGTGTACATCCTGTAATAAATCATCAGTGATGCCTAGTTCCGCACATTGTTTTTTGTCCTCTATGAGAAAGAATTTTTTCCATTTTAGACATCTGACGAATAAATTGAGGTCCTTGATTACCTCAAATGTATCCATATCAGAGGTTGGTACAAAAGAGAGGCCTTTACTCAATAATTTAGATTCGTCAGCGCTTAATGGTCTTGCAGATAGATTGATTACTTGCGTATTTACGTGGGTGGATTGGAGCGGCTTCTTAGGGGGTAACTGAGGTCTAAAAAACCACTCTCAGGGGGGGATCTCTTATTGTTCCCTCGTCCCCAATTGTTCCCCCTTCCTTTGCCTTTGCCCCTTCCCCTCTGTCCACTTGGTCTAGCTTCACTATCAGAGACCTCTGCTTCTGAGGAGGAAATATCTGTCTCAACTCTTCGTGGAAACTTACTTGTTGAGAATGAGTATGCTTTATTTTCTTTAAATTCTTGTAGATCCCTTATATAGAACTTGTGTTTTTTGTCTTTAAGGTGATATTGAAACCTTTCTATGGTGTTTTGTAATTGAGTTTCTTTTTTAGAAAAATCAGGTTCTGATGCAAATTTTTTTGTAATTTCAATCTGTTCTTTCAATGACTCATTTAAAGCATTGAGATTCTGTTTTTCCTCCTCAAGCAGAAGTCTCATTAGTCTTAGTGAGCTGTCTGTTGCTTCTTTCTCCCACTTTGCCAATAACCCGGGGTTTTTATAGCGATATCCCGGTGCCAAGGTAATTCTCAAGTGTCTCGGGACAATGCTTGATTTTATATAATTTTCTAGGCTCTGTACTTCCCACCAGGAAGCTATTTGATCTTTATATACCTTAGTGAGCTCCTTAAAGGCCGCATTAAAGGACGGGACATATTTCTTTTGGGTAAAAGTTCTATCCGAAAACACGTCTTTGGCCTCCGAAAACCACTGATTAGTGTCGATACCCGTAGTGAGGAAACCTGCCA
Source organism: Ranitomeya imitator (assembly GCF_032444005.1). Lineage (NCBI taxonomy): Eukaryota > Metazoa > Chordata > Amphibia > Anura > Dendrobatidae > Ranitomeya > Ranitomeya imitator. The sequence goes on from NC_091284.1 coordinate 238,559,542, forward strand.
TGCCACACTAAATAGTATGTAATAGCTGGGTGAATAATCCAATAAAATATAGATAGAGAAATAGCAATTTGGATCCTAATAAAACTTAACCTTTAATATTTGATAGGTAATCTAAAACCTGAAGCCATACAGAAATGCAAAAAATGCACCACTAAAAAGGGAAAGGGAGGGGGAAACCTAGTGAGGTGTGCCCTATAAACCATACACAGAAGGAGAAGTCATACAAAACAAACAAATATAGAAAATAAAAAATGACAGTACTATTAACCCTGCTGGAAAAATATCTCTACTCTGGAGGATGATATAAATTTGTACTGTACAAATGTAGCTTTTAAAGGTGTGCAAGGTATAGCCCGCAGTGTTATATAAGGAGGCTTTATACCAATTGTACTAGTACTAGTGTGGAAACCAAGGTATATTGTTATGCTATATACGAGATGTACAAACTAAGGCTTTATAGTAGAAGCCAAACAAAGTGCCAAACCATGCAATATGAAATACTGATATCTGTCTGAGACCAGAGTTGCAGCCTTACACTGTAACAAGGAATGCCGTCTATGTTTCACATTAGTGTCTCATTGACATGGATACCACTTAAGTAGAGCATGGTCCGCAGTATTATATTAGGAGGCTTTGTTTACCAATTGTACATGTACATATGCATAAACCAAGGTGTCCTATCATTCCCTTTTAGTGACTGTCAAATATAGCAGCTTAAAAGCAAGGGACTTCCAATGCCGTAAATAAACATTACCCCAATGCAAACACAGAACGCACATTAATCCGGAACCATGCTGTCTCATTAATTATTCATGAGCGTTCCTTTGTCGTTGATTTGCGGGTATTTTTTCAAATATATGTAAGTTCATTTATGTGCCGGCCAATTTTGGAACAGCATATATGAGGAAAAAAGAAACCCACAGATGTGGGTGGATCTCACCGCAGTTAGGACAGGTATTGCTTTGCCTGTAATCTCTCGTGAGCGGTGAGACAAGAACAAGGAAGCCCCAGCTTAGCGTCTCCCGACGCGTTTCATCGTGATAGAATCATCAGGGGAGTTTGATAAGTTGCATCCGACGCTCTTACCGGTCTCCCCCGTTCTGTGTTATTTCAAGGTTTGGAACCGTGGCGCGTCAGGGAGGCTCCGCCCCCAGCGTGTGACGCGTCCTGGGGTTCAAAGAACTACTGCCGGTATCATTTGGAGCGCACATCCGGATAATGGAGCGCACGTATCCCAGGGAGGCGGAATGCAAGCGTTTGCCTATACTGGGACACAGCGCTCATACGGACTATTAGCTTGATTACTCCAATACGTCAATTTTGGGGGATATTTTACATGTGCTGGTGAGTATCAAACCAGCACTTGCAAGCTCCAAATTGTTCAGCGCACATGTTTATGAATGTCTGAGTATGCATAACAGGCATTCTTTTGTGAGCTGGACATTGTAAACAAGACGGGCGCCATTTGGATGCGCTCCATCCTGTACCCATATGGCATGATTCAGGTTAAACCCCACATCTGATTGTAACACTTACAGAGGCAGTCAGTGGTACCAAGTACAGTAGATTAATATTGGGTACAGGTCTGGATATGGATTAGAGACATTGAGAGAGGAATGGTCATTCTCATAACCAATCGGAACAAAAATAATAATTAAAAAAGTCAAAAATACTACAATTATATATTCCATAAGGCCTGTGCCCGGGACACCACAGTATAAAGAAAGGAAAGAAGAACGGATATAAGGAAATAAAGGAGGGGGTATTTGTTAGGGAACAAACAGCCTATTTAACCCTATGTGTATAATGGCCTATTCTATCTATACCCTGCCTATCGTGGAGGTTGGCACCCTAGAAAGAAACCTGCGCATATGGCGCCCCCACTCGGCGACGGCTGTCCCAAACTATATCTCCCTGTTACTCCCTAAAAAAATTGGCTGATTATTGCGAAAAGTCAGGGTTCGGCCGAAAAACGAAACCCAATGCAAGTCAATGGGGAATCAAAGTCGGCAGTGAGTGGAGAACAGGAAAACCCCTACAGTGTCCATTTTAATGCCAAAAACATCAATTCGTATTACTGAAGCTTGTCAATCTTAATTTACTTTATAAAAATAGTTAGGCATTGAAAACAGGGGCTCATTTGGCTAAAGTTGTGGGGGCGTAGGGCTGGCTCAAGATTTTCGTGGGCCCGGGAAATGCGGAATACATCATGGCGGTGGAGCAGGGAGAGGTAAGTATTTCAACTTTGCAAGTGCTGCGATCCTGAGCAAACAGAAGGGGCCCACTAGTTGGCACTGGCACAGGGCCCCTCATAGTATGGCAGTGTGTTTGATGGCGGGCAGCATCTCCCACTGCCAGAGACACTTTTGCGTACTATGAGGGGCCCTGTGCCAGTGCCAACGAGTATGCCCCCCACCTGATGAAGGAACCTGCACTTTCATCTGCACCTTCCTCTTTGTCCCCGTGTAAGGTGGTATAGTATGCGGGAAGGGGAACCTGACTTTCAGCAGGGTCAGATTCTGGCTGTGTAGAGTGCAAGGGGAATGTAGTGGTCTGGGTCAATGTACCAGCAGACTCATCTAGCAGTGGCTGGGCAATGGGCAGGATGAGGAGGAAGCACAGATATAGGCCCAAAATAAAAAAGTAGGCTAAAAGCAGTTCAAAATTGGTAACAGGAGTACACAGGCGGCATTGCTTTGTTCAGTGGAGGACAACTGTAAGGACTGGCTGACACAGTTACTAGGCCCAAATAAGTAAGTAGGATAAATGCAGTTCAAAATTGGTAACAGGAGTAGACAGGCGGCATTGCTTTGTTCAGTGGAGGAGAAAAGGAAGGAGCGGCAGACACCGTTAGTAGGCCCAACCAAACAAGTAGGTCAAATGCAGTTTAACATCTGAAACAGTGAAAATTGAGGCTCAGCTTTGTTCAGTGGAGGAGAACAACAAGGAGCGGCAGACACCGTTAGTAGGGCCAACCAAACAAGTAGGCCAAATGCAGTTTAATATCTGAAATGGTGAAAATTGAGGCTCAGCTTTGTTCAGTGGAGGAGAACAACAAGCAGTGGCAGACACCGTTAGAAGGCCAAACCAAACAAGTAGGCCAAATGCAGTTTAATATCTGAAATGGTGAAAATTGAGGCTCAACTTTGTTCAGTGGAGGAGAAAAGCAAGGAGCAGCAGACACCATTAGTAGGCCCAACCAAACTAGTAGGCCAAATGCAGTTTAATATCTGAAATGGTGAAAATTGAGGCTCAGCTTTGTTCAGTGGAGAACAACAAGCAGCGGCAGACATGGTTAGAAGGCCAAACCAAACAAGCAGGCCAAATGCAGTTTATTATCTGAAACGGTGAAAATTGAGGCTCAGCTTTGTTCAGTGGAGGAGAACAAAAAGGAGCGGCAGACACTATTAGTAGGGCCAACCAAACAAGTAGTCCAAATGCAGTTTAATATCTGAAATGGTGAAAATTGAGGCTCAGCTTTGTTCAGTGGAGGAGAACAACAAGCAGCGGCAGACACCGTTAGAAGGCCAAACCAAACAAGTAGGCCAAATGCAGTTTAATATCTGAAATGGTGAAAATTGAGGCTCAACCTTGTTCAGCAGAGGAGAACAACAAGGAGCGGCAGACACCGTTAGTAGGTCCAACCAAACAAGTAGGCCAAATTCAGTTTAATATCTGAAATGGTGAAAATTGAGGCTCAGCTTTGTTCAGTGGAGGACAACTGTAATGGGAGGCAGACACAGTTAGTAAATAAGTAAGTACTAAATAAGTAAGTAGGCTAAATGCAGTTCAAAATTGGTAAGAGGAGTACACAGGCGGCATAGGTTTTTTCAGCGGAGGAGGACAACTGTTATGAGAGGCTCACACAGACTTAGTAGGCCTAAATAAGTAAGTAGGCTAAATGCAGTTCAAAATTGGTAAGAGGAGTACATAGGCGGCATAGCTTTTTCCAGCGGAGGAGGACAGCTGTTATGAGAGGCTCACACAGACTTAGTAGGCCTAAAATAAAAAAAGTAGGCTAAATGCAGTTCAAAATTGGTAAGAGGAGTACACAGGCGGCAAAGCTTTTTTCAGCGGAGGAGGACAACTGTTATGAGAGGCTCACACAGAATTAGTAGGCCTAAATAAGTAAGTAGGCTAAATGCAGTTCAAAATTGGTAAGAGGAGTACATAGGCGGCATAGCTTTTTTCAGCGGAGGAGGACAGCTGTTATGAGAGGCTCACACAGACTTAGTAGGCCTAAAATAAAAAAGTAGGCTAAATGCAGTTCAAAATTTAAAAATTGGTAAGAGGAGTACACAGGCGGCATAGCTTTTTTTCAGCAGAGGAGGACAACTGTTATGAGAGCCTCATACAGACTTAGTAGGCCTAAAATAAAAAAGTAGGCAAAATGATGTTTAAAATTGGTAAGAGGAGTACACAGGCGGCATAGCTTTTTTCAGCGGAGGAGGACAACTGTTATGAGAGGCTCACACAGACTTAGTAGGCCTAAAATAAAAAAGTAGGCTAAATGCAGTTCAAAATTGGTAAGAGGAGTACACAGGCAGCATAGCTTTTTCAGCGGAAGAGGACAACTGTTATGAGAGGCTCACACAGACTTAGTAGGCCTAAAATAAAAAAGTAGGCTAAATGCAGTTCAAAATTGGTAAGAGGAGTACACAGGCGACATTGCTTTGTTCAGTGGAGGACAACTGTTAGTAAGCCAAAATAATAAAGTGGGCTAAATGTCAGCCCCAAAAATGTCTATAAATAAACTGGTGGCATAGCTAGGTACAGGGGTGGGCTCCCCTGCTGAGTAGTAGACAGTGGAAGTTGGCGCAAAGTATTAACTGGTCTAAATGGAGGCCAGGGCCCCTGTATATTTTTACTATCATCTATCATTTCAACAAATTTGTATTGGCAGTGCCATTGAAGGATTTAACAGCACAGACTACACAGTGGTGGAGCAGGGAGAGGTAAGTATTGCAAGTGGTAGAGCACTGTTCGAGCTGGGGGGAACACTCTCTCATGGGCGGCGGTACTGGCACAGGGCCCTCATATTACGACGGTGTGTCTGACGTTGGGTGTGCACCACCACCGTTAGAGACACTTCATTGTACTATGAGGGACCCTGTGCCAGTGTTGTCACCCAAAAGTGGGCACACCCACCTGTCCAGGCAAACGGCACTCGCATGGGTGCTTGCGCCAAGTGGTGACCACGGCCCTGTGGGGGGAGTAAGACCACTTAGGGAGGTAAAAACATGGCCTATGGTGGACATTCAGCAGCTGCAAATGGAGGAATTGGAGCAGTCAGAAGGAGGAGGCCAAAAGCAAGACTTTTTTTATGCAATCTACGTGTCAGCAGGGGAAGGTGGGGCAAAATAATTTGAAATCCATGATTGGTTCATTTTAATGAAGGTTAGATCATCAACATTTCGGGTAGCCAGACGAGTCCTTTTTTCGGTCAGTATTGAACCAGCAGCACTGAAGACTCTTTCTGATAGCACACTAGCAGCTGGGCAAGAGAGCTCCTGTAATGCATATTCTGCCAATTCAGGCCAGGTGTCTATTTTTGATGCCCAGTAATCAAAGGGGAATGACCTGTGAGGGAGAACATCGATAATGGAGGAATAATAGTTTGTAACCATACTGGACAAATGCTGTCTCCTGTCACTTTGAATCGATGCAGCAGTACCTGTCGTATCTGCAGTCATTGCAAAATCACTCCACAACCTGGTCATAAAACCCCTCTGTCCAACATCACTTCTGATTTGTGCACTTCTAACACCTCTGCCATGTTGCCCCCTACAGCTCGTGTGAGAAACATCACCGCCGCTGTGTGCTGGGAATGCCTGAACCAAACGGTCTACAAGAGTTGCTTGTTTGGAAGCCAATATTTGCTCAAGGTTCTCATGTGGCATGATAATTTGTAATTTCCCTTTATATCGTGGATCCAGGAGGCAGGCCAACCAGTAATCATCATCGGTCATCATTTTTATAATACGGGGGTCCCTTTTTCAGGATACGCAAGGCATAATCAGCCATGTGGGCCAATGTTCCAGGTATCAATTCACTGCTTGTGCTGGGTTGAGGAGCACTTTCTTGCAAATCAAATCACTTGTCTCCCGCAAAAACCCTGTACCTGACCTTGCAACGCCACCAGTTTCTATTGCCCCCTGAGAAGCATCCTCCTCCCATAAATATTCATCCCCATCCTCCTCCTCTTCCTCTTCATCTGCCATCTCATCCAGGAGAGTTCCCTGAGCAGACAATGGCTCACTGTCATCAAGGCTTTCCTCCTAATCAGCCGCAGATGCCTGCTCCTTAATGTGCGTCAAACTTTGCATCAGCAGACGCATTAGTGGGATGCTCATGCTTATGTTGGCGTCATCTGCACTTACCAGCTGTGTGCATTCCTCAAAACACTGAAGGACTTGACAGAGGTCTTGGAGTTTCGACCACTGCACACCAGACAACTCCATGTCTGCCATCCAACTGCCTGATCGTGTATGTGTATCCTCCCACAAATATATTATAGCACGCCTCTGATCGCACAGTCTCTGAAGCATGTGCAGTGTGGAGTTCCACCTTGTTGCAATGTCGATTAATAGGCGGTGCTGGGGAAGCTTCAGTGATCACTGATGGTTCAGCATACGGCTGGAGTGTACGGGCGACCAGCAGATGTGCGAGCAAAGTCTTCACACCTTCAGGAGCAGGGCTGGTAACCCCGAATAATTTTTCAGGAAACACTGCACCACCAGGTTCAAGGTGTGAGCCAGGCAAGGAATGTGTTTCAGTTCTGAAAGGGCTATGGCAGCCATAAAATTCCTTCCGTTATCACTGACTACCTTGCCTGCCTCAAGATGTACACTGCCCAGCCATGACTGAGTTTCTTGCCGAAAGTACTCGGCCAGTACTTCCACTGTGTGTCTGTTGTCGTCCAAACACTTCATTTCCAACACAGCCTGATGATGCTGTTCCATAATGTGACACCTCGTGTGCAACACTGGCAGCTGCGGATGGAGTGGTCGGGCGACTGCGCTCTGTGGACGAGCTTTAGCTTCTGGAGGAGGAGGAGGAGGAGGAGGAGGGGTGTCGAACACCTACTGCCAACTGTTTCCTAGACCATGGGCTAGGCAGAACTGTCCCACTATGGCTGTCCCCTGTGGACCCTGCATCCACCACATTAACCCAGTGTGCTGTGATGGACACGTAACGTCCCTGGCCATGCCTACTGGTCCATGCATCTGTTGTGAGGTGCATCTTTCTACTGACTGATTGCCTGAGTGCCTGGACAATGCAGTCTTTGACATGCTGGTGGAGGGCTGGGATGGCTTTTCTCGCAAAGAAGTGTCGACTGGGTAGGTCATAGAGTGGTACTGCGTAGCCCATCAGGGCTTTGAAAGCTTCGCTTTCAACCAACCGGTAGGGCATCATCTCAAACGAGATTAGTCTAGCAATGTGGGCGTTCAAACCCTGTGTACGCGGATGAGAGGATGAGTACTACCTTTTCCTAAGGAGAGTCTCTTGTAGGGTGAGCTGGACTGGAGAGCTGCATATGGTGGAACTAGCGGGGGTGGTGGTGGACATGGCAGATTGAGAGAGGGTTGGTGATGGTATTCTTGATGTTGGCCTACCTACAGTGTTTCCTACCAAGAACCTTGTGATTCCCTGACTGCTTTGGCCTTGCGACGATACCTCCACATTTGCTGTTGGTGGTGTCCTAACTGGTGCGCTTACAGTGAGGGAAGCAATGTAGCGTTGCTGACTACCTTCATTCTGAGCGGGTGCACCAACGGTACGGGATGTTTGATAGTTAGTCCAGGCTTGCAAGTGCATGCTGGTTAAATGTCTGTGCTTGCACATTATATTTAAATTTTGGACATTCTTCCCTCTGCTAAAGGTCTTTGAGCATTTCTTACAGATAACTTTATGCAGATCATTCGGATCTTGGTTAAAAAATTCCCAAACTGCACTCTTCCTACTATCGAATACCTTTTCAGGCATTGCACGATGTTCTCCTTTCACCGGATGGCCACGCTGTCCTAAAAGTGTTTTTGGTTTTGTCAAACATTTTAGGCCAGATACCGGCCTTCCAGATGAAAGCTTTTGCGATGTAGATGCCTGCTGTGGATCATCCTCCTCCGCTTCAGAGCTACTGCCAGTGGCACCTTGCTCCCCCAATGGCTACCCATCTGGGTCAACAACTGGGTCATCTATCGCCTCCTCTTCAATGTCATGTGCACTTTCCTCTGTGTCACCGTGTAAGGTGCTATACCGTTCGGGACGGTGCACCATAGTCTCATCAGGGTCAGATTCTGGCTCAGTACACTGTGAGGGCAATGTAGTGATCTGAGTCAATGGAACAGCATAAGAATCTAGCTGTGGCTGTGCATCTGTGCACTCCATGTCCGATTCATCTTGTAATGGGCTGTTAACTATTTCCCTTTCTAACCCTGGCACGGTATGTGTAAAGAGCTCCATGGAGTAAACTGTAGTGTTGCCTGCCGCATCCTTCATTTTTGCTTTGGTGAAGGACACAAGGAAGTGACTTGGCCCTGACCGGGAGCATCAACTGACGACTCGCTGCTTTTATATTTTGAACTTTCGGAAGAGGAGGCGAAAGAGCTAGAGGCTGAGTCATCCAAAACTTTTTCCTGCTACTCCAGCTTTAAAGGCTGTTTTCCTACTCCCAGATAAGGGAGCCTTTGAGGCATTGTGTAGCCAGACAATGACACTGGCTCAACACCTCCAGCCTTAGGTGCTATTTTGCTTTTCCCACTACCACCAGATGCTCCACCACCACCACCACCATCAGTACCAGCTGGCAACTACTGCCCACGGCCTCTTCCACCAGACTTCCTCATTTTTTGTTAAAATCTAACCAAAATAACAACCGTTATATGTTACTGTAAAACAAGGTAGAAGGTGTATATGAACTTGTTGGCAATTTAAATCTCCTTTTTTGTGGGGGAGACTGCGGCAAAAAACAGGCCCTGTGTATTACATTACACAATGTAAGTGGCACAACGTGGCTGGCAAATATACGACCAACAGAACTGACGTATAGAAGCTTGCTGTCAATTTAAATCTCACTACAATGATCAAAGGACAAGTATGGCAGCAATAAAAAGGACTGCTGCACACAAAAGTGTGGACAAAGAAACAAGAGAACTGTGCAGAAAGGAGCAACAGGGTTTTTGCTTTTAAAAAAACAGTTGGTTTGCACAGCGGCGTACAAACAGCAATGCAGCTATCAGGGAGCCTTATAAGGCAGCCTAATAAGCTACAGAGCTGATGCGCAAAAAAAAAATCCACTGTCCCTGCAAACAAAAGGTGGTGTTGGACAGTGGAAATCGCTACAGCACAAGCACTTTTGGGGTTAATCTTCCCTCCCTAACTATATCCCTTCTTCTGATGAAGCTGCAGCAACCTCTCCCGATACTAAGATCGACAGAAGAAAGATGGTGGTCGGCGTGCATGCCCCTTTATAGCCCCTGTGATGCCACAGAAAGCAAGCCAATGACTGTCATGCCCTTCTCTAAGATGGTGGGGACCAAGACCTATGTCATCACGCTGCCCACACTCTGCGTCCGCCTTCATTGGATGAGAAATGGCGCTGAAAGCATCATACGAAACGCAACTTTGGCGCGAAGATCGCTGACCTCATGGCCCATCCCACACTAGGATCGGGTCGGGTTTCACGAAACCCGACTTTGCCAAAAGTCGGCGATTTTTGAAATTGTCCGATCCATTTCGCTCAACCCTAGTTGGTACAAATGACAGTCAGTCTAATAAAAGTTATGACCCGTTAGAGTATACATCAAATTTTATTGAAGAGACCTCCCAATGATAACAGTATAATCTCCAAAATGAATAAAAACTCAAAATGCACTGTTCCAAATTATTAGGCACAGTTGAATTTCTAAACATTTGATATGTTTTAAAGAACTGAAAATGCTCATTTGTTGAATTTGCAGCATTAGGAGGTCACATTCACGGAACAAAAAAGCTATTTAACTCCAAAACATCCTAACAGGTCAGGTTACATGTTAATATAGGAACCCTTCTTTGATATCACCTTCACAATTCTTGCATCCATTGAACTTGTGAGTTTTTGGAGAGTTTCTGCTTGTATTTCTTTGCATGTGAAGTCAGAATAGCATCCCAGAGCTGCTGTTTTGATATGAACTGCCTCCCACCCTCATAGATTTTTTGCTTGATGATACTCTAAAGGTTCTTTATATGGTTAAGGTCAAGGAAAGATGGTGGCCACAACATAAGTTTATCTCCTTTTATGCCCATAACAGCTAATGACTCAGAGGTATTCTTTGCAGCATGCGTTGGTGCATTGTCATGCATGAAGATGATTTTGCTCCTAAAGGCACGTTTCTGCTTTTTTTACTATGGAAGAAATTTGTTAGCCAGAAACTCTATATACTTTTGCAGAGGTCATTTTCACACCTTTAGGGCCCTACCAGCTGTTTCCCCATGATTCCGGCCCAAAACATGACTCCTTCACCTCCTTGCTAACGTCGCAGCCTTGTTGGGACATGGTGACCATCCAACCACCGTCCACTGCTCCTTCCATCTGGACCATCCAGGGTTGCTCGACACTCATCAGTAAATAAGACTGTTTTAAAATTAGTCTTTGTGTATGTCTGGGCCCACTGCAACCATTTCTGTGTTTGTGAACACTGTTTAGGGGTGGCCGAATAGTAAGTTTATGAACGAAAGCAAGCCTTTGAAGGATCCTACACCTTGAGGTTCGATGGACTCCAGAGGCACCAGCTGCTTCAAATATCTGTTTGCTGGTTTGTAATGGCTTTTTAGCAGCTGCTCTTAATCCGATGAAGTTGCCTGGCAGAAACCTTCCTCATTATGCCTTTATCGGCACGAACACGTCTGTGCTCAGATTCAGCCACAAATCTCTTAATAGTACGATGATCATGCTAAGTTTTCGGGAAGTATCAAATGTTTTCATCCCTTGACCAAGGCATTGCACTATTTGATGCTTTTCAGCAGCAAAGAGATCCATTTTCTTTCCTATGTAACTTGAAAACTGTGGCCTGCTTAATAATGTGGAACATCATTTTAAGTAGTTTTCCTTTAATTAGAATCACTTGGAAATCTAATTATCACATGTGTTTAAGATTGATATCAGTGATGCATTAAGCCCTGAGACACAATACCATCCATGAGTTTATTTGAAAAACAAAACAATTAACTCTTTATGACACTTAAATCCAATTTGCATAATAATTTGGAACATGGTGTACTCATATAAAATGCCTGCCTTGCACTGATGTGGATATGTGCACATAGACTACCCTGCCTAGCGGTGCAATCTATGTCCCCCAAAGCCCTAAAAAGGACTGTTGGTTTATCAAGGATTTGTGGATTGAAAACTAGCAGACCCACACTAACTAATAAAAGTAAGAATCTGACTCTATCTCAGCAGCAGCTCTCCCTACATAATTGAGTACGGAGCAGAATGTGGCGAGCAGGGCGCGGCGCCAGGTCCCTTGTAGACCTTATGACGCTGTGCAGCCAGGAAATCACTGTAATACCACAACAAAGATGGCTGTGGTATTAAAGTGCATGGCAGACAATCAATGCTTGTTGATTGGCACTCTAAAACATGCCAAAATTAAAAGGAGGAGACCCGAGCTCCCAACGAATAATCCCGGAAATACTCGGTGCTCGCTGTTAGGAGTTGAGTTTCCTCTGCTGCACAGGGGGAATCTCGATCCGTGTCTGCTGCGGTCTCCCATTCTGCATCGGCCGCAGTGGGGTCTGCTCAGCGAAGACGTTGCTCCCAGCGTCTCGCTGAGGCTGATTCTGTGCATAGGGTTACTACTGCCTCTTCTGGCTCTCCTATTGTACCCTGCACTGATCTGCGGCGAGCAGGCTTCTCTGGGACTAAGTCCCTATTTACACACACTGAGCATGCCTAGGGCAAGATCTCTCAGTGGAGGTCTAGGGTCACATGCTCTGGTACTGCAGGGACTCCCATTGGTCCTCCTCACGGAAGGTCCTGCAGGTACTAGGACTAGTTCTGCTTTGCACACTGAGCATGCCCAGGGCAGGATCTCTCAGTGGAGGTCTAGGGTCACGTGCTCAGGTGCTGCAGCAATTCCATTGGTCCTTCTTTCACAGGTCCTAGACGTGCTGCAGCTATTTAAGACTCGCATTGCCGCACGGCCACGCGCTAGTATTGTCTATTGTTATGTGCTTTGCGCCAGTGTGGTCACATGAGTGTGTGTTCAGGGACCCAGCTGAAATAAGCCCCTAGAATGCTGGCTCTTCCGGCGAGGAGATTGAGTTTGTGTGTATTCAGGGACCCGGCTGAAATAAGCCCCTGGAATGCTGGCTCCTCCGGCGAGGAGTTTTGTGTACATGCGTGACCACTGACTGCTCTCTGTTTGGGCAGTTAGCCTGTTCCTCTGTGGAGTCTAACAGGGCACAGAGCTTTCCTCTCGCAGTTACTCTGTGAAGCTAACAGAGTTGGTATATACCGCCATATAGTGCCGCCATTATTTAGCACTTTCCTGCACGGTGGATCCCAGGTTGCGAACGCACCAATTCCATTTAATAAATAATATATTTGGTGCGTTCCACCAACCCTAACAGTATACTAGCGCCAGGATCTGGCTAAGTAATGGCGGATGAACAGCGATTGCAGGGGTACATCCACTGCTAGAGGGCCGGTTTGCGTCTCTTGAGTGTGCAACCTCGGCGGTGGATGTTACCGCAATAGCTGTTCAGGCTGCTAGCGTGGCTGTAGCAGCTTTACCCCCTGCCACCTCTGTTCCGACCCTATCTCACCTTCCTTTGCCTGAGAGATACTCAGGGGACAGTAAGTCCTGTAGGGGTTTCGTGAGCCAATGTGGTATACACCTCGAGCTCCTGGCTGCACGCTTCCCTACTGAGCGGGCAAAGGTGGGATTCATAATCTCTCTCTTGTCGGACAGAGCGTTGGAGTGGGCTACGCCGCTGTGGGAGCGCAACGATCATGTGGTGCAGAGTGTTCCTCGGTTTCTTGTCACTCTGAAACAGGTCTTTTTAGGACCTCAAGTCACCCATGATACAGCGCTCCAACTGCTGACTTTGACTCAGGGTTCAACCATGGTCAGCCATTTTGCTGTTCACTTCCGGACATTAGCGTCTGAGTTAGAGTGGCCAGATAAAACCCTCATTCCCATATTTTGGAGGGGGCTGGCTGACCATGTGAAGGACCCTTTGGCCACTAGGGAGATTCTTGCCACACTGGAGGAGCTCATAGCCGTATCTACTCGCATAGACCTTCGTTTGCACGAGCGAAGGTTGGAGCGAGCCCAGTGTAGGCAGAGGTTTCGGCTGGCTCCCACCTTCGCCAAACCTTTGGAAACTCCAGTCCAGGCATTCGAGTCACATGAGGCCTTAGAGGTGACACGAGCGGGATCCAAGTCTCAATCCGCCCGTGCACATAAGGTCCGTCATGTTTGCCGACAGTCAGGACATCTTGCCTCCAAGGGTCCTCAGCGGTTGGGGAAACGTCAGCGTCTAGTGGCAGTTGGAGGAGGTACACTAGACACGGCGACGTTTGCCTCAAAGTTGTCCTTCAAGGGGACAATTACCATTGGCCCATCCACTCTTATGGTCGAGCTATGCGTGGATTCTGGGGCAGAGGGTAACTTTATGTCTTCCGCTTTTGCCCAGCGTCACGCAATACCCTTGGTGATGCTCGCCAAGCCAGTAACCGTTCGAGTAGTAAATGGGTCGACTCAACACTACCCTCACAGATTACCCACCAAACCATTCCTTTCACGCTTTCTGTGTCTCCATCACATCAGGAGATAATCTCCCTATTAGTCATTCCTGAGGGAATTGATGAGGTCCTGTTGGGGATACCATGGCTTCGCTACCATTCTCCTCATATTGAGTGGTCCTCAGGGAGAATTTTGGGATGGAGTAAATCCTGCAAGGGTAGATGTCAGAGGGAGTGCGTTCAGGTTGCTACTACACAGGTACCCGCAGATCTTTCCTCTCTCCCCAAGCACTATTGGCCCTATGCAGACAGGTTCTCCTAAAAGGCTGCGGAGACCCTTCCGCCTAACCGCCCCTATGACTGTCCTATTGACCTCTTGCCTGGTGCTGAGCCTCCCTGGGGTCGAGTCTATCCGTTATCTCTCCCGGAGACGGAGGCAATGTCTCAGTACATCCAAGAGAATCTGGCAAGATGATTCATTAGGAAGTCTGTGTCACCGGCAGGGGCTGGGTTCTTCTTCGTACAGAAGAAGACTGGAGACTTACGTCCATGCATAGACTACAGGGGTCTTAACGCCATCACCGTTAAGAACAAGTACCCATTACCCCTGATATCTGAGCTTTTTGATAGGCTACGGAGAGCAAGGGTATTTACTAGGGTTGAGCGAAATGGATCGTTCAATTTCAAAAGTCGCCAACTTTTGGCAAAGTCGGGTTTCATGAAACCCGACTCGATCCCTGTGTGGGGTCGGCCATGCGATACGCGACTTTTGCGCCAAAGTCACGTTTCAATGACGCGAAAAGCGCCATTTCTCAGCCAATGAAGGTGGACGCAGAGTGCTGGCAGCGTGATGACATAGGTCCTGGCCCCCACCATCTTAGAGAAGGGCATTGCAGTGATTGGCTTGCTGTCTGCGGCGTCACAGGGGCTATAAAGGGGCATTCCCGCCGACCGCCATCTTACTGCTGCTGATCTGAGCATAGGGAGAGGTTGCTGCCGCTTCGTCAGAAGCAGGGATAGCGTTAGGCAGGGTCCATTAACCCCCAAACCGCTTGTGCTGTAGCGATTTCCACTATCCAACACCACCTTTTGTTTGCAGGGACAGTGGAAGCTACATTTTTTTCCTCAGCGCTGTAGCTCATTGGGCTGCCCTAGAAGGCTCCCAAATAGCTGCATTGCTGTGTGTACGCCGCTGTGCAAACCAACTGCTTTTTTCAAAGCACAAATCCTGTTGTTCCTTCCTTTCTGCACAGCTATCTTGTTTGTTTGTCCACACTTTTGATTTAATTTGTGCAGCAGTCCACTCCTTGTTATTGCTGCCTGCCATACATTGCTGAGATTACTACAGGGAGATAGTAATTGTAGGACAGTCCCTGTTTTTTTTTTTGTTTTTTTAATTCTCCCTGAAAAAAAATAAATAGTGGGAGATTAATCTTGGCATTTGTGCTTGAGTGCCAGTCGTGTGTGCCATCTCCCTCCAATTGTGGGGCACAGAAAGCCTAGTGTCTGTAATCCTTTTTTTTGTTTGTTTTTAAATTCTCCCTAACAAAAAAAATAGTGGGAGATTAAGATTGGCATTTCAGCTAAAGTGCCAGTCATGTGTGTGCCATCTCTCTCCAATTTTGGGGCACAGAAAGCCTAGTGTGTAATACTGGCCCTGATTTCTTGGCAATTCTCCCTAACAAAAAAAAGTAGTGGGAGATTATGATTGGCATTTCTGCTAGAGTGCCAGTCCTGTGTGTGCCATCTCTCTCCAATTTTGGGGCACAGAAAGCCTAGTGTGTAATACTGGCCCTGATTTCTTGGCAATTCTCCCTAACAAAAAAAGTAGTGGGAGATAAAGATTGGCATTTCTGCTAGAGTGCCAGTCCTGTGTGTGCCATCTCTCTCCAATTTTGGGGCACAGAAAGCCTACTGTGTAATACTGGCCCTGATTTCTTGGCAATTCTCCCTAACAAAAAAAGTAGTGGGAGATAAAGATTGGCATTTCTGCTAGAGTGCCAGTCCTGTGTGTGCCATCTCTCTCCAATTTTGGGGCACAGAAAGCCTAGTGTGTAATACTGGCCCTGATTTCTTGGCAATTCTCCCTAACAAAAAAAAAGTAGTGGGAGATTAAGATTGGCATTTCTGCTAGAGTGCCAGTCCTGTGTGTGCCTTCTCTCTCCAATTTTGGGGCACAGAAAGCCTAGTGTCTGTTTTTTTTTGTTTTTAAATTCTCCCTAACAAAAAATAATAGTGGGAGATTAAGATTGGCATTTCTGCTAGAGTGCCAGTCCTGTATGTGCCATCTCTCTCCAATTTTGGGGCACAGAAAGCCTAGTGTGTAATACTGGCCCTGATTTCTCGGCAATTCTCCCTAACCAAAAAAAGTAGTGGGAGATTAAGATTGGCATTTCTGCTACAGTGCCAGACCTGTGTGTGCCATCTCTCTCCAATTTTGGGGCACAGAAAGCCTAGTGTCTGTTTTTTTTTTTTTTTTTAAATTCTCCCTAACAAAAAAAATAGTGGGAGATTAAGATTGGCATTTCTGCTAGAGTGCCAGTCCTGTGTGTGCTATCTCTCTCCAATTTTGGGGCACAGAAAGCCTAGTGTGTAATACTGGCCCTGATTTCTCGGCAATTCTCCCTAACAAAAAAAAGTAGTGGGAGATTAAGATTGGCATTTCTGCTAGAGTGCCAGTCCTGTGTGTGCCATCTCTCTCCAATTTTGGGGCACAGAAAGCCTAGTGTCTGTTTTTTTTTGGTTTTTAAATTCTCCCTAACAAAAAAAATAGTGGGAGATTAAGATTGGCATTTCTGCTAGAGTGCCAGTCCTGTGTGTGCTATCTCTCTCCAATTTTGGAGCACAGAAAGCCTGGTGTGTAATACTGGCCCTGATTTCTTGGCAATTCTCCCTAACAAAAAAAAGTAGTGGGAGATTAAGATTGGCATTTCTGCTAGAGTGCCAGTCCTGTGTGTGCCATCTCTCTCCAATTTTGGGGCACAGAAAGCCTAGTGTGTAATACTGGCCCTGATTTCTTGGCAATTCTCCCTAACAAAAAAAGTAGTGGGAGATAAAGATTGGCATTTCTGCTAGAGTGCCAGTCCTGTGTGCCATCTCTCTCCAATTTTGGGGCACAGAAAGCCTACTGTGTAATACTGGCCCTGATTTCTTGGCAATTCTCCCTAACAAAAAAAAGTAGTGGGAGATTAAGATTGGCATTTCTGCTAGAGTGCCAGTCCTGTGTGTGCCATCTCTCTCCAATTTTGGGGCACAGAAAGCCTAGTGTCTGTTTGTTTTTTTTTTTGGTTTTTAAATTCTCCCTAACAAAAAAAATAGTGGGAGATTAAGATTGGCATTTCTGCTAGAGTGCCAGTTCTGTGTGTGCCATCTCTCTCCAATTTTGGGGCACAGAAAGCCTAGTGTGTAATACTGGCCCTGATTTCTTGGCAATTCTCCCTAACAAAAAAAAGTAGTGGGAGATTAAGATTGGCATTTCTGCTAGAGTGCCAGTCCTGTGTGTGCCATCTCTCTCCAATTTTGGGGCACAGAAAGCCTGGTGTCTGTTTTTTTTTTGTTTTTAAATTCTCCCTAACAAAAAAAATAGTGGGAGATTAAGATTGGCATTTCTGCTAGAGTGCCAGTCCTGTGTGTGCCATCTCTCTCCAATTTTGGGGCACAGAAAGCCTAGTGTCTGTTTTTTTTTTGGTTTTTAAATTCTCCCTAACAAAAAAAATTGTGGGAGATTAAGATTGGCATTTCTGCTAGAGTGCCAGTCCTGTGTGTGCCATCTTTCTCCAATTTTGGAGCACAGAAAGCCTAGTGTCTGTTTTTTTTTTGGTTTTTAAATTCTCCCTAACAAAAAAAATAGTGGGAGATTAAGATTGGCATTTCTGCTAGAGTGCCAGTCCTGTGTGTGCCATCTCTCTCCAATTTTGGGGCACAGAAAGCCTGGTGTGTAATACTGGCCCTGATTTCTTGGCAATTCTCCCTAACAAAAAAAAGTAGTGGGAGATTAACATTGGCATTTCTGCTAGAGTGCCAGTCCTGTGTGTGTCATCTCTCTCCAATTTTGGGGCACAGAAAGCCTAGTGTCTGTTTTTTTTTTTTTTTTAAATTCTCCCTAACAAAAAAAATAGTGGGAGATTAAGATTGGCATTTCTGCTAGAGTGCCAGTCCTGTGTGTGCCATCTCTCTCCAGTTTTGGGGCACAGAAAGCCTAGTGTGTAATACTGGCCCTGATTTCTTGGCAATTCTCCCTAACAAAAAAAAGTAGTGGGAGATTAAGATTGGCATTTCTGCTAGAGTGCCAGTCCTGTGTGTGCCATCTCTCTCCAATTTTGGGCCACAGAAAGCCTAGTGTCTGGTTTTTTTTTTTGAAGGGGGGGGGGTTTAAATTCTCCCTGAAAAAAATAAATAGTGGGAGATTAATATTGGCCTTTGTGCTTCTGTGCCAGTCCTGCGTGTGTGGCATCTCTCTCAAATTGTGGGCCACAGAAAGCCTAGTGTCTGTTTTTTTTATTTTGGTTTTTAAATTCTCCCTGAAAAAAAATAAATAGTGGGAGATTAATATTGGCCTTTGTGCTTCTGTGCCAGTCCTGTGTGTGCCATCTCTCTCAAATTGTGGGCCACAGAAAGCTTAGTGTCTGTTTTTTTTTTTTTTTGGTTTTTAAATTCTCCCTAACAAAAAAAATAGTGGGAGATTAAGATTGGCATTTCTGCTAGAGTGCCAGTCCTGTGTGTGCCATCTCTCTCCAGTTTTGGGGCACAGAAAGCCTAGTGTGTAATACTGGCCCTGATTTCTTGGCAATTCTCCCTAACAAAAAAAAGTAGTGGGAGATTAAGATTGGCATTTCTGCTAGAGTGCCAGTCCTGTGTGTGCCATCTCTCTCCAATTTTGGGGCACAGAAAGCCTAGTGTCTGGTTTTTTTTTTTTGAAGGGGGGGGTTTAAATTCTCACTGAAAAAAATAAATAGTGGGAGATTAATATTGGCCTTTGTGCTTCTGTGCCAGTCCTGCGTGTGTGGCATCTCTCTCAAATTGTGGGCCACAGAAAGCCTAGTGTCTGTTTTTTTTATTTTGGTTTTTAAATTCTCCCTGAAAAAAAATAAATAGTGGGAGATTAATATTGGCCTTTGTGCTTCTGTGACAGTCCTGTGTGTGCCATCTCTCTCAAATTGTGGGCCACAGAAAGCCTAGTGTCTGTTTTTTTTTTTTTTTGGTTTTTAAATTCTCCCTGAAAGAAAAATAAATAGTGGGAGATTAATATTGGCGTTTGTGCTTGAGTGACAGTCCTGCGTGTGTGGCATCTCTCTCATTTTGTGCCACAGAAAACCGAGTGTGTAACATTGTGCCTGATTTTCCTTGCAGTCTCACCCACCTATAAAGGGATATCTAAATCCTACAGAAGTTTGAGTTCACCTTGTAAGTTGTTTAACAGTAACAAATACTGTTACTTTGGTTACGTTTTTAAAACAATGAGGAAGTCTGGTGGAAGAGGTTGTGGCCGTGGGCGTTCATTGCCAGCTGGTAATGATGGTAGTGATGGTGGAGCATCAGGTGGTCGTGGGAAAAACAATATAGCACCTAAGTCTCGAGCTGTGGAGCCAGGTTCGTCATCTGGCTACACAAGGCCTCGAATGCTCCCTTTTCTGGGAGTAGGAAAACCGCTTTTAAAGCCGGAGCAGCAAGAGCAAGTTTTGGCTTTCATTGCTGACTCAGCCTCTAGCTCTTTTGCCTCCTCTTGTAAAACTGGTAAATGTAAAAGCAGCGCGTCGTTAGTGGATGTTCACAGTCAGGGACAAGTCACTTCCTTGTCCTCTTCAGCCAAAACAACAACAGAGAAGGATGCGTCAGGCGACACAACGGGTTACTCCATGGAGCTCTTTACACATACCGTTCCTGGGTTAGAAAGTGAAACAGTTAACAGGCCATGCCCATTACAAGTTGAATCGGACATGGAGTGCACAGATGCACAGCCACAGCCAGATTACTATGCTGTTCCTTTGACTCACACCAGACCATTGCCCTCGCAGTGTACTGATCCAGAATCAGACCCTGATGAGACAATGGTGCCCCGTCATGAACGCTATACCACCGGCTTACACGGTGACACAGACGAAGTTGCACACGAGATAGAAGAGGAGGTCATAGATGACTCAGTTGTTGACCCCGATTGGCAGCCATTGGGGGAACAGGGTGCAGGCGGCAGTAGTTCTGAAGCAAAGGAGGAAGGGCCACAGCAGGCATCAACATCGCAACAGGTTCCATCTGCCGGGCCCATATCTGGCCCAAAACGCGTGGCAAAGCCAAAACCTGTTGGAGGACAGCGTGGCCATCCGGTTAAAGCTCAGTCTGCAATGCCTGAAAAGGTGTCCGATGCTAGAAAGAGTGCAGTCTGGCATTTTTTTAAACAACATCCAATTGATCAGCGCAAAGTCATCTGTCAAAAATGTAAAACTACCTTAAGCAGAGGTCAGAATCTGAAAAGTCTAAATACAAGTTGCATGCATAGACATTTAACCACCATGCATTTGCAAGCCTGGACTAACTACCAAATGTCCCTTAAGGTTGTAGCACCCTCGGCCAATGAAGCTAGTCAGCAACGCTACATCTCTTCCGTCACTGTAAGGCCACCATTTTCCGCACCACCTGCAGTATCTGTGCAGGTTTCGTTGCCAGGCCAAAGCAGTCAGGGTCAGGGAATCACCAGTTTCGTAGTTGGAAACACTGCATGTAGGGCACCGGCAAGAATACCGTCTCCCACCGTCTCTCAGTCTGCCATGTCCACCGGCACCCCCCACTAGTTCCACGATCTCCAGCTCTCCAGTCCAGCTCACCCTACATGAGACTCTCGTTAGAAAAAGGAAGTACTTAGCCTCGCATCCGCGTACACAGGGTTTGAACGCCCACATAGCTAGACTAATCATGTTAGAGATGATGCCCTACCGGTTAGTTGAAAGCGAAGCTTTCAAAGCCCTGATGGACTACGCTGTACCACGCTACGAGCTACCCAGTCGACACTTCTTTTCGAGAAAAGCCATCCCAGCTCTCCACCAGCATGTTAAAGAGCGCATCGTCCATGCACTCAGGCAATCTGTGAGTACAAAGGTGCACCTGACAACAGATGCATGGACCAGTAGGCATGGCCAGGGACGTTACGTGTCCATCACGGCACACTGGGTGAATGTGGTGGATGCAGGGTCCACAGGGGACAGCAATTTTGGGACAGTTCTGCCTAGCCCACAGTCTAGGAAACAGTTGGCTGTAGCCGTTCGCACCCCCTCCTCCTCCTCGTCCTCCTGCAGAAGCGAGAGCTCGTCCACAAATCGCAGTCGCACAACCACTCCATCCGCAGCTGCCACTGTTGCACACCAGGTGTCTCATTATGGGGCAGCTACTGGCAAGCGTCAGCAGGCTGTATTGGCTATGAAGTGTTTGGGCGACAAACAGACACACCGCGGAAGTTCTGTCCGAGTTCTTGCAGAAAGAAAAGCAGTCGTGGCTGGGCACTATAGTTCTTGAGGCAGGCAAGGTAGTGAGTGATAACGGAAGGAATTTCATGGCTGCCATCTCCCTTTCCCAGCTGAAACACATTCCTTGCCTGGCTCACACCTTAAACCTGGTGGTGCAGTGCTTCCTGAAAAGTTATCTGGGGTTATCCGACCTGCTCCTCAAAGTGCGCGGACTTTGCTCGCATATCCGCTGTTCGCCTGTACACTCCAGCCGTATGCAGACCTATCAGCGGTCTTTGAACCTTCCCCAGCATCGCCTAATCATCGACGTTGCAACAAGGTGAAACTCAACACTGCACATGCTTCAGAGACTGTACGAACAGAGGCGTGCTGTTATGTTTTTGTGGGAGGATACACATACACGGGCAGGCAGTAGGATGGCAGACATGGAGTTGTCAGGTGTGCAGTCGTCGAACGTACAAGACATGTGTCAAGTCCTTCAGTGTTTTGAGGAATGCACACGGCTGGATAGTGCAGACAACGCCATAATAAGCATGAGCATCCCCCTAATGCGTCTGCTGATGCAAAGTTTGACGCACATAAAGGAGCAGGCGTCTGCAGCAGAGGAAGAGGAAAGCCTTGATGACAGTCAGCCATTGTCTGGTCAGGGCAGTGTACAGGACGAGGTAGCGGGCGAACAGGAGGAGGAGGAGGACGAGGAGGATGATGGGGATGAGGATTTTTTTAATGAGGAAGCTTCCCCGGGGCCAATAGCAACTGGTGGTGGCGTTGCAAGGCCGGGTTCAGGTTTTTTTAGGGAGACAAGTGACGTAGATTTGCCTGAAACTGCCTCTCAACCCAGCACGACCGCAGATTTGACAACTGGAACTTTGGCCCACATGGCGGACTATGCCTTACGTATCCTGAAAAGGGACCCACGCATTATTAAAATGATGACCGATGATGATTACTGGTTGGCATGCCTCTTTGATCCTCGCTATAAAGGCAAATTGCAAAATATTATGCCACATGAGAACCTGGAACAAATATTAGCAACCAAACAATCAACTCTTGTTGACCGTTTGATTCAGGCATTCCCAGCACACAGCGACGGTGAGCGTTATCACACGAGCTGCAGGGGGCAGCAGGCCAGATGTGTTAGAGGTGCACAAATCAGAAGTGGCGTTGGACAGAGGGGTTTTCTGACCAGGTTGTGGAGTGATTTTGCTATGACCGCAGATAGGACAGGTACTGCAGCATCAATTCAAAGTGACAGGAGACAACATTTGTCCAGTATGGTAACTAACTACTTTTCATCCCTTATCGACATTCTCCCTCAACCATCATTCCCATTTGTTTACTGGGCATCCAAATTAGACACCTGGCCAGAATTGGCAGAATATGCATTGCAGGAGCTTGCTTGCCCAGCAGCTAGTGTCCTATCAGAAAGAGTATTCATTGCTGCAGGTTCAATATTAACTGAAAAAAGGACTCGTCTGGCTACCCAAAATGTTGATGATCTAACCTTCATTAAAATGAACCACAACTGGATTTCGAATTCTTTTGCCCCACCTTTCCCGGCTGACACCTAGCTTTCCTATGAAAAAGTCTTGCTTGTGGACTGCTCTGACTGACTTTTCCAATCTCGTAATTTGCAGCAGCTGTTTGTCCAGCATATGACATGTTTACACCTCCCTAAATGGCCAAACTCCCCCCACGGGGCCGTGGTCTCGCCACTTGGCGCAAGCACCCGTGAGAGTGCCGTTTGTCTGAAGAGGTGGGTGTGCACGCTTTTGGTCGACGGTACTGCCACTGGGTCCCTCATAGTACAATAAAGTGTCTCTGGCGGTGGTGGTGCGCAACCAACGTCAGACACACCGTTGTAACATGAGGGGCCCTGGGCCTGTACCGCCGGCCACAGGAGAGTTCCCCCACCCCCAGCTCAAACAGTGCTCTACCACTTGCAAAATTATCTCTCACAGCTCCACCAATGTTTAGTCTATGCGCTGACATCCTTCAATGCCTGGCACTGATAATACCAATGTGTTGACATGTATGATGCTACTTAAAATAGTCAGGGCCAGTGTCCTATATTTACACCAGTAAATTCTTTGTGCCAAATTACTAGGTCTGAAACTCAGCAGAGGAGCCCACCCCTGTACCTAAGTATGCCACCCTTTTGTGTTTTGGTTTTGTTGTATTGCGAGACATTAACATCTATTTATTTTTTGTACTAACTGTCAGACACTCATTACAATCGGCCTCCGCTGACAACACCAATGCTGCCTGTGTACCCCTGCAAGATAATTCCAAGTGTCTACAGCCTACTTTTGTTATGTTAGGCCTACTAAGCCTGTCTGCGGTCCATTATAGAAATTGTCCTTCACTGACCAGACCACTGCTGCCCGTGTACCCCTGGAACCTATTTTAAAGTGCCTACAGCCTACTTTTGTTATGTTAGGCCTACTAAGCCTGTCTGCTGTCCCTCCTTCCAATAGTCCTCCACTGACCAGACCACTGCTGCCCGTGTACCCCTGGAACCTATTTTAAAGTGCCTACAGCCCACTTTTGTTATGTTAGGCCTACTAAGCCTGTCTGCGGTCCATTATAGAAATTGTCCTTCACTGACCAGACCACTGCTGCCCGTGTACCCCTGGAACCTATTTTAAAGTGCCTACGGCCCACTTTAGTTATGTTAGGCCTACTAAGCCTGTCTGCGGTCCATTATAGAAATTGTCCTTCACTGACCAGACCACTGCTGCCCGTGTACCCCTGGAACCTATTTTAAAGTGCCTACAGCCCACTTTTGTTATGTTAGGCCTACTAAGCCTGTCTGCGGTCCATTATAGAAATTGTCCTTCACTGACCAGACCACTGCTGCCCGTGTACCCCTGGAACCTATTTTAAAGTGCCTACGGCCCACTTTAGTTATGTTAGGCCTACTAAGCCTGTCTGCGGTCCATTATAGAAATTGTCCTGTCTGCGGTCCCTCCTTCCAATAGTCCTCCACTGACCAGACCAATGCTGTCCGTGTACCCCTGGAACCTATTTTAAATTGCATAGAGCATCCTTTTTTTAATTGTAGGCTTACTAAGTCTGTCTGCGGTCCATAATTGAAATTGTCCTCCACTGAACAGACCAATGCTGCCTGTGTACCCCTGTAACCTTTTTTAAACTGCATTGAGCCAAATTTTGTATTTAAGGCCTACTACCTGTGTCTGTCTGCGCCACTCAATACAGCTGTCCTCCTCTGAAAAAAGCTGAGCGTCAATAGTCTGGTTTTCAGCCTATAGGAATTTGAAAACTGCATTGGGCTACCACTTCGGTAGAGCCTACTAACTATGTCTGCCGCTCCAAGGTGTTCTCCAGGTTGCCTCTCCATTGCTTCAATCTTCATGCTCGTGTTAAGTAGTTGTTGAAACAACACTACATTAGGCCTATAAGTTGGGTCTGGGTCGTAGAGACGGTGTCTGCTGCTCCAAGGTGTTCTCCAGGTTGCCTCTCCATTGCTTCAATCTTCATGCTCGTGTTAAGTAGTTGTTGAAACAACACTACGTTAGGCCTACAATTTGGGTCTGGGTCGTAGAGACGGTGTTTGCCGCTCCAAGGTGTTCTCCAGGTCGCCTCTCCATTGCTTCAATCTTCATGCTCGTCTTAAGTAGTTATTGAAACAACACTACATTAGGCCTACAAGTTGGGTCTGGGTTGTAGAGACGGTGTCTGCCGCTCCAAGGTGTTCTCCAGGTTGCCACATAATCAAAGCTGCAAAGAGCCTATTTTGTTATTTTACGCCTACTAAGTCTTTCTGCGGTCCCTCCTTCCAATTGTCCTCCACTGAGCACACCAATGCAGACCATGTACCCATGTAACCTTTTTTAAACCTGCGTCGAGCCAACTTTGTGGTTGTAAGGCCTACTTGTAGTGTCTTGCTGCGCCACTCACTACAGCTGTGCTCTTTACAAAAAATGACCTACAATTATCTGGCTTTCAGCCTATCGGAATTTTAAAACTGCAGTGGGCCTACTAGTTAGATTGGGGCCTTCTATCGGTGTCTGCCGCTCCTTGCTGTTCTCCTCCAGTGAACAAAGCTGTGCCGCCTGCTTACTTCTGTTGCCAATTTTGAACTGCATTTAGACTACTTACTGATTTGGGCCTACTCTCTGTGTCAGCCTCTCATTCCAATTGTCATCCACTGAACAAAGCAATGCCCCCTGGTTAGTCCTGTTACCAATTTTGAACTGCATTTAGCCCACTTTATTCTTTGGGCCCATATCTGTTTCCCCCTCATCCTGACCATTGCCCAGCCAGTGATAGATGAGTCTACTGGTACATTGACCCATAACGCAACATTCCCTGTGCATGCTACACTGCAAGATTGTGACCCTGCTGAAAGTCAGGTTCCCCTTCCCGCATACCATACCACCTTACACGGGGACAAAGAGGAAGGTGCAGGTTCCTTCATCAGGTAGGGGGAGGAATACTCGTTGGCGACGTCACTGGCACAGGGCCCCTCATAGTACGCAAAAGTGTCGCTGCCGGTGCAATGCGCCCCCACCGTGCAAACACACCGCCGTACTTTGAGGGGCCCTGTGCCAGTGCCAATGCCAACGAGTGGGCCCCCCTGCTTGCTCAGGATCACAGTACTTGCAAAGTTGAAATACTTACCTCTCCCTGCTCCACTGCCGTGACGTGGTCCAGATTTCCTGGGCCCACTAAATACTTGAACCAGCCCTACCCCCCACAACTTTAGCCAAATGACCCCCAATTTCCAATGCCTTACTATTACTATGAGGTAAATTTAGATTGACAAGCTTCAGTAACAAGAATGTATGTTTTTTGCCATTAAAATGGGCACTGTAGGTGTTTTCCTGGCCTCCACTCACTGCCGACTATGCTCCCCCATTGACTTGCATTGGGTTTCGTGTTTTGGTCGATCCCCGACTTTTCGCGATAATCGTCCGATTCCAATCGACTCGACTTTTGAGATAGTCGGGTTTCGCAAAACCCGACTCGACTCTAAAAAAGTCAAGGTCGCTCAACCCTAGTATTTACAAAGTTAGATCTGCGGGGTGCTTACAACCTGATTCGCATCCGTGAGGGGGATGAATGGAAGACGGCTTTTAACTAGAGTTGAGTGACCTTGACCTTTTTAGAGTCGAGCCGGGTTTCGCGAAACCCGACTATCTCAAAAGTCGGGTCGAGTGAAATCGGCCGATTATGGCGAAAAGTCGGGATCGACCGAAACACGAAACCCAATGCAAGTCAATGGGGCAGCATAGTCGGCAGTGAGTGGGGGCCAGGAAAACACCTAGAGTGCCCATTTTAATGTCAAAACCATCCATTCTTCTTAATGAAGCTTGTCAAGTGTAATTTACCTTATAATAATTGGAAGGCATTTGAAATTGGGGGTCATTTGGCTAAAGTTGTGTGGGGTAGGGCTGGTTCAAGTAATTAGTGGGCCCAGGAAATCTGGACCACGTCACGGCAGTGGAGCAGGGAGAGGTAAGTATTTCAACTTTGCAAGTGCTGTGATCCTGAGCAAGCAGGGGGGGCCCACTTGTTGGCATTGGCACTGGCACAGGGCCCCTCAAAGTACAGCGGTGTGTTTGCACGGCGGGGGCGCCTCCCACCGGCAGCAACACTTTTGCGTACTATGAGAGGCCCTGTGCCAGTGACGTCGCCAACTAGTATTCCTCCCCCCACCTGATGAAGGAACCTGCACTTTCATCTGCACCTTCCTCTTTGTCCCCGTGTAAGGTGGTATGGTATGCGGGAAGAGCAACCTGACTTTCAGCAGGGTCACAATGTTGTTGTGTAGCATGCACAGGGAATGTTGCGTTATGGGTCAATGTACCAGCAGACTCATCTATCACTGGCTGGGCAATGGGCACGATGAAGTGGAAACACAGATATAGGCCCAAAGAATAAAGTGGGCTAAATGCAGTTCAAAATTGGTAACACAGGAATAACCAGGGGGCATTGCAGTGGAGGACAACTGGAATGAGAGGCTGACACAGAGAGTAGGCCCAAATCAGTAAGTAGTCGAAATGCAGTTCAAAATTGGCAACCGTAGTAAACAGGCGGCACAGCTTTGTTCAGTGGAGGAGAACAGCAAGGAGTGGCAGACACCGATAGTAGGCCCCAACCCAACTAGTAGGCCAAATGCAGTCTAACATTAACAACTACTTAACGAGAGCCTGAAAATGGAATTTCAGGACAGGAAACCAGGAGAACAGCAAGGAGTGGCAGACACCGATAGTAGGCCCCAAACCAACTAGTACGCCAAATGCAGTTGTTCCATTTAACCACAATTTAATGAGAGCCTGAAGATAGAAGCTCAGGAAAGGCAACCTGGGGAACACCTTGGAGTGTAACACACCATCTCTCTCCACCCCATACCCATTTTGTAGGCCTAATGCAGTGTACTTTTCTACAACTACTAAACGAGAGTCGGAAGACCGATGCAATGGCAAGGAAACCTGGGGAACACCTTGGAGTGTAACACACCATCTCTCTCCACCCCATACCCAATTTGTAGGCCTAATGCAGTGTAGTTTCCAAGAACTACTAAACGAGAGCCGGAAGATCGAAGCTCAGGAAAGGCAACCTGGGGAACACCTTGGAGTGTAACACACCCTCTCTCTACACCCCATACCCAATTTGAAGGCCTAATGCAGTGTAGTTTCCAAGAACTACTAAACGAGAGCCGGAAGATCGAAGCTCAGGAAAGGCAACCTGGGGAACACCTTGGAGTGTAACACACCCTCTCTCTACACCCCGTACCCAATTTGAAGGCCTAATGCAGCGTAGTTTCCAACAACTACTAAACGAGAGCCGGAAGATCGAAGCTCAGGAAAGGCAACCTGGGGAACACCTTGGAGTGTAACACACCCTCTCTCTACACCCCATACCCAATTTGAAGGCCTAATGCAGCGTAGTTTCCGACAACTACTAAACGAGAGCATGAAGATCGAAGCTCAGGAAAGGCAACCTGGGGAACACCTTGGAGTGTAACACACCCTCTCTCTACACCCCATACCCAATTTGAAGGCCTAATGCAGTGTAGTTTCCAAGAACTACTAAACGAGAGCCGGAAGATCGAAGCTCAGGAAAGGCAACCTGGGGAACACCTTGGAGTGGAACACACCATCTCTCTACACCCCATACCTAATTTGAAGGCCTAATGCAGCGTAGTTTCCAACAACTACTAAACGAGAGCCGGAAGATCGAAGCTCAGGAAAGGCAACCTGGGGAACACCTTGGAGTGTAACACACCCTCTCTCTACACCCCATACCCAATTTGAAGGCCTAATGCAGTGTAGTTTCCAAGAACTACTAAACGAGAGCCGGAAGATCGAAGCTCAGGAAAGACAACCTGGGGAACACCTTGAAGTGTAACACAACGTCTCTCTACACCACGGAAGGGCTGATTCTTAGGAAGGAAGGCTGTTGGAAATAAGCATTGCGCGTCCGAGGGTGATTATATTCTTATTAGGTATATACTCACCCTCGGACGCGCCCTGCTTCTTTATTTGGAATGAATGTTTATTTGCAATGTGGTGTTGACTTTCTCTATTATTTTGGTAATTAATGATTTTATTATTTTCATTGTTTTGCATCTTCTCGGCAATAATATAAAGAAGACGCGACAGGACAACACTCGGTGGATGCCATATCTGTGTTTTCAATTTAAAAAACCTTTCAGTTAACTACTTGCAGGAGAAAGTAATTGTAGCTGGTGGCCATTTTTAGTACTGTACCAGATTTTAGTTGTGTGTTTGTTTTTAATGTTAAAATGTCTGCATTTGATATCTCACAAGTATTTTCTTTTTTATAAGCAAAATACTTTTTTTTTTATTTTATGATGTTGGTTCAAGGGGTACACGGGCAGCAGTAGACAGGTCAGTGGAGGCCTAGTGGAAGGAGGGACCGCAGACAGGCTTCGAAGCCCTAACATAATAAATTGGGCTGCCTGTAGGCAATTTAAAATTGGTTCCAGGGGAACACGGGCAGCAGTAGACAGGTCAGTGGAGGCCTAGAGGAAGGAGGGACCGCAGATGCGCCAATGTTTCCCCCATACCAAATTTGTAGGCCTAATGCAGTGTAGTTTCCAACAACTACTAAACGAGAGCCGGAATATCGAAGCTCAGGAAAGGCAAACTGGGGAACACCTTGGAGTGTAACACACCCTCTCTCTACACCCCATACCCAATTTGAAGGCCTAATGCAGTGTAGTTTCCAAGAACTACTAAACGAGAGCCGGAAGATCGAAGCTCAGGAAAGGCAACCTGGGGAACACCTTGGAGTGTAACACACCCTCTCTCTACACCCCATACCCAATTTGAAGGCCTAATGCAGCGTAGTTTCCAACAACTACTAAACGAGAGTCGGAAGATCGAAGCTCAGGAAAGGCAACCTGGGGAACACCTTGGAGTGTAACAAACCCTCTCTCTACACCCCATACCCAATTTGTAGGCCTAATGCAGCGTAGTTTCCGACAACTACTAAACGAGAGCATGAAGATCGAAGCTCAGGAAAGGCAACCTGGGGAACACCTTGGAGTGTAACACACCCTCTCTCTACACCCCATACCCAATTTGAAGGCCTAATGCAGTGTAGTTTCCAAGAACTACTAAACGAGAGCCGGAAGATCGAAGCTCAGGAAAGGCAACCTGGGGAACACCTTGGAGTGTAACACACCATCTCTCTACACCCCATACCCAATTTGAAGGCCTAATGCAGTGTAGTTTCCAAGAACTACTAAACGAGAGCCGGAAGATCGAAGCTCAGGAAAGGCAACCTGGGGAACACCTTGGAGTGTAACACACCATCTCTCTACACCCCATACCCAATTTGAAGGCCTAATGCAGCGTAGTTTCCAACAACTACTAAACGAGAGCCGGAAGATCGAAGCTCAGGAAAGGCAACCTGGGGAACACCTTGGAGTGTAACACACCCTCTCTCTATACCCCATACCCAATTTGAAGGCCTAATGCAGTGTAGTTTCCAAGAACTACTAAACGAGAGCCGGAAGATCGAAGCTCAGGAAAGACAACCTGGGGAACACCTTGAAGTGTAACACAACGTCTCTCTACACCACGGAAGGGCTGATTCTTAGGAAGGAAGGCTGTTGGAAATAAGCATTGCGCGTCCGAGGGTGATTATATTCTTATTAGGTATATACTCACCCTCGGACGCGCCCTGCTTCTTTATTTGGAATGAATGTTTATTTGCAATGTGGTGTTGACTTTCTCTATTATTTTGGTAATTAATGATTTTATTATTTTCATTGTTTTGCATCTTCTCGGCAATAATATAAAGATGACGCGACAGGACAACACTCGGTGGATGCCATATCTGTGTTTTCAATTTAAAAAACCTTTCAGTTAAATACTTGCAGGATAAAGTAATTGTAGCTGGTGGCCATTTTTAGTACTGTACCAGATTTTAGTTGTGTGTTTGTTTTTAATGTTAAAATGTCTGCATTTGATATCTCACCAGTATTTTCTTTTTTATAAGCAAAATACTTTTTTTTTTATTTTATGATGTTGGTTCAAGGGGTACACGGGCAGCAGTAGACAGGTCAGTGGAGGCCTAGTGGAAGGAGGGACCGTAGACAGGCTTCGAAGCCCTAACATAATAAATTGGGCTGCCTGTAGGCAGTTTAAAATTGGTTCCAGGGGAACACGGGCAGCAGTAGACAGGTCAGTGGAGGCATAGTGGAAGGAGGGACCGCAGACAGGCTTCGAAGCCCTAACATAATAAATTGGGCTGCCTGTAGGCAATTTAAAATTGGTTCCAGGGGAACACGGGCAGCAGTAGACAGGTCAGTGGAGGCCTAGTGGAAGGAGGGACCGCAGACAGGCTTCGAAGGCCTAACATAATAAAATGGGCTGGCTGTAGGCAATTTAAAATTGGTTCCAGGGGAACACGGGCAGCAGTAGACAGGTCAGTGGAGGCCTAGTGGAAGGAGGGACCGCAGACAGGCTTCGAAGGCCTAACATAATAAAATGGGCTGGCTGTAGGCAATTTAAAATTGGTTCCAGGGGAACACGGGCAGCAGTAGACAGGTAAGTGGAGGCCTAGTGGAAGGAGGGACCGCAGACAGGCTTCGAAGGCCTAACATAATAAATTGGGCTGCCTGTAGGCAATTTAAAATTGGTTCCAGGGGAACACGGGCAGCAGTAGACAGGTAAGTGGAGGCCTAGTGGAAGGAGGGACCGCAGACAGGCTTCGAAGGCCTAACGTAATAAAATGGGCTGGCTGTAGGCAATTTACAATTGGTTCCATGGGAACACGGGCAGCAGTAGACAGGTCAGTGGAGGCCTAGTGGAAGGAGTGACGGCAGACAGGCATCAAAGGCCTAACATCATAACATTGGGCTGTTGGCAATTTAAAATTGGTTCCAGGGGTACACGGGCAACAGTGGTCTGGTCAGTGGAAGTCTAGTGGAAGGAGTGACGGCAGACAGGCATCAAAGGCCTAACATAATAACATTTGGCTGTTGGCAATTTAAAATTGGTTCCAGGGGTACACGGGCAACAGTGGTCTGGTCAGTGGAAGTCTAGTGGAAGGAGTGACGGCAGACAGGCTAAGAAGGCCTAACATAACAAAATTGGGCTGGCTGTAGGCAAGTTTAAATTGGTTCCAGGGGAACACGGCCAGCAGTGGCCTGGTCATTGTAGTAGTTGTAGAAAGAACGGACCGCAGACAGGCTTCGAAGGCCTAACATAACAAAAATGTCAAAACAATGGTATTGTCAGTGCCAGGCATTGAAGGATGTCAGCGCATAGACTAAACATTGGTGAAGCTGTGAGAGATAATTTTGCTAGTGGTAGAGCACTGTTTGAGCTGGGGGGGGGGAACTGTCTTGTGGCCGGCGGTACAGGCCCAGGGCCCCTCATATTACAATGGTGTGTCTGACGTTGGGTGCGCACCACCACCACCAGAGACACTTTATTGTACTATGAGGGACCCAGTGGCAGTGCCGTCGACCAAAAGCGGGCACACCCACCTCTTCAGACAAACAGCACTCTCACGGGTGCTGGCGCAAAGTGGCGATACCACGGCCCCGTGTGGGGAGTTTGGCCATTTAGTGAGGTGTAAACATGTCGTATGCTGGACAATCAGGTGCAGAAAATTACGAGATTGGAAAAGTCATTCAGAAGAGTCCACACGCAAGACCTTTTCATAGGAAAGTTAGGTGTCAGCCGGGCAAGGTGGGGCAAAAGATTTCGAAATCCAGTTGTGGTTCATTTTAATGAAGGTTAGATCATCTACATTTTGGGTAGCCAGACGAGTCCTTTTTTCAGTTAGTATTGAACCTGCAGCACTGAATACTCTTTCTGATAGGACACTAGCTGCCGGGCAAGCAAGCTCCTGCAATGCATATTCTGCCAATTCTGGCCAGGTGTCTAATTTGGATGCCCAGTAATCAAATGGGAATGACGGTTGAGGGAGAACGTCGATAAGGGATGAAAAATAGTTTGTAACCATACTGGACAAATGTTGTCTCCTGTCACTTTGAATTGATGCTGCAGTACCTGTCCTGTCTGCGGTCATAGCAAAATCACTCCACAACCTGGTCAGAAAACCCCTCTGGCCAACGCCACTTCTGATTTCTGCCCCTCTAACTCCTCTGGTCTGCTGGCCCCTGGAGCTCATGTGAGAACGATCACGGGCGCTGTGTGCAGGGAATGCCAGAAGCAAACGGTCAACAAGAGTTGATTGTTTTGTTGCTAATATTAGTTCCAAGTTCTCATGTGGCATAATATTTTGCAATTTGCCTTTATAGCGAGGATCAAGGAGGCAGGCCAACCAGTAATCGTCATCGTTCATCATTTTTGTAATGTGTGTGTCCCTTTTGAGGATACGCAAGGCATAATCCGCCATGTGGGCCAAAGTTCCAGTTGTCAAATCTGCGGTTGTGCTTGGTTGAGGGGCAGTTGCAGGCAAATCTACGTCACTTGTGTCCCTCA
This sequence comes from Ranitomeya imitator, assembly GCF_032444005.1. Classification (NCBI taxonomy): domain Eukaryota; kingdom Metazoa; phylum Chordata; class Amphibia; order Anura; family Dendrobatidae; genus Ranitomeya; species Ranitomeya imitator. The sequence continues at coordinate 238,592,682 of NC_091284.1, forward strand.
AAAAACCAGAACCCGCCCTTGCCACGCCACCAATTTCCAATGACCCCGGGAAAGCTTCCTCATTAAAAATAAACTCATCCCCATCATCCTCCTCATCCTCCACCTCCTCTTCGCCCGCTACCTCGTCCTGTACACTGCCCTGACCAGACAATGGCTGACTGTCATCAAGGCTTTCCTCTTCCTCTGGTGCAGACGCCTGATCCTTTATGTGCGTCAAACTTTGCATCAGCAGACACATTAGGGGGATGCTCATGCTTATTATGGCGTTGTCTGCACTAACCAGCCGTGTGCATTCCTCAAAACACTGAAGGACTTGACACATGTCTTGAATCTTCGACCACTGCACACCTGACAACTCCATGTCTGCCATCCTACTGCCTGCCCGTGTATGTGTATCCTCCCACAAAAACATAACAGCCCGCCTCTGTTCGCACAGTCTCTGAAGCATGTGCAGTGTTGAGTTCCACCTTGTAACAACGTCTATGATTAGGCGATGCTGGGGAAGGTTCAAAGAACGCTGATAGGTCTGCATACGGCTGGAGTGTACAGGCGAACGGCGGATATGTGCGCAAAGTCCACGCACTTTGAGGAGCAGGTCGGATAACCCCGGATAACTTTTCAGGAAGCACTGCACCACCAGGTTTAAGGTGTGAGCCAGGCAAGGAATGTGTTTCAGTTGGGAAAGGGAGATGGCAGCCATGAAATTCCTTCCGTTATCACTCACTACCTTGCCTGCCTCAAGATCTACAGTGCCCAGCCACGACTGCGTTTCTTGCTTCAAGAACTCGGACAGAACTTCCGCGGTGTGTCTGTTGTCGCCCAAACACTTCATAGCCAATACAGCCTGCTGACGTTTGCCAGTAGCTGCCCCATAATGGGAGACCTGGTGTGCAACAGTGGCAGCTGCGGATGGAGTGGTTGTGCGACTGCGGTCTGTGGACGAGCTCTCGCTTCTGCAGGAGGACGAGGAGGAGGAGGAGGAGGAGGGGGTGCGAACGGCTACAGCCAACTGTTTCCTAGACCGTGGGCTAGGCAGAACTGTCCCAAACTTGCTGTCCCCTGTGGACCCTGAATCCACCACATTTACCCAATGTGCCGTGATGGACACGTAACGTCCCTGGCCATGCCTACTGGTCCATGCATCTGTTGTCAGGTGCACCTTTGTGCTCACAGATTGCCTGAGTGCATGGACCATGCGCTCTTTAACATGCTGGTGGAGGGCTGGGATGGCTTTTCTGGAAAAAAAGTGTCGACTGGGTAGCTCGTAGCGTGGTACAGCGTAGTCCATCAGGTCTTTGAAAGCTTCGCTTTCAACTAACCGGTAGGGCATCATCTCTAACGAGATTAGTCTAGCTATGTGGGCGTTCAAACCCTGTGTACGCGGATGCGAGGCTAAGTACTTCCTTTTTCTAACCATAGTCTCATGTAGGGTGAGCTGGACTGGAGAGCTGGAGATCGTGGAACTAGCGGGGGTGCCGGTGGACATGGCAGACTGAGAGACGGTGGGAGATGGTATTGTTGCCGCCGGTGCCCTAGATGCAGTGTTTCCTACTACGAAACTGGAGATTCCCTGACCCTGACTGCTTTGGCCTGGCAAAGAAACCTGCACAGATACTGCAGGTGGTGCAGAAAATGGTGGCCCTACACTGCCGGAAGGGATGTTGCGTTGATGAGTAGCTTCATTGGCCAAGGGTGCTACAACCTTAAGGGACGTTTGGTAGTTAGTCCAAGCTTGCAAATGCATGGTGGTTAAATGTCTATGCATGCAACTTGTATTGAGACTTTTCAGATTCTGCCCTCTGCTTAAGGTAGTTGAACATTTTTGACAGATTACTTTGTGCTGATCAATTGGATGTTGTTTAAAAAAATGCCAGACTGCACTCTTTCTAGCATCGGATACCTTTTCAGGCATTGCAGACTGAGCTTTAACCGGATGGCCACGCTGTCCTCCAACAGGTTTTGACTTTGCCACGCGTTTTGGCCAAGATACGGGCCCGGCAGATGGAACCTGTTGCGATGTTGATGCCTGCTGCGGCCCCTCCTCCTCCGCTTCAGAACTGCTGCCGCCTGCACCCTGTTCCCCCAATGGCTGCCAATCGGGGTCAAGAACTGGGTCATCTATTACCTCTTCTTGTAGCTCGTGTGCAACTTCGTCTGTGTCACCGTGTCGGTCGGTGGTATAGCGTTCGTGATGGGGCAACATAGTCTCATCAGGGTCTGATTCTTGATCAGCACCCTGCGAGGGCAATGTTGTGGTCTGAGTCAAAGGACCAGCATAGTAGTCTGGCTGTGGCTGTGCATCAGTGCACTCCATGTCAGATTCAACTTGTAATGGGCATGGACTGTTAACTGCTTCACTTTCTAAGCCAGGGACGGTATGTGTAAAGAGCTCCATGGAGTAACCCGTTGTGTCGCCTGCTGCATTCTTCTCTGTTGTTGTTTTTGCTGAAGAGGACAAGGAAGCGACTTGTCCCTGACCGTGAACATCCACTAACGACGCGCTGCTTTTACTTTTACCAGTTTCACGAGAGGAGGCAAAAGAGCTAGAGGCTGAGTCAGCAAGATAAGCCAAAACTTGCTCTTGATGCTCCGGCTTTAAAAGCGGTTTTCCTACTCCCAGAAAAGGGAGGGTTCGAGGCCTTGTGTAGCCAGACGACGAACCTGGCTCCACAGCTCCAGACTTAGGTGCAATATTTTTTTTCCCACGACCACCTGATGCTCCACCACTACCACTACCCTCATTACCAGCTGACAATGAACGCCCCCGGCCACGACCTCTTCCACCAGACTTCCTCATTGTTTTAAAAACGTTACCAAACGAACGGTATTAGTTGCTGTCACACAACTTACACGGTGAGCTATAACTTCAGTATGATTTAGCTACCCCTTTACAGGTGGGTGAGACCACAACGAAAATCAGCCACAATGTTACACACTCTGTTGTTGTTGGCAACAAATGAGATGGCACACACGCAGGACTGTCACTGAAGCGCAAATGTAAATATTTATCTCCCACTGATTTGTGTTTGTTTTTTTTAAAAGGGAGACTTCAGAAAAAAAAAAAATTAAAAAAAATTTATTTTTTACAGAAGAATTTATAAAACAAATAAAATGAAATGATTGTTTCAGGGAGAATTTAGGAAAAAAAAAAAAGGCTTTGTAGGGCCCACTGAGTGAGAGAGGACGCACACAGGAGTCAGGAGTGGCACACAAGCCCAGAGGCCAATATTAATCTCCCACCGATTGATTTAGTTATTTTTTTTGGTAGATTTTGGAACCCAAATCAAGCAAAAAAATTAATAGGCTTTCTATGGCCCACAATTGGGGAGAGAGAGAGAGATGGCACACCCAGGAGTCAAGACTGGCACACAAGCAGAAGGGGCAATATGAATCTCCCACAGATTTTTTTTTTTTTTTTTTCAGGGAGACTTGAGAGAAAAAAAAATACAAAAAAAATGATTTTTTTCAGGAATAATTTAGAAACCAAAGAAAATAAAATGATTGTTTCAGGGAGAATTTAGAAAACAAATAAAACAAAAAATAGGCTTTCTAGGGCCCACTGAGTGACAGATGACGCACACAGGAGTCAGGAGTGGCACACAAGCCCAGAGGCCAATATTAATCTCCCACCGATTGATTTAGTTTTTTTTTTTGGTAGATTTTGGAACCCAAATCAAGCAAAAAAATTAATAGGCTTTCTATGGCCCACAATTGGGGAGAGAGAGAGAGATGGCACACCCAGGAGTCAAGACTGGCACACAAGCAGAAGGGGCAATATGAATCTCCCACAGATTTTTTTTTTTTTTTTTTTTCAGGGAGACTTTAGAGAAAAAAAAATACAAAAAAAATGATTTTTTTTTTTCAGGAATAATTTAGAAACCAAAGAAAATAAAATGATTTTTTCAGGGAGAATTTAGAAAACAAATAAAACAAAAAATAGGTTTTCTAGGGCCCACTGAGTGACAGATGACGCACACAGGAGTCAGGAGTGGCAGACAAGCCCAGAGGCCAATATTAATCTCCCACTGATTGATTTAGTGATTATTTTTGGTAGATTTTGGAACCCAAATCAAGCAAAAACATTAATAGGCTTTCTATGGCCCACAATTGGGGAGAGAGAGAGAGATGGCACACCCAGGAGTCAAGACTGGCACACAAGCAGAAGGGGCAATATGAATCTCCCACAGATTTTTTTTTTTTTTTTTCAGGGAGACTTTAGAGAAAAAAAAAATACAAAAAAAATGATTTTTTTCAGGAATAATTTAGAAACCAAAGAAAATAAAATGATTTTTTCAGGGAGAATTTAGAAAACAAATAAAACAAAAAATAGGCTTTCTAGGGCCCACTGAGTGACAGATGACGCTCACAGGAGTCAGGAGTGGCACACAAGCCCAGAGGCCAATACTAATCTCCCACCGATTGATTTAGTGATTTTTTTTGGTAGATTTTGGAACCCAAATCAAGCAAAAAAATTAATAGGCTTTCTATGGCCCACAATTGGGGAGAGAGAGAGAGATGGCACACCCAGGAGTCAAGACTGGCACACAAGCAGAAGGGGCAATATGAATCTCCCACAGATTTTTTTTTTTTTTTTTTTTTCAGGGAGACTTGAGAGAAAAAAAAATACAAAAAAAATGATTTTTTTCAGGAATAATTTAGAAACCAAAGAAAATAAAATGATTGTTTCAGGGAGAATTTAGAAAACAAATAAAACAAAAAATAGGCTTTCTAGGGCCCACTGAGTGACAGATGACGCACACAGGAGTCAGGAGTGGCACACAAGCCCAGAGGCCAATATTAATCTCCCACTGATTGATTTAGTTATTTTTTTTGGTAGATTTTGGAACCCAAATCAAGCAAAAAAATTAATAGGCTTTCTATGGCCCACAATTGGGGAGAGAGAGAGAGATGGCACACCCAGGAGTCAAGACTGGCACACAAGCAGAAGGGGCAATATGAATCTCCCACAGATTTTTTTTTTTTTTTTTTTCAGGGAGACTTTAGAGAAAAAAAAAAAAATGATTTTTTTTTTCAGGAATAATTTAGAAACCAAAGAAAATAAAATAATTTTTTCAGGGAGAATTTAGAAAACAAATAAAACAAAAAATAGGTTTTCTAGGGCCCACTGAGTGACAGATGATGCACACAGGAGTCAGGAGTGGCAGACAAGCCCAGAGGCCAATATTAATCTCCCACTGATTGATTTAGTGATTATTTTTGGTAGATTTTGGAACCCAAATCAAGCAAAAAAATTAATAGGCTTTCTATGGCCCACAATTGGGGAGAGAGAGAGAGATGGCACACCCAGGAGTCAAGACTGGCACACAAGCAGAAGGGGCAATATGAATCTCCCACAGATTTTTTTTTTTTTTTTTCAGGGAGACTTTAGAGAAAAAAAAATACAAAAAAAATGATTTTTTTCAGGAATAATTTAGAAACCAAAGAAAATAAAATGATTTTTTCAGGGAGAATTTAGAAAACAAATAAAACAAAAAATAGGCTTTCTAGGGCCCACTGAGTGACAGATGACGCTCACAGGAGTCAGGAGTGGCACACAAGCCCAGAGGCCAATATTAATCTCCCACTGATTGATTTAGTGATTTTTTTTGGTAGATTTTGGAACCCAAATCAAGCAAAAAAATTAATAGGCTTTCTATGGCCCACTATTTGTGAGAGAGATGGCACGCTCAGGACTGGCACACAAGCCCAGAGGCCAATATTAATCTCCCATTTTTTTTTTTTCCAGGGAAAATTTATAAACCCAATAAAAAAAATAATAATAAATAGGCTTTCTATGGCCCACTATCTGAGACAGAGAGATGGCACGCTTAGGACTGGCACACAAGCCCAAAGGCCAATATTAATCTCCCACTGATTGATTGATTGATTGATTTTTTCAGGTAGAATTATGAGCCCAAATCAACCAAAAAAATAAATAGGCTTTCTATGCCCCACTATTTGTGAGAGAGATGGCACGCTCAGGACTGGCACACAAGCCCAGAGGCCAATATTAATCTCCCACTTTTTTTTTTTTTCCAGGGAAAATTTATAAACCCAATAAAATAATAAAAAAATAGGCTTTCTATGGCCCACTATCTGAGAGAGAGAGAGATGGCACGCTTAGGACTGGCACACAAGCCCAAAGGCCAATATTAATCTCCCACTGATTGATTTATTGATTTTTTCAGGTAGAATTTAGAACCCAAATCAAGCAAAAAAATTAATAGGCTTTCTATGGCCCACTGACTGAGAGATGGCACACACAGGAGTAAGGAGTGGCACACAAGCCCTGAGGCCAATATTTTTCTCCCACTGATTGATGTTGTGATTTTTTCTGGTAGATTTTGGAACCCAAATCAAGCAAAAAAATAAATAGGCTTTCTATGGCCCACTGAGTGAGAGATGACACAGACAGAGATGGCACTCTAGCAGAAATGTCAATCTTAATCTCCCACAAAAAAAAAAAAAAAAAAAAAAGGAACTGTCCTTCAATTACTATCTCCCTGCAGTAATCTCAGCCAGGTATGGCAGGCAGCAATAAGGAGTGGACTGATGCACAAATTAAATAAAAAGTGTGGACAAACAAACAAGATAGCTGTGCAGAAAGGAAGGAACAAGAGGATTTGTGCTTTGAAAAAAGCAGTTGGTTTGCACAGCGGCGTACACACAGCAATGCAGCTATCAGGGAGCCTTCTAGGGCAGCCCAATGAGCTACAGCGCTGAGGAAAAAAAAAAAAGGAGCTTCCACTGTCCCTGCACACCGAAGGTGGTGTTGGGCAGTGGAAATTGCTACAGCACAAGCGGTTTTGTGGTTAATGGACCCTGCCTAACGCTATCCCTGCTTCTGACGAAGCGGCAGCAACCTCTCCCTAAGCTCAGATCAGCAGCAGTAACATGGCGGTCGGCGGGAACTCCCCTTTATAGCCCCTGTGATGCCGCAGACAGCAAGCCAATCACTGCAATGCCCTTCTCTAAGATGGTGGGGACCAGGACCTATGTCATCACGCTGCCCACACTCTGCGTTTACCTTCATTGGCTGAGAAATGGCGCTTTTCGCGTCATTGAAACGCGACTTTGGCGCGAAAGTCGCGTACCGCATGGCCGACCACGCACAGGGGTCAGATCGGGTTTCATGAAACTCGACTTCGCCAAAAGTTGGCGACTTTTGAAAATGTTCGACCCGTTTCGCTCAACCCTACTTTTAACACCAGGTATCGGCACTATGAATATCTGGTGATGCCCTTCGGGCTCTGTAATGCCCCAGCCGTTTTCCAAGACTTTGTGAACGCCATCTTCCGGGATATTCTCACCACCTCGGTCGTAGTCTATCTGGATGATATTCTCATCTACTCTCCAGATATTGAATGTGGGAGGAAACCGGAGTGCCCGGAGGAAACCCACGCAAACACGGAGAGAACATACAAACTCTTTGCAGATGTTGTCCTGGGTGGGATTAGAACCCAGGACCCCAGCGCTGCAAGGCTGTAGTGCTAACCACTGCGCCACCGTGCTGCCCTATCAAAAAAATCAACCAAAAAAATAAATAGGCTTTCTATGGCCCACTATTTGTGAGAGAGATGGCACGCTCAGGACTGGCACACAAGCCCAGAGGCCAATATTAATCTCCCACTTTTTTTTTTTTCCAGGGAAAATTTATAAACCCAATAAAATAATAAAAAAATAGGCTTTCTATGGCCCACTATCTGAGTAAGAGAGAGATGGCACGCTTAGGACTGGCACACAAGCCCAAAGGCCAATATTAATCTCCCACTGATTGATTTAATGATTTTTTCAGGTAGAATTTAGAACCCAAATCAAGCAAAAAAATTAATAGGCTTTCTATGGCCCACTGAGTGAGAGATGGCGCACACAGTAGTAAGGAGTGGCACACAAGCCCTGAGGCCAATATTTTTCTCCCACTGATTGATTGATTGATTTTTTCAGGTAGAAATAGGAACCCAAATCAACCAAAATAATAAATAGGCTTTCTATGGCCCACTATTTGTGAGAGAGATGGCACGCTCAGGACTGGCACACAAGCCCAGAGGCCAATATTAATCTCCCATTTTTTTTTTTTCCAGGGAAAATTTATAAACCCAATAAAAAAAATAATAATAAATAGGCTTTCTATGGCCCACTATCTGAGAGAGAGAGATGGCACGCTTAGGACTGGCACACAAGCCCAAAGGCCAATATTAATCTCCCACTGATTGATTGATTGATTGATTTTTTCAGGTAGAATTATGAACCCAAATCAACCAAAAAAATAAATAGGCTTTCTATGCCCCACTATTTGTGAGAGAGATGGCACGCTCAGGACTGGCACACAAGCCCAGAGGCCAATATTAATCTCCCACTTTTTTTTTTTTTCCAGGGAAAATTTATAAACCCAATAAAATAATAAAAAAATAGGCTTTCTATGGCCCACTATCTGAGAGAGAGAGAGATGGCACGCTTAGGACTGGCACACAAGCCCAAAGGCCAATATTAATCTCCCACTGATTGATTTATTGATTTTTTCAGGTAGAATTTAGAACCCAAATCAAGCAAAAAAATTAATAGGCTTTCTATGGCCCACTGACTGAGAGATGGCACACACAGGAGTAAGGAGTGGCACACAAGCCCTGAGGCCAATATTTTTCTCCCACTGATTGATGTTGTGATTTTTTCTGGTAGATTTTGGAACCCAAATCAAGCAAAAAAATAAATAGGCTTTCTATGGCCCACTGAGTGAGAGATGACACAGACAGAGATGGCACTCTAGCAGAAATGTCAATCTTAATCTCCCACAAAAAAAAAAAAAAAAAAAAAGGAACTGTCCTTCAATTACTATCTCCCTGCAGTAATCTCAGCCAGGTATGGCAGGCAGCAATAAGGAGTGGACTGATGCACAAATTAAATAAAAAGTGTGGACAAACAAACAAGATAGCTGTGCAGAAAGGAAGGAACAAGAGGATTTGTGCTTTGAAAAAAGCAGTTGGTTTGCACAGCGGCGTACACACAGCAATGCAGCTATCAGGGAGCCTTCTAGGGCAGCCCAATGAGCTACAGCGCTGAGGAAAAAAAAAAAAGGAGCTTCCACTGTCCCTGCACACCGAAGGTGGTGTTGGGCAGTGGAAATTGCTACAGCACAAGCGGTTTTGTGGTTAATGGACCCTGCCTAACGCTATCCCTGCTTCTGACGAAGCGGCAGCAACCTCTCCCTAAGCTCAGATCAGCAGCAGTAACATGGCGGTCGGCGGGAACTCCCCTTTATAGCCCCTGTGACGCCGCAGACAGCAAGCCAATCACTGCAATGCCCTTCTCTAAGATGGTGGGGACCAGGACCTATGTCATCACGCTGCCCACACTCTGCGTTTACCTTCATTGGCTGAGAAATGGCGCTTTTCGCATCATTGAAACGCGACTTTGGCGCGAAAGTCGCGTACCGCATGGCCGACCACGCACAGGGGTCGGATCGGGTTTCATGAAACTCGACTTCGCCAAAAGTTGGCGACTTTTGAAAATGTTCGACCCGTTTCGCTCAACCCTACTTTTAACACCAGGTATCGGCACTATGAATATCTGGTGATGCCCTTCGGGCTCTGTAATGCCCCAGCCGTTTTCCAAGACTTTGTGAACGCCATCTTCCGGGATATTCTCACCACCTCGGTCGTAGTCTATCTGGATGATATTCTCATCTACTCTCCAGATATTGACTCCCATCGGAGAGATGTTCGCAAAGTCTTCGACCTCTTACGGGCAAACTCCCTCTACGCCAAGTTGGAGAAGTGTGTGTTTGAGCAGGAGTCCTTGCCTTTCCTTGGTTATATCATCTCTGCCCAGGGTTTGGCTATGGATCTTGCCAAGCTACAGGCTGTAATGGACTGGCAGTAACCCCATTCTCTTAAAGCAGTGCAGCGCTTTATGGGGTTCATTAATTACTATCGCCAGTTCATTCCACACTTCTCAACTTTGGTAGCTCCCTTTGTTGCCCTCACCATGAAGGGAGCAAATCCCAAGTTGTGGTCAGAGGAGGTCTCCAAAGCCTTTCTCTCGATTAAGTCACACTTCGCTAGCGCTCCCATCCTACATCGCCCCGATGTAGATAAACCATTTATCTTGGAGGTGGATGCCTCATCCGTTGGTGCTGGAGCAGTCCTTTTCCAAAAGGATGCTCAAGGTCGGAAGCATCCTTGCTTCTTCTTCTCCAAGACCTTCACACCAGCGGAGAGGAATTATTCCATCGGTGTCAGGGAGTTGCTAGCCATGAAGTTGGCTTTTTCAGAGTGGAGACACCTCTTGGAGGGAGCTCGCTTTCCCTTCCAAGTCTTCACTGACCACAAGAACTTCGTGTATATACAGACGGCCCAGCGGCTGAATTCTCGCCAGGCTAGATGGTCCCTGTTCTTCTCCCGGTTCCATTTTACTCTTCATTTTCTCTCCGGGAAGAAGAACGTTCGTGCCGACGCTCTCTCCCGCTCCGTAGTGTCATCTAAGGAGGAGGAGCCTCGGCTTATTGTCCCTTCTGAGAGCCTGAGAACTGTAGCTCTGGTTTCGCTAGAGTCTGTGCCCCCGGGCAAGACTTTCGTGCCAGCAAATTTGCGACCGGAGGTTCTCTCTTGGGCTCACTCCTCCAGAGTGGGTGGGCATTTTGGGACCAAGAGGACATCCGAGCTTTTGGCGAGAACATACTGGTGGCCGCATATGGCCCGAGATGTCAGGGACTATATTCAGGCGTGCGTTTCTTGCGCCCAGAATCGGTCTCCTCGGCAACGGCCTGCTTGGTTGCTTTACCCTCTACCGGTGGCGGACAGGCCTTGGGAGATGGTCGGGATGGACTTTGTGGTGGGCTTACCCAAGTCGCGTGGCTGCCCCGTTATTTGGGTTGTCACCAACCATTTCTCTAAGATGGTGCATTTGGTGCCGCTTCCACGGTTACCTGCTGCACGGGCCTTGGCGGTGTTGTTCATTAAGCACATTTTCCGATTACATGGTATGCTTGATAAAATTGTCAGCAATCAGGGTCCCCAGTTTGCATCTCGGTTTTGGAGAGAGCTCTGCCTTTTACTCAGCATAGAGTTGAACCTCTCCTCTGCATACCATCCCGAGACGAATGGGTTGGTGGAGAGAACCAACCAGACTCTGGTGACATATTTGCGACATTTCATCTCTGCTAGGCAGGATGACTGGGCATCTTTGCTACCTTAGGCAGAATTTGCCTTGAACAACGCCGTTGCTGATTCCACTGGTCAGACTCCTTTTCTCCTTAATTACGGCCAGCATCCACGTGTCCCTGTGCCCATGCCCATGTCATCCACCGATTCTAGGGTGGCAGACTGGGCGGTGAAGTCACGTGACATCTGGGACCGCACACAGGATGCCATCTGGACCTCCAAGGAGAGAATGAGGGTTTCGGCTGATACACACCAGCGCCCCGCTCCGATCTTTGTTCCTGGCGACTTAGTGTGGCTCTCCGCCCATAACATTAGGCTGCGAGTTGAGTCCACTAAGTTTGCTCCTCGCTACATTAGCCCGTTTAAGGTTCTGGAACAGGTCAACTCTGTGGTCTACCATTTGGCTATTCCTCCACGCCTTGGTATCACCGATACTTTTCACGTTTCCCTCTTAAAGCCCGTTCATTTGTCCCGGTTTTCTGAGTCTTCTGCCGGGACATCGGGTTCATCCACGGATGAGTTTGAGGTGAATGCTATTGTGGGGTGCAAGGTGGTACGTGGCAAAAAATTTTATCTGGTGGTCTGGAAGGGTCACGGCCCAGAGGATAGAACCTGGGAGCCTGTGGAGCACATTCAGGCTCCGCTGCTTATTGCAGCTTTTGAGCGTAGCGAGGCTCAAGGAGGGGGGGGCCCTAGGAGGGGGGGGTAATGTTAGGAGTCGAGTTTCCTCTGCTGCACAGGGGGAATCTTGATCCGTGTCTGCTGCGGTCTCCCATTCTGCATCGGCCGCAGTGGGGTCTGCTCAGCGAAGTCGTCGCTCCCAGCGTCTCGCTGAGGCTGATTCTGTGCATAGGGTTACTACTGCCTCTTCTGGCTCTCCTATTGTACCCTGCACTGATCTGCGGGGAGCAGGCTTCTCACACACTGAGCATGCCCAGGGCAAGATCTCTCAGTGGAGGTCTAGGGTCACATGCTTAGGTACTGCAGCGACTTCTCACGGAAGGTCCTGCAGGTACTAGGACTAGTTCTGCTTTGCACACTGAGAATGCCCAGGGCAGGATCTCTCAGTGGAGGTCTAGGGTCACGTGCTCAGGTGCTGCAGCAATTCCATTGGTCCTTCTTTCACAGGTCCTAGACGTGCTGCAGCTATTTAAGACTTGCATGGCCGCATGGCCATGCGCTAGTATTGTCTATTGTTATGTGCTTTGCGCCAGTGTAGTCACATGAGCGTGTGTTCAGGGACCTGGCTGAAATAAGCCCCTAGAATGCTGGCTCCTCCGGCGAGGAGTTTTGTGTGTTTGTGTGACCACTGACTGCTCTCTGTTTGTCCTTCATACAAGTTATTATACAGGAAATAATGTTTCTTTTTTTGTTTCCTGTAAACTCCAATTTCTAGTTGATTTTGAATGTTTTATTGTCAGTCCTAAAAGTGGTGTAAAAGTGTGACACTATTGTCCTCAGAAGCGATCTGGGAGTTAGAGATGCTTCCTGGGTTCTTCCTCATACTGCTCTTTTTCTATTTAGCACTTTTTCTATCTATTTCAGCATTTACACTGCCACCAAACCTCCTGGTAAGGTTTGCCGTAAAAATGTTCTGATTTCCAAATGACCCCCATTATACACGTTACTTGAAACGAGCATCCGAACATTAGGAATTGCTATGTTTGAGCAATGAACATAGCAGTATTTTAGTGCTTGCTCATGCCTAGTGGTTATAAATGGAAAATACAATAACCACAGAAAAATCTGACTAATAGATCTAAAAACACTGAAGCAGCAAACTTTGATAAAAGGTTGTATAGTGCTTCATGTATGGTACTATCTACATACACTTTTGCCCCAATTCATAAAAGCAATTACGCCAGAATTCTGGCTTAAAATTGCTTTGAAAGTTGCAAAAATAAGTTAAAATATTTGATTATTTTGGGAAAACTTGAAGTTGTGTAAAAATGCTTCAACTTTTGTCATTTTCACAACAGTATCTCCCAGCTCCGACAATATCAAGAGTGTCTAACTCCTACATGCCCCCTTATCAAGTCTGGCAAGAAAAATCTCAATGAATCGTGGCCTACATTCTCGGTGTTGCCAGTTACCAAGACTACAGGCATTGTTATTACTTTCTACCTATATTACATGTACTGTACTGCCCTTTGCTTATACTTCGAAATCTGTACTATGTCTACTAATCTACTAAATTCAAATACAAGAACTATATTGCTTTCTACTAGTAATGTGTACACTATTCTGCTATCTTCCTGTACAAAATACACTGTATAGCCATATACATGTATTACAAGTACTCTACTGTTTTCTGCTTGTAGAACTGTATGAGTGGTGAAGGCGATGGTCTGATCCCCAACATTCAAAATCCTTTACACCTGCCTGTAAATTCTGACAGTCACCAAGTAAAAGTTGGGTTGTTTTTTAAACCTCTTGTCTCTTGGATTGATTGCTGCCCTGGTTCCAGAAGAGTGATTCCAGGAGTCAGACAAGTCCTGCAGCCCTGAAGTAAGTGTGATGCACCCCACACGCAGCAGTACACCAGGACTGGAAAACGTGTGGTCTGTAGGATGTCAAAGTTAGTAGGAACAGAAGATTGCCAACAACTACCTCACTTAGGCATCTTACACAGCTTAGCTTCTACTGCTCTCCAACCCGTAAAATACATATTAGCCTGCTATTTTCCTGAACTAGATGGCAAATGCACTATACTGCTTACCACCTACAGTGGGTACAGAAAGTATTCAGACCCCTTTAAATTTTTCACTCTTTGTTTCATTGCAGCCATTTGGTAACTTAAAAAAAGTTCATTTTTATCTCATTAACCCCTTTCTGCCATCAGACGTATTTTTCCATCCATGTGAGCCGGGCCCTAACTCCCATAGACGGAATAGTACGTCTAACATGATCAGCCGCGCTCGCGAGGGGAGCGTGGCCGATCACCGCCGGGTGTCAGCTGACTATCACAGCTGACATTGTAAAATGTCAGATCAGCGATTTGACACTTTACCATGATGTCCCACACTGGGACAAAGTAAAAAAAATATATATATATTTACACGTGTAAAAAAAAAAAAAGAAAATCCTAAATAAATTAAAAAAAATATATAGTTCCAATAAATACATTTCTTTATGTAAATAAAAAAAACAACAAAACGCTAAAGCTAGGGTTGGGGTTGGGGCTAAAGTTAGGGTTGGGGCTAAAGTTAGGGTTAGGGTTGGAGCTAAAGTTAGGGTTTGCGGCTAAAGTTAGGGTTGGGACTAGAGTTGGGGTTAAGGTTTAGATTACGTTTACGGTTGGGATAGGGGTGTGTCAGGGTTTGGGGTATGGTTAGGGTTGGAATTAGGGTTAGGGGTGTGGTGGGGTTGGGGATGTGTTGGAGTTGGGATTAGGGTTAGGGGTGTGTTCGGGTTAGGGCTGTGGTTAGGGTTGGGATTAGGGTTAGGGGTGTGTTAGGGTTAGGAGTGTGTTGGGGTTAGGGGTGTGGTTAGGGTTGGGATTAGGCTTAGGGGTGTGTTGGGGTTAGGGTTGGAGTTAGAATTGGGAGGTTTCCACTGTTTAGGCACACTAGGGGCTCTGCAAATGCAACATGACGTCTGATCTCAATCCACACAATTCTGCGCTGAAAAAGTAAAACGGTGCTTCTTCCCTTCCGAGCTCTGCTGTGCACCTAAACAGTGGTTTACCCCCACATATGGGGTATCAGCGTACTCAGGACGAATTGAACAATGAATTTTGGGGTTCAATTTTTCCTGTTACCCATGGGAAAATACAAAACTGGGGGCTAAAAATCATTTTTGTGGAAAAAAGAGATTTTTCATTTTCGCGGCTCTGCGTTATAAACTTTAGTGAAACACTTGGGGGTTCAAAGTGATTACCACAATCTAGATAAGTTCCTTGTGGGGTCTAGTGTCCAATATAGGGTCACTTGTGGGGGGTTTCTATTGTTTAGGTACTATACATCAGGGGCTCTCCAAATGAAACGTGACACCCACAGACCATTCCATCCAAGTCTGAATTACAAAGCGACACTTCTTCCTTTCTGAGCTCTGCCATGCACCCAAACAGTAGTTTTCTCCCATATATTGGGTATGACCGTACTCAGGACAAATTGGCCAACAAATTTTGGGGTCCAATTTCTCCTGTTACCCTTGGAAAAATAAAAAACTGGGAGCTAAAAAATCATTTTTGTGGAAAAAAAAGTTTTTTTATTTTCAAGGCTCTACGTTAGAAACTTATGTGAAACACTTGGGGGTTCAAAGTGCTCACCAAGCATCTAGATAAGTTCCTTGGGGATCTGGTTTCCAAAATAGGGTCACTTGTGGGGGGTTTCTAATGTTTAGGTACATCATGGGCTCTGCAAACTCAACGTAACGCCCGTAGACCAATTCATCAAAGTCTACATTCCAAAACACCACTTCTTCCATTCCGAGCTCTGCCATGTGCCCAAACAACAGCTTTCTCCCATATATTGGGTATCAGCGTACTCAAGACAAATTGCACAACAACTTTTGGGGTCCAATTTCTCCAGATGCCCTTGGGAAAATACAAAATTGGGGGCTAAAAGATCTTTTTTTGCGGAAAAAAAAGATTATTTTAATTTTCACGCTCTATATTATAAACTTCTGTGAAGCAATTTAGGGTTCAAAGTGCTCACCACACATCTAGATAAGTTCTTTTGGGGGTCTACCTTCCAAAATGGGGTCACATTTGGGGGGTTTCCACTGTTTAGGCACATCAGGGGCTCTCCAAACGAGACATGGCATTCCATCTCAATTCCAGCCAATTTTGCATTGAAAAGTCAAATGGCGCTCCCACCATTCTGAGCTCTGCTATTTGCCCCCCAAAAATTGGGGGCGAAAATTCATTTTCGTGAAAAAAAACGATTTTTTATTTTTACGGCTCTATATTATAAATTTCTGTGAAGCACTTGGGGGTTCAAAGTGCTCACCACACATCTAGATAAGTTCCTAAAGGGGTCTACTTTCCAAAGTGGTGTCACTTGTGGGGGATTTCAATGTTTAGTCACATCAGGGGCTCTCCAAATGAGACATGGCATCCTATCTCAATTCCAGCCAATTTTGCATTGAAACGTCAAATGGCGCTTCTTCTATTCTGAGCACCTGAGCACTGCCATGCATCCAAACAGTGGTTTACTCATACATACATATGGGGTATCAGCGTACTCAGGAAAAATTGTACAATAACATTTGGGGTCCAATTTCTCCTGTTACCCTTGGGAAAATAAAACATTGGGGGCGAAAAATCATTTTTGTGAAAAAAATAAGATTTTTTATTTTTACGGCTCTGCATTATAAACTTCTGCGAAGCACTGGAGGGTTCAAAGTGCTCACCACACATCTAGATAAGTTCCTTAGGTGGTCTACTTTCCAAAATGGGGTCACTTTTGGGGGGGTTCCACTGTTTAGGTACATCAGGGGCTCTCCAAACAAGACATGGCGTTCCATCTCAATTCCAGCCAATTTTTAATTGAAAAGTCAAATGGCGCTCCTTCCCTTCTGAGTTCTACCATGCACCCAAACAGTGGTTTACCCCCACATGTGGGTTTCAGTGTACTCAGGACAAATTGTAAAACAACATTTGTGGTCCAATTTCTCCTGCTACCCTTGGTAAGATAAAACAAATTGGATCACAAATAATGTTTTTGTGAAAAAAGTTAAATGTTCATTTTTTTAAAACATTTCAAAAATTCCTGTGAAACACCTGATGGCTAGGGTTGAGCGAAACGGGTCGTTCATTTTCAAAAGTCGCCGACTTTTGGCAAAGTCGGGTTTCATGAAACCCGATCCGACCCCTGTGCGGGGTCGGCCATGCGGTACGCGACTTTCGCGCCAAAGTTGCGTTTCAATGACGCGAAAAGCGCCATTTCTCAGCCAATGAAGGTAAACGCAGAGTGTGGGCAGCGTGATGACATAGGTCCTGGTCCCCACCATCTTAGAGAAGGGCATCTTAGAGATTGGCTTGCTGTCTGCGGCGTCACAGGGGCTATAAAGGGGCGTTCCCGCCGACCGCCATGTTACTGCTGCTGATCTGAGCTTAGGGAGAGGTTGCTGCTGCTTCGTCAGAAGCAGGGATAGCGTTAGGCAGGGTCCATTAACCACCAAACCGCTTGTGCTGTAGCGATTTCCACTGCCCAACACCACCTTCGGTGTGCAGGGACAGTGGAAGCTACATTTTTTTTTTTCCCCTCAGCGCTGTAGCTCATTGGGCTGCCCTAGAAGGCTCCCTGATAGCTGCATTGCTGTGTGTACGCCGCTGTGCAAACCAACTGCTTTTTTCAAAGCACAAATCCTCTTGTTCCTTCCTTTCTGCACAGCTTTTTTGTTTGTCCACACTTTTTATTTAATTTGTGCATCAGTCCACTCCTTATTGCTGCCTGCCATACCTGGCTGAGATTACTGCAGGGAGATAGTAATTGTTGGACACTCCCTGTTTTTTTTTTTTTTTTTTTGGGAGATTAAGATTGACATTTCTGCTAGAGTGCCATCCCTGTGTGTGCCATCTCTCACTCAGTGGGCCATAGAAAGCCTATTTATTTTTTTGCTTGATTTGGGTTATAAAATCTACCTGAAAAAATCACTACATCAATCAGTGGGAGAAAAATATTGGCCTCAGGGCTTGTGTGCCACTCTTGACTCCTGTGTGTGCCATCTCTCAGTCAGTGGGCCATAGAAAGCCTATTTATTTTTTTGCTTGATTTGGGTTCTAAAATCTACCTGAAAAAATCACTACATCAATCAGTGGGAGAAAAATATTGGCCTCAGGGCTTGTGTGCCACTCCTGACTCCTGTGTGCATCATCACTCACTCAGTGGGCCATAGAAAGCCCTTTTTTTTTTTTTGCTTTATTTGGGTTCTAAATTCAACCTGAAAAAATCACTACATCAATCAGTGGGAGAAAAATATTGGCCTCAGGGCTTGTGTGCCACTCTTGACTCCTGTGTGTGCCATCTCTCAGTCAGTGGGCCATAGAAAGCCTATTTATTTTTTTGCTTGATTTGGGTTCTAAAATCTACCTGAAAAAATCACTACATCAATCAGTGGGAGAAAAATATTGGCCTCAGGGCTTGTGTGCCACTCCTGACTCCTGTGTGCATCATCACTCACTCAGTGGGCCATAGAAAGCCCTTTTTTTTTTTTTTTTGCTTTATTTGGGTTCTAAATTCAACCTGAAAAAATCAATAAATCAATCAGTGGGAGATTAATATTGGCCTTTGGGCTTGTGTGCCAGTCCTAAGCGTGCCATCTCTCTCTCTCAGATAGTGGGCCATAGAAAGCCTATTTATTATTTTTTTTATTGGGTTTATAAATTTTCCCTGGAACAAAAAAAAAAAATGTGGGAGATTAATATTGGCCTCTGGGCTTGTGTGCCAGTCCTGAGCGTGCCATCTCTCTCACAAATAGTGGGCCATAGAAAGCCTATTTATTTATTTTTTTTTTGGTTTTATAAATTCTCCCTGAAAAAAAAAAGGGAGATTAATATTGGCCTTTGGGCTTGTGTGCCAGTCCTAAGCGTGCCATCTCTCTCTCTCAGATAGTGGGCCATAGAAAGCCTATTTATTATTTTTTTTATTGGGTTTATAAATTTTCCCTGGAACAAAAAAAAAAAAGTGGGAGATTAATATTGGCCTTTGGGCTTGTGTGCCAGTCCTGAGCGTGCCATCTCTCTCACAAATAGTGGGCCATAGAAAGCCTATTTATTTTTTTTTTTTTGGTTTTATAAATTCTCCCTGAAAAAAAAAGGGAGATTAATATTGGCCTTTGGGCTTGTGTGCCAGTCCTAAGCGTGCCATCTCTCTCTCTCAGATAGTGGGCCATAGAAAGCCTATTTATTATTTTTTTTATTGGGTTTATAAATTTTCCCTGGAACAAAAAAAAAAAAGTGGGAGATTAATATTGGCCTCTGGGCTTGTGTGCCAGTCCTGAGCGTACCATCTCTCTCACAAATAGTGGGCCATAGAAAGCCTATTTATTTTTTTTTTTTTTGTTTCATAAATTCTCCCTGAAAAAAAAAAGGGAGATTAATATTGGCCTTTGGGCTTGTGTGCCAGTCCTAAGCGTGCCATCTCTCTCTCTCAGATAGTGGGCCATAGAAAGCCTATTTATTATTTTTTTTATTGGGTTTATAAATTTTCCCTGGAACAAAAAAAAAAAATGTGGGAGATTAATATTGGCCTCTGGGCTTGTGTGCCAGTCCTGAGCGTGCCATCTCTCTCACAAATAGTGGGCCATAGAAAGCCTATTTATTTATTTTTTTTTTGGTTTTATAAATTCTCCCTGAAAAAAAAAAGGGAGATTAATATTGGCCTTTGGGCTTGTGTGCCAGTCCTAAGCGTGCCATCTCTCTCTCTCAGATAGTGGGCCATAGAAAGCCTATTTATTATTTTTTTTATTGGGTTTATAAATTTTCCCTGGAACAAAAAAAAAAAAGTGGGAGATTAATATTGGCCTTTGGGCTTGTGTGCCAGTCCTGAGCGTGCCATCTCTCTCACAAATAGTGGGCCATAGAAAGCCTATTTATTTATTTTTTTTTGGTTTTATAAATTCTCCCTGAAAAAAAAAGGGAGATTAATATTGGCCTTTGGGCTTGTGTGCCAGTCCTAAGCGTGCCATCTCTCTCTCTCAGATAGTGGGCCATAGAAAGCCTATTTATTATTTTTTTTATTGGGTTTATAAATTTTCCCTGGAACAAAAAAAAAAAAGTGGGAGATTAATATTGGCCTCTGGGCTTGTGTGCCAGTCCTGAGCGTACCATCTCTCTCACAAATAGTGGGCCATAGAAAGCCTATTTATTTTTTTTTTTTTTGTTTCATAAATTCTCCCTGAAAAAAAAAAGGGAGATTAATATTGGCCTTTGGGCTTGTGTGCCAGTCCTAAGCGTGCCATCTCTCTCTCTCAGATAGTGGGCCATAGAAAGCCTATTTATTTATTTTTTTATTGGGTTTATAAATTTTCCCTGAAATAAAAAAAAAAAGTGGGAGATTAATATTGGCCTCTGGGCTTGTGTGCCAGTCCTGAGCGTGCCATCTCTCTCACAAATAGTGGGCCATAGAAAGCCTATTTATGTTTTTGGTTGATTTGGGTTCTAAATTCTACCTGAAAAAATCAATAAATCAATCAGTGGGAGATAAATATTGGCCTCTGGGCTTGTGTGCCACTCCTGACTCCTGTGTGCGTCATCTCTCACTCAGTGGGCCATAGAAAGCCTTTTTTTGTTTTATTTGTTTTCTAAATTCTCCCTGAAAAAATCATTTTATTTTATTTGGTTTCTAAATTCTTCCTGAAAAAATCATTTTATTCTATTATTTTTTTTTCCTAAAGTCTCCCTGAAAAAAAACAAAAACAAATCAGTGGGAGATTAATATTGCCCTTTCTGCTTGTGTGCCAGTCTTGACTCCTGGGTGTGCCATCTCTCTCTCTCTCTCCAATTGTGGGCCATAGAAAGCCTATTATTTTTTTAGCTTGATTTGGGTTCCAAAATCTACCTGAAAAAATCACTACATCAATCAGTGGGAGATAAATATTGGCCTCTGGGCTTGTGTGCCACTCCTGACTCCTGTGTGCGTCATCTCTCACTCAGTGGGCCATAGAAAGCCTTTTTTTGTTTTATTTGTTTTCTAAATTCTCCCTGAAAAAATCATTTTATTTTATTTGGTTTCTAAATTCTTCCTGAAAAAATCATTTTATTCTATTATTTTTTTTTCCTAAAGTCTCCCTAAAAAAAAAAAAAAAATCAGTGGGAGATTAATATTGCCCTTTCTGCTTGTGTGCCAGTCTTGACTCCTGGGTGTGCCATCTCTCTCTCTCTCTCCAATTGTGGGCCATAGAAAGCCTATTATTTTTTTAGCTTGATTTGGGTTCCAAAATCTACCTGAAAAAATCACTACATCAATCAGTGGGAGATAAATATTGGCCTCTGGGCTTGTGTGCCACTCCTGACTCCTGTGTGCGTCATCTCTCACTCAGTGGGCCATAGAAAGCCTTTTTTTGTTTTATTTGTTTTCTAAATTCTCCCTGAAAAAATCATTTTATTTTATTTAGTTTCTAAATTCTTCCTGAAAAAATCATTTTATTCTATTATTTTTTTTTCCTAAAGTCTCCCTGAAAAAAAAAAAAAAATCAAATCAGTGGGAGATTAATATTTACATTTGTGCTTCAGTGACAGTCCTGCGTGTGTGGCATCTCTCTCATTTGTTGCCACCAACAACAGAGTGTGTAACATTGTGCCTGATTTTCGTTGTGGTCTCACTCACCTGTAAAGGGGTAGCTAAATCATACTGAAGTTATAGCTCACCGTGTAAGTTGTGTGACAGCAACAAATACCGTTAGTTTGTTTACGTTTTTAAAACAATGAGGAAGTCTGGTGGAAGAGGTCGTGGCCGGGGGCGTTCATTGTCAGCTGGTAATGAGGGTAGTGGTAGTGGTGGAGCATCAGCTGGTCGTGGGAAAAAAAATATTGCACCTAAGTCTGGAGCTGTGGAGCCAGGTTCGTCGTCTGGCTACACAAGGCCTCGAACGCTCCCTTTTCTGGGAGTAGGAAAACCGCTTTTAAAGCCGGAGCAGCAAGAGCAAGTTTTGGCTTATCTTGCTGACTCAGCCTCTAGCTCTTTTGCCTCCTCTCGTGAAACTGGTAAATGTCAAAGCATC
Organism: Ranitomeya imitator; assembly: GCF_032444005.1. Lineage (NCBI taxonomy): Eukaryota > Metazoa > Chordata > Amphibia > Anura > Dendrobatidae > Ranitomeya > Ranitomeya imitator. Next base: position 238,614,506 of record NC_091284.1, read on the forward strand.
GCGTCGTTAGTGGATGTTCACGGTCAGGGACAAGTCGCTTCCTTGTCCTCTTCAGCAAAAACAACAACAGAGAAGAATGCAGCAGGCGACACAACGGGTTACTCCATGGAGCTCTTTACACATACCGTCCCTGGCTTAGAAAGTGAAGCAGTTAACAGTCCATGCCCATTACAAGTTGAATCTGACATGGAGTGCACTGATGCACAGCCACAGCCAGACTACTATGCTGGTCCTTTGACTCAGACCACATCATTGCCCTCGCAGGGTAATGATCAAGAATCAGACCCTGATGAGACTATGTTGCCCCATCACGAACGCTATACCACCGACCGACACGGTGACACAGACGAAGTTGCACACGAGCTACAAGAAGAGGTAATAGATGACCCAGTTCTTGACCCCGATTGGCAGCCATTGGGGGAACAGGGTGCAGGCGGCAGCAGTTCTGAAGCGGAGGAGGAGGGGCCGCAGCAGGCATCAACATCGCAACAGGTTCCATCTGCCGGGCCCGTATCTTGGCCAAAACGCGTGGCAAAGCCAAAACCTGTTGGAGGACAGCGTGGCCATCCGGTTAAAGCTCAGTCTGCAATGCCTGAAAAGGTATCCGATGCTAGAAAGAGTGCAGTCTGGCATTTTTTTAAACAACATCCAATTGATCAGCGCAAAGTCATCTGTCAAAAATGTTCAACTACCTTAAGCAGAGGACAGAATCTGAAAAGTCTCAATACAAGTTGCATGCATAGACATTTAACCACCATGCATTTGCAAGCCTGGACTAACTACCAAACGTCCCTTAAGGTTGTAGCACCCTCGGCCAATGAAGCTAGTCAGCAACGCAACATCCCTTCCGGCAGTGTAGGGCCACCATTTTCCGCACCACCTGCAGTATCTGTGCAGGTTTCTTTGCCAGGCCAAAGCAGTCAGGGTCAGGGAATCACCAGTTTCGTAGTAGGAAACACTGCATCTAGGGCACCAGCGGCAACAATACCATCTCCCACCGTCTCTCAGTCTGCCATGTCCACCGGCACCCCCGCTAGTTCCACGATCTCCAGCTCTCCAGTCCAGCTCACCCTACATGAGACTATGGTTAGAAAAAGGAAGTACTTAGCCTCGCATCCGCATACACAGGGTTTGAACGCCCACATAGCTAGACTAATCTCGTTAGAGATGATGCCCTACCGGTTAGTTGAAAGCGAAGCTTTCAAAGCCCTGATGGACTACGCTGTACCACGCTACGAGCTACCCAGTCGACACTTTTTTTCCAGAAAAGCCATCCCAGCCCTCCACCAGCATGTTAAAGAGCGCATCGTCCATGCACTCAGGCAATCTGTGAGCACAAAGGTGCACCTGACAACAGATGCATGGACCAGTAGGCATGGCCAGGGACGTTACGTGTCCATCACGGCACACTGGGTGAATGTTGTGGATGCAGGGTCCACAGGGGACAGCAAGTTTGGGACAGTTCTGCCTAGCCCACGGTCTAGGAAACAGTTGGCTGTAGCCGTTCGCACCCCCTTCTCCTCCTCTTCGTCCTCCTGCAGAAGCGAGAGCTCGTCCACAGACCGCAGTCGCACAACCACTCCATCCGCAGCTGCCACTGTTGCACACCAGGTCTCCCATTATGGGGCAGCTACTGGCAAACGTCAGCAGGCTGTATTGGCTATGAAGTGTTTGGGCGACAACAGACACACCGCGGAAGTTCTGTCCGAGTTCTTGCAGAAAGAAACGCAGTCGTGGCTGGGCACTGTAGATCTTGAGGCAGGCAAGGTAGTGAGTGATAACGGAAGGAATTTCATGGCTGCCATCTCCCTTTCCCAACTGAAACACATTCCTTGCCTGGCTCACACCTTAAACCTGGTGGTGCAGTGCTTCCTGAAAAGTTATCCGGGGTTATCCGACCTGCTCCTCAAAGTGCGTGGACTTTGCTCACATATCCGCCGTTCGCCCGTACACTCCAGCCGTATGCAGACCTATCAGCGTTCTTTGAACCTTCCCCAGCATCGCCTAATCATAGACGTTGCAACAAGGTGGAACTCAACACTGCACATGCTTCAGAGACTGTGCGAACAGAGGCGGGCTGTTATGTTTTTGTGGGAGGATACACATACACGGGCAGGCAGTAGGATGGCAGACATGGAGTTGTCAGGTGTGCAGTGGTCGAAGATTCAAGACATGTGTCAAGTCCTTCAGTGTTTTGAGGAATGCACACGGCTGGTTAGTGCAGACAACGCCATAATAAGCATGAGCATCCCCCTAATGCGTCTGCTGATGCAAAGTTTGACGCACATAAAGGATCAGGCGTCTGCAGCTGAGGAAGAGGAAAGCCTTGATGACAGTCAGCCATTGTCTGGCCAGGGCAGTGAACAGGACGAGTTAGCGGGCGAAGAGGAGGAGGAGGACGAGGAGGATGATGGGGATGATTATATTTTTAATGAGGAAGCTTTTCCGGGGCCACTGGAAATTGGTGGCGCGGCAAGGCCGGGTTCTGGTTTTTGGAGGGACACAAGTGACGTGGATTTGCCTGAAACTGCCCCTCAACCAAGCACAACCGCAGATTTGAGAACTGGAACTTTGGCCCACATGGCGGATTATGCCTTACGTATCCTCAAAAGGGACACACGCATAACTAAAATGATGAACGATGACGATTACTGGTTGGCCTGCCTCCTTGATCCTCGCTATAAAGGCAAATTGCAAAATATAATGCCACATGAGAACTTGGAACTAATATTAGCAACCAAACAATCAACTCTTGTTGACCGTTTGCTTCTGGCATTCCCTGCACACAGCGCCCGTGATCGTTCTCACACGAGCTGCAGGGGCCAGCAGACCAGAGGAGTTAGAGGGGCAGAAATCAGAAGTGGCGTTGGCCAGAGGGGTTTTCTGACCAGGTTGTGGAGTGATTTTGCTATGACCGCAGACAGGACAGGTACTGCAGCATCAATTCAAAGTGACAGGAGACAACATTTGTCCAGTATGGTTACAAACTATTTTTCATCCCTTATCGATGTTCTCCCTCAACCGTCATTCCCATTTGATTACTGGGCATCCAAATTAGACACCTGGCCAGAATTGGCAGAATATGCATTGCAGGAGCTTGCTTGCCCGGCAGCTAGTGTCCTATCAGAAAGAGTATTCAGTGCTGCAGGTTCAATACTAACAGAAAAAAGGACTCGTCTGGCTACCCAAAATGTAGATGATCTAACCTTCATTAAAATGAACCACAACTGGATTTCGAAATCTTTTGCCCCACCTTGCCCGGCTGACACCTAGCTTTCCTATGAAAAGGTCTTGCCTGTGGACTATTCTAAATGCCTTTTCCAATCTCGTAATTTTCTGCACCTGATTGTCCAGCATACGACATGTTTACACCTCACTAAATGGCCAAACTCCCCACACGGGGCCGTGGTATCGACACTTGGCGACAGCACCCGTGAGAGTGCTGTTTGTCTGAAGAGGTGGGTGTGCCCGCTTTTGGTCGACGGCACTGCCACTGGGTCCCTCCTAGTACAATAAAGTGTCTCTGGCTGTGGTGGTGCGCACCCAACGTCAGACACACCGTTGTAATATGAGGGGCCCTGGGCCTGTACCGCCGGCCACAAGACAGTTCCCCCCCCAGCTCAAACAGTGCTCTACCGCTTGCAAAATTATCTCACAGCTCCACCAATGTTTAGTCTATGCGCTGACATCCTTCAATGCCTGCCACTGACAATACCATTGTATTGACATTTTTGTTATGTTAGGCCTTCGAAGCCTGTCTGCTGTCACTCCTTCCACTATGCCTCCACTGACCACACCACTGCTGCCCGTGTACCCCTGGAACCAATTTAAAATTGCCTACAGCCAGCCCAATTTTTTTATTTTAGGCCTTCGATGCCTGTCTGCGGTCCGTTCTTTCTACTACTACTACACTGACCAGGCCATTGCTGCCCGTGTTCCCCTGGAACCAATTTAAAATTGCCTACAGCCATCTGTTATTATGTTAGGCCTTCGATGCCTGTTTGCGGTCACTCCTTCCACTAGGCCTCCACTGACCACACCACTGCTGCCCGTGTACCCCTGGAACCAATTTAAAATTGCCTACAGCCAGCCCAATTTTATTATGTTAGGCCTTCGAAGCCTGTCTGTGGTCCGTTCTTTCTACTACTACTACACTGACCAGGCCACTGCTGCCCGTGTTCCCCTGGAACCAATTTAAAATTGCCAACAGCAATGTGTTATTATTGTTAGGCCTTCGATGCCTGTCTGCGGTCACTCCTTACAATATGCCTCCACTGACCACACCACTGCTGCCCGTGTACCCCTGGAACCAATTTAAAATTGCCTACAGCCAGCCCAATTTTTTTATTTTAGGCCTTCGATGCCTGTCTGCGGTCACTCCTTCCACTAGGCCTCCACTGACCACACCACTGCTGCCCGTGTACCCCTGGAACCAATTTAAAATTGCCTACAGCCATGTGTTATTATTTTAGGCCTTCGATGCCTGTCTGCGGTCACTCCTTCCACTAGGCCTCGACTGACCACACCACTGCTGCCCGTGTACCCCTGGAACCAATTTAAAATTGCCTACAGCCATGTGTTATTATTTTAGGCCTTCGATGCCTGTCTGCGGTCACTCCTTACAATATGCCTCCACTGACCACACCACTGTTGCCCGTGTACCCCTGGAACCAATTTAAAATTGCCTACAGCCATGTGTTATTATTTTAGGCCTTCGATGCCTGTCTGCGGTCACTCCTTACAATATGCCTCCACTGACCACACCACTGCTGCCCGTGTACCCCTGGAACCAATTTAAAATTGCCTACAGCCAGCCCAATTTTTTTATTTTAGGCCTTCGATGCCTGTCTGCGGTCCGTTCTTTCTACTACTACTACACTGACCAGGCCACTGCTGCCCGTGTACCCCTGGAACCAATTTAAAATTGCCTACAGCCATGTGTTATTATTTTAGGCCTTCGATGCCTGTCTGCGGTCACTCCGTACAATATGCCTCCACTGACCACACCACTGCTGCCCGTGTACCCCTGGAACCAATTTAAAATTGCCTACAGCCATGTGTTATTATTTTAGGCCTTCGATGCCTGTCTGCGGTCACTCCTTCCACTAGGCCTCCACTGACCACACCACTGCTGCCCGTGTACCCCTGGAACCAATTTAAAATTGCCTACAGCCATGTGTTATTATTTTAGGCCTTCGATGCCTGTCTGCGGTCACTCCTTCCACTAGGCCTCCACTGACCACACCACTGCTGCCCGTGTACCCCTGGAACCAATTTAAAATTGCCTACAGCCATGTGTTATTATTTTAGGCCTTCGATGCCTGTCTGCGGTCCGTTCTTTCTACTACTACTACACTGACCAGGCCACTGCTGCCCGTGTTCCCCTGGAACCAATTTAAAATTGCCAACAGCAATGTGTTATTATTGTTAGGCCTTTGATGCCTGTCTGCGGTCACTCCTTCCACTAGGCCTCCACTGACCACACCACTGCTGCCCGTATACCCCTGGAACCAATTTAAAATTGCCTACAGCCAGCCCAATTTTTTTATTTTAGGCCTTCGATGCCTGTCTACGGTCCGTTCTTTCTACTACTACTACACTGACAAGGCCACTGCTGCCCGTGTTCCCCTGGAACCAATTTAAAATTGCCAACAGCAATGTGTTATTATGTTAGGCCTTCGATGCCTGTTTGCGGTCACTCCTTCCAATAGTTCTCCACTGACCAGACCAATGCTGGCCGTGTACCCCTGGAACCCAGCTGAAAGTGCATGTAGCCTCCTTTTTTTCTTTGTTTTATATTTAGAAAGCCCAGATGAACTACGCTGTGCAACGGTTCAAGCTACCCAGTCGACATTTCTTTTGCGAGAAAAGCCATCCCAGCCCTCCACCGGCATGAAAAAGTCTGCATTGTCATAGCACTCAGGCAATCAAACAGTAGAAAGGTGCACCTGACAAGAGACGCATGGACCAGTAGGCATGTCCACAAAAAGTTACGTGTCCATTACGGCGCACTGGGTTAATGTGTTGGATGCATGGTCCACAGGGGACAGCCTACAAAGTCTGTCTGCAGTCCCTAATTCCAATTTTCCTCCGCTGACCACACCACTGCTGCCCGTGTACCCCTGGAACCAATTTTACAGTGTCTACAGCCTAATTTTGTTATGTTAGGCCTACTACGCCTGTCTGCGGTCCCTCCTTCCAATACTCGTCCACTGACCACACCACTGCTGCCCGTGGACCCCTGGAACCTATTTTTAATTGCATAGAGCATCCTTTTTTTAATAGTAGGCGTACAAAGTCTGTCTGCGGTCCACTATTGAAATTGTCCTCCGCTGCCCAGAGCACTGCTGCTTGTGTACCCCTGTAATTTTTTAAGCTGCAGTGAGCCACATTTTTGGGTTAAGTCCTACTACCTGTGTCTGTCTGCGCCACTCAATTCAGCTGTGTTCCTTTGAAAAAAGCTGAGCGTCAATAGTCTTGTTTTCAGCCTCTAGGAATTTTAAAACTGCATTGGGGGTACAACTTTGGTAGGGCCTACTAACGGTGTCTGCCTCCCCAAGGTGTGCCCCAGGTTTCCTCGCCATTGCTTCGATCTTAATGCTCTCGTTTAGTAGTTGTTGGAAACTACCCTGCATTAGGCCTACAAATTGGGTATGGGGTGTAGAGAGATGGTGTGTTCCACTCCAAGGTGTTCTCCAGGTTGCCTTTCCTGAGCTTCGATCTTCCGGCTCTCGTTTAGTAGTTGTTGAAAACTACGCTGCATTAGGCCTACAAATTGGGTATGGGGTGTAGAGAGATGGTGAGTTCCACTCCAAGGTGTTCTCCAGGTTGCCTTTCCTGAGCTTCGATCTTCCGGCTCTCGTTTAGTAGTTGTTGGAAACTACGCTGCATTAGGCCTACAAATTGGGTATGGGGTGTAGAGAGATGGTGTGTTCCACTCCAAGGTGTTCCCCAGGTTTCCTCGCCAATGCTTCGATCTTCATGCTCTCGTTTAGTAGTTGTTGGAAACTACACTGCATTAGGCCTACAAATTGGGTATGGGGTGTAGAGAGATGGTGTCTTCCACTCCAAGGTGTTCTCCAGGTTGCCTTTCCTGAGCTTCGATCTTCCGGCTCTCGTTTAGTAGTTCTTGGAAACTACACTGCATTAGGCCTACAAATTGGGTATGGGGTGTAGAGAGATGGTGTGTTCCACTCCAAGGTGTTCTCCAGGTTGCCTTTCCTGAGCTTCGATCTTCTGGCTCTCGTTTAGTAGTTGTTGGAAACTACGCTGCATTAGGCCTACAAATTGGGTATGGGGTGTAGAGAGATGGTGTGTTCCACTCCAAGGTGTTCCCCAGGTTTCCTCGCCAATGCTTCGATCTTCATGCTCTCGTTTAGTAGTTGTTGGAAACTACACTGCATTAGGCCTACAAATTGGGTATGGGGTGTAGAGAGATGGTGTGTTCTACTCCAAGGTGTTCTCCAGGTTGCCTTTCCTGAGCTTCGATCTTCCGGCTCTCGTTTAGTAGTTGTTGGAAGCTATGCTGCATTAGGCCTACAAATTGGGTATGGGGTGTAGAGAGATGGTGTGTTACACTCCAAGGTGTTCTCCAGGTTGCCTTTCCTGAACTTCTATCTTCAGGCTCTCATTAAATTGTGGTTAAACGGAACAACTGCATTTGGCGTACTAGTTGGTTTGGGGCCTGCTATCGGTGTCTGCCACTCCTTGCTGTTCTCCTGGTTTCCTGTCCTGAAATTCCATTTTCAGGCTCTCGTTAAGTAGTTGTTAATGTTAGACTGCATTTGGCCTACTAGTTGGGTTGGGGCCTACTATCGGTGTCTGCCACTCCTTGCTGTTCTCCTCCACTGAACAAAGCTGTGCCGCCTGTTTACTACGGTTGCCAATTTTGAACTGCATTTCGACTACTTACTGATTTGGGCCTACTCTCTGTGTCAGCCTCTCATTCCAGTTGTCCTCCACTGCAATGCCCCCTGGTTAGTCCTGTGTTACCAATTTTGAACTGCATTTAGCCAACTTTATTCTTTGGGCCTATATCTGTGTTTCCTCCTCATCCTGCCCATTGCCCAGCCAGTGATAGATGAGTCTGCTGGTACATTGACCCATAACACAAAATTCCCCGTGCATGCTACACAGCAAGATTGTGACCCTGCTGAAAGTCAGGTTCCTCTTCCCGCATACCATACCACCTTACACGGGGACAAAGAGGAAGGTGCAGATGAAAGTGCAGGTTCCTTCATCAGGTGGGGGGAGGAATACTAGTTGGCGACGTCACTGGCACATGGCCTCTCATAGTACGCAAAAGTGTTGCTGCCGGTGGGAGGTGCCCCCGCCATGCAAACACACCGCTGTACTTTGAGGGGCCCTGTGCCAGTGCCAATGCCAACGAGTGGGCCCCCCCTGCTTGCTCAGGATCACAGCACTTGCAAAGTTGAAATACTTACCTCTCCCTGCTCCACTACCGTGACGTGGTCCAGATTTACTGGGCCCACTAATTACTTGAACCAGCCCTACCCCCCACAACTTTAGCCAAATGACCCCCAATTTCAAATGCCTTCCAATTATTATAAGGTAAATTACGATTGACAAGCTTCTTTAACAAGAATGGATGTTTTTGCCATTAAAATGGGCAGTGTAGGTGTTTTCCTGGCCTCCACTCACTGCCGACTATGCTCCCCCATTGACTTGCATTGGGTTTCGTGTTTCGGGCGATACCCGACTTTTCGCGATAATCGGCCGATTCCACTCGACTCGACTTCTAAGATAGTCGGGTTTCGCGAAACACGGCTCGACTCTAAAAAGGTCAAGGTCGCTCAACCCTACTGATGGCTAATAAATTTCTTGAATGTGGTTTTGAGCACCTTGAGGGGTCCAATTTTTCGAATGGTGTCACAATTGGGTATTTTCTATCATATAGACCCCTCAAAGTGACTTCAAATGTGATGTGATCCCTAAAAAAGTGGTGTTGTAAAAATGAGAAATTGCTGGTTAACTTTTAACCCTTATAACTCCCTAACAAAAAAAAAATTTGGTTCCAAAATTGTGATGACATAAGTAGACATGTGGGGAATGTTACTTATTAAGTATTTTGTGTGACATATCTCTGTCATTTAAGGGCATGAAAATTCAAATTTGGAAAATTGCAAAATTTTCTAAATTTTTGCCAAATTTCCATCTTTTTAACAAATAAAATCAAGCAATTTCAAGGAAATTTTACCACTAGTATGAAGTACAATATGTCACGAGAAAACAATGTCAGAATCACCGGGATGCATTGAAGCATTCCAGAGTTATAACCTCATAAATAGACAGTGGTTAGAATTGCAAGAATTGGCCCAGTCATTAACATGCAAACCAACCTTGGGGTAAAGAAGTTAATGTACACTCTGCACCCCTTCTTGCCTGAAAAAAAAACAGAAATGTAGTAATATTTGAAAATGTATTAAAAAAGAATATCTGAAGTATCACATGGTCGTAAGTATTTTGACCCTTTGCTCAGTGTTGAGTATAAGCACCTTTTTGAGCTCGTACAGCCATGAGTCTTCTTGGGAATGATGCAACAAGTTTTTCATACCTGGATTTGGGATTCTCTGCCATTCTTCCGTGCATATCCTCTCCAGTTCCATCAGGTTGGATAGTGAATAGTGATGAGCGAGTATACTCGTTGCTCGAGTCTCCCCAGAGCATGCTCGGGTGATCTCCGAGTATTTGTTTGTGCTCGGAGATTTAGTTTTCCTAGTCTCATGTGCATGATTTGCGACTTGTAGACAGGCTGAATACATGGGGGAATTGCCTAACGTACAGGCATTCCTCGCATGTATTCAGGCTGGTTAATAGCCGTAAATCATGCAGCTGCGGTGATGAAAATGAAATCACCAAGCACTAACAAATACTCAGAGACCACCCGAGCCTGCTCGGGAAAACCTGAGCAACGAGCATACTCGCTCATCACTAATGGTGAATGTTGGTGGGCAGTCATTTTAAGGTCTCTTCAGAGATGCTCAATTGGGTTTAGGTCAGGGCTCTGGCTGTGCCAGTCAAGAATGATCACAGAGTTGTTCTGAAGTGACTTCTTTGTTATTTTAGCTGTGTGCTTAGGGTCATTGTCTTGTTGGAAGGTTAACCTTCAGCCAATTCTGAGGTCTAGAGCACTCTGGAAGAGGTTTTCATCCAGAATATATCTGTACTTGGCATTCATGTTTCCTTCAATGACAACCAGTCATCCTGTCCCTGCAGCTGAAAAATACCCCCATAGCATGAAGCTGCCACCACCATGTTCACTGTGGGGATTAAATTGGGTTGGTGATGAGGAGTGCCTAGATTTCACCACACATAACGCTTAGAATAATTACCAAAAAGGTCTATCTTTGTCTCATCAAACCAGAGAATCTTATTTCTCAAAGTCTGGGACCCCTTCATGTGTTGTTTTTTTTTTTTAGCAAACTCTAGATGGGCTTTCATATGTCTTGCACTGAGCAGATGCTTCCATCTGGCCACTCTGCCTTAAAGGCCCAGAGAAGGCTGCATTGATAGTTGACTTTGTGGAACTTTCTCCCATCTTCTTACTGCATCTCTGGAGCTCAGCCACAGTGATCTTGGGGTTCTTTTTTACCTCACTCACAAAGGTTCTTCTCCCACGATTGCTCAGTTTGGCTGGATGGCCAGGTCTAGGAAGACTTCTGGTGGTCCCAAACTTCTTCCATTTAAGGATTATGGAGGCCGCTGTGCTCTTAGGAACCTTGAGTACAGCAGAAATTCTTTTGTAACCTTGGCCGGGTCTGTGCCTTGCCATAATTTAGTCTCTGAGCCCCTTGGCCAGTTCCTTTGACCTCATGATTCTCATTTGGTCTGACATGCACTGTGAGCTGTGAGGTCTTATATAGACAGGTGTGTGCCTTTCTGTTGTGAATTCTGTGATCAAGCTCCCTCCTGTGGTCACGAGTGGTACTGCGGCTTCTGAGTTTCCTTCCTCAGGTGATGAGGTTAAATCGTTAGGTGCTGCTCTATTTAACTCCACCTAGTGCTTTGATCCTGGCCTCCAGTCAATGTTCTAGTATTGGTCTTGCTTCCTCCTGGATCGTTCCTGTGGCCTGTCTGCTCAGCATAAGCTAAGTTCTGCTTATGTTACTTTTGTTGCTATATTTTCTGTCCAGCTTGTTTCTTTGGTTTTGCTTGCTTGCTGGAAGCTCTGAGACGCAGAGGAAGCACCTCCGTACCGTTAGTCGGTGCGGAGGGTCTTTTTGCCCCTCTGCGTGGTTGTTTGTAGGTTTTTGTGTTGACCGCAAAGCTATCTTTCCTATCCTCGGTCTATTCAGTAAGTCGGGCCTCACTTTGCTAAATCTATTTCATCTCTGTGTTTGTATTTTCATCTTAACTCACAGTCATTATATGTGGGGGGCTGCCTTTTCCTTTGGGGAATTTCTCTGAGGCAAGGTAGGCTTATTTTTCTATCTTCAGGACTAGCTAGTTTCTCAGGCTATGCCGAGTTGCATAGGGAGCGTTAGGCGCAATCCACGGCTACCTCTAGTGTGGTTTGATAGGTTTAGGGATTGCGGTCAGCAGAGTTCCCACGTCTCAGAGCTCGTCTTATGTTTTGTGGTTTTTGTCAGGTCACTTGTGTGCTCTGAACTTCAAGGTCCATTGTGGTTCTGAATTACCTATTCATAACAGTACTGGAGGCCCAAAGTACTATGCTTCTCAATAGAGGGAAAAAAGAAGTTCTGAGACCATTTTTTTTTCTTTGCACTGTATTTTGCCTTTTTTTTCCCCTAGACATTTGGGTGGTTCAGGACACAGGTGTGGTGATGGACATTAAAGGTCTGTCTTCATGTGTGGATCTTCTCACTGCAAGAGTACAAAATATTCAAGACTTTGTGGCTCAGAATTCTATGTTAGAACCAAGAATTCCTATTCCTGATTTGTTTTCTGGAGATAGAGCTAAATTTCTGAGTTTCAAAAATAATTGCAAACTGTTTCTGGCGTTGAAATCTCGCTCCTCTGGTGACCCAGTTCAGCAAGTTAAGATCATTATTTCTTTATTACGTGGCGACCCTCAAGACTGGGCATTTTCCCTTGCGCCAGGAGATCCTGCATTATGTAATATTGATGCGTTTTTTCTGGCGCTCGGATTACTGTACGATGAGCCTAATTCAGTGGATCAGGCAGAGAAAAATTTGCTGGCTCTGTGTCAGGGTCAGGATGAGATAGAGATTTATTGTCAGAAGTTTAGAAAGTGGTCTGTGCTCACTCAATGGAATGAATGTGCTTTGGCAGCAATCTTCAGAAAGGGTCTCTCTGAAGCCCTTAAGGATGTCATGGTGGGATTTCCTATGCCTGCTGGTCTGAATGAGTCTATGTCTTTGGCCATTCAGATCGGTCGACGCTTGCGTGAGCGTAAATCTGTGCACCATTTGGCGGTATTATCTGAGCATAAACCTGAGCCTATGCAGTGCGATAGGACTTTGACCAGAGCTGAAAGGCAAGAACACAGACGTCAGAATGGGCTGTGTTTCTACTGTGGTGATTCCACTCATGCTATCTCCGATTGTCCTAAGCGCACTAAGCGGTTCGCTTAGTCTGCCACCATTGGTACGGTACAGTCAAAATTTCTTTTGTCCGTTACTTTGATCTGCTCTTTGTCTTCCTATTTTGTCATGGCATTTGTGGATTCAGGCGCTGCCCTAAATTTGATGGACTTGGAGTTTGCTAGGCGCTGTGGGTTTGTCTTGGAGCCCTTGCAGTGTCTTATTCCATTGAGAGGAATTGATGCTACGCCTTTGGCCAAGAATAAGCCTCAGTATTGGACCCAGCTGACCATGTGCATGGCTCCTGCGCACCAGGAGGATATTCGCTTTCTGGTGTTGCAAAATCTGCATGATGTGGTCGTGTTGGGGTTGCCATGGCTACAAGTCCATAACCCAGTATTAGATTGGAAATCAATGTCTGTGTCCAGCTGGGGTTGTCAGGGGGTACATGGTGATGTTCCATTTCTGTCTATCTCATCATCCACCCCTTCTGAGGTCCCAGAGTTCTTGTCTGATTACCGGGATGTATTCGATGAGTCCAAGTCCGATGCCCTACCTCCGCATAGGGATTGTGATTATGCTATCGAGTTGATTCCTGGTAGTAAGTTTCCTAAGGGTCGACTGTTTAATTTATCTGTACCTGAGCATGCCGCTATGCGGAGTTACGTAAAAGAATCCTTGGAGAAGGGTCATATTCCGCCGTCGTCATCGCCATTGGGAGCAGGGTTCTTTTTTGTGGCCAAGAAGGATGGTTCGCTGAGACCTTGTATTGATTACCGCCTTCTAAATAAAATCACGGTCAAATTTCAGTACCCCTTGCCGCTGCTATCTGATTTGTTTGCTCGGATTAAGGGGGCTAGTTGGTTCACCAAGATAGATCTTCGTGGTGCATATAATCTTGTGCGTATTAAACGGGGCGATGAATGGAAAACTGCATTTAATACGCCCGAGGGCCATTTTGAGTACCTAGTTATGCCATTCGGACTTGCCAATGCTCCATCAGTATTTCAGTCCTTTATGCATGACATCTTCCGAGAGTACCTGGATAAATTCCTGATTGTATACTTGGATGATATTTTGGTCTTCTCGGATGATTGGGAGTCTCATGTGAAGCAGGTCAGAATGGTGTTCCAGGTCCTGTGTGCTAATTCTTTGTTTGTGAAGGGATCAAAGTGTCTCTTTGGTGTGCAGAAGGTTTCATTTTTGGGGTTCATTTTTTCCCCTTCTACCATCGAGATGGACCCTGTTAAGGTCCAGGCCATTTATGATTGGACTCAGCCGACATCTCTGAAGAGTCTGCAAAAGTTCCTTGGCTTTGCTAATTTTTATCGTCGCTTCATCTGCAATTTTTCTAGTATTGCTAAACCATTGACCGATTTGACCAAGAAGGGTGCTGATGTGGTCAATTGGTCTTCTGCTGCTGTGGAAGCTTTTCAAGAGTTAAAGCGTCGTTTTTCTTCTGCCCCTGTGTTGTGTCAACCAGATGTTTCGCTTCCGTTCCAGGTTGAGGTTGATGCTTCTGAAATTGGAGCGGGGGCTGTTTTGTCGCAAAGAGGTGCTGATTGCTCGGTGATGAAGCCATGCGCCTTCTTTTCCAGGAAGTTTTCGCCTGCTGAGCGAAATTATGATGTTGGCAATCGAGAGTTGCTGGCCATGAAGTGGGCATTCGAGGAGTGGCGTCATTGGCTTGAAGGAGCTAAGCATCGCGTGGTGGTCTTGACTGATCACAAGAACTTGACTTATCTCGAGTCTGCCAAACGGTTGAATCCTAGACAGGCTCGTTGGTCGCTGTTTTTCTCCCGTTTTGACTTTGTGGTTTCGTACCTTCCGGGCTCTAAAAATGTGAAGGCGGATGCCCTGTCTAGGAGTTTTGTGCCCGACTCTCCGGGTTTGCCTGAGCCGGCGGGTATTCTCAAAGAGGGAGTAATTGTGTCTGCCATCTCCCCTGATTTGCGGCGAGTGCTGCAAAAATTTCAGGCTAATAAACCTGATCGTTGCCCAGCAGAGATACTGTTTGTCCCTGATAGGTGGACGAATAAAGTTATCTCTGAGGTTCATTGTTGGGTGTTGGCTGGTCATCCTGGAATCTTTGGTACCAGAGATTTGGTGGCTAGATCCTTTTGGTGGCCGTCTCTGTCGCGGGATGTGCATTCTTTTGTGCAGTCCTGTGGGATTTGTGCTCGGGCTAAGCCCTGCTGTTCTCGTGCCAGTGGGTTGCTTTTGCCCTTGCCGATCCCGAAGAGGCCTTGGACACATATCTCTATGGATTTTATTTCGGATCTCCCCGTCTCTCAAAAATGTCGGTCATTTGGGTAGTTTGTGATCGCTTCTCTAAGATGATCCATTTGGTACCCTTGTCTAAATTACCTTCCTCCTCTGATTTGGTGCCATTGTTCTTCCAGCATGTGGTTCGTTTACATGGCATTCCAGAGAACATCGTTTCTGACAGAGGTTCCCAGTTTGTTTCGAGGTTTTGGTGAGCCTTTTGCGCTAGGATGGGCATTGATTTGTCTTTTTCCTCGGCTTTCCATCCTCAGACAAATGGCCAGACTGAACGAACCAATCAGACCTTGGAAACATATCTGAGATGTTTTGTTTCTGTTGATTAGGATGATTGGGTGTCCTTTTTGCCGTTGGCTGAGTTCGCTCTTAATAATCGGGCCAGCTCGGCTACCTTGGTTTCACCGTTTTTCTGCAATTCTGGGTTCCATCCTCGTTTCTCTTCAGGGCAGGTTGAGTCTTCGGACTGTCCTGGTGTGGATACTGTGGTGGATAGGTTGCAGCAGATTTGGACTCATGTAGTGGACAATTTGACCTTGTCCCAGGAGAAGGCTCAACATTTCACTAATCGCAGTGTTGTGAATTCTGTGGCTGAGTTCACTTCTGTGGTCACAAGTGGTATTGCAGTCTCTGGGCTTCCTCCCTCAGGTGTTTTGGTGAGCTCGTTGGCTGCCTTGCTATTTAGCTCCACCTGAGTCTGTCTTCCTTGCTCCTTGTCAATGTTCCAGTGTTGGATCTGAGCTACTGCATCTTTCCTTGGGCCTGCTGCTCTGCTAGATAAGTGCTTCTAGTTTGTTTTCTGTTTTTTTCTGTCCAGCTTGCTATTGTCTTTTGCTGGAAGCTCTGAGAAGCAGAGGGGTGCACCGCCGTGCTGTTAGTTCGGCACGGTGGGTCTTTTTGCCCCTTTGCGTGGTTTTCGTTTTAGGGTTTTTTGTAGACTGCATAGTTCTCTTTGCTATCCTCGCTCTGTCTAGAATATCGGGCCTCACTTTGCTGAATCTATTTCATTCCTACGTTTGTCTTTTCATCTTGCTAACAGTCATTATATGTGGGGGGCTGCCTATTCCTTTGGGGTATTTCTCTGAGGTAAGTCAGGCTTGTATTTCTATCTTCAGGCTAGTCAGCTCCTCAGGCAGTGCCGAGTTGCATAGGTAGTTGTTAGGCGCAATCCACTGCTGCTTATAGTTGTGTGAGGATAGATCAGGTACTGCAGTCTACAGAGATTCCACGTCTCAGAGCTCGTCCTATTGTTTTTGGTTATTGCCAGATCTCTGTATGTGCGCTGATTACTGCACGCTGTGTTGCCTGATTGCCAGCCATAACAGTACAAGGAGCCACACCAATGATTCCCAATAGAGGGAAAAAAGAAATCCTGACATCATTTTTTTTTCTTAGCTCTGTCTTCAGTCTTTTTTTTCCCCTAGACATTAGAGTGCTTCAGGACACAGCTGTGGACATGGATATTCAGGCTCTGTGCTCCTCAATGGATAATCTCGTTGTAAATGTACAAAAGATTCAAGATACTATTGATCAGAAATCGATGCTAGAACCAAGAATTCCGATTCCTGATTTGTTTTTTGGTGACAGAACTAAGTTCCTGAGCTTCAGAAATAATTGTAAGCTATTTTTGGCCTTGAAACCTCATTCTTCTGGTAATCCTATTCAACAGGTTTTGATTATTATTTCTTTTTTGCGCGGCGACCCACAGGACTGGGCGTTTTCTCTTGCACCAGGAGATTCTGCATTGAGTAATGTTGATGCATTTTTCCAGGCGCTGGGATTGCTTTACGATGAGCCTAATTCAGTGGATCAGGCTGAGCAAAATCTGCTGGCTTTATGCCAGGGTCAGGATGATGTAGAAGTATATTGTCAGAAATTTAGGAAATGGTCAGTACTCACTCTGTGGAATGAATCTGCACTAGCGGCTTTGTTCAGAAAGGGTCTCTCTGAAGCTCTTAAGGATGTAATGGTGGGATTTCCTATGCCTGCTGGTTTGAATGAGTCTATGTCCTTGGCCATTCAGATCGGTCGTCGCTTGCGCGAGCGTAAATCTGTGCACCATCTGGCGGTACTGCCTGAGAGTAAATCTGAGCCTATGCAGTGCGACAGGACTATGACTAAAGTAGAACGGCAAGAACACAGACGTCTGAACAGACTGTGTTTCTATTGTGGTGATTCTACTCATGCTATTTCTAATTGTCCTAAACGCACTAGGCGGTTCGATAGCTCTGCCGTTATTGGTACTGTACAGTCCAAATTCCTTTTGTCCATTACCTTAATGTGCTCTTTGTCATCGTATTCTGTCATGGCGTTTGTGGATTCAGGCGCTGCCCTGAATCTGATGGATTTGGATTATGCTAAACGTTGTGGATTTTTCTTGGAGCCTTTGCGGTGTCCTATTCCGTTGAGAGGAATTGATGCTACACCTTTGGCCAAGAATAAGCCTCAGTACTGGGCCCAGCTGACCATGTGCATGGCTCCTGCACATCAGGAAGTTATTCGCTTTCTGGTACTGCATAATTTGCATGATGTGGTCGTGTTGGGGTTGCCATGGCTACAAACCCATAATCCAGTATTGGATTGGAACTCTATGTCGGTAACCAGCTGGGGTTGTCAGGGAGTACATGGTGATGTTCCATTTTTGTCTATTTCGTCATCCATTCCTTCTGACATCCCAGAGTTCTTGTCGGACTTTCAGGATGTATTTGAAGAGTCCAAGTCTGATGCCCTACCTCCGCATAGGAATTGTGATTGTGCTATCGATTTGATTCCTGGTAGTAAATTCCCTAAGGGTCGTTTATTTAATTTGTCCGTACCTGAACACACCGCTATGCGCAGTTATGTGAAGGAGTCCCTGGAGAAGGGACATATTCACCCATCGTCGTCACCATTGGGAGCAGGGTTCTTTTTTGTAGCCAAGAAGGATGGTTCGCTAAGACCGTGTATTGATTACCGCCTTCTTAATAAGATCACTGTTAAGTTTCAGTATCCCTTGCCATTGATTTCTGACTTGTTTGCTCGGATTAAGGGGGCTAGTTGGTTTACTAAGATTGATCTTCGTGGTGCGTATAATCTGGTGAGAATCAGGCAGGGAGATGAATGGAAAACGGCATTTAATACGCCCGAGGGTCATTTTGAGTATCTGGTGATGCCGTTCGGACTTGCCAATGCTCCATCTGTTTTTCAGTCTTTTATGCATGACATTTTCCGTGAGTATCTGGATAAATTCTTGATTGTTTACTTGGATGACATTTTGATCTTCTCAGATGATTGGGAGTCTCATGTGAAGCAAGTCAGAATGGTTTTCCAGGTACTGCGTGCTAATTCCTTGTTCGTGAAGGGATCAAAGTGTCTCTTCGGTGTGCAGAAAGTTTCATTTTTGGGGTTCATCTTTTCCCCTTCTACTATCGAGATGGATCCGGTTAAGGTTCAGGCCATCCAGGATTGGACTCAGCCGACATCTCTAAAAAGTCTGCAGAAATTCCTGGGCTTTGCTAATTTTTATCGTCGCTTCATCTGTAATTTTTCTAGCATTGCCAGACCATTGACCGATTTGACCAAGAAGGGTGCTGATTTGGTTAATTGGTCTTCTGCTGCCGTGGAAGCTTTTCAGGAGTTGAAGCGTCGTTTTTGCTGTGCCCCTGTGTTGTGTCAACCTGATGTTTCTCTTCCGTTCCAGGTCGAGGTTGATGCTTCTGAGATTGGTGCAGGGGCGGTTTTGTCACAGAGAGGTTCTGGTTGCTCAGTGTTCAAACCATGTGCTTTCTTTTCCAGGAAATTTTCTGCTGCTGAGCGTAATTATGATGTGGGCAACCGAGAGTTGCTGGCCATGAAGTGGGCATTCGAGGAGTGGCGTCATTGGCTTGAGGGTGCTAAGCATCGCGTGGTGGTATTGACTGATCATAAGAACTTGACTTATCTCGAGTCTGCCAAGCGCTTGAATCCTAGACAGGCCCGTTGGTCGTTATTTTTTGCTCGTTTTGATTTTGTGATTTCATACCTTCCGGGCTCTAAAAATGTGAAGGCGGATGCTCTGTCTAGGAGTTTTGTGCCCGACTCTCCGGGGTTATCTGAGCCGGCGAGTATCCTCAAGGAAGGAGTCATTGTGTCTGTCATCTCCCCTGATTTGCGGAGAGTGTTGCAGAAATTTCAGGCTAATAAACCTGATCGTTGTCCGGCCGAGAAACTGTTCGTCCCTGATAGGTGGACTAGTAAAGTTATCTCTGAACTTCATTGTTCGGTGCTGGCCGGTCATCCAGGAATCTTTGGTACCAGGGAGTTGGTTGCTAGATCCTTCTGGTGGCCATCTCTGTCACGGGATGTGCGTGCTTTTGTGCAGTCCTGTGGAATTTGTGCTAGGGCTAAGCCCTGCTGTTCACGTGCCAGTGGGTTGCTTTTGCCCTTGCCGGTCCCGAAGAGGCCTTGGACACATATTTCGATGGATTTCATTTCTGACCTTCCCGTTTCTCAAAAAATGTCGGTCATTTGGGTGGTCTGTGATCGCTTTTCTAAAATGGTCCATCTGGTGCCCTTGGTTAAATTGCCTTCCTCCTCTGATTTGGTGCCTTTGTTCTTCCAGCATGTGGTTCGTTTACATGGCATTCCTGAGAATATTGTTTCTGACAGAGGTTCCCAGTTTGTCTCGAGGTTCTGGCGAGCCTTTTGTGGTAGGATGGGCATTGACCTATCTTTCTCCTCGGCCTTCCATCCTCAGACTAATGGCCAGACCGAACGAACCAATCAGACCTTGGAAACATATCTGAGATGTTTTGTTTCCGCTGACCAGGATGATTGGGTGTCATTTTTTCCGTTGGCTGAGTTCGCCCTTAATAATCGGGCCAGCTCGGCTACCTTGGTCTCTCCATTTTTCTGCAATTCTGGGTTCCATCCTCGTTTCTCTTCAGGACAGGTTGAGTCTTCGGACTGTCCTGGTGTGGATTCTGTGGTGGACAGGTTGCAGCAGATCTGGACTCAGGTAGTGGACAATTTGACCTTGTCCCAGGAGAAGGCTCAGCTTTTCGCTAATCGCAGACGCCGTGTGGGACCCCGACTTCGTGTTGGGGATTTGGTTTGGTTATCTTCTCGTCATATTCCTATGAAGGTTTCCTCTCCTAAATTTAAACCTCGTTTTATTGGTCCGTATAGGATTTCTGAGATTCTCAATCCGGTGTCTTTTCGTCTGACCCTCCCAGACTCCTTTTCCATACATAATGTATTCCATAGGTCGTTGTTGAGGAGATACGTGGCACCTATGGTTCCATCTGTGGAGCCTCCTGCCCCTGTTTTGGTGGAGGGGGAATTGGAGTATATTGTGGAGAAGATTTTGGATTCTCGTGTCTCTAGACGGAAACTCCAGTATCTGGTCAAATGGAAGGGTTATGCTCAGGAAGATAATTCCTGGGTTTTTGCCTCTGATGTCCATGCCCCAGATCTTGTTCGTGCCTTTCATGTGGCTCATCCTGGTCGGCCTGGGGGTTCTGGTGAGGGTTCGGTGACCCCTCCTCAAGGGGGGGGTACTGTTGTGAATTCTGTGGCTGAGTTCACTTCTGTGGTCACAAGTGGTATTGCAGTCTCTGGGCTTCCTCCCTCAGGTGTTTTGGTGAGCTCGTTGGCTGCCTTGCTATTTAGCTCCACCTGAGTCTGTCTTCCTTGCTCCTTGTCAATGTTCCAGTGTTGGATCTGAGCTACTGCATCTTTCCTTGGGCCTGCTGCTCTGCTAGATAAGTGCTTCTAGTTTGTTTTCTGTTTTTTTCTGTCCAGCTTGCTATTGTCTTTTGCTGGAAGCTCTGAGAAGCAGAGGGGTGCACCGCCGTGCTGTTAGTTCGGCACGGTGGGTCTTTTTGCCCCTTTGCGTGGTTTTCGTTTTAGGGTTTTTTGTAGACTGCATAGTTCTCTTTGCTATCCTCGCTCTGTCTAGAATATCGGGCCTCACTTTGCTGAATCTATTTCATTCCTACGTTTGTCTTTTCATCTTGCTAACAGTCATTATATGTGGGGGGCTGCCTATTCCTTTGGGGTATTTCTCTGAGGTAAGTCAGGCTTGTATTTCTATCTTCAGGCTAGTCAGCTCCTCAGGCAGTGCCGAGTTGCATAGGTAGTTGTTAGGCGCAATCCACTGCTGCTTATAGTTGTGTGAGGATAGATCAGGTACTGCAGTCTACAGAGATTCCACGTCTCAGAGCTCGTCCTATTGTTTTTGGTTATTGCCAGATCTCTGTATGTGCGCTGATTACTGCACGCTGTGTTGCCTGATTGCCAGCCATAACATCGCAGATGCTGTGTGGGTTCCCGACTTCATGTTGGGGATTTGGTTTGGTTGTCATCTCGTTATATTCCTATGAAGGTTTCCTCTCCTAAGTTTAAGCCTCGTTTCATTGGTCCGTATAGGATTTCTGAGGTTCTTAATCCTGTGTCTTTTCGTTTGACCCTTCCAGATTCTTTTTCCATCCATAACGTATTCCATATGTCATTGTTGCGGAGATACGTGGCACCTGTGGTTCCATCTGTTGATCCTCCTGCCCCGGTTTTGGTGGAGGGGGAGTTGGAGTATATAGTGGAGAAGATTTTGGATTCTCGTGTTTCGAGACGGAAACTCCAGTATCTGGTTAAGTGGAAGGGTTATGGTCAGGAAGATAATTCCTGGGTCTTTGCCTCTGATGTCCATGCTGCCGATCTTGTTCGTGCCTTTCATATGGCTCATCCTGGTCGGCCTGGGGGCTCTGGTGAGGGTTCGGTGACCCCTCCTCAAGGGGGGGGTACTGTTGTGAATTCTGTGATCAAGCTCCCTCCTGTGGTCACGAGTGGTACTGCGGCTTCTGAGTTTCCTTCCTCAGGTGATGAGGTTAAATCGTTAGGTGCTGCTCTATTTAACTCCACCTAGTGCTTTGATCCTGGCCTCCAGTCAATGTTCTAGTATTGGTCTTGCTTCCTCCTGGATCGTTCCTGTGGCCTGTCTGCTCAGCATAAGCTAAGTTCTGCTTGTGTTACTTTTGTTGCTATATTTTCTGTCCAGCTTGCTTTTTTGGCTTTGCTTGCTTGCTGGAAGCTCTGAGACGCAGAGGAAGCACCTCCGTACCGTTAGTCGGTGCGGAGGGTCTTTTTGCCCCTCTGCGTGGTTGTTTGTAGGTTTTTGTGTTGACCGCAAAGCTATCTTTCCTATCCTCGGTCTATTCAGTAAGTCGGGCCTCACTTTGCTAAATCTATTTCATCTCTGTGTTTGTATTTTCA
Source organism: Ranitomeya imitator (assembly GCF_032444005.1). NCBI lineage: Eukaryota > Metazoa > Chordata > Amphibia > Anura > Dendrobatidae > Ranitomeya > Ranitomeya imitator. The sequence goes on from NC_091284.1 coordinate 238,636,537, forward strand.
TCTTAACTCACAGTCATTATATGTGGGGGGCTGCCTTTTCCTTTGGGGAATTTCTCTGAGGCAAGGTAGGCTTATTTTTCTATCTTCAGGACTAGCTAATTTCTCAGGCTGTGCTGAGTTGCATAGGGAGCATTAGGCGCAATCCACGGCTACCTCTAGTGTGGTTTGATAGGTTTAGGGATTGCGGTCAGCAGAGTTCCCACGTCTCAGAGCTCGTCTTATGTTTTGTGGTTTTTGTCAGGTCACTTGTGTGCTCTGAACTTCAAGGTCCATTGTGGTTCTGAATTACCTATTCATAACACCTTTCCAAATCAAGTCCTATCAGTTTAATTAAACACAGCTGGACTTCAATGAAGTAGTAGAACCATCTCAAGGAGGATCACAAGGAAATGGACAGCATGTGACTTAAATATGAGTGTCTAAGGGGTCTGAATACTTTCTGTACCCACTGTATATTACAGATACTATACTACTCTGTACCTGTAGTACATATACAGTACTATTATCATCTTGTAATACATCTACTGTGATGATCTTTTTTTCTACTTCTACTTTTATTAGTTTACTGTCTTCTTGTACTATATGCACTGTCATGATGTCACTTTCTCTCTCTCTCTCTCTGTACATTATATTTAATGTACTATTTTTCAACTGTAATACATGTACACTACTATTGTCTTCCTGTAATACATGTATTGTACTCATCTCCACTTGTACTAGTTATCTTGTGCTGCACATTTACCAATACTACATATGTTAGCTTACTATATTTCTGTACTATAGCACTGCTTCGATGATGTAAATGCAATCCTCTAGCCATTTATACTTACTTGCGGCTGCCTTCATTGTTTTCCAGCATCGCTTCTGTTGGTGTCCAGCGAAAAGTGATCTGCTGGCTGCTCCAGTGTTTCATGGAGTAGTGCGGAGGTCACTTTTCAATACAAGTCTGTGAGACCCTCTTTCTGTCCTCGGTCTGCCTCTCATAGACTTGTATTGAGCTCTTGTGATGTAGCTTTTGACTTTATTTTACTCACTTATGCAACGCTTTACTGAAATTATAAGCAGGTTCCCCATTGGGCCTCACAATCTAGATTCCCTATCAGTATGTCTTAGGAATGTGACAGGAAACTGGAGTACCCTGAGGTAATCTACGGAAACAGGGGGAAAACATACAAACTTCTTATAGATATTGTACTTGGCAGGATTTGAGCCCAGGGCTAACCACTGAGCCACCGTGCTGCCCTGAGTTGTGCTCACAAGATGACATTGGAGGGTGAGTATATGACTGAAGGCATGGGACTACACTACAACGCTAAACCCCCCCTGGATTGGTGCTTTAAATTTTTATGTTATAAAATTGCTTCCTCCTCCTAAACTGATCATTTATTTTCAGAATTCTTATTTCATGGGTAAAATCTGTATTGAGATAAGACAAATTTTTATATTACTGAGATAGGAGATGACAGATGACAAGATACTATTGTGACGCCCAGGAGACCGGGGTACCCAGCACCGGACCAATGGGGTCTGTCTCTTAAGCGGGATGTCACGGGTGGCTTGACCTGGTGCTGTGGCCTCAGGCAATGCACAGTGTAAGGGGTATCGTGAGGGGACAGGCACTTACTTGATCAGCAGCAGGTTCTCCCAGCGGTGACGATCCCGATCCTGGATAGATGGCTATTGTCCAAATGAAAGACTGAGGCGTTGAAACGTTTAACCAGTTTACTTTAACATAAAGGGATTTTCAACCAGTCCTGTCACCGGAGTCTGTATGGGAACTCTGAATTACTTTGACCCTGCGGGGTCTTCGCCTCTTATTGTACGCAATTTCTGTGTGGCCCTGCTGCTGTATGTGAACTGGCTGCCGGCCCAATCTGTCCCCTCCGGGTCCTGGTTCGACGGGCAACCCGAGTCCTTTTATCGACTTACCCCCTCCGGGAGTACCGCTGAACTCTGTGTCTGTTGCTGCGTCCGGCCCTAGTGAAGCTGATATCACCTCACGTTTTTCCGGTTGCTGTATTATATATAATGAATACAGCCACGGATCCGGTATCCGTCTTTGCGCCTGTTCTGGGTAGTGATTAATGCTACCCGGTTCTCACAATATCCTTTTTCTCTGTCCCTTTTCTCCTCAGGCCGGTGATTTGGGCCTGGAAACCGTCATAGGGCTGTTAGAAATTCAGCTGTATGACCTCTCACTTTCAGCTCCTTAGCCCAACTGCCATTTCTTCTCTCAGACCAGAATGGATCAAGGGGAGTCTCTGGAGCTCCCCCTTCTGGCCGGAGGTGGTAGTGCACTATTGCTATTTTAGTATTTGTATTTACTGTCAGTAACTATTTTTGTGGCAAATACCCCTAGGGGTGCCACATTCCCCCTTAGTTAAGAACAGTACTCCGGGACTGTGGGACGATAACATTTTGAAATAACAATTAATAGGTACAGAGTCTTAAAAATGAAAAGTTACAAAAACCACTCAAGGAAACAAAAATAGAGTTCTGTAAAAAGTCACTTCAAATAGCGTCCATTAATACAGTTCTATCCTTGATGGTATTAGGAAAGGCACTGTACTTAGTGTCCAGGAATTTAGTTCCATTTTTCCAACGGAGTTATCAATATAAAGTCTAAAGAAAGTTCAAAAAGAGCAAAAAGCAAAGTTCAAAAAGCTGTCTTTCCGGAGCTTTGATTTAGTGCCTCCGGGCTGATAAAAAGTTCAAGAATATGCATGAATTTCATACAGACAAGTCTCTGTAGGCACTGGGCTTAAACGTTGCAGACTGATAACAATGACTATACTACATTTTCTGTTTAACTATATACGGCATAACATATATACAATTCATATTATGAGCTTTATAGTTGGTAATCTGCATACCTGGCCGGTAATTGACCCTGGGTACTACGCTGTGATCTACGTAATAGCGGTGTCTCTTCATGTGGTGTACTACTGTCTACTGCGGATGTAGTATCTGCCCGCTCTGCTAAAGATAATTCCACGACTATGGAGTTGGCAAGTCCACCGTGAATGGGTTGAATAACTTCTGGTTCTGGCTGGACAACGTCTGGCTCTTTCAATGCTTCCGGACATAATTTAAGATTGTCTCTTGACACTAGTACAGATGTTAAGCCTCCGTTTTTGCTAATGAGACACATTTTAGGATTATCCACTCTTGTTGGTAAAACTGTGTAGGGTACGGCTTCCCACTGATTGTCCAGTTTATTGGTTCGACGATTTCTCTTGAGCACTTGGTCACCCGGTCTTAATGGGGTCGCTAAAGCATTCTGGTTGAAAGTTCGCTCTTGTCTTTCTCTAGTTTGCTGAAGGCTTCTTTCCACACTCTCTTGCACTTGGCGATACTGCTTTTGCCGTATGATATCCCAATTGGAGTCTTGAACTTCTGCGTCTGGTTTCAGAATTCCCATTTCTAGATCGATTGGTAATTGGCCGGGTCTTGCACGCATAAGGTAAGCTGGGGTGCAGTTGGTGGAGCTCACCGGGACATGATTATACAGATCCACCAAGTCAGGCAATTTCTCTGGCCATTAATTCCTTTCTGTCTCAGGTAAAGTCTTTAGTAGGTCTATTACAATATGGTTCATCTTCTCGCATAAGCCGTTTGTTTGTGGATGATAGGCCGTCGTCCGGATCTTTTTGCAACCATACATATTACAGAATTCTCTGAAGATCTCTGATTCAAAGGCTGTACCTTGGTCGGTGAGAACCTGTTCCGGATATCCATGGGGTCTACAAAAGTACGTTTGGAACGCTTTGGCTGCTGTTTTTGCTGTCAGATCTTTTACGGGTACTACTACCAAGAAGCGTGAATAATGGTCCATGATGGTCAAGGCATAGACATAGCCGGACCGGCTTGGTATTAACTTCACGTGGTCTATGGCTACAAGTTCAAGTGGTTGTTTGGTGATTATGGGCTGCAGTGGTGCTCTTTGGTTCTTTTGATCGTTTCTTCTGAGGTTGCACGGGCCACAATTTCTGCACCACTGTTCGATTGATTTTCTCATCCCGACCCAATAAAATCTTTCTCTTAGAAGTACTTCTAACTTTTTCCAACCGAAGTGACCAGCACCATTATGGTAAGCTTCGAGGACCATCTTGACATCTTGTTTAGGCACGATAATCTGCCAAACCAATTCATGTGTTTTCGGATTGGTGTACCTTCTACAGAGCTTCTCTTGATACAGGAACATTTTGCCTCTCTCTTTCCAGAGTTGATGCGTCTCTTCTGGGGCATCCTCATCGGGATATGCACTTTGGTCAGTTCACAGTTCCTTCACCAACTTCACAGCCGGATTGCTGTCTTGGGTGTCAGCCCATCTATGGTGTGCTAACGGATTAAAATTCACCTCTTGTTGTTTCTGATAGGTACTTGACTGATGATGTTTTGCCTTGGGATGATGGAAGGCTGGTAGTTCAATTTCTTCAAGCTCCCCCGTTTCTTCTTCTACATCTCTCAATTGTGGCATCCGGGATAGGGCATCAGCATTTCCATTCTTGCGACCTGCTGGATACTTGATCTTGAAGTTGTAATTAGATAACCGGGCTATCCATCGCTGTTCTAACGCACCTAATTTGGCTGTGTCCAGGTGGGTCAACGGATTGTTGTCAGTATAGACAATAAATTCTGCAGCGGCCAGATAGTGTTTGAAACGTTCAGTCACAGCCCAAACTACTGCCAGTAGTTCCAATTTGAAGGAGCTATAATTTTCTGGATTTCTTTCAGTAGGCCGGAGCTTTCTACTTGCAAAGGCGATGACTTTCTCCCGACCTCCTTGCTTTTGTGACAGCACCGCTCCTAGTCCCACATTACTGGCATCGGTGTAGAGGATGAAAGGCTGATGGTAATCTGGGTATGCCAGAACCTCCTCTCCGGTTAGTGCCTTCTTTAGTTGTTCAAAGGAGTCTTCCCTTTCGTCGTTCCACTGGAAAGGAGGGTTTCGGTTTGAAGGTTTCTTCGTCTGCCCTACCAAGGCGTCTTGCAAGGGTGCTGCCAACTTGGTAAATCCTTTTATAAATCTGCGATAGTAACCCACCAATCCCAGGAATTGCCTCACTTCTTTTGCTTTGGTAGGTCTCGGCCAATCCCTTATGGCGGTCATTTTCTCGGGATCCGGTGCTACTCCCTCCGAACTCACGATGTGTCCCAGGTACTGTACCTTTGGCTTGAGAAGGTGACATTTGGATGGCTTGATTTTCATGCCATACCTGGATAAGGCTTCGAACACTTCTGCCAGGTCTTTTAAGTGTTGTTCGTAAGTCTTTGAGTAGACGATCACATCATCTAGGTACAGGAGGACGGTCTCGAAGTTCTTGTGTCCGAGGCAGCATTCCATCAGCCGCTGGAAGGTACCGGATGCATTGCAGAGTCCGAATGGCATGCGATTAAATTCACTTAGACCCATTGGTGTGGTGAATGCCGTCTTTTCCTTATCTCTCTCAGCCACAGGGACTTGCCAATACCCGCTTGTTAAGTCTAAGGTGGAAAAATAATTAGCAGATTTCAAAGCAGTCAAGGACTCTTCTATCCTAGGCAAGGGGTAGGCGTCTTTATGGGTGATGTTATTAATCTGCCGGTAGTCTACGCACATTCTCATGGTTCCGTCTTTTTTTTGACAATCACTAGAGGGGCCGCCCAGGGGCTACAGCTGTCTCTTATTACCCCGGCCTGTTTCATCTCCCTCAGCATATCTTTTGCACATTGATAGTGAGCGGGCGGTATGGGTCTATATCTTTCTTTTATTGGGGGATGGTCACCGGTGGGGATTGTGTGTTCTACCCCTTCTATCCGTCCGAAGTCCAATGAGTGTTTACTGAAGACTTGTTCATATTCCATCACTAGCCTATACACCCCTTGTTTTTGATGGGTAGGTGTTGAATTTATGCCCACGTGTAGCTGTTGGCACCAATCCTCCAATTCTCCATCTGAGCCGTTGCCTTCCACCTGACAGGTTGGTTCTAAGGGCTCAATGGTTGTGATGGCATTGTTGTCAACAGTATATAGCTTTGCCACTGTAGCATACCTTGGCAAAGTGACCTCTTCCTCTCCACAGTTCCAAAGTCGTACCGGCACCCGTCCTCGGTGTACCTCGACTATCCCTCGTGCTGTGAGTATAGTGGGCCTGCTGTCGGTGTACACTGGTTCTGTTAAGGCTTGATAATCTCGTCCCTTAGCACCAATGGCTGCTCTACACCATACCAGCATTTCTGTTTTTGGTGGGATTACAATAGACGTTGGATCACTTACCCTCACACTGCCGATTTCTCCACCTGCAACTTCTACCTGTTGCCTTAACATCAATACTTTTATTTCCCTCCGGAGAACTCTCTGCTGGCAGGATTGGGCAGTTTCAGCAACTTGCTGTAAGACAGAAATGACTTCGGAAAAGCAGTTCTCTAACACATTCATTCCTATCAATACAGTTGGTTCACAGTTCCGCCGGTCAACATCAACAACAATTATACCCTGTTTCTTCAATTCTACTTTACCAATCTTTATGGTCATCTCCCTGAATCCTAGTTTCGGTACCAACTTACCATTACTGGCCCATATATCTAGTTCAACATCAGAGGGCCCTTTATCAATATCTGCATCAGCCCAGTACCTCTTATAAAGGATATACGGTATAGATGAAATCTGGGAACCTGTGTCCAGCAAAGCGTTGAGGGGAATTCCGTCCAGCACGATAGGGATAATGGGTTGTCCTCCGATGTACCTGTCGTGCCAGGGTGTTGGGCCTTGAAAGTTCATTCCTGCGAAGCGGCCCGCATTCCCAGGGGATTCCCGTTTAAATCACAATCTCGTGCAAAGTGGCCTGGCTGCTGGCAACGGCGGCAAATGGGCTGTCCATCCGGTTGGTAGCGGTCGCGGGGTCATCCTCTCCATGTCGGGTATCTCCAGGGTCTCATCCATGGAACATCTTCTCTATGGTTTGCCAACTCCATCTTGGGTCCTCTCATCTCCTGCATGGTTTTAGCCATTGAAGCAACAATATCAGTTAAAGAGTCAAGCTTTTGTTGAAGAGCCTCATTAGTACTGGGCCCCAGGGGCTTAGCAATGGCCCAGGACATAGCTGATGTCACTGGCACTCCCTGTTGTGGAGGAGCCTCTGCCATGGGTTGCGCAGGCTCCTGATCCCGAGGTGCCTCTGCCAGCTGGAGACGTATAGCGCTCTCCTTTAATTGGGCAAATGTCAATTCAGGGTTCTTAAAAACAAGCATGCTCACATGCCCCCGGAGAGAAGGGGTGTAGAGTCCCTCAATAAATTGATCTCTTAGCAGTTTATCCGCTCCGGTGTTAAAAATGGGTTCAGCCAGTGTAAGTGATTTAAGGGCTTCCTGCAGGTTTAAGGCAAAGTCTCTCACTCCCTCATTAACGTTTTGTTTGCAATTAAAGAATCGTACTTTAGCTTTGCTGCTGGCAGTGGTTTCAAATGTAGCTTTTAATCCAGCAAATATGCGTTCAACAGTGCCTTTTAGATCAGCTGCCCATGCTGTGACTTCTCGCTTAGCATGGCCACTTAACTGCATCATCAGGAGACTAACACGCTGAACTTCACCCACGGGGAACATGTTAAAATGGGCCAGCATCTTTTCTCTGAAATCGTCAAGGGTATTAGGCTCACCTTCATACATTGGAAGCCAAGGGCCACCCGGGGTATATGGCATCAGCACCGGCATGATGGGCACCACTCCTTGCACCGCTGCACTACCGGACTCTCTATCGACACTCTGTCTTTCAGCTGCATTAGCGTCGCCGGGTGCTGCGGCGTCTCCGTGCTGCGACATACTGTGCCCCCTTAGTTAATCCGGACCCTTCTGGTCCTCCGCTTCCGTCGGGATAGTGTAGATTCGTTCCGCTGTGCAGCAGGATTGGTTTTCCCCTTGCTCTGACGTCAGAGCGCTCAGCTTGGTGCCGCCCACAATGACACGCCCCCTGCTGCTCCCGCCCGCCACGCGCTCTGTAATGGCGGATTCTGAAGTTTTTCAGTTAGACTGGGGCTCAGGTAATGGCGTAGCTCAATTAACAGTCTCGTGCCTAACGGTTATGAGGTGATGGCGGCCATCTTTACTCCATTATAACCAATGGGGAAAAGTCACTTTCAATAGTTTTTAATGGGAAATGGAATTTTCTTTAATAAAGTCAATTTTCAAGATTTTTCATCCAAGTTTTCAAAGTTTTGGGCTCCAATCACGGCACACAATACCCGGTATATGGGCTGGCTCGATCCTGTTCGTGACGCCAATTGTGACGCCCAGTCAATGGGGTCTGTCTCTTAAGCGGCATGTCACGGGTGGCTTGACCCGGTGCTGTGGCCTCAGGCAATGCACAGTGTAAGGGGTATCGTGAGGGGACAGGCACTTACTTGATCAGCAGCAGGTTCTCCCAGCGGTGACGATCCCGATCCTGGATAGATGGCTATTGTCCAAATGAAAGACTGAGGCGTTGAAACGTTTAACCAGTTTACTTTAACATAAAGGGATTTTCAACCAGTCCTGTCACCGGAGTCTGTATGGGAACTCTGAATTACTTTGACCCTGCCGGGGTCTTCGCCTCTTATTGTACGCAATTTCTGTGTGGCCCTGCTGCTGTATGTGAACTGGCTGCCAGCCCAATCTGTCCCCTCCGGGTCCTGGTTCGATGGGCAACCCGAGTCCTTTTATCGACTTACCCCCTCCGGGAGTACCGCTGAACTCTGTGTCTGTTGCTGCGTCCGGCCCTAGTGAAGCTGATATCACCTCACGTTTTTCCGGTTGCTGTATTATATATAATGAATACAGCCACGGATCCGGTATCCGTCTTTGCGCCTGTTCTGGGTAGTGATTAATGCTACCCGGTTCTCACAATATCCTTTTTCTCTGTCCCTTTTCTCCTCAGGCCGGTGATTTGGGCCTGGAAACCGTCATAGGGCTGTTAGAAATTCAGCTGTATGACCTCTCACTTTCAGCTCCTTAGCCCAACTGCCATTTCTTCTCTCAGACCAGAATGGATCAAGGGGAGTCTCTGGAGCTCCCCCTTCTGGCCGGAGGTGGTAGTGCACTATTGCTATTTTAGTATTTGTATTTACTGTCAGTAACTATTTTTGTGGCAAATACCCCTAGGGGTGCCACACTATGTAGACTGGAGGAGGGAGGAGGGAGGAGCTCTGTCTCTAGCTCCTCCCTCCTCCAGTCTACATAGAATCTTATCAGCAGCAACTGTCATCTCCTATCTCAGTAAGGTAACAATCTGTCTTCACTGAATACATACTACATTTTACTCAGGAAGTGAGAGTTTTGGAAACGATTTATCGGTCCTGGTGCAGAAGGCAGCAGATTTCTCTGATAACAATTAAAATGATACTTACTATTTAACTATAACTTGAGATAAAAGTATGAAGGATGGAAGATTATGAAGAAAATGTACATCAGATTACCTTTAATTCAACGCAATGTCATTTCTAGAGATGTCATATAAAACAGTACTGCTTTCAATAGTTATATTCATTTTCATTTTAACTTAGTTTCTGCACAGATACATTTTACCATCTTTTAATACTTGAGGCAATGTTTTGTAATATTTGCAAAAGTCATCAACATGCATCCATCACTATATCTAGCAGACAATTTTGTCCTCAGCTAGAGTGTCCCTTTAAGCGGTTTCAATTTTAACAACGCTGACGAGCATGTTGTCACATTTGAAATAGCTAATCTGTATCAAGTGAATATTGGAGATAGGAATTTTAATAATTTTATTCTCACAAATATGTTTTTGGGTGGAAATGTATTTATCTTTACACTCAGCTATTTGTCATTTTGTGCTTTCAGTTGATACATTTAATTTCAGTTCCGTTCCACGTATTCTTGTTCAATTGCAAAGCGGGATTGTAGAAGGTGATGGCTAAGGGCTATTATAAGTTCACAGGATGCTACCAAATCTATTGTAGTGTTATTCTATCGATGATGAGACAATGAAAACTACGTTTAAGCTGAACTCCTGATGATCACCTATATGGCTACAGAATAAATCACATGTTTTTGCAGAACATGTTCAGGCAAAATCTTAGGTCTATCTAGGGTCAAATTGCTCTTGTTATATTAATTTTCCCTTTTGGGGGATCCACCCCTGTTTAGAGGGTACTCTCATTTCTGCTCAATGTCACTTTACTTTATTATGTAGAGAGTAACCTTATTTTGTGAGGTGTGTTTTGCATAATAGTGAGTACTTTTTCATTAATTGACTTATCATTGATTGCAGTGCTCAACAATATTTGTCAGGGTGACTTAGAGTTACCGTGGGACAGCTATCAATGGGTGGGGTGCCATTATAGCTAATAATTTAGGGTGCCAATGTTTTTGGTAAGGCAGGCAATTACTGAGGTTTATTTAGGGATAAATATCCCCTGATATTCTAATGTGGACACACCCCATGACAGAACGTACATTCATATTTACGCGGTACCATCTTATGTTACATAGAGGCTTACCCAAGTTGATTTTGCTTTGTTTTTTAGGTTTATGTGTAGTTTACAATTTTAATTTATACCTTATTTAAATGGGATTTTATATAAAATGTGACGTTTCCCTAAACTACTAGCAATTCTTGTTATGCATGTATAATCAAGTAAAAATGGATCCTGTCCATATCAGGGCTCTCCTTTATATTAATAGTGCACGGTCTACAATTAATATCTTACTACTAAGGGCAAAGTGCAATTATCGGTGGATTCCTATGTGCAAGACATAATCTTGGGACATTTTGAGTCTGACTGCAGGGCTCATTCTAATATTAAAAATATTCCATGTTATTAGGGCAAAGTGCAATTAATAGTTCTTTGCGCCTTATGCCTTGGGGATAATTTCCTCGTGATATAGTGGGGGAGATCCAGGTTCTTGTGTACCTGTATTCCCTTAAGGATATTATACTGGGTCCTCTCATCCCTGATATTCTGGTGTCTAATTTTTAATCTCATTAGTGTCTATTACTCTGATAGGGTCATCCTCAGAATTTAATGGACAGACTGTACACAATCACGGTGTACCGGTTTTATGTATAATTTTATTGAGTTTAATATTCAAAGTTATATTTTATTTTTGGTATTCCACCTCAGTCCGTGACCTCTGGCGTCTACCATGCTCCCTTGACACGACAACATCAAGTTAGACACTAGACCTCATGCTATATTAATACATGCTACACTAAATAATAATTGTTACTAGTAATGATACATTTCAAACATTGTGTTTGCATAGCTTGTTCATAGTTGGGTCCCGGTCTTGCACGTTCCTTATTCACCATTGAGGTCATTTTTTAGACAAGGTATGGCTTTAATACTAGAAGCTAGGACTGTCCTGATTGTCACTGGTGCGATTGCTTTTACACTTTTTTTTTACATTTAAACCAGTGTTAACTAATAACCCTACACATTTTTATGCACTATTATTTTTAAGTTACACCAGAGTATATGTTCATTATGTTTCTTAGTTTTTCCAAGAAATTAGTCCAGAATTGATGCTGCAATTTAACTCTCATGGCACTGGAGTAAATTCTTCTTAAAAATCACATTATAACTCTTTTTGGACTGATATATTTTCAAGCTATTAGTTTATTTTTTTTTTTGCCAAGCAAAAGTCTAAGATAGTTATATCATAACTATTAAATGTATTCTAAATGTTACATAATGTTACATTATAGAATCGTATCTTGAATGCAATAACTAAAATGTTCCCTAATGCTACATACTGAATTCTATTGCGAGTTCTTTGACTTTTAGGTGCTGCATAGTACAAATCTGCCAATAGTTGAAAGGCTTGGTCCACAATGGCATCACCACAGGATCTCCTTTCCTTGTTCTTTAAAATATCACTTTAGCTACTTTTAGAGGCAAAATTGCTGGCAGGTGTCAGGTCTACTCTATTGCATTTTCCATTTACTTTTCTTGTCAATTTTGCATCAATTATTTTTCTTTTTCGTTGTCTTGTTCTTCCTATTTGGAAACAAACACGAAAAACATTTACTTGTCAGAAGTTTGAAGACTTTAGTTTTTTACTTTTCCTCAATTCTTTTGATCCAAATGAAAATTACACAGCAAAAGAGCTGCAACATTGCCAAATGCAAGACACTTTTTATATAGCTCAGTGGTGTGGATGACATTTAAAACACAAGTTCTATCAGGGAAACTCACGTTGTTGCCATAGAGACTCTAGTGGGGAGTCTAATGTTGTGTCAGATGCTCCCCCGGAGAGCTTGATGCTTACTGCAGCTCTGACTTATGTCTTTCTGTGTCATCACACTACTCTGAACACCAAAAATGGCTGGGAGGGAACGCAAAGCTTGTTACATGAAAGAAATAGCCAAGAAAGAAGAAAGATATACTCGTACTGTGGAGTATGCACCCTACCATAAAAAGCATATATTAGTATAGGGAGTAGCAGGAACATTTGTCAATTTTTTGTATAGTTTGTAAAGTAAATGTAACATATCTCAGATGAAGATCCCTTGGGGTTGTCAGAAGTTTTATTTTCTTATGCTATATTCAATTGAAGTGTGCAATTCCTCATTGTTAATTTTCAGTTTAAGAAAATTAACAAAATTAATTAAACAAAAACACAAATATTGTAAAAAAAAAAAAGAAAAAATGAAAATGACCTACTAGGAAAAGTGAAGTCAAGTAAACAGAATCAGGCAGCTGCTGTCAAGAATATGACGGGATGTGAGATGGCAGAACAATATGCATATTATATAGCATAGGGTACTGTTTAAGATCATTTAAGCATATATCAAAGAAAAAACTACGGAGCTACTGCACAATATAAATAATGAGTGAATCCTGTTCTTGTTGGATCAGGCAAAACGTGATAGGGTTTAAAAAGTGGATGAATCCTGTAGGATTGTGTTAATTAAATAATAATACACAGCTGTTCACTGTGGCTGACCATCTGTGATGTATGGATAAGCAGCTGTTGTATTACCGATAAATATGTATATAACTCAGTAAATTAGTATATTAGTGGCAATGATTAGCATCACTAGTCAAGGAAACCACAACTCATAGAAGATAAAGTGCACAGATCTAAGGAACTTAATGTACTTAAAATGTTCACTAGAATAAGTTTGAGAAAAGACTGTCAACCACTAGAATTGTGTATATAGAATGCCACATACATAGTATAGCTATTGAAAGTGCGGTATTTACTGTGATGAATAGGTTGCAGCTTCCATCATAGTACTAGATACTGGCAAGGTCCTAATGGAGCAAGCAGTGAATTTCAGGAGCGTCCTCCTGTTAGCGTGCCTCCCTGGGGCTTGCAAAAGGTGTACAGACATGGTGCGCTACGGCCGGAAGTGATGACTCTCACTGGAGAAGCAAGCGAGGGCATGGCAGAGCGTGACATCACTGGAAATGCATTAGGGGCTCTCAGATTGGCCAAAAAACAATGAATTTCGATGGAGACAAAGTCTTTCTTCATCATAGATGAAAGAGACATGTCTACATAGTCCCAAATAACTCAATGTTAAATGAGTAATTTTTTAATCACTTTGTCATTGAGAAACATTTAAAATATATTAAAAACATAAAAAGGACTTTGTATGAGTTGGACATGTATAGCAGAAGATGCGACATGCATATGTACCAACCTCCCTAAATTGTCTGAATCAGAGTAAATGATTGCCTCTCAGACTTACAGATTGATGTTGCCCATATTCCAAATGAAATTGGTAAAAGTCAATGTGAATGCATGATACATTTAGATATTTAAAATGATGTAACATACAGTATATTTAAAAAAATGTTTTAAATATTTGAGCTCATATGTTGTGGGAAAATGGAAAACAGAAAACATAGGAGTGAGGGCCCTTCACTTATTGCTCAGGGCAAAGGAGACCATATTACCAATAGAGTGGGCGTAAGAATCAACATCTAGTCCATACATCCCTTTTACTATTTATTCTTGAGTCGGTATTATGTGATTATTCAATTCTTGTCCCCCCATATTAAAAAGCATATAGCCAAATTTTGTGGTTTAATCCCTTCAGAGCCAGACTATCCAATGTAAATATCCACTTGGATTCCATCCTGGAATTTCCAATTCTTTTGTACTATCTAGATGCCACACAAATGAACTCCCATACAGGACTGATTAGTATTCTCTGCAAAGTGTCATCAAAGGTGATGCCCCTTGTAACCCTTATTAATATTATCTAGATATTCCTTTACTCTTTTTGATACCTGTCTCTTCATTCAGCCTATGCATATTTTGTTGAATGAGCAGCAAATTATATATATATAACCCCAGTTGAGTGACACCAGATAGCATCCTTTATGGCAAACTGATTTGCCCCATTAGTAAAAGTGGTTTGGAGAGAATTTCTATTTTTAGTGTGGACATGGACTTTATACCAGCAGTTCAGTTTAGTCTTCGATTTCAAATAAAGTTTGTTAAAAAGCTGCAGTGCAGTCAATCAACAAGGTTTTAGGCTGTGGGCACTTTTGCAGCCATCTCAGCCATGTCAGATATTAGCATGGCTTTGATGGGTCATCGCACCGTGTGACCCAACCTGTACAACCCAGCCTGTATAAACGTCGATTCATAGATGACGCTGCCATTCTGCTCTGCTTCGTGTAGGGAAAGGACACAGCTGGAGTGAGGGACAGTTTTAGGTTTTGTGTGTGCGCAGTTTTCCCAAAAGCTTCTCTGTGAATGCTCTGCACTCGTGTCTGTGGAAATAGTGTTCCTACAACCAATTTTTTATTCTCTGCACCCGTGTCTGTGGGAGTAGTGTGCTTATAACATATTTTTTTCAATTCTACACCGATGTCTGTGGGAGTAGTATGCGTAAATTCAAATTGCTGTACTCTGCACCTGTGTCGGTGGGAGTCGTGTGCCTTAAAACTATTTTTCTACTCTGCACCTGTGTCTGTGAGAGTAGTGTGCCTAAAACCAATTTTTTTTACTCTGCACCCATGTCTATGGGAGTTTCGAGTGAAAAACAAATTGTTTTACTTTGCACCCATGTCTGTGGGAGTAGTGTGCATAAAAACAAATTATTCTACTATGCACCCATGTCTGTGGGAGTAGTGTGCCTTTAACCTATTTTTCTCTACTCTGCACCCATGGCTGTGGAAGTAATGTGCATAAAATCAAATTTTTCTACTCTGAACCTGTGTCTGTGGGAGTAGTGTGCCTAGAACCAATTTTTTTTCCACTCTGCACCGGTGTTTGTGGAAGTAGTGTGAGTAAGAACAAATTGTTCTACTCTGCACCCGGTCTTTGGGAGTAGTGTGCCTAAAAACAAATTGTTCTACTCTGAACTGATGTCTGTGGGAGTAGTGTACCTAAAAACCACTTCAAAAAATGAGAGCATCAAATAGGGGACTTGGATGTGGCTGTGATGATGCTCGTGTAGCTGCTGCTGTTGGTGGTAATGTAGCTGCTGCAGCGAGAGGATGTGATAATTCTGTGCCTGATAGGTGCCCAAATAAAACACCCCACACAGCGAGATTATAAAGATCATTGTAATAAGTGCGAAATTAATCGGCAATTAGGAAAGGGTTACGAACTGTATAGCCCCAGGGGGAGATGATATGTGAGATTCTGGATCGGATCTCAGCTTTCCTAATTCTACGAGCAAGGAGGGCTCCAGCTCCCATGCTGTAATAGATAGATTTGTTTTTTTTCAGTTGAAGCTCTACGCGAGAGAGAAGGAGAGCGCTGAGTTGGTTCCGAGTTTTCAATAGGTCAGAGAGGGACGCAGAGTCCGGGGAGGTCACACAGGAACGTTCGAGCGTTTTAATTCTAGTTAGCAGGGAATCCAGGGTCGCATTGTACTGTTTTTTGGTATGCGCTGACAATTTAAGAAAATGTCCTCGCATAACAGCTTTGTGCGCGAACCATAACACATCTGGAGCAATGTCATCAACGTTGTTAAAGTAAAAGAAGTCTTTCAAGTGGTTAGTAAGGGCGTCATGACTAGTTGGTGACGTCAGGAGGTGTTCGTTCATTTTCCAAGAGGTCATGGGAGAGTGGGGAGTGGAGTCAGAGAGAGTTAGAGTGATAGGGGCATGGTCCGACCAGGAAATGGAATCAATAGTAGCAGACATACAAAGAGGCAGGAGGGAGTCGTTAACTAAAAAGTAATCTATGTGGCTAAATGATTTATGTCTCGGGGAAAAGAAGGTGTAATCTCGTTCATTGCTGTGGAGGTACCACCAAATGTCATGAAAATGAAAGGAGGAAGTGACAGGGGCGAGTTCAGATCCAAAAGTCAAGGGAGTCGAACAGTCGAGAGATTTGTTTAAGGGGGAATTAAGGTCACCCGCGATCAGTTTATGTGCCACCATAGAGGGGGTGAGGTCTTCCAGGAGTGATTTAAGAAATGCAGATTGTTTTGAGTTGGGGGCATAGATCGCTAGTAGGGAGTATAGTACGTCGTTTAGTCAGAACCGGGTATCTACCCTCGGGGTCAGAGAAGACTTTAATCAGGTCAAATGACAGGTTGACACTAGGGTTGAGCGACTTTTAATTTTTTTCAGGTCGAGTCGGGTTTCACGAAACCCGACTTTCTCAAAAGTTGGGTCGAGTGAAATCGGCCGATCCAATTGAAAAGTCGGGGTCGGGGATCGGCCGAAACTCGAAACCCAATGCAAGTCAATGAGATTTTTTCTATATATTTACCTCAGGGCGATATAGCAGAAAAGCCGGTAATTCAATTACCGGGTTTTCATTTCTCCTGCCAAAACCCGACATGATATGAGACATGGTTTACACACAGTAAACCATGTCATATCCCCCTTTTTTTTGCATATTCCACACTACTAATGTTAGTAGTGTGTATATGCAAAATTTCAGCGCTCTAGCTCTTAAATTTAAGGGTTAAATTGCGGAAAAAATTGGCGTGGGCTCCCGCGCAATTTTCTCCGCCAGAGTAGTAAAGCCAATGACTGAGGGCAGATATTAATAGCCTAGAGAGGGTCCACGGTTTTTGGCCCCCCTGGCTAAAAACATCAGCACCTAGCCACCCCAGAAAAGGCACATCTGTAAGATGCGCCTATTCTGGCACTTGGCCACTCTCTTCCCATTCCCGTGTAGCGGTGGGATATGGGTTAATGAAGGGTTAATGCCACCTTGCTATTGTAAGGTGACATTAAGCCAGATTAATAATGGAGAGGCCTCAATTCTGACACCTATCCATTATTAATCCAATTGTATGAAAGAGTTAAAAAAACACACACATTATTAAAAAGTATTTTAATGAAATAAACACACCGTTTGTTTTAATATTTTATTATACAGGTAATCCACCTGAAGACCCTCGCTCTGTAACAAATTAAAAATAATAAACCAACAATATACATACTGTACCTTCCGTAGATCTGTAACGTCCCACGCTGTAAATCCATCTGAAGGGGTTAAAATATTTTACAGCCAGGAGCTCTGCTGATGCAGCTGTGCTTGTGGCTGTAAACCCCAGCGAATGAAGGTAATGTAGGGCAATGACCTGTAGTTACTTTCATTCGCGGTGATGCGCCCCCTGCTGGATGTCCCTGGAGCGTGGGAAAAGTTCCCAGGCTCGAGGTCATATGAGGACATCCAGCAGGGGGCGCATCACCGCGAATGAAGGTAACTATAGGTCATTGACCTACATTACCTTCATTCGCTGGGGTTTACAGCCACGAGCACAGCTGCATTAGCAGAGCTCCTGGCTGTAAAATATTTTAACCCCTTCAGATGGATTTACAATGTGGGACGTTACAGATCTACGGAAGGTATGTATATTGTTGGTTTATTATTTTTAATTTGTTACAGAGCGAGGGTCTTCAGGTGGATAGAGAGTACAATAAAATATTAAAACAACCTGTGTTTTTATTTAATTAACCCTTAAATTTAATAGCTTTCAGCAATTTAAGGGTTAAATCGCTGAAAAAATTGGCATGGGCTCCCGCGCAATTTTCTCCGCCAGAGTAGTAAAGCCAGTGACTGAGGGAAGATATTAATAGCCTAGAGAGGGTCCACGGTTTTTGGCCCCCCTTGGCTAAAAACATCTGCCCCCAGCCACCCCAGAAAAGGCACATCTGTAAGATGCGCCTATTTTGGCACTTGGCCACTCTCTTCCCATTCCCGTGTAGCGGTGGAATATGGGGTAATGAAGGATTAATGTCACCTTGCTATTGTAAGGTGACATTAAGCCAGATTAATAATGGAGAGGCGTCAATTCTGACACCTATCCATTATTAATCCAATTGTATGAAAGAGTTAAAAAAAACACACACATTATTAAAAAGTATTTTTAATAAATAGAGTGGGATCGGGTCGGCTTTCACGAAACCCGACTTTGCTAAAAGTCGGTGACTTTTGAAAAGTGCCGATCTGTTTCGCTCAACCCTAGTTGGCACCAATAAGAATAGCTACTCCAGATTTTTTAACCTGAGCGTTGGAGAAGAAACGCTGAGGATAGAAGCGGGAGGTTACTCGATAATTATCAGCCTCTAGTAAGTGAGTTTCTTGTAAGAAAACAATATCAGCGCGTGCCTTCTTTAGTTGCCCGTATAGGAGTGAACGCTTCTGAGGCGAACAAGAAAAACAAGAAGAACAAACAAGAAAAATTATATATCTTATACATCAGAACAGAGAACTCTGAGGAGAGTAAGCTGCACAAAAGGGGAGAGAAGGGGGGGGGGGGGGAGAAAGGGGAAACATACAACCAGAACTTTTAGTCCCAACAGTCTATCTAAATCTAAGAACGCAAGTGCGTCGCAGAAAAAATACAAAAAAGAAATTGAAAAAAATCAACAAAAGAGAAAAAGAAAAAAAAGAAAACAAGGATCTCCAGCGTCTCCTACGAGGATGGTCTAAGGTATTCAGCAACTGGGAAACAGCAAACCAGTAAAATAAAAAAAAAATAAAAAAGTCCAGAGCGAAAGAAAGTCGCTCGGTGGGGTGACACTCCCAGGTGCCTTAAGTTAGAGGGGGTAGGGGAGAAAAGGTCGGAGAAGAGTAGTGAGGAAGACAGAAGGCAGAAAGGGAAAAGAGGCAATGATACAACCTGGGAGGTGCAAAAGAGGAGACCAGGAAGATGGTTCCCTGGGCACATCATCCATCAAAAGAAAAACCAATGCAGCCGATAGTGGATCAGGCGACTCTCCATTCTGGGTCAATCCTCTTTCTGCGAGGTCCCTGTTTGTCGAGGTTATCCTGTCCGGGGCGCTGCAGTGTCGCTGAGGGAGATGACGGAAGAAAGTTCCAATGTTCCAGGAGTTGCGACGCTTGAGTGGGAGTTAGGCAAATGTGGGAGACGTCATCTCTTCGAACAATAAGACGAGTGGTATGTCCCCATCGGTAGGCCACCTCTTTTTCACGAAGTAGCATCGTATAGGGCTTGAACGCGCGGCGCAGGGCGAAGGTGCCCGGCGACAAGTCCGCATACACCTCGAGCTTCGCAAAGCGCTCAGAAAGAGAAGGGGCCACTCTTAGTGCTCTCAGAAAGCCCTCTTTAGTCTCGAAGAAATGGACTCTTGCGAGTAGATCCGAGCAGACACCAGGGGGCTTTGGAACCCTGTGTATGCGGTCTAATTTAAGGTCCCTAGGCTCTAGGTCTGGAAGTACTTCCAGCATGAAATCTTGGAGAAGTGCTCTCAGCTCTGCAGGAGGAATCAAATCCGGGATGCCTCTAAGGCGGACGTTGTTCCGTCTATGTCTATCTTCAAAGTCGAAGTTCTTTGTCTGCACCGCCTCAACTGTCTGCTGGAGTTGTTCGTGTTCATCCAGGAGGGAATGTGAGACTGGATGAGTTCAGCTAGTTTGGTCTCAAGGTGGTTCGTGCGGTTGCCCAAATCCACAACTTCCCCCCTGAGATCAGCCACCATTTTCTTCATATCTTCCTGGATGGAGGCTCTGAGCTCCGATAAGAGACCCTTCATAAGGGCGAGGGTGACCGGGTTCTCCGGAGAGAGGGCTGCAGAGGCGGCTTCCTGCACTTGCAGATCTCTGCGAGAAGCGCGGGCTGCACGAGGGGAAGGAGGCGCCATATTGGAGAGAAGCGCAGATTCTGAGCAGCCAGGGGGAAAGTAATCTGAAACCCGCTTAGGAAGCGAGGATTGCGGGTGTTTTACCTTTCCCATCGGCAGAGGATCGTCAGATGCATGTCTGCGGCAAATTTCAGCAGTCTGAGGCTGGTTTGGAAGCTTTAAAAGCTGCTTTAGTGCCCTGGGGACCGGGAGCTCCTGGATCAAGCAGCCTCCACCATGAGCAGTCAGGCTACACCCCTTGCTACAAGAATATTGAGGCCAGAACATCTTGAGGCACTGTTAGATTTGATGGCTGAGAGTGGCTCCAGTTAATTCGCATTATCTTCCATCTAGTTCCCTGCAGAAAGCGCAGAGTTGGCACCTGAGAACCATGGTCATCCGGCTTCCACCCCACTTCCCTGCAAATCAGCCAAGCAGTCTCAGCACCAAATCATGCATCAGGTATTTTGCCTTTTGATGACTCCGCTGGCTGGTGTTCTATGCTTCATCCACCTCGACATGCCCCTGAAGTGGAAGAGAATGATTGCACTGATGCCCAGCTACTTGTTAGTTTGTAATAAGCGTACATGAGAGAGCTAGTGCACCTGGTCAGTGAACCATTTCAACACATCTCAGAGGATGACAAAATTAATTTGCCAACTGCAGCGTCTTTCTGCAGTAGGCAGACAGGCATGGAGGGTAGGTATGAGGAGTGAGTGGAAGATGATGTGGGGAATGATGAGGATCTAGACCTCACATGGCACATCCTAGTAATGTTCACAATTCAGAGAAAGAGGTGGTGATCATGCGCTCTAGCAGCACAGCAAAAGAGGGAGGAAGGTGCAAAAGAACAGCGGGCAGCCCCTAGCTAGTATGTTGGCTGCTATTGCCCATTGAGCTGAGGAAATGTCACGCACAGTGTAGGAAGACTAAGTGCAACACAGGGAAGAGGGGTAAGAAGCCCAACACTAGGGAAAGAGGGAAGAAACTTATCTTGAGCAGATTCAGAGAGGTAACCCCTTCTACAAGTGGCCTCCAGACACACAAGAACAGGTTTCTCAGAATAAGAGATGTGGAATGAACGATCCAGCCTGGGGGCTTTCACCTCTGATGCTGAAACACACATCCTTTCCTCTGGGCCTTAACCCTTCCAGGGCATCAAGTAATGTAGGGAACGACGTTTGAGAAAAGAAAATACAACCCTTGAAATATGGAACTCTAGATTTCCATCAACCTTTATTGGGGGCAGTGGTAGGGGTGAGGACTCTAGAGGTTACACATATTTCTTGAACAGAGACCTGTGAAAGACATTGTGGATCTTAACCTGGGGTAGCTCAAGATAAAATGCTGCTGTGTTAATGACGGTGGTTATTTTATAGGGGCCAATAAAACTAGGACCTAACTTCCAGGAAGGAACCCTCAACTTAATATTTCTGGTAGACAACTATACAAATTCATTCGCAATAAGGTTTGGACCTAGCAAGTGTTTTCTGTCAGCCCTACATTTGTACCTGTCTCCCATGATCTTCAAATTACTCAGAAGCCCCCACCACACCAAAGAGAGCGAAAAAGCCAAAACATTCCTCCTCAGGAAATCCTGAAGCCCCTCCTCTGCTAAAAGTACCAAACTGTGGATGGTAACAGTGTGCACCAAAGAATGGTGACCTGCTGGTAGACTCTTGACGATGATTATTAGTAGCAAATTCTGCTAGTGGTAAGATGTTCAAACCTCCTGATTCTTGGAGGCACCTGAGTTGGAGTCTCCATATTCTGATTAACGCACTCAGTCTGTCCATTTCACTTGGGATGAAGGCAGAGGAAAAGGACAGTTGCACCTCAATTCGAGAATAGAACGCCCTCCAGAACTTGAAAACAAATTGGGTCTTCCAACATGACACCACAAAGGAGGAAACCCCAGCACGATGGCCAGAAAGCACAGAATTATGATGTTCCTTATTTATCTTGCGGTGCAGATTAGATGGTACAAATAACCTTCCTGAAGCCAGGAGGCATGGTCAACCCCCTGGGCCTCCAAAACCACAACCTCCAGCTCCAGGTACAATGCTGAAATGACTATCCCCTTCTGCAAAATCGAGGCAGGGTTCTCATGGTCACCATCACCAGAGAAGCTCTGGAACAAAGCATCAGTCTTGACATTTTTGACCCCTGGATGTAAAGTAACACAAAATTGAACCTTGTAAAAAAACAAGGACCATCTAGCTTGCCTAGGGTTGAGATGTTTAGCTGACTGAAGATATCAGAGCTTCTTATGGTCAGTAATGGGATGCACAGCCCCCTCCAACCAATGTCGCCATTCTTCAAATGCCAATCTAATCATCAAAAGTTCCCTATTGCCCACGTCACAATTTCTCTCAACTGAGGACAATTTCTTAGAAAAGTAAGCACGTGGACGCCATTGACACGGGGACGGACCCTGAGACAACACAGCCCCAACCCCCACCTCTGATACATCAACCTCCACAACAAAGGGTTAGGAAACATCAAGTTGACTGAGTATAGAGGCCATGGAAAAAATCTCTTTAGGGAGGAAAAAGCCTGCGAGGTGGCTTCCGACCATTTGGAAAAATCAGCTTCCTTCCTTGTCATGTCAGTAAGGGGTTTCTCAACTACAGAATCATTTTGGATGAATTTCCGGTAAAAATTAGTAAAGCCCAGAAAACGTTGTAGAAACTTCAGGTTTTCAGGCTGGTCCTAATCAAGGACAGCACGGACCTTCTCCGGATCCATCCAAAAAAACGAAGATTACAACAGGTACCCCAAAAACTGTAACTCCTGGATGGTGAAAACATATATTTCTAGTTTTGCATATAGTTTGTTATCACTTAATATTTGCAACACCTGTTTAACATGACCTCGATATATCTCAAAATCAGAAGAATAAACCAAAATATCGTCCAGATAGACAACCACAATTCTGCCCACCAAATGATAGAAAATATCATTAATCAAATGTTGGAAAACCACAGGTGCATTGGTCAGACTGAAAGGCATGACCAGACTCTCGAGAAGACCCTCAGAGGTATTGAATGCCATTTTTCATTCATCCCCTTCTATGATTCTAATCAGGTTGTATGCCCCCCTTAAATCCAACTTGGAGAACACTTTAGCTCCCACGACCTGGCTGAACAGATCTGGAATCAGAGAAAGAGGGTATGGATTTCGTATGGTAATTTGCTTTAATTCCTGGAAATCTAATCAAGGACCTAGACCGCTATCTTATTTCTTCACAAAGAAGAAACTTGCCGCCACGGGCGAAAATGAAGGTCGAATGTGTCCCTCCTCCAGACTTTCAACAATGAAATAATTCATGGCTTGTCTTTCAGGTCTAGAAAGATTATACAGTCTGGACTTTAGAAGTTTAGCTCCAGTGGTTAGGTTAATAGGACAGTCATACAGTATGTTGGTGAGGAGGCAAATTCTGAAACTCTCTCAGAAAAAACGTCCTCAAAACCCGACAATAACGCAGGTATGGTTACTGTAGAGACTGTAGAATAAGAAATATTTTTTTCCTTTTTTCACCTAAAAGCCACCACCATCAAGGTTTTATCTTCAGCATTACAGAATGCTGTAGATAAACCCCCAATGTAACCTGAAAGATAAGAAAAACAAGTTAGATTATACTCACCCAGGGGCGGTCCCGGTGCGGTCCGGTCCGATGGGCCTCTCTGGCCTTTCTTGGTGCCTGCGCACTGCAGTGCTTTGCTCTGCCCTCAACAGGGCAGATAAAGTATGCCTGCGCAGGAGCCATGACAGGAAGCAAAGAAGAGGATGTCATCGCATGAAGATGTGAGGTGTCTGGACCCGGAACGCGACGCCCATCGGACCGGACAGCACCGGAACCGCCCCTGGGTGAGTATAATCTAACTTGTTTTGCTTATCTTTCAGGTTACATTGGGGGCTTATCTACAGCTTTATAGAATGCTGTAGATAAGCCCCTGATGGCAGTTGCCGCAGCTTATAGGCGAAAAATGGGCTGACATATTACCTTTAAACAGTTCTCATGGTAGTAATATCCCCGCTCAATGATCCCGCTGTCTTGCCAATCCACCAACAGATTATGTTTTACCAACCAGAGAAGACCCAATACAATTGGGGTGGGAAGACCGAACAGGACACAGCAAAGAATTATCTCACAATGAATCGACCCCATCCTGTTGTGAATTCTGTTGTCAAGCTCCCTCCTGTGGTCGTGAATGGTACTTCGGCTGGTTCTGTCCATGGGCTTCCTCTGGTGGTTGTGAGTGGGGCTGCGGCTTCTGAGTTTCCTTCCACAGGTGACGAGGTTAATTCGTTAGCTGGCTGCTCTATTTAACTCCACTTAGATCATTGCTCCATGCCACCTGTCAATGTTCCAGTATTGGTCTTGTTCACTCCTGGATCGTTCTTGTGACCTGTCTTCCCAGCAGAAGCTAAGTTCCTGCTTGTTTTTCTCTGTTTGCTGTTTTTCTGTCCAGCTTGCTACTTTGATTTTTGTCTTGCTTGCTGGAAGCTCTGGGACGCAGAGGGAGCACCTCCGCACCGTGAGTCGGTGCGGAGGGTCTTTTTGCACCCTCTGCGTGGTCTTTTTGTAGTTTTTTGTGCTGACCGCAAAGTTGCCTTTCCTATCCTCAGTCTGTTCAGTAAGTCGGGCCTCACTTTGCTAAATCTATTTCATCTCTGTGTTTGTAATTTTCATCTTTACTCACAGTCATTATATGTGGGGGGCTGCCTTTTCCTTTGGGGAATTTCTCTGAGGCAAGGTAGGCTTTATTTTTCTATCTTCAGGGCTAGCTAGTTTCTTAGGCTGTGTTGAGTTGCATAGGGAGTGTTAGGAGCATTCCACGGCTATTTCTAGTGTGTGTGATAGGATTAGGGATTGCGGTCAGCAGAGTTCCCACGTCTCAGAGCTCGTCCTATATTATTAGTAACTATCAGGTCATTCCGTGTGCTCTTTACCACCAGGTCCATTATTGTCCTAACCACCAGGTCATAACAGTACAGGTGGTCCAAAGTACTAATGCATCTCAATAGAGGGATAAGAGAAGTTCTGAGACCATTTTTTTTTCTTTGCAGTGTGTTTTGTCTCTCTTTTCCCCTTTACCTCTGGGTGGTTCAGGATACAGGTGTAGATATGGACATTCAAGGTCTGTCCTCTTGTATGGATAATCTCATTGCAAGGGTACAAAACATTCAAGATTTTTTGGTTCAGAATCCGATGTTAGAGCCTAGGATATCTATTCCTGATTTGTTTTTTGGGGATAGATCTAAGTTTCTGAATTTCAAAAATAATTGTAAATTGTTTCTTGCTTTGAAACCTCGCTCCTCAGGTGACCCTGTTCAACAAGTGAAAATCATTATTTCTTTGTTACGTGGCGACCCTCAAGACTGGGCATTTTCCCTTGCGCCAGGAGATCCGGCATTGCGTGATGTTGATGCGTTTTTTCTGGCGCTCGGATTGCTTTATGATGAACCTAATTCAGTGGATCAGGCAGAGAAAATCTTTCTGGCTCTGTGTCAGGGTCAGGATGAGGTAGAGATATATTGTCAGAAGTTTAGGAAGTGGTCTGTACTCACTCAGTGGAATGAATGTGCCCTGGCAGCAATTTTCAGAAAGGGTCTCTCTGAAGCCCTTAAGGATGTCATGGTGGGATTTCCCATGCCTGCTGGTCTGAATGAGTCTATGTCTTTGGACATTCAGATCGATCGACGCTTGTGTGAGCGTAAAGCTGTGCACCATTTGGCGGTATTATCTTAGCATAGACCTGAGCCTATGCAATGTGATAGGACTTTGACCAGAGCTGAACGGCAAGAACACAGACGTCGAAATGGGCTGTGTTTTTACTGTGGTGATTCCACTCATGCTATCTCCGATTGTCCTAAGCACACTAAGCGTTTCGCTAGGTCTGCCACCATTGGTACGGTACAGTCGAAATTTCTTTTGTCCGTTACTCTGATTTGCTCTTTGTCATCCTATTCTGTTATGGCATTTGTGGATTCAAGCGCTGCCCTGAATTTGATGGACTTGGAGTTTGCTAGGCGCTGTGGCTTTTTATGGAGCCCTTGCAGTATCCTATTCCATTGAGAGGAATTGATGCTACGCCTTTGGCCAAGAATAAGCCTCAGTACTGGACCCAATTGACCATGTGCATGGCTCCTGCATATCAGGAGGATATTCGGTTTTTGGTGTTGCATAATCTGCATGATGTGGTCGTTTTGGGGTTGCCATGGCTACAGGTCCATAATCCAGTATTGGATTGGAAATCTATGTCTGTGTCCAGCTGGGGTTGTCAGGGGGTAAATGGTGATGTTCCATTTTTGTCTATTTCGTCATCCACCCCTTCTGAAGTCCCGGAGTTTTTGTCGGATTACCGGGATGTATTTGATGAGCCCAAATCCAGTGCCCTACCTCCTCATAGGGATTGCGATTGTGCTATCAATTTGATTCCTGGTAGTAAGTTTCCTAAGGGCCGACTGTTCAATTTATCTGTGCCAGAGCACGCCGCTATGCGGAGTTATGTAAAGGAATCCTTGGAGAAGGGTCATATTCGCCCGTCGTCGTCACCATTGGGAGCGGGGTTCTTTTTTGTGGCCAAGAAGGATGGTTCTTTGAGACCTTTTATTGATTACCGCCTTCTTAATAAGATCACAGTCAAATTTCAGTACCCTTTGCCACTGCTGTCTGATTTATTTGCTCAAATTAAGGGGGCTAGTTGGTTCACCAAGATAGATCTTCGTGGTGCGTATAATCTTGTGCGTATTAAACAGGGCGATGAATGGAAAACAGCATTTAATACGCCCGAGGGCCATTTTGAGTACCTGGTTATGCCATTCGGGCTTTCCAATGCTCCATCAGTATTTCAGTCCTTTATGCATGACATCTTCCGAGAGTACCTGGATAAGTTCCTGATTGTATATTTGGATGATATTTTGGTCTTCTCGGATGATTGGGAGTCTCACGTGAAGCAGGTCAGAATGGTGTTCCAGGTCCTTCGTGAAAATTCTTTGTTTGTGAAGGGGTCAAAGTGTCTCTTTGGAGTTCAGAAGGTTTCATTTTTGGGTTTCATTTTTTCTCCTTCTACTATCGAGATGGACCCTGTTAAAGTCCAGGCCATTTATGATTGGACTCAGCCGACATATGTGAAGAGTCTGCAAAAGTTCCTGGGCTTTGCTAATTTTTATCGTCGCTTCATCAGTAACTTTTCTAGTGTTGCTAAACCGTTGACTGATTTGACCAAGAAGGCTGCTGATGTGGTCAATTGGTCTTCTGCGGCTGTGGAAGCTTTTCAGGAGTTGAAGCGTCGTTTTTCTTCTGCCCCTGTGTTGTGCCAGCCAGATGTTTCGCTCCCATTTCAGGTCGAGGTTGATGCTTCTGAGATTGGAGCAGGTGCTGTTTTGTCGCAAAGAAGTTCTGACAGCTCGGTGATGAAACCATGTGCCTTCTTTTCTAGAAAGTTTTCGCCTGCTGAGTGCAATTATGATGTTGGCAATCGAGAGTTGTTGGCCATGAAGTGGGCATTCGAGGAGTGGCATCATTGGCTTGAAGGAGCCAAGCATCGCGTGGTGGTCTTGACGGATCACAAGAATTTGACTTATCTCGAGTCTGCCAAACGGTTGAATCCTAGACAGGCTCGATGGTCGCTATTTTTCTCCCGTTTTGATTTTGTGGTTTCGTACCTTCCAGGCTCTAAGAATGTGAAGGCTGATGCCCTGTCAAGGAGTTTTGTGCCCGACTCTCCGGGTGTTCCTGAGCCGGCGGGTATTCTCAAAGAGGGGGTAATTTTGTCTGCCATCTCCCCTGATTTGCGGCGGGTGCTGCAAAAATTTCAGGCTGATAGACCTGACCGTTGCCCAGCGGAAAAACTGTTTGTCCCTGATAAATGGACTAGTAGAGTTATCTCTGAGATTCATTGTTCGGTGTTGGCTGGTCATCCTGGAATCTTTGGTACCAGAGATTTGGTGGCTAGATCCTTTTGGTGGCCATCTTTGTCGCGGGATGTGCGTTCTTTTGTGCAGTCCTGTGGGACTTGTGCTCGGGCTAAGCCCTGCTGTTCTCGTGCCAGTGGGTTGCTTTTGCCCTTGCCGGTCCCGAAGAGGCCCTGGACGCATATCTCTATGGATTTTATTTTGGATCTCCCTGTCTCTCAAAAGATGTCGGTCATTTGGGTGGTTTTTGATCGCTTCTCTAAGATGGTCCATTTGGTACCCTTGTCTAAGTTGCCTTCCTCCTCTGATTTGGTGCCATTGTTTTTCCAGCATGTGGTTCGTTTACATGGCATTCCGGAGAACATCGTTTCGGACAGAGGTTCCCAGTTTGTTTCGAGGTTTCGGCGAGCCATTTGTGCTAGGATGGGCATTGATTTGTCTGATTTTCCTCGGCTTTCCATCCTCAGACAAATGGCCAAACCGAACGAACTAATCAGACTTTGGAAACATATCTGAGATGCTTTGTTTCTGCTGATCAGGACGATTGGGTGTCCTTTTTGCCTTTGGCTGAGTTCGCCCTTAATAATCGGGCCAGCTCGGCTACTTTGGTTTCGCCGTTTTTCTGCAATTCTGGTTTCCATCCTCGTTTCTCTTCAGGGCAGGTTGAGTCTTTGGACTGTCCTGGTGTAGATACTGTGGTGGATAGGTTGCAGCAGATTTGGACTCATGTGGTGGACAATTTGACATTGTCCCAGGAGAAGGCTCAACGTTTCGCTCACCGCCGGCGCTGTGTGGGTCCCCGACTTCGTGTTGGGGATTTGGTTTGGTTGTCGTCTCGTTATGTTCCTATGAAGGTTTCCTCTCCTAAGTTTAAGCCTCGTTTCATTGGTCCGTATAAGATTTCTGAGGTTCTCAATCCTGTGTCGTTTCGTTTGACCCTTCCAGCTTCTTTTGCCATCCATAATGTATTCCATAGGTCGTTGTTGCGGAGATACGTGGCGCCTGTGGTTCCATCCGTTGATCCTCCTGCCCTGGTGTTGATTGAGGGGGAGTTGGAGTATGTGGTGGAGAAGATTTTGGATTCTCGTATTTCGAGACGGAAACTCCAGTACCTGGTCAAGTGGAAGGGTTATGGTAAGGAAGATAATTCCTGGGTCTTTGCCTCCGATGTTCATGCGGCCGATCTGGTTCGTGCCTTTCATTTGGCTCGTCCTGGTCGGCCTGGGGGCTCTGGTGAGGGTTCGGTGACCCCTCCTCAAGGGGGGGTACTGTTGTGAATTCTGTTGTCAAGCTCCCTCCTGTGGTCGTGAATGGTACTTCGGCTGGTTCTGTCCATGGGCTTCCTCTGGTGGTTGTGAGTGGGGCTACGGCTTCTGAGTTTCCTTCCACAGGTGACGAGGTTAGTTCGTTAGCTGGCTGCTCTTTTTAACTCCACTTAGATCATTGCTCCATGCCACCTGTCAATGTTCCAGTATTGGTCTTGTTCACTCCTGGATCGTTCTTATGACCTGTCTTCCCAGCAGAAGCTAAGTTCCTGCTTGTTTTTCTCTGTTTGCTGTTTTTCTGTCCAGCTTGCTACTTTGATTTTTGTCTTGCTTGCTGGAAGCTCTGGGACGCAGAGGGAGCGCCTCCGCACCGTGAGTCGGTGCGGAGAGTCTTTCTGCGCCCTCTGCGTGGTCTTTTTGTAGTTTTTTGTGCTGACCGCAAAGTTGCCTTTCCTATCCTCAGTCTGTTCAGTAAGTCGGGCCTCACTTTGCTAAATCTATTTCATCTCTGTGTTTGTAATTTTCATCTTTACTCACAGTCATTATATGTTGGGGGCTTTATTTTTCTATCTTCAGGGCTAGCTAGTTTCTTAGGCTGTGTCGAGTTGCATAGGGAGCGTTAGGAGCAATCCACGGCTATTTCTAGTGTGTGTGATAGGATTAGGGATTGCGGTCAGCAGAGTTCCCACGTCTCAGAGCTCGTCCTATATTATTAGTAACTATCAGGTCATTCCGTGTGCTCTTTACCACCAGGTCCATTATTGTACTAACCACCAGGTCATAACACCATCTTCAGTCTTACATTATGTACAATCTAAGTCAGAACTTTCTGTGCAAGTGGTGCTAAGGCGATGGCGAAGATGGGAATAGGCTTAACTGAAGTACAGCAAGCCAGCCCGTGAGTTCTAGCAAACTGAGCATCAATCATGCTGACTCCAGCTCTATTGTTAATAAACACAAAAATCTCCTTCGTTTTGCTCTTGCTCTCTAGCACCACCTCTGCTGTCAGGACAAACCAGGAACTGCAGCTTGATGATAAATGCACTCCTTGCTTATTCAACTCCAGACTATCAAGGGTTAAATGAGTCTCCCTTTCCTTATGCATCAAAGGACAGGCTACACTAAGATACCCCTTTTTTTCCCACAAAAAAAGCACAATCCCTTCTTTTTGCGAATCTCCGGGGAAATGGAGGCACCACATAACTGCATGGGTACCTTCACTTCACTGCTAGACTGCTCCCCTGGCAAAGGGGTCATACCCTGAAAAAAAGGCTCCAGAGAAGGTGGTCTTACCCACCTATCCAGAAGGTGTCTATCAGCACGTATAGCCAGCAACATAGCAGCCTCCAAGGACTCAGAGTTTTCATACACAGCCATGAAACCCGGGTCATTCCATTTTGTATAAGTTGCCCATCTGCGGAATTCTGAGCTATACATTTCCACTGACTCCACTGATTCGCCTGCTGAAGGCAACGCAACCTGTACTCATCCAAGATGACTCAGTCAGGGTAATCATAGATAAGGGCTAGAATTCCAAAAAATCCCTCCACAGGCTGGAGACCAACCGAATCCTGCTGCAAAGAGAAAGCGCAGGACTGAGCATCTCCTTGCAGCAGAGATATCTCAATACCAACTTGTTGCTTCTCATTTCCAATGTAGTGAGGACGAAGCTTAAAATACTATCCTTGAGTGGTTGCCTCATCAGTATTTTGCACCTGTATTGCCATCATCTTTATTACATGGGTTTGCTGTATCCTGAGTGAACTTGTTCTGAGACATGGGCAGTGAAGCACTGCAGTCCCTTTGTGCTGTATTAATTGTTGAATTTTTGAAGGATTTTTAGCCCTCTATTTTGTGGATTTTCAATGAAGTTTAGTGTTAGGACTCGCAAATGTGATGACTTTGAAGCGGGCTTTGAGCTTACATATCTTGGCCAAAATATTGACCAGTACCTCATATATTATCCATTTATATGTTTTTGCACTTCATTTTTCAGGGTACAGCCATGCCCAGCTTTTTGGCCTTGTAAACTAGGATGTCTGCACCCATGGGATGAATTTAGATGCAGGACAGCCCGCCTGATCTAATAATATGGGCATCACTAATAGGCTGTAAGCCAGACACTGTGCATTACCTGTGTGTGACCAGCGCCATATGCAAGCCTCTTTTGTGCAATCTAATACTAAGCAATCACCCCCTCCATGAGTTGGTAGGTTATGAGTGGCTACCTCCTCAGTGTTTTGCACCTGTATTGCCCCCATCTTTATTACATGGGTTTGCTGCAACCTGGGTGCACTAGTTCTGAGACCTGGGCAGGTAAGCACTGCAGTCACTTTGTGCTGTATTAATACAACTGTACGGCCAGGGGACAGTTTAGGAGGATGAGGAGGAGGAGAACCATGTTCAGAGCAGGGTAGCAGTCAAAGCAGCTCATGGGCATTCCTGGATATGGGGGGATACAGCGGACCCAGTCCATACATCTCCTATTGAGGACAGATTGTCATTGACTGTGGGCAGACTAGCACACATGAGCCAATACATGCTGTTGTGCCTGCACAATGACTGCCGAGTTGCCCAGATTTTTACCAGTGCTGATTACTGTGTTACCACCCTGCTGGATACATGATACAAGGACAACATATGTATAACATGTACCCTAAAATAACAACTTTTTTTCATTATTATTGAAACCAGACACAAATATGACAACATATTGAAAAACAGACTAGCCACACCCAAACATTCCTGTCGTATTAGATTGAGGCATTTTTGGAGCATCAGCCATTATCTTCACGATAAGTTCCTTTATTTGGCACTTATTCTGTATTTGAAGTATTCTTGATGCATGGATATTTTGGTACAAAGAGGCATCATGATTTCTTATCATCAAGATAAATCCTATTCACCTTGTAATTCAACTATATTTGTGTTTGTTAAAGCACTATCCAAGTACTAAAAATCAGAGGCTGTAAGGCAGGGATATTGTTCTACATTGGTATGTTTTTTGCTTTTCTCCATCTGCTTTCTCTGCATTTTTTGATACTTGCTGTCTTTGTAAGGCATTTCACAGGCATCAGCTTCAAGGTTTTTTTTTGGGACGCCGATATTGAGTTCTTTTAAAGATTAATTTTTGTACCTCTGCATTCTGGATAGAATTTTTTTACCCTACAGTTTAACCAATGCAATGACCGCCAAGATTTTGCATTACCGGTGCAAATTATTGGCAAAGATCTTATGTAATGAGTAAGACTGCCTAGTGCAGTCGAAAAACTTCCACTGGGTCATGTTTACCATGTAACTTTTTCTTTTGTATGCACTATATTTTCTTTTGAAAAAGAAAAAGAAAAGGAAAATCCAGTCCTGTTGAGAAGGACTCCAATTTTTTTTTATTACCTCAGCATCACCTCACTCCTGCTGCCTGCCTCTTGAAGCAGACACCCGGCCTCCTGTTACCTCACTACACTGCTGCTGACCCAACCGTTTAGCTACCGTCGGATTATAAGATGCACCACTATTTTCCTCCCAAATTTGGAGGAAAAAAGTGAGTTTTATAGTCCAAAAAAATGGCAGTTCAGAGATACATGAAGGAAACTGATTATGAATGACTTTCTGCGTTAGTTTTAGTCGTGTAAGAGGAGAGGTTGGTTAATCAGCAAGTAGATAGACTGAAGAGATGCAAAGGTGTTAGTTGAGAGGCCACAGAGGAACATATTGTAGCAGTCAAGGGGGAGATGATGAGGACATGCATTCTAGCAAATTGAGGGATGGAAATATTTTTGGGATGGAGGCGATAGGAGAAGTTAAGACCTTGGATGTGTTGCTTGAAGGATAGGGCATAGGCTGTGTTTACAGGGGATTTCCAATACAGTGGAAAGCATGATGTAATTTTTAGCGATTAATAGATAGACATGTTAGGGGAGTTAGGGGAGTTGGAGGAAAAATTAGTAGTTTTGTTTTTGCCCACATTTTACAAAGCGTTTTGAGAAGATGGAGGATATGGCTGATAGACACCTTGTAATTCTAAACAGCAGAGAGGGGACGTCTTGGCCTTAGAGATAGATTTTAGTATCATTAGCATATACTGTAGAAGATACTGGAAGCCATGAGACTTTATGAGTTGCCCTAGGCAAAGGTATAGATGGAGAAGAGTAAGGGTCCTAGGAGAGATCCTTGAAGTACACCAACAGGGAAAAGGTGAGATGAGGAAGTAGTATGTGAATGGGAGACAATAAATGTGCAATTGGTAAGGTATGAGGAGATTCAGGAGAGAGCAAGGTCTTTGCTGCTGAGAGAACAGATGATCTATAGTAGGAGGAAGTGGTTGACAGTATTGAAAGCAGAGGACAGGTCTAGAAGGAAGAGTATAGAGAATTGTCTATTAGCATTAGTTTTAAGTAAGTCATAATTTTGGTTGCGGCAGTTTCAGTGGAGTAATGAGAACAGAAATAAGATTGTAGGCTGTCAGAGTGAGTTGGAGGATAGGTAAGAAGAAAGTTCAACGTTGAACATTAGAACTCCATTACTTGTTGCTCCATAGTTATAGGGGGGGGGGCCACTCTTATACCCCTCACCTATTGGCCTTATTACATAGAGACATCAGTACTTTGCATATAGACTGACCTTCTGCTGTGACGTTACATACATTTTTCATCTGTATTACCGTTCTCACTAGAGAGTTATGTTTTATAAGACACAATACATCTCATGCTGATTAGACTCTGATGTGGGGAAATCACTTTTTCACATCACTGTAGAGGGGAAAAAAAGTATTTATTTAGTCAGCCACCAATTGTGCAAGTTCTCCTACTTAAACAGATGAGAGAGGCATGTAATTGACATCATAGGTAGACCACAACAATGAGAGTCAAAATGAGAAAACAAAACCAGAAAATCACCTTGTCTGATTTGGCAAGATTTATTTTGCAAATTATGATGGAAAATAAGTATTTAGTCACCTAAAAACATGCAAGATTTCTGGCTCTCACAGACCTGTAACTTCTTCATTAAGAGGATCATCTGTCCTCCACTCATTACCTGTGGTAATGGCACCTGTTTGAACTTGTTATCAATATAAAAGACACCTGTCCACAACCTCAAACAGTCACTATGGTAAAGACCAAAGAGCTGTCAAAGTCCAGGACGACTGATCCGTGTACATGAAAGAATGAATGGGGCTATATATCATGAGATTTTGAGTGCAATGAAGGAGTGGCTTTGTAAGAAGCATATGAAGGTCCTGGAGTGGCCTAGCCAGACTCTAGATCTTAACCCCATAGAAAACCTTTTGGAGGGAGTAGAAAGTCCATGTTGCCCAATGACAGGCCCAAAACAACACTGCTCTAGAGAACATTTGTATGGAGGAATTGGCCAACATACCACCAACAGTGTGTGCCAACCTTGTGAAGACTTACAGAATATGTTTGACCTGTCTTTGCCAACAAAGAATATATAACAAAATATTGAGAAACAGAAAAATAGAGCAGCACATTCAGCATGGTAAGAATCTGGGAGCAAAAGAGCTTCCACAGGCATATACCAAATCTTGCATATAGTAATCCAAAAAAGGAAGCAGCACACCACTGTCTGTGAATAAGGTACTATTTTATTTTGCCCATGATGGCGACTGTAGCATGGCTAAAAGTCATATCGTCGATGGGAGTTATGTGTCACAGAGATGGCTTGTCTCTGTGATGTAACCCGGAGAGTTTTCTTTAAGGCACATAAGCACTAGTGGATCGTTTAGTACACTTGGGTCCGGGTTATGGGTAGCTGTGAAAGATGGGAGGGTCTGGCTACCCATATACCTCACCCCTGGGAAGGGGCATCACCATACCTGTATATGTGTTTGAGGACCTGCGATGATGTCATGACCATGTGACTAATCATGTGATGGGTTCCTGGGTGTGGTTATCGCTTTATAATGTTGGCTACTGCTTAACACAGGACCCTGTATGTGGGTAGGTGGAAGCCTCCAGGGTGTGTTGAGGCTCCAGGACTGAGCCTGAAGTACTGGTCACATACTTTCTTTTGCCAGAGCTAAAGGCTATTTGTTTTCTGTTTTGTAGGTTTGCAAAAAACCCTGTGAACTTTTAAAGGGAACGTGCCTCCTTAATGCCACCCACTGCATCTTAGCTTGTACAACCCCTACACTTGGTGGAGAATCCAGCTTTCTCAGCAGAGAGGTGAGACTGTTACTGCATGTCCTTGGTAAAGTCTGTAGCAAGCCAGCAAGCATCGCCAGTGAACTGGTCGGACTGGTTGAGAGATACCAGGGGATGTGAGGCTCCTTGGGGAGGCAGCCCATTCTGCACTGGGCATCCCAACAGGGGGCAGAGTCCCAAAAAAGGGTATGGTGTCCAAGGTCAAAAGGGGTGGAGGAAGTGCTGCCCAAGGTCCCTACGGGTAATGTTATTTGCTGGAGGTGCCACAGGCCATATTGCTGCCCGTTGTCCCCAGACCACTGAGCAGATGGACTGCAACATGGAACGCCATAGTTCATACTATGCATATCGAGCCTGCAGTGTGATCTTTCCACCCAACAAGGGGCCTCATACGTGTCCCATGAAGTTGGATGGTCGAGCAGTAACAGCGTTGCTAGACTGCTTGTGAGGGTCACTTTCCCTCACAACCTACTCCCGGGGAAGAAGGTCAGAGTTCGATGCATATATGGTGATGCAAAGAACTATCCTATGGCCAGAATGGACATTGAAATGGCGCATGGCACTGAGTCCCATGAAGTCGGCGTCGTTCGGGACTTGTTGCACCCTATAATTATAGGCCGGGATTTCTGTTTGTTTTGAGATCTGTGGGGAAAAGGTTCAGAGGTTGCTAGCAAGAGTAGGGAACCAATGAACCCTAATAAGGTATCACCACACCCAGAGGCAGACTGGTTTCCTTTTTGTGTCCTAGTTGGATCTGTGGGGAAAGGGTTCTGAGGTTGCTAGCAAGAGTAGGGAACCAATGAACCCTAATAAGGTATCACCACACCCAGAGGCAGATTGGTTTCCTTTTTGTGTCCTAGTTGAGGATGAGGAGGAAGTGTCTGACAGGAGCTAAGGGTGGCCAGCGAGGATTTTGGGACTGCCCAACATAGGGACCCAACTTTGAGGGAAGCCTTTAACAATGTCAATGTCACTAATGGGGTTGCACAGGAGCAGGGGGCAGAGACAAGATTTCCTTATTTTATGATGAGTGGGGAGTAGTTGTACCAGGTCACAAAAATAAGGGAGGAGTTGGTTGAGCAGTTAATAGTGCTATGTCACTATAGACGGAAGGTGTTGGACATGGCCCATTCACACATCTTGGGTGGACACCTAGGGGTGAAAAAAATGCAAGAACGGGTTGTGTAGAGGTTCTATTGGCCTGGGTGTTATCGGGAAGTAGTGCACTATTGCAGGTCCTGCCCTACATGTCAGTTAACTGCCCCCACTCCTCATTTCCGGAGCCCCCTCGTGCCATTGCCCCTTATTGAGGTGCCATTCGAGAGAATTGCCATGGACTTGGTTGGTCCCCTAGTTAAATCAACCCGGGGCCATCAGTATACATTAGTCATCCCGGACTATGCCAAAATCTATCCTGAGGAAATTCCCCTGAGAAATTCTTCCGCGAAGAGTATAGCCCATGAGTTGGTCCATGCGTTTTCCCGGACAGGTTTGCCGAAGGAGATCCTTACCGACCAGGGGACACCTTTTATGAACAAGGTGATGAGGGAGTTGTGCAAAGTCCTGAAAACCTCCCAGTTGAGGTCTTCAGTGTACCATCCTCAGTCAGATGGCCTTGCCTGAAGAGCATGCTAAGAAAAGCCATAGAGAAAGCCGGTAGAGACTGGGACTGTCTCTTACCATATCTGCTGTTTGCATGTGGTACTGATGCAGCAGAGGATTGTGAAGGTGATGCCCATAGTGAAAGAACACCTCCACCAGGCACAAGAATCTCAGGCCAGGGTCTACAACTGGTCTGCAAGAGGAAGGCAGTTCAATACGGGAGACCGAGTTCTTGTGCTAGTTCCGACGGTGGAGAGCAAGTTCTTGGCTAAATGGCAAGGGCCATATGAGGTGCTGGAGATGCTTGGTGAGGTAAACTATAAGATTCACCAACCAGGAAGATGGAAACCAATCCAAGTTTACCATGTCAACCTCATCAAGCCATGGCAAGATAGAGAGCCAACGGTAACTCCATGTTTGCTAGGCAACCCAGAAGGTGAGGTTGGAGGGGTTTCTATAGCGGAGATGCTATCGAAGGCCCAGAAACATCAGTGCTGGGAGTTATTCCAGAAGAACAGGGGCCTGTTTCAGAGTTGCCATTTTGCTTGAAGGTCATAGAGCACGAGGTCCTGACAGAGCCATATGTGCGGGTGAACGTGAAGCCTTATCAAATTCCTGAGGCCCTCCGAGAAGTAATCTCCAATGAGGTGGAGCATATGTTGAAGCTTGGGGTCATTGAGGAATCCAAGAGCTGTTGGTTGAGCCCAATTGTCCTGGTCCCAAAACCTGATGGTGAATGGAGGTTCTGCAATGACTATCGGAAGCTGAATGAGGTCTCTAAGTTTGACATATATCCCATACCACACGTTAATGAGCTCATCGAAAGACTTGGGCCCGCCAGGTACATAACCACCTTGGATTTGACGAAGGAGTATTGGCAGATCCCCATGGCACAGAAGGCCAAGGAAAAGACTGCGTTTTCTATACCAGATGGATGCTTTCAGTACGTCCAGATGCCGTTTAGCCTACAGGGAGCTCCAGCGACCTTCCAGAGGATAGAATCCTTGCAACTCATAACCCATATGCTGCTGCATACCTGAATGATATCATCATCTTTAGCCCAGACTGGGAGAGTCATCTCGAAAAATGTACCTTGGGTAAACAAAAATCCAAGTACCTGGGATATGTGGTGGGTAGTGGCGAAATAAAACCCCAAATCAGTAAAGGGAGGCAAGTCAAACATGGTCAAGACTACTCTCCAAAAAGCAAGTTAGAGCCTTCCTGGGGACCGTGGGTTATTATAGGAGGTTCATCCCAAACTTCACCATGGTGGCTGTGCCTCTAACCGATCTTCTAAAGGGGACAAAATCAGTAATGGTTAGATAGTCCGAAGAGGCAGAGTCAGCCTTCCAAGAAATGAAAGGAGCTCTGTGTAAGCAACCCATTCTGATGGCCCCAGACTTTAAAAAGAGTTTATTCTTCAGACAGATACCTCTGATGTTGGGGTGGGAGCAGTGCTTTCCCAGGAGATACATTGGGAGGAGCATCCTGTTCTTTTTACCTGAGTAGGAAGTTATCTTCATGTGAAAGGCATTACTTAGTCATAGAGAAGGAGTGCTTTGCCATAAAGAGGTTACGGTACTATCTGCTGGGACGTAAGTTTAGATTGATATCCGACCATGCCCCATTCAGATGAATGAGGGAAACGAAGGGTAGAAATGCTAGGGTCGCCTGTTGGTTCTCAGCCCTGCCGGACTTCAGCTTCCATGTAAAAAATAGGGCAGGGAAGCTACACGGTAATGCTGATGCCCTCTCAAGAATCCCTTGTCTAGTGGGGGAAAGTGCCAAGCCACACAGCTTTAGGCAGAGGGGGATGTATGTAGTATGGCTCAGGGTCGAATAGTGGACTGGAGTTATGTGTCACAGAGATGGCTTGTCTTTGTGATGTAACCCAGAGTGTTTTCTTTAATTCACATAAGCACTAAGGGATTGTTTGTTACACTTGGGTCCGGGTTACGGGTAGCTGTGTGGAGATGGGAGGGTCTGGCTACCCATATACCTCACCCCTGGGTAGGGGCATCGCCATACCTCTATATGTTTTGAGGACCTGCGGTGATGTCACGACCACGTGACCAATCATGGGATGGGTTCCTGGGTGTGGTTATAGCTATATAATATAGGCTACTGCTTAACACAGGACCCTGTAAGTGGGGAGGTGGAACCCTCCAGTGTGTGTTGAGGCTCCAGGACTGAGCCTGAAGTACTGGTCACTTATACTTTCTTTTGCCTGAGCTAAAGGCTATTTGTTTTCTGTTTTGTTTTGTGTGTTTGTGAAGTAATAAACCCTGTTAACCTTTAAAGGGAACGTGCCTCCTGATTCCCACTGCTGCACCTGAGCGAGTACAACCCCTACAAGACGTTTTGGTTCAGTGTAGCGAACCTGCTTGAAAAAAGTTCGCTGCTTGACTACTACTAAAATATTGAGATGAACTTTTGTTAATGACCAATTACTTATTTTCTACCATAATTTGTAAAACAAATCTTGCCAAATCAGACAAAGTGATTTTCTGGATTTTTTTTCTCATTTTGACTCACATAGTTGTGGTCTACCTATGATGTCAATTACAGGCCTCTCTCATCTTTTTAAGTGGGAGAACGTGCAAAATTGGGGGCTGACTAAATACTTTTTTCCCCACTGTATCAATATAAAATTACAGCCATGTTCAAGGAGGGGGCAGGAATAAGCACAGCTAAATGTAGGCCCCCCATGACTGTGCTTGGTCATAGGCATTATTTAAAATTGTGCCAGAAGAAGATGATTGGGTAAAAAAGGGAGCGTATGGAGGGGTTTTAGTGGGGGTGGGGTGGGGGGGGGGTATATAGGAGAAAAGTGCGGGAAAGGTGTCACTTGACACCGGAAAAGCCAGAGTGAAGACAAGAGAGAGAGGAGCCCCCCCAGCCTGTCGGATTACCTTTTCTATGATGGAGTCGGTGGACGACTTGGTGGGGCACCTGAGAGACATC
Organism: Ranitomeya imitator; assembly: GCF_032444005.1. Classification (NCBI taxonomy): domain Eukaryota; kingdom Metazoa; phylum Chordata; class Amphibia; order Anura; family Dendrobatidae; genus Ranitomeya; species Ranitomeya imitator. The sequence goes on from NC_091284.1 coordinate 238,676,448, forward strand.
GCCAGGTCCTGAAGGGGAGGATGGTTGGAGGAGCAGCTCTCTTCACTGCTCGGAAACGCAGGAGGGCAGGGCACCGGCAGCAGGCGCGGCAGGCGGACGAGGCCCCCGCAGAGACTCTCGCCGGAGGTGAGCACACGCGGCAGGCGCAGGCCTAGGAGCCCCTCCGGGGACCCTGCAGAGACCGAGTGCAGCGGTGTGGTGTCCCCCCGCTATGCCCGCTCCGGCAGAAATCCTCCTCGCCGGCCGGCTGGCGCAGGTTCCAGGAGCACAGCGGTGGAGAGGGCTGCGCAGGAAGCGAGGGCCGCACTGGAAGTGAGGCCTGCAGCACCTCAGCAGGCCACATCAAGGACCCGGGGCACTGCTGGGTGAAGACCAGACTCCAGGAGCGGCACCGCTGCACCGCTGTCAGCGGCAGACACCGGGCACGTTGGCACCAGAGCGGCGGACATCAGCAACGCGGCCGCAGGATCGGGGCCTGTTAGCAGGAGCGCCGGAAAAAGGACTCCTGCGGGCACAGCAGTACAGGGGACGTCCTAGCAGCAAGGCTCAGAAGATATGCACCCAATGGGATGTGCGGCAGGCAGTGGGGCCCCACTGTCTGGCAGACGCAGTGCACAAGAGCTGGACAGGGATTCACAGCCTGCAGAGCAAGCGCGGTCCAGATCCAGGATGAGGTCGGTCGGGCGAGGCACGGCAGACGCTCCGGTCCCCGCTGGTGACGTGGAGGCCAGGGGCGCGGGCCAGAAGCAGCGCAGTGGCGCTGAAGACTCTTTTTTTGACAACAATCCAGATGCAGATGGGGAACATTGGGATTCAGGACATATGGCTGGCAGGGACACAGCACCTGCGCAGCTCAGTGAGTATCAATCCATGTCTAGTTTGTTGCCCATGGGGGTTTTAGCAGCTGAGGTTAGGGATAATCAGGCGTCGAGTGGGAGGGCGATGGATTTAGGAGGTACTGGTGGGTCGGTTGAGCTCCGGCTACGAGACGTCTTGGTTAGCGTGTCATAACGTTTGAGCAGATTGCAGAGCGGGGCAACGAGTGAGGCGGTGGCACCACCGGTCGGGGCATGGTAGATCGGTAGTTTTTGGGCAGTCGCCATTGGTGTACGGTGCATCCGTATCCATGCAAATGGAAAAAGATAAAGGGAACACAGTGAAGTTGGATGATAGGGCTAAGGGTGAGGTGTATGTATGTTTTGAAGGGCCATTAGGGGCTCATTTGAAGAAGGAGGTTAAAGAAAAAATTTGGCGCAACGACTATGTGGAGATTTTTTCCCTACTCCCATTAGAAAAGTTTTATCTGGACAAGTGGAAAAAGGATGACAGCAAGAAGGAGGATGAGAAAAAAAGGAGGTGGCGGCTTATCCCACAGACTTTGCTAATTGGTTGCAAGCATTTGCAATCCTAGCGAGTGTAACAGGCGAGAAGTCTCCTGAAAATTGTTCCGGCTTATTTTGTTATCTTGATGTGATTGGGGAAGCGCACCATACTTATGGAGGGCAGGCCTGGTTGCGTTATGATGAACAGTTTAGGCAGAGGAAGGCGGTCAGGCCTGAGATACGGTGGGACCATAAAGATATAGGACTTTGGTTAAAAGTGATGGCGCCAGTCAGGTATGGGCAGTCCTTTCACGGGAGTGGCACCCAGCAGGCAGGCCATGGCAGTAGTGGTCAGGGGTCACAGGGAGCAAAGCAAAAATCAGAAATGTGCTGGCAGTTTAACGAGGGCCAGTGCAAATATGGGAATACCTGCAAGTTTAACCCCTTAAGCCCAGAGGGTGGTTTACACGGTAATGACCAGGCCAATTTTTACAATTCTGACCACTATCCCTTTATGAGGTTATAACTCTGGAAAGGTTCAACACATCCCAGTGATTCTGACAATGTTTTCTTGTGACATATTGTACTTCATGACAGTGGTAAAATTTCTTTGATATTACCTGCGTTTATTTGTGAAAAAAACGGAAATTCGGCAAAAATATTGAAAATGTCGCAATTTTTCAACTTTGAATTTTTATGCAATTAAATCACAGAATATGTCACACAAAATACTTAATAATTAACATTTTCCACATGTCTACTTTACATCAGCACAATTTTGGAACCAAAATTTTTTTTTGTTAGGGAGTTATAAGGGTTAAAATTTGACCAGCAATTTCTCATTTTTACAACACCATTTTTTTTAGGGACCACATCTCATTTGAAGTCATTTTGAGCGGTCTATATGATAGAAAATAACCAACTGTGACATCATTCCAAAAACTGCACCCCTCAAGGTGCTCAAAACCACAATCAAGAAGTTTATTAACCCTTCAGGTGTTTCACAGGAATTTTTGGAATGTTTAAATAAAAATGAACATTTAACTTTTTTTCACAAAAAATTTACTTCAGTTCCAATTTGTTTTATTTTACCAAGGGTAACAGGAGAAAATGGACCCCAAAAGTTGTTGTTCAATTTGTCCTGAGTACACTAATACCCCATATGTGGGGGTAAACCACTGTTTGGGCGCATGGGAGAGCTCGGAATGGAAGGAGCGCCGTTTGACTTTTCAACGCACAATTGACAGGAATTGAGATGGGACACCATGTTGCATTTGGAGAGCCACTGATGTGCCTAAACATTGAAACCCCCACAAGTGACACCATTTTGGAAAGTAGACCCCCTAAGGAACTTACCTAGAGGTGTGGTGAGCACTTTGACCCACCAAGGGCTTCAAAGAAGTTTATAATGCAGAGCCGTAAAAATAAAACAAAAATTTTTTCCCACAAAAATAATTTTTAGCCCCCAGTTCTGTATTTTCCCGAGGGTAACAGGAGAAATTGGACCCCAAAAGTTGTTGTCCAATTTGTCCTGAGTACGCTGATACCCCATATGTGGGGGGTAGGGTTGAGCGAAACGGGTCGAACATTTTCAAAAGTCGCCGACTTTTGGCTAAGTCGGGGTTTCATGAAACCCGATCCGACCCCTGTGCGGGGTCGGCCATGCGGTACGCGACTTTCGCGCCAAAGTCGCGTTTCAATGACGCGAAAAGCGCCATTTCTCAGCCAATGAAGGTAAACGCAGAGTGTGGGCAGCGTGATGACATAGGTCCTGGTCCCCACCATCTTAGAGAAGGGCATTGCAGTGATTGGCTTGCTGTCTGCGACGTCACAGGGGCTATAAAGAGGCGTTCCCGCCGACCGCCATCTTACTGCTGCTGATCTGAGCTTAGGGAGAGGTTGCTGCCGCTTTGTCAGAAGCAGGGATAGCGTTAGGCAGGGTCCATTAACCACAAAACCGCTTGTGCTGCAGCGATTTGCACTGTCCAACACCACCCTCGGTGTGCAGGGACAGTGGAAGTTTTTTTTTTTTTTTTTTTCCCCTCAGCGCTGTAGCTCATTGGGCTGCCCTAGAAGGCTCCCTGATAGCTGCATTGCTGTGTGTACGCCGCTGTGCAAACCAACTGCTTTTTTCAAAGCACAAATCCTCTTGTTCCTTCCTTTCTGCACAGCTATCTTTTTTGTTTGTCCACACTTTTTATTTCATTTGTGCATCAGTCCACTCCTTATTGCTGCCTGCCATACCTGGCTGAGATTACTGCAGGCAGGGAGATAGTAGCTGCCTGCCATACCTGGCTGAGATTACTGCAGGCAGGGAGATAGTAATTGTAGGACATTCCCTGTTTTTTTTTTTTTTTTTTTTTTGGTGGGAGATTAAGATTGGCAATTTGGCATTTCTGCTAGAGTGCCATCCCTGTGTGTGCCATCTCTCTCACATAGTGGGCCATAGAAAGCCTTTTCATTTTTCTGTATTTTTTTTTGTGGGGTGTATAAATTCTCCCTGATAAAAATACAGTGGGAGATTAATATTGGCCTTTGGGCTTGTGTGCCAGTCCTGAGTGTGCCATCTCTCTCACAAATAGTGGGCCATAGAAAGCCTATTTATTTTTTTTTTTGGTTTTATAAATTCTCCCTGAAAAAAAGGGAGATTAATATTGGCCTCTGGGCTTGTGTGCCAGTCCTGAGCGTGCCATCTGTGCCAGCCCTGAGCGTGCCATCTCTCTCACAAATAGTGGGCCATAGAAAGCCTATTTAATTTTTTTTTTTGTTTTATAAATTTTCCCTGAAAAAAGGGAGATTAATATTGGCCTCTGGGCTTGTGTGCCAGTTGTGAGCGTGCCATCTGTGCCAGTCCTGAGCGTGCCATCTCTCTCACAAATAGTGGGCCATAGAAAGCCTATTTAAATATTTTTTTGGTTTTATAAATTCTCCCAGAAAAAAAGGGAGATTAATATTGGCCTCTGGGCTTGTGTGCCAGTCCTGAGCGTGCCATCTGTGCCAGCCAGCCCTGAGCGTGCCATCTCTCTCACAAATAGTGGGCCATAGAAAGCCTATTTAATTTTTTTTTTTGTTTTATCAATTTTCCCTGAAAAAAGGGAGATTAATATTGGCCTCTGGGCTTGTGTGCCAGTTGTGAGCGTGCCATCTGTGCCAGTCCTGAGCGTGCCATCTCTCTCACAAATAGTGGGCCATAGAAAGCCTATTTAAATATTTTTTTGGTTTTATAAATTCTCCCAGAAAAAAAGGGAGATTAATATTGGCCTCTGGGCTTCTGTGCCAGTCCTGAGCGTGCCATCTGTGCCAGTCCTGAGCGTCCCATCTCTCTCACAAATAGTGGGCCATAGAAAGCCTATTTTATTTTTTTTTTGGGTTTTAGAAATTCTCCCTGAAAAAAGGGAGATTAATATTGGCCTCTGGGCTTGTGTGCCAGTTGTGAGCGTGCCATCTGTGCCAGTCCTGAGCGTGCCATCTCTCTCACAAATAGTGGGCCATAGAAAGCCTATTTAAATATTTTTTTGGTTTTATAAATTCTCCCAGAAAAAAAGGGAGATTAATATTGGCCTCTGGGCTTCTGTGCCAGTCCTGAGCGTGCCATCTGTGCCAGTCCTGAGCGTCCCATCTCTCTCACAAATAGTGGGCCATAGAAAGCCTATTTTATTTTTTTTTTGGGTTTCAGAAATTCTCCCTGGAAAAAAAAAGGGAGATTAATATTGCCCTTTGGGCTTGTGTGCCAGTACTAAGCGTTCCATCTCTCTCTCTCTCTCAGTCAGTGGGCCATAGAACGCATATTTTTGGTTTTATTTGTTTTCTAAATTCTCCCTGAAAAAATCATTTTATTTTATTTGGTTTCTAAATTCTTCCTGATAAAATCATATTTTTTTTATTATTTTTATTTCTAAAGTCTCCCTGAAAAAAAAAAAAAAAAAACAACCAAAAAAACAGTGGGAGATTAATATTGGCCTTTCTGCTTGTGTGCCAGTCTTGACTCCTGGGTGTGCCATCTCTCTCTCTCTCTCTCTCTCTCTCTCTCTCTCTCCAATTGTGGTCCATAGAAAGCCTATATTTTTTTTCCTTGATTTGGGTTCTAAAATCTACCAGAGAAAATAACTACATCAATCATTGGTAGAAAAATATTGGCCTCTGGGTTTGTGTGCCACTCCTGACTCCTGTGTGCGTCATCTCTCAGTCAGTGGGCCATAGAACGCCTATTTTTGGTTTTATTTGTTTTCTAAATTCTCCCTGAAAAAATCATTTTATTTTATTTGGTTTCTAAATTCTTCCTGATAAAATCATATTTTTTTTATTATTTTTTTTTCTAAAGTCTCCCTGAAAAAAAAAAAAAAAAACAGTGGGAGATTAATATTGGCCTTTCTGCTTGTGTGCCAGTCTTGACTCCTGGGTGCGTCATCTCTCAGTCAGTGGGCCATAGAACGCCTATTTTTGGTTTTATTTGTTTTATAAATTCTCCCTGAAAAAATCATTTTATTTTATTTGGTTTCTAAATTCTTCCTGATAAAATCATATTTTTTTTATTATTTTTTTTTCTAAAGTCTCCCTGAAAAAAAAAAAAAAAAAACAACCAAAAAAAACAGTGGGAGATTAATATTGGCCTTTCTGCTTGTGTGCCAGTCTTGACTCCTGGGTGCGTCATCTCTCAGTCAGTGGGCCATAGAACGCCTATTTTTGGTTTTATTTGTTTTATAAATTCTCCCTGAAAAAATCATTTTATTTTATTTGGTTTCTAAATTCTTCCTGATAAAATCATATTTTTTTTATTATTTTTTTTTCTAAAGTCTCCCTGAAAAAAAAAAAAAAAAAAACAACCAAAAAAAACAGTGGGAGATTAATATTGGCCTTTCTGCTTGTGTGCCAGTCTTGACTCCTGGGTGTGCCATCTCTCTCTCTCTCTCTCTCTCTCTCTCTCTCTCTCTCTCTCTCTCTCTCCAATTGTGGTCCATAGAAAGCCTATATTTTTTTTCCTTGATTTGGGTTCTAAAATCTACCAGAGAAAATAACTACATCAATCATTGGTAGAAAAATATTGGCCTCTGGGTTTGTGTGCCACTCCTGACTCCTGTGTGCGTCATCTCTCAGTCAGTGGGCCATAGAACGCCTATTTTTGTTTTTATTTGTTTTATAAATTCTCCCTGAAAAAATCATTTTATTTTATTTGGTTTCTAAATTCTTCCTGATAAAATCATATTTTTTTTATTATTTTTTTTTCTAAAGTCTCCCTGAAAAAAAAAAAAAAAAAAAAAAACAAAAAAAAAACAGTGGGAGATTAATATTGGCCTTTCTGCTTGTGTGCCAGTCTTGACTCCTGGGTGTGCCATCTCTCTCTCTCTCTCTCTCCAATTGTGGTCCATAGAAAGCCTACATTTTTTTTCCTTGATTTGGGTTCCAAAATCTACCAGAGAAAATAACTCCATCAATCATTGGTAGAAAAATATTGGCCTCTGGGCTTGTGTGCCACTCCTGATTCCTGTGTGCGTCATCTCTCACTCAGTGGCCCATAGAAAGCATATAGTTTGTTACATTTGTTTTCTAAATTCTCCCTGCAAAAATCTATTTTTTTTTTTTTGGGGGGTTTCTAAAGTGTTCCTGAAAAAAAAAAAAATAAAAAAAAAATAATAGTGTGACATTAATATTAACATTTGTGCTTCAGTGACAGTCCTGCGTGTGGGGCATCTCTCTAATTTGCAGCCACCAAAAAAAGAGTGTGTAACATTGGGCCTGATTTTCGCTGTGGTCTCACCAACCTGTAAAGGGGTAGCTAAATCATACTGAAGTTATAGCTCACCGTGTAAGTTGTGTGACTGCAACAAATAACGTTAGTTTGGTTACGTTTTTAAAACAATGAGGAAGTCTAGTGGAAGAGGTCGTGGCCGGGGGCGTTCATTGTCAGCTGGTAATGAGGGTAGTGGTAGTGGTGGAGCATCAGGTGGTCGTGGGGGAAAAAATATTGCACCTAAGTCTGGAGCTGTGGAGCCAGGTTCGTCGTCCGGCTACACAAGGCCTCGAACGCTCCCTTTTCTGGGATTAGGAAAACCGCTTTTAAAGCCGGAGCAGCAAGAGCAAGTTTTGGCTTATCTTGCTGACTCAGCCTCTAGCTCTTTTGCCTCATCTCGTGAAACTGGTAAAAGTAAAAGCAGCGCGTCGTTAGTGGATGTTCACGGTCAGGGACAAGTCACTTCCTTGTCCTCTTCAGCAAAAACAACAACAGAGAAGAATGCAGCAGGCGACACAACGGGTTACTCCATGGAGCTCTTTACACATACCGTCCCTGGCTTAGAAAGTGAAGCAGTTAACAGTCCATGCCCATTACAAATTGAATCTGACATGGAGTGCACTGACGCACAGCCACAGCCAGACTACTATGCTGGTCCTTTGACTCAGACCACAACATTGCCCTCGCAGGGTGCTGATCAAGAATCAGACCCTGATGAGACTATGTTGCCCCATCACGAACGCTATACCACCGAACGACACGGTGACACAGACGAAGTTGCGCAGGAGGTACAAGAAGAGTTATTAGATGACCCAGTTCTTGACCCCGATTGGCAGCCATTGGGGGAACAGGGTGCAGGCGGCAGCAGTTCTGAAGCAGAGGAGGAGGAGGGGCCGCAGCAGGCATCAACATCGCCACAGGTTCCATCTGCCGGGCCCGTATCTTGCCCAAAACGCGTGGCAAAGCCAAAACCTGGTGGAGGACAGCGTGGCCATCCGGTTAAAGCTCAGTCTGCAATGCCTGAAAAGGTATCCGATGCTAGAAAGAGTGCAGTCTGGCATTTTTTTAAACAACATCCAATTGATCAGCGCAAAGTCATCTGTCAAAAATGTTCTACTTCCTTAAGCAGAGGTCAGAATCTGAAAAGTCTCAATACTAGTTGCATGCATAGACATTTAACCACCATGCATTTGAAAGCTTGGACTAACTACCAAACGTCCCTCAAGGTTGTTGCACCCTCGGCCAATGAAGCTAGTCATCAACGCAACATCCCTTCCGGCAGTGTAGGACCACCATTTAGCGCACCACCTGCTGTATCTGTGCAGGTATCTTTGCCAGGCCAAAGCAGTCAGGGTCAGGGAATCACCAGTTTCGTAGTAGGAAACACTGCATCTAGGGCACCGGCGGCAACAATACCATCTCCCACCGTCTCTCAGTCTGCCATGTCCACCGGCACCCCCGCTAGTTCCACGATCTCCAGCTCTCCAGTCCAGCTCACCCTACATGAGACTATGGTTAGAAAAAGGAAATACTTAGCCTCGCATCCGCGTACACAGGGTTTGAACGCCCACATAGCTAGACTAATCTCGTTAGAGATGATGCCCTACCGGTTAGTTGAAAGCGAAGCTTTCAAAGACCTGATGGACTACGCTGTACCACGCTACGAGCTACCCAGTCGACACTTTTTTTCCAGAAAAGCCATCCCAGCCCTCCACCAGCATGTTAAAGAGCGCATCGTCCATGCACTCAGGCAATCTGTGAGCACAAAGGTGCACCTGACAACAGATGCATGGACCAGTAGGCATGGCCAGGGACGTTACGTGTCCATCACGGCACACTGGGTAAATGTGGTGGATTCAGGGTCCACAGGGGACAGCAAGTTTGGGACAGTTCTGCCTAGCCCACGGTCTAGTAAACAGTTGTCTGTAGCCGTTCGCACCCCCTCCTCCTCCTCCTCCTCGTCCTCCTGCAGAAGCAAGAGCTCGTCCACAGACCGCAGTCGCACAAACACTCCATCCGCACCTGCCACTGTTGCACACCAGGTCTCCCATTATGGGGCAGCTACTGGCATACGTCAGCAGGCTGTATTGGCTATGAAGTGTTTGGGCGACAATAGACACACCGCGGAAGTTCTGTCCGAGTTCTTGCAGCAAGAAACGCAGTCGTGGCTGGGCACTGTAGATCTTGAGGCAGGCAAGGTAGTGAGTGATAACGGAAGGAATTTCATGGCTGCCATCTCCCTTTCCCAACTGAAACACATTCCTTGCCTGGCTCACACCTTAAACCTGGTGGTGCAGTGCTTCCTGAAAAGTTATCCGGGGTTATCCGACCTGCTCCTCAAAGTGCGTGGACTTTGCGCACATATCCGCCGTTCGCCTGTACACTCCAGCCGTATGCAGACCTATCAGCGTTCTTTGAACCTTCCCCAGCATCGCCTAATCATAGACGTTGCAACAAGGTGGAACTCAACACTGCACATGCTTCAGAGACTGTGCGAACAGAGGCGGGCTGTTATGTTTTTGTGGGAGGATACACATACACGGGCAGGCAGTAGGATGGCAGACATGGAGTTGTCAGGTGTGCAGTGGTCGAAGATTCAAGACATGTGTCAAGTCCTTCAGTGTTTTGAGGAATGCACACGGCTGGTTAGTGCAGACAACGCCATAATAAGCATGAGCATCCCCCTAATGCGTCTGCTGATGCAAAGTTTGACGCACATAAAGGATCAGGCGTCTGCACCAGAGGAAGAGGAAAGCCTTGATGACAGTCAGCGATTGTCTGGTCAGGGCAGTGTACATGACGAGGTACCGGGCGAAGAGGAGGTGGAGGATGAGGAGGATGATGGGGATGAGTATATTTTTAATGAGGAAGCTTTCCCGGGGGCACGGGAAATTGGTGGCGTGGCAAGGCCGGGTTCTGGTTTTTTGAGGGACACAAGTGACGTAGATTTGCCTGCAACTGCCCCTCAACCAAGCACAACCGCAGATTTGACAACGGGAACTTTGGCCCACATGGCGGATTATGCCTTGCGTATCCTCAAAAGGGACACACGCATTACAAAAATGATGAACGATGACGATTACTGGTTGGCCTGCCTCCTTGATCCTCGCTATAAAGGCAAATTGCAAAATATTATGCCACATGAGAACTTGGAACTAATATTAGCAACAAAACAATCAACTCTTGTTGACCGTTTGCTTCTGGCATTCCCTGCACACAGCGCCCGTGATCGTTCTCACACGAGCTCCAGGGGCCAGCAGACCAGAGGTGTTAGAGGGGCAGAAATCAGAAGTGGCGTTGGACAGAGGGGTTTTCTGACCAGGTTGTGGAGTGATTTTTCTATGACCGCAGACAGGACAGGTACTGCAGCATCAATTCAAAGTGACAGGAGACAACATTTGTCCAGTATGGTTACAAACTATTTTTCATCCCTTATCGACGTTCTCCCTCAACCGTCATTCCCATTTGATTACTGGGCATCCAAATTAGACACCTGGCCAGAATTGGCAGAATATGCATTGCAGGAGCTTGCTTGCCCGGCAGCTAGTGTCCTATCAGAAAGAGTATTCAGTGCTGCAGGTTCAATACTAACAGAAAAAAGGACTCGTCTGGCTACCCAAAATGTAGATGATCTAACCTTCATTAAAATGAACCACAACTGGATTTCAAAATCTTTTGCCCCACCCTGCCCGGCTGACACCTAGCTTTCCTATGAAAAGGTCTTGCCTGTGGACTATTCTGAATGACTTTTCCAATCTCGTAATTTTCTTCACCTGATTGTCCAGCATACGACATGTTTCCACCTCACGAAATGGCCAAACTCCCCACACGGGGCCGTGCTATCGCCACTTTGCGCTTGGACCCTTGAGAGTGCTGTTTGTCTGAAGAGGTGGGTGTGGCCGCTTTTGGTCGACGGCACTGCCACTGGGTCCCTCATAGTACAATAAAGTGTCTCTGGCGGTGGTGGTGCGCACCCAACGTCAGACACACCGTTGTAATATGAGGGGCCCTGTGCCTGTACCGCCGGCCACAAGACAGTTCCCCCCCCCAGCTCAAACAGTGCTCTACCACTAGCAAAATTATCTCTCACAGCTTCACCAATGTGTAGTCTAGCCGCTGACATCCTTCAATGCCTGGCACTGACAATACCATTGTTTTGACATTTTTGTTATGTTAGGCCTTCGAAGCCTGTCTGCGGTCCCTTCTTTCTACAACTACTACACTGACCAGGCCACTGCTGGCCGTGTTACCCTGGAACCAATTTAAAAGTGCCTACAGTCAGCCCAATTTTGTTATGTTAGGCCTTCGAAGACTGTCTGCCGTCACTCCTTCCACTAGACTTCCACTGACCATACACTGCTGCCCATGTACCCCTGGAACCAATTTAAAGTGCCTACAGCCAGCCCAATTTTGTTATGTTAGGCCTTCGAAGCCTGTCTGCGGTCACTCCTTCCACTAGACTTCCACTGACCAGACCACTGCTGCCCGTGTACCCCTGGAACCAATTTAAAAGTGCCTACAGCCAGCCCAAGTTTGTTATGTTAGGCCTTGGAAGCCTGTCTGCGGTCACTCCTTCCACTAGACTTCCACTGACCAGACCACTGCTGCCCGTGTACCCCTGGAACCAATTTAAAAGTGCCTACAGCCAGCCCAAGTTTGTTATGTTAGGCCTTGGAAGCCTGTCTGCGGTCACTCCTTCCACTAGACTTCCACTGACCAGACCACTGCTGCCCGTGTACCCCTGGAACCAATTTAAAAGTGCCTACAGCCAGCCCAAGTTTGTTATGTTAGGCCTAGGAAGCCTGTCTGCGGTCACTCCTTCCACTAGACTTCCACTGACCAGACCACTGCTGCCCGTGTACCCCTGGAACCAATTTAAAAGTGCCTACAGCCAGCCCAAGTTTGTTATGTTAGGCCTTGGAAGCCTGTCTGCGGTCACTCCTTCCACTAGACTTCCACTGACCAGACCACTGCTGCCCGTGTACCCCTGGAACCAATTTAAAAGTGCCTACAGCCAGCCCAAGTTTGTTATGTTAGGCCTTCTAAGCCTGTCTGCGGTCCATTCTTTCAACTACTACTACACTGACCAGGTCACTGCTGCCCGTGTACCCCTGGAACCAATTTAAAATTGCCTACAGCCAGCCCAATTTTTTTATTTTAGGCCTTCGATGCCTGTCTGCGGTCCATTCTTTCAACTACTACTACACTGACCAGGTCACTGCTGTCCGTGTACCCCTGGAACCAATTTAAAATTGCCTACAGCCATGTGTTATTATTTTAGGCCTTCGATGCCTGTCTGCGGTCACTCCTTCCACTAGGCCTCCACTGACCACACCACTGCTGTCCGTGTACCCCTGGAACCAATTTAAAATTGCCTACAGCCAGCCCAATTTTTTTATTTTAGGCCTTCGATGCCTGTCTGCGGTCCATTCTTTCAACTACTACTACACTGACCAGGTCACTGCTGTCCGTGTACCCCTGTAACCAATTTAAAATTGCCTACAGCCATGTGTTATTATTTTAGGCATTCGATGCCTGTCTGCGGTCCATTTTTTCAACTACTACTACACTGACCAGGTCACTGCTGCCCGTGTACCCCTGGAACCAATTTAAAATTGCCTACAGCCATGTGTTATTATTTTAGGCCTTCGATGCCTGTCTGCGGTCACTCCTTCCACTAGGCCTCCACTGACCACACCACTGCTGCCCGTGTACCCCTGGAACCAATTTAAAATTGCCTACAGCCAGCCCAATTTTTTTATTTTAGGCCTTCGATGCCTGTCTGCGGTCCATTCTTTCAACTACTACTACACTGACCAGGTCACTGCTGCCCGTGTACCCCTGGAACCAATTTAAAATTGCCTACAGCCATGTGTTATTATTTTAGGCCTTCGATGCCTGTCTGTGGTCACTCCTTCCACTAGGCCTCCACTGACCACACCACTGCTGTCCGTGTACCCCTGGAACCAATTTAAAATTGCCTACAGCCATGTGTTATTATTTTAGGCCTTCGATGCCTGTCTGCGGTCACTCCTTCCACTAGGCCTCCACTGACCACACCACTGCTGTCCGTGTACCCCTGGAACCAATTTAAAATTGCCTACAGCCATGTGTTATTATTTTAGGCCTTCGATGCCTGTCTGCGGTCACTCCTTCCACTAGGCCTCCACTGACCACACCACTGCTGTCCGTGTACCCCTGGAACCAATTTAAAATTGCCTACAGCCAGCCCAATTTTTTTATTTTAGGCCTTCGATGCCTGTCTGCGGTCCATTCTTTCAACTACTACTACACTGACCAGGTCACTGCTGCCCGTGTACCCCTGGAACCAATTTAAAATTGCCTACAGCCATGTGTTATTATTTTAGGCATTCGATGCCTGTCTGCGGTCCATTTTTTCAACTACTACTACACTGACCAGGTCACTGCTGCCCGTGTACCCCTGGAACCAATTTAAAATTGCCTACAGCCATGTGTTATTATTTTAGGCCTTCGATGCCTGTCTGCGGTCACTCCTTCCACTAGGCCTCCACTGACCACACCACTGCTGCCCGTGTACCCCTGGAACCAATTTAAAATTGCCTACAGCCAGCCCAATTTTTTTATTTTAGGCCTTCGATGCCTGTCTGCGGTCCATTCTTTCAACTACTACTACACTGACCAGGTCACTGCTGCCCGTGTACCCCTGGAACCAATTTAAAATTGCCTACAGCCATGTGTTATTATTTTAGGCCTTCGATGCCTGTCTGCGGTCACTCCTTCCACTAGGCCTCCACTGACCACACCACTGCTGTCCGTGTACCCCTGGAACCAATTTAAAATTGCCTACAGCCATGTGTTATTATTTTAGGCCTTCGATGCCTGTCTGCGGTCCATTCTTTCAACTACTACTACACTGACCAGGGCACTGCTGGCCGTGTACCCCTGGAACCAACATCAGAAAATATAAAAATAAGTATTTTGCTTATAAAAAAGAAAATACTGGTGAGATATCAAATGCAGACATTTTAACATTAAAAACAAACACACAACTCTAATCTGGTACAGTACTAAAAATGGCCACCAGCTACAATTACTTTCTCCTGCAAGTAGTTAACTGAAAGTTTTTTTAAATTGAAAACACACATATGGCATCCACCGAGTGTTGTCCTGTCGCGTCTTCTTTATATTATTGCCGAGAAGATGCAAAATAATGAAAATAATAAAATCATTAATTACCAAAATAATAGAGAAAGTCAACACCACATTGCAAATAAACATTCATTCCAAATAAAGAAGCAGGGCGCGTCCGAGGGTGAGTATATACCTAATAAGAATATAATCACCCTCGGACGCGCAATGCTTATTTCCAACAGCCTTCCTTCCTAAGAATCAGCCCTTCCGTCGTGTAGAGAGACGTTGTGTTACACTCCAAGGTGTTCCCCAGGTTGCCTTTCCTGAGCTTCGATCTTCCGGCTCTCGTTTAGTAGTTCTTGGAAACTACTCTGCATTAGGCCTTCAAATTGGGTATGGGGTGTAGAGAGATGGTGTGTTCCACTCCAAGGTGTTCCCCAGGTTGCCTTTCCTGAGCTTCGATCTTCCGGCTCTCGTTTAGTAGTTGTTGGAAACTACGCTGCATTAGGCCTTCAAAAATTGGGTATGGGGTGTAGCGAGAGGGTGTGTTACACTCCAAGGTGTTCCCCAGGTTGCCTTTCCTGAGCTTCGATCTTCCGGCTCTCGTTTAGTAGTTCTTGGAAACTACACTGCATTAGGCCTTCAAATTGGGTATGGGGTGTAGAGAGAGGGTGTGTTACACTCTAAGGTGTTCCCCAGGTTTCCTTGCCATTGCTTCGGTCTTCCGACTCTCGTTTAGTAGTTGTAGAAAAGTACACTGCATTAGGCCATACAAAATGGGTATGGGGTGGAGAGAGATGGTGTGTTACACTCCAAGGTGTTCCCCAGGTTGCCTTTCCTGAGCTTCTATCTTCAGGCTCTCATTAAATTGTGGTTAAATGGAACAACTGCATTTGGCGTACTAGTTGGTTTGGGGCCTACTATCGGTGTCTGCCACTCCTTGCTGTTCTCCTCCACTGAACAAAGCTGTGCCGCCTGTTTACTACGGTTGCCAATTTTGAACTGCATTTCGACTACTTACTGATTTGGCCCTACTCTCTGTGTCAGCCTCTCATTCCAGTTGTCCTCCACTGCAATGCCCCCTGGTTATTCCTGTGTTACCAATTTTGAACTGCATTTAGCCCACTTTCTTCTTTGGGCCTATATCTGTGTTTCCACTTCATCGTGCCCATTGCCCAGCCAGTGATAGATGAGTCTGCTGGTACATTGACCCATAACGCAACATTCCCCGTGCACGCTACACAACAACATTGTGACCCTGCTGAAAGTCAGGTTGCTCTTCCCGCATACCATACCACCTTACACGGGGACAAAGAGGAAGGTGCAGATGAAAGTGCAGGTTCCTTCATCAGGTGGGGGGAGGAATACTAGTTGGCGACGTCACTGGCACAGGGCCTCTCATAGTACGCAAAAGTGTTGCTGCCGGTGGGAGGCGCCCCCGCCGTGCAAACACACCGCTGTACTTTGAGGGGCCCTGTGCCAGTGCCAATGCCAACGAGTGGGCCCCCCCTGCTTGCTCAGGTTCACAGCACTTGCAAAGTTGAAATACTTACCTCTCCCTGCTCCACTGCCGTGACGTGGTCCAGATTTCCTGGGCCCACTAATTACTTGAACCAGCCCTACCCCCCACAACTTTAGCCAAATGACCCCCAATTTCAAATGCCTTCCAATTATTATAAGGTAAATTACGCTTGACAAGCTTCATTAAGAAGAATGGATGGTTTTGACATTAAAATGGCCACTCTAGGTGTTTTCCTGGCCCCCACTCACTGCCGACTATGCTGACCCATTGACTTGCATTGGGTTTCGTGTTTCGGTCGATCCCGACTTTACGTCATAATCGGCCGATTTCACTCGACCCGACTTTGGACATAGTCGGGTTTCGCAAAACCCGGCTCGACTCTAAAAAGGTCAAGGTCGCTCAACTCTAGTGGGGGGACCACCATTTGGGTGCATGGGAGGGCTCGGAAGGGAAGGAGCACCATTTGGAATGCAGACTTAGATGGAATGGTCTGCAGGCGTCACATTGCGTTTGCAGAGCCCGTAATGTACCTAAACAGTAGAAACCCCCCACAAGTGACACCATTTTGGAAAGTAGACCCCCTAAGGAACTCATCTAGATGTGTTGTGAGAGCTTTGAACCCCCAAGTGTTTCACTACAGTTTATAAAGCAAAAAAAACCAAAAGAGATGCGTACTGGATATTATAACACTTAGAATATATGTATAATACAAAATCATATAAAAAAAGGTTCCAAACCAGAGCAGTTAGAGGTAACAAAAAATAATTATTTTATTATCAATTATATAAGTATACATACATGGGACAAAAAAAGGTAGATGAAGAAAAAACAGCTACAAAAATCGGTAAATGATGGAAAAAATACTGATAAAGACACAAGAAAGAATCCAAAAGACAATCCTGTTGCATATGCACTCATAGGCAGATGCTCAATGAACTGATGTGGGCACAAACGTCCAAGAAAAAGTATATATCAAGCATCTCAATAAGGATACAAAATGCCCACATCACCAGATAAATCACATGTACACAGGTCTTGCCTATATAGGCGGAAGCCCTGTGACTGTTGCGAAAAGAGCATACACCAGTATAGCAAATATATCCCTCAGATGACTACCAAAATAGTGTACAAATGCTATATAATATAATAGGAATACCTTGTGTCATACTGAGGATCAAAAATTAGGCTGCCCAGGTGCTGCAACAGGAGAGGAGAGCCTCGACGCGCGTTTCGCCGTCGGTGGCTTCGTCAGGAGGCGTGGTAAGTATAGGGGGTACCGGGATATAAGTAGGGACCCTAGGGGGCTAGTCATCCAATCGGCGCACCACTCCGCATGATATGATTGCCCGCAGCCGGCGGACGCCGCCGCGCGCCGAGCGGAATGGGCGGGAGGACAAACGTCATCTCCGCCCATCCCCGCGGCAACGCGAACGGCGTCCATCCGGCGAGGGGCACCACAGCGCATGCGCGGGGTGCGCGCAAAACAAGAGTGCTCGTGTGGCGATGATGCCAAACGACAGGAGGCCTCCGAGCGCCGAGCGGGTAGGCAGGAGGACAAATGTCATCACCGCCCATCCCCACGGCAACGCGGGCGGCATCCGCCCAGCGGGGGACACTACCTCGCATGCGCGGGATGCACACAGGACAGCAGTGCTCCTACTAAAGATGACATTAATAGAAGATAATACACTGCTAGGAGCATGTCTATCAGTATCGCCCAGCATATAATAGACACTACAGGGCTAAATAAAAAATAGAAAAAATAGAAAAAATATAACCCTAAAGGCCTAAAAGAGAGGGGTTGTAGAAGTATAGTTCAGTATATTAGTTAAATACAAAAAGGCCAAAGAATGATGATATGCATTATACATGGCATAAATGATAGCACCCATACAAATATGTATGGATGTGACATAAATGCAGCAGAGCATGGATATAATAATCTATAGACACAGTATACAATAACGGCAGTCATAAGGCAACATACAGTAACACCAGCTGACTATAAATATCAGCAATCATATAACTGAGGCAATAAGCCATAGGTGAAAGTTTTATAAGATAATAATAAGTAAAGTCTGTCAGTAGGCTATATAAGACACAACACTTATAGAAATAGAAAAATAAGATGGCTGGGCAGAAATGATGTAACGAATGCCAATCCTCCAATCGATGTCTTCAAACGTCAATAAGCCTCCATGGGTCATCCGCAGTCAAGAAGAATCAATGAATGACAACTAAATAGACAAAAAGTACAACAAATGAAAAAGTGAAGAGAAAACATACAGAATAAAACAGGACCGTATAAAATAAAACCCCATTGAACCCATTAAAATCAGATGGATTTTACAAGAAGGACTTGAAGCTAATGGCTTCATTGAGCCCGGTGGGCGAAAGCGTATCCAGCGTGACCATCCAGCGTGTTTCTTTCTGAAGCAGTTTTTGTTTAACGTTGCCCCCCCGGATGCCCATATATACGTGATCAATCCCACGAAATTGCAGGCCCTTGGGATTGCTATGATGGACCTCAAAAAAGTGCTTAGGTATGGATTTAAGTAATAGGGGCTCAGAACAGTTGGCCGAGTTCCTAATGTCCCTAATATGCTCTTGAATACGAGTTTTAAAAGCTCTAGTAGTCATGCCGATATAAATATATTTACATGGGCATTGAGCATAATAGACAATTGCCTCTGTATTACAAGTAATGTGATGCACTATCTTGTATGTTTTATTGCCTGCGGAGTTGACAAACTCCTTCGTTCTGGGGACAAATTTACAAATGGAGCACTTTCCACACGGAAAGCTGCCCCATGGAGGGCCCTTCTGGCAACTGCCAAACGGATTACTTTTGGGGGGGATATAATGACTGTCACAAAGGATATCCCCCAATGTGCGAGACCTACGCCAGGTGACGAGAGGGTATGGAGAAAGTAGTCTAGACAGGTCCCTGTCCGCCAGCAGGACCGGCCAGTGTCTCTTAAAGATATTATTAATTTCAGACCAATTGGAATTAAATGATGTAATAAACCGTGGCATTGCATTGGTATTAACGGGAGAATCCCTGGTCGATCCAGCTAGAAGGGAGGGCCTGTCAGAATGTAGGGCCCGTGAGTAACCCCTGCGGATGTCCACATACCTATAGCCCCTGTTTCTGAACCGGCGTGTAAGATCATCCGCCCTTCTATGGAAGGTACCATCGTCCGAGCAGATACGCCGCGCTCTCAAGAATTGTCCCACCGGTATCGAGCTTTTTAATTTTGGTGGATGGGACGAAGTAAAATGTAGGAGCGCATTTGTGGCCGTGCTCTTGCGAAAGATGTCAGTGGCAATAGTGCCATCAGAAGACTTAGAAATAGCCAGATCCAGAAAATCTATGGAGTTCTGGCTATACTTCCAGGTTAATTTGATATTAAACATGTTAACGTTAAGATGATTCAAGAATGTGTCAAGCTGCGACGTGGAGCCCTGCCAGATAAACAAAATATCGTCGATATACCGTAGCCACGAGATAACAGAGCTGTGACCGGGTGTGTCAAGGACCACATCCCTTTCCCACAGCCCCAGGAAAAGGTTAGCATATGAGGGCGCACAAGACGCCCCCATTGCAGTACCCTGGAGCTGTAGGAAGGGGCGGTCCTTGAACACAAAAAAATTATGAGTCAGTATAAATTGTAATAACTCCAAAATAAAAGAAATAAGTTCCGGTCCTAAATTGGTCATATTTAAAAAAAACTTAGCAGCCTGCATCCCGTGGCCATGGCCTATCGACGTGTACAGGGACTCCACGTCGCACGTGACAAGCCACATATCCTCCTCGAGGATCAGGCCATCAAGCCTTCTGAGCACATCGGTGGTATCCCTCACAAAGGACGGGAGGGTCTCCACACATTTCTGCAAGTAGAAGTCCACAAATCGACAGGAGGGTTCACAAAGACCCCCCATACCTGAGACGATAGGTCTACCCGGGGGGCATGAGGGGTCTTTGTGAACTTTAGGTAATAAATAGAATGTCGGCACCACAGGGAATTCGGGCAAAAGGGCTGTCCTCATTTTGTCAGTTATAGCCGAGCGTTCAACACCTTCATCCAGGAGAGATTTTAATTCCTGTGAGAAGGCAAAAGATGGTAGCGCATCAAGTTTTTTATAATGTTCGGCTCTATAGAGTTGTCTGAACGCCTCGGCTTCATAAAGTGATATAGGCCAGATCACTACATTGCCACCCTTGTCTGCCCGTTTAATAACTACATCTTTCATATTTTTTAATTCCTTAATAGCTCTCCTCAGTGGAGGAGTGAGGTTATCCTGATCGATATTAGAATTTAGTTTATCAATCTCCTTCCTGACCAGTTTGACAAAAATTTCCACTGAGGGGCAGGCAGACAAGGGTGGGAAGGCACGTGATCGGCGATATAAGTGAGTTGGAATAAAAGAGGACTCAATAGAAGTATTCTCTGCTTCCAGGGATTCCAGGTCGTTAAGGACCTGCAAGTCGGTGGGAGACAGAGAAAAGTCAGATTTTGAGGCAAAGTATTTTTTTAAAATAAGCTTTCTAGCAAAAAGCTCCAAATCCTTAATTAAGGTAAATCTATCAGAACCCTCCACCGGTGAAAAAGAGAGGCCTTTTGAAAGCACCTCCAGTTGTGGTAAACTCAGTGAGTGTTGTGATAGATTGATTACCTTCAAAATTTCCGGGCCCTCTTGTCCCGCATGTTGTACGGATGTTTTTTCTTTTTGATTCCTGGCGTAGGTGGATGTTGTAGATGGAAAGCTGCTCCCACCCCACCATTGCTGGAAGCGATTCCCTTTTCTAAAAAATGATCTCCACATGCTCCTTCTGAGGTGGTGGAGAGACTGGAGACTGATTGTGATCTGAACTGTTTTCTCGGTTGTTTCTGATGCCACCGATATATTCGGTTATGTTTATAATCCTCCAGATCGCGTAGGTATTTTTTAGTTTTGTTGTTTTGTATATCCTGTTCGTACTTCAGGAGTTCTTCCTCCAGGGACTGGTCGAGTTTTTTATACTCGTCACTAGGAATTATGCCCTGGATCTGTTCGCGTATAGTCTCGATTTCTTTTTCAAGGGACTCAAGTGATCTTTTATCCGCTCCCACCAATAACTCTAGCAAAGTTTTTGAACATTTAGTGAGGGTATCCTCCCACCTAGATGTAAAGGAAGTATCCTCCACATCAAGTGTGGGAAATAACTGGACCCGTAGGCCCCTAGGGATAATATCCTTTTGCAAATAGTTTTCTAAGGCTGCTTTGTTCCACCAGATTTTAGTTCTTTTTTCAATAAGTCCCTAATTTTTAGCTTCAAGTCCTTTACATCAAATGTGTCCTGGTCATTGAGCTGCTTCTCACCAAAAACCGTCCCGAGTTGGGATACCCAGGCTTTGTCCCTCTTCTTGTAGTCCATAAAACCTGTTGGGGGATCTATAGATACATATAGAAATTAACCAAAAACACAAAGTTTATAAAGCAAAGCCGTGAAGATAAAAATTCTTTTTTTCCCACAAAAATTATATTTTAGCCCCAAGTTTTGTATCTTCCCAAGGGTAACAGGAGAAATTGGACCCAAAAGTTGTTGTCCAATTTGTCGTTATTACGCTGATACCCCATATTTTGGGGGGACCCACCGTTTGGGCGCATGGGAGGGCTCGGAACAGAAGGAGCGCCATTTGGAATGCAGACATAGATGGAGTGGCCTGCAGGTGTCACTTTGTGTTTGCAGAGACCCTAATGTACCTAAACAGTAGAAACCCCCCACAACTGACCCCATATTGGAAACTAGACCCCCCAAGGAACTTATCTAGATGTGTTGTGAGAACTTTGAACCCTAAAGTGTTTCACTACAATTTATAATGCAGAGCCGCGAAAATAAAAAATCTTTTTTTCCACAAAAATTATTTTTTAGCCCCCAGTTTTGTATTTTTTCAAGGGTAACAGTTGAAATTGGACCCCAAAAGTTGTTGTACAATTTGTCCTGAGAACGCTGATACCCAATATATGGGGGGAACCACCGCTTTAGCGCACGGCAGAGCTCGGAAGGGAAAATAAAAAATAAAACATTTCCACAAAAATTATTTTTTATCCCCCAGTTTTGTATTTTCCCAAGGGTAACAGGAGAAATTGGACCCCAAAAGTTGTTGTCCAATGTGTCCTGCGTACGCTGATACCCCATATGTTGGGGTAAACCCCTGTTTAGGCAAACAGGAGAGCTCGGAAGAGAAGGAGCACTGTTTTACTTTTTCAACGCAGAATTGGCTGGAATTGAGATTGGACGCCATGTCGCGTTTGGGGAGCCCCTGATGTGCCAAAACAGTGGAAACCCCCCAATTATAACTGAAACCTTAATCCAATAACACCCCTAACCTTAATCCCAACGGTAACCATACCACACCTCTAACCCAGACACACCCCTAACCCTAATCCCAACCCTATTCCCAACTGTAAATGTGATCCTAACCCTAACTTTAGCCCCAACCCTAACTGTAGCCTTAACACTAGCCCCAACCCTAGCCCTAACCCCAACCCTAACCCTAGCCCTAACCCCAACCCTAACTTTAGCCCTAACCCTAGCCCTAACCCTAGCCCTAACCCTAACCCTAACCCTAACCCTAGCCCTTACCCGAGCCCTAACCGTAGCCCTAACCCTAACCCTAACCCTAACCCTAGCCCTAACCCTAACCCTAACCCTAACCCTAGCCCTAACCCTAACCCTAGCCCTAACCCTAGCCCTAACCCTAATGGGAAAATGTCACACACTGACAGACGCTTTTTATTGCAAAAAATATTTTTTGCGTTACCACATTTTGAGAGCTATAATTTTTCCATATTTGAGTCCACAGAGTCATGTGAGGTCTTGTTTTTTGCAAGACGAGTTGACGTTTTTATTGGTAACATTTTCGGGCATGTGACATTTGTTGATCGCTTTTTATTCCGATTTTTGTGAGGCAGAATGATTAAAAACCAGCTATTCATGAAGTTCTTTTGGGGGAGGCGTTTATACCGTTCTGCGTTTGGTAAAATTGATAAAGCAGTTTTATTGTTTGTGTCAGTACGATTACAGCGATACCTCATTTTTATCATTTTTTTATGTTTTGGCGCTTTTATACGATAAAAACTATTTTATAGAAAAAAATAATTATTTTGGCATCGCTTTATTCTCAGGACTATAATTTTTTTACTTTTTTGCTGATGATGCTGTTGGCAGCTCGTTTTTTGCGGGACAAGATGACGTTTTCAGCAGTACCATGGTTATTTATATCTGTCTTTTTGATCACGTGTTATTCCACTTTTTGTTCGGCGGTATGATAATAAAGCGTTGTTTTTTGCCTCTTTTTTTTTACCTTCTTACGGTATTTACTGAAGGGTTTAACTAGTGGGACAGTTTTATAGGTTGGGTCATTAAGGACGCGGCGATACTAAATATGTGTACTTTTATTGTTTGTTTGTTTTTTACTTAGATAAAGAAATGTATTTACGGGAATAATATTTTTTTTTCTTTATTTAGGAATTATTATTATTTTTTTTTTTTACAGATGTGGAAAAATTTTTTTAATTTTTTTACTTTGTCCCGTGGGGGACATCACAGATTGCTGATCTGACAGTTTGCACAGCACTCTGTCAGATCAGCGATCTGACTTGCAGCAGTGCAGGCTTACCAAGCGCCTGCTCTGAGCAGGCACTTGCTAAGCCACCTCCCTCCCTGCAGGACCCGGATGCCGCAGCCATTTTGGATCCGGGCCTTGCTGCAGGGAGGAAGGTAAGAGACCCTCGCAGCAACGCGATCACATCGCGTTGCTGCGGGGATCTCAGGGAAGCACACAGGGAGCCCCCACCCTGCGCGATGCATCCCTATACCGCCGGCACACCGCGATCACATTTGATCGCGGTGTGCTGGGGGTTAATGTGCCGGGGGCGGTCCGTGACCGCTCCTGGCACATAGTGCCGGATGTCAGCTGCGATGGGCAGCTGACACCAGGCCGCGATCGGCCGCGCTCTCCCCGTGAGTGCGGCCGATCGTGTATGACGTACTATCCCATCACTGGGAATTAAGTCCCACGTCACCTTGACGGGATAGAACGTCATATGGGAATAAGGGGTTAAATATGTGTGCTCCCACTGTAATGGAAGTTCCCATGGGGCCTCTAAATGCTTTAAGAAAGCAAGAGGTAAGCCGGCAGTGCGTGCCGGTCAAGGGGGAGAAGCCGGTGAGGCTTCAAAAGATGGCCCCCTTTCTAAGTAGGTACCCTGATCGGGAGAAGGCTGGAGTTCTTAGTAAGGGTTTTGCGGATGGTTTTCACATCCCCCCTAACCATGTGGTTCCGTTTTCGGTTAAGAATTTGAGGTCGGCTGCATTACATGCAGCAGTGGTCAGTGACAAGTTAAAAAAGGAGGTGGAGTTAGGGAGAATGGCTGGTCCGTTTTCAGGTTTACCTGTTGAAGGGATGATTGTCTCCCCATTGGGGGTGGTCCCAAAAAATGAACCGAATAAGTTTAGTCTAATTCAGCATTTGTCGTACCCGAAGGGGTTGTCCGTTAACGATGGCATTTCGCAGGAGTTATGTTCCGTGGTCTATAGGTAATTTGATATGGCGGTGCACTGGGTGCGCAGTTACGTGTTGTGAATTCCGTTCTGGAGCTCCCTCCTGTGGTTGCTAATGGTATTTTTGTGAGTTCTGCCCTTGGGCTCCCTCTGGTAGTTTCGAGTGGAACTGCTGCTCCTTTAGGTAGCTGTAGAAGATGCCTTCACTAATCGCCTTGCCTGGGTTTGTTATTTAAACCTGCTCTGGGCTTTAGTCCATGCCTGCTGTCAATGTTCTTGGTTGGATTTGGTTCTTTCCTTGAAATTCTCATATGGCCAGTCTTTGTCTGCAAAAGATAAGTTTTTGCTAGTTTTTGTTTGTCCATTTGTTTGGACTCTATTGCTTTGCAAATATGTCTCTTTTTGTCCAGCTTGTCACTATGTGGTACTCAGGCTAGCTGGAAGCTCTGGGAAAGCAGATTTGCCCCTCCACACCGTGAGTCGGTATGGAGTTCATTTTTGTAAACTCTGCGTGGATTTTGTAGTTTTTATACTGACCGCACAGTATCCTTTTCTCTCTGTCTATCTAGTTTAGTATTGGCCTCCTTTGCTGAATTCTGATTTCATTTCTTTGTACGTCATTTCCCTCTCCATTCACAGTCAATATTTGTGGGGGGCTATCTTTCCTTTTGGGGGTTTTCTCTGAGGCAAGATAGCTTTCTATTTCCTTCTTTAGGGGTAGTTATTTCTTAGGCTGTGAAGAGGTGTCTAGGGAGAGTCAGGAACATCCCACGGCTATTTCTAGTGTTGTTGTTAGGATTAGGGACTGCGGTCAGTAGAGATACCACCTTCTCAGAGCTCGCTCCATGTTGCGTTTTAGCCACCAGGTCATATCAGTGTGGCCTCTTAACCACCAGGTCATAACAGTTACGGCACAGGAGCTTTGTTGGCAAAGACAGATGTGGAGTTGGCCTTTAGATTACTTCCAATTCAGCTGGACAGTATTCCATTGTTGGGATGTTTTTGGAATGACGGTTATTATCTGGACAGATATTTGCCGATGGGTTGTGCCATTTCATGTTCCTTGTTCGAGACGTTTAGTACCTTTCTAGAATGGGTGGTCAGAGATGTGGCTGGTGTTCCGTCCGTCATTCATTACTTGGATAATTTTTTATTTATAGGTCCTCCTGATTATAATGTGTGTAGAAATACATTGGCCGCCATGGAATGGGTGGCGGAGCTTTTTGTTGTCCCCTTGGCTAAGGAAAAAACTGAGGGCCCTTGCACTGTTTTAAGTTTTCTGGGTGTTCTGATAGACTCGGAAAAAATGGAATGTCGGTTGCCAGAGGATAAACTGTTGTCCTTGAAACAGGAGGTTGGTCGCATTGTCAGGCTCAAAAAGGTGACTTTGAAAGAGTTGCAGTCTTTGCTCAGCTGAATTTTGCGTGTAGGATTATGCCCATGGGACGAATTTTTTGCCGTAGGTTGTCTAGGGTGATGGCGGAGTGCGGGCCCCACATCATTTCATTCGACTGCGTCAAGAGCATAGGGATAATTTGTTGGTGTGGCAGAGTTTTTTGGTGCACTATAATGGTCGCTCTCTGATACAGCAGCAGTTGGTGAATAATTTTGATTGCGAGATTTACACGGACACAGCAGGCAGCATTGGTTACGGGGCCTATTGCGCAGGCCGGTGGAGTGTTGGAACGTGGCCGGAGGGTTGGCATGAGAGTGGTCTCACAAAAAACCTCGCTTTGTTGGACTTGTTTCCCATTGTGGTGGCAGTTTTAATTTGTTGTGAAGTGTTTGCGAATCGCAGAATTAGGTTCCATTGCGATAATATGAGCATGGTGTCGGTCATCAACACGCTGTCAGTGCCATCGCCTCCCGTGATAAAGTTGGCGAGAGAACTTGTCTTAAGATGTCTGGAGATCAATACATGGATTTCAGCGGTGCATGTACCTGGCGTGCAAAATTCATTAGCAGATGCCTTATCTTGTTTACAGTGGGAGCGTTTCTGGGAGCTGGCACCAGAAGCGGACGCAGCAGGAGCGGTATGCCCTTCGCACTTGTGGCTGATTCCTATGGAGGAGCGGGATGGTTGATTCAGGCCTCAGTTACGAGTCAGACTTGGGCGGCATATGCAGCATGGAATATTTGGCAGAGATCGGTGTCTGAGGATGACAAGTTGTTAGCCATTTTGTGTTTGGTTCGTAGGGTGGCAGATTCAGGCTGGTCTATCTCTAAGGTGAACAAATTTGTGGCCTGCTTAGCTTTTGATTTCAAGCTAGAGGGCTCGGTTGATGTGACAAAAATTTTTCTGGTGCGGCAAGCATTGAAAGGTTTTCGGAGGGGTAATAGGAGTGTCGACGGGTGCCGGCCTATTTTGTTTAATGTCCTTGAACGTTTAGGCTGCATATTGGATGGTATTTGTTGCTCTCATTTTGAAACTGTATTGTTTTGTTTGGCTTTTTCTTTGGCCTTTTTTGGGGCTTTACGAATAGGGGAGTTGGAGTCCGGTAGCAGAGTAAGTGCGGGTGGATTATTGGCTCAAAACGTTGATTTTTGGACTGGTGGTATTGTGTTTTGGATCCGGCATTCCAAGACGGATCAAGCTGGGGTGGGAAAACGGGTAGTGTTAGGCAGAGTTGCTGGGACATTGATGTGCCCGGAACAGTGTTTAAAGGCTTATTGGAGTTTGTGGTCCAGTCGGATGAGTCCATTATTGTGCCATTAAGACGGGGTTTTCCTGTCCCGTTTTCAGTTTATTGCGATTCTTCACAAAAGTTTAAGGGATTTGGGTTTTTCGCAGGACAAGTTTGGATTGCATTCGTTCAGGATCGGGGCAGCATCAGAAACTGATAGCCTTGGCCTGGGGTCGGAAGTGATCAAGCGGATCGGACGCTGGAGCTCAAACCATTATTTGTCTTATGTACGGCACTAATTGCGGGAGCTTTGTAGTGTAATGGTCCTTACTTAACGGTTACTGTTGTTATTATATTTCTGGTCGGGACCCATACCTTGCCTGGATTTTTGGACATTCGTTTGTCTATTTGGGGGCACTCCGGGCGGACGCCAGGCCGGACGGTAGGCAGTTAGGTTTCAGTGGGGAACAAGTTGTTGTTCGGTGGCTCGGTTTTCAGGGAATGGTTTGGAGCAGGGTGATTTCTTATTTTTCACGAGCTGCCCGTTTGGATAGAGCACCAGATATCTTAGTGGTTCATTTCGGAGGAAATGACTTAGGCTTCAAACCGGTCAGAGACTTGATAAGGGACATTCGATTTGATTTTCTCCAGCTGTGGACGGCATTCCCGGGGGTGTTAACGGTCTGGTCAGATATTGTTCCTCGTAAGAAGTGGAGGTTCGCACGATCTTTTAAGGGGATCAATAAGGCTAGGGTGAAGTTGAACAGGGCGGTTGCAAAGTTTGTATCCAGGAATGGGGGTATAAGTGTTCGGCATTCTTATTTGGAAGCGGGTGTTGGTAATTATTGGAGGGAAGATGAGGTTCACCTGAATGAGATTGGCATTGACTTGTGGGCCCTGTCAATACAGGAAGGAATTGAGAGAGCTGTGGTGGCGTTGGGGCACTCACAAGCCTGAGGTGTTCAGGGCTGTGAGTTTTGTGGTGGGGTGGGGTTCTTGGAGTTTATGCGGATTCAGCGGGGAAGGAATTTGAAGGAAATTCTGGACAATTAAATGGGTTTGTTGTTCTGGCATTTTGGTTACAGGCTCTGGATGGGGTTTTACCCTGGGAGCTGGTGTTGGTTACATTTTTCCCGGAACGGGAATTATGGTGTCCTCGAGCTGGTGGTACTACTGAGGGTAATTTGAGGTGTTTAAGATCTGTTTTTGGTTTTGCCAAAATATTTTAAGCCAGAATTTTTTCCCGCTGGGCTCCAAGAACCCTCCCCTTCGAATTTTTGCATAAATGTATGTTAAGGCTTAAAGTAAATGTTTGTTTTTGTTTGTTAATTAACTGGCCGCTGTGGCCAAAATTATCCAAATAAGCTATTGTGTTTTGCTTTTATTTAAAGTTTGGTGTTTTTGTGTACACAGGGTAGTGGGTGCTGGTTTTATGGGTAAGAAGGAGCCATATTGGCCATACACGGTCATGATGAGTCCATAGACTAACATTTACTTATTGTTTTGTCTGTGTGGATTTATGTTGATTATGTAATAGTAATTATCTGACTTATTTATAATATGTTGAATGTCAAGTAATTGTATGTGCTAACAAATTGTAGAAACATCTACATAGACAGACAGGGTGTTCTATAATGAAGGGCTGCAACTGCTTTCCCAGTGTATTTAGTAGTTTTCTTTCATTCAATTCAAGTTATGTTAAAGTTACCGGGTGCATGATGCTTACCTTCTCATAATGTCTTAAATAGTACAAATACACCCAAAATTCATGTTAGGGTTGTTTCACACAGGCGTATAGAAAATCAAAGTTTCATCCACAAAAGTTGGATGATTTTTTTTCTCTCTTGTCATCCGTGTGCAGTCTATGTACAATCGTTTTTTACAGTAGGAGTTATTCATCATTTACAAGAACATTTACAGTTTCCTTATGTTACAGAATTGCAATGTATCTGGATACCATACTGAGCCATAGAACAGGATCCGATTTTTACCATTTCCTTGTGCACCTATGCAGATAAATGGATGAGTCTCATCCGATTTGCATGCTGCAATTTTTTTCACACGCAGATTGGGTCCGTGAAAAAAAATCGCTCATCTGCACTGCCACATAATATTGGTCCAAGGGCTGCACCTTTTTCACAGCACTCACACTGAAAATACATTTGCGGGAATAAGTCCTAAGTGTGTATAAGTAACAACAGTCCTGACTGCAAATAAGGTTTTGGAAAATGAACTACTGTGACAAACAACAATTCTCAGAAAAGTTGCACAACAGAAACATCAGTGTAACTTGTGTGACTTGCTTTCTCGTGATTATTTTACAGCTATAAATAAATGGCCAAATTGCAGAGAAGTTACACGCAAATCACTGAAGTGAGTTGCTCTGACAAGTCCTATAGAAAAGCCAGCAATCCAGTGCGGCATACAGTTAAATCACACTGACAGGTCATAGTTAGTGTTGAGCGATACCGTCCGATACTTGAAAGTATCGGTATCGGATAGTATCGGCCGATACCCGAAAAATATCGGATATCGCCGATACCGATATCCGATACCAATACAAGTCAATGGGACATCAAGTATCGGAAGGTATTCTCATGGTTCCCAGGGTCTGAAGGAGAGGAAACTCTCCTTCAGGCCCTGGGATCCATAGGGATGTGTAAAATAAAGAATTAAAATAAAAAATATTGATATATTTACCTCTCCGGCGTCCCCTGAACTCAGCGCGGGTAACCGGCAGGCTTCTTTGTTCAAAATCAGCGCTTTTAGGACCTGAGAATCACGTCCCGGCTTCTGATTGGTCGCGGGCCGCCCATGTGACCGCCACGCGACCAATCACAAGCCGTGACGTCATTCGCAGGTCCTTAACGCGCTCATTTTTTAAAAATGAGCGCGGTAATGACTTTCAAAGACGTAGCGGCTTGTGATTGGTCGCGGCCACGCGACCAATCACAAGCCGCTACGTCTTTGAAAGCCATTAACGCGCTCATTTTTAAAAATGAGCGCGTTAATAGCTTGCGGTGACGTCGCGGCTTGTGATTGGTCGCGTGGTCGCGACCAATCACAAGCCGCTACGTCTTTGAAAGTCATTAACGCGCTCATTTTTAAAAATGAGCGCGTTAATAGCTTGCGGTGACGTCGCGGCTTGTGATTGGTCGCGGCCACGCGACCAATCACAAGCCGCTACGTCTTTGAAAGCCATTAACGCGCTCATTTTTAAAAATGAGCGCGTTAATAGCTTGCGGTGACGTCGCGGCTTGTGATTGGTCGCGTGGCCGCGACCAATCACAAGCCGCTACGTCTTTGAAAGTCATTAACGCGCTCATTTTTAAAAATGAGCGCGTTAATAGCTTGCGGTGACGTCGCGGCTTGTGATTGGTCGCGTGGCCGCGACCAATCACAAGCTGCTACGTCTTTGAAAGCCATTAACGTGCTCATTTTTAAAAAATGAGTGCGTTAAGGACCTGCGAATGATGTCGCGGCTTGTGATTGGTCGCGTGGCGGTCACATGGGCGGCACGCGACCAATCAGAAGCCGGGACGTGATTCTCAGGTCCTAAAAGCGCTGATTTTGAACAACGAAGCCTGCCGGTTACCCGCGCTGAGTCCAGGGGCCGCCGGAGAGGTAAATATATCAATATTTTTTATTTTAATTCTTTATTTTACACATCTCTATGTATCCGATACCGATACCCGATACCACAAAAGTATCGGATCTCGGTATCGGAATTCCGATACCGCAAGTATCGGCCGATACCCGATACTTGCGGTATCGGAATGCTCAACACTAGTCATAGTATAGGTATAGTATATATATATATCTTTATATTTCATAGAGTTAGATATCAGATCGTTACTGAACCCGACAGGATATGAGACATGGTTTACATACAGTAAACAATTGCATATCCGTTAGATTTTTATATGTCCCTCACTAATAATGTTAGTAGTGTGTGTAAAATTTTGGAGCTGTAGGTGTTAAATTAAAGAATTAATTCACGGGAAAAACTAGTGAGGGGAAAGCCAGTGACAGAGGGCATATACTAATAGCCCAGAGAGGGACTCTGGTTATTGGCCCCCCTGCCAAATAAAAAACTGCCCCCAGCCACCCCAGAAAAGGCACATCTGTATGATGCGCCTATTCTGGCACTTAAGCTCTCTCTTCCCACTGCCTGTAGCGGTGGATATGGGGTAATAAGGGGTTAATGTCACCTTGCTATTGTAAGGTGACATTAAACCCAGTTAATAATGGAAATGTGTCATTAAGACACCTATCCATTATTAATCCAATAGTATGAAAAGGTTACAAATACACACACACATTAAGAATAAAGTGTTTTAATGAAATAACTAAACACACAGGTTGAACATCTATATTACACTCTCAATCCAAGCGAAGCCCTCGTTCTTCTGTAAAAAAAATTAAAAGTAAAAAAGCTGTAATATCCCATACCTGTCCGCTTTACAGTCAAGTCCCATGCTATAAATCCATCTTAAGGGGTTAAATAGTTTACAACCCAGAGTAATGCTAATGGTACCAGCCGGGCTGTAAACCACGGAGGAATGAATGAATGAAAAGCCACCTGCGCAGCCTCCCCACCTGACTGAACATGAACTCATTAGCATGGGAAAGTTTCTGAACATTTTCGAACACTGTCAAGTTCACTGCTTCAGGCAGGGAGTCTGCGCAGCCTAAGTGACGTCAGCGGTACTCTCTCTTATTTGTAATTTTTTGTGAAAAACTTTGAATCCTAAAGTAACTTGCAACCCATGCCTGCGATTTATTTTTACACTGTCCTTCATTGATTGGGTGCATGGCCTTGACTACAATGAGTCCACTATTTGCCGAGACTCCCTTGCAATGAGAGGATTTCAAACATCAATGCAGGTAAGTAAATGTGTTGACTACATTTTATGGGATTCTCTTAAATAAAACAGACAATTTCAAATAAAAATATCCCAAGTAAGAATAAAAGGAATGGCATATAAAGTGCTGAGAACTTTGTCTATGTGT
Organism: Ranitomeya imitator; assembly: GCF_032444005.1. Taxonomy (NCBI): domain Eukaryota; kingdom Metazoa; phylum Chordata; class Amphibia; order Anura; family Dendrobatidae; genus Ranitomeya; species Ranitomeya imitator. The sequence goes on from NC_091284.1 coordinate 238,708,321, forward strand.
AATAAATGGCAGCATGGTTCCTAACTATTGTATTTATCCAGACATATTATTATAAAGCCTTTGTGGCCCATGGACAGGAACGTTGTTGATGACTTTATAGTCTATAATATCTTTTCTTTTATTTTCTAATTTTCTGGCTCCTGAAGTGTTAAAGATGCAATCCATAGTACCTTATTTTAAAGCACTGAAGCGAAGTGTCAGGCTTTATCTGCTCTCGACAGCCGCTCTGCCCCCGAAACGGCGTTGTGCAAGCTGTCAATAAGGTTTCCCATTAAATTAAATGGCTTATTGACCGAATGGAGCTGGTGCAAGCAGGATGATAGTGAAGTAGTTGTAAGGCATACTTTCCCAGATGCAAACATTCTCCCGGTCACTGCTCACTAAATCAGCCTATAATGGAGTTTGAAATCCCACTACCAGGCTTGTGTTCTTTTTTTATTTGTTTTTAATTTGTATCAATGGTAATTCTGTCTCCTTCAATTTATGTCATGGCTGGACATGTGCAGGCCCTGCTTTCTTTGCTCTTGAGCGTTGCCTTTGAGGACTGCAAATCAGTCTTACTCAATTAACTGTGCTTCGTCCTGCGCTGGACGTGAGGTGCTTTGGGGCATGTGTAATTAAACAGCTGCTCGAATAGGTAAATAAATGATTACACATAAAATCCCAGCCATGGATGGGGTATGCTACGAAACACGGGATTACAGTATTGAAGAAAAAACAAATTGGGAATGATTCACAATCCCATTAATTATCTATCTGCAAATGTGGGATTACATCTATCGTGTATACCAATATCTGTTCGACAAGTCGCGTCAAATCTTTACATACACATGAGAATGCTTATTGCACTATTTATGATGTGTGCCTGTGAGGCTTGTATACTGTATGTCTTCAAGTTAATAGCAGTTGTGTACATTGATTATCAGATAAACTTGACTTGCAAATTGAACACAAGCGCCAAATGATGAGACTATGAGACTATTCTCACATCATCGGCTCCTGCTGTCTCTGTTATATGTGACAGCAGACATAGCCGGATGGTATTAGTAGTCCTATCAGACGATGCCTTGGTACACACACACACACACAGACACCTGCAGAAAGAAGCAGACACCCGCAGACAGACAGACACAGACATAAACAGACACCAGCAGACAGACACACACAGACACCCACAGACAGACATGCACACATTCTCCACCCGCACACATTCTCCTCCCGCACACATTCTCCGCCTGCACATGTTCTCCGCCCACACACATTCTCTGCCCACACATATTCTCCGCCCGCACACTCTGTCAGGGTTGGTGGATTGCGCTGAATGAAATACATAATAAAGTGCAATCGCCACCCGGGTCCACCGTGAGAGATGGAAAACTGCTGCTAGTGAATAATGGCGGAATACAAGGCGGGCAATTACCCATACACACTGGGTTGAATGCCATTCAGTGTGAACAGCATGTGAACTGAACTCGCACATAGAAATTAAACAGATACCCTGCGACTGAGCTGTGTCACTTGTACACAGATCCGAAAGAGATGCTCTGCAACTGAGCTGTGTAACTCGCACACAGAAATGGAACAGATTCTCTGCAACTGAGCTGTGTCAGTCACACACAGAAACAAAGAAAATGCTCTGCAACTGAGACACACAACACTTGCAGACAGAGTGGTAGAGACTCTACTCACATAGCCGTACATAAAATGATACTAACGTGCCTGCGTGCGCTGCTGGGGGCATTTTATACATAAGACTCCACCCCAAACACTTACACCCTGTTGGGCAAGACATCGCAAGTGGGCCTACCTGGAGCTCCCACATCACCAGAGCTGGAGACGTCTGACCACCAATAGGAGGATGCCACATCATGGACATGCTCAGTGGGGTGATTTTTGGACTTAGACTCCAGAGCGTCTGTGCTGGTTATCATAAACTTGGCTGGAGAGCCAGCAGTAACCAAATGAACAGCATGTGCCTGAGTAAGAGACTGAGACCAACGTCTATGATCAGCAGCAGCCAAAGCTGAATTGGAGACCGCAGAGTCAGGTAAGGCTTGGGATCTATTCCGTGCAGCGGGAGAATCCCGACGCCTAACACACTCTTCCTCCTTCTGACATAATTTCCCTTTGATAAATTGCAGTGTTTTTGGCAGCAAATATGCAAACCTTTTTACACCTGCATTTTTGCTGCGGATTTGACTGACTCAATTGAAGTCAATGGGTCAGATCCACAAATAGAATTTTTTTTTTTTTTTGATAAACTTGGTACTCACAAAATGTAAATGCCATGAGAAATTTAATGAGGTAGAGTACATACAGTAGACGTTTCGGTCTGTTTAAGACCTTCATCAATGTACTAAAGAGAAACAAATGAACACAATATAAATAAAGTATATACTATTTGCAGGTCACACACTGGCTGTGTACGTTCTATTTACGCTATTGGCAGTGGTGGTTTCCCGTCACACAGTATTACCTTGTTAATCCTCATATATATGGTTTGATGTGACGAGGACTATGAGTGGTAATATAGACATTTTTGTCTAGCCCCATACAGTTACAACCATCCATTGGTTAGGCGTCATTATTATGTGGAGACCCTGGTTTTTTGGCCAGCGTGCTGTATGCTTCCATCTATTTGGTGTCCCTATGTGTTCACCTACCTAGGTGCTCTCCTGGTGCTATATTACGGCCATCTGTTCATTATTTCTGGGGGGGGGTGGGATGCGGGATGTTTCCTTCCCCTATTCATGTTATGTCATGGCTACATTATTGTGCATATTTATGTCCTATACCTCTCTTTTAAAGGTTTTGTATAAATAAAGATTGTCTTTTCTACAATTTGACTATATGCTCCTATTTCTCCTCTTCCTTATATCTGATATTTGGAGCGATTATATTGAATCTGGGGGATCATTATATATATGTGTTCTCCTTCTTTTTCCAGATTCTCGTTAATATGTATTTAGCATCTTGGTTGATACTAATTGCAGGTCATATGGTAAACAATTATATAACATAATAACGCTACAGTAGTTCAACGAACGGTATCCAACAAAGGGAGACACTGTTCAAGAATAGTCGAACAGTTCTCAACTAATATAGACATATCTCCATAATGAAAATAGCACCATCGCAGTGAGGATATCAACAGTACAACAAACATAACTGTAATGGAAAAGTGAGTAAGGCGTGCCATGAATATTATCTATTAAATGTGGGAAAAAAAAGAAGAAAGGAAAAATGGAACCGGGCCTACCCTCACTCTAATATTTCTGGGTACCAGGGTCATATACAGGGCTAGGAGTCCTAAAAGGGAGAGTATGGCTGGTAATTGCCCCACAGTGTATCATATAGGCAGCCTGTGGTAAAAATGTAGTAAAGTTACATACCCTGTCGTGATCAACTGGCTCGTGATGCAAAACAAGTCACAAAGGCTACTTTCGCACTTCCGTCTTTTTAGATCCGTCACAATGCGTCATTTTGGGAAAAAAACGGATGCGTTTTTTTCCCATAGACTTATATTGCCGACATATCGCGATATATGGCCACACGTCGCACCCGTCGTGCACTGGATGTGTCGGCATTTGGCGGACCGTCACAGCGAAAAAAACATTCAAGGGAACGTTTTGTCGTACGTCGTGTCCTGCATTTTAAACTGCCCATGCAGTAACTCCACCCCCTTCTCTTCCCTGGGAGTTTACTATGGGCAGCGGACGCATTAAAACACTGCGTCCGCTGCCCACATTGTGCAGAAAATCACCACTGTCCGTCGGAACGTTGCGCTGACGCTTTGTGCTGGCCCTGTACCAACGGAAGTGTGAAAGAAGCCTAAGGTGTTAAAGGAGTCAGTGTCAGGGCACGGTCCCCAGTGGAACGTGTTACCTATGATTGATTAAAGTGCAGCCACGTGTGATGAACATCTAAACTTACCAAAGTAAGTAATATGTGTTCTTTCGATCTTATTACTCTTACAGTAGAGCACCTGCATCAAGGAATAACCCATAGCAAGGAACAAGCCTCCAACATCGAGAGACAATTTGCCACATCAACCACAGTAGAGGAATTCAACAGCCTCAAATCTAAAATACATACTACAACAGAACAACACCGCAGGGACACTGAAGCAAGGAAGAGAACCAAGTTTATCCGAGACACAGAGGATTACGAGCATAATAGAGTGTATAATTGGCGAGACAACTCCAACTCTGGGACTTTATCTTCTCATCCAAATTACAGGTCCTCAACAGACATCTCAACTTCTGTATCGGACCAAGAGAGACAGGACAGGTCCACATCCACTGGTCGCTTTTTAGGACGCGACAGGAGACAAACAAGAAGAAGAGGACCTGTCGAGGAAAGAGAAACATGCAGAAATATGGACTTCACATGCATGACTCGATCCCAGGTATTAATCCCCTTGTAATAAACATATCTTCTAAATCTCTAAGTATAACGGAACATCAGATATTGCAAAAGGGTTTGTCCTTTTGCCCAAGTTACAGGCTGAGTACCTTTAACTTGGAGATGGACCTGCAAAGGTTCTATAGACTTATCAGATTAAAATGACACTACTCTGAATCAAACAACATTGGTCCACCTCATATTGCTCCAGAAGAGACACTCCTCACATCCAAAAGTTTGGGCTTGAGGAAAAAAAGTAATTATAGACCTCCACCGGGTTCGCATGCACTTGAAACATTCATTACATTCGTACAGGATGCTTTTCAAAAACTTAGACAAGACTTAGACCGCGGTAGACTGCATGTCCCCTCAAACCTTAATTCTCTTGATCAACAGGCCCTAAGAACCCTTCAGGCAGACAAAGAATTGATTATAAAACCAGCAGATAAGGGTGGGGCCATTGTAATAATGAACAAAGCTATGTACATGCAGGAGGTCTATCGCCAGTTGGGAGACACATCAATTTACACACCCTCCAAAGGGATCCCACCAATACCGTCAGGATTTTGATTCAGGATACACTTACAAAATATACCAATCTAGGTATCCTAGATCAAAAAACATGTGAGTTCTTAACAAAACAATATCCTATTACTCTCGTATTTTATATACTCCCAAAGATTCACAAATGCCTTGACAACCCACCTGGGAGACCAATTGTCGCCTCCACAGAATCTATCCTGTCACCCATCTCTATATATCTGGAAAAGATATTGACACCCCTGATTAAATAAACTACCTCTTTTTTACTTGACACAGGGGCGTTTTTACATCTGAATGACAACTTAGGCCCTATCCCCAAGGAAGCATTCTTGGTGACGTTTGACGTCAAAGATTTATACACTTCCATACCCTGCATTTGGAAGGGATAAAATCAGTAAGGAGTCTTCTTTCAGTCTCAAATAAAATTCCAGAACAGGTTAATCTAGTATGTGACCTACTCTCCATTGTCTTTACTAAGATTTTTTTCCTTTTTGAGGACACATTCTATTTGCAGATACTTGGCACAGCCATGGGTTCGAACTCTGAGCCCGTACGCAAATAGCTACATGGCGGACTATGAGGAGAGTGCTATATACATCAATGACCTCTATGGTACACATGCTATACTGTGGAGGAGGTACATTGATGATATCTTCTGTATATGGAACGGCTCATTGGACACACTACAAACCTTTATCCTTTTCCTAAAAGCATCCTGGCCGGGTCTGGATTTCACTATGACATATAGTTTTGGACAGGTCAACTTTCTAGACACACTAGTTCGTAAAAACGACAGGGGCGAACTTTCCACTGATCTCTTTATTAAACCCATGGATCGAAACAGCCTCCTTCACTACCAAAGTTTCCATCCAATTAGAATGAAGGACTCCATACCTAAATCCCAATTCAAAAGGGTAAACAGGATAGTCTCCAAACAGGAATTACATACACAACGTCTAAATGAGATGCGTTCCAAATTTGTTGAAAGGGGTAATCCCTAGAGATGAGCGGTGTTCGAGTCGAACTGTTCGCCAATTTCAAATTTGAGATGTTTTGGGCGGTGTTCGAGTCGTTCGACGAACTCGAACAATTTGCTTAAAATTCGGCTGTTCGAGTTTCTGTTCGATAACTGTTCGTTTACCAAAAGCCTAACTTGATTTGCACATTAAAATTGTTTATCATTGTTAATAGACTGTTTCAGTGTATAGTGGGCAGGGGGGCGGTTTTATAGATCTGTGCTGAAATAACGCCGATCTCCATTTTTTTTTCTTTCCCGCATTTACAGTGGGGCGGTGCAGTCTCTCAGCCTATCAGCAGTGCACACACACACAGCAATGTGCATGTGATGCACGCAAGCAAGGGCATGTATCATTGGCTGTGTATGTCACATGTCCTTGCCCTATAAGAACCAGCCATTTGCCCCGTCGCCACCATTTCCTCACTGCTGCAGCTTAGTGTTAGATGGCACCACTGCTGCTGTGGGCGCTATACAGTCTAAGAGTGTTTTTTTGGAGCGAATTTTCAGAGAGATAGGTTTAGGGAGTAGGGAGGAGTCGGGACTAGTTGTAATATCAGCCCTTTTAAGGGTAGGTTACAGCAGTTCATAGCACAGTTTGCCAGGCAGGTCTGTGCCAGTGCTGTGCAAGTGTTTGTCACAGCATTTCATGTAATCTAGCTCAGCCAATCCTTTTGGGCTAGTAGCATTGTCTGATAGTCATCTGTGTAGCCCACCTGTGAAGCTAGCTACACCGCCTGTGTATCTCAATTTTTACTGCATCTAACCCAGTTAATAGTTTTGGGCCTAGGAGCAGTGTCTGCACGTCAGCAGAGTAGCCCGCCTGTGAAACTAACTATACCGCCTGTGTATCTCAATTTTTACTGCATCTAATCCAGTTCATAGTTTTGGGCCTAGGAGCAGTGTCTGAACGTCAGCAGAGTAGCCCGCCTGTGAAACTAACTATACCGCCTGTGTATCTCAATTTTTACTGCATCTAATCCAGTTAATAGTTTTGGGCCTAGTACCACAGTTTGGCCACTCAGGTCTGCTCAGTTTTCATCCATCGGTTGTTGTGCCAACAACTACAGATACAGAGTTGCCAATTAGTTAAGCACTAAAAGGAGTGGCAAAAGGCCTGCTGCTGGTGGAAAGGGGAATAGGCGTGTTGGAAAGGGAAAAAAAGGTTGTGTCTGTGGGGTAGGTGGTAAAGCAACAGTAACATCTGCAAAAGAAAGATCATCTTTCAGCCAAAGAAAGATGTCTACTTCTTTTCGTGGAAAATCTGATATGATACCTTTCTTACGACCATCGCTACAAGCATCGCCAAAAATTCCAGATGAGGCACAAAAACAGCAGGTGCTTGAATGGATATCAAGTGCTTGTTCAAGTGGGCTCTCCTCAATGTCAACTTCAACATCACAACTACTCCAGTCCTCAGAGTTGTCACCCCAATCGCACTTCCTCACAGCTCCCAAGTCTCCAGACGCCCGTCTGAGCATGGGGGTAACACACATGGTTGAGTCTGTGGAGCTGTTTACGCATACTATAGCCTGGGAATCAGAGGTCTGCTCCAGAGCTTCTGTGAATCCAGACGAGGAAATAATCTGCACTGATGCCCAGAATCTTTGTGAGTCGGATCCAGGCCCAGATGAAGAAGGTTCTGAGCATAATGTAGACCCTTGCTCCCAAACTGTAACTCCTGTTGGTGGAGACAATGAGGAAGATCATGATGAGAGTGAGATACCTGATTGGAACGAAAACTTGACTTTTTGGTCAGGGCAGGAAGAGGTTGGCTCTGAGGACGACGGGTGTGAGAACACACACGATGATGATGATGACGAGGTTGTAGACCCCACTTACTGTCAACCCCCAGTCCACCAGTCCATGAAGTCAGCAGAGGAAGTGGAGGAGGATGCTAGTGACGAGTCTGACGACGAGGTAACGTTGCGCCTTCCTGGACAGAGACGGAGTACTGGAAGCACGTCAACAACTGCATCCTCAACCCCAACTGTGCCTCAGACCTGAAGTCGTGGTGGCTCTTCAGGTCACACGGGCTCTAAGCCTTGCATAGCCTGGGCATTTTTTGACATTGCAAAGGATGACCCAACTCATGTTGTCTGTAAGATTTGTCAACAAAATCTCAGTAGAGGACAAAAAATTACTAGCTTGAGTACTTCATGAAATAAATCGTCACATGGATATGAGGCATAAGTTGCAGTGAGAAGCTCACTGTGCTACAATGCAGCCTAGTGGGCCGGGTCAACCACTGTCTGCCCCATCAAGTGCATCCGCGTCCTCTTCATCCATTGTGACTGTGGGAACAGCAGTCGCCCATGGTTTTGGATGCAGACCTTACACCTTTTTACCCGCAACATCCAGTATGATTGGCAGGTCATCAGGACATTTGCAAGTGGAAACACCTGCTGTTGTTGAGTGCTCTCCGACATTGACACTACATTTTAATCAAGGCAAAATAACATCTCCGCCTGCACCTTCCTCACAGACCAGCAGTTTGCCAGAAACACCCTACTCAACTCCGTCTAAGCACGGCAGCCAGTCCCTCAGATGTGGACAAGTAAAAGACCATTTCCTCCTAGCCATGACAAAGCTAAGAGGTTAAATTTCGCCATCAGCGAGCTGTTGGCTACAGAAATGCTGCCTTTCCGCCTGGTGGACACGGAGGATTTTCGAGACCTTATGTCCATCGCAGTGCCACAGTACCAGATGCCCAGTCGCCACTACTTCTCAAAGAAAGCTGTGCCTGCGCTGCACCAGCATGTCGAACACAACATCACTGCTTCCTTGAGAAACTCTGTGTGTGACAGGGTGCATTTCACCACAGACACTTGGACGAGTAGACATGGACAGGGGCGTTACACGTCGGTGACTGGGCACTGGGTAACTACGGTGACATCAGGAGAAGGGGCTGCTGTCCAAGTCTTGCCATCCCCACGAGTTGCTCGTTGATCCTCTGTATCTAGAAGTTCCTCCACTGCTTCTGCCTCCTCAACCTCCTCTCAGTCCTCCACCTGCACCCATAGCCTGTCTGGTAATGCCACCCACGTTGTAACTGCACAAAAGGAATCCTGCACACCTCCTCACTATGCTGTCACCAGGGCTCAATGCCATCAGGCAGTGTTTACATTGAAATGTCTGGGAAAAGTGAGTCACACAGCTGAGGAGTTGTGGTCAGCTCTGGAGACCGAGTTCCATCAATGGTTGTCTCCACTTAACCTGCAGACAGGGAAGGCTGTGTGCGACAATGCTGCAAACCTAGGTGTGGCCCTTTGCTGGGGCAATGTCACACACGTGCCTTGTATGGCTCACGTTTTGAACCTGGTTGTCCAGCAATTTTTAATCCACTATTCCGGACTAGATGGGCTTCTGCAGAGGGCACGGTCGCTGTGTTCTCACTAGGGTTGAGCGACTTTTCTTTTTATAGGATCGGGTCGGGTTTCACGAAACCCGACTTTTTCAAAAGTCGGGTCGAGTAAAATCGGCCGATCCTATAGAAAAGTCGGGGTCGGCGGAAACACGAAACCCAATGCAGTGCATTGGGTTTCTAATGGTTCCCAGGGTCTGAAGGAGAGGAAACTCTCCTTCAGACCCTGGGATCCATATTTAAGTGTAAAATAAAGAATCAAAATAAAAAATATTGATATACTTACCTTTGGACGCGCCCTGGTTCTCACCGGCAGCCTTACTTCCTAAGAATGAGCGCCTGAAGGACCTTCGATGACGTCGCGGCTTGTGATTGGTCGCGTGTGCGGTCACATGGGCGTCACACGACCAATCACACGCCGCAATGTCATCTAAGGTCCTTCAGGCGCTGATTCTTAGGAAGGAAGGCTGCGGGTTAGAACCAGGGCGCGTCCGAGGGTGAGTATATACCTATTAGGAATATACTCACCCTCGGACGCGCCCTTGGACACTTCCTTCCTAAGAATTAGCGCCTGAAGGACCTTAGATGATGTCGCGGCTTGTGATTGGTCGCGTGAAAGCCCATGTGACCCCTCACGCGACCAATCACAAGCCGCGACGTCATCGAAGGCCCTTCAGGCGCTCATTCTTAGGAAGGAAGGCTGCCGGTGAGAACCAGGGCGCGTCCGAGGGTGAGTATATCAATATTTTTTTATTTTTATTCTTCATTTTACACTTAAATATGAATTCCGATACCAATTCCTGATATCTTAAACAGATCAGAAGATCGCCGACCTCATGGCCGACCCCACACAGGGGTCGGGTCGGGTTTCATGAAACCCGACTTTGCCAAAAGTCGGCGACTTCTGAATCTGGCCGACCCGTTTCACTCAACCCTAGTTCTCACTTCCGCCATTCGCATCCCGCAGCTCGACGACTTGCATCTCTACAGAAGTTGTTGGGCCTGCAAGTTCACCGGCTGAAATGTGATGTACCCACATGGTGGAATTCAACTCTGCACATGTTGCAGCGACACTGGCAGCACTGACAAGCCTTGGTGCAATACGTTATGACGTATAGCCTGGGCCAACGAGATCAAGAGTTGGGGCAAATCACGCTGCAGGAGTGGTCTCAGATCAGGGACCTATGCACCCTTCTGCAAAGTTTTGAAATAGCAACGAAGATGTTTAGTGCTGACGATGCCATTATCAGCATGACCATTCCAGTGATATACATGCTGGAGCACACCTTACACAGTGTTCGGAGTCAGGTGGCGGAACAAGAGGAGGAGGAGGAACAGGAGGAGTCGTATGTGTAAGGGATAATATCTCCAAGGTCAAGAAGGTTGGCAGCACCAAGGCGGCTGGCATTGAAGGCTGGGGGAGAGTGGTTACCGAGGGCGCAAGGTAGCAGCCAAACTGTTGAGGAAGGTGCAGGAGGTGAGGAAGAAGTGGAGGATGAACTGGCTCTGGGCATGGAAGACTTATCAGATGAGGGAGACCTTGATCAAATTTCTGTTGTGCGAGGCTGGGGGGAGAGGGCAGACGAAGGAAGCATGATTCTCACCTTGCCACCACCAAGACAACAAGGACTTGGTCCTCCTGGATGTGCAAGACACATGAGTGCCTTCTTGCTGCACTGCCTGCAACATGACCCTCGGACTGTCAGAATCCAAAGTAATGCCGACTACTGGGTTGCCACACTCTTAGATCCCCGGTACAAAAGCAAATCTGGTGAAATAATTCCTGCCATAGAAAGGGATTCACACATGCAGGAGTATCAGCATAGACTGTTACAGAATCTAACATCTGCTTTTCCACAAAACACAAGTGGTGCACATAGTCAATCTCTGAGTTCTAACTTGCCAACCGTGGGACTATCGAGTCATCACTCAAACCGGAACAGTAACATCGTATCTGGTGGTAACAGCAATTTTTTCCAATCATTTCAAGATTTTTTTAGACCATCCTTTGCAAGGCCACAGGAGACAAGAAGTCTGACGCACAGTCAACGCCTAGAGAGGATGGTACAAGAGTATCTCCCAGTTAACATCGATGCCATGACTGTGGAACTTGACTCTTGCTCATTTTGGGCTTCCAATCTTGAAAAATGCCCTGAGCTCACCACTCACACCTTGGAGATCTTGTCGTGCCCCGCAGCCAGCGTTCTCTCTGAACGTGTGTTCAGCGCTGCTGGTGGTGTGCTGAAAGATAAGCGCATGCGGCTGTCCAGTGACAATGTAGACAGACTAACGCTCATCAAGATGAACAAATCCTGGATCCGCAAGGACTTTTCTACCCCTGTGTCATCTTGGGGAGACTAAAAGCTTGATGATTTTTTAAAATCAACTCACCAACCGTTTTAAAAAACTCTGGCGGAATTGATGCCACTTAAGTGGTGTCTGTGTCCTTGAATTTTGGGAAAATATGGAGATTCTTTATTTAGTCCCCTTGCTGAGTTTTACATGACGTTGCCATCATCAATTTCAGGTGGGTGGGGTCATCTGCAGAGTTGTTTACTCATACTATGGCCTGGGAGTCAGAGGTCTGCTCCAAAGCTACAGTTTCTGCTAGTCAGCAGAGTAGCCCAGCCACCCACCGCCTGTTTAGATAAGTACTATTTTTAACGGCATCTGGCCCAGGAAATCCTTTTTGGCCTAGTAGAATTTGGTGCTAATCAGCAGCATACTTCACCCATGAAGCAAGCTACACCGCCTGTTTACCTAACTACTATTTTGTAACAGCATCTAACCCAGGAAATCCTTTTGGGCCTAGTAGAATTTGGTGCTACTCAGAAGCGTACTTCACCCATAAAGCAAGCTACACCGCCTGTTTACTTAACTACTATTTTGTAACGGCATCTAGCCCAGGAAATCCTTTTGGGCCAAATAGAATTTGGTGCTACTCAGCAGCGTACCCCACCCATGAAGCAAGCTACACCGCCTGTTTACCTAACTACTATTTTGTAACGGCATCTAGCCCAGTAAATCCTTTTGGGCCTAGTAGAATTTGGTGCTACTCAGCAGCGTACTTCACCCATGAAGCAAGCTACACCGCCTGTTTACCTAACTACTATTTTGTAACGGCATCTAGCCCAGGAAATCCTTTTGGGCCAAATAGAATTTGGTGCTACTCAGCAGCGTACCCCACCCATGAAGCAATCTACACCGCCTGTTTACCTAACTACTATTTTGTAACGGCATCTAGCCCAGTAAATCCTTTTGGGCCTAGTAGAATTTGGTGCTACTCAGCAGCGTACTTCACCCATGAAGCAAGCTACACCGCCTGTTTACCTAACTACTATTTTGTAACAGCATCTAGCCAAGGAAATCCTTTTGGGCCTAGTAGAATTTGGTGCTACTCAGCAGCGTACCCCACCCATGAAGCAAGCTACACCCCCTGTTTACCTAACTACTATTTTGTAATGGCATCTAGCTCAGGAAATCGTTTTGGGCCTAGTAGAATTTAGTGCTACTCAGCAGTGTACCCCACCCATGAAGCAACCAACACTGCCTGTTGATCTAATTACTAATTTTTAACTGCATCTAGCCAGGAAATCGTTTTGAACCTAATAGCATTTTGTGCTACTCAGCAGAGTACCCACCCATGAAGCAAACAAGACCGCCTGTTTACCAAAGTACTATTTTTTAACGGCATCTAGCCCAGGAAATCCTTTTGGGCCTTGAAGAATTTAGCGCTACTCAGCAGCGTACCCCACCCATGAAGCAAGCTACACCGCCTGTTTACCTAACTACTATTTTGTAACGGCTACTAGCCCAGGAAATCCTTTTGGGCCTAGTAGAATTTAGTGCTACTCAGTAGTCTACCCCACCCATGAAGCAAGCTACACTGCCTGTTTACCTAACTACTATTTTGTAACGGCATCTAACCCAGGAAATCCTTTTGGGCCTATTAGAATTTAGTGCTACTCAGTAGCGTACCCCACCCATGAAGCAAGCTACACCGCCTGTTTACCTAACTACTATTTTGTAACAGCATGTGGCCCAGGAAATCCTTTTGGGCCTAGTAGCAATTTCTGCTACTCAGCAGAGTACCCCACCCATGAAGCAAGCTACACCGCCTTCTTTCTTTCTCAATCTAGCCCCTCGGCTCTGGGGTGTCCACTCTCCCTCCAGCTCTCTCCTTCTCACAGGTGGACTACCGCATGTTTTCACACTGTGGTGAATCTTTTGGGCCCAAGCATAAGAAGTCGTCGAGGTAATGGATAATACAGTATGTGCTGCCTTACAAACGTTCATGACGACACATTCGAGGAAGTAACTAAATGCCTCAAATACTGAGTAGGATATGGAACACCCCATGGGCAAACAGCGCTCTATGTAGTATGCTCCTTCACAGAAGCAGCGCAATGGGAGGACACTATTCGGAGGCACAGGTAGTAACCGGAGCGCCCCCTCAATGTCTGTTTTGGCCATTAGGGTGCCCCTTACCAACTTCTTGACCCGCCTGATTGCCTAGTCAAAGGTTCCGCATCGATGTTGTCGTTTACTTACCTGCCCCTTGGATATGACAAATGATGGATTAGTCTGAATGTATTGGGTTCATTTTTTGGCACAACTCCCAACGGGGGTACCACTACGTCTTGTAAGGAAAGTGCTCTGAATGGACCCGCTGCCATTTTACCTAAAGATATATATTTTTTTATTTTTTTTTGTCAACACGTCTGGGTGTTGGTAGAGTGATTTTAGATTTTTACTCCAGCCTGTCTTGATTTTAGAAGGGCATGACATGCCTATATCTTTGTCTCCTCCTCCTTTTACTCCTCCACCTCTTTTCTCTTCGCATGACTATATGTAGTTGTGACTTTTCCATGTGTTTGTTGTGTCTTCTGAGCAGTTTGTCAGCTTTTGGACACCTTTTAAGGTGTTTAATATGTGTTTTCCATGTGTTTGTATGTGTTTGTGTTTGCCTGCCATTGGTTTCAATGAGGTTCGACGGTGTTCGTCGAACGTTCGACGAACATTCGTTGAACACGTCCCTGTTCGACGAACCCATCCGAACTCGAACACTAGGGAGGTGGCTCAACACTAGCTATCCTCCCCACGTTCTGGAAATCTCAGGGGTTGACACTGCTATCAACCCCAAACTGAGACAAAAGAACTGCATCCCTTTCGTCCATAACTATCACCCAATGGCTTACTTGCTACACAGAACAATACGGTGACACTGGCATATCTTAGGGACAGCTCACCCAAATGTCAAAGAATTTAATACCCCTTTTCTACCTTGCTTCAGAAGACCACGGAACATAAGAGATAAGCTAGTTAAGGCAGACATAGGCCCTTCACTTCAGGCACCTAGGCAACGCTTTCTCATGAACCCTAAATTTGGTAGTTTTCCTTGCTTGCAATGCACACAATGCAACAACGTACAGAGAGGCAATACTTTTCATCATCCCCTCAATGGCAAAGAGTACTCTATCAAAGAGTACTTCAGATGTGATTCATCTTTTGTGATTTACTTGATTAAATGTCCATGCGGTCTCGGTTACGTGGGTGAAACAACACAACCCATAAGAGACCGCATATCCAAACATAAGTCGATGATTAGGTGTAGGAATATGTTATTGCCTGTTCCTTTTCATTTTGCTACCTTTGGACATACTATTGCACAGTTGAAATTTCAGATAATTGATACTGTCGCATCGGTGACCGTATTCGCCTCCTAAGGAAAAGAGAAGCATACTGGATTCATGAACTTCAGACACTGGCCCCAAGGGGCCTAAACAGGGAATATGATATGCAATCTTTTTTGCCTTAGTCTGTTTGGCCAATATCTGTGCCACATTAATTGTTTCTGTTTTATTGCTTATGTCCTTTGTTGGTTTCTTTGCTCATATTTGTTACAGTGTGCCTATCTTTTATAAGACTAACACGCTTATACTTCCTTTTCAGAACCGACTCTACTAGAACCTTATGTGTATCGCTATTAGGACCTATCTATGGGATCACGGTCCCACCTTTTTCTTTTCTACCTCACTGGCGCCCACAGAAATCACTCTCATTAGAACTAGAAGTACACCACATGATCCTACTGCACATGCCCATATGGTGGAAGCAAATATGGATCTAACCCCACCCACTTTCAGCCCAGTGGAACGTAGACTATCGTCACTATGATTCACCCGCGTCACTTCCAGTATGCTTCTTCCGGCCACGCGGTCTCCTAATCCCGGGAGTCCAATACGGATATAAGAGACTCCCTGACTTCTCACTTCTCACATTGGACAAGTGGTGGATACTGCGTCCGTGACCCCAGTATATCCCCTATCTTTGGTAAGTTTAGATGTTCATCACACGCAGCTGCACTTTAATCAATCATAGGTAACACGTTCTACTGAGGACCATGCCCTGACACTGCCTCCATTAACCCCTTAGTGACTTGTATTGCATCACGAGCCAGTTGATCACGACAGGGTATGTAATTTTACTGCATTTTTACCACGGGCTGCCTATACAATACACTATGGGGCAATTACCAGCTATACTCTCCCTTTTAGGACTCCTAGTCCTGTATATGACCCTGGTACCCAGAAATATTAGAGTGAGGGTAGGTCCGATTCTGTTTTTCCTTTCTTCTTTTTCTTATCCACATTTAATAGATAATATTCATGGCATGCCTTACTCACTTTTCCATTACAATTATGTTTGTTGTACTGTTGATATCCTTAATGCGATGGTGCTATTTTCATTATGGAGATATATTTATAATAGTTATGACCTGTTCGACTATTCTTGAACAGGGTCTCTCTTTGTTGGATACCATTGAACTACTGAAGCGTTATTATTGTTTACCATATGACCTGCAATTTGTATATACTGTATATTATCACGCTGGATTGGTTTTAAGGACGATTTTACATACAGACACACCCCTCCCCCTCACTTATCTGTACGGTCATTTCTGAAAAAGGCTATAGCCCTGCAAGTTAACAGCCCAGTCATGGCTCTCATCCAGCCATGTTTCAGATATCCCTACCATGTCAAAATTATGCTCCAAAAACAATAATTCTAATTCGGCCATTTTGTTGGCGAGGCTTCTTGCATTAGTATACATGCACTTGATGTTCCTCTCTGTACCTCTATTCTTTCTTAAATTATTAACTGTTATAACCCCACCCCCCATGCCACCGCCACCCCCAACTTCCTTATTTGTGCCCAGGTCTCTATCTGCACTATCTTCCCCTCCTATAAAATGGATACCCTCCCCCCAATTCCTAGTTTTAACACTCCTCCAACCTTCTAGCCATTTTCTCCCCCAGCACAGCTGCACCTTCCCCATTGAGATGCAGCCCGTCCCTAGCGTAGAGCCTGTAGCCAACTGAGAAGTCGGCCCAGTTCTGCAGGAACCCAAACCCCTCCTTCCTACACCAATTCTTGAGCCACTTATTTACCTCCCTAATCTCCCGTTGCCTCTCTGGCGTGGCACATGGTACAGGCAGTATTTCAGAAAATACCACGTTGGAGGTCCTTTCTTTCAGTTTGCAGCCTAATTCCCTGAAATCATCTTTAAGGACCTTCCACCTACCTCAAACTTTGACATTTGTGCCAATGTGCACCATGACCGCTGGGTCCTCACCAGCCCCTCCCAATAATCTGTCCACCCGATCAGCGATGTGTCGGACTCGAGCGCCAGGTAGGCAGCACACCGTTCGACTATCCCTGTCTTTGTGACAGATTCCCCTATCTGTTCCCCTAATAATTGAGTCGCCCACTACCAGCACCTGTCTGGCCTGCCCTGCTCTCCTATTTCCCTCCTTACTGGAGCAGTCACTCCTCCGGCTTTCAGAGGACATGCCTGGCTGCAGCAGTGCTACCCCTGTACTGGCACCCTCCTCATCTGCCAACTTAGCAAACTTATTGGGGTGTGCCAGATCAGGACTAGCCTCCCTGGCACTCTTCTCTCTACCCCGCTTCCTAACTGTCACCCAGCTTGCTACTTCACTGTCATGCGGCTCCATCCTACCATCCCCCTATCATCTATCCCATTGAGCGTCTGCTCAGTGAGCAGAAGACTCCTCTCCATATTGTCTATGGATCTCAGTGTTGCCAGCTGCACATTTAGATCCAGAATCTGGGCTTCCAAATGCTAAATGTGCTCACATCTCGCACAGCAGTATGCACCCTCGATCGGCTGATCAAGGACTGCATACATGTGGCAAGATGTGCACTGGATGGCATTAACAATAGTGGAGCACATTTCCTAATGGGGATTGCACCAGACAAAAGCGTTAAATAAAAATAAATACAAAGTATTAATAAAATACAGACAGCAATTCCTCCCTTGGAAACTCCCTGAGTCCAAAGTCACTGAATCACAAGTCACACTTACCGCCGTTCACACTTACGCTCAGGTCACACTCAGCTCGCTCACACGCGCTAAGCTGAAGATTTAAAGATTTTTTTTTCTTTTTCCCCTCTGCAGCAATCCGCCTTGCTGTTCAATGCACCTCCAAAAAAAAGTTGTCTGCAGGATGCGTTTTTTCCACATAGACTAACATTAGCGACGCATTGCGATGCATTGCCACACATCGCAACCGTCGTGCGACCGTTGCGTTGTGTTGTGGCAGACCATCGGAACAAAAAAACGTTGCTTGCAACGTTTTTTTGTGCGTCGTGTCCGCCATTTCCGACCGCACATGCGCGGCCGGAACTCCGCCCCCTCCTCCCCGCAACTCACAATGGGGCAGCACATGCGTTGTAAAACTGCATCCGCTGCCCCTGTTGTGCTGCGTTGTCACAGGATGCGTCGGTACGTCGGCCCAACGCACAGCGACGGGCCGACACCAACGCTAGTGTGAAAGTAGCCTAAGGATGGAAATTTCCAGATCAAGTGCACAACACTTCAGGAATGCCATTGATTAACATTGGTAAAGTAATTCATTGCGTTTTTGGAGCATTTCCACTTGAAAAAAACTCTGCGGAAACTCTACAAATCCGCATCGTGTGCACATAGCCTTAAAATGCTGTTTTTTCTCAAACCATAGATGAAAATTAGTCAGTGTGGACGTCACATTTACTGTCATTCCATAGAAAGAAAAGTTGTAAATTCTCAGGCCCCCACTGGTCATCTGCCATCGTAGGCATAAAAACATTGTACTGCAATATAATTTCTCACATTAGCATTTTGATATAACACACAATCAATTCCCATGAGCAACATGCATTCAGTCTACCATCAGCCACCGGATTGCTAAGAGAAATTATTTTATCTGCACACTCTTTCTCCAATGAGCTGGACACAAATCTTGAATAAATTAAATCCTGCACATTACATGTTTACTGCTTCTTAGAAAAAAAAGTAGCTTTACAATAAAGAACATATGTTGCACTCTATAACTAAAGCAGATCGGACTAAATCGCTTATTTTCTATGATGCATTTTTGTGAAATAATAATGACAGCCAGAAAGCAAAAGCCATACATAATTTCTAGGTAAAGGAGATGAATTATATATTTAATATAACCAAATATAATAATTACAGTACATTCTGTGTTTATCAAAATGTATCATTTATAATTTAATATAATATAATTAATAAATTAATATTAATATTAATTAAATTAATTAATAAATTAAATTATTAATAAAATTAATTAAATTAATATAATTATAATTTATTATTTATAATAAAAAAAAAAAAAAAGGTTCCTCGCATCATGTTCTCATACACTTTATGCAGTATTAGCCCTCTGTGTCTGTACTGCTACATACTGGTTCATGCAGCTTTACATGAACACCTGAGCCTTACACTATGGCTGGTCCGAATAACTAAAGCAATTGTTACCATCCACCTCTCGTGTCTCCCCTTTTCCCCATAGTTTGTAAGCTTGCGAGCAGGGCTCTCACTCCTCCTGGTATCTGTTTTGAACTGCATTTCTGTTATGCTGTAATGTCTATTGTCTGTACAAGTCCCCTCTATAATTTGTAAAGCGCTGCGGAATATGTTGGCGCTATATAAATAAAAATTATTATTATTATTATTATCATTTACTTTCTACTTATCGAAAAAAATACAAATCCAATCAGCTTAGAATCTACACAATAATACTGATAAATTTTGTCTTAAAGGACTTGTCTGTTATTATCTATAAACTTTGCCATATTTCTATAAAATAGGCAACTAATTTGTATATGATGGAATTTGTGTTTATGTGACATAGACCATTTTGGTTGTGGTTAGTTCTGTTTTGTAATACTTAGGCTACAGTGTGATACTAACAAAAAGAGAGGATACAGCAGTCAATATAACAGGGAGTGCAACTCATTATGTAAAGTTAGAAATTGCAAAAAGGAGAAGTTGCATATCAAGGCTTCTTTTAGAAGTTACTTTTTTTATGTTTTAGAAAAATCTACAGTGTTATCAATGATTTTTATCAGAGTTTCATCAGCGTGACTGACATCCTATTTTCAGAGTTTATTCAGTTTTTCTGATGGAAAAAAAGTTTCTACCATCTGTCTGTGAAAAATGCACAGCATATGGAAGATATTTGTGTGCTGTCCAATATTTTTCATGGACCCATAGACTTGCATGGCCAATTTTGATCCAACATTCAGATCAATATCAGACATGTTTCTGCAATATTGCACTGACCACTCAGTCCGAAGACAAAATTGGACATGTGAAAATCCCCATAGACTTTCAAAGCTACAATTGCTATCTGTGAAAAACATAGCGCTTGGACAAGAAAAATTGACATCTGAATGAGGTCAGAAGGCAAATGAATAAAAAGATATGATTATGGATGATTCCCAGCAATTGGCTGAGAGCCATCTAGCAGGTGTACACCTTAAGCTTATGCCTCTCAGCTATGGGCCAAAATTTTTCATGGACCCATAGACTTGCATGGCCAATTTTGATCCAACATTCAGATCAATATCAGACATGTTTCTGCAATATTGCACTGACCACTCATTCCGAGGAAAAAATTGGACATGTGAACATCCCCATAGACTTTTAAAGCTACAATTGTTATCCGTGAAAGACAGCACTTGGACAAGAAAAATTGACATCTGAATGAGGCCAGAAGGCAAATGAATAAAAAGATATGATTATATTTCATTGTAGACAAACAAAATAAGCACCAATACAAAAATTAAAAAGGCCCAAAAAGGAGGGTTAAAAAAGGGTTAAAGAGCATACAGGTAGGGTGTGATAACCCAAGGGAAATACCTAGGCCAGCAGCAATATTTACATTGATAGCTAAATATACAGATCAATGATAATTAAAATATCAATTTAAAGCCCACTAAATAATAATGCCCACCTAAAAACTAGGCAGTTAGATAAAAACCAAGCCCAGCAGATCTAATTCTACTTAAACACACAATGAGCCAATGTCAGGCAAATGGTGAAATTAGAAGATCAGATATAGAAAGGATAAATCCCACAAAAACTTATTGAGTCAAATGAGACAAAGAAACATATATGAATATAGCATCCACATTAGTGCTGTATATATTTAAAACAAGTCAAAGGCGGACGTGAAGTGTGCTACAAATGCTTTATAGGTTTGCATCTGCTTACTATTTATTCTCATTAGCTCTTTTTCAATGAACTTATTGTCTTTCACTCTACTTTTTTTATGGCTTAGTTTTCAGTTAGGCATAATTATTTATTATTTGCCATTAATTTGGATTTTGTTTCTGATTCTTGGTGTTTCTTTCAGCATATTATAGCCTAAAACTACTGGAACAACATGTCCATCTTGAACTGTCCCCCATCTCTCTTTCTGCTCTCCCTTCGACTGCTTACAATCTGGCTTCCGGTCACACCACTCCACTGAAACTGCCCTAACTAAGGTCACCAATGACCTATTAACCGCCAAGGCCAAGCAACACTACTCTGTCCTCCTCCTCCTGGACCTGTCCTCTGCCTTTGACACTTCACTATTATTATTATTTATTTATATAGCACCATTAATTACATGGTGCTGTACATGTGAAAAGGGGTTAAATACTGGGTTATAGATATCGTTAACAGTAAACAATAGAGTTGAGCGACCTTGACCTTTTTAGAGTCGAGCCGGGTTTCGCGAAACCCGACTATCTCAAAAGTCGGGTCGAGTGAAATCGGCCGATTATGGCGAAAAGTCGGGATCGACCGAAACATGAAACCCAATGCAAGTCAATGGGGCAGCATAGTCGGCAGTGAGTGGGGGCCAGGAAAACACCTAGAGTGCCCATTTTAATGTCAAAACCATCCATTCTTCTTAATGAAGCTTGTCAAGCGTAATTTACCTTATAATAATTGGAAGGCATTTGAAATTGGGGGTCATTTGGCTAAAGTTGTGTGGGGTAGGGCTGGTTCAAGTAATTAGTGGGCCCAGGAAATCTGGACCACGTCACGGCAGTGGAGCAGGGAGAGGTAAGTATTTCAACTTTGCAAGTGCTGTGATCCTGAGCAAGCAGGGGGGGCCCACTTGTTGGCATTGGCACTGGCACAGGGCCCCTCAAAGTACAGCGGTGTGTTTGCACGGCGGGGGCGCCTCCCACCGGCAGCAACACTTTTGCGTACTATGAGAGGCCCTGTGCCAGTGACGTCGCCAACTAGTATTCCTCCCCCCACCTGATGAAGGAACCTGCACTTTCATCTGCACCTTCCTCTTTGTCCCCGTGTAAGGTGGTATGGTATGCGGGAAGAATAAAGTGGGCTAAATGCAGTTCAAAATTGGTAACACAGGAATAACCAGGGGGCATTGCAGTGGAGGACAACTGGAATGAGAGGCTGACACAGAGAGTAGGGCCAAATCAGTAAGTAGTCGAAATGCAGTTCAAAATTGGCAACCGTAGTAAACAGGCGGCACAGCTTTGTTCAGTGGAGGAGAACAGCAAGGAGTGGCAGACACCGATAGTAGGCCCCAACCCAACTAGTAGGCCAAATGCAGTCTAACATTAACAACTACTTAACGAGAGCCTGAAAATGGAATATCAGGACAGGAAACCAGGAGAACAGCAAGGAGTGGCAGACACCGATAGTAGGCCCCAAACCAACTAGTACGCCAAATGCAGTTGTTCCATTTAACCACAATTTAATGAGAGCCTGAAGATAGAAGCTCAGGAAAGGCAACCTGGGGAACACCTTGGAGTGTAACACACCATCTCTCTCCACCCCATACCCATTTTGTAGGCCTAATGCAGTGTACTTTTCTACAACTACTAAACGAGAGTCGGAAGACCGAAGCAATGGCAAGGAAACCTGGGGAACACCTTGGAGTGTAACACACCATCTCTCTCCACCCCATACCCAATTTGTAGGCCTAATGCAGTGTAGTTTCCAAGAACTACTAAACGAGAGCCGGAAGATCGAAGCTCAGGAAAGGCAACCTGGGGAACACCTTGGAGTGTAACACACCCTCTCTCTACACCCCATACCCAATTTGAAGGCCTAATGCAGTGTAGTTTCCAAGAACTACTAAACGAGAGCCGGAAGATCGAAGCTCAGGAAAGGCAACCTGGGGAACACCTTGGAGTGTAACACACCCTCTCTCTACACCCCATACCCAATTTGAAGGCCTAATGCAGCGTAGTTTCCAACAACTACTAAACGAGAGCCGGAAGATCGAAGCTCAGGAAAGGCAACCTGGGGAACACCTTGGAGTGTAACAAACCCTCTCTCTACACCCCATACCCAATTTGTAGGCCTAATGCAGCGTAGTTTCCGACAACTACTAAACGAGAGCATGAAGATCGAAGCTCAGGAAAGGCAACCTGGGGAACACCTTGGAGTGTAACACACCCTCTCTCTACACCCCATACCCAATTTGAAGGCCTAATGCAGTGTAGTTTCCAAGAACTACTAAACGAGAGCCGGAAGATCGAAGCTCAGGAAAGGCAACCTGGGGAACACCTTGGAGTGTAACACACCCTCTCTCTACACCCCATACCCAATTTGAAGGCCTAATGCAGCGTAGTTTCCAACAACTACTAAACGAGAGCCGGAAGATCGAAGCTCAGGAAAGGCAACCTGGGGAACACCTTGGAGTGTAACACACCCTCTCTCTACACCCCATACCCAATTTGAAGGCCTAATGCAGTGTAGTTTCCAAGAACTACTAAACGAGAGCCGGAAGATCGAAGCTCAGGAAAGACAACCTGGGGAACACCTTGAAGTGTAACACAACGTCTCTCTACACCACGGAAGGGCTGATTCTTAGGAAGGAAGGCTGTTGGAAATAAGCATTGCGCGTCCGAGGGTGATTATATTCTTATTAGGTATATACTCACCCTCGGACGCGCCCTGCTTCTTTATTTGGAATGAATGTTTATTTGCAATGTGGTGTTGACTTTCTCTATTATTTTGGTAATTAATGATTTTATTATTTTCATTGTTTTGCATCTTCTCGGCAATAATATAAAGAAGACGCAACAGGACAACACTCGGTGGATGCCATATCTGTGTTTTCAATTTAAAAAACCTTTCAGTTAAATACTTGCAGGATAAAGTAATTGTAGCTGGTGGCCATTTTTAGTACTGTACCAGATTTTAGTTGTGTGTTTGTTTTTAATGTTAAAATGTCTGCATTTGATATCTCACCAGTATTTTCTTTTTTATAAGCAAAATACTTTTTTTTTTATTTTATGATGTTGGTTCAAGGGGTACACGGGCAGCAGTAGACAGGTCAGTGGAGGCCTAGTGGAAGGAGGGACCGCAGACAGGCTTCGAAGCCCTAACATAATAAATTGGGCTGCCTGTAGGCAATTTAAAATTGGTTCCAGGGGAACACGGGCAGCAGTAGACAGGTAAGTGGAGGCCTAGTGGAAGGAGGGACCGCAGACAGGCTTCGAAGGCCTAACATAATAAAATGGGCTGGCTGTAGGCAATTTAAAATTGGTTCCAGGGGAACACGGGCAGCAGTAGACAGGTCAGTGGAGACCTAGTGGAAGGAGGGACCGCAGACAGGCTTCGAAGGCCTAACATAATAAAATGGGCTGGCTGTAGGCAATTTAAAATTGGTTCCAGGGGAACACGGGCAGCAGTAGACAGGTAAGTGGAGGCCTAGTGGAAGGAGGGACCGCAGACAGGCTTCGAAGGCCTAACATAATAAATTGGGCTGCCTGTAGGCAATTTAAAATTGGTTCCAGGGGAACACGGGCAGCAGTAGACAGGTAAGTGGAGGCCTAGTGGAAGGAGGGACCGCAGACAGGCTTCGAAGGCCTAACGTAATAAAATGGGCTGGCTGTAGGCAATTTACAATTGGTTCCATGGGAACACGGGCAGCAGTAGACAGGTCAGTGGAGGCCTAGTGGAAGGAGTGACGGCAGACAGGCATCAAA
Organism: Ranitomeya imitator; assembly: GCF_032444005.1. Classification (NCBI taxonomy): domain Eukaryota; kingdom Metazoa; phylum Chordata; class Amphibia; order Anura; family Dendrobatidae; genus Ranitomeya; species Ranitomeya imitator. The sequence continues at coordinate 238,732,980 of NC_091284.1, forward strand.
GGCCTAACATCATAACATTGGGCTGTTGGCAATTTAAAATTGGTTCCAGGGGTACACGGGCAACAGTGGTCTGGTCAGTGGAAGTCTAGTGGAAGGAGTGACGGCAGACAGGCTAAGAAGGCCTAACATAACAAAATTGGGCTGGCTGTAGGCAAGTTTAAATTGGTTCCAGGGGAACACGGCCAGCAGTGGCCTGGTCAGTGTAGTAGTTGTAGAAAGAACGGACCGCAGATAGGCTTCGAAGGCCTAACATAACAAAAATGTCAAAACAATGGTATTGTCAGTGCCAGGCATTGAAGGATGTCAGCGCATAGACTAAACATTGGTGAAGCTGTGAGAGATAATTTTGCTAGTGGTAGAGCACTGTTTGAGCTGGGGGGGGGAACTGTCTTGTGGCCGGCGGTACAGGCCCAGGGCCCCTCATATTACAATGGTGTGTCTGACGTTGGGTGCGCACCACCACCGCCAGAGACACTTTATTGTACTATGAGGGACCCAGTGGCAGTGCCGTCGACCAAAAGCGGGCACACCCACCTCTTCAGACAAACAGCACTCTCACGGGTGCTGGCGCAAAGTGGCGATACCACGGCCCCGTTTGGGGAGTTTGGCCATTTTGTTAGGAGTAAACATGTCGTATGCTGGACAATCAGGTGCAGAAAATTACGAGATTGGAAAAGTCATTCAGAAGAGTCCACAGGCAAGACCTTTTCATAGGAAAGTTAGGTGTCAGCCGGGCAAGGTGGGGCAAAAGATTTCGAAATCCAGTTGTGGTTCATTTTAATGAAGGTTAGATCATCTACATTTTGGGTAGCCAGACGAGTCCTTTTTTCAGTTAGTATTGAACCTGCAGCACTGAATACTCTTTCTGATAGGACACTAGCTGCCGGGCAAGCAAGCTCCTGCAATGCATATTCTGCCAATTCTGGCCAGGTGTCTAATTTGGATGCCCAGTAATCAAATGGGAATGACGGTTGAGGGAGAACGTCGATAAGGGATGAAAAATAGTTTGTAACCATACTGGACAAATGTTGTCTCCTGTCACTTTGAATTGATGCTGCAGTACCTGTCCTGTCTGCGGTCATAGCAAAATCACTCCACAACCTGGTCAGAAAACCCCTCTGGCCAACGCCACTTCTGATTTCTGCCCCTCTAACACCTCTGGTCTGCTGGTCCCTGGAGCTCGTGTGAGAACGATCACGGGCGCTGTGTGCAGGGAATGCCAGAAGCAAACAGTCAACAAGAGTTGATTGTTTTGTTGCTAATATTAGTTCCAAGTTCTCATGTGGCATAATATTTTGAAATTTGCCTTTATAGCGAGGATCAAGGAGGCAGGCCAACCAGTAATCGTCATCGTTCATCATTTTTGTAATGCGTGTGTCCCTTTTGAGGATACGCAAGGCATAATCCGCCATGTGGGCCAAAGTTCCAGTTGTCAAATCTGCGGTTGTGCTTGGTTGAGGGGCAGTTGCAGGCAAATCTACGTCACTTGTGTCCCTCAAAAAACCAGAACCCGCCCTTGCCACGCCACCAATTTCCAATGACCCCGGGAAAGCTTCCTCATTAAAAATATACTCATCCCCATCATCCTCCTCATCCTCCACCTCCTCTTCGCCCGCTAACTCGTCCTGTACACTGCCCTGACCAGACAATGGCTGACTGTCATCAAGGCTTTCCTCTTCCTCTGGTGCAGACGTCTGATCCTTTATGTGCGTCAAACTTTGCATCAGCAGACACATTAGGGGGATGCTCATGCTTATTATGGCGTTGTCTGCACTAACCAGCCATGTGCATTCCTCAAAACACTGAAGGACTTGACACATGTCTTGAATCTTCGACCACTGCACACCTGACAACTCCATGTCTGCCATCCTACTGCCTGCCCGTGTATGTGTATCCTCCCACAAAAACATAACAGCCCGCCTCTGTTCGCACAGTCTCTGAAGCATGTGCAGTGTTGAGTTCCACCTTGTAACAACGTCTATGATTAGGCGATGCTGGGGAAGGTTCAAAGAACGCTGATAGGTCTGCATACGGCTGGAGTGTACAGGCGAACGGCGGATATGTGCGCAAAGTCCACGCACTTTGAGGAGCAGGTCGGATAACCCCGGATAACTTTTCAGGAAGCACTGCACCACCAGGTTTAAGGTGTGAGCCAGGCAAGGAATGTGTTTCAGTTGGGAAAGGGAGATGGCAGCCATGAAATTCCTTCCGTTATCACTCACTACCTTGCCTGCCTCAAGATCTACAGTGCCCAGCCACGACTGCGTTTCTTGCTGCAAGAACTCGGACAGAACTTCCGCGGTGTGTCTGTTGTCGCCCAAACACTTCATAGCCAATACAGCCTGCTGACGTTTGCCAGTAGCTGCCCCATAATGGGAGACCTGGTGTGCAACAGTGGCAGCTGCGGATGGAGTGGTTGTGCGACTGCGGTCTGTGGTCGAGCTCTCGCTTCTGCAGGAGGACGAGGAGGAGGAGGAGGAGGAGGGGGTGCGAACGGCTACAGCCAACTGTTTCCTAGACCGTGGGCTAGGCAGAACTGTCCCAAACTTGCTGTCCCCTGTGGACCCTGAATCCACCACATTTACCCAGTGTGCCGTGATGGACACGTAACGTCCCTGGCCATGCCTACTGGTCCATGCATCTGTTGTCAGGTGCACCTTTGTGCTCACAGATTGCCTGAGTGCATGGTTGATGCGCTCTTTAACATGCTGGTGGAGGGCTGGGATGGCTTTTCTGGAAAAAAAGTGTCGACTGGGTAGCTCGTAGCGTGGTACAGCGTAGTCCATCAGGTCTTTGAAAGCTTCGCTTTCAACTAACCGGTAGGGCATCATCTCTAACGAGATTAGTCTAGCTATGTGGGCGTTCAAACCCTGTGTACGCGGATGCGAGGCTAAGTACTTCCTTTTTCTAACCATAGTCTCATGTAGGGTGAGCTGGACTGGAGAGCTGGAGATCGTGGAACTAGCGGGGGTGCCGGTGGACATGGCAGACTGAGAGACGGTGGGAGATGGTATTGTTGCCGCCGGTGCCCTAGATGCAGTGTTTCCTACTACGAAACTGGAGATTCCCTGACCCTGACTGCTTTGGCCTGGCAAAGAAACCTGCACAGATACTGCAGGTGGTGCGGAAAATGGTGGCCCTTCACTGCCGGAAGGGATGTTGCGTTGATGAGTAGCTTCATTGGCCGAGGGTGCTACAACCTTAAGGGACGTTTGGTAGTTAGTCCAAGCTTGCAAATGCATGGTGGTTAAATGTCTATGCATGCAACTTGTATTGAGACTTTTCAGATTCTGCCCTCTGCTTAAGGTAGTTGAACATTTTTGACAGATTACTTTGTGCTGATCAATTGGATGTTGTTTAAAAAAATGCCAGACTGCACTCTTTCTAGCATCGGATACCTTTTCAGGCATTGCAGACTGAGCTTTAACCGCATGGCCACGCTGTCCTCCAACAGGTTTTGACTTTGCCACGCATTTTGGCCAAGATACGGGCCCGGCAGATGGAACCTGTTGCGATGTTGATGCCTGCTGCGGCCCCTCCTCCTCCGCTTCAGAACTGCTGCCGCCTGCACCCTGTTCCCCCAATGGCTGCCAATCGGGGTGAAGAACTGGGTCATCTATTACCTCTTCTTGTAGCTCGTGTGCAACTTCGTCTGTGTCACCGTGTCGGTCGGTGGTATAGCGTTCGTGATGGGGCAACATAGTCTCATCAGGGTCTGATTCATGATCAGCACCCTGCGAGGGCAATGTTGTGGTCTGAGTCAAAGGACCAGCATAGTAGTCTGGCTGTGGCTGTGCATCAGTGCACTCCATGTCAGATTCAACTTGTAATGGGCATGGACTGTTAACTGCTTCACTTTCTAAGCCAGGGACGGTATGTGTAAAGAGCTCCATGGAGTAACCCGTTGTGTCGCCTGCTGCATTCTTCTCTGTTGTTGTTTTTGCTGAAGAGGACAAGGAAGCGACTTGTCCCTGACCGTGAACATCCACTAACGACGCGCTGCTTTTACTTTTACCAGTTTCACGAGAGGAGGCAAAAGAGCTAGAGGCTGAGTCAGCAAGATAAGCCAAAACTTGCTCTTGATGCTCCGGGTTTAAAAGCGGTTTTCCTACTCCCAGAAAAGGGAGGGTTCGAGGCCTTGTGTAGCCAGACGACGAACCTGGCTCCACAGCTCCAGACTTAGGTGCAATATTTTTTTTCCCACGACCACCTGATGCTCCACCACTACCACTACCCTCATTACCAGCTGACAATGAACGCCCCCGGCCACGACCTCTTCCACCAGACTTCCTCATTGTTTTAAAAACGTTACCAAACGAACGGTATTTGTTGCTGTCACACAACTTACACGGTGAGCTATAACTTCAGTATGATTTAGCTACCCCTTTACAGGTGGGTGAGACCACAACGAAAATCAGCCACAATGTTACACACTCTGTTGTTGTTGGCAACAAATGAGATGGCACACACGCAGGACTGTCACTGAAGCGCAAATGTAAATATTTATCTCCCACTGATTTGTGTTTGTTTTTTTTAAAAGGGAGACTTCAGAAAAAAAAAAATTAAAAAAAAATTATTTTTTACAGAAGAATTTATAAAACAAATAAAATGAAATGATTGTTTCAGGGAGAATTTAGGGAAAAAAAAAAAAAAGGCATTGTAGGGCCCACTGAGTGAGAGAGGACGCACACAGGAGTCAGGAGTGGCACACAAGCCCAGAGGCCAATATTAATCTCCCACCGATTGAGTTAGTTTTTTTTTTTGGTAGATTTTGGAACCCAAATCAAGCAAAAAAATTAATAGGCTTTCTATTGCCCACAATTGGGGAGAGAGAGAGATGGCACACCCAGGAGTCAAGACTGGCACACAAGCAGAAGGGGCAATATGAATCTCCCACAGATTTTTTTTTTTTTTTTCAGGGAGACTTGAGAGAAAAAAAAATACAAAAAAAATGATTTTTTTCAGGAATAATTTAGAAACCAAAGAAAATAAAATGATTGTTTCAGGGAGAATTTAGAAAACAAATAAAACAAAAAATAGGCTTTCTAGGGCCCACTGAGTGACAGATGACGCACACAGGAGTCAGGAGTGGCACACAAGCCCAGAGGCCAATATTAATCTCCCACTGATTGATTTAGTTATTTTTTTTGGTAGATTTTGGAACCCAAATCAAGCAAAAAAATTAATAGGCTTTCTATGGCCCACAATTGGGGAGAGAGAGAGAGATGGCACACCCAGGAGTCAAGACTGGCACACAAGCAGAAGGGGCAATATGAATCTCCCACAGATTTTTTTTTTTTTTTTTTTTCAGGGAGACTTTAGAGAAAAAAAAATACAAAAAAAATGATTTTTTTCAGGAATAATTTAGAAACCAAAGAAAATAAAATGATTTTTTCAGGGAGAATTTAGAAAACAAATAAAACAAAAAATAGGCTTTCTAGGGCCCACTGAGTGACAGATGACGCACACAGGAGTCAGGAGTGGCAGACAAGCCCAGAGGCCAATATTAATCTCCCACTGATTGATTTAGTGATTATTTTTGGTAGATTTTGGAACCCAAATCAAGCAAAAAAATTAATAGGCTTTCTATGGCCCACAATTGGGGAGAGAGAGAGAGATGGCACACCCAGGAGTCAAGACTGGCACACAAGCAGAAGGGGCAATATGAATCTCCCACAGATTTTTTTTTTTTTTTCAGGGAGACTTTAGAGAAAAAAAAATACAAAAAAAATGATTTTTTTCAGGAATAATTTAGAAACCAAAGAAAATAAAATGATTTTTTCAGGGAGAATTTAGAAAACAAGTAAAACAAAAAATAGGCTTTCTAGGGCCCACTGAGTGACAGATGACGCTCACAGGAGTCAGGAGTGGCACACAAGCCCAGAGGCCAATATTAATCTCCCACTGATTGATTTAGTGATTTTTTTTGGTAGATTTTGGAACCCAAATCAAGCAAAAAAATTAATAGGCTTTCTATGGCCCACTATTTGTGAGAGAGATGGCACGCTCAGGACTGGCACACAAGCCCAGAGGCCAATATTAATCTCCCATTTTTTTTTTTTGCCAGGGAAAATTTATAAACCCAATAAAAAAAATAATAATAAATAGGCTTTCTATGGCCCACTATCTGAGAGAGAGAGATGGCACGCTTAGGACTGGCACACAAGCCCAAAGGCCAATATTAATCTCCCACTGATTGATTGATTGATTTTTTCAGGTAGAATTATGAACCCATATCAACCAAAAAAATAAATAGGCTTTCTATGGCCCACTATTTGTGAGAGAGATGGCACGCTCAGGACTGGCACACAAGCCCAGAGGCCAATATTAATCTCCCACTTTTTTTTTTTCCAGGGAAAATTTATAAACCCAATAAAATAATAAAAAAATAGGCTTTCTATGGCCCACTATCTGAGAGAGAGAGAGATGGCACGCTTAGGACTGGCACACAAGCCCAAAGGCCAATATTAATCTCCCACTGATTGATTTAATGATTTTTTCAGGTAGAATTTAGAACCCAAATCAAGCAAAAAAATTAATAGGCTTTCTATGGCCCACTGAGTGAGAGATGGCACACACAGGAGTAAGGAGTGGCACACAAGCCCTGAGGCCAATATTTTTCTCCCACTGATTGATTGATTGATTTTTTCAGGTAGAATTATGAACCCAAATCAACCAAAAAAATAAATAGGCTTTCTATGGCCCACTATTTGTGAGAGAGATGGCACGCTCAGGACTGGCACACAAGCCCAGAGGCCAATATTAATCTCCCATTTTTTTTTTTTCCAGGGAAAATTTATAAACCCAATAAAAAAAATAATAATAAATAGGCTTTCTATGGCCCACTATCTGAGAGAGAGAGATGGCACGCTTAGGACTGGCACACAAGCCCAAAGGCCAATATTAATCTCCCACTGATTGATTGATTGATTTTTTCAGGTAGAATTATGAACCCAAATCAACCAAAAAAATAAATAGGCTTTCTATGGCCCACTATTTGTGAGAGAGATGGCACGCTCAGGACTGGCACACAAGCCCAGAGGCCAATATTAATCTCCCACTTTTTTTTTTTTTCCAGGGAAAATTTATAAACCCAATAAAATAATAAAAAAATAGGCTTTCTATGGCCCACTATCTGAGAGAGAGAGAGATGGCACGCTTAGGACTGGCACACAAGCCCAAAGGCCAATATTAATCTCCCACTGATTGATTTATTGATTTTTTCAGGTAGAATTTAGAACCCAAATCAAGCAAAAAAATTAATAGGCTTTCTATGGCCCACTGAGTGAGAGATGGCACACACAGGAGTAAGGAGTGGCACACAAGCCCTGAGGCCAATATTTTTCTCCCACTGATTGATGTTGTGATTTTTTCTGGTAGATTTTGGAACCCAAATCAAGCAAAAAAATAAATAGGCTTTCTATGGCCCACTGAGTGAGAGATGACACAGACAGAGATGGCACTCTAGCAGAAATGTCAATCTTAATCTCCCACAAAAAAAAAAAAAAAAAGGAACTGTCCTTCAATTACTATCTCCCTGCAGTAATCTCAGCCAGGTATGGCAGGCAGCAATAAGGAGTGGACTGATGCACAAATTAAATAAAAAGTGTGGACAAACAAACAAGATAGCTGTGCAGAAAGGAAGGAACAAGAGGATTTGTGCTTTGAAAAAAGCAGTTGGTTTGCACAGCGGCGTACACACAGCAATGCAGCTATCAGGGAGCCTTCTAGGGCAGCCCAATGAGCTACAGCGCTGAGGAAAAAAAAAAAAAAAGGAGCTTCCACTGTCCCTGCACACCGAAGGTGGTGTTGGGCAGTGGAAATCGCTACAGCACAAGCGGTTTTGTGGTTAATGGACCCTGCCTAACGCTATCCCTGCTTCTGACGAAGCGGCAGCAACCTCTCCCTAAGCTCAGATCAGCAGCAGTAACATGGCGGTCGGCGGGAACTCCCCTTTATAGCCCCTGTGACGCCGCAGACAGCAAGCCAATCACTGCAATGCCCTTCTCTAAGATGGTGGGGACCAGGACCTATGTCATCACGCTGCCCACACTCTGCGTTTACCTTCATTGGCTGAGAAATGGCGCTTTTCGCGTCATTGAAACGCGACTTTGGCGCGAAAGTCGCGTACCGCATGGCCGACCACGCACAGGGGTCGGATCGGGTTTCATGAAACTCGACTTCGCCAAAAGTCGGCGACTTTTGAAAATGTTCGACCCGTTTCGCTCAACCCTAGTAAACAAATTTACAATGACAGACTGGTACAGAGGGGAGAAGACCCTGTCCTTGCGGGCTTACATTCTTTGGGATAAAGGGAAGAGACAGGAGGTCGGTGTGCTGCAGCACTGGTGGTGGTGAGGCGGCAGCTCTGGTGGTGGTGGTGGTGGTGATGTGGCAGCTCGGGTGGTTGGTGAGGTGGCAGCTTGTGTGGTTGGTGATGCAGTAGAACGGTTATTGCAGGCTGTAGGCTTTCCTGAAGAGATGGGTTTTCAGGTTCCTTCTGAAGGATTCGAGGGTGGTGGATAATCGGACATGTCGAGGCGTGGAATTCTAGAGGATGGGGAATATTAGGGAGAAATCTTGGAGGCGGTTGTGTGAGGAACGAATAAATGTGGAGGAGAGTAGGAGGTCTTGGGAGGATCGAAGATTACATGAGGGAAGATAGTGGGAGATTAGTTCAGAGATATAGGGAGGGGGCAGGTTGTGGATGGCTTTGTAGATCAGTGTTAGTAGTTTGAACTGGATTCGTTTGGGAATTGGGAGCCAGTGGAGGGATTTGCAGAGGGGTGAAGCAGGGGAGTAATGAGGAGAGAGGTGGATTAGCTGAGCAGCAGAGTTGAGGACAGACTGGAGTGGTGCAAGGGAGTTAGCGGGGAGGCCACAGAGGAGGGTGCTGCAGTAATCGAGGCAGGAGATGATGAGGGCGTGCACAAGAGTTTTAGTAGATTGTGGGCTGAGGGAGGGACGGATTCAGGCAATATTTTTGAGGTGAAGGAGACAGGAGGTGGCAAGAGTTTGGACGTGCGGTTTGACGGACAGGGCAGAATCGAGAGTTACCCTCAAGTGCAGTAGAGAGCGTGATGTCATTTACCATAATAGATAGATCAGGTAGGGGGGATACACGAGATGGGGGAAAGATGATGAGTTCGGTTTGTATGCATTGAGTTTTAGTAATCGAGAGTTGAAGAAGGAGGATATGGCTGACTGACACTCCGGGATTCTGGACAGAAGAGAGGCGACATCTGAGCCAGAGAGGTAGATCTGAGTGTCGTCCACATATAGATGGTACTGGAAGCCATGGAACTTTATGAGTTGTCCTGGGCCAAGGGTATAGATGGAGAAAAGTAGAGGCCCTAGGACAGAGCCTGGAGGGACTCCAACAGAGAGGGGGTGGGGTGAGGAGGTAGTGTGGGAATGGGAAACGCTAAATGTGTGGTTGCAAAGGTATGAGGCAATCCAGGACAGGGCAAGGCCTTTGATGCCGAGGAAAGAAAGAATCTGTAGCAGTAGGCAGCGATCGACTGTGTCAAAAGCAGAGGACAAGTCGAGGAGGATGGAAAACTGTCTGTTAGCTTTTTTTTTATTTTGGTCAGAGCAGTTTCGGTGGAGTGGTGGGAATGGAAGCCAAATTGGAGTTTGTTAAGGAGAGAGTTATATGAGAGGTGGGAGGAAAGTTGACCATAGACATGCTGCTCAAGGAGTTTGGAAGCAAATGGGAGCAGTGATATAGGGTGATAGGTGGGCATAGTAGTTGGGTCAAGGTTAGCTTTTTTGAGGATGAGTGTGATGGTGGCATGTTTGAAGGCAGAGGGGAAAGTACCAGAAGATAACGATAGGTTGAAGAGATGGGATAGGGCTGGAATGAGCGTGTTAGTGAGGTTGAGGAGCAGGTGGGAAGGGATGGGGTCAAGTGCACATGTGGTGAGGTGTGATTTGGAAAGGAGGCGAGTAAGTTCTCCTTCAGTCATGTTGGAGAGGGAAGTTATGGGGAAGGGCAGAGGTCTGGTTTATGGAGTGGATGGGGTGGTGGAACAGTAAAGGTTTGCCTTGTTTGGTCGATCTTGTTTTTGAAGTAAGTTGCAAAGTCTTCAGAAGAGATGAGGGGAGTTGGAGGTGGCAGCGGCAGGCGGAGAAGGGAGTTAAATCTGCTGAACAGTTGTTTTGAGTTGTAGGATAGTGAATATACAAGGTTAGTGAAATAGGTCTGTTTAGCAGAAGTTAGGGCTAGTTTGAAGGCAAGTTTAGCTGGATTGAAAGCGGTGAAGTCGTCTGGCAGGCTTGGTTTTTTTCCAACGCCACTCCGTGACCATCCCAGTCCCCAGACCTGAATATCATTGAACATCTGTGGGATCATTTGAAGAGGGCTGTCCATGCTCAGCGACCATCAAACTTAACTGAACTGGAATTGTTTTGTAAAGAGGAATGGTCAAAAATACCTTCATCCAGGATCCAGGAACTCATTAAAAGCTACAGGAAGCGACTAGAGGCTGTTATTTTTGCAAAAGGAGGATCTACTAAATATTAATGTCACTTTTCTGGTGGGGTGCCCATACTTATGCACCTGTCAAATTTTGTTTGACTGCAGATTGCACATTTTCTGTTAGTACAATAAACCTCATATCAAGGCAGAAACATTACTGTGTCCAACAGTTATTAGATATATGAAGCTGAAATAGCAGTTGCAAAAAAATTTTTTTTATAAAACATTTAAGATTAAGATTAATAGGGGTGCCCAAACATTTTCATATAACTATAAATGGCTGCCCACTCTCCCCAGTCCCACAAGCTCGCGCACAAGTCCCAAATCCTTGACACTGATCTCTCTTTCAAACCACATATACAAGCCCTTTCCATTTCCTGCCGACTTCAACTCAAAAATATTTCACGGATCCGTACATTCCTAAACCAAGAATCTGCAAAAACCCTAGTCCATGCACTCATCATATCCTGCCTTGACTACTGCAACCTCTGGCTCTGTAGCCTCCCTCAAAAACTTTTGCATCCCTCCAATCTGTTCTAAACTCTGCTGCCCGACTAATCCACCTGTCCCACCGCTATTCCCCAACCTCTCCTCTCTGTCAATGCCATTACTGGCTCCCCATTGCCCAGATACTCCAGTTCAAAACTCTAACCATGACATACAAAGCCATCCACAGCCTGTCTCCACCATACATTTGTGATCTCGTCTCCCGGTACTTACCTGCACGCACCCTCCGATCCTCACAAGATCTCCTTATCTACTCCCCTCTTATCTCATCTTCCCACAATCGCATACAAGATTTCTCAAGCGCATCACCCCTACTCTGGAACTCTCTACCACAACATATCAGACTCTCGCCTACCATCGAAACCTTCAAAAAGAACCTGAAGACCTAACTCTTCCAACAAGCCTACTACCTGCAGTAACCACCGATCGATCAAACTGCTGCATGACCAGCTCTATCCTCACCTACTGTATTCTCACCCATCCCTTGTAGATTGTGAGCCCTGGCGGGCAGGGTCCTCTCTTCTCCTGTACCAGTTGTGAGACTTGTATTGTTTAAGATTATTCTACTTGTTTTTATTATGTATACCCCTCCTCACATGTAAAGTGCAAAGGAATAAATGGTGCTATAATAATAAATAATACCTGAATGCTTTATATTCCTTCTTTTAGGGCACTTTTTAATTGTTCTTTTTAGTGATTTTATTTATTTGTGCGTGTCTACATTAAAATATAATCATATAATTTTAAATATTTGTTTATGCACTTAGGCTACATTTCTACATCCCTGTGATTTAGACCATGTTTTTTCTAAAGTGTTATACTAGGTTTGCATGTTTGACAACCGTTTTTTTTTCACTAAAGAGGTGAATTGTCTGAATCTAATTAAACCCCTGGAAGGTCACATGTTTTCACTCAAACTTATCATTAAGCAAAAGATACGTGAGACATGGAAATAAGACGGAAATAAATTGGAAGCTTTTCTATTTTCACCTCTGTTTCATGTATCCCTATTGACTTGTTTGGTGGTGTCTGATATGCAAAATCGAAGCTGTTTCAGACCTCTCACCCATGGATTATTAATCCTCCGTCAGGAACAATATTCGCACTAACTCGTAATGGAACAATGTGCCTGTCAAGCGCAGGTTAGAAAAATGCCTAGAATATCTAATTTTCTCAATTTCAGTGATCTAAAAGTGATCATAGACATTCATAGGGATGTAATAAAAGAGACTACACATTATCAGGTGCAAAACAAACCCATTTGCTCAACATAAAAGTAATAACTTTGATATACACAAATTTCAAAACTCCCACCAAATAGCCTTTCATTTATAAGAAAATCTGCCTTATTTATATGAAATATCCACAAACCTTTCTCTATCCATTCATAAAACAAGCTAAATAAACAATAGTAATAACTAAAAACATTACATGCCAACCTTAGGCTACGTTCACATTTGCGTTGCGTCGGGAGCAGCCGTGGCGACGCATGTGTCATGCGCCCCTATATTTAACATGGGGCGCATGACACTTGACGTTTTGTGATGCATGCGTCACTGTGGTGCATGCGTCAGGGCGCAGAGGACGCTGCATGATGCAGTTTTTTCTGCACCAAAAATCATGCAAAAGTGAACGCATGCGTCACAAAACGCTGCGTTGTGCATGCATTTACATTTGCGTTGTGCGTTGCGTCGCCGACGCAGCACCGCACAACGCAAATGTGAACGTAGCCTCATAAAGTGTGATGTGTTCGGGACCAATGAGCCTGAGAAGCCAGCACAGCTATATCTTCCTTCCTGAAGCTCTGCAGACCAACTGTGGTATCAGGTTTCACACAGCAGCTAGAGCCAGGAGACTATGTAGAGGGAGGGGGTTTCCTGAACATCTGGTGAGACGGGAGAAATGAAAGTAGAAGTGCTGCACCTGTCAGATCCATTGTTCCTGATGGAGGGTTAATTTTCACAAAAATTTGTGAATAGATCCATTTTACTCTATAGGTCCATCTACTGCCCGCTAAAAAATTGGAGAGCTTATGGACATTTCACACTGATGTACTAATGCAGCCTGTTCTGCCCAATGGTCTTGTAAGTGGATTTGTGGACCCGCTGTAAGAGGGTGAACTGTGAAAATGTCAGGAGAGCATTAGGACTCTTCTGTTTCTGCATGTCTGAGCTGGGAGCAAAAACCTGGAAATCTCTGAGGGCGGGAAAGCTCAGGAGAGATGAAGGGAGGGGGAGAAGAGAAACTGCTATGTGAGACGGAGTGTGAGGCAGTTGATGATAAATGAGGAGTTTGGACTCTGAAAAGACTGTTTGCTGCCAGCGTGTTAGTGAAGGTATTAACCCCTTCCTCTTGTGAGCCTGTGGTTCTGCTGTGGAACAAGTACAGAGCATTCATAAGAGCTGTGTGACTTTGGAGCTCTGTGAAGTCCCTGCTGTGCTGATCTCAGGGAAATTTTGAGAGACTGCTGGAGGAGAGATGGTATCCTGTACCATCCATATTGAGAGGAATCCGGACAAGCCCCGTTGAAGTGCTATCCCAGACTGTATCCTGATTCTACAGAACTGTATGTTCCCGGCATGTGGGCTTGACATTGGCTGACAAGAGGTGGAACCTTGTTTTGCTGTGGTTGTTTTGGCGCCGAAGATTTTGCGACTGGCTACAGCCAATGCAAATTATATGCCTGAGCAGAGTCTCACCTTAGGTTAATGGTACTGTAACAGATACCCAGGTATCCCCAGATTAACAGTTTAAGAACTTTTGTTATATTTATATGTATTGTTATTGTGGGTTTTGATTGGTTTATACTCAGTGTTCCATCCCAAGGGGTCCTATAAGACCACCTCCTCCAATTTAAACTGTTTTCTTAGTACCTTGTTTGACCTTTTGGATAGGTAAATTTATTCTAAACCTCAGTGTAACACACTCAAAGTGGGAACTTTGGGATTGGCACATTGATTCCAGCTCTGTCTGAATGAGTGTAAATAATAGGGGAATCTCAGGTTTTTTAATACAATATTGAATTTCACTCCAACTCATGTCCCAGTAAAGGAATTGTTGTTATTTCTGCATCTGTCTCAGTTTGTGACTCACTGGATCTTCTTCGGACCTCTGGTCATTACACCGCTGTGCCACAGGATTAAACCTGCCTAGGAAGGAGTGTAGCTAAGTGGCTACCTGGAGTTTACTGAAGCTACTGATGGTGGAGACAGACTGGGCTGCTGGTAGCTCCCAGTTACCACCCTTAGGCAGATCCCAATACTGTAGCTGCTGAAGTTCGCTAACCCTGATTAGGGCAACGTACAGACACATTGGTCTGGGATGCTAAATCAGGAACAGACTGTACATGGACCAAGGGACAATATTCAGGCATTTGCTGCTCATGGACATAGGAACGAGGTTCAGACACTGGCCATTCATGGACTAAGGGACGAGGTTCAGGTACTGGCCGCTCACCAAACCCGGGGATGAGGTTCAGGACATTTACTGCAGCAGGACCAGGAGACAATGTTCAGTTTCTGGCTGCACTGGGACCAGGTATATGGGTTCAGGATGCTGGCCATGCCAGGACCAGGGATTCGGGTCCAGGACACTGGCCACATCGGGATTAGGGGACCTCCCAACATCACTGGCAGAACACCACACTTCCTAATGACTGAACACATTGTTTGGCCCCCGTTGAAATGCTATCCCAGACTGTATCCTGATGCTACAGAACTGTATGTCCATGGTGTGTGGGCGCGACATTGGCTGACAAGAGGTGGAACCTTGTTTTGCTGTGGTTGTTTTGGCGCCGAAGATTTTGCGACTGGCTGCAGCCAATGCAAATTATATGCCTGAGCAGAGTCTCACCTTAGGTTAATGGTACTGTAATAGATACCCAGGTATCCCCAGATTAACTGTTTAAGAACTTCTGTTATATTTATAAGTATTGTTATTGTGGGTTTTGATCCATTTTTACTCAATGTGCCATCCCAAGGGGTCCTATAAGACCACCTCATCCAATTTAAGCTGTTTTCTTAGTACCTTGTTTGACCTTTTGGATAGGTAATTTATTCTAAACCTCAGTGTAACACACTCAAAGTGGGAACTTTGGGATTGGCACATTGATTCGGGTTCAGGACACTGGCCACACCGGGATTAGGGGACCTCCCAACATCACTGGTAGAACGCCACATTTCCTAATGACTGAACACATTGTTTGGCGACTCCCTAAGGAAGAGGAAGTCTTTTATACAGGATGATTCCCAGCAATTGGCTGAGAGCCATCTAGCAGGTGTACACCTTATGCTAATGCCTCTCAGCTACAGGCTGAGGGCATTTAGCAGCATGCACATGCTTTTCCTTTAAAAGCAGGGAGCTTGCATGTATCACAGCAGAAAGCAGGAGAATGCAGGAAAACTATGCCCAGTAAGTATGTTGGCATCCCTGTATGGAGGAGGAAGTGGACACCAGGAAGTGGCGCAGACCATAGTGCTACACAGCCTTAGATAACCAATGAAATGGCAGCATTGCTACTTGGCTCTATGCTGATTTTTCCAAGTTGATGATGACAGAACAATCATCTTTTTAATCCAGTAAATTAAAGTTGACCATTAACATTTTATTGCAGACACCATAAATTCTCACAATTTTGTCTTTCACATCCTGACAATTTTAGCACATCTGATGTTAGAGAAAAAGAGGTTTTTTTTCCGGGTCTGACAGACTGTATGCTACTCCATTTATCTCCATAACAAGATCATGTACACAACTTGAATAAAAGAGAAACATGTTGACAAACTATTAATTACAGAGCAATAAATTAATAATTTTTCATTAAAATAGTTTGAAATATGTTTATGTAGCAATATTAAGCACGGCACTCTTGGCTTCTTGGAGGTGCGCAAGTTAGGTTTCCAACCCGTCAAATCAAAGCAATAAAATACTTGGCACTCAGGAGATCTTTTTGCATGATCAGAAGTGAACAATTCGTTTATTTAGTGCATCCAGCTCAAACATTAAACGTTTTCGGTCTAATCAAAAGACCTTCATCAGAAACAGTTTTTGGATTACTGGAAGCCACGAAGAGTGAATGTGGGCCCACAGGGGTGCCAATAATCGGCAAAGTCCGGGAGACGAGGGCGCCTTGAAGAGTCTGGAAATGCGGGAGCAGAGCGCTTGTAGAAGGGCGAGAAGCTCGCAGTGGCAAAAGCGCTGAATCCTCAAAGGGCAGCGGCGCCGTACAGCAGGGGTCGCGTACTCCCGGGACTGCTGCAGTCACTGCGAGCTTCTCGCCCTTCTACAAGCGCTCTGCTCCCGCATTTCCAGACCCATCAAGGCGCCCTCGTCTCCCGGACTTTGCCGATTGTTGGCACCCCTGTGGGCCCACATTCACTCTTCGTGGCTTCCAGTAATCCAAAAACTGTTTCTGATGAAGGTCTTTTGATTAGACCGAAAACGTTTAATGTTTGAGCTGGATGCACTAAATAAACGAATTGTTCACTTCTGATCATGCAAAAAGATCTCCTGAGTGCCAAGTATTTTATTGCTTTGAAATATGTTTAGTCTTGGAAACAAAAGTTAGAACACAATAGTTATCTATCCAGCTCTCCACAGACCCATGGACACTGGGTAAACACATTTCTTTTGCTAGTGATGGGCTGTTGGGTTTATTGATGCACAGAGAAGGAGAGTGCCATTGATTTCTATTTTTCAAATATAAAATATTAGACATTTAATAGTGTGGAAAAGTTTTTCTCTATATATATTTTTAAGGCTACAATAACTGATTTTGGATATTTTGGTAATATTTCTCGGCTAAAGCATTTGTCAACAGAATAAGAGATGCGGAGGAAGATGCATGCTTTGCTCGATCTGTACTTGGTCATTGTCAGGTGTAATTATTCTCAGTTGCAGCGAAGCTACATTACAAGAAAAAAATGAAGCTTTATCTTCTTGATATGATTTGATTTGTTGCATTGTGAGTAGATTTAGTGCTTTTGGAAATATACAGTAACTTTTTGTTGTGAACACGTTTAGAAAATGTGCAATCGTATAAGAAAACCTTTATATCCAACAGTAGATATCACTTGATATAAAACAAAGAGCTTTTTCGCTCCTTTCAACAAATGTTGTGTCTCATGGGGCTGTGGGTCACCATACTGTAAATCAGTGGTTAATGGATTCCGTACTCCCTGCTCAAACCTTCTGTACATTTTTTATTTGCTTTTAATTTGTATTGATTTTCTTTCTTTGCCGTCAATCTCTCAAGTGTCAGCAAGGTTAGAGAGCTCTGTATTTCTGCCGGAAGACCGAAGAACAGAATATCCGTGTCCAGATATAATCGAGTCCCTTTCAGGTCTCAAGACACATCCATAAGAGCAATTATAGCAATGTTAGAAAAAATATCACATTGTTTCCAATAATGTACAATATTTTTTAGCTTCAGTAGCTTAAGCCCTAAAATTTAGACAACACCACTTACAAGAATTCTTTTGTTGAATTGCTCTAGATTTAAAACTTCTGCATTAAAAGGGTTATCACACTAATAGTAAGTTACATAAAAGAATTAAAAGTTATGCTAATGTGTAATATGTAGAAAGACAGCAATCCAGAGTAAGGTCCTTCAATGGTGATTCCAAAAGTGAAGATATCTATCCAAGCTGCTATGTCCTTGTTATTGGTTGTCCTTTAGTGTACTTGAGATTGAGCTCTTCTGTGCAGTCCTATATGGGGTAGCACGGTGGCTCAGTGGTTAGCACTGCAGCGTTAGAGTCCTGGGTTCAAATCCCACCAAGGACAACATCTGCAAGGAGTTTGTATGCTCTCCCCTTGTTTACCTGGGTTTCCACCTGGTACACCAGTTTCCTCCCACATTTTCAAAGACATACTGATAGGGAATTTAAATGCACTAATACTATCAATACTTTACACATTAGTATAACTATGAATTTTCTGTTTATATACATTGATCTCTATTGGTGAGACAATCCCTTTAACAATATTAGATCCACAATAACAGACTCACATACTGTACAGTATGAACTATGATATCATAAAAAACACTAAAATAAAAATGACAAGATATCTAACATTAAACAAGTTTGATAGGTAAAAAAGTCCATTCTATATAGACATACATTTGACACTGCAGTAGAATCATAATGACATAGATATCATATTACTGCTCTGTAATTAGGAAGAAAATGGTTCATTGAACCATCAAACTGATTATGTAGCTTATCGTGAGCCTTCATTCCGCTACCTGTCACATCCAACCCAGTCTTCATGAACACTCTTGTAATAGTCATACAACATAACTAAATAGAATTTGTTAGGAAATGGCATTTAATTAAATTGTGCAATTTGATATATTTCTATTTAAAGAAATCATTTCTATTTCAATGGAGGTTTAGAAATCAGCCTGTCAAACGCAGGTTTGGAAAAAGCATATATTTTCATTGGCTGTCAGGAGAAAATGATGTCAGATGGTGACATCAGTGTGAACTGTATAGTCAGAAGATTTAAATTGTAATACTGGACAGCACAGAAACACAAATCACATGGCCTAGATGACTAGGTTAAATGCCCAATCTTTCTTCTGCTTCGGTAGTGAACAAGGTAATAGCTCTCATCATTCATTAGTGGCAAAGAAAGCTGCATTTGATGGAGTACGAGTAGTATCAAAGTTAGTAAACCTGTCAGTTTTAATATATTTTATGTAGAATGTGTCTGTCTGTTTTAAAGAAAGTAAAAGAATTAGCGAAACATCTTTAAAGGCAAAAAAAAAGTTTGATAAAATGTTTATTTTCTGGCCTCTATTGGGCAATTGGAAAAGCTTCTTTTTTTAAGTATGTTTTATTTAGCTTAACAAGGTACAGTAACATTAGAAAGCATTGTACAAATGAGTAACATCATTCCTCACAATGCATATACTGCAGTAAAATACAATAGTAATGAAGTTGTATAAATTTCAATAGAACTTGTACGTTTCAGCAAAAATGAAAAAAGAAAAACTATTGTCGTTACATTACCCTTAAAAAAAATATACCCCTACATAACTTTGGGGCAATATGGTCTGAATATAGTACTGTTTGTAATGGTGCACATCTGAAGAATATTCTGTTATGATAATGTCATGATCCAGACCGGGGTTTGTTTCATGTTATTCTCTCCCCGGTCTGGTCATGCTGGGGTTAACCTTCTCTGCCTTGTTTTGGGTTCGGTGTGGCTATTTCAGTCTGCTGTATCTGCAGACCAATGTCAGTGATAGTTCATGCTCCCAGGCTTGAGCAGTTGACCCCTTGATACCGTGTTTTTGTCCTCTGCCCGTTTACTCTATTCCCGTGACTTCCCTTTCCTGCCACCCCGCTTATCTTAGCATTTGCTCCCTGTTCTTGGATCTCTTGGTATGTGGCCTGGCTTGTCTACTGACCTGTTTGACTGTCTCTCATCTCTGTTATCTCTGCTCCCATCTGGCTCTGACTTCTGGCTTGTATTTGACTACGTGTATTGCTGGGACCTCTGCTACTTCTTGCCCTGACTGTTTCTGACTCGGCCCATCTGACGACTCTTTCGCCACCAGGTGGCACTTGTGCTGCTGCTCAGTGGTGTTACACTGTTTGTGCAACCTCTCTTCCCACACCAGTTTCCCTTGGTAGAGGTTGTGCTATACTACACTGCAGCAGCATTACAGATAATGTTAAATTTAAACTTTTATAGTAACATATGTTGACCATTTTTAAAAGAAAATTGTAACATATAGCTTATTAGCTACAGATAAATGAAGTTTAACAAAAGCAACGCATATCATGCTCTCTTAATAAAGCTAGATATAAAAAAGGAGAAAAATGATCATACTAATTTTAACTTCAGGGCCTCACATATTTCATATTGGAGTATACGTGTGATCAAAGCATGTGCCTGCTTCCATAGTTATTTTACTATTGGGCAATTCTACCAGATATGCATCAAGGATCCAATTTGGTTATGGCATTTCCAGCATGAACTAAATGTTTGGGGGAATATTTTGTTTAATCTTCAGGGGTATACTACAATCTGAATAACAATATACTGGATATTGCTAAATGATTTATGCAGTGAGAATTTTTTTTATTTATTTCAGAAGTATGTAACCAATTTTCCTTGAAATAAATGTGTCCTATATCTTTTTCTCATTTATTAATAAAGGGAGGGATGCCAATTAAACATGAAATATTGATAGCTGTGTATGCCTTTCAGATAACTTTAGAGGAATATTTGTTAGAAGAAAAGTAATGTTTGGATGGAGAAATATGACCTTCTTTAATCTTTACTTCACTTTTAAAAGTGTCTAATCTGAAGATACTTAAAAAAAATCCCTTTAATTCATATTGTATAACTCCAGTATTGCTGAGAAGAGAGGTAGCACGTTAGATCTCATAATGTCTCCAACAGTAGAGAAACTGTTAGAGTTGGCGGATTGCACTAAATAAAAATAACTAAATAAAGTGCGATCGCAACCCCAGTTCCACCTTGCAGAGATAACAATCTGCTGCTAGTGAGTAATGGTAGAAGCGTGCGGCGTGCGATCTAGAAAACAAACGGGGTTAAACGTCACCCTGTGTGGACTGAAACTAGTTACTCCACTTTGATAGCCTCCCTGAGTACACGCAGACAAGTTCACACTGCCTTAAAGTTCCACACACACACGCATGACATAAATTATCCTAGTGCTCCGGCGTGCGCTCCAGAGAACCTTTTATATGTTCCGCTTAAGTCCAGTCAGACAGGACCTTGCTTGAAGACCAATCCTGAACTGCCATGTCACCCAAGCAGCTGATGACCGACCACCAATGAGAGGTTGCCACCTCACGAGCATGCTTAGTAGAGTGATTTCTAGACTTAGCCTCTGGAGTGTCTGTTTGCAGCTGCTTATTGCTGATTACCATAGCTTTGGCTGGAAGGCTAGCAGTAACCAAGCGAATAGTCTGAGTCTGAACAAGACGCTAAGACCGAGGTCTTTGCTGAGCAGCCCCTACTGTGGCCAGAGAAGAATGGGAGAACGCAGAGGCAGACAAGGCTTGGGATCTACCCCGTGCAGAGGGAGAATCCCAATGCCTAACAGAAACCTTTATATATCCAGTCATCCAAGTTCAAAGATGGAATAATGTATTGAAGGGCTGATATTGGAAGTTTATTTAGCCTATGGTGCACTAATAAGCAACATGAACTTTTATTTAACCACTTAGCTATTTCTGCTTTTATGGTAGGTGATTGAGTAGCTGAAGGATTTGTTGATAATCTTAGTTGCCATAAAAATAATGACATATTAGAGTATTTGGTTATGTGAGATTCTAGCTCCACCCATAGTTTGTAAGTATCATCCGTCCAACTTGTATCATCAGTATCAACTTGTGACATTGAAATTGCCCTTGTTGATACTAAAAGTAACAAAGCTCCTGGATTTGATGAAATTCATCCCGAATTTCCCCAAAATTGAGGACCTTTTGTGAAAAAATGGCTGGCAAAGTTCTTCTCAGATATCATGGAGAATGCTCAAGTCCTCAGTAAATTAAAACATGCCAAGATCATTGCATTGTTAAAACCTGGGAAGACTGAAGATAATCCATCAAGCTATAGACCCATTGCTTTATTGAGCTGCCTTTACAAGCTGTTAGAACGCTTAATCTATAACAAGATCAATTTAAAGATTTTTGACTCAATACCTATAGAGCAAGCCGGCTTTAGACCTGCTCGAAACTGCAGTGACCAAGTTTTAGCCTTGACAACTTTAATTGCTGAAAGCTGAATTTCAAAAGAACAAGAAGGTTTCAGTGGCGTTCATCGATCTTTCTGCCGCATATGACACTGTGTGGAGGGAAGGACTTCTATATAAGTTTTTGAAGGTGATTCCATGTAATAAAATTATGTACCTCTTGAATAATATGATTGCAAATCAAACCTTTCAACTTATCATGGGTGATTCAACCAGTTGTAAGAAAACCTTAAACAATGGTTTGGCCCAGGGATCAGTGCTGGCACCTCTCCTGTTTGCTTTGTACCTAGCTGACATTCCTGACACAATATCATGGAAATTTGGATACGCTGATGACAGGGCACTTGCTACAGTGAACAAAACAATGGAGGAAGCAGAGGAGGTTCTAACAGAAGATCTTAGTGTAATGGGAAAGTATTTTCGACAATGGAGGCTAAAGCCCAATCCATCAAAAACGGAAGTATGTTGCTTTCATTTACACAATGCAAGTGCTAAGACTGAACTCAAAGTACGTTTTGAAGGTCAACTTGTCAAACACAACTTCAATCCCAAGTATTTAGGCATAATCCTTGATAGAAGCCGAACCTTCAAATCTCACTTGGAAAAGACAGCACAGAAACTGAAAGCACGCAATAATATTATTCTGAAACACTGCGGATCCTCCTGGGGTTCCTCCACACCTGTCTTGCGAACATCTACCCTTGCCTTGGTGTACTCTGTCGCAGAATATTGTGCTCCATTATGGCTGAATAGTTGTCATGTGAATGCAATCGACAATCAGTTGAACAACTCTATGCGCATAATATCTGGTGCTATCAAACCTACGCCCGTCCACTGGTTACCTGTCTTGACTAGTGTTGAGCGATACCGTCTGATATTTGAAAGTATCGGTATCGGATGGTATCAGCCGATATCCGAAAAATATCGGATATCACCGATACCGATATCCGATACCAATACAAGTCAATGGGACACAAATATTGGAAGGTATCCTCTATTGTTCCCAGGGTCTGAAGGAAACTCTCCTTCAGGCCCTGGGATCCATATTCATGTGTAAAATAAAGAATAAAAATATAAAATATTGATATACTTACCCTCGGACGCGCCCTGGTTGTAACCGCTGCAACCGCCATGATTCCCTTCCTAAGAATGAGCGCGTGAAGGACCTGCGATGACGTCGCGGCTTGTGATTGGTCGCATGACCGCTCATGTGACCACTCACGCGACCAATCACAAGCCGCGACGTCATCAAAGGTCCTTCACGCGCTCATTCTTAGGAACGGAAGCATGGCGGTTGCAGCAGTTACAACCAGGGCGTGTCCGAGGGTGAGTATATCAATATTTTTAATTTTTATTCTTTATTTTACACATTAGTCTTCATCCCGATACCGATTCCCGATATCGCAAAAATATCGGAACTCGGTATCGGAATTCCGATACCGCAAATATCGTCCGATACCTGATACTTGCGGTATCGGAATGCTCAACACTAGTCTTGACCCATATCATACCTGCAAATCTGAGAAGACAAAAGCTCCTACTTAAAGAATACACCAAAGTAGTGAATAATAAAAATCTCCCAATACATCAAAATATCCAAGATGTTCAAATACAGCGACTGAAATCAAGACATCCACCCATCCGAACCACAATTACACTGTATGAACATGATTTCAATTTAGAAGAGAAATGGCATGAACTTTGGGTCAGTAGAGGGTGAGCCTCAAACGTTTCCTCACTTTCAAAATCCACCACCAGGCTTCAATCTGCCAAAGAAAATGTGGGTCACTTTGAATCGTAACAGAACAAACTTTGGTGTCTGTGCAGATTTTATGCATAAGTGGGGAAAATCTGACTCTCCTGCCTGTGACTGTGGAGCTGATCATCAAATAATTCAGCACATTGTCGAGGAATGTCCACTCAGATCTTATACTGGTGACAAGATTGATTTCTATACTGGAAATGACAATGTTATTGCATACATAGAAAATCTCGATATCCGACTCTGATTTCTGTTCCTTTGTTCTTTTCAATCACTGTTTATTAGGGTTGAGCGAAACGGGTCGAACATTTTCAAAAGTCGCCGACTTTTGGCTAAGTCGGGGTTTCATGAAACCCGATCCGACCCCTGTGCGGGGTCGGCCATGCGGTACGCGACTTTCGCGCCAAAGTCGCGTTTCAATGACGCGAAAAGCGCCATTTCTCAGCCAATGAAGGTAAACGCAGAGTGTGGGCAGCGTGATGACATAGGTCCTGGTCCCCACCATCTTAGAGAAGGGCATTGCAGTGATTGGCTTGCTGTCTGCAACGTCACAGGGGCTATAAAGAGGCGTTCCCGCCGACCGCCATCTTACTGCTGCTGATCTGAGCTTAGGGAGAGGTTGCTGCCGCTTTGTCAGAAGCAGGGATAGCGTTAGGCAGGGTCCATTAACCACAAAACCGCTTGTGCTGCAGCGATTTGCACTGTCCAACACCACCCTCGGTGTGCAGGGACAGTGGAAGTTTTTTTTTTTTTTTTTTCCCCTCAGCGCTGTAGCTCATTGGGCTGCCCTAGAAGGCTCCCTGATAGCTGCATTGCTGTGTGTACGCCGCTGTGCAAACCAACTGCTTTTTTCAAAGCACAAATCCTCTTGTTCCTTCCTTTCTGCACAGCTATCTTTTTTGTTTGTCCACACTTTTTATTTCATTTGTGCATCAGTCCACTCCTTATTGCTGCCTGCCATACCTGGCTGAGATTACTGCAGGCAGGGAGATAGTAGCTGCCTGCCATACCTGGCTGAGATTACTGCAGGCAGGGAGATAGTAATTGTAGGACATTCCCTGTTTTTTTTTTTTTTGGTGGGAGATTAAGATTGGCAATTTGGCATTTCTGCTAGAGTGCCATCCCTGTGTGTGCCATCTCTCTCACATAGTGGGCCATAGAAAGCCTTTTCATTTTTCTGTATTTTTTTTTGTGGGGTGTATAAATTCTCCCTGATAAAAATACAGTGGGAGATTAATATTGGCCTTTGGGCTTGTGTGCCAGTCCTGAGTGTGCCATCTCTCTCACAAATAGTGGGCCATAGAAAGCCTATTTTATTTTTTTTTGGGTTTTATAAATTCTCCCTGAAAAAAAGGGAGATTAATATTGGCCTCTGGGCTTGTGTGCCAGTCCTGAGCGTGCCATCTGTGCCAGCCCTGAGCGTGCCATCTCTCTCACAAATAGTGGGCCATAGAAAGCCTATTTAATTTTTTTTTTGGTTTTATAAATTCTCCCTGAAAAAAAGGGAGATTAATATTGGCCTCTGGGCTTGTGTGCCAGTTGTGAGCGTGCCATCTGTGCCAGTCCTGAGCGTGCCATCTCTCTCACAAATAGTGGGCCATAGAAAGCCTATTTAATTTTTTTTTTGGTTTTATAAATTTTCCCTGAAAAAAGGGAGATTAATATTGGCCTCTGGGCTTGTGTGCCAGTTGTGAGCGTGCCATCTGTGCCAGTCCTGAGCGTGCCATCTCTCTCACAAATAGTGGGCCATAGAAAGCCTATTTAAATATTTTTTTGGTTTTATAAATTCTCCCAGAAAAAAAGGGAGATTAATATTGGCCTCTGGGCTTCTGTGCCAGTCCTGAGCGTGCCATCTGTGCCAGTCCTGAGCGTCCCATCTCTCTCACAAATAGTGGGCCATAGAAAGCCTATTTTTTTTTTTTGGGGGGTTTTAGAAATTCTCCCTGGAAAAAAAAAGGGAGATTAATATTGCCCTTTGGGCTTGTGTGCCAGTACTAAGCGTTCCATCTCTCTCTCTCTCTCTTAGTCAGTGGGCCATAGAACGCCTATTTTTGGTTTTATTTGTTTTCTAAATTCTCCCTGAAAAAATCATTTTATTTTATTTGGTTTCTAAATTCTTCCTGATAAAATCATATTTTTTTTATTATTTTTTTTTCTAAAGTCTCCCTGAAAAAAAAAAAAAAAAAACAACCAAAAAAAACAGTGGGAGATTAATATTGGCCTTTCTGCTTGTGTGCCAGTCTTGACTCCTGGGTGTGCCATCTCTCTCTCTCTCTCTCTCTCTCTCTCTCTCTCCAATTGTGGTCCATAGAAAGCCTATATTTTTTTTCCTTGATTTGGGTTCCAAAATCTACCAGAGAAAATAACTCCATCAATCATTGGTAGAAAAATATTGGCCTCTGGGCTTGTGTGCCACTCCTGATTCCTGTGTGCGTCATCTCTCACTCAGTGGCCCATAGAAAGCATATAGTTTGTTACATTTGTTTTCTAAATTCTCCCTGCAAAAATCAATTTTTTTTTTTTGGGGGGGTTTCTAAAGTGTTCCTGAAAAAAATAAAAATAAAAAAAAAATAATAGTGTGACATTAATATTAACATTTGTGCTTCAGTGACAGTCCTGCGTGTGGGGCATCTCTCTAATTTGCAGCCACCAAAAAAAGAGTGTGTAACATTGGGCCTGATTTTCGCTGTGGTCTCACCAACCTGTAAAGGGGTAGCTAAATCATACTGAAGTTATAGCTCACCGTGTAAGTTGTGTGACTGCAACAAATAACGTTAGTTTGGTTACGTTTTTAAAACAATGAGGAAGTCTAGTGGAAGAGGTCGTGGCCGGGGGCGTTCATTGTCAGCTGGTAATGAGGGTAGTGGTAGTGGTGGAGCATCAGGTGGTCGTGGGGAAAAAAATATTGCACCTAAGTCTGGAGCTGTGGAGCCAGGTTCGTCGTCCGGCTACACAAGGCCTCGAACGCTCCCTTTTCTGGGATTAGGAAAACCGCTTTTAAAGCCGGAGCAGCAAGAGCAAGTTTTGGCTTATCTTGCTGACTCAGCCTCTAGCTCTTTTGCCTCCTCTCGTGAAACTGGTAAAAGTAAAAGCAGCGCGTCGTTAGTGGATGTTCACGGTCAGGGACAAGTCACTTCCTTGTCCTCTTCAGCAAAAACAACAACAGAGAAGAATGCAGCAGGCGACACAACGGGTTACTCCATGGAGCTCTTTACACATACCGTCCCTGGCTTAGAAAGTGAAGCAGTTAACAGTCCATGCCCATTACAAATTGAATCTGACATGGAGTGCACTGACGCACAGCCACAGCCAGACTACTATGCTGGTCCTTTGACTCAGACCACAACATTGCCCTCGCAGGGTGCTGATCAAGAATCAGACCCTGATGAGACTATGTTGCCCCATCACGAACGCTATACCACCGAACGACACGGTGACACAGACGAAGTTGCGCAGGAGGTACAAGAAGAGTTATTAGATGACCCAGTTCTTGACCCCGATTGGCAGCCATTGGGGGAACAGGGTGCAGGCGGCAGCAGTTCTGAAGCAGAGGAGGAGGAGGGGCCGCAGCAGGCATCAACATCGCCACAGGTTCCATCTGCCGGGCCCGTATCTTGCCCAAAACGCGTGGCAAAGCCAAAACCTGGTGGAGGACAGCGTGGCCATCCGGTTAAAGCTCAGTCTGCAATGCCTGAAAAGGTATCCGATGCTAGAAAGAGTGCAGTCTGGCATTTTTTTAAACAACATCCAATTGATCAGCGCAAAGTCATCTGTCAAAAATGTTCTACTTCCTTAAGCAGAGGTCAGAATCTGAAAAGTCTCAATACTAGTTGCATGCATAGACATTTAACCACCATGCATTTGAAAGCTTGGACTAACTACCAAACGTCCCTTAAGGTTGTTGCACCCTCGGCCAATGAAGCTAGTCATCAACGCAACATCCCTTCCGGCAGTGTAGGACCACCATTTAGCGCACCACCTGCTGTATCTGTGCAGGTATCTTTGCCAGGCCAAAGCAGTCAGGGTCAGGGAATCACCAGTTTCGTAGTAGGAAACACTGCATCTAGAGCACCGGCGGCAACAATACCATCTCCCACCGTCTCTCAGTCTGCCATGTCCACCGGCACCCCCGCTAGTTCCACGATCTCCATCTCTCCAGTCCAGCTCACCCTACATGAGACTATGGTTAGAAAAAGGAAGTACTTAGCCTCGCATCCGCGTACACAGGGTTTGAACGCCCACATAGCTAGACTAATCTCGTTAGAGATGATGCCCTACCGGTTAGTTGAAAGCGAAGCTTTCAAAGACCTGATGGACTACGCTGTACCACGCTACGAGCTACCCAGTCGACACTTTTTTTCCAGAAAAGCCATCCCAGCCCTCCACCAGCATGTTAAAGAGCGCATCGTCCATGCACTCAGGCAATCTGTGAGCACAAAGGTGCACCTGACAACAGATGCATGGACCAGTAGGCATGGCCAGGGACGTTACGTGTCCATCACGGCACACTGGGTAAATGTGGTGGATTCAGGGTCCACAGGGGACAGCAAGTTTGGGACAGTTCTGCCTAGCCCACGGTCTAGTAAACAGTTGTCTGTAGCCGTTCGCACCCCCTCCTCCTCCTCCTCCTCCTCGTCCTCCTGCAGAAGCAAGAGCTCGTCCACAGACCGCAGTCGCACAAACACTCCATCCGCACCTGCCACTGTTGCACACCAGGTCTCCCATTATGGGGCAGCTACTGGCATACGTCAGCAGGCTGTATTGGCTATGAAGTGTTTGGGCGACAATAGACACACCGCGGAAGTTCTGTCCGAGTTCTTGCAGCAAGAAACGCAGTCGTGGCTGGGCACTGTAGATCTTGAGGCAGGCAAGGTAGTGAGTGATAACGGAAGGAATTTCATGGCTGCCATCTCCCTTTCCCAACTGAAACACATTCCTTGCCTGGCTCACACCTTAAACCTGGTGGTGCAGTGCTTCCTGAAAAGTTATCCGGGGTTATCCGACCTGCTCCTCAAAGTGCGTGGACTTTGCGCACATATCCGCCGTTCGCCCGTACACTCCAGCCGTATGCAGACCTATCAGCGTTCTTTGAACCTTCCCCAGCATCGCCTAATCATAGACGTTGCAACAAGGTGGAACTCAACACTGCACATGCTTCAGAGACTGTGCGAACAGAGGCGGGCTGTTATGTTTTTGTGGGAGGATACACATACACGGGCAGGCAGTAGGATGGCAGACATGGAGTTGTCAGGTGTGCAGTGGTCGAAGATTCAAGACATGTGTCAAGTCCTTCAGTGTTTTGAGGAATGCACACGGCTGGTTAGTGCAGACAACGCCATAATAAGCATGAGCATCCCCCTAATGCGTCTGCTGATGCAAAGTTTGACGCACATAAAGGATCAGGCGTCTGCACCAGAGGAAGAGGAAAGCCTTGATGACAGTCAGCGATTGTCTGGTCAGGGCAGTGTACATGACGAGGTACCGGGCGAAGAGGAGGTGGAGGATGAGGAGGATGATGGGGATGAGTATATTTTTAATGAGGAAGCTTTCCCGGGGGCACGGGAAATTGGTGGCGTGGCAAGGCCGGGTTCTGGTTTTTTGAGGGACACAAGTGACGTAGATTTGCCTGCAACTGCCCCTCAACCAAGCACAACCGCAGATTTGACAACGGGAACTTTGGCCCACATGGCGGATTATGCCTTGCGTATCCTCAAAAGGGACATACGCATTACAAAAATGATGAACGATGACGATTACTGGTTGGCCTGCCTCCTTGATCCTCGCTATAAAGGCAAATTGCAAAATATTATGCCACATGAGAACTTGGAACTAATATTAGCAACAAAACAATCAACTCTTGTTGACCGTTTGCTTCTGGCATTCCCTGCACACAGCGCCCGTGATCGTTCTCACACGAGCTCCAGGGGCCAGCAGACCAGAGGTGTTAGAGGGGCAGAAATCAGAAGTGGCGTTGGCCAGAGGGGTTTTCTGACCAGGTTGTGGAGTGATTTTTCTATGACCGCAGACAGGACAGGTACTGCAGCATCAATTCAAAGTGACAGGAGACAACATTTGTCCAGTATGGTTACAAACTATTTTTCATCCCTTATCGACGTTCTCCCTCAACCGTCATTCCCATTTGATTACTGGGCATCCAAATTAGACACCTGGCCAGAATTGGCAGAATATGCATTGCAGGAGCTTGCTTGCCCGGCAGCTAGTGTCCTATCAGAAAGAGTATTCAGTGCTGCAGGTTCAATACTAACAGAAAAAAGGACTCGTCTGGCTACCCAAAATGTAGATGATCTAACCTTCATTAAAATGAACCACAACTGGATTTCAAAATCTTTTGCCCCACCCTGCCCGGCTGACACCTAGCTTTCCTATGAAAAGGTCTTGCCTGTGGACTATTCTGAATGACTTTTCCAATCTCGTAATTTTCTTCACCTGATTGTCCAGCATACGACATGTTTCCACCTCACGAAATGGCCAAACTCCCCACACGGGGCCGTGCTATCGCCACTTTGCGCTTGGACCCTTGAGAGTGCTGTTTGTCTGAAGAGGTGGGTGTGGCCGCTTTTGGTCGACGGCACTGCCACTGTGTCCCTCATAGTACAATAAAGTGTCTCTGGCGGTGGTGGTGCGCACCCAACGTCAGACACACCGTTGTAATATGAGGGGCCCTGTGCCTGTACCGCCGGCCACAAGCCAGTTCCCCCCCCCCAGCTCAAACAGTGCTCTACCACTAGCAAAATTATCTCTCACAGCTTCACCAATGTGTAGTCTAGGCGCTGACATCCTTCAATGCCTGGCACTGACAATACCATTGTTTTGACATTTTTGTTATGTTAGGCCTTCGAAGCCTGTCTGCGGTCCCTTCTTTCTACAACTACTACACTGACCAGGCCACTGCTGCCCGTGTACCCCTGGAACCAATTTAAAATTGCCTACAGCCAGCCCAATTTTTTTATTTTAGGCCTTCGATGCCTGTCTGCGGTCCATTCTTTCAACTACTACTACACTGACCAGGGCACTGCTGCCCGTGTACCCCTGGAACCAATTTAAAATTGCCTACAGCCATGTGTTATTATTTTAGGCCTTCGATGCCTGTCTGCGGTCACTCCTTCCACTAGGCCTCCACTGACCACACCACTGCTGCCCGTGTACCCCTGGAACCAATTTAAAATTGCCTACAGCCAGCCCAATTTTTTTATTTTAGGCCTTCGATGCCTGTCTGCGGTCCATTCTTTCAACTACTACTACACTGACCAGGGCACTGCTGCCCAAGTACCCCTGGAACCAATTTAAAATTGACTACAGCCATGTGTTAATATTTTAGGCCTTCGATGCCTGTCTGCGGTCACTCCTTCCACTAGGCCTCCACTGACCACACCACTGCTGCCCGTGTACCCCTGGAACCAATTTAAAATTGCCTACAGCCATGTGTGATTATTTTAGGCCTTCGATGCCTGTCTGCGGTCACTCCTTCCACTAGGCCTCCACTGACCACACCACTGCTGCCCGTGTACCCCTGGAACCAATTTAAAATTGCATACAGCCAGCCCAATTTTTTTATTTTAGGCCTTCGATGCCTGTCTGCGGTCCATTCTTTCAACTACTACTACACTGACCAGGGCACTGCTGCCCAAGTACCCCTGGAACCAATTTAAAATTGACTACAGCCATGTGTTAATATTTTAGGCCTTCGATGCCTGTCTGTGGTCACTCCTCCACTAGGCCTCCACTGACCACACCACTGCTGCCCGTGTACCCCTGGAACCAATTTAAAATTGCCTACAGCCATGTGTGATTATTTTAGGCCTTCGATGCCTGTCTGCGGTCACTCCTTCCACTAGGCCTCCACTGACCACACCACTGCTGCCCGTGTACCCCTGGAACCAATTTAAAATTGCCTACAGCCAGCCCAATTTTTTTATTTTAGGCCTTCGATGCCTGTCTGCGGTCCATTCTTTCAACTACTACTACACTGACCAGGGCACTGCTGCCCGTGTACCCCTGGAACCAATTTAAAATTGCCTACAGCCATGTGTTATTATTTTAGGCCTTCGATGCCTGTCTGCGGTCACTCCTTCCACTAGGCCTCCACTGACCACACCACTGCTGCCCGTGTACCCCTGGAACCAATTTAAAATTGCCTACAGCCAGCCCAATTTTTTTATTTTAGGCCTTCGATGCCTGTCTGCGGTCCATTCTTTCAACTACTACTACACTGACCAGGGCACTGCTGCCCGTGTACCCCTGGAACCAATTTAAAATTGACTACAGCCATGTGTTATTATTTTAGGCCTTCGATGCCTGTCTGCGGTCACTCCTTCCACTAGGCCTCCACTGACCACACCACTGCTGCCCGTGTACCCCTGGAACCAATTTAAAATTGCCTACAGCCAGCCCAATTTTTTTATTTTAGGCCTTCGATGCCTGTCTGCGGTCCATTCTTTCAACTACTACTACACTGACCAGGGCACTGCTGCCCGTGTACCCCTGGAACCAATTTAAAATTGCCTACAGCCATGTGTTATTATTTTAGGCCTTCGATGCCTGTCTGTGGTCCCTCCTTCCACTAGGCCTCCACTGACCTGTCTACTGCGGCCCGTGTACCCCTTGAACCAACCTAATAAAATATTTAAAAAATTAATTTGATTATAAAAAATAAGATCGTGTTGAGATCTCAAATGCAGACATTTTAACAATCAAAACAAACACACAACAAATATCTGGAACTGTACTACAAAGGTCCAACAGCTACAATTTCTTTCTCCTGCAAGAAGTTAACTGAAAGTTTTTTGGAGTTGTTAACACAGATATGGCATCCACCGAGTGTTGTCCTGTCGCGTCTCCTTTAAATTATTTCCAATAAGATGTTAAACTATTAATTTAATAAAATCAATAATTAAAAAAATAATTGAGTAAGTCAAAAGCACATTGCAAATAAACATTAATTACAAATCAAGAAGCATGGCGCGTCCGAGGGTGAGTAGATACCGAATAAGAATATAATCACCCTCGGACGCGCAATGCTTATTTACAACAGCCTTCCTTCCTAAGAATCAGCCCTTCCGTGGTGTAGAGAGAGGTTGTGTTACACTCCAAGGTGTTCCCCAGGTTGCCTTTCCTGAGCTTCGATCTTCATGCTCTCGTTTAGTAGGTGTCGGAAAGTAGGCTGCATTAGGCCTACAAATTGGGTATGGGGTGGAGAGAGATGGTGTGTTACACTCCAAGGTGTTCCCCAGGTTTCCTTGCCATTGCTTCGGTCTTCCGACTCTCGTTTAGTAGTTGTAGAAAAGTACACAGCATTAGGCCTACAAAATGGGTATGGGGTGGAGAGAGATGGTGTGTTACACTCCAAGGTGTTCCCCAGGTTGCCTTTCCTGAGCTTCTATCTTCAGGCTCTCATTAAATTGTGGTTAAATGGAACAACTGCATTTGGCGTACTAGTTGGTTTGGGGCCTACTATCGGTGTCTGCCACTCCTTGCTGTTCTCCTGGTTTCCTGTCCTGAAATTCCATTTTCAGCCTCTCGTTAAGTAGTTGTTAATGTTAGACTGCATTTGGCCTACTAGTTGGGTTGGGGCCTACTATCGGTGTCTGCCACTCCTTGCTGTTCTCCTCCACTGAACAAAGCTGTGCCGCCTGTTTACTACGGTTGCCAATTTTGAACTGCATTTCGACTACTTACTGATTTGGCCCTACTCTCTGTGTCAGCCTCTCATTCCAGTTGTCCTCCACTGCAATGCCCCCTGGTTATTCCTGTGTTACCAATTTTGAACTGCATTTAGCCCACTTTCTTCTTTGGGCCTATATCTGTGTTTCCACTTCATCGTGCCCATTGCCCAGCCAGTGATAGATGAGTCTGCTGGTACATTGACCCATAACGCAACATTCCCCGTGCACGCTACACAACAACATTGTGACCCTGCTGAAAGTCAGGTTGCTCTTCCCGCATACCATACCACCTTACACGGGGACAAAGAGGAAGGTGCAGATGAAAGTGCAGGTTCCTTCATCAGGTGGGGGGAGGAATACTAGTTGGCGACGTCACTGGCACAGGGCCTCTCATAGTACGCAAAAGTGTTGCTGCCGGTGGGAGGCGCCCCCGCCGTGCAAACACACCGCTGTACTTTGAGGGGCCCTGTGCCAGTGCCAATGCCAACGAGTGGGCCCCCCCTGCTTGCTCAGGATCACAGCACTTGCAAAGTTGAAATACTTACCTCTCCCTGCTCCACTGCCGTGACGTGGTCCAGATTTACTGGGCCCACTAATTACTTGAACCAGCCCTACCCCCCACAACTTTAGCCAAATGACCCCCAATTTCAAATGCCTTCCAATTATTTTAAGGTAAATTACGCTTGACAAGCTTCATTAAGAAGAATGGATGGTTTTGACATTAAAATGGGCACTCTAGGTGTTTTCCTGGCCCCCACTCACTGCCGACTATGCTGCCCCATTGACTTGCATTGGGTTTCGTGTTTCGGTCGATCCCGACTTTACGTCATAATCGGCCGATTTCACTCGACCCGACTTTGGACATAGTCGGGTTTCGCAAAACCCGGCTCGACTCTAAAAAGGTCAAGGTCGCTCAACTCTACTGTTTATCATTTATGTATTCTTATATGATGTTTAAATATATGTTCATACGATTAAATAAAATCATCCGTCCACCAATATCTTGATTTGTCTTGAAGGGAAGCTTGATAGTAATTGCCTACATGGGCAATACTCTAACTTTCTGACAGTCCCAAATAAAACCAGCTGTGAGCGATTGAAATTTTTTCAACGTTTGTATAGATAGAAGTATGGGCAAATTACAGAAATAGTATATTTTGGGGAGAAGCATCATCTTTACAACTGAAATATGTCCTATCCATGAAATAGGAAATTTATTGTACTTTTGGATATAATTTCTAATTTTTTAATAGGGGAAGGTTAACAATATACTTAAATATAGCACTGTTTTATCTGTCCAAATAAGTGGAAAGAGATCTTGCAAGGAGGACTAAAAAGAAGGTGATTTGTCCATATTCAAGATTATTGATTTGGATTTGTTCACTTTATAGTAAGTGGTAGCGCCAAATGTTTTGATCACTTGAGAGATTTGATCTTGAGATTTGTGAGAATTATTGACACATTGAATTAAATCATCCATGAATAAGCTAATGCGATCATCTTTGTTACCTTTCTGAAAAGCAGATATCTTGGGGAGGATCAGATTCTCTGGGCAAAGGATTCAATCAGCAACGTGAAACATAAGAGTGATAATGGACACCTTTTAGTGTCCCATTTGGAATTGTGAAAGAACCACATAATACACCCGATTAAGACATTTGTGCAGAGGGAACTGTATATAATGCCATTATTATTGATAAAAATGTGGGGCCAGAAAAATCAAACTTTTCAAGCACTTCCCGTATCCTCAGTGAATCCCAATCGAATCCCTTCTCCAAATTAAAAGTAAGGAGCAGAGAAAACATTCATTAGCACTCTGCCTCTGAAATAATTTAAATATAATGGCGGGTGCCATCACTCGTTTGGCAGTTTAATTCAAAACCTACCTGATCTTTCTGTATTAGAGATGGTAAAATATTAATAATTCTGATGGAAATAACATAGATTTAAGTCCGTATTCAAAACAGATATTGGTCTGAAATTAGCTGGAATATAGTGATTTTTTTAAGCTTTAGGGAGTGTAATGAGAAAGGCATTAAGCATTTCTTTAGGAAATGATTCTGTTTTAGTAGCTTCATTAAAGAGTCTTAATAGACATGGACCTAAAAGTGTATATTTTGTAGTACTCATTATGGCCATCCAGGCAAAGAGCTTTGTTAATTTTCAATAGCTTTTATTTTCACTCGTAGGGTGAATGTTTTTGCAAGAAACTTTTTGTTCCAAATTTAATTAAGGTAGTTTTACCTTTATACAAGAAGGAAGATATTTTTTAATCATTTGGTTGTGGGTGTTAATTAGAGATGAGCGAACTTGTTCAGAAAATGTTCGCCAATCTCAAATTCGGCGCAAACCTTGCACATTCAGATTCGTTTTCATACAGCACCACCATTCTAGCCAAAGTCCTAACAAAATCATTAGTGTAATCTCGATCATTTACTCATTTACCTGTCATTGGCCACTAATGCTTTTGTTAGGACTTGGAATAGTGGTGCTGTATAATAAGATAAGCGGGGAGGGGGCATTCTGCTGCAAGTAGTCATATAGTTAGCTAGGCGGTTTATTGCCAGCTAGTTCAGATAGATAGGATCCTGTGTCTAATTGACCTTCCAGCATATGCATCTGGGGTTCTAATGCTGTGGTGTAGTCACATGTTGCCACTTCATCATATAAATCATAATGCTACTGATTCTGTGTTACAGCGACCAGTCACCAATTCAGTATATAAATGTTTTGTGTTAATTGTTTTGTCACATTTCAGCATGTAAATCCTTTGTGCTAATTGTGTGGTCCAGACACAAGTTCACTATTCAGCATCTAAATCCTATGTGCTAATTGTGTGGTCCAGCCAACAGTCCACATTTCAGCATCTAAAACCTTTGTGCCAATTGTGTGGTCCATCCATCAGTCCACATTTCAACATCTAAAATCTATTTGCTAATTGTGTGGTCCAGACACACAATCTCAGCAAGTAAATACTGATTGTTAATTTAGTGAGAGATGACTGATAGGTCTGGGCCTAGGTTTGTGAAACTGCTGGTGAAAAAGGCAAGGGAACATCGAACATGAGTGGGAAAAAGCAAGGTCGTAGTGGAATAGGGAATAGGCATTGAGTTTGAGGTGTACGCTGGGTAGGTGTTAGTGTTACTGAAAACTCTACTGAACAAGCATCGGCTTGTCCTATCCAAAGACAACTAACAACTTCTGATACTGGACAGGCTACTTAACTCCCTTTCTTTCCCGCACTGCAATATGCCTTGTAGATAATTTTTTGAAATGTGGAGACTCCAAGTTGGATCTCCATCCATACTGCGCCATTATAATATTTCTACTGTGGGTCAATTGGTGCCACTTTTTCTGGTGTCTGTTCCTGATTTTAGAAAATGTTTGGACTCACTATAATCATGGCGGCGCCACCTTGAGTTATGCCCCCTTCCATCTTAATATTCTATGGAGTAGGACTCGCCTCACACTGCGCCAGATGCGCTCATTCCTCAGGACACCGCCAGCAGTGCAAAGACAGATTCTGATAGACCGCTGGCTGACGTGCATGACAAAACCTCCAAGGCGTTACAGGCGAGCTTAGGCCACTCTTCCATTTTTGAAGACCAAAATGCAAAAAGGTCCAAACCCCCTGATAGCATTGATATTGGGCTCCAGATACACCTGCTCCATCTTCTCCAGTTGTTGACAACATGTCAGACTTGTATTCTGTTCTGCTGGTGCACTGACTTGTCTAAAATATATGTGAAATCACTCGCAGAAATTGCTTATGCCACTTACACTGTTGCGGCTAATGTATTGGTGGTGAAGCCTTGATGTTCCTGGGGATGGACATCTAGAACTGGGATGCACACTGTGTGCCTCACTGTTGTCTTTGGAAAAAACAGTTGTAACATTGTCTACAAGCATCTCTCGATATTCCAGTATGCGCGCATCCATTTCCAGGGGGAAGCATCTAAGTAAATTTACTCTTGTACTGTGGATCTAACAGCGTGGCAACACATTAGTCATCAGTAGTGTTGAGCGATACCGTCCGATACTTGAAAGTATCGGTATCGGATAGTATCGGCCGATACCCGAAAAATATCGGATATCGCCGATACCGATATCCGATACCAATACAAGTCAATGGGACATCAAGTATCGGAAGGTATTCTCATGGTTCCCAGGGTCTGAAGGAGAGGAAACTCTCCTTCAGGCCCTGGGATCCATAGGGATGTGTAAAATAAAGAATTAAAATAAAAAATATTGATATATTTACCTCTCCGGCGGCCCCTGAACTCAGCGCGGGTAACCGGCAGGCTTCTTTGTTCAAAATCAGCGCTTTTAGGACCTGAGAATCACGTCCCGGCTTCTGATTGGTCGCGGGCCGCCCATGTGACCGCCACGCGACCAATCACAAGCCGCGACGTCACCGCAAGCTATTAGCGCGCTCATTTTTGAAAAATGAGCGCGTTAATGACTTTCAAAGACGTAGCGGCTTGTGATTGGTCGCGGCCACGCGACCAATCACAAGCCGCGACGTCACCGCAAGCTATTAACGCGCTCATTTTTAAAAATGAGCGCGTTAATGGCTTTCAAAGACGTAGCGGCTTGTGATTGGTCGCGTGGCCACGCGACCAATCACAAGCCGCTACGTCTTTGAAAGCCATTAACGCGCTCATTTTTAAAAATGAGCGCGTTAATAGCTTGCGGTGACGTCGCGGCTTGTGATTGGTCGCGGCCACGCGACCAATCACAAGCCGCTACGTCTTTGAAAGCCATTAACGCGCTCATTTTTAAAAATGAGCGCGTTAATAGCTTGCGGTGACGTCGCGGCTTGTGATTGGACGCGTGGCCGCGACCAATCACAAGCCGCTACGTCTTTGAAAGTCATTAACGCGCTCATTTTTCAAAAATGAGCGCGCTAATAGCTTGCGGTGACGTCGCGGCTTGTGATTGGTCGCGTGGCGGTCACATGGGCGGCCCGCGACCAATCAGAAGCCGGGACGTGATTCTCAGGTCCTAAAAGCGCTGATTTTGAACAACGAAGCCTGCCGGTTACCCGCGCTGAGTCCAGGGGCCGCCGGAGAGGTAAATATATCAATATTTTTTACTTTAATTCTTTATTTTACACATCTCTATGTATCCGATACCGATACCCGATACCACAAAAGTATCGGATCTCGGTATCGGAATTCCGATACCGCAAGTATCGGCCGATACCCGATACTTGCGGTATCGGAATGCTCAACACTAGTCATCAGCACTATTTCCAACCCTAAGAATACAGGCATCATGTTGAAGATAGTGCAGCAAGCTGGCGCTCTTGTGTCAGGCGCTTCCATAAGGGGATCATTATCCTCTTCATCTCCTGACTAACGAGAGTCCATCATCTCGTCCTCCATTTATTCCTCGGCTCTTGCACCTTCACTAACAGTTTGTCTGGTATAATGATCCCTTCTCGATCGCTGTAAGCCACCCTCCCATGACATCCACCTGTGTGACAACAGTCTTGAAATTTGAGATATTGTTATCCCTTCCATATCTTCCTCTGCTTCCACCTCTTCCTCTGGGACCATCACCTCCAGTCCACACGCAAACTATTCAAAGTGTGCTAAAGCATGTAGATGACCAGAATAGTGAAGCTGAGGATGGCATCTTAGTAACTATTTCAAAACTGTGAAAAATGGTGCAGAGGTCCTTCATATGTGCCCACTCTCCAAGCATGATTTGCACCATGTCCATACTGTGTTGGTGCAGGCTATGCAAAAGAACATACAGCACCAGGGCTTGTCGCTGCTACCAAAGTCACTGCAACATGTGCAGAGTGGAATTCCACCATGTTGGAACATTGCAAAGAAAATGTTTAACCCATAACGCCGAAAGACCTCTGGAGCAATGCAATTTGATGACCTGGGGGTGTTATTAGCGGAAGTGAGCACACAACGACAGGGCATCTGCGTTTCTGTACAGCGTTCCAGACTTGTGCTCC
This sequence comes from Ranitomeya imitator, assembly GCF_032444005.1. Classification (NCBI taxonomy): domain Eukaryota; kingdom Metazoa; phylum Chordata; class Amphibia; order Anura; family Dendrobatidae; genus Ranitomeya; species Ranitomeya imitator. The sequence goes on from NC_091284.1 coordinate 238,772,124, forward strand.
CCATGAGAGTTGAAGTCATGTAGCCATCAGTTTCAACTCTTGGAATGCCAGCTCTTCTTCAAGAGACCATTTGGCCATTGATGCCTTTGTGCCCTTAACCCCTTCACGACATGCGCCGTACTAGTACGGCACATGCCGTATCACCCCCTTTGATGTGGGCTCCGGCGGTGAGCCCACATCAAAGTCGCGACATGTCAGCTGTTTTGTACAGCTGACATGTGCGCGCAATAGCGGCGGGTGAAATCTCTATTCACCCGCCGCTATTAACCTGTTACATGCCGCTGTCAAACGCAGACAGCGGCATGTAACCGGCGCTTCCGGCCGGGCGGCCGGAAATGATGTCATCGCCGACCCCCGTCACATGATCGCGGTCGGCGATGCATCAGGAAGGTAACCATAGAGGTCCTTGAGACCTCTATGGTTACTGATGCCGGCCTGCTGTGAGCGCCCCCCTGTGGTTGGCGCTCACAGCACACCTGCATTTCAGCTACATAGCAGCGATCTGATGATCGCTGCTATGTAGCAGAGGCGATCAGGCTATGCCAGCTTCTAGCCTCCCATGGAGGCTATTGAAGCATGGCACAAGTAAAAAAAAAAGTTTTTAAAAATATGAAAAAAAATATAAAAAATATAAAAGTTTAAATCACCCCCCTTTCGCCCCATCCTAAATAAAACAATTAAAAAAAACCCTACACGTATTTGGTATCGCCGCGTTCAGAATCGCCTGATCTATCAATAAAAAAAAGCATTAACCTGATCGCTAAACAGTAGTGTTGAGCGATACCTTCCGATATCGGAAAGTATCGGTATTGGATTGGATCGGCCGATATTCAAAAAATATCGGATATCGCCGATACCGATACCCGATCCCAATGCAAGTCAATGGGACCAAAATATCGGAATTAAAATAAACCCTTTCTTTCCTTGTAGGTTCATTCTACATGAAGGAAAACAACAAAAAATAATGCAGGATGTATTTGGGGAGGTGGCAGAGACATTAAAGTCATAGAGGTTTAGCGCAATCAAATAGAATAGCCTTTTTTTTTTTTTTTAAGACGTTCGTAGTGACAAAGATATTGACTATGTAATTTTTTTTTATTTTGTCAGATATTGATGTTTCACTATTCCACGCCCTTCCCCTTTTTTTTTTTTTACTTTTCCCACACTTTCATCTTCATCATCATCAGCATCTTTGACATCAACTTCTTCACCTTATTCATCTTCTTCTTCATCTTCTACCTTTTTTTTTTATTACATTCTTCATATTCATTTTATTCAACTATTATTATTCTTCCTATTCTACATATTCATTTTATTCAACTATTATTATTCTTCCTATTCTACTTCTTCATCATATTCTCATTTGTGACAGGCATTCCCGTAGTTGTTATCTATAAAAGTTGGAAGATTACACCTTCCGTTCTGCCAGTCACAAAAGTTACATTTGTCCGCGTTCAGTTTGGCCTGCAGCATCAGGCTTTATCCAGGGGCACCACGAGGAGGAACGGACTCACCCCCATACACTGCTTAGTCTTCTTCTGCATATAATTTAGATAATATCTTTTGCTCTGATATTAAGTGTTATGCTTAATGTTCTTCTGCTCTTTGTTCTGCAGCCTCTTGTTCTTCTGCTTCTCGGTCTTCCATGTCGTCGTCTCCAGGGTCGTCGTCTCCAGGGTCGTCGTCTACGCCGTCGTCGTCTCCGCCGTCGTCGTCCTCGTCATCGGGGTGGTCTTCTGGGTCGTCGACTTTAGGGTCTTCAACTTGGAAATGTAGCAGAAGGTACAAGAAGGCTGAGAAAATGCCAAGAACCAGCTGATGGAACTGGAACTCGGATGGCTACCCGAAGGTTCAAGAGCCTATGGAACTACCGAGGACCAGCTGATGTTACTGGAACCCGGTTACTAAGCAGGAGGTACCCGTGCTAAAAAGCACTACCAAGGACCGCCTGACGTTGGCGGAACTCGGATACCCAGAAGGAGGCACCTAAGCCAAAGGCTCTGCCCAGAACCAGCTGACGTTACTGGAACCAGGATGGAGAGCAGAAGGTACAAGAACAAAAGACACTGCCGAGAACCAGCTGACGATACTGGAACCCGGATGGGTAGCCGAAGGTCCAAGAGCCAATGGAACTACCGAGGACCAGCTGACGTTACTGGAACCCGGTTACTAAGCAGGAGGTACCCGTGCCTGAAAGCACTACCAAGGACCACCTGACGTTGGTGGAACTTGGATACCCAGAAGGAGGCACCTAAGCCAAAGGCTCTGCCCGAAACCAGTTGACGGTACTGGAACCAGGATAGGGAGCAGAAGGTACAAGAGCAAAAGACACTGCCGAGAACCAGCTGACGGTGCTGGAACCAGGTGGTGGACCCGAAGGTCCACAGGAGAGGAGAGAACAGCTAGGCCGCGAGGCAGCCGCAGTTACCGAACCACAACAGTCCTACAGGGGGAGCTTGGCCTACTGGCACTACAGAACCAGCCTTGACTACCAATTCATGCAGCCCACATAGGAAGCTCCTAAACTGGAGGCACCCTGGAGTTGGCTAACCCGACCGCAACACGACGGGGCAAGCATAGGTGTCTCAGTGAGTTTGACAGTACCCGGAAACAGCTGACGGTGCTGGTACCAGGCTGGGCACGAGGGAGTACCCGTGACAAAAACACTGCCGAGAACCAGCTGGCGGTGCTGGAACCCGGATGCGTTGCCCCAGTGTGCAAGAGCCAATGGCACGACCGAGGACCAGCTGACGGTGCTGGAACCCGGTTACTAAGCTGTAGGTGCCTGCGCTTAAAAGCACTACCAAGGACCGACTGACGTTGGCGGAACTCGGATACCCAGGAGGAGGCACCTAATCCAAAGGCTCGGCTCGGAACCAGCTGACGGTGCTGGAACCAGGTGGTGGACCCGAAGGTCCACAGGAGAGGAGAGAACAGCTAGGCCGCGAGGCAGTCGCAGTTACCGAACCACAACAGTCCTACAGGGGGAGCTTGGCCTACTGGCACTACAGAACCAGCCTTGACTACCAATTCATGCAGCCCACATAGGAAGCTCCTAAACTGGAGGCACCCTGGAGTTGGCTAACCCGACCGCAACACGACGGGGCAAGCATAGGCGTCTCAGTGAGCTTGACACTACCCGGAAACAGCTGACGGTGCTGGAACCAGGCTGGGCACGAGGGAGTACCCGTGACAAAAAACACTGCCGAGAACCAGCTGGCGGTGCTGGAACCGGGATGCGTTGCCCCAGCGTGCAAGAGCCAATGGCACGACCGAGGACCAGCTGACGGTGCTGGAACCCGGTTACTAAGCTGTAGGTGCCTGCGCTTAAAAGCACTACCAAGGACCGCCTGACGTTGGCGGAACTTGGATACCCAGGAGGGGGCACCTAATCCAAAGGCTCGGCCCGGAACTAGCTGACGGTGCTGGAACCAGGTGGTGGACCCGAAGGTCCACAGGAGAGGAGAGAACAGCTAGGCCGCGAGGCAGTCGCAGTTACCGAACCACAACAGTCCTACAGGGGGAGCTTGGCCTACTGGCACTACAGAACCAGCCTTGACTACCAATTCATGCAGCCCACATAGGAAGCTCCTAAACTGGAGGCACCCTGGAGTTGGCTAACCCGACCGCAACACGACGGGGCAAGCATAGGTGTCTCAGTGAGTTTGACAGTACCCGGAAACAGCTGACGGTGCTGGTACCAGGCTGGGCACGAGGGAGTACCCGTGACAAAAACACTGCCGAGAACCAGCTGGCGGTGCTGGAACCCGGATGCGTTGCCCCAGTGTGCAAGAGCCAATGGCACGACCGAGGACCAGCTGACGGTGCTGGAACCCGGTTACTAAGCTGTAGGTGCCTGCGCTTAAAAGCACTACCAAGGACCGACTGACGTTGGCGGAACTCGGATACCCAGGAGGAGGCACCTAATCCAAAGGCTCGGCTCGGAACCAGCTGACGGTGCTGGAACCAGGTGGTGGACCCGAAGGTCCACAGGAGAGGAGAGAACAGCTAGGCCGCGAGGCAGTCGCAGTTACCGAACCACAACAGTCCTACAGGGGGAGCTTGGCCTACTGGCACTACAGAACCAGCCTTGACTACCAATTCATGCAGCCCACATAGGAAGCTCCTAAACTGGAGGCACCCTGGAGTTGGCTAACCCGACCGCAACACGATGGGGCAAGCATAGGTGTCTCAGTGAGTTTGACAGTACCCGGAAACAGCTGACGGTGCTGGAACCAGGCTGGGCACGAGGGAGTACCCGTGACAAAAACACTGCCGAGAACCAGCTGGTGGTGCTGGAACCCGGATGCGTTGCCCCAGTGTGCAAGAGCCAATGGCACGACCGAGGACCAGCTGACGGTGCTGGAACCCGGTTACTAAGCTGTAGGTGCCTGCGCTTAAAAGCACTACCAAGGACCGCCTGACATTGGCGGAACTCGGATACCCTGGAGGAGGCACCTAATCCAAAGGCTCGGCCCGGAACCAGCTGATGGTGCTGGAACCAGGTGGTGGACCCGAAGGTCCACAGGAGAGGAGAGAACAGCTAGGCCACGAGGCAGCCGCAGTTACCGAACCACAACAGTCCTACAGGGGGAGCTTGGCCTACTGGCACTACAGAACCAGCCTTGACTACCAATTCATGCAGCCCACCTAGGAAGCTCCTAAACTGGAGGCACCCTGGAGTTGGCTAACCCGACCGCAACACGACGGGGCAAGCATAGGTGTCTCAGTGAGTTTGACAGTACCCGGAAACAGCTGACGGTGCTGGAACCAGGCTGGGCACGAGGGATTACCCGTGACAAAAACACTGCCGAGAACCAGCTGGCGGTGCTGGAACCCGGATGCGTTGCCCCAGTGTGCAAGAGCCAATGGCACGACCGAGGACCAGCTGACGGTGCTGGAACCCGGTTACTAAGCTGTAGGTGCCTGTGCTTAAAAGCACTACCAAGGACCGCCTGACGTTGGCGGAACTCGGATACCCAGGAGGAGGCACCTAATCCAACGGCTCGGCCCGGAACCAGCTGATGGTGCTGGAACCAGGTGGTGGACCCGAAGGTCCACAGGAGAGGAGAGAACAGCTAGGCCGCGAGGCAGCCGCAGTTACCGAACCACAACAGTCCTACAGGGGGAGCTTGGCCTACTGGCACTACAGAACCAGCCTTGACTACCAATTCATGCAGCCCACATAGGAAGCTCCTAAACTGGAGGCACCCTGGAGTTGGCTAACCCGACCGCAACACGACGGGGCAAGCATAGGTGTCTCAGTGAGTTTGACAGTACCCGGAAACAGCTGACGGTGCTGGAACCAGGCTGGGCACGAGGGAGTACCCGTGACAAAAACACTGCCGAGAACCAGCTGGCGGTGCTGGAACCCGGATGCGTTGCCCCAGTGTGCAAGAGCCAATGGCACGACCGAGGACCAGCTGACGGTGCTGGAACCCGGTTACTAAGCTGTAGGTGCCTGCGCTTAAAAGCACTACCAAGGACCGCCTGACGTTGGCGGAACTCGGATACCCAGGAGGAGGCACCTAATCCAAAGGCTCGGCCCGGAACCAGCTGACGGTGCTGGAACCAGGTGGTGGACCCGAAGGTCCACAGGAGAGGAGAGAACAGCTAGGCCGCGAGGCAGCCGCAGTTACCGAACCACAACAGTCCTACAGGGGGAGCTTGGCCTACTGGCACTACAGAACCAGCCTTGACTACCAATTCATGCAGCCCACATAGGAAGCTCCTAAACTGGAGGCACCCTGGAGTTGGCTAACCCGACCGCAATATGACGGGGCAAGCATAGGCGTCTCAGTGAGCTTGACACTACCCGGAAACAGCTGACGGTGCTGGAACCAGGCTGGGCACGAGGGAGTACCCGTGACAAAAACACTGCCGGGAACCAGCTGGCGGTGCTGGAAACCGGATGCGTTGCCTATTATAGATTGTCTTCCTAGAACCCCAACTAGCGGTGTTGGAGCAAAGGGTAATCAGGGGTAGCAGAGTGTAGGCCGAAGCCTGCACTGGAGGCAGCTTTGTGTCTGCGTTGCGTTTGCAGGACACTTTGCCGGCTACACAGTGGGGGAACAGCTGGCGTTGCTGAACCCCACTAAAACATTGGCTGGTGTTTTTCTCTGTGCAGCTAGCACTTCCGGGCAAAAACTAGCGGTGTTAGAGCCCAGGGTCAGCAGGAGGAGGAGAGGAGCAGAGTGTAGGCCGAAGCCTAGTTGAACCAATTTCAAAGGTAACCTTTAACCCCCCCTCAGGTGTTGCAAGGTACAAGAGCCACACCTTGTGCAGCATTAATGCTGCACAAGTCAAAGGTTGCTCTCTTAATTTTGCTCCTTGCACACGCTGAATAAAACATGTACACTATTTATCCCATTATACTGTCTTACAGTAGTGGAGGCGTGACTTGTCTTTTTAAGAAGACGCAGCACAGGTGTCAAAATTTACACCTAGGTGCTGGGCGCAGATTCCTGAGCGTTGTTATTTGCAGTACAGTAGTCTGCGCTCTTGTGTTATCCCTTGGCAATACCCTGTTAGTGCAGCCCGTCTTATGACCTCATTTCATGTTGGCCGGTGCGGTTAACGATGGCCATAAATCCCAGACCCACAGTGCCTTTTCATAAAGTCACACTGCGTTGCTGGGATTCGTGGCCTTGTGCAGTAAATATGTTTGCCCCTCACACATGTCCTTACACCTGCTTCAGACTGGGCAGCCTCAGCTGATCCCTTATCGCCTGCCACGGCCATGAGGCCGCACAGTCTGAAGAAGGCGGAAGGAGGGGAGTGAAGACAGGCGAAGATATGCACTGCTCGTGCCCATCAATCACACCCTCGCAGTCAAAATATATGAGACAACAAGGGGCGTTGTGTCGGGCAGGGCGGACGCAAAGGCACAGCCAGCCAACCAATGATGTCAGAAGACGGGCAGCGCTAACAATGGGGGTGCTGCGTGTCATTAAAAAGGAAAGTCACACCTCAGGGACATTGTAATGGTCTCTAATGAGACACATTTTGTACGTGTTGAGTTCCACGTGGGCAAGGAGAAAAAGTCAGCCACCTTGTACAAATGCAGCAGTACTGCTGTACAAGGTGGCTGTTATACATAGAAACACCTGGGGGTGGGGGGCAGGCTCCCTTCAATTTCAGTTCATGTGCCTGCGTGGCGTTTGCAGGTCACGTTGCCGGCTACACAGCAGGGGAACAGCTGGCGGTGCTGAACCCCACTAACACATTGGCTGGTGTTCTTCTCTGTGCAGCTAGCATGTCCGGGCAAAAACTAGCGGTTTTAGAGCCCAGGGTCAGCAGGAGGAGGAGAGGAGCAAAGTGTAGGCCGAGGCCTGCACTGGTGGCAGCTTTTGGTCTGTTGTGCCAGCGTGGCTTGTGCTGGACACGATGCCGGCTACACAGCAGGGGAACAGCTGGCGGTGCTGAACCCCACTAACACATTGGCTGGTGTTTTTCTCTGTGCAGCTAGCACTTCCAGGCTACAACTGGCGGTGTTATAGCCCAGGGGCAGCAGGAATAGGAGAGGAGCAGGGTGTAGGCCGAAGCCTGCACTGGTGGCAGCTTTAGGTCTGTTGTGCCAGCGTGGCTTGTGCTGGACACGATGCCGGCTACACAGCAGGGGAACAGCTGGCGGTGCTGAACCCCACTAACACATTGGCTGGTGTTTTTCTCTGTGCAGCCAGCACTTCTGGGCAAAAACTAGCGGTGTTAGAGCCCAGGGTCAGCAGGAGGAGGAGAGTGTAGGCCGAAGCCTAGTTGAACCAATTTCAAAGGTAACCTTTAACCCCCCCTCAGGTGTTGCAAGGTACAAGAGCCACACCTTGTGCAGCATTAATGCTGCACAAGTCAAAGGTTGCTCTCTTAATTTTGCTCCTTGCACACGCTGAATAAAACACGTACACTATTTTTCCCATTATACTGTCTTACAGTAGTGGAGGCGTGACTTGTCTTTTTAAGAAGACGCAGTACAGGTGTCAAAATTTACACCTAGGTGCTGGGCGCAGATTCCTGAGCGTTGTTATTTGCAGTACAGTAGTCTGCGCTCTTGTGTTATCCCTTGCAATACCCTGTTAGTGCAGCCCGTCTTATGACCTCATTTCATGTTGGCCGGTGCGGTTAACGATGGCCATAAATCCCAGACCCACAGTGCCTTTTCATAAAGTCACACTGCGTTGCTGGGATTCGTGGCCTTGTGCAGTAAATATGTTTGCCGCTCACACATGTCCTTACACCTGCTTCATACTGGGCAGCCTCAGCTGATCCCTTATCACCTGCCACGGCCATGAGGCCGCACAGTCTGAAGAAGGCGGAAGGAGGGGAGTGAAGAGAGGCGAAGATATGCACTGCTCGTGCCCATCAATCACACCCTCGCAGTCAAAATATATGAGACAACGAGGGGCGTTGTGTCGGGCAGGGCGGACGCACAGGCACAGCCAGCCAACCAATGATGTCAGAAGACGGGCAGCGCTAACAATGGGGGTGCTGCGTGTTATTAAAAAGGAAAGTCCCACCTCAGGGACATTGTAATGGTCTCTAATGAGACACATTTTGTACGTGTTGAGTTCCACGTGGGCAAGGAGAAAAAGTCAGCCACCTTGTACAAATGCAGCAGTACTGCTGTACAATGTGGCTGTTATACATAGAAACACCTGGGGGTGGAGGGCAGGCTCCCTTCAATTTCAGTTCATGTGCCTGCGTGGCGTTTGCAGGTCACGTTGCCGGCTACACAGCAGGGGAACAGCTGGCGGTGCTGAACCCCACTAACACATTGGCTGGTGTTCTTCTCTGTGCAGCTAGCATGTCCAGGCAAAAACTAGCGGTGTTAGAGCCCAGGGTCAGCAGGAGGAGGAGAGGAGCAAAGTGTAGGCCGAGGCCTGCACTGGTGGCAGCTTTTGGTCTGTTGTGCCAGCGTGGCTTGTGCTGGACACGATGCCGGCTACACAGCAGGGGAACAGCTGGCGGTGCTGAACCCCACTAACACACTGGCTGGTGTTTTTCTCTGTGCAGCTAGCACTTCCAGGCTACAACTGGCGGTGTTATAGCCCAGGGGCAGCAGGAATAGGAGAAGAGCAGGGTGTAGGCCGAAGCCTGCACTGGTGGCAGCTTTAGGTCTGTTGTGCCAGCGTGGCTTGTGCTGGACACGATGCCGGCTACACAGCAGGGGAACAGCTGGCGGTGCTGAACCCCACTAACACATTGGCTGGTGTTTTTCTCTGTGCAGCCAGCACTTCCGGGCAAAAACTAGCGGTGTTAGAGCCCAGGGTCAGCAGGAGGAGGAGAGGAGCAGAGTGTAGGCCGAAGCCTAGTTGAACCAATTTCAAAGGTAACCTTTAACCCCCCCTCAGGTGTTGCAAGGTTCAAGAGCCACACCTTGTGCAGCATTAATGCTGCACAAGTAAAAGGTTGCTCTATTAATTTTGCTCCTTGCACACGCTGAATAAAACACGTACACTTTTTAGCCCATTATACTGTCAAACAGTAGTGGATACGTGACTTGTCTTTTTAAAGAAAAGCAGCACAGGTTTCCAAAATAACACCTTGGTGCATGGGCGCAGCTTCCTGAGCGTTGTTATTTGCTGTACAGGAGTCTGCGCTCTTGTTATCCCTTGGCCATGCGCTGTGAGCGCTTCCTGTCTTATGACCTAATTTCATGTCAGCCGTTGCGGTTAGCGATGGACATGAATCCCAGACCCACAGTGTGTTTTCAAAAATTCACACTGCGTGGCTGGGATTCGTGGCCTTGTGCAGTAAATATGTTTGCCGCTCACACATGTCCTTACACCTGCTTCAGACTGGGCCGCCTCATCTGATCCCTTATCGCATGCCGCGGCCATGAGGCCACCCAGTCTGAAGAAGGCGGAAGGAGATGAGTGAACACAGGCAAACATATGCACTGCACATGCCCATCAATCACACCCTCGCAGCCAAAATATATGAGACAACGAGGGGGGTTGTGTCAGGCAGGGCGGACGCACAGGCACAGGCAGCCAACCAATGATGTCAGAAGACGGGCAGCGCTAACAAGGGGGGTGCTGCGTGTCATTAAAAAGGAAAGTCACACCTCAGGGACATTGTAATGGTCTGTAATGAGACACATATTTTATGTGTTTAATTCAACGTGGGCAAGGAGAAAAAATCAGCCACCTTGTACAAATGCAGCAGTACTGCTGTACTAGGTGGCTGTTATACATAGAAACACCTGGGGGGGTGGGGCCAGGTTCCCTTTAATTTCAGTTCAGGTGCCTGCATGGCATTTGCAGGACACGTTGCCAGCTACACAGCAGGGGGAACAGCTGGCGGTGCTGAACCCCACTGACACATTGACTGGTGTTTTTCTCTGTGCAGCTAGCACGTCCGGGCAAAAACTGGCGGTGTTATAGCCCAGGGTCAGCAGGAGGAGGAGAGGAGCAAAGTGTAGGCCGAAGCCTGCACTGGTGGCAGCTTTTGGTCTGTTGTGCCAGCGTGGCTTGTGCTGGACACGATGCCGGCTACACAGCAGGGGAACAGCTGGCGGTGCTGAACCCAACTAACACATTGGCGGGTGTTTTTCTCTGTGCAGCTAGCACTTCCAGGCTACAACTGGCGGTGTTATAGCCCAGGGTCAGCAGGAGGAGGAGAGGAGCAGAGTGTAGGCCAAAGCCTGCACTGGTGGCAGCTTTTGGTCTGTTGTGCCAGCGTGGCTTGTGCTGGACACGATGCCGGCTACACAGCAGGGGAACAGCTGGCGGTGCTGAACCCCACTGACACAATGGTGGGTGTTTTTCTCTGTGCAGCCAGCACTTCCGGGCCCCAACTGGCGTAGTTAGAGCCCAGGGTCTGCAGGAGGAGCAGAGTGTAGGCGGAAGCCTACTTGAACCAATTTCAAAGGTAACCTTTAACCCACCCTCAGGTGTTACAATGTTGAAGAGCCACACCTTGTGCAGCAGTAAAGCTCCACAAGTTAAAGGTTGCTCTTTAAGTTTTGCTCATTGCACACGCAGAATGAAAGACGTACACAATTTAGCCCATTGAACAGTAGTTCAGTTCTGTATTGGAGGCGTGACTTGTCTTTTTAAGGAGACGCAGCACAGGTGCACATAAATAACGCCTTGGTGCTGGGCACAGCCTCCTGAGCGTTGTTATTTGCTGTACAGGAGTCTGCGCTATTGTGATCCCTTGGCCATGTGCTGTGAGCGCTGCCTGTCTCCTCACCTCATTTCATGTTGGCCGGTGCGGTTAGCAATGCCCATGAATCCCAGACCCGCAGTGTGTTTTCAAAAAATCACACTGCGTGGCTGGGATTCGTGGCCTTGTGCAGTAAATATGTTTGCCTCTCACACATGTCCTTACACCTGCTTCAGACTGGGCAACCTCAGCTGATCCCTTATCGCCTACCACGGCCATGAGGCCGCACAGTCTGAAGAAGGCGGAAGGAGGGGAGTGAAGACAGGCGAAGATATGCACTGCTCGTGCCCATCAATCACACCCTCGCAGCCAAAATATATGAGACAACGAGGGGGGTTGTGTCGGGCAGGGCGGACGCACAGGCACAGGCAGCCAACCAATGATGTCAGAAGACGGGCAGCGCTACCAAGGGTTGTGCTGCGTACCATTAGAAAGGAAAGTCACACCTCAGGGACAGTGGAATGGTCTCAATGAGACACATTTTGTACGTGTTGAGTTCCACGTTGGCAAGGAGAAAAAGTCAGCCACCTTGTACAAATGCAGCATTACTGCTGTACAAGGTAGCTGTTATACATAGAAACACCTTGGGGTGGATGGCAGGGTCCCTTTAATTTCAGTTCATGTGCCTGCGTGGCATTTGCAGGTCACGTTGCCGGCTACACAGAAGGGGAACAGCTGGCGGTGCTGAACCCCACTAACACATTGGCTGGTGTTTTTCTCTGTGCAGCTAGCACTTCTGGGCAAAAACTAGCGGTGTTTGAGCCCAGGGGCAGCAGGAGGAGGAGAGGAGCAGAGTGTAGGCCGAAGCCTGCACTGGTGGCAGCTTTTGTTCTGTTGTGCCAGCGTGGCTTGTGCTGGACACGTTGCCGACTACACAGCAGGGGAACAGCTGGCGGTGCTGAACCCCACTGACACATCAGCTAGTGTTTTTTCTGTGTAGACAACACTTCCAGGTGGCAACTGACAGTGTTGAAACCCAGGTAATCAAAGAGGAGCAGAGTGTAGGCCGAAGCCTGCAGTGGAGCAAGTTGAAAGGGAACCTTTAACCCCCCCCAGGCATTTGTTGCTGAAAGAGCCATCTTGTACAGCAGTAATACTGCACATGGAAAATGGTGGCTCCTAAAATTATGCTCCTTGCAAACGCTGAAGTACACACTCATATAATGTGTCCCCTCACACCGTCAAACCGTCCCGGAAGTGGGACTTTCCTTTGTAATGTGACACAGCACAGCCGTCATTCCAACCCCCTTGGTGCCGTGCGCCACCTCCTCAACGTTGTTTGGTTCTGTCACGGAGCCCGCGCTGTAATGTTATCCCTTGGCCATGCACAGTTAGCGGTGCCCGTCTTCTGACATCATTTAGGTGTCAGGCTGGCTGTGCCTGTGCGTCCAAGCTGCCCGAGATCCAACCTCACAGTGTCATCTAATGTAATCCCACTGCGGGCCAGGGATCCATGGGCATGCGCAGTGCATATCATCGCCTCTCACTCACCTCCTTCCTGCTTCTTCAGACTGTGCGGCGTCACGGCCGTGGCATGCTATTAGGGATCAGCTGACGCCGCCTAGTCTGAAGAAGCGTGAAGAAGGGGAGTGAGAGGCTAGTATATGCACTGCGCATGGCCATGGATACCAGGCCCACTGTGGGATCACATTAGACGACACTGCGAGGTGGGATTTCGGGCAGCGTGGACGCACAGGCGCAGCCAGGACGACAACAAATGATGTCAGAGGACGGGCAGCGCAAACTGTGCATGGTCAAGGGATAACATAACAGCGCAGGGTCCATGATGGAATCAAACAACGCTAAGGAGGCAGCGCACGGTGCCAAGGGGGTAGCAATGACGGCTGTGCTGCGTCACATTACAAAGGAAAGTCCCACCTCCGGGACGGTTGGACGGTGTGAGGGGACACATTACATGAGTGTGTAGTTCAGCATTTGCAAGGAGCATAATTTCACCTTTTCCTTGTGCAGTATTAGTGCTGCACAAGGTGGCTCTTTCAGTAACAAACGCCTGGGGGGGGGACAAGTCCCCTTACATTTTAGTTGTGCCAGCGTGGCGGTCGCATAACACGTTGCCAGATACACAGCTGGGGATCAGCTGACGTTACTGAACCCCAATAACAGAGGAGTGACTGTTGACTGTGCAGACAGCACTTCCAGGCACCAACTGGCGGTGTTAGAGCCCAGGGACAGCAGGAGGAGCTGATTGGAGGTATTGCCGCACACACAGCTGGGGATCAGCTGACGTTACTGAACCCCAATAACAGAGGAGCGACTGTTGACTGTGCAGACAGCACTTCCAGGCACCAAATGGTGGTGTTAGAGCCCAGGGACAGCAGGAGGAGCTGATTGGAGGTATTGCCGCATACACAGCTGGGGATCAGCTGACGTTACTGAACCCCAATAACAGAGGAGCGACTGTTGACTGTGCAGACAGCACTTCCAGGCACCAAATGGCGGTGTTAGAGCCCAGGGACAGCAGGAGGAGCAGATTGGAGGTATTGCCGCACACACAGCTGGGGATCAGCTGACGTTACAGAACCCCAATAACAGAGGAGCGACTGTTGACTGTGCAGACAGCACTTCCAGGCACCAACTGGCGGTGTTAGAGCCCAGGGACAGCAGGAGGAGCAGATTGGAGGTATTGCCGCACACACAGCTGGGGATCAGCTGACGTTACTGAACCCCAATAACAGAGGAGCGACTGTTGACTGTGCAGACAGCACTTCCAGGCACCAAATGGCGGTGTTAGAGCCCAGGGACAGCAGGAGGAGCAGATTGGAGGTATTGCCGCACACACAGCTGGGGATCAGCTGACGTTACAGAACCCCAATAACAGAGGAGCGACTGTTGACTGTGCAGACAGCACTTCCAGGCACCAACTGGCGGTGTTAGAGCCCAGGGACAGCAGGAGGAGCAGATTGGAGGTATTGCCGCACACACAGCTGGGGATCAGCTGACGTTACTGAACCCCAATAACAGAGGAGCGACTGTTGACTGTGCAGACAGCACTTCCAGGCACCAACTGGCGGTGTTATAGCCCAGGGACAGCAGGAGGAGCAGAGGAACAGAGTGTAGGCCGAAGCCTGATTGGAGCAAGTTGAAAGGGAACCTCTAACCCCCCCCCAAGACGTTTGTAGCTGAAAGAGCCATCTTGTGCAGCACTAAGGATGCAAAAGGAAAAGGTTGCTCTTTTAATTATGCTCCTTGCAAACACAGAAGTAAACACTAAAAATGTGTCCCCTTATACCGTAAAACCGTCCCGGAGGTGGGAATTTCCTTCATAATGGGACGCAGCACAGCTGTCATTCCTATCCCCTTGGTGCCGTGCGCTGCCTCCTCAGCGTTGTTTTAAGCTGTCACGGAGCCTGCGCTGTTCTGTTATCCCTTGGCCATGCCCAATTTGCGCTGCCTGTCTTCTGACATAATTTGGTGTCAGGCTGTGAGTGCCTGTGCGTCCACGCTGCTCCAGATCTCACCTCGCAGTGTCGTCTATTGTAATCCCACTGCGGGCCTTGGATCCATGGACATGCACAGTGCATATCCTCGACTCTCACTCCCCTCCTTCCCTCTTCTTCAGACTGTGCGGCGTCACGGCCGTGGCATGCTATTAGGGATCAGCTGATGGCGCACATTCTAAAGAAGACGGAGGGAGATGGGCGAGAGCCCGAGGTGAAGATATGCACTGCGCATGCCCATGGATCCCAGGCTCGCAGTGTGATTCAATCAGAAGACACTACGAGGCGGGTTCTCGGGCAGCACGGGCGCACAGGCGCAGCCATCCTGACACCAAATTATGTCAGAAGACAGGCAGCGCAAACTGGCCATGGCCAAGGGATAACAGAACAGCGCAGGCTCCGTGACAGCTTAAAACAACGCTGAGGAGGCAGCGCATGGCACCAAGGGGGTAGGAATGATGGCTGTGCTGCGTCACATTATGAAGGAAAGTCCCAGCTCCGGGACGGTATAACGCTATCAGTGAACACATTTTATAAGTGTTAAGTTCTGCGTGTGCAAGGAGCTAAAATAAAAGAGCTACCTTTTCCTTGTGCAATATTACTGCTGCACAAGATGGCTCTTTCAGTAACAAACGCCTAGGGGGAAGGACAGGTTCCCTTACATTTAGGTTGTTGTGCCAGCGTGGCGGTCGCAGGACACATTGCTGGCTACACAGCTGGGGATCAGCTGACGTTACTGAAACCCAATAACACTGGGTCGTATGTTTAGACTGTGCAGCCTGCACTTCTGAGCCGCAACTGGCGGTGTTGGAGCCCAGGAATAGCAGTTCAGGTGGTAGAAAGATGAACACATCAGGAGACCTGGATGACACCCAATTACTTAATCAGGCAGAGGAGTGGCAAATTCCTGCGAGATCCAGGCCTGGTTCATTTTCAGGAAAGTAATCCGGTCAACGTTATCGGAGGATAGTTGCATGCGACGGTCTGTTAGTACACCACCTGCGGCACTAAAGACACGTTCCGATAAGACACTAGCTGCAGGGCAAGCCAGCACCTCCAATGCATACTGGCTTAGCTCTGGCCATGTATCCAGCTTAGAGACCCAAAACTTGAACGGGGAAGAGCCGTCTGGGAGTACACTAAGAGGGCAAGCCATGTAGTCTGTCACCATCTGACGGAACCGTTGCCTCCTGCTGACTGGAGCCGCCGGTGATGGTGTAGACATTTGGGGCGGGCACACAAAAGTTTGCCACAGTTGTGCCATACTTGGCTTGCCTTGGGCAGAGGCACTGCTTCTGCTCCCTCTTTGTGCAGAGCCTCCTCCTCCACTGCCTCGACGCACTGAGCTGCTTTGTAAAGCACTAGCAGCACTCCTCTCAGTTGGACTGGAGAAGATGATGGAATTCACCAGTGTGTCGTGGTACTCCCGCATTTTACGCTCCCGTGTCAACGCCGGGATGAGGTTTTGGACATTGTCACGGTAGCGAGGATCGAGGAGGGCGTACACCCAATAATCAGGCATGTTGAGAATGTGGTCGATGCGGCGGTCTTCTCTCAGGCACTGCAACATGAACTCAACCATGTGCTGCAGACTGCCAACTGGCCCAGAAACGCTGTCCCCTGCTTGAGACATGATCTCTGCCCACTCTTCATCACCCCACCCTCGCTGTACACACTGACCACTGGACAATGGTGGAACTCCCTCCTCTGGACGTAGCTCTTCCTCGTCCATTGACTCCTCCTCATCCTCCTCACAAAGGGTCCCCTGCTGACCCCTTTGTGAGGAACCACGTGGCGCTGACTGTCCAGAACCTGATGGAAAAGGTGACTCCTCATCCTCCACCTCTTCCACATCATCCCTTATCCCTTGCAGGGTTTCTTGAAGCAAGCAGATAAGGGGGACAGTCATGCTGACTAGTGCATCATCTGCACTTGCCATCCGCGTGGAAAAATCAAAAGGACGCAAAACCTGGCAGACGTCCTTCATAGTGGCCCACTCTGTGGTTGTGAAGTCTGAGCGGCGCTGACTGCGACATTTTTGCGCCTGATGCAGCTCGTACTCCATTACTGCTTGCTGCTGCTCACACAACCGCTCCAACATATGTAACGTGGAATTCCACCTGGTAGGTAGGTCACATATAATGCGATGTTCAGGAAGGCGAAACCGACGCTGCAGAGCAGCAATGCGGGATCTTGCCAAGCTGGAACGCCGCAAGTGAGCACACTCTAGGCGGGCCTTGTGCAGAAGTGCATCAAGATCCGGATAGTCCCTCAGAAAACTCTGCACAACCAAATTAAGCACATGTGCCAGACATGGGATGTGAGTGAGGTTGCCAAGGCCTAAAGCTGCCACCAGATTTCGGCCATTGTCACACACTACCATGCCTGGCTGGAGATTCGCTGGCACAAACCACACATTGCTCTCCTGCTTTAGGGCATTCCAGAGCTCCTGCGCTGTGTGGCTTCGATTCCCCAAAGAAACTAATTTCAAGACGGCCTGATGACGTTTGGCCACGGCTGTGCTCATGTCAGTCGTAACAGGTAAACGTTCACGGGTCCATGTGGAGGTGGACTGTGACGGATCCTGCAGCGAGGAATCTGAGGAACTGGTGTAAGAGGAGGAGTCAATGCGTACAGACTGGATTCCTGCAATCCTTGGAGTGGGCAGGACACGTCCTGCGCCACTCGCACGGTCTGTACCCGGCTCAACAACATTAACCCAATGGGCAGTGACGGAAAGGTATCGCCCCTGTCCATGTTGACTGGTCCACGCATCGGTGGTGAGGTGGACCTTGCTACTGACGGCGTTCAGTAGCGCATGTTTTATTTGTCCCTCCACATGCTTGTGCAGGGCAGGGACAGCTTGCCTGCTGAAGTAAAAGCAGCTGGGCACCTGGTACTGTGGGACTGCCAATGCCATCAAGTCACGGAAGCTGTCAGTCTCCACCAGCCTGAATGAGAGCATTTCCAGGGACAGAAGTTTGGCAATGCCTGCATTCAGAGCCTGTGCTCGGGGGTGGTTTGCTGAGAATGCCCGCCTTTTCTCCCATGCCTTTACTACCGATGGCTGTAGACTAGGCTGGGAGTGTGAGGATGACTGGGAACGTGGTGCTGTGGGTGGAATTACACTAGGTCTCTGGACAACAGTGCCAGAGGTTATTCCATGGCGATCCAAGGAGGAAGCTGAACCAGCTGTGCATGAGCTGGAGGAAGAAGCAACACGAGCTGAAGAGGTGGTAGCTGCCGCTGTTGGTTGGCCTAGGTCTTCAGTGTGTTTTTGGAACTCCACCGCGTGCCTGGTCCACACATGTTTCCACATATTTGTGGTATTGAGGTTGCTGACACTTTTACCTCTTTTTACTTTCTGATGACACAGCTTGCATTTGACAAAACAAATGTCATCTGCAACTGTGTCAAAAAAGAACCAGGCACTGCAAGTCTTGGGAGCGCCCTTTTTGGCTTTTGAAAGAGACAGGCTCCTAACTGGTGCCAAAGTGGAGGCTACAGGCTCCGCAGTCTTCCCCCTCCCTCTCCCTCTTTGGCCCGTTAGGGGAATCTCTTCCTCTGAGCTGCTCCCACCACCTTCCTGTTCCTCACACCACGATGGGTCAAGGACCTCATCATCTCCACTACCCTCTGCCACCAACTGCTCCTCCTGGGTAGTCTCGGCAGCACAGTACGCACCAGAAAGCGGCACCTGAGTTTCATCATCAGATGCGTACTGCGCTGTGGTCACCGCAGGCACTGACCCACCCGCCTCTTCAGAGTCAGAGAGACAAAGCTGTTGGGCATCACTGCACACTGCCTCTTCTTCCATTTCTCCAATACTGCTTGGCTGGCCCCCTGTTTCCAAGCCAAGAGATTAAGAGAACAGAAGTAGAGACGGCTCCTGTCCTGGGCTCACTGACTGCCTGGCCAATTTGGCAGGTGGTGAAGAGACAGATGGCTGCTCTCCAGTGGTCTGTGCCTGAGAGGATGTGGCACTAATTGAAGTCGATGCGTTAGCTGCCATCCATCCGACAACGGCTTCAATTTGATCTTCACGCAGCAGCGGTGCACGGCGCTCTCCGACAAAGCTGCGCATGAAGGACTGTTCCCTGCTGAAACTGGGTGATGGTGAGTCACCAGTGCCCGCAGCAGGCACAGAATCACCACGTCCTCTCCCTGCTCCTCTCCCTGCTCCACGCCCACGCCCACGACCCTTACTCCCTGCCCTCTTCATCTTGGTTGACAGATAAAGATAAGCAAAAAAGTACTAAGGCCTTAGTGTGCTTATTCCTGAAATTCTCCTCCTAACAGGTGTAAGAAACACTAATGTTGTAAAGTGTGGACTAGACTTTATTATTGATAAAATGTGGCCTACACAAGTGTTAAGTGGTGTTTGGTGAACTTTACTTTTTTTTTTTGGGCAGATCGGGCTACAGAGCGAGTTTAACTCACACGGAGACCGTGCAGACAGCCGTAAACGGCGCTGCAAGGCCCAAAAACCCTCCTCTAGGTTATCCTATCTAGTGTTTTTCCACTATTTTGCTGGAGACGGGTGGAAAGACACTAATAGGAAATTTTAGAAAAAATGTGCCGCAGGCTGCACTATGAGCAAAAAAAGACAATGGATATAACTGTGTGAGGCAGTGTGAACCCCCCCTGAGCTGAATACAACCTGGTATATGGCTGCACACAGACTACAGAGTGAGCTGCACACACACACACACACTGAGACCTTGCAGAACGCTGTTAAAACAGCGCTGCAAGGCAAGAGCAAGGTGAACTGAACAGTGAACACAGCGTTTGCTAAATTAGCCTTGGAAAAGCAAAATAAAGCAATTAGCTATCTCAACTGGCCCTCAGTTAGAACACAGCGTCCTGTCCCTAACTGAAATCACAGCAGAGTGAGCGCAAAATGGCGGCAGCGTTTTTTATAGTGCAGAGTGACATCATTTCAGCAGCCAATCCAAGCCTTGCCAGTACTTACATGCCCACCATGCTAAACAGGATGTGCCCAAACTTCCATTCATTCCTCATTGGCTGCTGCGTGCAGTTTGAATTCTGGGAACTTCCGATTCCGGTATCCGATACGCGGGAAGTATCGGAATTCGGTATCGGAATTCCGATACCGCAAGTATCGGCCGATACCCGATACTTGCGGTATCGGAATGCTCAACACTACTAAACACGCGGTAGCGAGAAAAAAATCAGAAACGCCAGAATTACGTTTTTTTGGTCGCCGTGACATTGCATTAAAATGCAATAACGGGCGATCAAAAGAACATATCTGCACCAAAATGATATCATTAAAAATGTCAGCTCGGCACGCAAAAAATAAGCCCTCACCCGACCCCAGATCACGAAAAATGGAGACGCTTCGGGTATCGGAAAATGGCACTTTTTTTTAAGCAAAGTTTTGAATTTTTCTTCACCACTTGGATAAAAAATAACCTAGACATGTTAGATGTCTAGGAACTCATAATGACCTAGAGAATCACAATGGCAGGTTAGTTTTAGCATTTAATGAACCTAGCAAAAAAGCCAAGCAAAAAACAAGTGTGGGATTGCACTTTTTTTGCAATTTCACCGCTCTTGGATTTTTTTTCCCGTTTTCTAGTAAAAGACATGGTAAAACCAATGCTGTCGTTCAAAAGTACAACTCGTCCCACAAAAAATAAGCCCTCACATGACCATATTTACGGAAGAATAAAAAAGTTATGGCTCTGGGAAGGAGGGAAGTGAAAAATGAAAACGCAAAAACGAAAAAGGGCCGCGACTTGAAGGGGTTAAGAAGGTCGGTGAAGGGATGTGGATGACATGGTGAAATTTGGGATAACCTGCTGATAGTATCCCACTATTCCTAGAAATTCCCAAACCTGTTTCTTGGGGACCGGTTTCTGCCAAATTTAGATTGCCTTCACCTTATTCACTTGCAGCTATACTTTGCCACTTCCGACTTTGAAGTTCAAGTATTTTCCCTTCTTGTTCCCATGGCACACTTTTTTTGGTTTATGGTAAACAAACCCTTCCTCAGGGCGAAAGCACAGCTTGGACCTTCTGCATATTAACTCACCAATTTGAGCTTAATATCACAATTTCACTGAGGTAAGCTGTGACGTATTTTTTGTAAGGGGTTAAGATTCGGTTCATAACACTCTGGGGGTAGCTGGGGCTCCACGCAGCCCAAATGGAATTCTGGTATACTGGAAGTAATCGTCAGGGGTAGTGAAGGCAGTCTTCTCCTTTGCACTTTGAGTGAGAAGGCTTTGCCAGTAACCTTTTGTTATGTCCAGAGTGGTGATGTATCTGTCTGACCTTCTCTATGAGATCATCGATGCGAGGTACCGGAAACGCATCACATTTTGACACCACATTTAGTTTCCTGTGGTTGCTGCAGAAACATAACTCTTCCCCAGGTTTTCACACAAGCATAGTGAGTTTTTCGATTCCTCAATGACGCCTAGGTTCAACTTTTTCCTCACCTCTTTTGAAATCACCTTGTGGTGGACTTCTTGGATTCTATACAGCTGTTGGTTCTCCCGCACATATAGTTCTGTCAAGATTTCATGTTCAACCTCCAGAATCTGTCCTGACAACTCCGAACACAGGTCCCAGTTCTACTGAAACAGTTCTCGGCACTGATGTCTCTGGGCTGGTGACAGTGTCTCTGCCACAGTGACATTGTCAGTGTACTCTTTTGACTTGTCTAGCTGACATGGAGTTTCAACGAGGTCCCTATGTTGTCCTGCCTTGATGTGTAGAGGCATGAGAGGATTTTGGAAGTGAGGGGTTGTAGCTGTTAACTGAGAGTTGGGACAGTGCCTGCAAAACCTTAGGATTTCCCTGTGACAACAGGGCCAATAGAACCTCCGCAAGACTTATTCTTGAGTTTTGTCCACTCCAAAATGGCCACATAAGATATGTGAATGGGGCCTGTCCAACTCCCCTTGTCCTGGTACCAACAATTGTGCCACTCTCTCCTCACTCACCTTAGCAGCCAGGTACAATAAGTCGCCTCTCAGCAAGAAATAGGGAAATGTGGTGTAAATCCCTGACTCCTATGCTAGGCTGTTTATGATGGTGACCATATTGAACGCTTGTTTTAGAGATAGGTCCTTATGTTGGGTGAACTCAAAATTTACTCTGATCACCCCTATCTAAGGAAAGTCTGCCTCAGAGGATACTACTTTCTCCTTGTCTCCCATTACGTAAAAGGGAAACTCGTCAGACTCTGGGGTTGGGAAAACTTTTTAGGGTCAGCTCGATTCTTACTCGAGCAGTTGAGGTCTCTGCCCCTCCTCCACAAGTCCCAAAACAACACAAAGTCCCGGCCTATGATATTTGGGTGCAATAAATACTGGACCACACCGACCTCATGGGACTAAGTACCTCGAGCCATCTCAAAAACCACTCTGGTCATGGGATAGTCTTTAGCATCCCCATGAATGCAGTGAATGCCCACCTTCTTCCAAGGGATCAATTGGAGAGGGAGTGTGGCCCTCACGAGGGTAACCAAAATCCCGGAGTCTATTAGTCCAGACATTTGCAGATCATTCACTTTTACAGGACAAACATGGGTCCCCATGTTACAGTCCATTTGTTCGGTGGTCAGGGAACAATGGACAGCTACAGTATATGACCTGGGCCAAGATATTTTCAGCAAATTACATCAGCTGATCAGTCCCTCAGCATGACCTCTGCTGCCTCCATGGACTTTGGATTCCCTACCCCCTATTTAACCTTCGCCCCCCAGTATGGAGTAGGTTGCCTGCCCAAGGAACCGTAGAACCCCGGATACATTTCTAACAGTCCGACTACA
The DNA here is from genome assembly GCF_032444005.1 of Ranitomeya imitator. Lineage (NCBI taxonomy): Eukaryota > Metazoa > Chordata > Amphibia > Anura > Dendrobatidae > Ranitomeya > Ranitomeya imitator. The sequence goes on from NC_091284.1 coordinate 238,794,549, forward strand.
TCATTGGCGTTTCGGGCATCAGCCTGGGTAACCCAAGTCTGCATCGGGCTCAAAAGTGTACAAACTGGTCCAGAACAACTCGCTCTATAATATGTGCTGGGGTAGAGGACTTTGGCTGCAACCACTTTTGGATGAGGTGCAGCAAATCAAACATGACGGAGGAAGGAGGTTTTCCTGACATTGTCACCCCCAAGTGCACCAAAATTTCTGTTTTTCATATTCTTTGGTGTCGAGAAAGCCCAAATCATAGTAGGCCTTTTGTGGCACCCCATTAGGTATGGTGCCAGGACTTCCGCCTTCTGCTCTTATGGTATTTCTCCCTATTGAAGACACTTTCAAAAATGGTTAAAAAGGCCTCTATGTTGTCACCCAGGGTCATTTCTGCAAGGCACTCCTCACCGCCATCCGGATAGAGAAATCATCAGCTGACCTTGAAGTTGGAGCTGCTGCCATGCCACGAACCGCCTCTGTGAGTAAATCTATCTGCTGCTGCTGTTCCCGGAGCTGTTGCTGGTGCTGCTGCTGTAGCTGCTGCTCTAGATTGATGTTGCAACTGCTGTTGGTGCTGCTGGTGCTGGCTCTGGATCAGCTCCTCCATTTTGTTTGACCGCTGTTCCATCCTTACACAACCACCTTCACCCGGACATGCAGCCTGTTCACAGCCATCACACTTGCTTCCTGGTGATCTTGCCCACACTTCCAAAACCAAGTGTGGTAGGAACCATTTGTATTTAAAGTTTAGTGGTTTATTTCAATCTTTGTAAACCATGTCACTAGAAAACGTAAATACAACCTTCGCCCGGCAGAAGGTAAAACATAAAGCAACAAGTTAATACAATAGTGTGACAAAGTCACTGGTAAAGTTCTAGAGGGAACATATCTAGCACTGAGATTTTTAGCTTCAGTAATATAAGCGTAGGAAAAATCACATATATATATTATATATTATATATATATATATACATACAGTACAGACCAAACGTTTGGACACACCTTCTCATTTAAAGATTTTTCTGTATTTTCATGACTACGAAAATTGTACATTCACACTGAAGGCATCAAAACTATGAATTAACACATGTGCAATTATATACTTAACAAAAAAGTGTGAAACAACTGAAAATATGTCTTATATTCTAGGTTCTTCAAAGTAGCTACGTTTTGCTTTGATGACTGCTTTGCACACTCTTGGCATTCTCTTGATGAGCTTCAAAAGGTAGTCACCAGGAATGGTCTTCCAACAATTTTGAAGGAGTTCCCAGAGATGCTTAGCACTTGTTGGCTCTTTTGCCTTCACTCTGCGGTCCAGCTCACCCCAAACATCTCGATTGGGTTCAGCTCTGGCGTAGCACCCCATCACTCTCCTTCTTGGTCAAATAGCCCTTACACAGCCTGGAGGTGTGTTTGGGGTCATTGTCCTGTTGAAAAATAAATGATGGTCCAACTAAACGCAAACCGGATGTAATAGCATGCCACTGCAAGATGTTGTGGTAGCCATGCTGGTTCAGTATGCCTTCAATTTTGAATAAATCCCCAAAAGTGTCACCAGCCAAGCACCCCCACACCATCACACCTCCTCCTCCATGCTTCACGGTGGGAACCAGGCATGTAGAGTCCATCCGTTCACTTTTTCTGCGTCACACAAAGACACTGTGGTTGAAACCAAAGATCTCAAATTTGGACTCATCAGACCAAATCACAGATTTCCACTGGTCTAATGTCCATTCCTTGTGTTCTTTAGCCATTCCTTGTGTTCTTTAGCCCAAACAAGTCTCTTCTGCTTGTTGCCTGTCCTTAGCAGTGGTTTCCTAGCAGCTATTTTACCATGAAAGCCTGCTGCACAAAGTCTTCTCTTAACAGTTGTTGTAGAGATGTGTCTGCTGCTAGAACTCTGTGTGACATTGACCTGGTCTCTAATCTGAGCTGCTGTTAACCTGCAAATTCTGAGGCTGGTGACTCGGATAAACTTTTCCTCAGAAGCAGAGGTGACTCTTGGTCTTCCTTTCCTGGGGCGGTCCTCATGTGAGCCAGTTTCTTTGTAGCGCTTGATGGTTTTTGCAACTGCACTTGGGGACACTTTCAAAGTTTTCCCAATTTTTCGGACTGACTGACCTTAATTTCTTAAAGTAATGATGACCACTCGTTTTTCTTTACTTAGCTGCTTTTTTCTTGCCATAATGCAAATTCTAACAGTCTATTCAGTAGGACTATCAGCTGTGTATCCACCAGACTTCTGCTTAACCCAACTGATGGTCCCAACACCATTTTTAAGGCAAGAAATCCCACTTATTAAACCTGACAGGGCACACCTGTGAAGTGAAAACCATTCCCTGTGACTACCTTTTGAAGCTCATCAAGAGAATGCCAAGTGTGCAAAGCAGTCATCAAAGCAAAAGGTGGCTACTTTGAAGAACCTAGAATATAAGACATAATTTCAGTTGTTTCACACTTTTTTGTTAAGTATATAATTGCACATGTGTTAATTCATAGTTTTGATGCCTTCAGTGTGAATTTACAATTTTCATAGTCATGAAAATACAGAAAAATCTTTAAATGAGAAGGTGTGTCCAAACTTTTGGTCTGTACTGTATATATATATATATATATATATATATATATATATATATAATGGTACATGGTTAAATGAAAATAGAAATAAAATGTGCATTTGCCATAAACATCCGTAAAAGTCTTATTTATCAAAATATAAATTATTTTTTTCCTTAACGTATAGCAAAAAGAAAAATTCTAAACACCGAAATTCTGTTTATCCATCGCCGATCCTCTGTAACAATGCAATTAAAATTGAATATAACATTATATGTCCCCATTACTGTTAATAAAACAAATGATTTATAAAAAAGATAAAGAGGTGCTCACTATATAAAATAGGTGCTCAGGAGAAAAAATGTAAGAATATCAAAAAGAACTCCGGCACACAGAAAGGAAATCAGTTCAAAGATGATAAAGTTTATTAATAATTTCTCTGTTTCTTCTTATTTCAAAAATCATATATAATCCGCATACAGGACATAAACATCAGATAATGATTTCAAGGTGAACATCAGGTAATTATTTCAACGTTTCGGCTTGTGAGCCTTTATCAAGAAAAACCTGTATCTGCAACGATATAGTAATAAGTATAGGTCAATAACTATACACATAGGTCATGTGAAGTAACAAAAACCAAAATATAAACAGAAAAAGAAAAAAGAAAAAAAGAAAAAAGAAAAACACAAAAGTATGACCATAATTGGCCCTGATGCCTCTCAGGGTCCCCTACATCCATAACTATGTGTGATACCATCAGCCGTATGCACCCCATCTATATCAATGAGCGACAAACATAGCAGTGAGACATCTATGAAAGAGAACACCGAATCCATATGTCAAAAAACATGTAATCTGTAGCAGATAAGAAAAAGTAGGGCATCTCTTGTGATGATTTCAGTGTCATGAGCCTGCAAAGAATCATCAGGTAAGAAACTGGTATCTAGAAGAATTTCCCTTATGCCATGGATTATATAGGTTCAGCATTGTATATGTATAAAAAAATGGCCAAGTTGCTTGTAACAGCCAGAAAAAAGAAAGTGAAAATAAAGGTGAAAATAAAAGTAAACCGGAGTATGTGGCTGATAAAATGATAGGTGCCCATAGGAAAGAGAGATATAGTGGTATACATATTTACCTTGCGGTAGGAAAGAGTATGGGTGCACGCTGTCTGTGATGCGGTAAGAAAGAGAGCGCATAAGGCCGTTTATATAGGAGCCAAGACACCGCTGTGAAAGGGAGGAAGATGAACAACTTCTGGGTGACCAAGAGGTTAGTGTGCCAAGTGCGCAGGCGCAGGAGATCGTGAAGCGCCGAATGATGCCGAAGAGAGCCGAGTGATCAGGAGCCCACAGCACATGCGTGATTAGTGAAGATCCGAGCCTGCCTGTTGTAAAAAACACAAGGGGAACATTAGTAACAGAAAATAGATGGTAAAAATAGGTACCAGTAAGGAAGATTACTCAGACACAGTTATAATAGTCATAAAAGACTACAATGATAAGCTACATAAACATAAAAATAAATAGAAATTAATAAAAAAGGAAAATAAAAAGGACAATACATGGAAGGAGTCCATATGAACAAGGGTTTCAAATGGAGAAATTCTTATATATCAATTATTAATACATGACTTCGTATTCCCTATTTAGTCCTAATGGGGAAAGTGTCTGCAACTTGTGAATCCAATATGCCTCACGTACCTTAAGCTTCTTAACCGTATCACCTCCCCTTCTGGATATAGGAATCCAGTCTATGACCTGATACCTAAGCTGTGCAATAGAGTGCTTGTATTGCAAAAAATGTGCTGGAATTGGCAGCATATTACGTGAGCATCTGATGGTAGATTTGTGTTGGGAGATGCGGTCCTGGATATGCTGGGTGGTCTCACCCACATATCCGAGACCGCAGGGGCACTTAATAAGGTACACTACATATGTGGAATCACATGTGAAGTGCCCTTTAATAGGGAATCTGCGTCCGGTGCGTGGATGTGAAAAGGAATCCGCCTTAGTGACGTTGGAACACTGAAGACAACCCAAACATGGAAAAGTCCCATTACGTGGGGTACTAAAGACTCGCTGTTGTATAGTGGTTTTGGCTGATCCAACATCCGCTCTCACCAAATGATTCCTTAGGTTGTCCGATCTCTTGTTGCAAATCAAGGGTCTTGTGTTGAATTCAGGGACATTGTAGGAGTTCTGTAAAATACTCCAGTGTTTAAATATGCACTGATGAATATATCGTTTGAAAGGGTGAAACATGTTCACAAAGGCTATTCTTGGGGTCTTGCCTGTACTTGATGCAGATGTATTTCTGTTCTCTATTATACCCACACTAGTTGGTGGTTAGCCTCTATCCTGGAACTTTTTATCCATCTCCTGATGCCTATGAGAACGAACCAGTGGGTTGGACACTATCCTCCTTATCCTCTCATGTTGGGTTTTCGGTAATGACCTTTTAATGTGAAGGGGATGACTACTTGTGTACAAAAGTAGACTGTTTTTATCGGTGGGTTTGACATATAAATCTGTCTCGACTAGACCCCCTGCCTGTACAAGTTTCAGTGTATCCAAGAAAATAATTGAATTATAGTCATATTGTATGGAGAATGAAATATCCGGTGTACTAGAGATAAGATCCCTATGAAAACATAGTAATGTCTCAACATCACCAGTCCAAATGAGGAATACGTTGTCAATATAGCGTTGCCAAAAAAGTACGTAAGATGTAAATTGAGGATGACAATAAATAAACGCATTTTCAAAAGAGTCCATGAATATGTTTGCGTAAGGGGGCGCGACGTTAGACCCCATCGCAGTATCCCTCTTCTGCATGTAGTATTGGTCCTCAAATAAGAAAATGTTTTAGTTAGAACAAGTCTTAATAAATCCTGACAAAATAACAATTGATCATTAGTGAAGTTCGTATATTTATCAATATATCTCATGACTGCTTCAAGGCCCTCTTGGTGTCCAATGTTGGTATATAGGCTAGTCACATCCATTGTGACTAGTATGCAGCGAGGGGGCAAGGGACCTAGGTCCTTTAACAACTTTAAAAAGTGTGCAGTATCTTTCAGGAATGATCTCATTTTAGGTACGATCGGGGATAAAATCTTCTCTAGTGTTATAGCCAAAGGTGACAACAAAGAGTTAGTCAAAGTGACTATGGGTCTGCCAGGGGGTTTCAACAAATTTTTATGTATTTTTGGAAGTGTATAGAAAACTGGTATAACCGGATGAGTATTGACTAAAAAATCCCCCAATTTAGAGTACGCAACTTGGGGATACCACCACATATACTCCTATATCCAGTAATCCTACTTTTGAAATAGCGAAACTAATTAGACAAGTGGTCACATATTATCAACAACTAGGGACTATTGACTCTAAATACATAGGACCCCCTGATGAAGGAGCTGCCCGCTCCGAAATGCACGTCGGGGTCAGGCCTGCCGGTCCTTGCACCTGTGTTGTTTACCGGAGGTATGTTATCCGCCATGGGTATGCTGATATATGCGTAACTCCTACTGTGTATCCCCTATATGAGGGCACTTCCCCTGTTGTGAATTCTGTGGCAGAGCTCCCTCCTGTGGTCACAAGTGGTACTTCGGCTGGTTCTCTCTGTGAGCTTCCGTTGGTGGAGGAAAGTGGTACTGCGGCTTCTGAGTTTCCTTCCTCAGGTGATGTGGTGAAGTCGTTAGGTGCTGCTCTATTTAACTCCACCTAGTGCTTTGATCCTGGCTTCCAGTCAATGTTCTAGTATTGGACCTGTTTCCTCCTGGATCGTTCCTGTGGCCTGCTGCTCTGCATAGCTAAGTTCCTCTTTGCTATTTGTTTGCTGTTTTTTTCTGTCCAGCTTGTCAATTTGTTTTTTACTGCTTGCTGGAAGCTCTGGGACGCAGAGGGTGTACCTCCGTGCCGTTAGTTCGGTACGGAGGGTCTTTTTGCCCCCTTTGCATGGTTTTTGTAGGGTTTTGTGTTGACCGCAAAGTTACCTTTCCTATCCTCGCTCTGTTCAGAAAGTTGGGCCTCACTTTGCTAAATCTATTTCATCTCTACGTTTGTCTTTTCATTTTAACTCACTGTCATTATATGTGGGGGCTGCCTTTTCCTTTGGGGTATTTCTCTGAGGCAAGGTAGGCTTATTTTCTATCTTCAGGCTAGCTAGTTTCTCTGGCCGTGCCGAGTTGCATAGGGAGCGTCAAGCGCAATCCACGGCTGCCTTTAGTGTGGTTTGGAGAGGATTAGGGATTGCGGTCAACAGAGTTCCCACGTCTCAGAGCTCGTTCTTGTTTTTTGGGTTATTGCCAGGTCACTGTATGTGCGCTGACCTCTATGTTCATTGTGGTACTGAATTACCTTTCATAACATTGCCCTATATCTGCTGGACTATGTACTGTTCATCTTATCATGTGGGGAGATGGTGTGTAACACTGTATTAGCATAGCAGCACGGTCTTTGGATCTGGTTTTGGTCTGTTTTTTTGCATTGCCATTTGGATGCATCCGCATCCCCTACTGTACCCCTGTTCTGTGTATGGTGTTGTTTTAATGTTTTCTAATAAAGTGTTATTTTTTATGGGACCATACGGCTGCCTGTTCTCCTTCTTTTTTCTTTAATACATAAAAACTTGTTGAAACACCTTGGCAGACCCATAGTCGCTTCGACTAACTAAATATTGATAAATATATGAACTTCACTAATGATCAATTGTTATTTTGTCAGGATGTATTAAGACTTGTTCTAACTAGCGAATCTTTAGTACCCCACGTAATGGGACTTTTCCATGTTTGGGTTGTCTTCAGTGTTCCAACGTCACTAAGGGGGATTCCTTTTCACATCCATGCACCAGACGCAGATTCCCTATTAAAGGGCACTTCACATGTGATTCCACATATGTAGTGTACTTTATTAAGTGCCCGTGCGGTCTCAGATATGTGAATGAGACCACCCAGCATATCCGGGACCACATCTCCCAACATAAATCTACCATCAGATGCTCACGTAATTTACTGCCAATGCCAGCTCATTTTTTGCAATATAAGCACTCTATTGCACAGCTTAGGTATCAGGTCATAGACTGGATTCCTATATCCAGAAGGGGAGGTGATAGGGTTAAGAAGCTTAAGGTACGTGAGGCATATTGGATTCATAAGTTGCAGACACTTTCCCCATTGGGACTTAATAGGGAATATGAAGTCATGTATTAATAATTGATCTATAAAAAATTATCCATTTGAAACCCTTGTTCATATGGACTCCTTCCATGTATTGTCCTTTTTATTTTCCTTTTTTATTAATTTCTATTTATTTTTATGTTTATGTAGCTTATCATTGTAGTCTTTTATGACTATTATAACTGTGTCTGAGTAATCTTCCTTACTGGTACCTATTTCTACCATCTATTTTCTGTTACTAATGTTCCCCTTGTGTTTTTTACAACAGGCAGGCTCGGATCTTCACTAATCACACATGTGCTGTGGGCTCCTGATCACTCGGCTCTCTTCGGCATCATTCAGCGTTTCACGATCTCCTGCGCCTGTGCACTTGGCACACTAACCTCTTGGTCACCCGGAAGTTGTTCTTCTTCCTCCCTTTCACTGCGGTGTCTTGGCTCCTATATAAACGGCCTTATGTGCTCTCTTTCTTACCACATCACGGACAGCGTGCACCCATACTCTTTCCTACCGCAAGGTAAATATGTATACCACTGTATCTCTCTTTCCTATGGGCACCTATCATTATTATCAGCCGCATACTCTGGTTTACTTTTATTTTCACCTTTATTTTCACTTTCTTTTTTCTGGCTGTTACAAGCAACTTGGCTATTTTGTTATACATATACAACGCTGAACCTATATATTCCATGGCATAACAGACATTCTTCTAGATACCAGTTTCGTACCTGATGTTTCTTTCCAGGCTCATGACACTCAAATCATCACAAGAGATGCCCTACTTTATCTTATCTGCTACAGATTACATGTTTTTTTTACATATGGATTCGGTGTTCTCTTTCATAGATAGATGTCTCACTGCTATGTTTGTCGCTCATTGATATAGATGGGGTGCATACGGCTGATGGTATTGCACATACTTATGGATGTAGGGAACCCTGAGAGGCATCAGGGCCAATTGTGGTCATACTTTTGTGTTTTTCTTTTTTCTTTTTTTCTTTTTTCTTTTTCTGTTTCATATATTTTGGTTTTTGTCGCTTCACATGACCTATGTGTATAGTTATTGACCTATACTTATTACTATATCGTTGCAGATACAGGTTTTTCTTGATAGAGGCTCACAAGCCGAAACGTTGAAATAATTACCTGACGTTCACCTTGAAATCATTATCTGATGTTTATGTCCTGTATGCGGATTATATATAATTTTTGAAATAAGAAGAAACAGAGAAATTATTAACCCCTTAATCCCATATGATGTACTATCCCGTCGAGGTGCCCTGGGACTTAATTCCCAGTGACGGGATAGTACGTCATATGCGATCGGCCGCACTCACGGGGGGAGCGCGGCCGATCGCGGCCGGGTGTCAGCTGACTATCGCAGCTAACATCCGGCACTATGTGCCAGGAGCGGTCATGGACCGCTCCCGGCACATTAACCCCCGGCACACCGCGATCAAACATGATCGCGATGTGCCGGCGGTACAGGAAAGCATCGCGCAGTGAGGGGGCTCCCTGCGGGCTTCCCTGAGACGATCGGTACACGGTGATGTACTCACCGTGTACCGAGCGTCTTCTCCCTGCAGTTCCCGGATCCAAAATGGCCGCAGGGCTGCATCCGGGTCCTGCAGGGAGCACTTCCGGGTCGCCTGCAGGCACTTGGTAACGCTGCAGCGATGAATGAGATCGCCGATCTTACAGAGTGCTGTGCAAACTGTAAGATCGGCGATCTGTGATGTCCCCCCCGGGACAAAGTAAAAAAGTTAAAAAAAAAATTTCCACATGTGTAAAAAAAAAAAAAAAAAAATTACTAAATAAATAAATAAATAAAAAAATATTATTCCCATAAATACATTTCTTTATCTAAAAAACAAAACAAAAAAAACAATAAATGTACACATATTTAGTATCTCTGCGTCCTTAACGACCTGACCTATAAAACTGTCCCACTAGTTAACCCCTTCAGTGAACACCGTAAGAAAAAAAAAAAAAAACAGCCAAAAAACAACGCTTTATTATCATACCGCCTAACAAAAAGTGGAATAACACGCGACCAAAACGACGGATATAAATAACCATGGTACCGCTGAAAACGTCATCTTGTCCCGCAAAAAACGAGCCGCCACAAAGCATAATAAGCAAAAAAATAAAAAAGTTATAGTCCTGAGAATAAAGCGATGCCCAAATAATTATTTTTTCTATAAAATAGCTTTTATCGTATAAAAGCGCCAAAACATAAAAAAATTATATAAATGAGGTATCGCTGTAATCGTACTGACCCGACGAATAAAACTGCTTCATCCACTTTACCAAACGCGGAACGGTATAAACGCCTCCCCCAAAAGAAATTCTTGAATAGCTGGTTTTTGGTCATTCTGCCTCACAAAAATCGGAATAAAAAGTGATCAAAAACTGTCACGTGTCCAAAAATGTTACCAATGAAAACGCAAACTCGTCCCGCAAAAAACAAGACCTCACATGACTCTGTGGACCAAAATATGGAAAAATTATAGGTCTCAAAATGTGGAGACGCAAAAACTTTTTTGCTATAAAAAAAAGCGTATTTTGGTGTGTGACGGCTGCCAATCATAAAAATCTGATATAAAAAAACGCTATAAAAGTAAATCAACCCCCCCTTTATCACCCCCTTAGTTAGGGAAAAATAATAAAATTAAAAAAATGTATTTATTTCCATTTTCCCATCAGGGCTAGGGTTAGGGCTAGGGTTAGGGCTAGGGTTAGGGCTAGGGTTAGGGCTAGGGTTGGGGCTAGGGTTGGGGCTAGGGTTAGGGCTAGGGTTAGGGCTGGGGCTAGGGTTGGGGCTAGGGTTAGGGCTAGGGTTAGGGATAGGGTTAGGGCTAGGGTTGGGGCTAGGGTTGGGGGTAGGGTTGGGGTTAGGGTTGGGGCTAGGGTTGGGGCTAGGGTTAGGGCAAAGGGTTAGGGTTGGGGCTACGGTTAGGGTTGGGGTTAGGGTTGGAGCTAAAGTTAGGGTTAGGGTTGGGGCTAAAGTTAGGGTTAGGGTTGGGGCTAAAGTTAGGGTTAGGGTTGGGGCTAAAGTTAGGGTTAGGGTTGGGGCTAAAGTTAGGGTTAGGGTTTGGATTATATTTACGGTTGGGATTAGGGTTGGGATTAGAATTAGGGGTGTGTCAGGGGTGTGATTAGGGTTACCGTTGGGATTAGGGTTAGGGGTGTGATAGGGTTAGGGTTTCAGGTAGAATTGGGGAGTTTCCACTGTTCAGGCACATCAGGGGCTCTCAAACGCGACATGGCGTCCGATCTCAATTCCAGCCAATTCTGCGTTGAAAAAGTAATACAGTGCTCCTTCCCTTCCGAGCTCTCCGGTGCGCCCAAACAGGGGTTTACCCCAACATATGGGGTATCAGCGTACTCAGGACAAATTGAACAACAACTTTTGGGGTCCAAGTTCTCTTGTTATCCTTGGGAAAATAAAAATGTGGGGGGCTAAAAATCATTTTTGTGGGAAATAAAAGATTTTTTTTATTTTCACGGCTTTGCGTTATAAACTGTAGTGAAAAACTTGGGGGTTCAAAGTTCTCACAACACATTTAGATAAGTTCCTTGGGGGGTCTAGTTTCCAATATGGGGGTCACTTGTGGGGGGTTTCTACTGTTTGGGTACATCAGGGGCTCTGCAAATGCAATGTGATGCCTGCAGACCAATCCATCTAAGTCTGTATTCCAAATGGCGCTCCTTCCCTTCCGAGCTCTGCCATGCGCCCAAACAGTGCTTCCCCCCCACATATGGGGTATCAGCGTACTCAGGACAAATTGGATAACAACTTTTGGGGTCCAATTTATCCTGTTACTCTTGTGAAAATACAAAACTGGGGACTAAAAAATCATTTTTGTGAAAAAAAAAAGAATTTTTATTTTCACGGCTCTGCGTTATAAACTGTAGTGAAAAACTTGGGGGTTCAAAGTTCTCCCAACACATCTAGATAAGTTCCTTGGGGGTCTAGTTTCCAATATGGGGTCACTTGTGGGGGGTTTCTACTGTTTGGGTACATCAGGGGCTCTGCAAATGCAACGTGACGCCTGCAGACCAATCCATTAAGTCTGTATTCCAAATGGTGCTCCTTCCCTTCCGAGCTCTGCCATGCGCCCAAACAGTGCTTCCCCCCCACATATGGGGTATCAGCGTACTCAGGACAAATTGGACAACAACTTTTGTGGTCTAATTTCTTCTCTTACCCTTGGGAAAATAAAAAATTGGGGGCAAAAAGATCATTTTTGTGAAAAAATATGATTTTTTATTTTTACGGCTCTGCATTATAAACTTCTATGAAGCACTTGGTGGGTCAAAGTGCTCACCACACATCTAGATAAGTTCCTTAAGGGGTCTACAACTTTTGGGGTCCAATTTATCCTGTTACCCTTGTGAAAATACAAAACTGGGGACTAAAAAATAATTTTTGTGAAAAAAAAAGAATTTTTATTTTCACGGCTTTGCGTTATAAACTGTAGTGAAAAACTTGGGGGCTCAAAGCTCTCAAAACACATCTAGATAAGTTCCTTAAAAAATATTTTTACGGCTCTGCATTATAAACTTCTATGAAGCACTTGGTGGGTCAAAGTTCTGACCACACATCTAGATAAGTTCCTTAAGGGGTCTACTTTCCAAAATGGTGTCACTTGTGGGGGGTTTCAATGTTTAGGCACATCAGGGGCTCTCCAAACGCAACATGGCGTCCCATCTCAATTCCAGTCAATTTTGCATTGAAAAGTCAAATGGCGCTCCTTTCTTTCTGAGCTCTGCCATGTGACCAAACAGTGGTTTATCCCCACATATGGGGTATCAGCGTACTCAGAACAAATTGCACAACAACTTTTGTGGTCTAATTTCTTCTCTTACCCTTGGGAAAATAAAAAATTGGGGGCAAAAAGATCATTTTTGTGAAAAAATATGATTTTTTATTTTTACGGCTCTGCATTATAAACTTCTATGAAGCACTTGGTGGGTCAAAGTGCTCACCACACATCTAGATAAGTTCCTTAAGGGGTCTACTTTCCAAAATGGTGTCACTTGTGGGGGGTTTCAATGTTTAGGCACATCAGGGGCTCTCCAAACGCAACATGGCGTCCCATCTCAATTCCAGTCAATTTTGCATTGAAAAGTCAAATGGCGCTCATTTCCTTCCGAGCTCTGCCATGCGCCCAAACAGTGGTTTATCCCCACATATGGGGTATCAACGTACTCAGGACAAATTGTACAACAACTTTTGGGATCCATTTTCTCCTGTTACCCTTGGTAAAATAAAACAAATTGGAGCAGAAATAAATTTTGTGTGAAAAAAAGTTAAATGTTTATTTTTATTTAAACATTCCAAAAATTCCTGTAAAACACCTGAAGGGTTAATAAACTTCTTGAATGTGGTTTTGAGTACCTTCAGGGGTGCAGTTTTTAGAATGGTGTCACACTTGGGTATTTTCTATCATATAGACCCCTCAAAATGACTTCAAATGAGATGTGGTCCCTAAAAATAAAATGGTGTTGCAAAAATGAGAAATTGCTGGTCAACTTTTAACCCTTATAACTCCCTAAAAAAAAAAATTTTGGTTCCAAAATTGTGCTGATGTAAAGTAGACATGTGGGAAATGTTACTTATTAAGTATTTTGCATGACATATCTCTGTGATTTAAGGGTATAAAAATTAAAAGTTGGAAAATTGTGATATTTTCAAAATTTTCGCCAAATTTCCATTTTTTTCACAAATAAACGCAAGTTATATCGAATAAATTTTACCACTATCATGAAGTACAATACGTCACGAGAAAACAATGTCAGAATCGCCAAGATCCGTTGAAGCGTTCCAGAGTTATAACCTCATAAAGGGACAGTGGTCAGAATTGTAAAAATTGGCCCGGTCATTAACGTGCAAACCACCCTCGGGGCTTAAGGGGTTAATAAACTTTATCATCTTTGAACTGATTTCCTTTCTGAGTTCTTTTTGATATTGTTAATTAAACAAAACATCTTTTCACATGATTTATGATTCATTTTCTACCATTGTAAGTCAATATTGAAAAGATATTAATGTATTTATATTGGTTTACCAGATTTAACACAACCCAGGTAGGGAAGTGATTTTTGTGTAAAAGTCATACTTACATAATACGGTAGAAAAAAAACACGTGTCCATAAAGACCATTCAGAGAGCACATTTAAGAAATGAGCCAAAAACAATTACTCTGCCTAAATGATACCTTTGTTGTCCAACAAAATCTCTAAATGACAGTTCTAGCTCAGCAGCAAGAAAAAGACATGCAGAGGCATGAAAATATGCCAGACATTAAAGAACTCAAGAAAAAGCAGTAGAACAAGTAAAATCATTGGAGATGATCGAATTGTCGAATTTGACAGCTTCAATAAATTTTTCTCAAGTGCTGCTAAGCCTCTAATTGCAAAGAAATGTGTGACGCTCTGTGTTGTCCTAGGACTGTATTGAACCACTTTTGAGATTTTTAATTCAAACACAATCTTATTAATTTCTTGGTGACCTTAACATATACTGTATATGAGTCATGTGACACGGTTGCCGATGGGTGGGATTTAAGGCGCGCTTGTCGGAATTGCGTGTTTAATTCCTCTGTCAGAGTTTGACAGCATTTAACCAGTTTAGAACCACGGGTGGATCGCCATTCCACCCACGGCTGTCAGAAGCACATGCCAGCTGTTCAAAACAGCTGACATGTGTCAGGAAAGATATGGGCTCAGACACCAGCCAGTCTGTGCACTGCGATGCGATTGCTGTCCGTGTTATACGGCCGCCTGACTGCGCCCTTAAATTGATTCTCACGGTTGTCAGTCAATAACAGCAAAAGTTTAGTTAAAGGGAAGTCCAGGCTTTTTTTTTCTGAACTAGGATCTGCATTCCAGTATAAAGATACTATAAAGTTTTACATCATATACTGTATGTTTTTCACGATATAAACTTTGAAGAATTTTTTTTGCTAAAAGTAGACTTACCAATTGTGCTTAGGTTTGCACTTAAATAGAGAACCAAGATATTTAATTTCGGGAGATATGATTACTTCAGTAAACTAGTGCAATATAGGGAAGGCACATTTTGTCAATCATTTCCCATTTTAATTTACAGGTGCACATCCTTTTCTTTGCCCATGCAGAGATCTGGGAATTACTGCATCAGCACTTTGCACTTTATAGAAACTGTATGCTATTTTCTACCATGTACAGCCCAGTACATTCCATCTCTACCTTAACATTTTTTAAATGGAGAATGTAAGATAATTATATCCTTTATTGGTTAATGTATAGGAAATGTTACATTTAATTCCTCACCCTTTTCTTTTTTTTTGCCGACTTTGTAGTATCTGCATACATTAGGAAGGCAATTTATGTAATGTTTGAGCGACTCATTCACCTGCAATTAAATTGCAATCAGCATCTGTCTACAGTGTCAGCGTATAGTGCTCAACCCAGTGGCCTGTAGAGACATTTTTTGTACAGAAGCAAGACATAGGAAGTAATCCATATAACACTTATTCTGCTACTTTATATATAGCTCCTCAGCACGAACCCTGTATGACAGTAGATGGATCTCCTATATTTCTGCTTTATGAAAAAGTATACTTTTAATATTCCGCATATTGCACAATTATGATGCATTCTATTCTTCCCGATAAGTAATGCAGTAGATAGAAAATATCTTTATATTAGAGAACACATTTAAACATTCCACATTTTCTTTTATATGCCTGACTGGGAAATGTTTCTGTGCGGTTAAGTGAACTGAACTGCCCCTAGAAGAGGTACAGTAGCAATGTACCATAGCACCACTCAAAAAAAAAATGGATAATAATAATCTTTATTTATATAGCACCAACATATTCTGCAACGCTTTATAGTTAAACAGTTTCAAACACAGCAGTCATAAGCAACAGCGTTAACAATAATATAATGATTAAAGCAAAATAAAACAGCCCTGCTCGTGAGAACTTAAAATCTACAATGAGGGGGAGGAGATACAAAGTACAGGTGTGTATTTACAATGATGTATTTGCAATGAAGGGCCAGCCATCTTCAGGGGGTGGGGGATAGATGGAGATAGTGAATGGGCTACACACACACAAACATAAAATGACTTTGATTAGGGAATGTAATAGTCTGCTCTGTACAAATGTGTTTTGAGGGAGCGCCTAAAACTGTGCAAGTTGTGGCTGGTCCTAATATCTTGGGGTAGACCATTCCAGAGGATTGGCGCAGCACGGGAGAAGTCTTGGAGTCGGGAGTGGGAGGTATGGATTAGTGCAGAGGTTAGTCGAAAGACGTTTGCAGAGCGCAGCGGTTGGCTAGGCCAATAGACCGAAATGAGGGGGGACATATAAGGGGGTACCACATTGTGGAGAGCTTTGTGGGGAGATCAAGTTCTTTGAATTGGATCCTATAATGATTGGGCAGCCAGTGTATCAACTGGCGAAGAGCGGACGCGTCCGAGTAACGATTAGCCAGATGGACGACCCTGGCTGCTGCAATAAGGATGGACTGGAGAGGGGAAAATCGAGTGAGGGGGAGGCCAAATAATAGAGCATTACAGTAGTCCAGGCGGGAGTGGATTGGGGCGACAGTAAGGATTTTTGTTGTTTCCATGGTGAGAAAAGGGCGGATTCTAGAGATGTTCTTTAAGTGTTAGCGGCAAGAGTGCCAAGAGATTGTATATGGGATGTGAAGGAGAGATAGCTAGATAGATGCTGATTGAATCCGAAAATGCAATGAGGGTTAAAATTAAAGAGTTTTTCCCATTTTCCCATATTATAAAATATGCCTAAGTAGGAAGACTGTGTTAAATGAAAGCGGTGGTCCCCTACTTTAACCTATCCTTAGGTGTAGTAGATCAGTGTCTGACGGCTGGGGGTGCGACACTCTCCACTAGGGTTGAGCGAAACGGGTCGAACATTTTCAAAAGTCGCCGACTTTTGGCGAAGTCGAGTTTCATGAAACCCGATCCGACCCCTGTGCGTTTTCGGCCATGCGGTACGCGACTTTCGCGCCAAAGTCGCGTTTCAATGACGCGAAAAGTGCCATTTCTCAGCCAATGAAGGTGAACGCAGAGTGTGGGCAGCGTGATGACATAGGTCCTGGTCCCCACCATCTTAGAGAAGGGCATTGCAGTGATTGGCTTGCTGTCTGCGGCGTCACAGGGGCTATAAAGAGGCGTTCCCGCCGACCGCCATCTTACTGCTGCTGATCTGAGCTTAGGGAGAGGTTGCTGCCGCTTTGTCAGAAGCAGGGATAGCGTTAGGCAGGGTCCATTAACCACAAAACCGCTTGTGCTGCAGCGATTTGCACTGTCCAACACCACCCTCGGTGTGCAGGGACAGTGGAAGTTTTTTTTTTTTTTTTTTTCCCCTCAGCGCTGTAGCTCATTGGGCTGCCCTAGAAGGCTCCCTGATAGCTGCATTGCTGTGTGTACGCCGCTGTGCAAACCAACTGCTTTTTTCAAAGCACAAATCCTCTTGTTCCTTCCTTTCTGCACAGCTATGTTTTTTGTTTGTCCACACTTTTTATTTAATTTGTGCATCAGTCCACTCCATATTGCTGCCTGCCATACCTGGCTGAGATTACTGCAGGGAGATAGTAATTGCAGGACAGTCCCTGTTTTTTTTTTTTTTTTTGTGGGAGATTAAGATTGGCATTTCTGCTAGAGTGCCATCCCTGTGTGTGCCATCTCTCAGTCAGTGGGCCATAGAAAGCCTATTTATTTTTTTGCTTGATTTGGGTTCTAAAATCTACCTGAAAAAATCACTACATCAATCAGTGGGAGAAAAATATTGGCCTCAGGGCTTGTGTGCCACTCCTGACTCCTGTGTGTGCCATCTCTCAGTCAGTGGGCCATAGAAAGCCTATTTATTTTTTTGCTTGATTTGGGTTCTAAAATCTACCTGAAAAAATCACTACATCAATCAGTGGGAGAAAAATATTGGCCTCAGGGCTTGTGTGCCACTCCTGACTCCTGTGTGTGCCATCTCTCAGTCAGTGGGCCATAGAAAGCCTATTTATTTTTTTGCTTGATTTGGGTTCTAAAATCTACCTGAAAAAATCACTACATCAATCAGTGGGAAAAAAATATTGGCCTCAGGGCTTGTGTGCCACTCCTGACTCCTGTGTGTGCCATCTCTCAGTCAGTGGGCCATAGAAAGCCTATTTATTTTTTTGCTTGATTTGGGTTCTAAAATCTACCTGAAAAAATCACTACATCAATCAGTGGGAGAAAAATATTGGCCTCAGGGCTTGTGTGCCACTCCTGACTCCTGTGTGTGCCATCTCTCAGTCAGTGGGCCATAGAAAGCCTATTTATTTTTTTGCTTGATTTGGGTTCTAAAATCTACCTGAAAAAATCACTACATCAATCAGTGGGAGAAAAATATTGGCCTCTGGGCTTGTGTGCCACTCCTGACTCCTGTGTGTGCCATCTCTCAGTCAGTGGGCCATAGAAAGCCTATTTATTTTTTTGCTTGATTTGGGTTCTAAAATCTACCTGAAAAAATCACTACATCAATCAGTGGGAGAAAAATATTGGCCTCAGGGCTTGTGTGCCACTCCTGACTCCTGTGTGTGCCATCTCTCAGTCAGTGGGCCATAGAAAGCCTATTTATTTTTTTGCTTGATTTGGGTTCTAAAATCTACCTGAAAAAATCACTACATCAATCAGTGGGAAAAAAATATTGGCCTCAGGGCTTGTGTGCCACTCCTGACTCCTGTGTGTGCCATCTCTCAGTCAGTGGGCCATAGAAAGCCTATTTATTTTTTTGCTTGATTTGGGTTCTAAAATCTACCTGAAAAAATCACTACATCAATCAGTGAGAGAAAAATATTGGCCTCAGGGCTTGTGTGCCACTCCTGACTCCTGTGTGTGCCATCTCTCAGTCAGTGGGCCATAGAAAGCCTATTTATTTTTTTGCTTGATTTGGGTTCTAAAATCTACCTGAAAAAATCACTACATCAATCAGTGGGAGAAAAATATTGGCCTCTGGGCTTGTGTGCCACTCCTGACTCCTGTGTGTGCCATCTCTCACTCAGTGGGCCATAAAAAGCCTATTTTTTTTTTATTTGGTTTCTAAATTGTCCCTGAAAAATCATTTTTGTTTATTTGGTTTCTAAATTCTTCCTGAAAAAATCATTTTATTTTATTTTGTTTATAAAGTCTCCCTGAAAAAAAAAAAAAAAAAAAACAGTGGGAGATTTATATTGACATTTGTGCTTGAGTGACAGTCCTGCGTGTGTGGCATCTCTGTGATTTGGTGCCACAGAAAACAGAGTGTGTAACATTGTGCCTGATTTTCCTTGTGGTCTCACCAACCTGTAAAGGGATATTGAAATCAAACTGAAGTTATAGCTCACCGTGTAAGTTGTTTGACAGCAACAAATAAAGTTACTTTGGTTAAGTTTTTAAAACAATGAGGAAGTCTGGTGCAAGAGGTCGTGGCCGTGGGCGTTCATTGTCAGCTGGTAATGATGGTAGTGGTAGTGGAGCATCAGGTGGTCGTGGGAAAAAAAAATATTCCACCTAAGTCTGGAGCTGTGGAGCCAGTTTCGTCGTCTGGCTACAGAAGGCCTCGAACGCTCTCTTTTCTGGGAGTAGGAAAACCGCTTTTAAAGCTGGAGCAGCAACAGCAAGTTTTGGCTTACCTTGCAGACTCAGCCTCTAGCTCTTTTGCCTCCTCTTCTGAAACTGGTAAATGTAAAAGCAGCGCGTCGTTTGTGGATGTTCACAGTCAGGGACAAGTCGCTTCCTTGTCCTCTTCAGCAAAAACAACAACAAGAGAGAAGGATGCAGCAGGCGACACAACGGGTTACTCCATGGAGCTCTTTACACATACCGTCCCTGGCTTAGAAAGTGAAACAGTTAACAGGCCATGCCCATTACAAATAGATTCTGACATGGAGTGCACTGATGCACAGCCACAGCCAGACTACTATGCTGGTCCTTTGACTCAGACCACAACATTGCCCTCTCAGGGTAACATAGTAACATAGTAACATAGTTAGTAAGGCCGAAAAAAGACATTTGTCCATCCAGTTCAGCCTATATTCCATCATAATAAATACCCAGATCTACGTCCTTCTACAGAACCTAATAATTGTATGATACAATATTGTTCTGCTCCAGGAAGACATCCAGGCCTCTCTTGAACCCCTCGACTGAGTTCGCCATCACCACCTCCTCAGGCAAGCAATTCCAGATTCTCACTGCCCTAACAGTAAAGAATCCTCTTCTATGTTGGTGGAAAAACCTTCTCTCCTCCAGACGCAAAGAATGCCCCCTTGTGCCCGTCACCTTCCTTGGTATAAACAGATCCTCAGCGAGATATTTGTATTGTCCCCTTATATACTTATACATGGTTATTAGATCGCCCCTCAGTCGTCTTTTTTCTAGACTAAATAATCCTAATTTCGCTAATCTATCTGGGTATTGTAGTTCTCCCATCCCCTTTATTAATTTTGTTGCCCTCCTTTGTACTCTCTCTAGTTCCATTATATCCTTCCTGAGCACCGGTGCCCAAAACTGGACACAGTACTCCATGTGCGGTCTAACTAGGGATTTGTACAGAGGCAGTATAATGCTCTCATCATGTGTATCCAGACCTCTTTTAATGCACCCCATGATCCTGTTTGCCTTGGCAGCTGCTGCCTGGCACTGGCTGCTCCAGGTAAGTTTATCATTAACTAGGATCCCCAAGTCCTTCTCCCTGTCAGATTTACCCAGTGGTTTCCCGTTCAGTGTGTAATGGTGATATTGATTACTTCTTCCCATGTGTATAACCTTACATTTATCATTGTTAAACCTCATCTGCCACCTTTCAGCCCAAGTTTCCAACTTATCCAGATCCATCTGTAGCAGAATACTATCTTCTCTTGTATTAACTGCTTTACATAGTTTTGTATCATCTGCAAATATCGATATTTTACTGTGTAAACCTTCTACCAGATCATTAATGAATATGTTGAAGAGAACAGGTCCCAATACTGACCCCTGCGGTACCCCACTGGTCACAGCGACCCAGTTAGAGACTATACCATTTATAACCACCCTCTGCTTTCTATCACTAAGCCAGTTACTAACCCATTTACACACATTTTCCCCCAGACCAAGCATTCTCATTTTGTGTACCAACCTCTTGTGCGGCACGGTATCAAACGCTTTGGAAAAATCGAGATATACCACGTCCAATGACTCACCGTGGTCCAGCCTATAGCTTACCTCTTCATAAAAACTGATTAGATTGGTTTGACAGGAGCGATTTCTCATAAACCCATGCTGATATGGAGTTAAACAGTTATTCTCATTGAGATAATCCAGAATAACATCCCTCAGAAACCCTTCAAATATTTTACCAACAATAGAGGTTAGACTTACTGGCCTATAATTTCCAGGTTCACTTTTAGAGCCCTTTTTGAATATTGGCACCACATTTGCTATGCGCCAATCCTGCGGAACAGACCCTGTCGCTATAGAGTCACTAAAAATAAGAAATAATGGTTTATCTATTACATTACTTAGTTCTCTTAGTACTCGTGGGTGTATGCCATCCGGACCCGGAGATTTATCTATTTTAATCTTATTTAGCCGGTTTCGCACCTCTTCTTGGGTTAGATTGGTGACCCTTAATATAGGGTTTTCATTGTTTCTTGGGATTTCACCTAGCATTTCATTTTCCACCGTGAATACCGTGGAGAAGAAGGTGTTTAATATGTTAGCTTTTTCCTCGTCATCTACAACCATTCTTTCCTCACTATTTTTTAAGGGGCCTACATTTTCAGTTTTTATTCTTTTACTATTGATATAGTTGAAGAACAGTTTGGGATTAGTTTTACTCTCCTTAGCAATGTGCTTCTCTGTTTCCTTTTTGGCAGCTTTAATTAGTTTTTTAGATAAAGTATTTTTCTCCCTATAGTTTTTTAGAGCTTCAATGGTGCCATCCTGCTTTAGTAGTGCAAATGCTTTCTTTTTACTGTTAATTGCCTGTCTTACTTCTTTGTTTAGCCACATTGGGTTTTTCCTATTTCTAGTCCTTTTATTCCCACAAGGTATAAACCGCTTACACTGCCTATTTAGGATGTTCTTAAACATTTCCAATTTATTATCTGTATTCTCATTTCTGAGGATATTGTCCCAGTCTACCAGATTAAGGGCATCTCTAAGCTGTTCAAACTTTGCCTTCCTAAAGTTCAATGTTTTTGTGACTCCCTGACAAGTCCCCCTAGTGAAAGACAGGTGAAACTGCACAATATTGTGGTCGCTATTTCCTAAATGCCCAACCACCTGCAGATTTGTTATTCTGTCAGGTCTATTAGATAGTATTAGGTCTAAAAGTGCTGCTCCTCTGGTTGGATTCTGCACCAATTGTGAAAGATAATTTTTCTTGGTTATTAGCAGAAACCTGTTGCCTTTATGGGTTTCACAGGTTTCTGTTTCCCAGTTAATATCCGGGTAGTTAAAGTCCCCCATAACCAGGACCTCATTATGGGTTGCAGCTTCATCTATCTGCTTTAGAAGTAGACTTTCCATGCTTTCTGTTATATTTGGGGGTTTGTAACAGACCCCAATGAGAATTTTGTTACCATTTTTCCCTCCATGAATTTCAACCCATATGGACTCGACATCCTCATTTCCTTCGCTAATATCCTCCCTTAAAGTGGACTTTAGACAAGACTTTACATAGAGACAAACCCCTCCTCCTCTCCGATTTTTACGATCCTTTCTAAACAGACTGTAACCCTGTAAGTTAACTGCCCAGTCATAGCTTTCATCTAACCATGTCTCGGTTATTCCCACTATGTCAAAGTTACCTGTAGATATTTCTGCTTCTAGTTCTTCCATCTTGTTTGTCAGGCTTCTGGCGTTTGCGAGCATGCAGTTCAGAGGATTTTGTTTTGTTCCAATCTCCTCACTGTGGATTGTTTTAGAAATGTTCTTACCTCCCTTCTGAGTATGTTTTCCTGGGTCGTCTTTGTTCGAGTCTAATGTTTTTCTTCCCGTCCCCTCTTCTTCTAGTTTAACGCCCTCCTGATGAGTGTAGCGAGTCTTCTGGCGAATGTGTGTTTCCCAGGTTTGTTGAGGTGTAGTCCGTCTCTGGCGAGGAGTCCATCATACCAGTAATTCACACCGTGGTCCAGGAATCCAAATCCTTGTTGTCTGCACCATCATCTTAGCCAGTTGTTTGCATCAAGGATCCTGTTCCATCTCCTGGTGCCATGCCCGTCTACTGGAAGGATAGAAGAAAAAACTACCTGTGCATCCAGTTCCTTTACTTTCTTCCCCAACTCTTCAAAGTCCTTGCAGATTGTCGGTAGGTCCTTCCTTGCCGTGTCATTGGTGCCAACATGTATCAGAAGAAATGGGTGGACGTCACACCACAATCAGACCCTGATGAGACTATGTTGCCCCATCACGAACGCTATACCACCGACCGACACGACACAGACGAAGTTGTACACGAGGTAGAAGAGGAGGTAATAGATGACCCTGTTGTTGACCCCGATTGGCAGCCATTGGGGGAACAGGGTGCAGGCGGCAGTAGTTCTGAAGCGGAGGAGGAGGGGCCGCAGCAGGCATCAACATCGCAACAGGTTCCATCTGCCGGGCCCGTATCTGGCCCAAAACGCGTGGCAAAGCAAAAAACTGTTGGAGGACAGCGTGTCCATCCGGTTAAAGCTCAGTCTGCAATTCCTGAAAAGGGATCCGATGCTAGGAAGAGTGCAGTCTGGCATTTTTTTAAACAACATCCAATTGATCAGCGCAAAGTCATCTGTCAAAAATGTTCAACTAGCTTAAGCAGAGGTCAGAATCTGAAAAGTCTCAATACAAGTTGCATGCATAGACATGTAACCACCATGCATTTGCAAGCCTGGACTAACTACCAAACATCCCTTAAGGTTGTAGCACCCTCGGCCAATGAAGCTAGTCAGCAACGCAACATCCCTTCCGTCACTGTAAGGCCACCATTTTCCGCACCACCGGCAGTATCTGTGCAGGTTTCTTTGCCAGCCCAAAGCAGTCAGGGTCAGGGAATCACCAGTTTTGTAGGAGGAAATACTGCATCTAGGGCACCGGTGGAAACAATACCGTCTCCAACAGTCTCTCAGTCTGCCATGTCCACCGGCACACCCGCTAGTTCCACGATCTCCAGCTCTCCAGTCCAGCTCACCCTACATGAGACTCTGGTTAGAAAAAGGAAGTACTTATCCTCGCATCCGCGTACACAGGGTTTGAACGCCCACATAGCTAGACTAATCTCGTTAGAGATGATGCCCTACCGGTTAG
Source organism: Ranitomeya imitator (assembly GCF_032444005.1). Classification (NCBI taxonomy): domain Eukaryota; kingdom Metazoa; phylum Chordata; class Amphibia; order Anura; family Dendrobatidae; genus Ranitomeya; species Ranitomeya imitator. The sequence continues at coordinate 238,818,584 of NC_091284.1, forward strand.
TTGAAAGCGAAGCTTTCAAAGCCCTGATGGAGTACGCTGAACCACGCTACGAGCTACCCAGTCGACACTTTTTTTCCAGAAAAGCCATCCCAGCCCTGCACCAGCATGTTAAACAGCGCATCGTCCATGCACTCAGGCAATCTGTGAGTACAAAGGTGCACCTGACTACAGATGCATGGACCAGTAGGCATGGCCAGGGACGTTACGTGTCCATCACGGCACACTGGGTGAATGTGGTGGATGCAGTGTCCACAGGGGACATCAATTTCGGGATAGTTGTGCCTAGCCCACGGTCTAGGAAACAGTTGGCTGTAGGCGTACGCACCCCCTCCTCCTCCTCCTCGTCCTCCTGCAGAAGCGAGAGCTCTTCCACAGACCGCAGTCGCCAAACCACTACATCGTCAGCTGTCACTGTTGCACACCAGTTGTCCCATTATGGGGCAGCTACTGGCAAGCGTCAGCAGGCTGTATTGGCTATGAAGTGTTTGGGCGACAACAGACACACCGCGGAAGTTCTGTCCGAGTTCTTGCAGGAAAAAACGCAGTCGTGGCTGGGCACAGTAGATCTTGAGGCAGGCAAGGTAGTGAGTGATAATGGAAGGAATTTCATGGCTGCCATCTCCCTTTCCCAACTGAAACACATTCCTTGCCTGGCTCACACCTTAAACCTGGTGGTGCAGTGCTTATTGAAAACTTATCCTGGTTTCTCCGACCTGCTCCTCAAAGTGCGTGGACTTTGCTCACATATCCGCCGTTCGCCTGTACACTCCAGCCGTATGCAGACCTATCAGCGGTCTTTGAACCTTCCCCAGCATCGCCTAATCATAGACGTTGCAACAAGGTGGAACTCAACACTGCACATGCTTCAGAGACTGTGCGAACAGAGGCGGGCTGTTATGTTTTTGTGGGAGGATACACATACACGGGCAGGCAGTAGGATGGCAGACATGGAGTTGTCGGGTGTGCAGTGGTCGAAGATACAAGACATGTTTCAAGTCCTTCAGTGTTTTGAGGAATGCACACGGCTGGTTAGTGCAGACAACGCCATAATAAGCATGAGCATCCCCCTAATGCGTCTGCTGATGCAAAGTTTGACGCACATAAAGGATCAGGCGTCTGCACCAGAGGAAGAGGAAAGCCTTGATGACAGTCAGCCATTGTCTGGTCAGGGCAGTGTACAGGACGAGGTAGCGGGCGAAGAGGAGGTGGAGGACGAGGAGGATGATGGGGATGAGTATATTTTTAATGATGAAGCTTTCCCGGGGGCACTGGAAATTGGTGGCGTGGCAAGGCCGGGTTCTGGTTTTTTGAGGGACACAAGTGACATAGATTTGCCTGCAACTGCACCTCAACCAAGCACAACCGCAGATTTGACAACTGGAACTTTGGCCCACATGGCGGATTATGCCTTACGTATCCTCAAAAGGGACACACGCATTACTAAAATGATGAACGATGACGATTACTGGTTGGCCTGCCTCCTTGATCCTCGCTATAAAGGCAAATTGCAAAATATTATGCCACATGAGTACTTGGAACTAATATTAGCAACAAAACAATCAACTCTTGTTGACCGTTTGCTTCAGGCATTCCCAGCACACAGCGCCCATGATCGTTCTCACACGAGCTCCAGGGGGCAGCAGACCAGGAGTGTTAGGGTTGCACACATCAGAAGTGGCGTTGGACAGAGGGGTTTTCTGACCAGGTTGTGGAGTGATTTTGCTATGACCGCAGACAGGACAGGTACTGCTGCATCAATTGAAAGTGACAGGAGACAACATTTGTCCGGTATGGTTACAAACTATTTTTCATCCCTTATCGATGTTCTCCCTCAACCGTCATTCCTAGGGTTGAGCGACCTTCACTTTTATAGGATTGGGTCGGGTTTCACGAAACCCGACTTTTGGAAAAGTCGGGTCGAGTGAAATCGGCCGATCCTATAAAAAAGTCGGGGTCGGGGTCGGCCGAAACTCGAAACCCAATGCAGTGCATTGGGTTTCCATGGTTCCCAGGGTCTGAAGGAGCGGAAACTCTCCTTCAGGCCCTGGGATCCATATTTAAGTGTAAAATATAGAATTAAAATAAAAAATATTGCAATACTTACCCTCTGACGCGCCCTGGTACTAACCGGCAGCCTTCCTCCTTCGAATCCGCGCTTCTAGGACCTTGCCGTGACGTCGCGGTGACGTCGCGGCTTGTGATTGGCCGCGCGGCCGCCCATGTGACCGCTCGCGCGGCCAATCACAAGCCGCGACGTCACCCGCGACGTCACCGAAGGTCCTGGAAGGGCTGATTCTTAGGAAGGAAGGCTGTCGGAAGGAAGCAGGGCGCTTCCGAGGGTGAGTATATTCCTATTAGGTATATACTCACCCTCGGAAGCGCCCTGCTTCCTTCCGACAGCCTTCCTTCCTAAGAATCAGCCCTTCCAGGACCTTCGGTGACGTCGCGGGTGACGTCGCGGCTTGTGATTGGCCGCGCGAGCGGTCACATGGGCGGCCGCGCGGCCAATCACAAGCCGCGACGTCACCGCGACGTCACGGCAAGGTCCTAGAAGCGCGGATTCGAAGGAGGAAGGCTGCCGGTTAGTACCAGGGCGCGTCAGAGGGTAAGTATTGCAATATTTTTTATTTTAATTCTATATTTTACACTTTAATCTGAATTCCGATACCAATTCCCGATATCTTAAACATATCGGGAATCGGGATCGGAATTCCGATTCCAGATTCAAAACATCGCCGACTTCATGGCCGACCCCCCACTGGGGTCGGGTCGGGTTTCATGAAACCCGACCTTGCCAAAAGTCGGCGACTTTTGAACAATTTCGACCCGTTTCGCTCAACCCTAGTCATTCCCATTTGATTACTGGGCATCAAAATTAGACACCTGGCCAGAATTGGCTGAATATGCATTGCAGGAGCTTGCTTGCCCGGCAGCTAGTGTCCTATCAGAAAGAGTATTCAGTGCTGCAGGTTCAATATTAACTGAAAAAAGGACTTGTCTGGCTACACAAAATGTTGATGATCTAACATTCATTAAAATGAACCACAACTGGATTTCGAATTCTTTTGCCCCACCTTGCCCGGGCGAAACCTAGCTTTCCTATGAAAAGCTCTTGCCTGTGGACTACTGTGAATGACTTTTCAAATGTCTTAATTTGCAGCAGCTGATTGTCCATCATACGACATGTTTACACCTCCCTAAATGGCCAAACTCCCCACACGGGGCCGTAGTATCGCGACTTGGCGCAAGCACCCGTGAGAGTGCTGTTTGTCTGAAGAGGTGGGTGTGCCCGCTTTTGGTCGACAGCACTGCCACTGGGTCCCTCATAGTACAATAAACTGTCTCTGGCGGTGGTGGTGCGCACCCAACGTCAGACACACTGTTGTAACATGAGGGGCCCTGGGCCTGTACCGCCGTCCACAAGAGAGTTCACCCACCCCCAGGTCAAACATTGCTCTGCCACTTCCACAATTATCTCTCACACTTCCACCAATGTTTAGACTATGCGCTGACATCCTTCCATTCCTGCCACTGACAATACCATTGTGTTGACATGTATAATGGTACTTAACATAGTCAGGGGCAGTGTCCTCTATTTACCAAAGTAAAAACTTTGCGCCAAATTAGTAGGTCAGAAACAACGCAGAGGACCCCACCCCTGTATCTAAAGATTGCACCCTTTAGTGTTTTCGCTGGATTTTAATGTGAGACATTCACATTTATGTATTGTTTTGGACTACTAACTGGCAGACACACATTACAATCATCCTCCGCTGACCAGGCCACTGCTGGCCGTGTTCACCTGGAACCAATTTAAAATTGCCTACAGCCATCTGTTATTATGTTAGGCCTTTGACGCCTGTCTGCGGTCACTCCTTCCACTAGGCCTCCACTGACCACACCAATGCTGCCCGTGAACCCCTGGAACCAATTTAAAATTGCCTACAGCCAGCCCAATTTTTTTATGTTAGGCCTTCGAAGCCTGTCTGCGGTCCGTTCTTTCTACTACTACTACACTGACCAGGCCATTGCTGCCCGTGTTCCCCTGGAACCAATTTAAAATTGCCTACAGCCAATCCAATTTTTTTATGTTAGGCCTTCGAAGCCTGTCTGCGGTCCGTTCTTTCTACTACTACTACACTGACCAGGCCACTGCTGCCCGTGTTCCCCTGGAACCAATTTAAAATTGCCTACAGCCATCTGTTATTATGTTAGGACTTCGATGCCTGTCTGCGGTCACTCCTTCCACTAGGCCTCCACTGACCAGACCACTGCTGCCCGTGTTCCCCTGGAACCAATTTAAAATTGCCTACAGCCAGCCCAATTTTTTTATGTTAGGCCTTCGAAGCCTGTCTGCGGTCCGTTCTTTCTACTACTACTACACTGACCAGGCCACTGCTGCCCGTGTTCCCCTGGAACCAATTTAAAATTGCCTACAGCCATCTGTTATTATGTTAGGACTTCGATGCCTGTCTGCGGTCACTCCTTCCACTAGGCCTCCACTGACCAGACCACTGCTGCCCGTGTTCCCCTGGAACCAATTTAAAATTGCCTACAGCCAGCCCAATTTTTTTATGTTAGGCCTTCGAAGCCTGTCTGCGGTCCGTTCTTTCTACTACTACTACTACACTGACCAGGCCACTGCTGCCCGTGTTCCCCTGGAACCAATTTAAAATTGCCTACAGCCATCTGTTATTATGTTAGGCCTTCGATGCCTGTTTGCGGTCACTCCTTCCACTAGGCCTCCACTGACCAGACCACTGCTGCCCGTGTTCCCCTGGAACCAATTTAAAATTGCCTACAGCCAACCCAATTTTTTTATGTTAGGCCTTCGAAGCCTGTCTGCGGTCCGTTCTTTCTACTACTACTACACTGACCAGGCCACTGCTGCCCGTGTTCCCCTGGAACCAATTTAAAATTGCCTACAGCCATCTGTTATTATGTTAGGCCTTCGATGCCTGTCTGCGGTCACTCCTTCCACTAGGCCTCCACTGACCACACCACTGCTGCCCGTGTACCCCTGGAACCAATTTAAAATTGCCTACAGCCAGCCCAATTTTTTTATGTTAGGCCTTCGAAGCCTGTCTGCGGTCCGTTCTTTCAACTACTACTACACTGACCAGGCCACTGCTGCCCGTGTTCCCCTGGGACCAATTGAAAATTGCCTACAGCCAACCCAATTTTTTTATGTTAGGCCTTCGAAGCCTGTCTGCGGTCCGTTCTTTCAACTACTACTACACTGACCAGGCCACTGCTGCCCGTGTTCCCGTGGAACCAATTTAAAATTGCCTACAGCCATCTGTTATTATGTTAGGACTTCGATGCCTGTCTGCGGTCACTCCTTCCACTAGGCCTCCACTGACCAGACCACTGCTGCCCGTGTTCCCCTGGAACCAATTTAAAATTGCCTACAGCCAGCCCAATTTTGTTATGTTAGGCCTTCGAAGCCTGTCTGCGGTCCGTTCTTTCTACTACTACTACACTGACCAGGCCACTGCTGCCCGTGTTCCCCTGGAACCAATTTAAAATTGCCTACAGCCATCTGTTATTATGTTAGGCCTTCGATGCCTGTCTGCGGTCAATCCTTCCACTAGGCCTCCACTGACCAGACCACTGCTGCCCGTGTTCCCCTGGAACCAATTTAAAATTGCCTACAGCCAGCCCAATTTTTTTATGTTAGGCCTTCGAAGCCTGTCTGCGGTCCGTTCTTTCTACTACTACTACACTGACCAGGCCACTGCTGCCCGTGTTCCCCTGGAACCAATTTAAAATTGCCTACAGCCATCTGTTATTATGTTAGGCCTTCGATGCCTGTCTGCGGTCACTCCTTCCACTAGGCCTCCACTGACCAGACCACTGCTGCCCGTGTTCCCCTGGAACCAATTTAAAATTGCCTACAGCCAGCCCAATTTTTTTATGTTAGGCCTTCGAAGCCTGTCTGCGGTCCGTTCTTTCAACTACTACTACACTGACCAGGCCACTGCTGCCCGTGTTCCCCTGGAACCAATTTAAAATTGCCTACAGCCATCTGTTATTATGTTAGGCCTTCGATGCCTGTCTGCGGTCACTCCTTCCACTAGGCCTCCACTGACCACACCACTGCTGCCCGTGTACCCCTGGAACCAATTTAAAATTGCCTACAGCCAACCCAATTTTTTTATGTTAGGCCTTCGAAGCCTGTCTGCGGTCCGTTCTTTCTACTACTACTACACTGACCAGGCCACTGCTGCCCGTGTTCCCCTGGAACCAATTTAAAATTGCCTACAGCTATCTGTTATTATGTTAGGCCTTCGATGCCTGTCTGCGGTCACTCCTTCCACTAGGCCTCCACTGACCAGACCACTGCTGCCCGTGTTCCCCTGGAACCAATTTAAAATTGCCTACAGCCAGCCCAATTTTTTTATGTTAGGCCTTCGAAGCCTGTCTGCGGTCCGTTCTTTCTACTACTACTACACTGACCAGGCCACTGCTGCCAAGGGTTCCCCTGGAACCAATTTAAAATTGCCTACAGCCATCTGTTATTATGTTAGGCCTTCGATGCCTGTCTGCGGTCACTCCTTCCACTAAGCCTCCACTGACCAGACCACTGCTGCCCGTGTACCCCTGGAACCAATTTAAAATTGCCTACAGCCAGCCCAATTTTTTTATGTTAGGCCTTCGAAGCCTGTCTGCGGTCCGTTCTTTCTACTACTACTACACTGACCAGGCCACTGCTGCCCGTGTTCCCCTGGAACCAACTATAAAGTGCCTACAGCCCAATTTTTTTATGTTAGGCCTTCGAAGCCTGTCTGCGGTCTTTCCTTCCAATAGTTCTCCACTGACCAGACCAATGCTGGCCGTGTACCCCTGGAACCCAGCTGAAAGTGCATGGAGCCTCCTTTTTTCTTTGTTTTATATTTAGAAAGCCCAGATGAACTACGCTGTACCACGGTTCAAGCTACCCAGTCGACATTTCTTTTGCGAGAGAAGCCATCCCAGCCCTCCAGCGGCATGAAAAAGTCTGCATTGTCATAGCACTCAGGCAATCAAACAGTAGAAAGGTACACCTGACAAGAGACGCATGGACCAATAGGCATGTCCACAAAAAGTTACGTGTCCATTACGGCGCACTGGGTTAATGTGTTGGATGCATGGTCCACAGGGGACAGCCTACAAAGTCTGTCTGCAGTCCCTAATTCAAATTTTCCTCCGCTGACCACATCACTGCTGCCCGTGTACCCCTGGAACCAATTTTAAAGTGTCTACAGTCTAATTTTGTTATGTTAGGCCTACTACGCCTGTCTGTGGTCCCTCCTTCCAATACTCGTCCACTGACCAGACCACTGCTGCCCGTGGACCCCTGGAACCTATTTTTAATTGCATAGAGCATCCTTATTTTAATAGTAGGCGTACAAAGTCTGTCTGCGGTCCACTATTGAAATTGTCCTCCACTGCCCAGAGCAATGCTGCCTGTGTACCCCTGTAACTTTTTTAAGCTGCAGTGAGCCACATTTTTGGTTTAAGGCCTACTACCTGTGTCTGTCTGCACCACTCAATTCAGCTGTGTTCCTTTGAAAAAAGCTGAGCATCAATAGTCTTGTTTTCAGCCTCTAGGAATTTTAAAACTGCATTGGGGGTACAACTTTGGTAGGGCCTAATAACGGTGTCTGCCGCCCCAAGGTGTGCCCCAGGTTTCGTCCACATTGCTTCGGTCTTCCGACTCTCGTTTAGTAGTTGAAGAAAACTACACTGCATTAGGCCTACAAATTGGGTATGGGGTGTAGAGAGATGGTGTGTTCCACTCCAAGGTGTTCCCCAGGTTTCCTCTCCATTGCTTCGATCTTCATGCTCTCGTTTAGTAGTTGTTGGAAACTACGCTGCATTAGGCCTACGAATTGGGTATGGGGTGTAGAGAGATGGTGTGTTCCACTCCAAGGTGTTCCCAAGGTTTCCTCTCCATTGCTTCGATCTTCATGCTCTCGTTTAGTAGTTGTTGGAAACTGCACTGCATTAGGCCTACAAATTGGGTATGGGGTGTAGAGAGATGGTGTGTTCCACTCCAAGGTGTTCCCCAGGTTTCCTCTCCATTGCTTCGATCTTCATGCTCTCGTTTAGTAGTTGTTGGAAACTACGCTGCATTAGGCCTACAAATTGGGTATGGGGTGTAGAGAGATGGTGTGTTGCACTCCAAGGTGTTCCCCAGGTTTCCTCTCCATTGCTTCGATCTTCATGCTCTCGTTTAGTAGTTGTTGGAAACTACGCTGCATTAGGCCTACAAATTGGGTATGGGGTGTAGAGAGATGGTGTGTTGCACTCCAAGGTGTTCCCCAGGTTTCCTCTCCATTGCTTCGATCTTCATGCTCTCGTTTAGTAGTTGTTGGAAACTAAACTGCATTAGGCCTACAAAATGGGTATGGGGTGTAGAGAGATGGTGTGTTCCACTCCAAGGTGTTCCCAAGGTTTCCTCTCCATTGCTTCGATCTTCATGCTCTCGTTTAGTAGTTGTTGGAAACTACACTGCATTAGGCCTACAAAATGGGTATGGGGTGTAGAGAGATGGTGTGTTCCACTCCAAGGTGTTCCCCAGGTTTCCTCTCCATTGCTTCGATCTTCATGCTCTCGTTTAGTAGTTGTTGGAAACTACGCTGCATTAGGCTTACAAATTGGGTATGGGGTGCAGAGAGATGGTGTGTTGCACTCCAAGGTGTTCCCCAGGTTTCCTCTCCATTGCTTCGATCTTCATGCTCTCGTTTAGTAGTTGGTGGAAACTACACTGCATTAGGCCTACAAAATGGGTATGTAGTGTAGAGAGATGGTGTGTTCCACTCCAAGGTGTTCCCAAGGTTTCCTCTCCATTGCTTTGATCTTCATGCTCTCGTTTAGCAGTTGTTGGAAACTACGCTGCATTAGGCCTACAAATTGGGTATGGGGTGTAGAGAGATGGTGTGTTGCACTCCAAGGTGTTCCCCAGGTTTCCTCTCCATTGCTTCGATCTTCATGCTCTGGTTTAGTAGTTGTTGGAAACTACACTGCATTAGGCCTACAAAATGGGTATGGGGTGTAGAGAGATGGTGTGTTCCACTCCAAGGTGTTCCCCAGGTTTCCTCTCCATTGCTTCGATCTTCATGCTCTCATTTAGTAGTTGTTGAAAACTACGCTGCATTAGGCCTACAAATTGGGTATGGGGTGTAGAGAGATGGTGTGTTGCACTCCAAGGTGTTCCCCAGGTTTCCTCTCCATTGCTTCGATCTTCATGCTCTCGTTTAGTAGTTGTTGGAAACTACACTGCATTAGGCCTACAAAATGGGTATGGGGTGTAGAGAGATGGTGTGTTCCACTCCAAGGTGTTCCCCAGGTTTCCTCTCCATTGCTTCGATCTTCATGCTCTCGTTTAGTAGTTGTTGGAAACTACGCTGCATTAGGCCTACAAATTGGGTATGGGGTGTAGAGAGATGGTGTGTTGCACTCCAAGGTGTTCCCCAGGTTTCGTCAACATTGCTTCGGTCTTCCGACTCTCGTTTAGTAGTTGTAGAAAACTACACTGCATTAGGCCTACAAATTGGGTATGGGGTGTAGAGAGATGGTGTGTTACACTCCAAGGTCTTCTCCAGGTTGCCTTTCCTGAGCTTCTATCTTCAGGCTCTCGTTTAGTAGTTGTTGGGAACTACACTGCATTAGGCCTACAAAATGGGTATGGGGTGTAGAGAGATGGTGTGTTGCACTCCAAGGTGTTCCCCAGGTTTCCTCTCCATTGCTTCGATCTTCATGCTCTCGTTTAGTAGTTGTTGGAAACTACACTGCATTAGGCCTACAAAATGGGTATGGGGTGTAGAGAGATGGTGTGTTCCACTCCAAGGTGTTCCCCAGGTTTCCTCTCCATTGCTTCGATCTTCATGCTCTCGTTGAGTAGTTGTTGGAAACTACGCTGCATTAGGCCTACAAATTGGGTATGGGGTGTAGAGAGATGGTGTGTTGCACTCCAAGGTGTTCCCCAGGTTTCCTCTCCATTGCTTCGATCTTCATGCTCTCGTTTAGTAGTTGTTGGAAATGACACTGCAAAAGGCCTACAAAATGGGTATGGGGTGTAGAGAGATGATGTGTTCCACTCCAAGGTGTTCCCAAGGTTTCCTCTCCATTGCTTCGATCTTCATGCTCTCGTTTAGTAGTTGTTGGAAACTACGCTGCATTAGGCCTACAAATTGGGTATGGGGTGTAGAGAGATGGTGTGTTGCACTCCAAGGTGTTCCCCAGGTTTCCTCTCCATTGCTTCGATCTTCATGCTCTCGTTTAGTAGTTGTTGGAAACTACGCTGCATTAGGTCTACAAATTGGGTATGGGGTGTAGCGAGATGGTGTGTTACACTCCAAGGTCTTCTCCAGGTTGCCTTTCCTGAGCTTCTATCTTCAGGCTCTCGTTTAGTAGTTGTTGGGAACTACACTGCATTAGGCCTACAAAATGGGTATGGGGTGTAGAGAGATGGTGTGTTGCACTCCAAGGTGTTCCCCAGGTTTCCTCTCCATTGCTTCGATCTTCATGCTCTCGTTTAGTAGTTGTTGGAAACTACACTGCACTAGGCCTACAAAATGGGTATGGGGTGTAGAGAGATGGTGTGTTCCACTCCAAGGTGTTCCCCAGGTTTCCTCTCCATTGCTTCGATCTTCATGCTCTCGTTTAGTAGTTGTTGGAAACTACCCTGCATTAGGCCTACAAATTGGGTATGAGGTGTAGAGAGATGGTGTGTTGCACTCCAAGGTGTTCCCCAGGTTTCCTCTCCATTGCTTCGATCTTCATGCTCTCGTTTAGTAGTTGTTGGAAACTACACTGCATTAGGCCTACAAAATGGGTATGGGGTGTAGAGAGATGGTGTGTTCCACTCCAAGGTGTTCCCAAGGTTTCCTCTCCATTGCTTCGATCTTCATGCTCTCGTTTAGTAGTTGTTGGAAACTACACTGCATTAGGCCTACAAAATGGGTATGGGGTGTAGAGAGATGGTGTGTTCCACTCCAAGGTGTTCCCCAGGTTTCCTCTCCATTGCTTCGATCTTCATGCTCTCGTTTAGTAGTTGTTGGAAACTACGCTGCATTAGGCCTACAAATTGGGTATGGGGTGTAGAGAGATGGTGTGTTGCACTCCAAGGTGTTCCCCAGGTTTCCTCTCCATTGCTTCGATCTTCATGCTCTCGTTTAGTAGTTATTGGAAACTACACTGCATTAGGCCTACAAAATGGGTATGGGGTGTAGAGAGATGGTGTGTTACACTCCAAGGTGTTCTCCAGGTTTCCTCTCCATTGCTTCGATCTTCATGCTCTCGTTTTGTAGTTGTTGGAAACTACACTGCATTAGGCCTACAAAATGGGTATGGGGTGTAGAGAGATGGTGAGTTCCACTCCAAGGTGTTCCCAAGGTTTCCTCTCCATTGCTTCGATCTTCATGCTCTCGTTTAGTAGTTGTTGGAAACTACACTGCATTAGGCCTACAAAATGGGTATGGGGTGTAGAGAGATGGTGAGTTCCACTCCAAGGTGTTCCCAAGGTTTCCTCTCCATTGCTTCGATCTTCATGCTCTCGTTTAGTAGTTGTTGGAAACTACACTGCATTAGGCCTACAAAATGGGTATGGGGTGTAGAGAGATGGTGTGTTCCACTCCAAGGTGTTCCCCAGGTTTCCTCTCCATTGCTTCGATCTTCATGCTCTCGTTTAGTAGTTGTTGGAAACTACGCTGCATTAGGCCTACAAATTGGGTATGGGGTGTAGGGAGATGGTGTGTTACACTCCAAGGTGTTCCCCAGGTTTCGTCCACATTGCTTCGGTCTTCCGACTCTCGTTTAGTAGTTGTAGAAAACTACACTGCATTAGGCCTACAAATTGGGTATGGGGTGTAGAGAGATGGTGTGTTACACTCCAAGGTGTTCTCCAGGTTTCCTCTCCATTGCTTCGATCTTCATGCTCTCGTTTAGTAGTTGTTGGAAACTACACTGCATTAGGCCTACAAAATGGGTATGGAGTGTAGAGAGATGGTGTGTTCCACTCCAAGATATTCCCAAGGTTTCCTCTCCATTGCTTCGATCTTCATGCTGTCGTTTAGTAGTTGTTGGAAACTACGCTGCATTAGGCCTACAAATTGGGTATGGGGTGTAGAGAGATGGTGTGTTGCACTCCAAGGTGTTCCCCAGGTTTCCTCTCCATTGTTTCGATCTTCATGCTCTCGTTTAATAGTTGTTGGAAACTACGCTGCATTAGGCCTACAAATTGGGTATGGGGTGTAGAGAGATGGTGTGTTACACTCCAAGGTGATCCCCAGGTTTCGTCCACATTGCTTCGATCTTCCGACTCTCGTTTAGTAGTTGTAGAAAACTACATGGCATTAGGCCTACAAATTGGGTATGGGGTGTAGAGAGATGGTGTGTTACACTCCAAGGTGTTCTCCAGGTTGCCTTTCCTGAGCTTCTATCTTCAGGCTCTCGTTTAGTAGTTGTTGGGAACTACACTGCATTAGGCCTACAAAATGGATATGGGGTGTAGAGAGATGGTGTGTTGCACTCCAAGGTGTTCCCCAGGTTTCCTCTCCATTGCTTCAATCTTCATGCTCTCGTTTAGTAGTTGTTGGAAACTACACTGCATTAGGCCTACAAAATGGGTATGGGGTGTATTGAGATGGTGTGTTCCACTCCAAGGTGTTCCCCAGGTTTCCTCTCCATTGCTTCGATCTTCATGCTCTCGTTTAGTAGTTGTTGGAAACTACGCTGCATTAGGCCTACAAATTGGGTATGGGGTGTAGAGAGATGGTGTGTTGCACTCCAAGGTGTTCCCCAGGTTTCCTCTCCATTGCTTCGATCTTCATGCTCTCGTTTAGTAGTTGTTGGAAACTACACTGCATTAGGCCTACAAAATGGGTATGGGGTGTAGAGAGATGGTGTGTTCCACTCCAAGGTGTTCCCAAGGTTTCCTCTCCATTGCTTCGATCTTCATGCTCTCGTTTAGTAGTTGTTGGAAACTACACTGCATTAGGCCTACAAAATGGGTATCGGGTGTAGAGAGATGGTGTGTTGCACTCCAAGGTGTTCCCCAGGTTTCCTCTCCATTGCTTCGATCTTCATGCTCTCGTTTAGTAGTTGTTGGAAACTACACTGCATTAGGCCTACAAAATGGGTATGGGGTGTAGAGAGATGGTGTGTTCCACTCCAAGGTGTTCCCAAGGTTTCCTCTCCATTGCTTCGATCTTCATGCTCTCGTTTAGTAGTTGTTGGAAACTACGCTGCATTAGGCCTACAAATTGGGTATGGGGTGTAGAGAGATGGTGTGTTGCACTCCAAGGTGTTCCCCAAGTTTCCTCTCCATTGCTTCGATCTTCATGCTCTCGTTTAGTAGTTGTTGGAAACTACACTGCATTTTGAACTGCATTTCGACTACTTACTGATTTGGGCCTACTCTCTGTGTCAGCCTCTCATTCCAGTTGTCCTCCACTGCAATGCCCCCTGGTTAGTCCTGTGTTACCAATTTTGAACTGCATTTAGCCCACTTTATTCTTTGGGCCTATATCTGTGTTTCCTCCTCATCCTGCCCATTGCCCAGCCAGTGATAGATGAGTCTGCTGGTACATTGACCCATAACGCAACATTCCCCGTGCACGCTACACAGCAAGATTGTGACCCTGCTGAAAGTCAGGTTCCTCTTCCCGCATACCATACCACCTTACACGGGGACAAAGAGGAAGGTGCAGATGAAAGTGCAGGTTCCTTCATCAGGTGGGGGGAGGAATACTAGTTGGCGACGTCACTGGCACAGGGCCTCTCATAGTACGCAAAAGTGTTGCTGCCGGTGGGAGGCGCCCCCGCCGTGCAAACACACCGCTGTACTTTGAGGGGCCCTGTGCCAGTGCCAATGCCAACTAGTGGGCCCCCCCTGCTTGCTCAGGATCACAGCACTTGCAAAGTTTAAATACTTACCTCTCCCTGCTCCACTGCCGTGATGTGTTCCAGATTTCCTGGGCCCACTAATTACTTGAACCAGCCCTACCCCCCACAACTTTAGCCAAATGACCCCCAATTTCAAATGCCTTCCAATTATTATAAGGTAAATTATGATTGACAAGCTTCAGTAACAAGAATGGATGTTTTTGCCATTAAAATGGGCAGTGTAGATGTTTTCCTGGCCTCCACTCACTGCCGTCTATGCTCCCCCATTGACTTGCATTGGGTTTCGTGTTTCGGGCGATACACGACTTTTCGCGATAATCGGCCGATTCCCCTCGACTCGACTTCTAAGATAGTCGGGTTTCGCGAAACACGGCTCGACTCCAAAAAGGTCTAGGTCGCTCAACCCTACTCTCCACCACTGCCGATCAGCTGTTCTATGTGCTGGTGGCAGATGGAATTTGAGCTGCTCCGTCTACTGATATTTGGAAGTAGGTTTTTTGTTTCTTTCTTATAATAAAGTTCATTTGATCTTTCAAAATGAGTAAAAATGTGCATTTGAGTCATTAGCATGAACATTTTCTCCAAATGTACATTTTTAATAGAAAATTTTGCTATATCCATCAGTCTGCCTGATGCTTCAAAACAATGCTGTAAAACATATAAAAGTGAATAGGTGGCTGATATACTAGTTTAAGCGGATGCTCTGCAGCTTTGTGGATTGTCAAGACAAGATGAAAATGTGTCCTCCCCTGATAACTCTTGTGAAATAGGTTTATTGGCTGGCATGGTTCCAGCTGACAGGTTTATTAACCAGATACAAACGAAGAGAGAAATTATCAGTCTGCTTATCACAATCACAATCCCTTATCAGACCTGGAACCTCCATCTTGGAGATGGCAAAAATTAATTATCAGCTTTAATCTACAAATTCCAGGAAATGATTGTTGGAAATGCTGTTATCGTTTGAAATGTCTCAAGAAAAGAAATAACCTTTAATGGGGACAGGACAAGAGAGCAGTATCCTGTATACCAGACATTGTCTGTAAATTAAATTGTAAAAAGCAAATATCTAAGGCTTGTTAATTCCTGTTTTATTTGCCAAACAATATATTTTTATTTACGGTAATTTTTCATCCTTATGCATACTGCATTATTCCAGAATAAAGGTAGCTATCCTATGAATCATTTTCCAAAAGTCCTAAAATTTTGTTCTTTGCTTTTTTAAAAATTGACCATTACTATTAGCATTAAAAAAAATCATACTGATTTACTTATTTGTCCCCTTCTTTGCTACTGTTAATTTTCATTTCACGAGCTGAGCTTTGAATAGAGTCATAATTTTTTCTCTTTTATGAGCTGATGATGAGGACTTGCACATTGGTGTAAAAAAAAAAAGAAGCCATCAGCTCAAAAGTAAACTTCTGCACACAAACTTGTTGCAAGCCATTTTGTTTCATAACATCCAGAACCAGAAGCTTGGGTTTTATCATCTTTTTATGTATTCACTGCTGCAGGGGTCTTCTGGGTTGTGTCCAGTAAAAGGTGCCCTGCTGACTAATGGATCCAGCCAGGGCCATACTATACTATGGTGCAGTGCAGATCTGCAATTTTTTTCTCATGCCGATTCAGCATGAGAAACAATCATTGCTTACTGTGAGTCCATCCGATGATCAGATCACGCGCACCCATATAAATGTATGATTGTGCGTGATCTGATCATTCCGCGGACAGAGAGAATGGAGAAGATGGGGAAATTAAGTTCGCAAGAGAATCCCATCACGCTAAGGTGACACTCAGATTAAACTCTGACATTGGCATAATCGGCCCGATTCTCCCGCATGAGAGACTATACGACAGAGTGACCCCGGCCTTAAATTCAGCCTTGGCATTTTGAGAGCACACAGAAGAGAATATGCAATAAGTTTATCAATTTCTGAATTGCTTGAGGTGTATATCACATTTACAGAATATGAATTGAAGTCAAGCCAATGTAGAATTTAAGTTTCCCTCTAGAAAATTTAGATTGCACTTAATGGGATTAAGGATCATATTTGTAACAAAAAACTCATGATTTTTATTACATGCAAAGAACAATCATGCACATGCTTCCCCCCCCCCCCATAAACACACTCACTTGGTAGATAAGGGTCTCTGAGAGTATGTCTCTGTAGCGCCCCAGAGACCTGGTCGTTGCAGTATGGCACTCTGCCGCTAAGGAGAGTGGCGGTACGTCTGATGGCACTAAGGAGTTCTCCTGACCAGGTATCACCAGAACACATTACACTTCACACTCCGGCCACTACGGGGAGTGTTGTGAATTCTGTGGCAGGGCTCCCTCCTGTGGTCACAAGTGGTACTTCGGCTGATTCTCTCTGTGAGCTTCCGTTGGTGTAGGAAAGTGGTACTGCGGCTTCTGAGTTTCCTTCCTCAGGTGATGTGGTGAAGTCGTTAGGTGCTGCTCTATTTAACTCCACCTAGTGCTTTGATCCTGGCCTCCAGTCAATGTTGTAGTATTGGACCTGTTTCCCCCTGGATCGTTCCTGTGGCCTGCTGCTCTGCATAGCTAAGTTCCGCTTTGCTATTTTGTTTGCTGTTTTTTTCTGTCGAGCTTGTCTATTTGTTTTTTACTGCTTGCTGGAAGCTCTGGGACGCAGAGGGTGTACCTCCGTGCCGTTAGTTCGGTACGGAGGGTCTTTTTGCCCCCTTTGCGTGGTTTTTGTAGGGTTTTGTGTTGACCGCAAAGTTACATTTCCTATCCTCGCTCTGTTCAGAAAGTCGGGCCTCACTTTGCTAAATCTATTTCATCTCTACGTTTGTCTTTTCATCTTAACACACAGTCATTATATGTGGGGGCTACCTTTTCCTTTGGGGTATTTCTCTGAGGCAAGGTAGGCTTATTTTCTATCTTCAGGTTAGCTAGTTTCTCAGGCTGTGCCGAGTTGCACAGGGAGCGTTAGGCGCAATCCACGGCTGCCTCTAGTGTGGTTGGAGAGGATTAGGGATTGCGGTCAGCAGAGTTCCCACGTCTCAGAGCTCGTTCTATGTTTTTGGGTTATTGTCAGGTCACTGTATGTGTTCTGACCTCTATGTCCATTGTGGTACTGAATTACCTTTCACAACAGGGGAGAAAAAGGCTTTATTTATTGGGCCACTCCTCACATTGGTAAAACTAGGGGCTGAGGAGGAAGTTAGTCAGAAGCTGATTGGGTTGGAACCAGGCAACATCCCGTGGCAGGGGGTGTTGCAGGGAGAAGGCACACGGGGGTCCCTGTCAGGCGTGGGAACCTGGCAGGTGCCTAGCGAACAGCACAGAACGTAACGGAACCGCACCTGCACACCCTGCGGCGGTATCCAGGAGAGAGACACGAAGGGAAGGATATTGTGGAACAGTGTAAACGAGATCAAGCACAAAGGAGAGCCAGTAAGAGTCGTGCAGAGAGAGAGAGGCAACATCTTACTGAGGCACGTAGTCAGTGGCCGGAACACCGTAGGAGTAACTGACTTCAGGCCTTACTTCAAACTCCGCCGGACAGTCAGTTATAGGTTGGCTGTCTACCTTACTGCACCTACGAAGACATAGGGGGCAACGCGTGGAGAGGGGCGTCTCTAGGGTCCCGGAAGAGCTCCGAGCCTTCCCATCAAACAGGTGGCGTCCTAGCCATAGCATACCTGGGGGACGTTAGAAACTAGTAACATCTGGAACCAAAGAACGAGAGAGCTGTAGAGAACGAACGAACGAGAACAGCAGTTGTGAGGACTATTCCGAATGCTCAGCAGGGTAGGACTACAACACACAGGCGCTAGTGGTAGGCAACGATTTCCATCTGCGAAGGAAACTCTGGATGTGCCCAAACATGCTCTGGATTGAGGATCCTGAAGTCTTCAGTAAAGAGGTAAAGAGACTGCAACCCTGTGTCCTCATTATTGCCTGCACCTCACACCATCACCATCCACCTTCCTGGGAAGCCCTGGGGACACACTTCACCTGTGGGAAGTTATACCATTCCATCACTATGCCATTTCATCACCCCAGTGGACCCCACAGCAGCGTCGGTCACCCTGACCGAACACTACAGGTGGCGTCACGAACCCCTGACAAACTGTGACACCGTGACAGCCTCAGAACCGAACCAGAGAGGCCCGGTACCGAGAACCCGTGGCCCAGTGTCTGGGGGCGATCCAACTTGGAGTCACGAACAGGATCGTACTTAAGCCTAAAGAATTGGGTCATGTGTGCCTTGGAACTGTGATTGAAACGTGTTGGACTGTGATTTATTGCAAGGACTGTGTATTGCTATCTGCCGCAAGGTTCCCGCCAAAACTGCCGCCATTGTAGCGCCACGAGGAGCGCAAGAGAAGAAGAAGGGCGTGGAAGTGGGCGTGAGTAAGCTGGAGAGCGTGAAGGATAATGGCCGCCCAGTCTAAGCATTGCTGTATTCTGAGGTCGGGTCCGTCAGCGGCTGAGGTCCGCCTTCTCATCTTCTATGGCGGGCGGAGACCGAAGAAACGAAACTATGACTCAGACGGAGTGGAGCTGGAAAGCCGAGGAGGCTTGCGGAGAAAGATGGCCCAGTCTAGGCCCCCATCACCGGAGGATTATACCGGCATGCCGCCGCTGGAGAAGATCGAGTCCTGGGAGCTGTCTGCGGAGCCCCCGTGGCCTGCACCAGACCAGGTGGCCACCCCTGAGGAACAGCGAGGAGCTGCAAGAGCCCCTACCTGCGGGCGAGTTCGGTACCCTGGCCGATCGTGGATCGGTGTTCTGCCAATGCATGACCTGACCACCGGCGCGGTCGGTGGAGTTCCGGAATCCGCATCATTCGACCCGGAAACGCGTGAGTGGGACATGGGCTCCTTCCCCTGGGGGATTATTGGAAGCACCTCATAGCTGAGCATGCCAGGGACGTGGAACGGGAGGCCCGCGGTGAGCTGCTGGATGGGTCATTGCTGAAATGGGGAGTGGTGATCGTTTACCAGCCCCAGAGAGGAAGAGGCTTTGTCCAGGAAATTGGATCGACAATAAGGGTCCATATCACCCGGGAGGTGGTGGAGGCTGGTCTGCGGGGCAACAGTAAGGGTCCCGTCCTGCTGCCGGGAGATGCGGTAAGCTACTGCAGATACCCGAAGGGCCACGGTTGGTGGGCTCGGGATATCCAGCGCTGTACCTCCATCCTGGTTGCTGCGAAGTCCTTGGAGGAAGAACTGGCCGAAGCAGCGGCAGCCGCTGCTGCTGTTCCTCGGATCGCTCACTGGACTCCTGCACTGCCAGAAATAGGCCGGGATTTGAGGCCTCAAAGACCCTCGAGGTCTACCTGTCCGGTTAGGCCCTGGCAGAGGCCACCAGAGCAGAAGTAAACCTCGAAGACCTGAAAATTGTATATAGTTAACTGTTTCCTGCTGTTGCTGCTACTTTAACCCCTTCAAGTCGCGGCCCTTTTTCATTTTTGCATTTTCGTTTTTCACTTCCCTCCTTCTCTGAGCCATAACTTTTTTATTTTTCCGTCAATCTGGTCATGTGAGGGCTTATTTTTTGCGGGACAAGTTGTACTTTTGAACGACACTATTAGTTTTACCATGTCTTTTACTAGAAAACGGGAAAAAAATTCCAAGTGCGGTGAAATTGCAAAAAAAGTGCAATCCCACACTTGTTTTTTGTTTGACTTTTTTGCTAGGTTCACTAAATGCTAAAACTAATCTGCCATTATGATTCTCTAGGTCATTTCGAGTTCATAGACACCTAACATGTCTAGTTTATTTTTTATCCAAGTGGTGAAAAAAAAATTCCAAACTTTGCTTAAAAAAAAAAAAAAAAAAAAAAGTGCCATTTTCCGATACCCGTAGCGTCTCCATTTTTCGTGATCTGGGGTCGGGTGAGGGCTTATTTTTTGCGTGCCGAGCTGATGTTTTTAATGATACCATTTTTGCGCAGATAAGTTCTTTTGATAGCCCGTTATTGCATTTTAATGCATTGTCGCGGCGACCAAAAAAACTTAATTCTGGCGTTTCGGACTTTTTTCTCGCTACGCCGTTTAGCGATCAGGTTAATGCTTTTTTTATTTGATATATTGGGCGATTCTAAACACAGCGATACCAAATATGTGTATGTTTGATTTTTTTTTATTGTTTTATTTAGGATGGGGCAAAAGGGGGGTGATTTAAACTTTTATATTTTTTATATTTTTTTCATATTTTTAAAAACATTTTTTTTACTTGTGCCATGCTTCAATAGCCTCCATGGGAGGCTAGAAGCTGGCATAGCCTGATCGGCTCTGCTACATAGCAGCGATCATCAGATCGCTGCTCTGTAGCTGAAATGCAGGTGTGCTGTGAGCGCCGACCACAGGGGGCGCTCACAGCAGGCCTGCATCAGTAACCATAGAGGTCTCAAGGACCTCTATGGTTACCTTCCTGATGCATCGCCGACCCCCGATCATGTGACAGGGGTCGGCGATGACGTCATTTACGGCCGCCCGGCCGGATGCGGTAGTTAAATGCCGCTGTCTGTGTTTGACAGCGGCATTTAACAGGTTAATAGCGGCGGGTGAATAGCGATTTCACCCGCCGCTATTGCGCGCACATGTCAGCTGTACAAAACAGCTGACATGACGCGACTTTGATGCGGGCTCACCGCCAGAGCCCACATCAAAGGGGGATTCACGGCATGCACAGTACATGTACGGCGCATGTCGTGAAAGGGTTAAACCCGACCAGGGTTAACTCCTAGGGATCCCTTTGTTTACCCGGGATCCCTATTGTTTTCTATTTCTTTTTTTCTACTGTTGCACAAAGTTCATCATTGTTTCAAAGACTGCCGGATCATGGACGGTGAATGATTCAGAACTGTTTTGTATATAGTTTGCACCTTCTTAAAGGTGCTCCCTACTGGTTTTGCAAGCAAAAGAAGACTTTGCGAAGACATGATGCAGAAGGTCTTGCTTGCAGTGAACTTGGAGACAGAGAGAGAATCTGCACTAGAGACTTGGGTCCCTCTTAAAGGGAATGTTTACACGATTGCCTTAATAAAAGTTAAAACGTTAATAATATTAAAAAAAAAAAAAATTAGAAAGTTTGATAATGTTGACAGAGACTGAGGACAGGAAAGCTTGGAAGTGAACCCGTAGGGGTTAGAGAGAGAGTCCTCCTGAGATATGTAGAAAGATGGTCGGTACAATGACAGTAGGCCCAGCCAAGGAGCTAGGCGGTCCTGCATTGGGGAAGTTAGAACGGAAAGAAAAGTTGAGTTATTTAGTATTTTATGGTAGGCCTTTAGTGGGTTCAGCGTATACGCCCTTAAAGGAAAAGTTAACTTATTGTTCAGAATTTGCGCTTGGTAGAATACCCGGCTGGGTACTGAGAGTTATTTATAGTCAACATGTTAATTAAACATATTTAATTTTGTTTGTAACGTTCAAGTGTCCTTACCTCCCATAAAGGGAAGCACCTTTTCTATTTACTTGTTCTAAGCATTTCAAAAATTTTGTATGTCTTTTGCTGTATTATATTGTTGTTCTTCTTCCCAGTCCAGGAGTACTGGATTTACCCGGGGGGGAGTGCAGCGCCCCATAGACCTGGTCGTTGCAGTATGGCATTCTGCCGCTAAGGAGAGTGGCGGTACGTTTGATGGCACTAAGGAGTTCTCCTGACCAGGTATTACCAGAACATATTACACTTCACACTCCGGTCACTAGGGGGAGAAAAAGGCTTTATTTATTGGGCCACTCCTCACATTGGTAAAACTAGGGGCTGGGGAGGAAGTTAGTCAGAAGCTGACTGGGTTGGAACCAGGCAACATCCGGTGGCAGGGGGTGTTGCAGGGAGAAGGCACAGGGGGGTCCCTGTCAGGCGTGGGAACCTGGCAGGTGCCTAGCGAACAGCACAGAACGTAACGGAACCGCACCTGCACACCCTGCGGCGGTATCCAGGAGAGAGACACGAAGGGAAGGATATTGTGGAACAGTGTAAATGAGATCAAGCACAAAGGAGAGCCAGTAAGAGTCGTGCCGAGAGAGAGAGGCAACATCTTACTGAGGCGCATAGTCGGTGGCCGGAACACCGTAGGAGTAACTGACTTCAGGCCTTACTTCAAACTCCGCCGGACAGTCAATTATAGGTTGGCTGTCTACCTTACTACACCTACGAAGACATAGGGAGCAACGCGTGGAGAGAGGTGTCTCTAGGGTCCCGGAAGAGCTCCGAGCCTTCCCGTCAAACGGGTGGCGTCCTAGCCATAGCATACCTGGGGGACGTTAGAAACTAGTAACATCTGGAACCAAAGAACGAGAGAGCTGTAGAGAACGAACGAACGAGAACAGCAGTTGTGAGGACTATTCCGAATGCTCAGCAGGGTAGGACTACAACACACAGGCGCTAGTGGTAGGCAACGATTTCCATATGCGAAGGAAACTCTGGATGTCCCCATCGGACCGGCCGGTCTCTGATAGCCCTGTTAAACGTGCTCTGGATTGAGGATCCTGAAGTCTTCAGTAAAGAGGTAAAGAGACTGCAACCCTGTGTCCTCGTTATTGCCTGCACCTCACACCATCACCATCCACCTTCCTGGGAAGCCCTGGGGACACACTTCACCTGTGGGAAGTTTTACCATCCAGCTGCCATTCCATCACCCCAGTGGACCCCACAGCAGCGTCGGTCACCCTGACCGAACACCACAGGTGGTGTCACGAACCCCTGACAAACTGTGTTACCACCTTCATTGGATGCCCCTTAGCAGGGTCGCGGACCGGGTCTAGCCACCGTGACAGCCTCAGAACCGAACCAGAGAGGCCCGGTACCGAGAACCCGTGGCCCTGTGTCTGGGGGCAATCCATCTCCACGGTCCAGAAGCTCTGCGCTTTGAACGCAGCGGATACCCTGCTCCGCCCAAAGTGCCACCCCCTGTTGTACGCGCGGTGATTCCAGATGTGTTCATTGAACACATGCGGAATCATTGCATCGCATTCATAGACCGGGTTATTAATCTTGTGGAGACTGAGCTAAATAGATGATAAATAGATAAATAGACATGCTGCAGTCAGTAAAAGCGCACCGCATGTCGAGATACGCAGGGCCGCCGGATGCTGCCATGCGCAAATAGTGGAGACGGGATTTCATAAAAGCCTCTCCACTATGCTGTAATATCTGGATGCTGCGGATTGGAAACATAGCCTATTAGATGTTCCTGCCTTGTATTAGAGGAAATCAAGATATATTGAAAATTACATGTAATTCCATAATTCATGCATGGTTTCTTTTCTGCTGATTAATATGCAATACTGAGGAGCTCGGCTGCAAAGACAAAATGATGAATGGCATAACCCTAAGCAGAAATAATACAATGCACCCCCTTGAAATAAAAATTTTGCACACTGAGCCCCTTGAAATAAATTATCCACTTAACTTTACCCGCTCAAAAATCTAAAATAAAATACACTGTGCTTTGGGGGTGAAATAATTTCCATAATTATGTATGACTGAAATCAGAACACTCCAAAATTTGCACAGAAGGGAGGAGATGGTCTGTGTGATGCTGGTGTGTTGTGCTACTTAAAGGCAATCTGTTTTCAGGTTTTGGCTACCTCATCCAAGAGCTGAATGATGTAAGAAAATAGATCTGATTCCAATGATGTCTTACTTAGTTTAGAAGAAGCACAAAAAGAAAACTTGGGAAAAACCTCACCGTGTGGTAAATGTAGCATTGCTCCTTGATAACACAGCACGGATTCAATACCGTTTACCATAGGAGAAAATTGACAAAAAAGGAAGAAAAAGTTCCACATGGTGTTAGGGCTAGCGGAACGCACCGAGTAAATATAGAAGTTTTTATTGTTATTGGTGCGTTCGCAGCCCGGGGTCCACCGTGCAGGAGAACCTGCTGCTAGCAAACAGCGGCACTATATGGCGATATAGACTAACTCAGTTAATTCACCGAGTAGCCGTGAAAGCAAAGCACTGTGCCCTGTTAGACTTCACAGAGGCACAGGCTAACCACCCAAACAGAGAGCAGTCAGTGGTCACGCATGCACACAAAACTCCTCGCTGGAGGTGCCAGCATTCTAGGGGCTTATTTCAGCCAGGTCCCCGACCATGAGCATCCTTTTGAAAGAGGACTGCTCCAGCACCAACAGATGAGGCATCCACCTCCATGATAAATGGCTTATCTACTTTGGGGCAATGTAGGATGGGAGCGCTAGCAAAGTGTGACTTTATGGAGTTAAAGGCCTTGGAGACCTCCTCAGACCACAATTTGGGATTTGCCCCCTTCTTGGTGAGGGCAACCAAGGGAGCTCCAACACTGAGAAGTGCGGAATGAACTGGCGATAATAATTAATGAACCCCATAAAGCGCTGCACCGCTTTAAGAGAATGGGGCTCCTGCCAGTCCATCACAGCCTGTAGTTTGGCAGGATCCATAGCCAATCCCTGGGCGGAGATGATATAGCATAGGAAAGGTAAGGACTCCTGCTCGAACATACACTTCTCCAACTTGGAATAGAGGGAGTTTGCCCGTAGGAGGTCGAAGAATTTGCAAACATCTCTCCGGTGGGAGTCAATATCTGGAGAGTAGATGAGAATATCATCCAGATAGACTACGACCGAGGTGGAGAGCATATCCTGGAAGATGTCGTTCACAAAGTCTTGGAAATTGGCTGGGGCATTACAGAGCTGGGGCATCACCAGATATTCATAGTGCCCATCCCTCGTGTTAAAAGCCGTCTTCCATTCGTCCCCCTCACGGATGCGAATTAGGTTGTAAGCACCCCGCAGATCTAATTTAGTAAATACCCTGGCTCCCCAAAGCCTATCGAAGAGCTCAGATATCAAGGGCAAAGGATACTTATTCTTAACGGTGATGGCGTTAAGACCCCTGTAGTCTATGCATGGCCGCAGTTGGAGCGCTGTATCATTGGTGACTTGAGGTCTTAAAAAGACCTGTTTCAGAGTGCTCAGGAACAGCGGAGCACTCTGCACCACATGATCGCCACACTCCCACAGCGACGTAGCCCATTCCAACGCCCTGTCCGACAAGAGAGACACAATAAATCCCACCTTAGCCCGCTCTGTGGGAAAACATGCAGCCAGGAGCTCGAGGTGAGTAGAGCACTGACTCACAAATCCCCTACAAGATTTGCTATCTCCAGAAAATTTTTCTGGCAGCGGGAGGCGAGATAATGTCGGAACAGGGGTGGCAGTGGACAAGGTTGCTGCAGCCACGCTAGCAGCCTGTACAGCAACTGCGGTAACATCCACAGCTGAGGTTGAGCTCTCGAGAGCCGCCAACCTACTCTCCAGCTGCTGGAAATACCGCAAGCATTGCTGAATGTCCGCCATTTACTAGCCAGACCCTAGCGCTAGTATTCTGTTAGGGCTAGCGGAACACACCGAGTAAATATAAATGTTTTTATTGTTATTGGTGCGTTCGCAGCCCGAGGTCCACTGTGCAGGAGATCCTGCTGCTAGCAAACTGCGGCACTATATGGCGGTATAGACTAACTCAGTTAATTCACTGAGTAGCCGTGAAAGCAAAGCACTGTGCCCTGTTAGACTTCACAGAGGCACAGGCTATCTGCCCAAACAGAGAGCAGTCAGTGGTCACGCATGCACAAAAACTCCTCGCCGGAGGTGCCAACATTCTAGGGGCTTATTTGAGCCAGGTCCCTGGATACATACACACACAAACTCCTCGCCGGAGGTGCCAGCATTCTATGGGCTTATTTCAACCAGGTCCCTGAACACACTCTTACGTGACCACACTGGCGCAAAGCACATAACATGGAACAATACTAGTGCTTTGCCGTGCGGCCATGCGAGTCTTAAATAGTTGCAGCACGTGCAGGACCTTCCTAGAAGGACCAATGAGAGGCTACCACAAAGCCAGAATACCTACAGGACCTTCCTGAAAGGACCAATGGACTTAGCTGCAGTATCTGATCATGTGACCCTCGATCTCCACTGAGAGATCTTACTCTGGGCATGCTCAGAACGAGAAAAGCAGGACTTAGTCCCAGAAGCGTCTGCTCGCCGCTGCCCAGCACTGGTTTCAATGGCAGAAGCTGGAAAAGCAGCAGTAACTCTTTGTACAGAGTGGGACTGAGCAAGACGCTGGGACTGACGTCTCTGCTGAGCAGGCTCCACTGCGGCAGGAGAAGAATGGGAGATAAAAGCGGAGATGACCCGAGATTCCCCCTGTGCAGAGGCGGGAGCTCGACCCCTAACACATGGCCGCATGGATAATAAATATGTAACTTTATTTTAAATGGTTGAAAAAAAGTTGTCCAAACAATTAAAACACATTGCCCATTCTGACGCACGTCTCTGGCCGAAGCCTTTAGTCATATTTTTATTGATACAGCCATGTGGATCCTTTTCTTCATTTTTTATCACTTAGTTTACTAGGTGCAGTGGTTCTGATACATTCAGAGTACTTAGCCTGAAGCAGTACTCAGAAATCTAATCTCACCCACACCAAGCTCTTTATGTACATTGTCTATTAAGAGTGAGCTGATTATTACAGGAGGGCCTGGAATCAGACCAGGAAGCACACTGCAGCTAGTCACAGCAATGATCATGTCCAGGTGATAAAACCTTCCCTGTAAGTTAATAGCAGCGCACAGCCTAATAAGTGACACACCCCTAAATTTTGAGTTTTATTCCCTACCTCATGCTGTCCTCCGAGAAGATAGCAAAAAATTGATGACAGATTCCCTATAAAGAGAACCTGTCACCATGAAAGTGCAGTCAAATCAGCAGACACCATGTTATAGAGCAGTGGATGCCTATCAGATTAATATATAGTTTTGTCCAAAAAAGTTCAGCATAACCTATGTTTAAATCATATATATCTCTGCACTTTTCAGGATTTTTAGTCCAGTGGCAGTCCTATCATTGTCTGACGTCTGTCGTTGCATAAGAGTGCATATAGAGATAGCTGTCAATCACTGATAGGACTGCCCACTGAGCTGAAAATCCCAGAAAAGCAGGTTTAAAAAAAAAGATGTGGAGCTGCATTTTAATATAAGGGCAAAATAATGAATAAAGGATAGGAGATAGGAAAGTATAATGAATTAAAGGTGGGGGTGGGAGAGGGGAGATCATAATGATTTAAAGGGAACCGTTCACCAATTTTTTCTTACAAACTCTGCTCATAACATTTAAGATCACGTGAATGGGGTTGCTACAATCGCTCTATATCTGTCACGGGGTTTCCGCAACAGAAAGGAGCCAGAAGACTGCGGCAACTGATTGCTCCTTCTCCTGCTCTGAGAAGAAGTACTTCTTCATTTTAAATGTGTTTATTCCTTTTGGCAGAACAGGGGTTTATTGGCCATGTTGGAAAACCCTGAGTTGTCAGCTGAGGTCAGTTAGCCACTTCTGTTCCTTTTATAATCTCCTTCCTGATTCAAATCCCTGTCAGAGCTAGCATTTTCTGCATGCTTAGGTGGAAGAGGAGTTCATATGAGAAGGAGTTCTGGAAGAGTTATCAGTGACTGGTGAATGGTTTGTTAGTGTGGTAATTTACTTTCTCTCCTTTGCTTTGGTTTATTCCCTTCCTCCACTCCCAGGTGCATTCCTCTTTTATATATGAGGGAATATTTTGTATGCCTGGTGTTTTCTGTTATCCTCATTAGTGTTGCCTTGTTTGTAGGGTTGGTGTATTGCGGTGCACAGTAGTGCCCCTCTTCCCTGAGTGGGGGAAGAGGACAGACAGAGGGCTAACTCAAGAGTGAAGGCAAGGGTGGCAGCCTGTTATGACCCGGTGGTCAGGACAATAATGGACCTGGTGGTTAAGAGCACACGGAATGACCTGATAGTTACTGATAATAAAGGACGAGCTCTGGAACGTGGGAACTCTGCTGACCGCAATCCCTAATCCTATCACACACACTAGAAATAGCCGTGGATAGCTCCTAACGCTCCCTATGCAACTCGGCACAGCCTAAGGAACTAGCTAGCCCTGAAGATAGAAAAATAAAGCATACCTTGCCTTAGAGAAATTCCCCAAAGGAAAAGGCAGCCCCCCACATATAATGACTGTGAGTAAAGATGAAAATACAAACACAGAGATGAAATAGATTTAGTCTCAATCATATGGTATGGTGACCACAGAGACTAGTTGTCCCCTCATAGGACTAGATGATTCCTCTAAAAGAAGTACAGAGAAATCAAGACAAAAACTAGGTTATGACTAATGGAGCTGGAGTAGAAATAACCACAGACAGCCGCACAGCGTACAACCTAGTTACATGAGCAGACAATAAACAAAGCCATCAAAAGTAGCATACACTATAAACAGTGCTCCTGGTGGCTAAATAAATAGTAAAAAAAGGAACAATCTCACCAGTTCCACGGTGTAGGCACAGGAGCACCGGATGATCTCTAGTCGGAGGTTGATCCGGTAAATCAGAGGGGGGACGACAAACCCTATGTCAGTCCCTATGGGGCTATCAGTATGCTATCCCCAAGACTCCTGCCCTTACAAGGGCAGTCCACAGCTACCCCTGTATAAACATGCCCTGCACTCTCCCTATAAGGTCCGTCCCGACGTGTTTCATCCAAAACGATTCATCAGGGGACTTGCTTGCGCATAAAGCTAGAGTGCCTACATGCTAAAAGGAGGGACACAGAGTCCTGCCACCCTCAAAGCTGTCTGCAGGCACTCTAGCCTGGAGTGGAAGGCGAAATAGACAAAAATGGAACATCACCATGTACCCCCTGGCAACCCCAGCTGGACACAGACATAGATTTCCAGTCCAATACTGGATTATGAACCTGTAGCCATGGCAACCCCAAAACGTCCACATCATGCAGATTATGCAACACCAGAAAGCGGATATCCTCCTGATGTGCAGGAGCCATGCACATGGTCAATTGGGTCCAGTACTGAGGCTTATTCTTGGCCAAAGGCGTAGCATCAATTCCTCTCAATGGAATAGGATACTGCAAGGGCTCCAAGAAAAAACCACAGCGCCTAGCATACTCCAAGTCCATCAAATTCAGGGCAGCGCCTGAATCCACAAATGCCATAACAGAATAGGATGACAAAGAGCAAATCAGAGTAACGGACAATAGAAATTTAGACTGTACCGTACCAATGGTGGCAGACCTAGCGAATCGCTTAGTGCACTTAGGACAATCGGAGATAGCATGAGTGGAATCACCACAGTAAAAACATAGCCCATTCCGACGTCTGTGTTCTTGCCGTTCAGCTCTGGTCAAAGTCCTATCACATTGCATAGGCTCAGGCCCATGCTTAGATAGTACCGCCAAATGGTGCACAGCTTTACGCTCACGCAAGCGTCGATCGATCTGAATGGC
Organism: Ranitomeya imitator; assembly: GCF_032444005.1. Lineage (NCBI taxonomy): Eukaryota > Metazoa > Chordata > Amphibia > Anura > Dendrobatidae > Ranitomeya > Ranitomeya imitator. The sequence goes on from NC_091284.1 coordinate 238,847,785, forward strand.
CAAAGACATAGACTCATTCAGACCAGCAGGCATGGGAAATCCCACCATGACATCCTTAAGGGCTTCAGAGAGACCCTTTCTGAAGATTGCTGCCAGGGCACATTCATTCCACTGAGTGAGCACAGACCACTTTCTAAACTTCTGACAATATATCTCCGCTTCATCCTAACCCTGACACAGAGCCAGCAAGATTTTCTCTGCCTGATCCACTGAATTAGGTTCGTCATAAAGCAATCCAAGCGCCAGGAAAAACGCATCAACATCACGCAATGCCGGATCTCCTGGCGCAAGGGAAAATGCCCAGTCTTGAGGGTCACCACGTAACAAAGAAATAATGATCTTTACATGTTGAACAGGGTCACCTGAGGAGCGAGGTTTCAAGGCAAGAAACAATTTACAATTATTTTTGAAATTCAAGAACTTAGATCTATCACCAAAAAACAAATCAGGAATTGGAATCCTAGGTTCTGACATCAGATTCTGAACCACAAAATCTTGAATGTTTTGTACCCTTGTAGTGAGATTATCCATCCAAGAGGACAGACCTTGAATGTCCATGTTTACACCTGTGTCCTGAACCACCCAGAGGTAAAGGGGAAAAGAGAGACAAAACACACTGCAAAGAAAAAAAAATGGTCTCAGAACTTCTCTTATCCCTCTATTGAGATGCATTAGTACTTTGGGCCACCTGTACTGTTATGACCTGGTGGTCAGGACAATAATGGACCGGGTGGTTAAGAGCACACGGAATGACCTGATAGTTACTGATAATAAAGCACGAGCTCTGGGACGTGGGAACTCTGCTGACCGCAATCCCTAATCCTATCAAACACACTAGAAATAGCCGTGGATAGCTCCTAACGCTCCCTATGCAACTCGGCACAGCCTAAGGAACTAGCTAGCCCTGAAGATAGAAAAATAAAGCCTACCTTGCCTCAGAGAAATTCCCCAAAGGAAAAGGCAGCCCCCCACATATAATGACTGTGAGTAAAGATGAAAATACAAACACAGAGATGAAATAGATTTAGCAAAGTGAGGCCCGACTTACTGTACAGACTGAGAATAGGAAAGGTTGCTTTGCGGTCAGCACAAAAACCTACAAAAAGACCACGCAGAGGGCGCAAAAAGACCCTCCGCACCGACTCACGGTGCGGAGGCGCTCCCTCTGCGTCCCAGAGCTTCCAGCAAGCAAGACAACAATAAAAATAGCAAGCTGGACAGAAAAATAGCAAACCAAAGAAAAACAAGCAGGAACTTAGCTTCTCCTGGGAAGACAGGTCACAAGAACGATCCAGGAGTGAACTAGACCAATAGCGGAACATTGACAGGTGGCATGGAGCAAAGATCTAAGTGGAGTTAAATAGAGCAGCCAGCTAACGAATTAACCTCGTCACCTGTGAAAGGAAACTCAGAAACACCCACCAGAGGAAGTCCATGGACAGAACCAGCCGAAGTACCATTCATGACCACAGGAGGGAGCCCGACAACAGAATTCACAACAGCAGCCCCAGCATCTTCACCTTCAGACATATCACGGGGAATAGGGCAAGCTAGGGTGCCCTTTAGTGTCAGGGACAGGGAAGGAGTCTCTGGTACCGGGTCACCTGACAGCCGTGTCATGATGTTATCCTTAGAGCTGCCCCTGAATACCTCAGAAAATGTGTTTTATGCATGTCCCACTCTGCATGTAAATTGCATGGTGTGCTATGACGCAAATCCAGATCGCGCTCAGCACTGCCCCTGTCCTTTCAAACAACGACTCTTCTCTCTGGATGTATAATAAGTGGGAGACGTCTCTATGTCATCCACACAGTGTGTGATGTCTTGTGCCTGTGTACCACATACTTGGCTGTTCAATAGGGCAGATTGTGGCACGGGTCTCTGAATCCAGTGCACAGGCGTGAGACATTGGGTATTGTGTGGATGACGTAGAGAAGTCATCCACTTACATCAACAGAGAAAAGGCAGCATTTGAAAAGCTTTGGGTGGTGCTGATCACAATCTAGAGATATCCATAAGACAGGATTGCACAATTTACTTGCAGCATGGGATGTGTATAAAATACATTTTGAGGTATCTGTAACAGGCTGGGTGATAGAACCGCTGTGCCAAAGCCCAAGGAAGATCTGGAGGGCCGTGACTAGGAACCTCATCCAATTTGACCACGCACACGCAGCAGCTAAAGACACCGCGGTCCATGGAGAGACAAGGGAGGTGATTCAGGTACTACTCCAGGACTGACCTTGAGTGGCTGACCTCTAGGAAAGGAGAGCTGAAATGGCCCAGGGGAATGTTCAACAGATGCAGGCAGGCAGAAAAGATGACAGGAACTGCAGGTGCAAACAGGACAGACAGACGGAGAAATGAGCACTGTTGAGTACAGCTGGCATGGCTGCCACTAAAGTGAGCACTCGTGGGTGCAGCTGGCTCAGCTGCCATGGAGGTGAGCACTGGCAAATGCAACTGGCTCAGCTGCCATTGAGGTGAGCACTAGTGGGTGCAGCTGACTCAGCTACCTTTGAAGGAAGCACTGGCAGGTACAGCAGACTCGGCTACCATTGAAGGATTTACTGGTGGGTGCAGCAGACTCAGCTACCATGGAAGGAGGCACTGGCGGGTCCAGCAAACTCGGCTACCATTGAAGGAAGCACTGGCAGGTGCAGCAGACTTGGCTACCATTGAAGGAAGCAGCCAAAAGCCCAATTAGCTACTACAAATTGTTTGTGATAAAACTGTGTTTCAGTGGCAAATTAGAAGGTCAGATTTCCACTTAAAAATTGAACGTCCTAATATAGTGGTGCAGCCATTAGGCACAATTAGCTACTACAAATCATTTTGTGCTAAAACTGTTTGAGTGGCAAATCATTACCACATAAAAATCATTAGGCCTACTATAGTAGAGCAGCCACGAGGCCAAATTAGCTACTCCAAATCATTTGTGCTAAAACTGAGTTTCAGTGACAAATCAGCAGGACAGTTTTCTGCTTAAAAATTGTTAGGCCTAATGTAGTGGTGCAACCACAAAGCGAACTTAGCTACTCCAAATCATTTGTGATAAACTGTGTTTCAGTGGCAAGTCAGAAGGCTATATATCCACTTAAAAATTGTTCAGGCACACTAGCAAGTCACCATTGCAAGCTTTCACACACAGGTTTCCGGCCACAGAAACTACACTTGTTTACCCACCACAGTCGGGGTGAGTGAGAGCCAGTCAGCTGATACAGAAGTAGACATGACTGCTGCTTTACTCTAACCTAGCACAAAACATTTTTCTCAGTCCACCATAACATCTAAGCCTGCACCTCACTCACAGTCCAGCTGTTTGTCCTGTTTGCCATACTCCACTCTCTATCAGCACAGCAGCCAGCCCTTGGTCCGACAGTTGCTGTCATGTAAAAGAATGTTTCCTCTTATACATGTCGAAGCTAAGAGCTTGAACTCCACTATCTCCAATCTTTTAGCCATGGAAATGCTGATTTTTTGCCTGGTGGATACATACTGTTTCAGAAACTTGATGGCCATCGCAGTCTCCCAGTACCAATTGCCCAGTTGCCATGACTCCTCTAAGAAAGCTGTGCCTGCACTACACCAGCATGTCGTTAACACCATCACTCGTTCCATGCAAAAATCTATGTCTCTCAGGGTGCATTTCACCACTGACACCTGAATGAGCAAACATGGACAGGAGCAATAAATTTCTCTTAATGGGCACTGGGTGACTCTGGTGGGTGTGGGGGCAGGCCGTCAAGGGGCTGCTCCACAAGTCTTGGAATGTCCAAGGCTTGTGAGACAAACGTTTGTATCTAACACTTCCTCCACAGCTTCTGTCTCCTTCACCTCCTCTATGGCCTCCACCGGTGCCCTCAACGTCTCACATAATCAGACATGCTTTCCAACAGTGCAGAGAGAATGTCCCCCACCTCCGTACTGTGCAGCCATGGCTCACCACAACAGGCAGTGTTCAAATTAATATACCTAGGGGATCACAGTCACACAGCTCAAGGATTGTGGACAGCCATCCAGGCCAAGTTAGAGAAATGGCAGTCTTCACTGAACCCATAGCCAGGGAAGGCCATGTGCGAGAATGGTGCAAACCTGGTGGTAGCCCTACGTCGGGGCAACCTCACACATATGGCTTGCATAGTTCACATCCTCAACCAGGTGGTATAATAATTTCTCCACCATTATCTTAGTCAGAATGCACTGCTGCAGAAAGCATCACTTCTAAAGATAACACCCCGCAGGTCATCGACTTGCATCATCCAGAGGTCTTTCAGCCTACCAGTTACCCATTTGATTTGCGATGTTCCAACATGGTGGAATTCCACTCTGCCCATGTTGTAGCAATTGTGGCAGTAAGGATGAAGCCTGGTTCATTCTGTTATTTTGCATATCCAGGGCCAATGCAGTACAGACGTGGGGCAAATCACTCTTGCAGATTGGGCACAGATTCAGGACCTCTGCACCCTTCTGCACAGTTTTGAAATGGCTAATATGAAGGTTAGTGCTGACGATGCCATCATCGGCATCACTATTCCGGTCATATACATGCTGGAGCACACTTTGAATAGTCTGTGTGAGGAGATAGTGGTCCCAGAGGAAGAGGTGGAAGCAGAGGAAAATGTATAAGGGATAACAATAACTCAAATTTTCGGACTGTAGTCAAACAGGCAGGGTGGCTTACAGCAATTGAGGGGGGTTTATGGTACTAGACAAACTGTTAGTGAAAGTGCAGGAGATGAGGAACAAATGGAGGATAAAGTGATGGACACTCAACAGTCAGGAGATGAAAAGGATAATATTGTCCATGGTTGGCAGGAGGGGAAGGAGGAAGCAGCCTTGAGTGCTACCCCGCCACCAACACACCATGGACTTGGACCTCATGGAAGTGCCTGACACTTGAAAGTCTTCTTGCTGCACTATCTTCAACATGAGAACAATACCAAGTAACATAAAAATTTCAGAAAAATGGCACTAGATTGTGCAAAACATGCCCCAAACCAGGGATTTAACCAACTCCATAAATACTGCGAAATAATCAGAAAAAACTGTATTGCGTTTTTTAGAAAAAGAGTAATTTTTATTAAATATGTGTAATCAAGCATAAATACAAAAAATGTATAGGAAGAAAGAGATAAAATTTACAAGGATGATACTGTGGGACCTCTAATGCCAGACACCCACCGAAGATTTTATCTCTTTCTTCCTATAACCAGGGATTCAAGCTTCAGGAGGCTAATTTGCATATTCCAGGTGCCTTCTGGGAGAAGCGAAGTCTCCCTAAGCTAGAAGATCGTTGGGTACAGCCGGGACCAGCTGCTTCGAAAGCATCACCAAACTTTTGCCTGTAGCACATTATTGCAAGAGAGCTTGGCTGAGTAGATTACACAAGAAGGAAAACACACAGCAAGTCAGCAGGATCTAGGAGCAACATGGCAGATGTGACAACCTACATGGTGAGCTGCAGCATGTGCTACATGTTCACAGATCGACCAGAAGAAGAATCCAATTTCACCTGTCAGAAGTGTAGACTAGTGGCCCTTTTAGAAGAAAAGGTGCGGGGTCTGTAAGAAAGAATAGCAACTTTGAAACTCATCAAAGAGAATGAAGACTTTCTAGACAGAACAGAAGCATCTCTACTGGTCACAGAAGGTGCAAAAAGTGTCAGAGAACCTCCAAAAGCAGATGAGTGGAAGCATGTGACCAAAAGAAGCAAGAAGACCATGGAGAAATCACCAACCACACAACTGAAGAACCGATATCAAATCTTTGTAGAGGATGAAGATGGCACACCCAAGAATGAAGCAATACCAGCAAGCAAAAAAGAAAAGGGCACACAGCAACAAGTGACAGCAAAAAGTACAGCCAAGAAGCAACGAAGAGTGGTGGTGGTGGGAGACTCACTACTGAGAGGCACAGAAGCAGCCATCTGCAGACCGGACATAACTGCAAGAGAAGTATGCTGCCTTCCAGGTGCGATGATCAAGGATGTGACCGATAGGATACCAAAGCTCTTCAGCTCCAAGGACGTCCACCCATTTCTTCTGATACATGTTGGCACCAATGACACGGCAAGGAAGGACCTACCGACAATCTGCAAGGACTTTGAAGAGTTGGGGAAGAAAGTAAAGGAACTGGATGCACAGGTAGTTTTTTCTTCTGTCCTTCCAGTAGACGGGCATGGCACCAGGAGATGGAACAGGATCCTTGATGCAAACAACTGGCTAAGACGATGGTGCAGACAACAAGGATTCGGATTCCTGGACCACGGTGTGAATTACTTGTACGATGGACTCCTCGCCAGAGACGGACTACACCTCAACAAACCTGGGAAACACACATTCGCCAGAAGACTCGCTACACTCATCAGGAGGGCGTTAAACTAGAAGAAGAGGGGACGGGAAGAAAAACATTAGACTCGAACAAAGACGACCCAGGAAAACATACTCAGAAGGGAGGTAAGAACATTTCTAAAACAATCCACAGTGAGGAGATTGGAACAAAACAAAATCCTCTGAACTGCATGCTCGCAAACGCCAGAAGCCTGACAAACAAGATGGAAGAACTAGAAGCAGAAATATCTACAGGTAACTTTGACATAGTGGGAATAACCGAGACATGGTTAGATGAAAGCTATGACTGGGCAGTTAACTTACAGGGTTACAGTCTGTTTAGAAAGGATCGTAAAAATCGGAGAGGAGGAGGGGTTTGTCTCTATGTAAAGTCTTGTCTAAAGTCCACTTTAAGGGAGGATATTAGCGAAGGGAATGAGGATGTCGAGTCCATATGGGTTGAAATTCATGGAGGGAAAAATGGTAACAAAATTCTCATTGGGGTCTGTTACAAACCCCCAAATATAACAGAAACCATGGAAAGTCTACTTCTAAAGCAGATAGATGAAGCTGCAACCCATAATGAGGTCCTGGTTATGGGGGACTTTAACTACCCGGATATTAACTGGGAAACAGAAACCTGTGAAACCCATAAAGGCAACAGGTTTCTGCTAATAACCAAGAAAAATTATCTTTCACAATTGGTGCAGAATCCAACCAGAGGAGCAGCACTTTTAGACCTAATACTATCTAATAGACCTGACAGAATAACAAATCTGCAGGTGGTTGGGCATTTAGGAAATAGCGACCACAATATTGTGCAGTTTCACCTGTCTTTCACTAGGGGGACTTGTCAGGGAGTCACAAAAACATTGAACTTTAGGAAGGCAAAGTTTGAACAGCTTAGAGATGCCCTTAATCTGGTAGACTGGGACAATATCCTCAGAAATGAGAATACAGATAATAAATGGGAAATGTTTAAGAACATCCTAAATAGGCAGTGTAAGCGGTTTATACCTTGTGGGAATAAAAGGACTAGAAATAGGAAAAATCCAATGTGGCTAAACAAAGAAGTAAGACAGGCAATTAACAGTAAAAAGAAAGCATTTGCACTACTAAAGCAGGATGGCACCATTGAAGCTCTAAAAAACTATAGGGAGAAAAATACTTTATCTAAAAAACTAATTAAAGCTGCCAAAAAGGAAACAGAGAAGCACATTGCTAAGGAGAGTAAAACTAATCCCAAACTGTTCTTCAACTATATCAATAGTAAAAGAATAAAAACTGAAAATGTAGGCCCCTTAAAAAATAGTAAGGAAAGAATGGTTGTAGATGACGAGGAAAAAGCTAACATATTAAACACCTTCTTCTCCACGGTATTCACGGTGGAAAATGAAATGCTAGGTGAAATCCCAAGAAACAATGAAAACCCTATATTAAGGGTCGCCAATCTAACCCAAGAAGAGGTGCGAAACCGGCTAAATAAGATTAAAATAGATAAATCTCCGGGTCCGGATGGCATACACCCACGAGTACTAAGAGAACTAAGTAATGTAATAGATAAACCATTATTTCTTATTTTTAGGGACTCTATAGCGACAGGGTCTGTTCCGCAGGACTGGCGCATAGCAAATGTGGTGCCAATATTCAAAAAGGGCTCTAAAAGTGAACCTGGAAATTATAGGCCAGTAAGTCTAACCTCTATTGTTGGTAAAATATTTGAAGGGTTTCTGAGGGATGTTATTCTGCATTATCTCAATGAGAATAACTGTTTAACTCCATATCAGCATGGGTTTATGAGAAATCGCTCCTGTCAAACCAATCTAATCAGTTTTTATGAAGAGGTAAGCTATAGGCTGGACCACGGTGAGTCATTGGACGTGGTATATCTCGATTTTTCCAAAGCGTTTGATACCGTGCCGCACAAGAGGTTGGTACACAAAATGAGAATGCTTGGTCTGGGGGAAAATGTGTGTAAATGGGTTAGTAACTGGCTTAGTGATAGAAAGCAGAGGGTGGTTATAAATGGTATAGTCTCTAACTGGGTCGCTGTGACCAGTGGGGTACCGCAGGGGTCGGTATTGGGACCTGTTCTCTTCAACATATTCATTAATGATCTGGTAGAAGGTTTACACAGTAAAATATCGATATTTGCAGATGATACAAAACTATGTAAAGCAGTTAATACAAGAGAAGATAGTATTCTGCTACAGATGGATCTGGATAAGTTGGAAACTTGGGCTGAAAGGTGGCAGATGAGGTTTAACAATGATAAATGTAAGGTTATACACATGGGAAGAGGGAATCAATATCACCATTACACACTGAACGGGAAACCACTGGGTAAATCTGACAGGGAGAAGGACTTGGGGATCCTAGTTAATGATAAACTTACCTGGAGCAGCCAGTGCCAGGCAGCAGCTGCCAAGGCAAACAGGATCATGGGGTGCATTAAAAGAGGTCTGGATACACATGATGAGAGCATTATACTGCCTCTGTACAAATCCCTAGTTAGACCGCACATGGAGTACTGTGTCCAGTTTTGGGCACCGGTGCTCAGGAAGGATATAATGGAACTAGAGAGAGTACAAAGGAGGGCAACAAAATTAATAAAGGGGATGGGAGAACTACAATACCCAGATAGATTAGCGAAATTAGGATTATTTAGTCTAGAAAAAAGACGACTGAGGGGCGATCTAATAACCATGTATAAGTATATAAGGGGACAATACAAATATCTCGCTGAGGATCTGTTTATACCAAGGAAGGTGACGGGCACAAGGGGGCATTCTTTGCGTCTGGAGGAGAGAAGGTTTTTCCACCAACATAGAAGAGGATTCTTTTCTGTTAGGGCAGTGAGAATCTGGAATTGCTTGCCTGAGGAGGTGGTGATGGCGAACTCAGTCGAGGGGTTCAAGAGAGGCCTGGATGTCTTCCTGGAGCAGAACAATATTGTATCATACAATTATTAGGTTCTGTAGAAGGACGTAGATCTGGGTATTTATTATAATGGAATATAGGCTGAACTGGATGGACAAATGTCTTTTTTCGGCCTTACTAACTATGTTACTATGTTACTATGTTACTATACATTTTTTGTATTTATGCTTGATTATACATATTTAATAAAAATGTCTCTTTTTCTAAAAACCACAATACTCCTTTTTTTCTTTATTTTGTACTATCTTCAACATGATGCAAATATTCTTAGGGTTAGATATAGTGCTGACTACTGGGTTGCCACTCTGTTAGATCCATGGTACTACAATAAATTTATCCATGGAAAGGGATGCGAGCATTCTGGAGTATTGAAACACACTTGTAGACAATCTTAAGGGTGGTTTTTCCCAAGACAGCAGTAAGGCTCACAGTGTGCATCCCAGTTCTATCAGTTCATCATCATAGGCCTATTATACTGTTTCTGCTCTGTGGAAATTGATGCCATTTAAATGGTGTGTGACAATCATTTTTTGAAATGTGGAGACTCCAAGTTGCGTCTTCATTTGGTGAGTTGGTGGTAGCAATCCTACAATTTAATACCAACCCTTTCAATATGACTTTGGATAATAGCCAAATCAGAATCTCAATTTTACAGACACAGTGTTTCGGGTATGAGTTCTGATTTGTCTAAGTAATAGGCTAAGACTGGGATCTAATACTCATATTTTTCACTAACAAGGGACAATACCCCAAAACACAATGTCTGCGAATTGAGATTCTGATTTGGCTTCTATCCTAAGTCATACTGCAATGCTCATTAAAGGGCCAATTTTGCCTTGTGGGATTGCTACTTCCAATAGGTGGCACTAGAGTTCAAGTCCTCTTCCTCTCTTAAGGGACAATTTGCATATTTAATTTCTCAGAGGAGCATTCAAGATGTTTAAGTCTCCTCATACTGGCGGGCCAGACCTGGCATGTCACTGTTCACAAGGAGATACCTTACCCCTTAAATCATATTTTTAGCTTCTCACAAAGCCAAATCAGATCTCATACTTTGCACTGATGAGGGGCAATACCCAGAACACTATGTCTGCAAATTAAGATTCTGAGTTGGCTTTTATCCCAAGTCATATTGCAAGGCTCGTTAAAGAGTTGATGTTGACTTGTAGGATTGCTACTTAAAATAGGTGGCACTAGAGTTCAAGTCCTCTTCCTCTCTGAAGATGAAGGAGAAAAAGTTGTAGCAGTCGATGGAGCACTGAGATAAGGGATAATTATAGGGACAGCAATCTGGTTAGCAAACCTTTATTAACCCTTCGATCTCCACAAGGCGTTTCGATAGCATAACACTATCTTCATCATCCTTGTTTATTGTTCTCAATACAGTACACATCTTCTTCTCTGAAGAGATAATTTGCATATTTTGAGACCGAGACCCAAAGTATACTGCTAAACCAACACTTATGTGGTTTAAAGTGAAACGTGTAAATGTTTTGGGTGGCTTATTCGAAGCCCAGACCTTAATCGAATTAAAACTCTGTGGTGAGACTTGAAGATTGCTGCTCACCAGAGGAAATCAACTAATTTGATGGATCCGAAGCAGTTTTGCATTGAGAAATGTGCAAAAATCAATCCCAATTGGCCAGATATGGAAAGCTCATAGAGATTTAATAGTTTAATAGTTACGCATACTGAACTTTTCAATAATTTTGTCCTATTTGTCATTTGCTTCACAACAAAAAGAAAACCAAAAGTTCACAGTTGTATGCAAACCATGAAAAAACAATTGAAATTCCAGTTGTAAGGTAGCAAAACACGAAAATGCCAAGGGGGTAAATACTTTCACAAGCCACTGTATATGCCACTGTCAATCACTGACAGCAGCATTTAACATGTGCAGACAGGAAGTACGTAATTGATCCTGCCCATCGGTGCCTCGTCACCTGATTGCAGGGAGCTGATGGGTTGTCATGACAGCCGGATGTCTGCTAAAGACCCCAGTGACTGTCATCATGGTCCTTTTGTGAAAGCTGGCTGACATTCATAGGAGATTGTGATTTTTGCTATACATATATGATTGCCGCTTCAAATCTCCAAAGGGGACTATTAAATACAGTATAAAGAAAAAAAAAGTTTTAAAAAATGTATAAAAAAACCACAAAAGTTCTAATGATTCCCCTTTTGCTCTAGAAATAAAACAAGAACAAAAATAGACATATTTGTTATCATATTGATGCGTTCAGAAATGTTAGATCTATCTAAATATATAATACATTTATTTTATTTGTAAACAGTGTAACCAGAGAAAAACTCAAAACACCAGAATTTTGTTTTTTTGGCTTCCGCAGCATTGCAATAAAATGAAATAAAAGGCAATCAAAACATTGTATCAACCCCAAAATGATATCAACAAAAACGTAAGACCAAGTCGCAAAAAATAAGCTGTTCCATAGCCACAGATCTTGAAAAATGGCAACGTTACAGATCTCGAAAAATGTTGACAAAAATGAAAAAATCTTTTACAAATTTCAGAATCTTTTATCACCTCACCAATTATATTTAAAATACAAATAATGCATTTTTGTTATCTGTATATTTGTACTGACCTGGGGAATCATATTGCTGGGTCAGTTTTATCATTGACATCTCAGTGTGTGGTTCCACCATTTCTCCAAAGCAACATGCCCACTGCCTTGGGGTCATACTTGATTCCAAGCTTTCATTCACCCCCCACATCCGATCACTGGCTCGCTCTTCTTATCTGCATCTCAAAAAGATTTCTAGAATTCGCCCTTTTCTTACTTTCGACTATGCAAAAACTCTTACTGTTTCACTTATTCATTCTTGTCTGGACTATTGTAACTCGTTACTAGTGTTGAGCGATACCGTCCGATACTTGAAAGTATCGGTATCGGATAGTATCGGCCGATACCCGAAAAGTATCGGATATCGCCGATACCGATACCAATACAAGTCAATGGGACACCAAGTATCGGAAGGTATCCTGATGGTTCCCAGGGTCTGAAGGAGAGGAAACTCTCCTTCAGGCCCTGGGATCCATATTAATGTGTAAAATAAAGAATTAAAATAAAAAATATTGATATACTTACCTCTCCGGAGGCCCCTGGACATCACTGCTGGTAACCGGCAGCCTTCTTTGTTTAAAATGAGCGCGTTTAGGGACTTCTCGGCTTCTGATTGGTCGCGTGCCGCTCATGTGACCACCACGCGACCAATCACAAGCCGCGACGTCATTCTCAGGCCCTAAACTCCTCATTCTAGGAATTTAGGACCTGAGAATGACGTCGCGGCTTCTGATTGGTCGCGTGCCGCTCATGTGACCGCCACGCGACGTCATTCTCAGGTCCTAAATTCCTAGAATGAGGAGTTTAGGGCCTGAGAATGACGTCGCGGCTTGTGATTGGTCGCGTGGCGGTCACATGAGCGTCACGCGACCAATCAGAAGCCGTGACGTCATGGAAGTCCCTAAACGCGCTCATTTTAAACAAAGAAGGCTGCCGGTTACCAGCGGTGATGTCCAGGGGCCTCCGGAGAGGTGAGTATATCAATATTTTTTATTTTAATTCTTTATTTTACACATTAATATGGATCCGATACCGATTCCCGATACCACAAAAGTATCGGAACTCGGTATCGAAATTCCGATACCGCAAGTATCGGCCGATACCCGATACTTGCGGTATCGGAATGCTCAACACTACTCGTTACTAATCGGCCTCTCTCTTACCAAACTCTCCCCGCTCCAATCTGTACTGAATGCTGCAGCCAGGATCATATTCCTCACCAACCATTACACCGATGCCTCTACCTTGTGCCAGTCATTACACTGGTTACATATCCACTCAAGAATCCAGTACAAAACTACTACTCTCATCCACTAATGACCTAAGGTTAACATCCTCAATAATCAGAACCTCCCAAAAGCGTGCTGCATGTCATTTATTAGGCCTGCAACTTGGCAACTTAAGCCGACTGATAAGATGGATGAAATACTGAGACACTTGGCCGCCTCTCAAGTGCGACAGCAGAAGTTGCAGGAGTAACAGCAGCAAACCAACAATTAAATTCTGCAGCAGATTGTGGCTCTGTGAGAGGCAGGTCACCAGCAACCAAATATTGGTTGAAAGCCCAGTACAAGGTCCAGTCAGCGCTGAGGAAGATGGCTCCTAAGAATGACATGGAGGCTTTTCTCACATCTTTGAACGCACTGCAGAGCAGGAGAGCTTGCTGGTGGCTCAGTGGGCCGAGATGGTGTCCAACTTCCTGACAGGAGATGCCCAGAAGGCTTTCATAGACCTCAGTCGGGATGATGCCCTGGACTATGGAAAGCTGAAAGGTGAGATCCTTGCCAGGCTGGGGGTTAATACATATGTGCGGGCCAATCGGCTATTCCTGTGGACTTTTTCCAAGACTCGCTCTGCCTGGTCTCAGGCCTATGACTTGCTGCAATTGGTTAAGAAATGGCTCCAGCCTGAGACCTTATCGGCGTTACAGATGATAGAGAGCGTGGTGGTCGACTGGCTGGTGAGGGCGCTGCCAGCAGCCATACAGCATTGGGTGTGGCAAGGGGACCTGGTCATTATGGACCTGGTAGTAGGACTGAGCGGTATACAGCCACTCAGGACTTTATACGGGAAACTGCTCCACTGCGGCTGTCACGTAAGGGCCTGCGAGCCCAGGAGAAAAGTCCCCAACCCTCTACCAGGGCCAATAAGGATCATGTACGTACCGAGGGGATATATCAGAAGGAGAGTGACAACAGACCCTTGTCCCCTAAACTGGCCCCAAGGTTCCCTCGTGCTACAGTTGTTAAGTGTTGGCGATGCCAAGAGTCTGGACGTGTGGCTGCCAACTGCCCCCTAACAACAGAACCCATGGACTGCGGGTATACTCGCCATGTATCTATGTATGCCCAGCCAGTCTCCACTGCCACTACAGACCCTGCCGGTATCGAACCTCAGTTGCGCAAGGTATTTGTTAATGGGTACCAGACGGACGCTCTCTTGGACTTGGGGAGCTTGGTGACACTGTTACAAGGGTCTCTGGTTGCTGGGGAAAGTCCTAATAGATGAAAGGTGGGGGTAGTGTGCATACATGGGGACCTTCAAGAGTACCCGACCCCAGTAGTCATGTTCTCCACCCGATGTGGGGAGATAAAACATGTGGTGGGAGTGGTAAAGATGCTTCCTTATGGGACTGTATTGGTTAGAGATTTTCCTCTCTTCTGGTCCCTCTGGGAGACCAGGGTTAACCCTCTCAGGGTAAATGGTATTCTGGGCGCAGAACCCAAAGATCCTGAGTCAGGTATACCTAGGGGTTGCCAACCTAGTGACAGAGTGTAACCCCGATAGGTTCCCCTTAGAGATATTGGCAGGAGAGGTCGAGAAGGCCCACTGATCCCTGAACTGGAGGTGTCACCTGGAAAGTTTGGGACCGCCAAGCTCCAGGATCCCACTTTAATCCAGGCCCAGGAAAGAGTAATCAAGGTCAATGGGGTGACTCAATGACCAGGTGCGGAGATGGAGTTTCCCCGGATGACAGTCAACCAGGAGTTACTGTACAGGTTTGATAAAATCCTTTGTGAGGTGGTAGAACAACTGGTAGTGCCCCAGTCCTACAAGCTGGGAGGGCATTTTTGGAGGCCAAAAAGATGCAGGAGTGCATACTGCTGCAATTTTTCTGGCCAGGTGTTTACACTGAGGTCCAAAGGTACTGCGATACGTGTCCAGAGTGTCAACTGAGCTCACTCACCACGAACTACCGGAATCCATTGGTATCTCTGCCCATCATAGAGGTATCTTGAGTGAATTGCAATGGATCTGGTAGGGCCAATAGTGAAATCCACCCGAGGTCACCAACACATATTGGAAGTCGTAGGCTATGCCACCCTATACCAAGAGGTACCACACTTTGGCTAAACTAATAGCCCGTGAACTGTTTGCCATGGTTTGTTGCCTTAGGCTACCCAAGGAGATCATTACAGATCAGGGAACTCCTTTTATGTCTAAGGTGGCCAGGGAGCAATGTAAGCTGCTCCAAATTAAACAGCTATATACGTAGGTGTACCATTCACAAACCAATGGGTTGGTGGAGAGGTTTAATAAGACCCTCAAAGTCATGCTCAACAAGGTGGTCACCAAGGATGGGAGGGATTGGGATATGTTCGCCATCTCCAAGGTACCGCAGGCATCCCCGAGCTCTTGTATGGCAGGCATCCAAGGGGACTACTGGATGTAGCCAAGGAGACATGGGAACAGGAGTCCACTCCACACAAGAGTGTTATCAATCATGTGACAAGTATGCAGGATCGGATAGCGGCTGTGCAAACCATAGTAAAGGAGCATCTGCTGGATGCCCAGGCCACTCAAAGTCGCATGTATAATAAAAGGGCCACAGTCAGGACCTTTAAAGAAGGGGATAACGTATTGGTCCTCGTGCCCACTCTAGAGAGTAAGCTCATGGCCAAATGGCAAGGGCCGTTTGAGATACAGGTGAAGGTAGGTGAAGTGAATTACAAGGTGTACCAACCCGGGAAAAGGAAACCTGAGAGTTGTATCATGTTAACCTGCTAAAAGCCTGGAAGGACTGGGAGTGTTTAGTCAAAGAGACAACTCCAGGCGTACCAACAGGGAACCCTCTGGTCAATGGCAGGGATGCGGCCAGGTGTGAGGTAAAAGTAAATGACTCCCTCACAAAACAACAGTGACAGAAGGCTTGAGCTTTGGTGCAGCAGAATGTATTCTCAGAGCTGCAGGGGTGAACCTCAGTGATTCAGCATGATGTTATCACCGAGCCCCAGATAAGGGTACGGATGAAACCACACCGAGTGCCAGAAATCCGGAGGCAAGTCATAGCGGCTGAAGTGAAGCAAATGCTTCAATTGGAAGTCATTGGAGAGTCCTGAAGTGAGTGTGCGAGCCCCATTGTGTTAATACCTAAACCGGATGGGTCGTTACGCTTCTGCAATGACTTCAGGAAATTAAATGAGGTGTAAAAATTTGACCTCTATCCAATGCCTCGGGTGGACAAGCTAATTGAAAGACTGGGGAAGGCCCAGTACTTCACCACGTTGATCTCACCAAAGGATACTTGCAGGTCCCCATGACAGAATCGGCTAAAGAGAAGACTGCACTTATCACGCCAGAGGGTCTATTTCACTATGTAGTCTTGCCCTTTGGATTACATGGGGCTTCGATCGCATTCCAAAGGCTGATGGACATAGTGTTAGAACCGCATTGGAAATATGCATTGGCCTATTTAGATGACATAGGCATCTTTAGACCCACCTGTCCCAGGTACAAGCAGTGCTAGAGTCGCTCAGAATCACGTAAGCTCGGTACTTAGGTTATGTGAGCGGCCGTGGGGTGATCAAACCCTAAGTAAACATGATCGAGGCCATCCAAAACTGGCCCAAGCCCTTAAATACCAAACAGGTGAGGGCATTACTTGGCATCATTGGGTACTACAACCGATTTATACCCAATTTTGAGTGGAAATCAGCACCCCTAATTGACCTGTTAAAAGGTAATAAGACAGTGATGGTCCAATGGAATTATCAGGCGGAGGAAGCATTCCAGTCCCTGAAGTCAGCGTTGTGTGGACAGCCGCCCGGTTCTCATCAGCCCCAACTTCAAGAAAACCTTCATTGTACAAACCGATGACCCGGAGGTAGGTCTAGGAGTGGTGCTGAAGCAAGAGGTGAACGAGCATGAGCATCCAGTCACCTACTTGAGCAGGAAACTGACTCCGGCAGAGAAAATTATAGCGTAGTGGAGAAGGAGTGATTGGCGATTAAATGGGCCTTGGAGTCCCTATGCTACTATCTGCTTGGGCTTCAGTTTCGTTTGGTAACCAACCATTCACCCCTCGTCTGGATGAGAAATGCAAAAGAGAGGAGTGCCCGAGTCACCAGATGATTCCTGTCCCTACAAAACTTTTGTTTTTCAGTGGAACATTGGGCGAGGAAATCACAGGGCAATGCGGATGCCCTGTCACGGGCCCCCGGTATGGTGACAAATGTTCAACCCCAGAAGTTTGAACAGAGGGGAGTATGTGAGGGAGTGATTGGAGTCATATGCGAGGGTCGCTATGTGTCCCCCAGGATGCGTTCAGAAGCATATTAGATCCTCTGGAGTGCCTTGCGGTCACTTCAGGTTGCCTGTGAGTCACAAGGCAGAATAAAAGTAAGTATGAAATTGGGCAAGTTATTTGACCAAGGAATTGTTCAGGAAAACGTGGTATGGGCTTTTATTTTTTCAACAGACTGCAGAAAGATAATGGGGCCGGTCCATTTACTCCAGCCCAGATCTTATAAGTAGCCCAGTAGAGTGAAGAAAAAAAAACCTGCAGAAACAGTTTGGGTGTGTCAGTTTTGAACTTGCTGGCAGATATAGCAGTGGGTCTGCAGAGCATTCCCTGTCTGAGGTAACAGAATACACGGCGGTGCTGTCGCTCACGACAGCCGGTCCTGGACTGTATTTGATTTTCCCGGCTGTGATACGAAGGATACAGCATGCTGTGCACTGTGTGAATTCTCTTTTTGGAAATTAAACATGTTTTGTTTTTGAACCTGCTTGGGTCACTGCCTCATCACTGATGTGTGGTGAGTAGTGTTGAGCATTCCGATACCGCAAGTATCGGGTATCGGCCGATATTTGCGGTATCGGAATTCCGATACTGAATTCCGATACTTCCCGCGTATCGGATACCGGAATCGGAAGTTCCCAGAATTCAAATTGAACGCAGCAGCCAATGAGGAATGAATGAAAGTGTGGGCACATCCTGTTTAGCATGGTGGGCATGTAAGTACTGGCAAGGCTTGGATTGGCTGCTGAAATGATGTCACTCTGCACTATAAAAAAGCGCTGCCGCCATTTTGCGCTCACTCTGCTGTGATTTCAGTTAGGGACAGGACGCT
The DNA here is from genome assembly GCF_032444005.1 of Ranitomeya imitator. NCBI lineage: Eukaryota > Metazoa > Chordata > Amphibia > Anura > Dendrobatidae > Ranitomeya > Ranitomeya imitator. The sequence goes on from NC_091284.1 coordinate 238,865,995, forward strand.
GTGTTCTAACTGAGGGCCAGTTGAGCTAGCTAATTGCTTTATTTTCCTTTCCAAAGGCTAATTTAGCAAAACGCTGTGTGTTCTTCACTGTTCACCTTGCTCTTGCCTTGCAGCGCTGTTTTAACAGCGTTCTGCAAGGTCTCTGTGTGTGTGTGTGTGTGCAGCTCACTCTGTAGTCTGTGTGCAGCCATATACCCGGTTGTATTCAGCTCAGGGGGGGTTCACACTGCCTCACACAGTTGTTCTTTTTTGCTCTTAGTGCAGCCTGCTGCACATTTTTTCTCAAATTTCCTATTAGTGTTTTTCCACCAGTCTCCAGCTCTATTGTGGAAAAACACTACATAGGATAACCTAGAGGGGGGTTTTTGGGCCTTGCAGCGCCGTTTACGGCTGTCTGCACGGTCTCCGTGTGAGCCCAGCTCGCCCTGTAGTCTGTGTGCAGCCATAGCCGGTTGGATTCAGCTCAGGGTTCGTTACTGGCTCATACCTTGAGAAAAATTTTCCTTTTTTTCAAATAGTGCAGCCTGTTTAAAATTTGAAAAAAAAAATTCCTATTAGTGTCTTTCCACTCGTATCCAGCTAAATAGTGGAAAAACACTATATAGGATAACCTAGAGGAGGGTTTTTTGGCCTTGCAGCGCCGTTTACGGCTGTCTGCACGGTCTCCGTGTGAGCCCAGCTCGCCCTGTAGTCTGTGTGCAGCCATAGCCGGTTGGATTCAGCTCAGGGTTCGTTACTGGCTCATACCTTGAGAAAAATTTTCCTTTTTTTCAAATAGTGCAGCCTGTTTAAAATTTGAAAAAAAAAATTCCTATTAGTGTCTTTCCACTCGTATCCAGCTAAATAGTGGAAAAACACTATATAGGATAACCTAGAGGAGGGTTTTTTGGCCTTGCAGCGCCGTTTACGGCTGTCTGCACGGTCTCCGTGTGAGCGCAGCTCGCCCTGTAGTCTGTGTGCAGCCATAGCCGGTTGGATTCAGCTCAGGGTGCGTTACTGCCTCATACCTTGAAAAACAATTTCCTTTTTTTCAAATAGTGCAGCCAGTTTAAAATTTGAAAAAAAAAATTCCTATTAGTGTCTTTCCACTTGTATCCAGCTAAATAGTGGAAAAACACTATATAGGATAACCTAGAGGAGGGTTTCTTGGCCTTGCAGCGCCGTTTACGGCTGTCTGCACGGTCTCCGTGTGATTTAAACTAGCTCTGTAGCCCGATCTGCACCAAAAAAAAGGTTAAGTTCACCAAACACAACTTACACTTGTGTAGGCCACATTTGAAAAATAATAAAGTTTAGTCCACAATTTACAACATTAGTGTTTCTTACACCTGTTAGGAGGAGCATTACAGGAATAAGCACACTAAGGCCTTAGTACTTTTCTGCTTATCTTTATCTGTCAACCAAGATGAAGAGGGCAGGGAGTAAGGCACGTGGGCGTGGGCGCGGAGCAGGGAGAGGAGCAGGGAGAGGACGTGGTGATTCTGTGCCTGCTGCGGGCGCCGGTGACTCGTCGTCACTCAGTTTCAGCAGGGAACAGTCCTTCATGCGCAGCTTTGTCGGAGAGCGCCGTGCACCGCTGCTGCGTGAAGACCAAATTGAAGCCGTTGTCGGGTGGATGGCAGCTAACGCCTCGGCATCGACTTCAGTTAGTGCCACATCCTCTCAGGCACAGAGCACTGGAGAGCAGCCATCTGTCTCTTCACCACCTGCCAAATTGGCCAGGCAGTCAGAGAGCCCAGGACAGGAGCCGTCTCTACTTCTGTTCTCTGAATCTCTTGGCTTGGAAACAGGGGGCCAGCCAAGCAGCATTGGAGAAATGGAAGAAGAGGCAGTGTGCAGTGATGCCCAACACCTTTTTCTCTCTGACTCTGAAGAGGCAGGTGGGCCAGTGCCTCCGGTGACCACAGCGCAGTACGCATCTGATGATGAAACTCAGGTGCCGCTTTCTCGTGCGTACTGTGCTGCTGAGACTACCCAGGAGGAGCAGTTGGTGGCAGAGGGTAGTGGAGATGATGAGGTCCTTGACCCATCGTGGCGTGAGGAACAGGAAGGTGGTGGGAGCAGCTCAGAGGAAGAGCTTCCTCTTACGGGCCAAAGAGGGAGAGGGAGGGGGAAGACTGCGGAGCCTGTAGCCTCCACTTTGGCACCCGTTAGGAGCCTGTCTCTTTCCAAAGCCAAAAAGGGCGCTCCCAAGACTTGCAGTGCCTGGTCCTTTTTTGACACAGTTGCAGATGACATTTGTTTTGTCAAATGCAAGCTGTGTCATCATAAAGTAAAAAGAGGGAAAAATGTCAGCAACCTCAATACCACAAATATGTGGAAACATGTGCGGACCAGGCACGCGGTGGAGTTACAGAAACACACTGAAGATGTAGGCCAACCAACAGCGGCAGCTACCACCTCTTCAGCTCGTGTTGCCTCTTCCTCCAGCTCACGCACAGCTGGTTTGGCTTCCTCCCAGAGACCTTGTGTAATTCCACCCACAGCACCACCTTCCCAGTCATCCTCACACTCCCAGTCTACTCTACAGCCATCGGTAGTACAGGCATGGGAGAAAAGGCGGGCATTCTCGGCCAACCACCCCCGAGCACAGGCTCTGAATGCAGGCATTGCCAAACTGTTGTCCCTGGAAATGCTCTCGTTCAGGCTGGTGGAGACTGACAGCTTCCGTGACTTGATGGCATTGGCAGTCCCACAGTACAAGGTGCCCAGCCGCTTTTACTTCAGCAGGCAGGCTGTCCCTGCCCTGCACAGGCATGTTGAGGCAAACATAAAACATGCGCTACTGAACGCCGTCAGTAGCAAGGTCCACCTCACCACCGATGCGTGGACCAGTCAGCATGGACAGGGGCGATATGTTTCCCTCACTGCCCATTGGGTTAATGTTGTTGAGCCAGGTACAGATCGTGCGAGTGGCGCAGGACGTGTCCTGCCCACTCCAAGGATTGCAGGAATCCAGTCTGTACGCATCGACTCCTCCTCTTACACCAGTTCCTCTGATTCCTCTCTGCAGGATCCGTCACAGTCCACCTCCACATGGACCCGTGAACGTTTACCTATGACCGACATGAGCACAGCCGTGGCCAAACGTCAGCAGGCCGTCTTGAAACTAGTTTCATTGGGGCATCGAAGCCACACAGCGCAGGAGCTCTGGAATGCCATCAAGCAGGAGAGCGATGTGTGGTTACTGCCAGCGAATCTCCAGCCAGGCATGGTAGTGTGTGACAATGGCCGAAATCTGGTGGCAGCTTTGGCCCTTGGCAACCTCACTCACATCCCATGTCTGGCACATGTGCTCAATTTGGTTGTGCAGAGTTTTCTGAGGGACTATCCGGATCTTGATGCCCTGCTGCACAAGGTCCGCCTAGAGTGTGCTCACTTGCGGCGTTCCAGCTTGGCCAGATCCCGCATTGCTGCTCTGCAGCGCCGATTCCGCCTTCCGGAACACCGCATCATATGTGACCTACCTACCCGGTGGAATTCCACGTTACATATGTTGGAGCGGTTGTGTGAGCAGCAGCAAGCAGTTATGGAGTACCAGCTGCATCAGGCGCAAAGAAGTCGCAGTCAGCGCCGATCAGACTTCACAACCACAGAGTGGGCCACTATGAAGGACGTCTGCCAGGTTTTGCGTCCTTTTGATTATTCCACGCGGATGGCAAGTGCAGATGATGCACTAGTCAGCATGACTGTCCCCCTTATCTGCCTGCTTCAGCAAACTTTGCAAGGGTTAAGGGATGATGTGGTGGAAGAGGTGGAGGATGAGGAGTCACCTTTTCCATCAGCTTCTGGAGAGTCAGCGCCACGTGGTTCCTCACAAAGGGGTACGCAGGGGCCAATTTGTGAGGAGGATGAGGAGGAGTCAATGGAGGAGGAAGAGCTCCGTCCAGAGGAGGGAGCGACACAATTGTCCAGTGGTCAGTGTGTACAGCGAGGGTGGGGTGATGACGAGCGGGCAGAGATCATGTCTCAAGCAGGGGACAGCGTTTCTGGGCCGGTTGGCACTCTGCAGCACATGGTGGATTTCATGCTGCAGTGCCTGAGAAACGACCGCCGCATCGACCACATTCTCAACATGCCTGATTATTGGGTGTTCACCCTCCTCGATCCTCGCTACCGGGACAACGTCCAAAACCTCATCCCTGCGTTGACCCGGGAGCGTAAATTGCGGGAGTACCACGACACACTGGTGAATTCCATCATCTTCTCCTGTCCAACTGAGAGGAGTGCTGCTAGTGCTTTACAAAGCAGCTCAGTGCGTCGAGGCAGTGGGGGAGGCTCTGCCCAAAGAGGGAGCAGAAGCAGTGCCTCTGCCCAAGGCAAGCCCAGTATGGCACAACTCTGGCACACTTTTGTGTGCCCGCCCCAAATGTCTACACCATCACCGGCGGCTCCAGTCAGCAGGAGGCAACGGTTCCGTCAGATGGTGACAGACTACATGGCTTGCCCTCTTACTGTACTCCCAGACGGCTCTTCCCCGTTCAAGTTTTGGGTCTCTAAGCTGGATACATGGCCAGAGCTAAGCCAGTATGCATTGGAGGTGCTGGCTTGCCCTGCGGCTAGTGTCTTATCGGAACGTGTCTTTAGTGCCGCAGGTGGTGTACTAACAGACCGTCGCATGCGACTATCCTCCGATAACGTTGACCGGCTTACTTTCCTGAAAATGAACCAGGCCTGGATCTCGCAGGAATTTGCCACTCCTCTGCCTGATTAAGTAATTGGGTGTCATCCAGGTCTCCTGCTGTGTTCATCTTTCTACCACCTGAACTGCTATTCCTGGGCTCCAACACCGCCAGTTGCGGCTCAGAAGTGCAGGCTGCACAGTAAAAACATACGACCCAGTGTTATTGGGTTTCAGTAACGTCAGCTGATCCCCAGCTGTGTAGCCGGCAATGTGTCCTGCGACCGCCACGCTGGCACAACAACCTAAATGTAAGGGAACCTGTCCCCCCCCCCCCCCCCGTCGTTTGTTACTGAAAGAGCCATCTTGTGCAGCAGTAATGCTGCACAAGGAAAAGGTAGCTCTTTTTTTTTAGCTCTTTGCACACGCAGAACTTAACACTTATAAAATGTGTTCACTGATACCGTTATACCGTCCCGGAGCTGGGACTTTCCTTCGTAATGTGACGCAGCACAGCCGTCATTCCTACCCCCTTGGTGCCATGCGCTGCCTCCTCAGCGTTGTTTTAAGCTGTCACGGAGCCTGCGCTGTTCTGTTATCCCTTGGGCATGCCCTATTTGCGCTGCCTGTCTTCTGACATAATTTGGTGTCAGGCTGGCTGCGCCTGTGCGGCCGCGGTGCCCGAGATCCCGCCTCGCAGTGTCTTCTGATTGAGTCACACTGCGGGCCTGGGATCCATGGGCATGCGCAGTGCATATCTTCCCCTCGGGCTCTCGCTCATTTCCCTCCGCCTTCTTTAGACTGTGCGCCGTCAGCTGATCCCTAGCATGCCACGGCCGTGACACCGCACAGTCTGAAGAAGAGGGAAGGAGGGGAGTGAGAGTCGAGGTTATGCACTGTGCATGCCCATGGTTCCAAGGCCCGCAGTGGGATTACGTTAGATGAGACTGCGAGGTGGGATCTGGAGCAGCGTGGACGCACAGGCACTGACAGCCTGACACCAAATTATGTCAGAAGACAGGCAGCGCTAATTGGGCATGGCCAAGGGCTAACAGAACAGCGCAGGCTCCGTGGCAGCTTAAAACAACGCTGAGGAGGCAGCGCACGGCATCAAGGGGATAGGAATGACAGCTGTGCTGTGTCCCATTACGAAGGAAATTCGCACCTCCGGAACGGTTTAACGGTATAAAGGGACACATTTTTAGTGTTTACTTCGGTGTTTGCAAGGAGCATAATTAAAAGAGCAACCTTTTCCTTTTGCATCCTTAGTGCTGCACAACATGGCTCTTTCAGCTACAAACGTCTTGGGGGGGGGGGTTAAAGGTTTCCTTTCAACTTGCTCCAATCAGGCTTCGGCCTACACTCTGTTCCTCTGCTCCTCCTGCTGTCCCTGGGCTCTAACACCGCCAGTTGGTGCCTGGAAGTGCTGTGTGCACAGTCAACAGTCGCTCCTCTGTTATTGGGGTTCAGTAACGTCAGCTGATCCCCAGCTGTGTGTGCGGCAATACCTCCAATCTGCTCCTCCTGCTGTCCCTGGGCTCTAACACCGCCAGTTGGTGCCTGGAAGTGCTGTGTGCACAGTCAACAGTCGCTCCTCTGTTATTGGGGTTCAGTAACGTCAGCTGATCCCCAGCTGTGTGTGCGGCAATACCTCCAATCTGCTCCTCCTGCTGTCCCTGGGCTCTAACACCGCCAGTTGGTGCCTGGAAGTGCTGTGTGCACAGTCAACAGTCGCTCCTCTGTTATTGGGGTTCAGTAACGTCAGCTGATCCCCAGCTGTGTATCCGGCAACGTGTCATGCGACCGCCACGCTGGCACAACTAAAATGTAAGGGGACCTGTCCCCCCCCCCCCCTAGGCGTTTGTTACTGAAAGAGCCACCATGTGCAGCACTAATACTGCACAAGGGAAAGGTCGCTCTTGAAATTATGCTCCTTGCAAACGCTGAACTACACACTCATGTAATGTGTCCCCTCACACCGTCCAACCGTCCCGGAGGTGGGACTTTCCTTTGTAATGTGACACAGCACAGCCGTCATTGCTACCCCCTTGGCACCGTGCGCTGCCTCCTTAGCGTTGTTTGATTCCGTCATGGACCCTGCGCTGTTATGTTATCCCTTGGCCATGCACAGTTTGCGCTGCCCGTCCTCTGACATCATTTGTTGTCGTCCTGGCTGCGCCTGTGCGTCCACGCTGCCCGAAATCACACCTCGCAGTGTCGTCTAATGTGATCCCACAGTGGGCCTGGTATCCATGGCCATGCGCAGTGCATATACTAGCCTCTCACTCCCCTTCTTCACGCTTCTTCAGACTAGGCGGCGTCAGCTGATCCCTAATAGCATGCCACGGCCGTGACGCCGCACAGTCTGAAGAAGCAGGAAGGAGGTGAGTGAGAGGCGATGATATGCACTGCGCATGCCCATGGATCCCTGGCCCGCAGTGGGACTACATTAGATGACACTGCAAGGTTGGATCTCGGGCAGCTTGGACGCACAGGCACTGCCAGCCTGACACCTACATGATGTCAGAAGACGGGCACCGCTAACTGTGCATGGCCAAGGGATAACATTACAGTGCGGGCTCCGTGACAGAACCAAACAACGTTGAGGAGGTGGTGCCCGGCACCAAGGGGGTTGGAATGACGGCTGTGCTGTGTCACATTACAAAGGAAAGTCCCACTTCCGGGATGGTTTGACGGTGTGAGGGGACACATTATATGAGTGTGTACTTCAGCGTTTGCAAGGAGCATAATTTTCGGAGCCACCATTTTCCATGTGCAGTATTACTGCTGTACAAGATGGCTCTTTCAGCAACAAATGCCTGGGGGGGGGGGGTTAAAGGTTCCCTTTCAACTTGCTCCACTGCAGGCTTCGGCCTACACTCTGCTCCTCTTTGATTCCCTGGGTTTCAACACTGTCAGTTGCCACCTGGAAGTGTTGTCTACACAGAAAAAAACACTAGGTGATGTGTCAGTGGGGTTCAGCACCGCCAGCTGTTCCCCTGCTGTGTAGTCGGCAACGTGTCCAGCACAAGCCACGCTGGCACAACAGAACAAAAGCTGCCACCAGTGCAGGCTTCGGCCTACACTCTGCTCCTCTCCTCCTCCTGCTGACCCTGGGCTCAAACACCGCTAGTTTTTGCCCGGAAGTGCTAGCTGCACAGAGAAAAACACCAGCCAATGTGTTAGTGGGGTTCAGCAACGCCAGCTGTTCCCCTGCTGTGTAGCCGGCAACGTGACCTGCAAACGCCATGCAGGCACAGGAACTGAAATTAAAAGGGAACCTGGCCCCACCCCCCCAGGTGTTTCTATGTATAACAGCCACCTAGTACAGCAGTACTGCTGCATTTGTACAAGGTGGCTGACTTTTTCTCCTTGCCCACGTGGAACTCAACACGTACAAAATGTGTCTCATTGAGACCATTCCACTGTCCCTGAGGTGTGACTTTCCTTTGTAATGATACGCAGCACCCCCCTTGGTAGCGTTTCCCGTCTTTTGTCATCATGGTTAGCTGGCTGCGCCTGTGCATCCGCCCTGCTAGAAACAACGCCCCTCGTTGTCATATTTATTTTGTCAGCGAGGGTGTGGTTTATGGGCACGAGCAGTGCATATGTTCGCCTGTCTTAACTCATCTCCTTCCGCCTTCTTCAGACTGTGCGGCCTCCTGGCCGTGGTAGGCGATAAGGGATCAGCTGAGGCCGCCCAGTCTGGAGCCGGTGTAAGGACATGTGTAAGCGGCAAACCTATTTACTGCACAAGGCCACGAATCCCAGCCACGTAGTGTGATTGTTTGAAAACACACTGTGGGTCTGGGATTCATGTCCATCGCTAACCGCAACGGCCGACATGAAATGAGGTCAGAAGACAGGAAGCGCTCACAGCGCATGGCCAAGGGATCACAATAGCGCAGACTCCTGTACAGCAAATAACAACGCTCAGGAATCTGCGCCCAGTACCTAGGTGCAAATTTTGACACCTGTGCTGCGTCTCGTTAAAAAGACAAGTCACGCCTCCACAACTGTTTGACAGTATAATGGGCTAAATAGTGTACGTGTTTTAGTCAGCGTGTGCAAGGAGCAAAACAAATAGAGCAACCTTTTACTTGTGCAGCATTAATGCTGCACAAGGTGTGGCTCTTGTACCTTGCAACACCTGAGGGGGGGGTTAAAGGTAACCTTTGAAATTGGTTCAACTAGGCTTCGGCCTACACTCTGCTCCTCTACTCCTCCTGCTGACCCTGGGCTCAAACACCGCTAGTTTTTGCCCGGAAATGCTAGCTGCACAGAGAAAAACACCAGCCAATGTGTTAGTGGGGTTCAGCACCGCCAGCTGTTCCCCTGCTGTGTAGTCGGCAACGTGTCCAGCACAAGCCACGCTGGCACAACCGACCAAAAGCTGCCACCAGTGCAGGCTTCGGCCTACACTTTGCTCCTCTCCTCCTCCTGCTGACCCTGGGCTCAAACAACGCCAGTTTCTGCCCGGACATGCTAGCTGCACAGAGAAAAACACCAGCCAATGTGTTAGTGGGGTTCAGCACCGCCTGCTGTTCCCCCGCTGTGTAGCCGGCATCGTGTCCAGCACAAGCCACGCTGGCACAACCGACCAAAAGCTGCCACCAGTGCAGGCTTCGGCCTACACTTTGCTCCTCTCCTCCTCCTGCTGACCCTGGGCTCAAACAACGCCAGTTTCTGCCCGGACATGCTAGCTGCACAGAGAAAAACACCAGCCAATGTGTTAGTGGGGTTCAGCAACGCCAGCTGTTCCCCTGCTGTGTAGCTTGCAACGTGACCTGCAAACGCCACGCAGGCACATGAACTGAAATTGAAGGGAGCCTGCCCCCCACCCACAGGTGTTTCTATGTATATCAGCCACCTTGTACAGCAGTACTGCTGCATTTGTACGAGGTGGCTGACTTTTTCTCCTTGCCCACGTGGAACTCAACACGTACAAAATGTGTCTCATTAGAGACCATTACAATGTCCCTGAGGTGTGACTTTCCTTTGTAATGACACGCAGCACCCCCATTGTTAGCGCTGCCCGTCTCCTGACATCATTGGTTGGCTGGCTGTGCCTGTGCGTCCCCCCTGCCCGACACAACGCCCCCCGTTGTCTCATATATTTTGACTGCGAGGGTGTGATTGATGGGCACGAGCAGTGCATATGTTCCCCTGTTTTCACTCCCCTCCTTCCGCCTTCTTCTGACTGTGCGGCCTCATGGCCGCGGCATGCGATAAGGGATCAGCTGAGGCCGCCCAGTCTGAAGCAGGTGTAAGGACATGTGTGAGCGGCGAACATATTTACTGCACAAGGCCACGAATCCCAGCACCGCAGTGTGACTTTAGGAAAAGCCACTGTGGGTCTGGGATTTATGGCCATCGTTAACCGCACCGGCCAACATGAAATGAGGTCATGAGACGGCCTGCACTAACAGGGTATTGCCAAGGGATAACACAAGAGCGCAGACTCCTGTACAGCAAATAACAACGCTCAGGAATCTGCGCCCAGTACCTAGGTGCAAATTTTGACACCTGTGCTGCGTCTCGTTAAAAAGACAAGTCACGCCTCCACAACTGTTTGACAGTATAATGGGCTAAATAGTGTACGTGTTTAATTCAGCGTGTGCAAGGAGCAAAATTAAATAGAGCAACCTTTGACTTGTGCATCATTAATGCTGTTCAAGGTGTGGCTCTTGTACCTTGCAACACCTGAGGGGGGGGTTAAAGGTAACCTTTGAAATTGGTTCAACTAGGCTTCGGCCTACACTCTGCTCCTCTACTCCTCCTGCTGACCCTGGGCTCAAACACCGCTAGTTTTTGCCCGGAAATGCTAGCTGCACAGAGAAAAACACCAGCCAATGTGTTAGTGGGGTTCAGCACCGCCAGCTGTTCCCCTGCTGTGTAGTCGGCAACGTGTCCAGCACAAGCCACGCTGGCACAACAGAACAAAAGCTGCCACCAGTGCAGGCTTCGGCCTACACTTTGCTCCTCTCCTCCTCCTCCTGCTGACCCTGGGCTCTAACACCGCTAGTTTTTGCCCGGACATGCAATCTGCACAGAGAAAAACACCAGTCAATGTGTCAGTGGGGTTCAGCAACGCCAGCTGTTCCCCTGCTGTGTAGCTTGCAACGTGACCTGCAAACGCCACGCAGGCACATGAACTGAAATTGAAGGGAGCCTGCCCCCCACCCCCCCAGGTGTTTCTATGTATATCAGCCACCTTGTACAGCAGTACTGCTGCATTTGTACGAGGTGGCTGACTTTTTCTCCTTGCCCACGTGGAACTCAACACGTACAAAATGTGTCTCATTAGAGACCATTACAATGTCCCTGAGGTGTGACTTTCCTTTGTAATGACACGCAGCACCCCCATTGTTAGCGCTGCCCGTCTCCTGACATCATTGGTTGGCTGGCTGTGCCTGTGCGTCCCCCCTGCCCGACACAACGCCCCCCGTTGTCTCATATATTTTGACTGCGAGGGTGTGATTGATGGGCACGAGCAGTGCATATGTTCCCCTGTTTTCACTCCCCTCCTTCCGCCTTCTTCTGACTGTGCGGCCTCATGGCCGCGGCATGCGATAAGGGGATCAGCTGAGGCCGCCCAGTCTGAAGCAGGTGTAAGGACATGTGTGAGCGGCGAACATATTTACTGCACAAGGCCACGAATCCCAGCACCGCAGTGTGACTTTAGGAAAAGCCACTGTGGGTCTGGGATTTATGGCCATCGTTAACCGCACCGGCCAACATGAAATGAGGTCATGAGACGGCCTGCACTAACAGGGTATTGCCAAGGGATAACACAAGAGCGCAGACTCCTGTACAGCAAATAACAACGCTCAGGAATCTGCGCCCAGTACCTAGGTGCAAATTTTGACACCTGTGCTGCGTCTCGTTAAAAAGACAAGTCACGCCTCCACAACTGTTTGACAGTATAATGGGCTAAATAGTGTACGTGTTTAATTCAGCGTGTGCAAGGAGCAAAATTAAATAGAGCAACCTTTGACTTGTGCATCATTAATGCTGTTCAAGGTGTGGCTCTTGTACCTTGCAACACCTGAGGGGGGGGGGTTAAAGGTAACCTTGGAAATTGGTTCAACTAGGCTTCGGCCTACACTCTGCTCCTCTACTCCTCCTGCTGACCCTGGCTCAAACACCGCTAGTTTTTGCCCGGAAATGCTAGCTGCACAGAGAAAAACACCAGCCAATGTGTTAGTGGGGTTCAGCACCGCCAGCTGTTCCCCCGCTGTGTAGCCGGCATCGTGTCCAGCACAAGCCACGCTGGCACAACCGACCAAAAGCTGCCACCAGTGCAGGCTTCGGCCTACACTTTGCTCCTCTCCTCCTCCTCCTGCTGACCCTGGGCTCTAACACCGCTAGTTTTTGCCCGGACATGCAATCTGCACAGAGAAAAACACCAGGTCAATGTGTCAGTGGGGTTCAGCAACGCCAGCTGTTCCCCTTGCTGTGTAGCTTGCAACGTGACCTGCAAACGCCACGCAGGCACATGAACTGAAATTGAAGGGAGCCTGCCCCCCACCCCCCCAGGTGTTTCTATGTATAACAGCCACCTTGTACAGCAGTACTGCTGCATTTGTACGAGGTGGCTGACTTTTTCTCCTTGCCCACGTGGAACTCAACACGTACAAAATGTGTCTCATTAGAGACCATTACAATGTCCCTGAGGTGTGACTTTCCTTTGTAATGACACGCAGCACCACCCCTTGTTAGCGCTGCCCGTCTTTTGACATCATTGGTTAGCTGGCTGCGCCTGTGCATCTCCCTGCTCGAAACAACGCCCCTCGGTGTCTTATTTTTTTGGACAGCGAGGGTGTGATTGATGGGCATGTGCAGTGCATATGTTTGCCTGTGTTCACTCATCTCCTTCCGCCTTCTTCAGACTGGGTGTCCTCATGGCCTCGGCAGGCGATAAGGGATCAGATGAGGCCGTCCAGTCTGAAGCAGGTGTAAGGACATGTGTGAGCGGCAAACATATTTACTGCACCAGGGCACGAATCCCAGCACCGCAGTGTGATTTTTAAAAACACACTGTGGGTCTGGGATTCATGTCCATCGCTAACCGCAACGGCCAACATGAAATGAGGTCATAAGACAGGAAGCGCTCACAGCGCATGGCCAAAGGATCACAAGAGCGCAGACTCCTGTACAGCAACTAACAACGCTCAGGAAGCTGCGCCCATGCAAAAAGGTGTTTTCGACACCTGTGCTGCTTTTCTTTAAAAGACAAGTCACGCCTCCACTACTGTTAAACAGTATAATGGGCTAAATAGTCTACGTGTTGCATTCAGCTTGTGCAAGTAGACAAATTAATAGAGCAACCTTTTACTTGTGCAGCATTAATGCTGCAGAAGGAGTGGCTCTTGTTCTTTGTAACACCTGAGGGGGGGTTAAAGGTAACCTTTGAAATTGGTTCAACTAGGCTTCGGCCTACACTTTGCTCCTCTCCTCCTCCTCCTGCTGACCCTGGGCTCTAACAACGCTAGTTTTTGCCCGGAAATGCTAGCTGCACAGAGAAAAACACCAGCCAATGTGTTAGTGGGGTTCAGCAACGCCAGCTGTTCCCCCGCTGTGTAGCCGGCATCGTGTCCTGCACAAGCCACGCTGGCACAACCGACCAAAAGCTGCCACCAGTGCAGGCTTCGGCCTACACTTTGCTCCTCTCCTCCTCCTCCTGCTGACCCTGGGCTCAAACACCGCTAGTTTTTGCCCGGAAATGCTAGCTGCACAGAGAAAAACACCAGCCAATGTGTTAGTGGGGTTCAGCAACGCCAGCTGTTCCCCCGCTGTGTAGCCGGCATCGTGTCCAGCACAAGCCACGCTGGCACAACCGACCAAAAGCTGCCACCAGTGCAGGCTTCGGCCTACACTTTGCTCCTCTCCTCCTCCTCCTGCTGACCCTGGGCTCAAACACCGCTAGTTTTTGCCCGGAAATGCTAGCTGCACAGAGAAAAACACCAGCCAATGTGTTAGTGGGGTTCAGCAACGCCAGCTGTTCCCCCGCTGTGTAGCCGGCATCGTGTCCAGCACAAGCCACGCTGGCACAACCGACCAAAAGCTGCCACCAGTGCAGGCTTCGGCCTACACTTTGCTCCTCTCCTCCTCCTCCTGCTGACCCTGGGCTCAAACACCGCTAGTTTTTGCCCGGAAATGCTAGCTGCACAGAGAAAAACACCAGCCAATGTGTTAGTGGGGTTCAGCACCGCCAGCTGTTCCCCTGCTGTGCAGCTTGCAACGTGACCTGCAAACGCCACGCAGGCACATGAACTGAAATTGAAGGGAGCCTGGCCCCCACCCCCAGGTGTTTCTATGTATAACAGCCACCTTGTACAGCAGTACTGCTGCATTTGTACAAGGTGGCTGATGTTTTCTCCTTGCCCACGTGGAACTCAACACGTACAAATGTGTCTCTTTGAGACCATTCCACTGTCCCTGAGGTGTGACTTTCCTTTCTAATGATACGCAGCACCCCCCTTGGTAGCGCTTCCCGTCTTCTGACATCATTGGTTGGCTACTTGCGCCTGTTCGTCCGCCCTGCCTGAATAAAATGCTCCTCGTTGTCTTAATTATTTTGACTGCGAGGGTGTGATTGATGGGCACGAGCAGTGCATATCTTCGCCTGTCTTAACTCATCTCCTTCAGCCTTCTTCAGACTGTGCAGCCTCATGGCCGCGGCATGCAAGAAGGGATCAGCAGAGGCCGCCCAGTCTGAAGCAGGTGTAAGGACGTGTGTGAGCGGCCAAAATATTTACTGCTCAAGGCCACGAATCCCAGCACCGCAGTGTGGCTTTATGAAAAGACACTGTGGGTCTGGATTTATGGCCATCGTTAACCGCACCGGCCAACATGAAATGATGTCATAAGATGGGCAGCGCTAACAGGGCATTGCCAAGGGATAACACAAGAGCGCAGACTCCTGTACAGCAAATAACAACGCTCAGGAAGCTGCTCCAAGCACCAAGGCGTTATTTTGGACACCTGTGCTGCGTCTCATCAAAAAACCAAGTCACGCATCCACTACAGTTTGACTGTAGAATGGGGTAAATTGTGTATGTCTTTCATTCAGCGTGTGCAAGTAGACAAATTAATAGAGCAACCTTTCACTTGTGCAGCATTAATACTGCACAAGGGTGTGTCTCTTGTACTTTGTAACACCTGAGGGGGGGGTTAAAGGTTTCCTTTGAAATTGGTTCAACTAAGCTTCGGCCTACACTCTGCTCCTCTCCTCCTCCTCCTGCTTCAACACGGGCTCTAACATCGCTAGTTTTTGCCCGCAAGTGCTAGCTGCACAGAGAAAAACACACGCCATTGTGTTAGTGGGGTTCAGCAACGCCAGCTGTTCCCCAGTGTGTAGCCGGCAAAGTGTCCTGCAAACGCAACGCAGACACAAAGCTGCCTCCAGTGCAGGCTTCGGCCTACACTCATCTCCCCCTGCTTACCCTTTGCTCCAACACCGCTAGTTGGGGCTCTAGGAAGACAATCTTTAATAGGCAAGGCAACGCATCCGGGTTCCAGCACCGCCAGCTGGTTCTCGGCAGTGTTTTTGTCACAGGTACTCCCTCGTGCCAAGCCTGGTTTCAGCACCGTCAGCTGTTTCCGGGTTGTGTCAAGCTCACTGAGACACCTATGCTTGCCTCGTCGTGGTGCGGTCGGGTTAGCCAACCTCCAGGGTGCCTCCAGTTTAGGAGCTTCCTATGTGGGCTGCGTGAACTGGTAGTCAAGGCTGGTTCTGTAGTGCCAGTAGGCCCAGCTCCCCCTGTAGGACTGTTGGGGTTCGGTAACTGCGGCTGCCTCGCGGCCTAGCTGTTCTCTCCTCTCCTGTGGACCTTCGGGGTCCACCACCTGGTTCCAGCACCGTCAGCTGGTTCCGGGCCGAGCCTTTGGCTTAGGTGCCTCCTCCTGGGTATCCGAGTTCCGCCAACGCCAGGCGGTCCTTGGTAGTGCTTTTAAGCGCGGGCACCTACAGCTTAGTAACCGGGTTCCAGCACCGTCAGCTGGTCCTCGGTCGTGCCATTGGCTCTTGCACACTGGGGCAACGCATCCGGGTTCCAGCACCGCCAGCTGGTTCTCGGCAGTGTTCTTGTCACAGGTACTCCCCTCGTGCCAAGCCTGGTTTCAGCACCGTCAGCTGTTTCCGGGTTGTGTCAACTTCACTGAGACACCTATGCTTGCCTCGTCGTGGTGCGGTCGGGTTAGCCAACTCCAGGGTGCCTCCAGTTTAGGAGCTTCCTATGTGGGCTGCGTGAACTGGTAGTCAAGGCTGGTTCTGTAGTGCCAGTAGGCCCAGCTCCCCCTGTAGGACTGTTGGGGTTCGGTAACTGCGGCTGCCTCGCGGCCTAGCTGTTCTCTCCTCTCCTGTGGACCTTCGGGTCCACCACCTGGTTCCAGCACCGTCAGCTGGTTCCGGGCCGAGCCTTTGGCTTAGGTGCCTCCTCCTGGGTATCCGAGTTCCGCCAACGCCAAGGCGGTCCTTGGTAGTGCTTTTAAGCGCGGGCACCTACAGCTTAGTAACCGGGTTCCAGCACCGTCAGCTGGTCCTCGGTCGTGCCATTGGCTCTTGCACACTGGGGCAACGCATCCGGGTTCCAGCACCGCCAGCTGGTTCTCGGCAGTGTTTCTTGTCACAGGTACTCCCTCGTGCCAAGCCTGGTTTCAGCACCGTCAGCTGTTTCCGGGTTGTGTCAACTTCACTGAGACACCTATGCTTGCCTCGTCGTGGTGCGGTCGGGTTAGCCAACTCCAGGGTGCCTCCAGTTTAGGAGCTTCCTATGTGGGCTGCGTGAACTGGTAGTCAAGGCTGGTTCTGTAGTGCCAGTAGGCCCCAGCTCCCCCCTGTAGGACTGTTGGGGTTCGGTAACTGCGGCTGCCTCGGCGGCCTAGCTGTTCTCTCCTCTCCTGTGGACCTTCGGGTCCACCACCTGGTTCCAGCACCGTCAGCTGGTTCCGGGCCGAGCCTTTGGCTTAGGTGCCTCCTCCTGGGTATCCGAGTTCCGCCAACGCCAGGCGGTCCTTGGTAGTGCTTTTAAGCGCGGGCACCTACAGCTTAGTAACCGGGTTCCAGCACCGTCAGCTGGTCCTCGGTCGGTGCCATTGGCTCTTGCACACTGGGGCAACGCATCCGGGTTCCAGCACCGCCAGCTGGTTCTCGGCAGTGTTCTTGTCACAGGTACTCCCTCGTGCCAAGCCTGGTTTCAGCACCGTCAGCTGTTCCGGGTTGTGTCAACTTCACTGAGACACCTATGCTTGCCTCGTCGTGGTGCGGGTCGGGTAGCCAACTCCAGGGTGCCTCCAGTTTAGGAGCTTCCTATGTGGGCTGCGTGAACTGGTAGTCAAGGCTGGTTCTGTAGTGCCAGTAGGCCCAGCTCCCCCTGTAGGACTGTTGGGGTTCGGTAACTGCGGCTGCCTCGCGGCCTAGCTGTTCTCTCCTCTCCTGTGGACCTTCGGGTCCACCACCTGGTTCCAGCACCGTCAGCTGGTTCCGGGCCGAGCCTTTGGCTTAGGTGCCTCCTCCTGGGTATCCGAGTTCCGCCAACGCCAGGCGGTCCTTGGTAGTGCTTTTAAGCGCGGGCACCTACAGCTTAGTAACCGGGTTCCAGCACCGTCAGCTGGTCCTCGGTCGTGCCATTGGCTCTTGCACACTGGGGCAATGCATCCGGGTTCCAGCACGCCAGCTGGTTCTCGGCAGTGTTCTTGTCACAGGTACTCCCTCGTGCCAAGCCTGGTTTCAGCACCGTCAGCTGTTTCCGGGTTGTGTCAACTTCACTGAGACACCTATGCTTGCCTCGTCGTGGTGCGGTCGGGTTAGCCAACTCCAGGGTGCCTCCAGTTAGGAGCTTCCTATGTGGGCTGCGTGAACTGGTAGTCAAGGCTGGTTCTGTAGTGCCAGTAGGCCCAGCTCCCCCTGTAGGACTGTTGGGGTTCGGTAACTGCGGCTGCCTCGCGGCCTAGCTGTTCTCTCCTCTCCTGTGGACCTTCGGGTCCACCACCTGGTTCCAGCACCGTCAGCTGGTTCCGGGCCGAGCCTTTGGCTTAGGTGCCTCCTCCTGGGTATCCGAGTTCCGCCAACGCCAGGCGGTCCTTGGTAGTGCTTTTAAGCGCGGGCACCTACAGCTTAGTAACCGGGTTCCAGCACCGTCAGCTGGTCCTCGGTCGTGCCATTGGCTCTTGCACACTGGGGCAACGCAT